>NC_058512.1:3903144-5358789 GCF_020382885.2 Scatophagus argus | reverse complement strand
GATGGAGCTGCTGCTTTACTGGTGGTGGCACCGATGCCTTAAAAACTTCTTGCTTCGAAGTTATGCCTCCCTTTACTCCTTTTGTCTGATATTTTTGCAAAACAGAGCCTGACTAAACGTATTCATATAGTAGCGGTTTCACTGTGGCAATGAATGACTGTTCAATTTGCTTCAGTTTGAAAGGTATTTCTGGGAAACCACTATTTGGTGAATTATAATGAGATAAGCACATTTAAAAGCACATTATAGCTTAAAACCACCACAGATCTTTAGAAAACCCACACTGTTTTAGTTTATCAGAACTGCAAGACAAGAAGAGGAGACTCAGGCTTACTGAAAATGAGAGAGCTGGGAATGCGTAGCTTTGAGGGTGAAATAGATTTCAATTTATCTTCATGAAATCCTCCTACCTCAAATGCCAAATTACCATACGGTTATGCTAACAGAATCAGGCAACTCACACCAAAACGATCTAGATAGATAAATATCACTAAAGGTAAGAGGAAAAACTGTATTTCAGGATCTTAGTAGAACTATGCCTTTAAGGTATGGCTAAGCTCTCTTTAGACAGATAGTACAGTTAATGAGCAGTGTGATAATGTGTTTGCATTATCCAAGCATTTAAATGGTGTGCTTTAGAGATCATTTAAGTGAAAACATTACAGAACGCGTCGTTCCCCTGAATGTCCGTGAAACTCATTGAACTGATGAATGATATTATTCAGAAAAAGAGTACAATTTTTTTTTCTTTAGTAGTTACATAATTGAAATGAAATGAGAGTGTTGGTAAATGTTTTTAATTTAAGTGCACCTACCTCATGTGCCACATTACCACCAGGAGGTTAAAATAGCTACATCACCCTCTAGTGGCATCTACGGGATGGTACATATAAGAATCAGACCTTGAGCTGTGAGTTGGCGGTTGGCAGAGTAATTTATTTCATTGCTTATTCAACATTGGTATTGATTTGCTGCATCTGATTCCTTGCTGTGGACCTTCCATTGTATTGCAATTGTTGAATATAATCAAGATTAATTCTCATGTACGTTTCCAAGGTCATACCAAGTGTTACTCAGCTCACTCAGAGGACAAATGTGGAGGGAAATGTATTCATGGAAAAGACAAGGGGGGGCTTGACACACACACACACACAGTCTGCACTGAATTTATTTTAGACTTAAATTCAGTTCACGTTTCCAAACTCTTTAAAAAGCAAACACATAGAGAAGTGAATTATCCTCCTCTTACGAGTTTTACGAATACTCAGCGCCGTTCCAGTATTCATTCCAAAAACATTCACAGTTGTGTGCGTTTTTACCTGACATGGCCAGGTAGTTGATGTCATGTCCTGCTGCAGTGGCATAAGGTCCACTCTGTCCATAACCCGTCAAGCGAGCGTAGATCAGACGAGGATTTTCCTTTAACAGCTCCTGTGGACCCAGGCCCAGCTTCTCCATCACGCCTGGGCCATCAGAGGAAAGTCAGTCTATAATACGATCTATAATTATATTCATCAAAAACATCAGAGGGACATTCTCATTTCAGAAGACTATGAGCAGATCAATAAACAACTGTTTTCATTATTGATTCATCTGCTGATTAGTTTTTCAATCTAAAAAAAAAAAAAATCAGGGAATACTGACAAATGTCCAAACAAAATTTCCCTCGACTCCTAGCTGATCATGTCTCGTTTTCTTGTCTTGATATCAGCCTTACCTAAATAATTACCAATATTTTTTTTTTCCTGGCAATCAACTACACACTTAGTCTACAAATAGTTGCAGCTCTATTGATTTGCTTTCAAAACTTCTCAGATGCTTTAATTTCAAAAGCTGTTTGAGGGCCTCAGAAGGTTAAAGAAACTCATTATTCCCAAAATGCAAAAATTAAAGAAAAATATCAATAAATATGTTGTTGTTATAAGCCAAACTTTGTTTGACATTCTTCAACATTTTGAATTCAGGACTGACTTATCACAACTAAGTGAGTATTTTTAACTTGATGTAACACGTTTTTGGTCACTTTACGGTATACAAACTATTCTGTATCACAAAGCTGGTGGTCTGACCTTTACGGTAGGGCTCCAAGACCACATCAGACTGGACACAGAGCTTCCTGAGCAGGGCTACTCCCTCCGATGCCTTCAGGTTGATGGCCACAGATTTTTTTCCTCGTCCTTGCGTGTCTAAAGACATGCCTACCTTGGTCCTGTCCACGCGGATCACCTTGGCTCCAAAGTCTGCCAGGATCATGCCACAGAATGGTGCCGGAGCCAAGCCCGCCAGCTCAATAACTCTCACTCCAGCCAGTGCCATGTTGAAGGAGCGCTGAAGGTGGGGAAACAGCTCTCAGTATAATGAAATTCAATGCAACGCTAATAACAAAGGCAGTCATGTGATTTCATAAGGGGTGTGCTGCTAGAAGTGTTCTCTTCATACCTGCAGTCAACAATTATTTTCTTTATCTACTGAACTTCTAATTGTTTCCTGGTGGAAAATGCCTGTCATGCTTACCCAGATTGTTTTGTCCAAACAATAGTCCACACTCTGAAAGGTATGTGGCTAACTATCACAGACCATTAAAAAAAAATGAAAAGCAAAAACTCACAGCTGGGAAGCTAGTGATAGTAATTTTTAAAAAGATTTTTTGGCATTTTTGCTTATACAGTTTTTAATGTAGCATAATGTATTTGTCAACAGTTGTAACTTCTTATTCTTATAATGTTGAATAATTTGGGGGCAGCCGTGGCCTAGAGGTTGGAGAAGCGGCTTGTGATTGGAAGGTTGCTGGTTCAATTCCCCCACCGGACAGGCAGGAAAAATTTTAGTGTGGTGGAGTGATAATAATGTATCTTAAAAATTAAATATTAAAATTTAAATTAAACTCTCTTCTGGGGACATTTCTGATGGTTCTTGGCAAATACATTAACAAATATTTATACTGGTGTACAACTACGGTACTTATAATCTGGCTTGCACAGAACTGTATCTGATGGCAAATTAGAACTGAAACACTTTGGTTGATTAATCAATTATTCGATCGATAGTTTTTGACAGTTTCAAAAACTAACTGCGCAGACTGAGATTAACAACACGAAACAGAATCGGCAAATACATGTTTGTTACTTATAGCTGAGATAAGGAGGGAGATTTACCAGATATAAGATATAAAGTAAATGACTATCTTTACCAGCCGCAACATTAAAGCGACTATGTACTTACTAACGTGTCATTTATTTTACATTAGTACAACAAACATTATTCTGAAATGGATCTGCTTGTTGAATACTTACTTACTACTTTTAAGCTTTTACTATCGTACAATTCTGAATGCAGAACTTGTATTTCTTCCAGTTTTACATTTTAAAGTAGCTAATCCGTACTGGGTTCCAAAGTCCAAAGTACATTATGAGGAAGCGCTATCGTTACCGGCCAAGTAAGCCTGTTTTCAAAGACTTAATTAAAACAATTACAGGACCAAGTACTTGTTGACTTTGTACGACGTACCAAACAGTACAGCGGTTGGTGCAAACCAACGTGAAGCCCCCCCTACCTACTGTTACATTGTTCGACATTAATAATAACAATGGGTCACCCAGCGAAACACTGACAGTCTGATCGAAAAACAAGCTAGTTAGCTAAACCATTCGGTGCAAAGCACAGAGGACAGCAGCATCGTCACACAGGAGCGTATTTCAAAGTGGCTTCCAACAGTTTAGCTTACCTTTGCTTCCAAGTACGAGAGGACAGTCCACTCTGCTGAAGGCTTGTGCTGTTACACCGGTATACACGCCGGGGCGCTCAAGCTCCGTGAAGGTGGAGACAATTTAGCCTTAAGTATTAAAGTCCACCTGGGGGTCTGCTGCTTATTCTCACCTGTTCGGCTGTAACGTGTTTTGTTGAGAAAGGGTTGCAGATACCACCTCACTGTGCCCCGTTTTCATATCCAGTGCTGACTCCGCCTAGCCGGGCGGGTTTCGGTGTACGCGAGCTGTAAATGTAAGCGAACTCTGTTTACAAGCTGCTTCCTGGTGATCTCAGCGTAACGGTCGCAAGATTTCTGGGAAATGAAGTATTTTTTTATTTATTTGCCTTTTCATTTAACATTAGTAAGACATTCGGCTGTTATTGTTTGTATGAAAAATAAGAGGACTTAAAGACCCAAAGTCTTGTGAGTACAGACTGCAACTGAAAATTTTATCACCATTTTATTGTTTGTGGTGATCCTACTCCTTTGTGATTGAAACACAAAATTCAGACAGAGTAGTAAACCCATCGATCAAAAAATTAAGTTTGTTTCCCATGGGAAGTGTTTCAAAAGCAGTTTGGTTAAGTTTAGGCAGAAAAAAAACGCTTGGTTCTGTTGTTATGTAATAAAATTACTTGCTTGGATTTAGGAAAACATCATGTTTCCCTTTCACAAGTTAAACATGCGTTAAAAAGCCTTGAAGGCTAACTGACAGGCAACAATTCTGTACTAGAAACCTCTGAGATTCCTGCTTATGTTTATCTAACATTATGAACTGACCTGCTCTGCTAAGGTACATCCTCATCATAGTGAGACGGGGCAATCTTCTTCTGGGTTGGGCAGCTGCAGGAGGAGGAGGAGGAGGTGTCTCACCTGGTGTCTCGCCTGGTGTCTCTGTATTCAGATAGACTACAAAAATATTCACCTTTAATTGGTAAATCTGGTGATTGAGGTGGGAAGTGACAATCTGGCGATTCTTTAACACAGGAACTTCTACTTTAGTTTTTAGTAAAACTTTTGTGTTAATGAACGATTGTTTACTGTCCACTGCTAGTTTGGTTTAATGTGAGTTTTGGAAAATGAGCAAAATCTGCAAAAACATTATTACAGTCTATAGACAGTGCATGTTTAGTACCAGGAGATTTCGGTCTACATTTGTCATGTCCATTGGCCAAGTTTATGTTATGCACCAGCACAACTTTTGCCCAGATACAATCTGTTGACTAAAAGAAAAACCCTCCCCAACTCTTCCAGTCTTGCCTTTCCCATGTTGTATCTCTGTCACACTGCGAGACAGACATAAACAGGTGTGTAAGGCTGACAATTTGGGAGAAGTGTGGATCAAATCAAGTCAAGTCAAGAAAAGCTTTATTTTTAAATACAACACACCTGAGTTTTTGAGAATTAAAGTAATCCGTAAATATTTGTTATTATTATCCATGTTGCTTTCTTCAGCGGTTCACTGTCAACTGTTAAAGCTCAGTGTGGGATTTGTTTGATCCCTTATCAGTTTGGTAACACTAAAAACCAAACTAAACACTTTGAACCTCCTTATAGACTTACAGGCAGACTTGTGACATCGGATATAGGCTTCCAGCAAAAAGCTATATTTAGACCAGGCTAGAAGAAATAACGCAGAAGCATTTTTTACAGTTCAAAGTAGTCACAGGCTATAACTAATCATTCCAGATTAACTTAGTTATTGTATATGCCAAATGTAAGGGTTCAGCCAGTGTGAACACACGACAAAATAGCCTCCTTACATGTTGCAAATGCTCCACATGAAACACTGGAAGACCAGTTTTATATTTCAAGATTACGCTGAGCCTGGGACCCCAGCACCAGCACACTTGCTTAGAATGTGATCAACAGAGCAGCACTGAGTTGTGCCGAGTGGCTTACAGAAATCACCAAGATCTTACAACAATGGACACTTGGACAGAAGGTTTGGCAGGATCAGATGTGGACACTGAGATGACAGCACTGACACAAGAAGATATTACTGAACAAAATCTCGATGCCAGTGATGAAGTGGAGCACCTTCGAAACAGGTATAAATCAGTACCTGTGACTCTTAAAATTGAATTTTGGATATATTATTGCAACTCAAAGCCTATGTTTTCTGTGTAATGAGATTTGCTTTATAGTTTTCATAACAGTTGTAGTTGAAATCTTATTATACATTATATTTTCACTTGTGAGAAGTCACCAAGAAGCAACAGTTTATTTTGCAGTAATAAACTGAATCCATTCCCATGTGAAATGATAAATGAATGAAGGAAATTCCATTAGTGCCACTAAATTGTGTGTTTGGCTGAGTGTTTCAGTGTGTGAATAAAACCCATCAAAATTTTATTATAACTGTTTGGGAGAGGTTGATTCAACTGTATAATCATTTTGGAAGATGCAGTTATTGTGCTGCTGAATTTTGTTGGATTATACTGACAGATGTTTCAATTATTTTATTCACCTCATAGGCAAGCCTAAAGGACTTATAAAGGACCTATACCCCTCTGTATAATGAAATACAACTCAACAGCACCACAAATACATTCTCCACAATAATCAACTCTTCTCTAACGGTTTCAACCAACACTGTACATTATGACCTTCACAAATGGAGGATTCATTACAGAACTGTTGTATTTGGATGCTGGTCTTGGTGATACTAACTTGGCTAACTTGGAATGCTCATATGGGCAAAGCTTGCAGAAAAATGTTTAAGTAAAATTTCATTAATGTTAAGCCAAAAGGGTTGACTTTCAGAGCATGTGAAGAAACTATGGCCTGATTCTGAGGATTGTGTAGTTTTATGTCACTGCCATATTGTTTCTCTATGCCTCCAGTTTACGGGAGGCCGTCCACGATGACAGTGTTCGGCCTAAGATGCAGTGCCTGATGATGGACTCTTCCTTCTCCATGGTGACTATGCAAGGCGAGGACAGTGGGATAGCGTGGGAGACGACCCCGAGTCGCTGCACCACACCTTGGGCATCCGAGGCTGGAAACCCCACTATGGATCTCAGCTCTCTGATTGCGGTGCGGCCCGCAACACCTGGGTCTGTTCCTGCAGGAAAGATTATCTTTGTCATGGATGAGGGGGCGATCTCAAGACGGAAGAAAACTAAAGAGAGGGTGAGCAGTCAGAGGAGCAAAGCAGACAGACAACGAGAAGTCCTGACACAGAGTTCAGAGAACATCCATGGAAGGCCGGAGTTAATAGGATTCTCACAGCCAAATGTGAAAACCGAAGAAGGAGATGAAGAAGAGCTAAGTGATCCTCTGGTAGATAAAGACCAAAGGCTGTTCAGCTTAGTGTCTGAGGGCTCTGAAATCCTCAACATTGTTGTACCTCCAAAAGTGGCTACTGTGGATGAAGAGGAGAGCAAAGAAATGGTGGACAATCTGTCTTATCTGGAGGACAGCCCTGTTTCTAAAGCCAATGAAGACATCCATGATTACGAGCTCATGGTGATCTCAGCAACAGCACCAGGTGGAGCAAGAGGTGACCAGGCCAGGCCCTCAACTTCAAACATAATGGATCCACCAGGGGCTCCGGTGGCCAGACCTCTGGGCAGAGGAGCTGCTGGCAATGTGGACTACTTTGAGCCATTCACACTGATTGATGCCCAAGCTCCTGGAAGTCCTGCTGTGATTGCACAGGGACAGATGGAGCCAGAGGTTGGCACTGAGAGCCAGGACACTGATAAACCTGTGCAGCCCAAAGACAATACCACCACAACAACAAGAGTGGATAATGACAAGTCAGACACAGTCAGCCTGGAGGAAATCACCAGTGAGCTTCTAGATGAAGTCTTCTACGGTGGGGCAGACAACTACCCGAAAAATCTGGACAGAGAAGCCGGAGTGGCTGAAAGTGCACACTGTAGGCTACCTTCAAAACCGAGTGGTTCGACTTTGTTTGGAAGCCAAGAGGACATTCTGACACCAATCTTTCTACCAGAAGGACCTCCAAAAATCATTGACCCCATTTTGCTGGAGGAGCCCAAAGCCATGGCCTTCCTTTACACTGACCTATATGAGGAAGCAATTGGCAGTCGGAAAAAAGAAGAGGATACGGAAAGTATGACCTCTGAGAAGTCCTTCCATAGCAGGCATTCAGACAGAGAGGCCAGAGGTTATTTAGAGAAATATGTCCTTATAGATGAGACTCCTTCGATAGAAGTGGAACCCTCTGATAAAGGAAAATGCCCACAGGAAGGTCCTCGGGTATTGTCCCAAGACTTGTATGATTTTGGTGATTTGCTGTCTAAGCATGAAAAAGGTGAGATGCCAAATTCAGAGGAGGAAATCACAGACTTTTTCAGGTCCAGTGATAATTCTTCTCCATGTGATATTGAGCCCTTCGCTCGATCACTTGAAGAGGATGACGCCCAATCAGCATCAAAGAGTAAAGTCAAGAGAAAGAAAAATGTGGCCATCAGGGAAGAAAAAGTCACTGAAATCCCAACAGATCCACTCAGTATCTCGAGCTTTGAGTTTCTCTCAGAGGAACCTGAGTGGGGAAGTACAGATGATCATCCCATAGCCCTGGACAAGAGCCATGAGCACACAGGTCAGGAATTGTGGAAACAAGATCCGGAAGTGCAAAGGCCAGTTGCTCCTCCCAGGAAAAAGGCAAAATCCCCTCCTAAGGCATGTCTGGACTTAACACCTTTGACTCCAGTTGAAGTTATTATGCAGGAAAAAGAAGAGGCAGGTGGAAAGGAACAGAGGGAGGAGGAGAAAGAGACGGCATCACCAGCAGAGACTGCTGACGAGGGAGATGGAGACGGAGAGGAAACAATGCAGACCTCCTGCAACGTTGCTCCATCTGAGAGTGCACTGGCTGCAGTAGAGTCCCCACAAACTGAAAGTGTAGAAGATAAAAATGAAATAACTATCCGTAACACAAAACCAGCTACAGCCGAGGGGAAAGACAATATAACAGCAGAAGAATTTGAAACAAGTAAAACTGAAGCCGATACAAAAGAAACTGAACCAGAAGAGGTAGATTTTAAGTCATCAGAATCGACCGAAACAGATGGTTATCCAGAGAAACAGGGAGATGGTTCAACTGCCTTACCAACTGAACCAGCTAAAAGCAAAGGACAATGTATAATACTTTAACTGAGCTTCAGTAGTTTCAGCAAATTTATTGCCAAGTTTCTTGCTTCTGTGCCCATATTCAAAGTTTTAAAGTCACAGTAGAATTGGCCTAAAATCAACTGAGATAAATTCTTAAAATTTCACAAAGAGTGCAGAATACTGTAAATCTCAGTCTAATCTTTAGCATTTGTATCCATTTGTATCTACCTGTACTCATACTGCATGAATTTGAATTCATATTCATATAGATCAAATACCCAGAGGAGGATATTTTCCTTTGTTTCTTCATATTAACCAATTTTCTCCACTCTACCAGGGTGGCATAAGTGCATGAATTTCTTGTGCTTGACAGAACAAGTTTGGGTCGAGAGTGTCAGTAAAAAGGGTTAGAGTGCATGCATCTGTGTTTGCGTGATGTTTTGGTGGATCTTCAGCTATAAATAAGCCTCTCTGGCTTTAACTTGACACCTCATCTGAGTCTGTGTACCGTGCTCCTTCTTGTAAACAGCCAAAAAAGTATGTGTAGATGTGCAAACTTGTGCTTATTATTCACATCACCTATTTTTGACAGATTATCTATACCTTCAAATTCTGAACATATCTATAGTTGATGCTAAATTAAAACAATTTTACTATGTGTACCTGTTCCCACATTATCCATACCAAGCATCAAGCAAAACACTTTCAAAAAGAGCTCTTTTTAGACTCGGGGATGCAGTATTTACTCTATACATTTAAATGGCCAGTAAAGCAGGTTTATGTCAATCATCATTTGCAAAAACCTTTGGTTGTAGGCTTGTAGGTATCCAGTGGACCCATCTGGAACTCAGCACTGATCCTGTGCCCACTGACCCCGAAGAGGTAACTGAAAATATGTTCTCAGATATTCATAAATGCATACAAAAATAGGTATAAATAATGATACAAAGAGATGTAAATGTGTAGTGCAGATTGGTGATTTTGTTTTGAGGGTTATGGTCGTGTTTAAAGGCTTCTGTACATCCTGTTAGACCAATTATGATCAGATTAAATAGGGTTTGGCAATAAATAAGTACTTGCCTTTTTTCAAAATTTTTGAAAGCACCCTTTTCCCTCCACATCGACAGGTGGCAGCTGTGAGTTGATAGTTTCCTATTAACCATTACCAAAACAAGTCTGAAGATCATAGAAGTACAAAATATAGAGTAGTTATATCAATCCATTATCACAAACACGTTTTCCCCATCTTCTCTAACTAAAGTGCTGTGAAGTGAACAGTCATTAAAATCAAGATAACACCAAATATGTTAGCAACTGACCAGAACTTAGAATACTGAACAGAACTACGTTTGCTCCACGATTTCACATGTGTGCCTCATTTTAAAGCGCTGCAGCTGTGAATATAGTGCTATTTTTTAAGCTAATTGGTTTAGGGTGATTGAAACTATATTAAACAAGGGAAGGAATACAACAGAAACAGAAAATTAAAAAAAAACTCTGTCAAGCCTGGTGAGACATAAACTGTTTCTCAGTCTTTCTAATTGGTCTATTTCTGTGCCAAATGCCCCCCTCGCCGGCGTTCTGTCTGACTACTTGAATAAGTTAGCTTTTTGCTAACTCCGCAATGGACGGTGTCTCTAGTTTTTACTCGACTGTCACTTCTGAAGAAAACGGACCAGAATCATGCGACAGCTCCACGGTGGAAAACGGATTAGTCGACGCATTTGGCGACCTAGCTGCCCTCCCGGTTGAGGTTGACGAGAGAAGACCGACGTGTTTACGGTGCCGGTGAGCTGAGTTAAAGTGAAGCTAAGTTACTGCTAGCTAGCCAAGTTAGAGTTGAACCCCCCTTCCTTGTTCTTCTCCCCAAATAACTGGCATGTTTTAATGAGGGAACAGGTTTATGTCGTTACAGAAAAGCTGAAGACCAGCTGAAACAGAGAGATGGGGCTAGGCTGGGAAATATCTGGGCAATCACAGCTTCACGTCTTCAACTTTCCTCTCATGTAGTCGCCCTCAGAAGGTGTGTCTCTGTCCCTTTCTTCCACCACAACCCCTGGAGGTCTCCACATGTCTGTACATAGTGCAGCATCCCGCAGAGGTGAGTTGCATAATGTCAAATAAGCTTGCAAATTAAACACAGATTATATCACATTATTTTTTGCCTTATTTCTGTAGTTGGAGATATTTTGTTTTGATATGTTATTCTAGGGATGCACAAAGTGTTTCTTCCAATGAACTTCATTGTGTGCACCTTTTTATTATTAATCAAAAATGGCAGCTACTGGCCACAACTGGCACATATTCATTAGAGGCTAATGGTCATGACAAACTATTTTAACTACTAATATTCCTTTCAGGAGAGCAGAGTACTCCGCACAGTTCCTCTACTTGCTGCTTGCTTGCCACAAGGAAAATGCAATGTCATAGTTGGACGGAGGTTCAATGAGGAAAAGTAAGCTGTATTTATTGTTAGCACAGTGATATTGCAACCCCACGGTCACTGACACATTTGTTGACAGGCGTCATTGTCACATTCTCAAATATATTTAGGTTTTGCCACCATCTTTTCTTCTGTCAGGCACCCAGAGCTGGCTGCAGTGTGTCGGGACAGCAGAACATTAATCCTGTACCCAGGCCCCAAATCGCAGAACCTGGAGGAGTTAGTGCAATACCAGGAAGTTGGCACTGTGGAACATAATGTGATCATCATAGACGGCACCTGGAGTCAAGCCAAAAACATGTTCCTCAAAAACAGCCTTTTACACCTGCCCAAACAGGTGTGTAAAAATGTGTTCTCACATTAAAAGAGGATAACGTTAGACATGGGACAGGAGGTTCATTTTTCCAACAGCTAAAGCGCCTTAACTGTGGCTGTGCTGAATGTCGTTGTTTTGGTTTATCCAGGTGCAGCTAAACAGGAGTCTGTCCAGTCAGTACGTCATCCGCACTCAACCCTCCAACATCTGTCTGTCCACCCTGGAATGTGCTGCTGTTGCCCTGTCCATCCTGGAGCAGAATGACCACATCCAAGAGGTGACGTGATGAAATGATGTGATGATGTGCTGTATTATGAAATTTTAAAGTTGATATGGCAAACTTGTTAGTATTAAATATTCAGCAAATGCTCATTAAATGTCAGCATTCATTTGTGTTCATCTTAGTGACGGCAGTTTTAAAATTAGAGACGAGAAGTGTGAAATGATGGGTGGTTTTTCTGCGAACTGCACTGGACCGGACAGAAAGTGCAATGTAAAACTTTTTTTTTTTTTTTTTTACATTTTGTATTTTTCATCCCTCTCCCCTTTGCTGTCTGTTCGTCCAGGTTCTGCTGAGGCCCCTGAGAGCCTTGTGCTCCTTCCAGCTGCAGCACGGCGCTCAGATTCATCACAGCAAGGAGCATCTACTGAAGAATGGCATGTATGACAAACCCATGCCCAAGAACAAACGCAAGATAAAGAGGATGGAGAAGCTTGTCTCTGACCACAATATTTGCCCAAGATGAGGGTGAAGTGACTGAGCAGAGAAATGGGGTTTGACTCATCTTTGTATACACAGCTGCTGTGCTGCACAGGACTGTATCATCAGAACAGCATGTAGCACCATGAGGCTGCAGGCATGAAAACCACTGGACTTGTTGGGAGTTTTCTTTCTATTTTTAGATAACTGATAAATCTTATGTATTTAATTAATGACAAGTTAAAGCTGTCATTAAAGTGTCCTGGTGTGACAATAGAACAGATTTCTTTGTTTGTTTTACAAAAAAAAAAAGTTTACATTGTTCCTCCCTGCACTTTATAAACACTATGATGTGACTGTTGTGTTTGACTCAATATGGCTTCATCTGATCACATTTGGAAGGGCTGATTCCATTTCTGTTTTGTTAAATAAATAAGAACAAAAACTTCATTCATGTGTGTTTCAAAAATAAAAATACCTTGCAATACAGAAGGAAAAAGAGTTGCATTGTAATTCAGAATTGTACTGAATGTGAAGTCTGTGTTGTTAATGAGGTGCAAATGAGCTGTTTTTAAATACTGACAGGGATTTTTTTTGTTAAAGTAACTCTGTCTGCATAAGGTCCTATGCCATAAATAAAGGCTCAATAAAATATACTTGTATACTAAATATATATTTTGTCTCTTATCCAGTATCACTTTTGCTTTACCATGTCAGATATTGAGAACTGAGTCAGATCATTTATATCGTCAAAAGAATGTGACAACTCAAACTCATTTATTGTGAGCCAGGCAGTTAAAATGGTATTTCTATATTGGGAAATCATAGATTCATGAGGTCTACTCAGCCATTTAATACCACTTTTCCACTTGGTCATGTGTTCAAGGATCAAATTATAGATTGAACTAGTAAGTACACGTTAGCTTCTATTATGAGAGCAAGGAGCAATTGTTGAGAAAATACTGGTGAAGATATAGTGAAGAAGAAATGAGAAAAACACGTTAAATAAGTAAAAGTGGGTTTTCGTTTCGGTTGACAATTACTTTGTAATATGCCTATAAGTTGCCGTCGACTGAGCTACTGCGCATGCGAGTTTGGTGTCGGCCCCGGTCCCTCCGCCATCTTTGTCGGCTACCCATTGTTCAATCTGTAGCTAACAGCAGTGGTTAATCACTTCATACTGCGCAATTAAATAACTTGACAGTGTCACCGGTAGCTGCCCGCGACAGTCGTGGATTGGCTCTCAGGTTTGCGACTTGTTCTCGGCCAGCAAATTAAACAGAATGGACGATGACCAGCCAAAAACCCTGTAAGTGTGTTCCTGCGTTACCGTTAGCTAACCACTGTTCGTCGCGTAGCTAACATTCAGTGGCAGCCTATTATCCAATGCGCACTCCTCTCCCAAAACGTTCCTTTCTCCGCCACAGAAATATTGGACCTCTATCTCAATCAGAAATACGATAATTGTTTAAGGTTTTGCACAGGTATTCGATGAGCATAACCTTAAACGACTTAATGAGAACTAAACACATCTTAACGTCAATGGTCTGGCTAGCCAACATCGGCTAGATTCGGCACGTTCGTTAACGTTAGCTAGCTAATTCCAGAAAAATCTTAACGCGTCGGTTCACGTTACTTGATAAGAAAAATCCGATGTAAAAGTATCATTGCCGTGAAAAGAAATGCTGCCCGGTGTGTTTTGTGTGTGCTAAACGAGATAGTTACGTGACGATACTATTGAAATATATCGGACACTGCAAGTATCTTTAAGTCTTACGATGAACAGGAGAACACTGAACTGCCAGCTTTTTCAGTGGAGTTTGGTGTACCATCATCTCCTTAACGTTAGTCGGGCGATTCAGTAGAGTAGATTGGATGTCTGAATAGCTAAATGGTAATATACGCTAATGTTGATGATAATTTGGTTATGAAAAGGGGTTATTTTTGTCACCAGGGTAAGATTAAGTTAATGCTATTTAAAGTCAGGCGTTATGTACGGACAAGGTCAATAGCTCAGTTTCAGTAATGTTAGTTGTCCCTAGCTGAACTGTATGTTTAGCTGAAGAGGTTTTTATTAAATACACACCACAGAATTATTAGCCTGAACGGCCTTGAGTTTTATTTGCCCTCAGACATTGGAAATTACTTGAATCTTGAAGGTGGACTTCAGGTGCTGGTATCTGTGTGTAATTTATATTTGTTTTTGTTTGTGTGTGTTTTTGCATTTACACATACATCTGTCTCTTATGGTAAAATTCCATGTTGAGCCTGTTCCACTACAGCAGCAGCAGGTTGTATAGTTTAATGTTACAACCCCAAAACTCTAAAGACATTTTACACCAATCAGGCAGGTAAAGTTCTTTATTGTTTAGCTTAGGAACAGGAATACGAACGCAATACATTTAAGAAAAATAAGGTAATCTACTCTTACACCTTTTCCCACAAAACACAACTATAACCACCACTGTCTGTCTGGATCTTGCAGCAGTGCACCAGTACCAGTTTCAGAGCTGCTGATCACGTCCTTTAGGGGAAAGCTAACAAGTAATAGGCTATGAGTAATGTTTATCTGCCAGGCTGGATTTTCATACAGTTATGTGAAAATTTTGCTCCTGCTTTAATACTCACACAAGATCATATTTTGCTTTAATCACAGTTATATCAGAAAATAGTAATCAGTACTGTCTGTGTATTCTGTCCATTGTTTTTTTTTTTTTTTTCTTTTCATTTTTGTGTCTAGGTATGTGGGAAATCTGTCCAGGGATGTGACAGAGGCCCTCATCTTGGAGTTGTTTGGACAGATTGGACCTTGCAAGAGCTGTAAAATGATAGTAGATGTAAGTTTGTCTGTCATCTTTTTCTATGATGCTATTTCCCTCTTCCCTGAGAATAGGATTTGACTTTCATATGCCTCTTTGGCAGTAAAAGTCCGAGGACAGCTGCTGTACATCAGTTTTTCCTTAAAGAACTCGTACATTAACTGGTTTCTTCCCAGCCCTGATATATAATTTCACTTGTTCTCCTCATTATTCCTCTGGTGACCAGTGGTATTATGATCTCACATTTTAATGCTAAATAATGATGTCATTATATTTACTAAGACTGGCCACTGTCCATAAATTAAAAAACATTTTTTTGTCTGCTATACCATACATATCTGCTCTATATATTGCTGTGTTCACATTTGAGAAAAACATTGAAACCAAAATGGACAAATTTATGTGCTTTTTATCCCCGTTTCCCCCTGATGTTGCCTCCTAGTTTGCATTAAACCCGATTAATAGTGTTACTGTCTAGGCAGATTGAGATCTTATTTTAATGCAGCAAATCAAATCTTGCATACAGCAGTAACGTCAGAGCTGTATCATGGCCGATGGCTACGCTGAGGCATAAAAGAGCAACAGTCTCTGAACAACAACCCACGTTAACTTCCCTTCTCCTCCTTATATAGCTTGCAAACAGGGACACACATCTTTTTGTGTACTTTAGCTTGTTGATCTGTTCATATGTCAGTTTAGACAAAGACGAGGATATTCCCCTTCAGGTGGCTGAGGCAAAAAGGAGCATTTCTGATATTTCCACAAATACCTTTTCTTTCTTTTTAATGATAATAATAAAAACATTATAAAAACACATCAACATTATTTTTGACTACAAAAAGAAATGAATGTGATTTCAGTTGGTCTTGAATATTTGTGTCTCCTGTCCACTTTAGACAGCAGGTCATGATCCGTACTGCTTTGTGGAGTTCTATGAGCATAGACATGCCACTGCCACAATTGCAGCCATGAATGGTCGGAAAATTCTGGGTAAGGTAAGCAATCATATCTCCTGGGTGAGTCAACTAGGGCAGGGCTGGGTCGGCAGGGTTCAAATTAAGCACCTGGAAAAGCTTATATCTCGTTTGACTGATCTCCTCGCACCCCTTCATTTAATTTGTTTTATTCCCTTGTGCACATTATTTTTCTGTGCACAGTCCAAAACTACTTGGTGGGAACGCCAGACACTGATTTCCATAACCTTACTGCTGGAAGTATAAGAATCCTGAGAACGTAATGTCTAAAGATTGCACAATGTTAGCTTTTGGCTGTGTTTTCTCATGGTATTAATACACGTTAGAGGATACTCCATCAAGTGATGCCATGCATTCAAAACATGAAAGCCATGACGGACGCAGAGTGATCAGAGTCAGTTAATCAATAGACTGTTACAGTTTATTCAGTGCTGCGCGTTTGCGTTTTGTCCCGCCCAGAAGAAGGTTTCGGACACTTAAAGACTGAAAATGTGTTTTTGCTTTATTCATTCCTCTACAAAGGAAAAAAAAACTGTTTCAATGCAGCACTTTTTACAACATTCAGATCAATCCAGTTTATCGAATACTGACCATTTATGATTGAATTTAGACCCATGCTTATGTTTTTAACAGACAGGCCATCATTGCACCATAACTGATCTGTGCTACAATATAATTGAAATTTCTGCTATCCATAAAGCTGAAATTTTCTATTTTGCATCCTTTTAAGTGAAAAACAGATCATCTCAGGCCATCATTCATTTGTTTGCAACTACCTGTAATATCATTGAATACTATTTAAAACTGTCGGATGTCTTTTTGGGAGAAGCTAGAACCAATTAATGTTTTGGTACCTTTAATCAAATATGGCCTAAAATAATGTTGAGTTGTCAGAATAGTTGCAGATTAATCCAGCTTTTGTTTTTAAAGTTTATTCATTTGAGCAATTAATTGATTTTTCCACATTGTTGTGTGTTGTTAGGGTCACTTGCCACCACATTAACACAAACACATAGCCGTGGTTTTCACAGGGCATATTGTTTGTAGAAATGATGAACATAATAAGCTTAAAGGTATTTTTGCAGGCTTTTATATTGGATTACAGTACAGGTATATGTAATTGTTTTTTTGTTTTTTATTGTAAATTCATGCGTCATCCTGTTTCTGCTTTAATTAAGATTTTCCCTAAGTGAGTTTGCCATCTGTGTATGAATGGATTTGACGTGGCCCTGCTGTGTAATCATGCTACGTGTAACATTCTTTGATCTACTTTAATTGATGCTCTTCTGTGCCCCTACGTCTTTACTGCTATGTGTTCTTTTTGCAAAGTTATTTCCACATAGAATCCACATAAGAGCAACTTCAAGAGAAATACATTCAGTTGAAAATATTTTATCCTCAACAGGTATTGAAGGACCATTTGAGGAGTATAACAAGTTCGTAAAAATCACTTGTTTGTAAGTCCCTTGTTATTTGGACCTTACTTCCTACAGTTTTGCTCCAAATTTTTACTAGACTGAGACTGAAATGTTCCTGATTATGAAGGTGAAATCTTGATATCCCTTTATATTCTCCACTGTATTTTACTGTTTTTTAATGCAACGGTATGTAAAATTAGATAAAAATGGATAAATACATTTGTAGTGGTGGTTTAAGAACCCAAGTGTGGCTTACAGAGACAACCTTATTAAAAAAAATTCTCAATCACAAAATATAACCTAAGTAAAAAGTGGTGTGTGACAAAAACCTCTAATCAAAGAAAAAGCACCTTCCTCTCCACTGCAAGCGTACTTCACTTCTCACCTTCTTCTTCCTCCGTCTCTACAACTGTCTCTCTTACAGGAGGTCAAGGTCAACTGGGCCACGACGCCAACCAGCCAAAAGAAAGACACAAGCAGTAAGCACTAAGAGAAACTCTCATTCTTTTGTCTCGGAAAATGTTTCTAGGTAGAATTTATTATAACTCTCTCCCTATGGGGGCAGCCATGGCCTAGAGTTTGGAGAAGCGGCTTGTGACCGGAGAGTCGCCGGTTCGATCCTCCCACCAGACTGGCAGTAAAAAATTAGGTGATTAATAATGCCCTCCCCCCAGGCTAGCGGGCTGATGTGCCCTTGAGCAAGGCACTTAACCCCCACTTTGCTCCCCAGGCACCTGACAATGGCAGCCCACTGCTTCTGTGTGTGTGTGTGTGTGTGTGTGTGTGGAATGACCAGTTCTTTAAAGAAACTCAGTGTCATTCACCTGCCGCTACTGAACTGACTGTTAAATTATTGTTTGTAAGGTCACTTCCATGTCTTTGTTGGAGATCTGAGTCCTGAAATTACCACAGATGACATAAAAGCAGCTTTTGCTCCATTTGGAAAAATATCGTAAGTATATTCATGATTGTTATTAATCTTTGTAATTCTGCATTTTTTTCCTTTTCCCCAGTATTTTCCAAACATTTCATCCAGTGCAACAGACTCATTGATGTGTTTTTAATAGATCTTGGGCAACAATTCAGCTCTATGGCACAAAGGAGTAAGATCTATTAGGCTTTGATACACGCTAATTTTGTTAGTCAGATCCCTTTGTCAGTTGGTTTTGCCTTTTTATTGCCCTTTAAATTCAATATAAAAGCAATAATGATATCACTACCTGTATCATAAACTGTGTGTTGTCTGCAGGGATTGTCGAGTGGTGAAAGACATGGCCACAGGTAAATCTAAAGGCTATGGCTTTGTCTCCTTCTTCAACAAATGGGTAAGTGTGCCAATAATGCCTCTGTTCTGGGGAGTAGAGAACCAGCTGAAGTATATGCATTAATCAGGAATTCAGTAATAAGATAACAGACTTGCTAATAAAGTGGATCTCCACAAGGGAGGACATTTCAGTTCAGCCCTGGTCTGTAGGCTGCAGGCCCTGATGAGTTGAAAACAGCTACAGTCACTGACAGAAAGAAACCGCACTCAGCACTGTGGGATATAAAAGCCCATATGTCAGAGCTTGTTCACTTATAGTTGAGCCAGGTTTTACAGTGAGATGGTTCTTATGTGGCGCCGCTAGAGTTTGCATGTTTCCTCTGTGTAATCAGGATGCAGAGAATGCCATACAGCAGATGGGTGGACAGTGGTTGGGAGGGAGGCAGATCAGGACCAACTGGGCCACAAGGAAGCCTGCTCCCAAAACTACTAATGAAAGTAAGTTCACAGAAATTAAATGGAAGATTAATATGATGGACTGTGTCTTTGCCCTCTTGTGGTGATGCACCTCTGTCAAAGTGTGAATATACTCCCTCAAGTTGCTTCAGACTTATCTCATGTCTCAACATCAACTGAGTGCATTGCTGTGGAATTTTACACAGAAATTCATGTTGATGTTGATCCTTTTACTTTTCTTGTCGTGGCACCAGCAGGTTCTTTAATTTAGTCCATCCTTTAATGTTCCTCTCAAAATGATTTTTAATAAGTTTGGTGATTCTTAGGCTCTGCACCATCATCAGGGTAAATGTTTAGTCTGTACAGGACTTACCGTACTGACTTACCATAGCAGTACCTGCAAAAACTAATAACACAACTGTTTTCTTGTTTTTGTCAGACTGATACAGTATGTGCAATAGCAGCAGGTTGCAATTTAATAATAAATAAAAACTTGTTTTAACTTTTCTTTTTAGCTTCCAATGCTAAGCAGCTATCTTTTGATGAGGTGGTCAACCAGTCCAGCCCTAGCAACTGCACCGTGTACTGTGGGGGAGTCACAATGGGTCTGACAGGTGAGTCGTACTTTGTCCATAAGACTAAGCTGAACGCCTGGAAGCACTATTTGCAAATGAAATATTAATGTCTTTGTCTTGTTTTTAGAGCAAATTATGAGACAGACCTTCTCTCCTTTTGGCCAAATAATGGAAATCCGTGTTTTCCCAGACAAAGGCTACTCTTTTGTGAGGTAAGCTGATTAACTGATTGACCTGGCAGCCATTTATTTGATGCAATAAAGCATGGTAGGATGATGTGGCAAAAAACAAATAAGATCACAGTAATGTTTTTCTGTATTGATCAATACCAGCATTTATCATAACGTATAATTTGCTTCCAGTTTTAAGAATATCTTGAAAATGACGCAAGTCTGAAGAAGCCTGGAGGTTTAGATTAGATAAACTGTAGAATGTGGTCCAAAGCTAATTGTTACTGATATGTGATCCCCTTTCAAGATTGTTTAATTGAAGGCTGTCACATATGAACCTCATTTATGTGCACGACTTGAGCCTAAATGGCGTGCTATCTCTTCTCTCTGTGCAGATTCAACTCCCATGAAGCAGCAGCTCATGCCATTGTATCCGTCAATGGCACCACCATAGAGGGCTATGTGGTTAAGTGTTACTGGGGCAAAGAAACAACAGACATGGTTAGCCCCCTACAGCAGGTACAGATGCCACAGGTATGTGCCAGGATCATCCTCAATACATCAAGTTTGTTCATAATCTGTACTTACATCCCTGTTGGTGGGCTCTTACAGTGCTTCTCATTTGAATGGTAGATCCTAAATCTGCTGCCGTAGGATGTAGGCGCTACGTGATACTCTGCATCCTGAAATATTCTTCTGTATGTCAGCAGAACACGGTGAGCTTCGCAGCGCAGCCCTACAGTCAGTGGGGTCAGTGGTACAGCAACACGCAGCAGATTGGCCAGTATGTGCCCAATGGGTGGCAGGTGCCGAGCTACGGAGTCTATGGACAGACCTGGGATCAGCAGGGCTACAAGTGAGTACCAGACATGACCCGGGATCAAAGCAACATGACACAACGTGTTTCTGGTTCCTGATCAAACATACAAAATGCTTCCCTTGCGAATCCATTATTCTCGCATCCACTTTTCGTCCACTTTTTGTCCACTCTGCTTCATCTCTTCATCCCTCTTCTTCTGTTTCAGTCATTTACATGCTGGTGCCGGCTGGACAGGCGTGGGTGCTGTGAGCAATGGGGGCATGGTGGAGCCCGGGCAGGGAGTCAACGGGACGGTGCTAACTAACCAGGCCGGCATGAGCACTGCTGGCTACCACACTCACTGATCACAGTAGCCCTCTCTAAGCCTCTAAGGCCGCAAGGATGATACTCTGCTGGGGGAAGGAGTGCATTAGATGTGCTCTCTCTGTTACTACACACAAGTTATTCTGTTAGTGAGGCTGGTACACCATTTTATCAACCTCACTGGCCCATAACCTCACCCACTGCCCAAATCTGCAGGTGTAAAGAAAACAATCCACTTCAGAACACTTGAACACTGCTAAAACAGCCATTGCTAATGCACCTTGCATTCCTGGGCCCATTTTATGGTTTTGGCGTATTTTTGTAATGCCTGCAGATAACTGGCCAAATGTAAATTATAGGACAGTGTCAAGATATTTCTAGCATAGCCACATTTTAGTTTAAAAGGCAGAAATGTTCAGCTGATTAAATCTGTTGTAAGAAATAACACCAGGTTTGGTTTTTCAGCCCCCCAGAGCCAAAGAGCAAGGGCAGAATTTTATACCAATATTTAACAATCAGACGGGGAGAAGAGGCTACCAACTTTGCCACAGAAAATACTCAGTAGTCCACAGTAAGGGGTGCGATTTTTATTTTTTTTTTCCAATTGGAACCTCTTGCTCTCACAGTTTTTGGTCTGTTAAAAACTTACTAAAGTGAAGTCCAAGCAAGTTCTCAGGGTGTTGTCAAGTCATTAGTGGGCAGGTTGACAGGAAGCGGACACCACAAACCAAGTACATTTCAGCACTCCTTCACGTCATCTCCTGGAACGGACTGAAAATCCGGTCTGTGGATAAGAAACGTGTGTGTGTGTGTATGCTTGCGTGTGTGCATGAACTGATGCTTTTACACACAAGATAACGTCCAGTTCATCTTCCCGAAACAAAAAAGGACTATGCCATCTTTTTTCTGTCATTTTCAAGTGTCATTTTCTTTCTTTAAAATGCTGACATTGTATAAAGAGCTTTTGCCTTTTTTGTGTTTCATTTTGGGACTGTCTTTAAAGAAATGTTGCAGTGACACCATCGAATCATGTGACATGTTAAATCTTTTATGTTTGTTTATAAAACATTAAGTGGCTGTCAACTGTCAGCTTTTATTTTTTAAATTAGATTTTCAATATCTCAAATAAACCAATTGCAGGGATTACTGCCACGCTTATCTTACTTATAGGCAGACAAATATTGCACAAATACTTCTTTCCACAAAATTTGAAATGCTAGGATTTTTTTTTTTTGTTTGTTTTTGCATTCCACTTTCTTTTGTAATTTCCTTTTGGAAGTTTAATGTCACAGTCTGCTCAATTGTACTGAATCTGTATAAAGACGACATGTTAATTAAGGAAGCGTGTTTGCTTCTGGTTGGAGTGATGGATTCCAGAAATGGCTGTTTGACAGTAGCATCCCTGTCCAGTGCTGGTCTGTGAACAGTAGAAACAGTGCAACATTTGATTCTTCCAGAGGCTTGGAGGACAAATGGCATTGCTGTGTAACGCAAAAGCCTTTTGATCGACAAGCAATGCATAATTTAAGTTATTCTGTTTTAGTGGTGATTGTTTTTATAGACTAAGAAACAACCTTGTAAGGATCGTATCAATTTTTGCACTGTGGCCACCATCATTTTAAGTTCGACGAAAAATCCATTGTGTTGCCTTATTATCAGTTAGAATTAATCTAACCAAAAATCATCCAAAAGTAGGCGGTGCCTAGGAATGTTTTCATGTTTGGCAAGGGAAGTTCTGTTGATGCTTCAGTAACATGGTTTGAGTTTTTGCTTTGTCCCATTAAAATGCTGATGCTTGATGAAGGTTTCCTGGAAAACTGTCTATGTAATCTGCCATTTAGTGTTGGTAAAATCAAGACAAAAGTTATAACACAGTTGTTTTAGCTGGACTTACCTTAGTTGTAAAGCTGAAATAAGCAAGTTAAAATCTGGCAACCATTTGCTATTAGCTTAACTGTTTCGTTTAAGTAAAAATGCTCAGAATTCACTGGTTTCATCACCTTGAATGTGAGTATTGCTGCTCTTCCCTGTTACAGCACTACAAAATGAAAGTCTTCAATTTTTGACTGTTGGTCAAAATCATTTTTTGAAGAGACTTCTCAACAAAACCTGCAACTACCAGCTTCACTGTGAGTATTTACTGCATTTCTCTGTGTTATATGACTGTAAACTGACTATCTTTTGGTATGGGACTGTTTGGACAAACAAATATCTCAAGACAATGGTTTGGACTCAACTATTCCGACACTTGTGGAGTAAATGATCAATCTGTTTATAAAAAATAATGAAACATTTTCAATTTCAATTCCATTTATTTATATAGCACCAAGTCACAGCAAAAGTTATCTCATGATGCTTTCCAATTAGAGCAGGTCTTTCATTTAAAACTCTAAGTACATTTTTGTAATTATATTTTCTTAAAGCACTGAAAGCAAAAGTACTCAATGCAGAAAATGTCATAATAAAAACATAATATAATATATAATATAATAATTATATAATAAACATAATATATATATATATGAGGAAAAGCAACAAACCTCCACATTTGAGATGCTCCCAACATTTTTGTAAATAAAAGAAAACGATTTTCAAATTACTCCCAGATCGACTAATTGGTTAACTGACTACAAATTTCAGCTGTGCTGGTGCCCTTAAAACAAAACTAACTCTTTGTTTTGTGCAAATATCCTGATTAGTAAAATTAACTAAAGCTGTCAGATAAATGTAGTAGTAAAAATAGTACATCCCACTATAAAATATAGTGGTGTAGAAGCAAAAAGTGGCACGTAAAGAAACGACTCAAGTTTGAGTACTTGTGTAAATCATTGTTGTCTACTTGGTGTTGTCATTGCCTCGCTGCAACAAAATACAAATTATATTTACAATAAAATGCAAGTTGACGCTGCATAACAAGGCCAAAAGCCACAGGAAAACAGCTGAAAACTTAACTCCTGTCAACTCAAAGACATCCGGCATTTAGCCGTTAATCGACACGAACTACACCACCCATAGTTCAGCGCGCCCGAGAAGCCGGCCTCTTTTTAATCACGTGGTCGCCCCTGACCAATGGAGAGTGCCGTTACAGGCGCAATGCGGCTGTCGGGATGTAAGGAGGAATGGCGACGGTCGAGAAGGTTTGAAGGCGAGAGTAGAGCAGAATTTGACCAAACAGAAGCGGATCACAGGTAGTTTAAACATTACCTATAAGAAACACACCCATTACGATTCTGTGTTATTCAGGGAATGAGTTTAAAGTGAGATGGTTAAACATACATGATATATCTGATGCAGTGTGTAGTTTAGTGCCTTCATATAGTTTAATATTGTGATTTTGTTTTTTTAGATAAACAAACCAGTTACTCATAATATGTAGTCACATTAGTCACTTTTTCCCATTTATGTTTCTTATCCCTTTTTGTCAAAGTTTCCAGCAAAACTCGCTAAAAAGACTCTCAAAATGGAAACAGCACCTATGATGTCTTCCTCATCCAGCGTGGTCTCATCCTCAAGCCCGCAGACCTCAACCACCCAGGCCAGCCTTGCATCAAAACAGAGAGACAGCAGAAAGGCCACCGCCACTACTCCCGCCTTCCTCTCCAACCTGGGCAGGGCCACCCTGCGGGGCATCCGAAAATGTCCACAGTGTGGCATCTACAATGGCACCCGAGGGCTCAGCTGCAAGAACAAGGCCTGCGGGATCCCCCTTAGAAATGCTACAGCTGTGAGCAGGAGCAGCAAGACTTGTGCAGTGGAGGTTGTGAAAGTGATAATAGACAGTGAAGAGAGAGGGGGGAAAGAGCGAGAGGCTGGAGGAGGTGGAGCCCTGGGTGGTGGCTTAGGTGGAGGAGTTCAGGTGTTTTCAGTGTGTCATAGAGGAAGAGGAGCCACAGCTACGCAGATGGGCTTTGTTGAACTTGTGCCCACTGATACTGCTATCGCGACAGGCGACGGAGCCACCCTGCTGACCCGCATCAACCTGGGGCGCTGCTTTGTGCCATCTTGCAGGCAGGGTCAAAGGTCAAACCAGGGCGAATCAGAATCAGGGGTCGCCAGTTCCAAGCAGTCGTCTGACAGCCTCTGCATCCATATCAAGCAAGCTATAGAGTGTCACAGCCGTGCAACCCCGCTGACCTTAAAGAGCTCTGTCCTGGAGGGGTTGCAGGCCTCCATTCAGGCCAGGGAGGAGCTGTGGAGGCTGGCCACAGAGTCTCCAGGGCCCCTGGTGCAGCGCGTCGCAAAAGACACCCTGGTGGTAAAGTGCCACACAGATTCCCAGCATCCTCTGGGGCTGCTGCACCTTACCGTAGGTGCAGGTGGACTGTGTGAGGTTTCAAAGAGCGAAAAAAGGAGCAGAGAGCAGCAACATGCCATTTTCCACTGTGCCTGTCAGTTAAGCAGCAGAAGAAGTAAAGCTGGTGTTGATGGAGCAGCAGGATCCACCAACCCTCACCCTCCTCCCAGCTCAGCCACATCACAGCCCTGCCTTCACTTTTACGCCTGCGTGTGTGCTTTTGCAAGTGATGAGAAACTGGCTTCAGAGTTTGCTGCATTCATCAGCTACACTCCTAGTGGTACAGTAACTGAGCCAAAGTTTTTTTTCTGTCAGTTTCAACCTGTTTTAAAAGAATAGTTTCATATTTTGGAAAATAATCTTATTCACTCTCTTGCTGAGAGTTTCCACTGGTTGTCTTCGCCGTTAATGAAACCCACCGACTCCACTTTAAGACAAAACTGGCACATACATTCAGTTGCCAGTTTATTAGGTACGTCTTGCTAAAACTACCACAGTCTAAAAGAACCCCAGTTCAATAAAAGTTGAAACACCGTGTGAAACTTACATACTCATGTCAGAATGCAGTCATTTGCAAACAAACTGCTTTTACTGACAGCAATTCTGTTGGTGCAGAAACAATTAGAGAAATCAGACAGAAAATCTGTAATATTCTGTTGGTAATTTGTATGTCCTTGTGCTGATTCTATCTTTAGAAAGCTGACTGTCTCGCTTTGTATTTAATGGACAGACTTGAGAGGCATAATGACCTGCTCTTAGCAAGAAATCAAATAAGCATATTTCCCAAAATGTCAAGTTATTCCTTTAATGTATTATTTGGTTCAGTACAACTTATTGCTCAGCTTGCCTTTCTCCATGTTTTTCCAGGTGTCCAACAGAACACCACCAGTAAAGCAATTAGTCCCAGTGAGAAGCCCCTGCAACAGGCTGAATCATTCAACTCCCATCCAAAGACAAAGAAACTTCGCCTGGATGAATCTCTCTCTGGTGGTCTCAACATAATACTTCCTGACAGATTTATTATCATCATTTATCACTCGTTAATGCAGGATGATTCTCCAAAGCATGTTTGTCTGAATCTTCCATTATCCTCTCTTCTTTTCCCGTCTTTCTCGTTCCCAACTTGTCATTCTTAAATATTCTGCCCTCTCAGTGGCCTTTCCCTGTGGGGTGGGGAACGAGGGAGTGTCAGCCTCCGGCCTGAGGAAAGCTGGTCAAAGGAAAGCCCCTGGTGCTGGTGGGCTGAAGGCTCCAGGTGCTGCCTCCCTGCCTGTCTCCCACTGAGCCCTCCCCTCCCTGCCTTTTCATCTTTCTGCTGTCTAAATCTTTCTGTTAAAGAGTCTTACATCGTCTTAGACATCTGTCTCTATCTTTGTCATCCCTCTGTCTAATCCTGCAGCATTAATCCTGATCCACCGTCGAAAAGAACAGAATTGCACTGTAGAGGACGCAGAGCATATTTTAACATTTAATTAGTGCCTTACAAAACATTTCCAAGTCGGCCTTTCTAATTAAATCTGGCAGGCAAAATCTTTCAGACTTAATGACTAAATGTCTAGTTGGTGGGTGGTCTGCGTGTAAACAAAGAAGTTTTTTTGGGAGGGGGGGATTTTTGCTTGATTTTCTAATCTGTGTGTGCTTGTCTCAGGAAGTGCCCAGGTTGTGGATGAACATACGGTGACGATGGGCTTCCACCAGTGGCTGGCCAGTGTCACAGAGAGGATCCAACAGACAATGCACTACCAGTCTGATGGTAAAGTTGAAGCTAACCTGCGTGTCATTTCTGCTCAAAGACAAATCATATCAACATAAACATGCACTTCTGATTAAAGGAATAGTTTGACATTTTGGGAGGGCAGCCAGCAGCTTGCTAACTTAGCTTAGCCTAGCATAAGGACTGGGAAAAGGGGGGGGGATTAGCAAGCCTGGCTCTGTCCAAAGAGAACAGAATCCATCCACCAGTACAACTAAAGCCCAATAATTAACATTTTGCCTGTTTAACATGCATAAAAACCAGTGTAAAAATGACAGGTTGGAGATTTAGAGAGCCAAAATAAGCTAACCTAAGCTACTGCTAACTGGAGTCTTGTGTTGAACGCGTATGAGATATGAGAATGTTGTCAATATTCTCATCTAAGGTTTGTCAAGAGTTGATTAAATTTAAAATTAAATTAATTCAATATATTTTCCAAAATGTCAAACTGTTACTTTAAGAAATGGGTTTTGGCAACTGACAAGTCTTATTAATCACATAATAATGGTCTATAAAACATTACTGAATAATTTATTGACCATTAATAAAGCTGTTAGTTCTAGCTTTTAAAGTAGTTGGGTCATACAGAGCAGGAGTTTAAGTAAAGGAAGATATTAGACTTGCAGGTTGCCTGTTGCACACAGTTTAAAAAAAAAAGTTGTTGGTGTTGATGTTTTTCCATCAGGGAAACCACAACCTCTGGTGTATCACATTCCCCAGGAGTTCTTCAACGCTCTGCAGATTCGTCTGTCACTGGGCTCCAAGAAGAAGAGACTGCCTAACTTCACGACAGGTAGAGCAACACGTTATGCTAAATTATGTCAAACACAATCTTTAGTTAGAACTATTTCCAACTGTGAAATAGCATCAATGAATTGGTATTAACCGTAATAATGTCGTATTCAGTAATATGTTTGGCACAGGTGACATTTTTCTGCACAAACTTTTTTTGACACTTTAATTTGAGTACTTTTCACTGACATATCCCTCTGTCGTTCAGTCAAATTTTGAATGACGGATCTGCATACTTCTTCCATCATTGGCTAAACAAATCTCTCTCTCTCTCTCTTTGTCTTCTTTGTGTGTACGTCAGCGTTTGTGAGAAATGATGGACTTCCTCTCGGCTCTCTCTCCAAGTACACCTGGCACATCACCAGCCCCATGCAGGTCAAACGCATCTTTGACACCCCAGAGGTAAACACTTCCTCTCTCTCGCCCATGCAAGGTGTAATTTGTGTGTTTTGTTTACTCTAGTACCATTACTATGGACAGCATGGTTACTAATCTGATGGTTTGCTATAATAACCTGTATCTAAGTTATATTATACTATAACCCACAGCTATGTACCAACCTATGCCCGAACTTACACTTTTTATCTGTCCCTCCACCAGGTGCCTCTGGAGCTCTCTCAGAGTTTTGTAAAGAACATTGATGGCTCTTATTCACGTTTTCGCTGCCCCGAGCCTCCGTCTGAACCAGAATCCCCAGAGGCGTACAGGACAGCGGATCGACCACAGGCTATACGACCAATGGAGCTGCGCACATTCCTCAAAGTCGGTAGGTGTCTTTTTTTTCTCAGCTGCTGTAGTGCCCAAGAGGTCAGTTTGGACAGCTGTATTTACACTCTCGTATATTCCTGCAGGACCAGGCTCAGCGGATCAGAAGGAGGCCAGTCCTTTTGTGATCGAGTGGATCCCCGATTTTCTCCCACGCTCTCAGATGGGAGAGCTCAGGATCAGCTTCGAATTTGGCCATCAGCAGAGCGGTCAGCCAGAGTATTGTGATAAAATAAGTGCAGCGGAGACAGGGGGTCGTTCCAAGTCAGACTCAAGCCCATTCAAACTCACAAAGGATGTTGAAATCCTTAAGGTGGTTGTCTAATGGCCCAGTCATCGCTTGTCATGACACATATGATGACTCGTGACAGTATGTGACCTACCCATACAGTATATCCATGTTAAATTATGCAAGGTGTGGATAATCAATTTCCATATGAGGTACGCAGTATATTATTGATCAAAAGCAATTTTAGATAATCTAGTCTGTAGTGTAGCACACATTGTAATGCCTTTTCCTTTATGCAAAATATTCATAATGTAAAACTTATATGTTATAACTTATATTTTTGGAAAAATATCTATTTTTTTAAACATGTTACCCATCCATTTTTTACCCAAAGCGGATCACACAACCAGTTCTTTTACCAAGAACTTTTTCACCATTTACTGGTCATAACTTGTGGTGTCTGTGTAGTGAAACGTTTGAAAAAACATATTTTCTCTTGTATGTTTTGCTGTGTAAGCATCAAAAAAATAAAAACATTAAATTGATAAACTGTCTCTTTATTGTCATAAATATTAATAAAGATAAATCTTTTCCAAGTATTTCCCCCCACATTTTTAGCTTTATTTCTTTTGCTAACATGCTAACATTAGCATTTAGCTCTTAAGAATGCTGTGCCTCACTGAACTACTGAAGGCACTTGGTATTGTTTATTATTAGAAACAACAGACATATAAAAAGCTGAATGATGACATCGTGTGTGGTTATGCGCTTAAAACAACGGAAATAAATAACGTAAAATTTCAGCTTTCAACTCTCATGCTTCCGGCATCTTACACTTCAGTCTCAAAACAACAGCAACAGATAAACAAGCTAATGAATGTATGGTTATACTCTAAACCAAACTAATATTGATTATTCTGGGGGGTGGGCGATAAAACAATACAACTACTTCCGCTAGCGATACGCGACGGGTTCAGTTTGCTATCTTGTGTTAGCTAGCATTTGGGGGAAAAACTACCAACGTCTGAGTACGCAAGCGCAGAGGCCTAACGCGCTCTGCTCATAAACTTCTCACTCACAACGACTCAACTCTCCGCGCGTGGCAACTAAGCGTCCTGCCGTTGGCCGCAGGAAGTGAAAATGTTTACGGTGACTTTGGAGTTTTCATTAAGGTTACGGCAAACATTATGCCATTTTTGTTTGATTGGATCCAGACTGACAGCTGCGTGATGAAAACGCCACTGGTAAGTTGTTTACTCTTCAGCATTTGTGGTGACGTAGGCTGTCGTTGTTGCTGTTTGTGTTGCAGACCGCCGTGTCCGCTCGGTGTATTAACACGAATGGCCACCCGCTCTTTGCGGTTTGTGGTTATTGTAGGAGCCAAATGCAATGTTATGGGAAGCATGGTGGCTCTGCATTTGTTGTAGGTACCATAGGGGGCGCTGTGGTCATTCAGGCCATAAAAGGGTATATATGTAATGGGAAATCTGGGGCCATCAGGTGTTGTGTGACCCCGGAAGGGCAAACGGGTTTTGACCGCTAGGGCACAGGTGATGTATGTTGGAAGCTGAATGGACACATTTTTTGTTGCACCGAGAATAAACCTCGTATGATGGAGACGTGTGGACTCATTCCTGATCAAGAAATAAAATTTGGACAATTTAGCGCCTCAGAAAGGTCGCTCCGGGGTCAGTCCCCTCGGTAGCTTGTAGTAGACCAAGCTCCTATAACAATTCCTGTGCAACGTTAGCCCAAATGGCCCTGTTGTTGTTTGGCGTCCGACATCAGTGAAGGTCAAAGTGTAACATGCATGCACGTTTGTAAACCCCAGTGGCGAAGTCAGTCCAAATTTGTGCAAGTAATAAGCCCAGGGCAACAAAATCTCACTCCAGCCAAGTACCCAAAGTTGGCAGGCCTGCACACTATGGCTGAGAGAAGTCAAATTTAGCTGCTTGAAACCTGCTCAACAGGAAGTGACCCGTGTAGCTGTTAGTCTGCTAAATGTTGATGGTACATCTGTTTTGTATTCCTTCCCTGGCTTGCATGAGTTAATGCACGTTCTCACCAGCAGATGGAGGCATAGGCCTGCTCTCTTAGCAAGGGGCCTGGCCTAACAAAGCTTTTTAAGCAAACACAGTTAGAGAAGGTGAGATAAACGAAAGAGCTATTGAAACTTACTAACCTGAATAAATCAGTGTGGGAAAAAAAAAATCAAGTGACATAGAAGAAAATTTGGTGTTTAACTGCATTTTGCAATTTGGCTCGATCTGTCTTCCTGCCTTCTGGGCATCCACAGAGCGGGAATTACACACTTGCTGTGAGAATATATCACTGGAAACATCACACATGCTTCCGAAATGTGTCCAAATGTTCATGAATTAATTAAGATTACAAGTTAATACCATGAGAACATCACGCCAAATTATATGCACTCCTCAGAATAGCAGCTTGCACACTGTGTATCTACATCAAGGGTGTAGGCGTATAAGAACAGTGCCAGCCCCCGGCCACGTTCCTCCCTCATAGGCCCCCAGGACATCAGTGCGAGTACAGCCTCTGCCTGCACAGGGGGCCCGGCTGCCAGACAGCTCTGAGCAACGCATTTAGCTGTTTATGTAGTCTGTCAGTCACAGAGACGGGAGACGCATCAATCCTCTCTTGGAAGGAAAAGCAAGCACATTGTGACAGGGAGGCTTCCTTCTTCGCCTGAAAGACGTGTTACAGACAGAGACAGCAAAGGGCCTAAGGGGGGAGGGGGGTAAGAGAGAGGGGGAAAGTGTTTGGGAATAAAAAAAACTTTTTTGGCGGGGGGTGAAAGACCTTGTCTAGTCAGAAAGTGGCAAAATGTTTGGTAACATGAGTGAACTGCTGTAGCTGTTGTATCTCCCTTAAGTCCCCCGATTTTTCCTCGAGTGACACCAGGTTGACATTTTTGTTTTTTTGTGAAATGTCTCAACAACCGTCAGATGAACTAGTATGAAATTGGAAGAACTCTGGTTCGATTCCTTAACTTTCATGGCACCATAAGGAGGTCAAAATGAGAATTTGTCCCATACTTGACCTGCAAATCTAAATGCATGACCGCCATAAGCCTGAGCTGTACTCTGCATTTAGCGCTCAGCGTGCCAACACACTAAACTAAGATGGTGAATGTGACAAACATTATACCTGTTAAATAACAGCAAGTTAGCATTGTCACTGTGAGCGTGTTTCAGCTCCAAGCACAAAAAAGTCAACTCTAGTGCTGCCACGAGCCTGCAGGGGTTCAGGTCCAGTACAAAATGACATGGCAGGTCATTCAGCACGTTCTGAGAAATTTCAGTCTGAGCCACTATGGACCGAGAGACAGATTTTGCCATTCCTAGACGCTGCAAGCATGGCTAAAAAAAGAGTTTGGTAAATAAAGACAGACAGGCAAAATTTAGGTTTAAGCAATCCCCACAACCACATGTCAAGTGGAATGTGAAGTTCATGGCCAAGTCAACTCTGTCTCTCTTATTATATGATTGAGGGGAAGCAGCCAAGACTCAGCCGACTATGACTGCATGTCTGTCAGCACCAGGCAACAGACACGCACTGAGACAACAGCTCCGTTCTGACTCTGTCAGTCCACCTTATCTGCACAGAAAATAATCTCCAAGATCACATAAAGTGTATTTACAGACACAGCGATTGTGATCTGTACCTTTTTACTGTCTTTTCTAATAGCGTATTTTGGGGTTGAGAGCAGGTTGCATCATTTGGAAACCACCCATCACAGATGTTTTATTTCAGTTATGATTCCTTCCACCTCACATTAATCAGAACTAGACTACGTTCATTAATCTGCTTTCACATTGCCCGTTGCTTTCGTCATCCCTTAATGCCATACTGGTTTTAGGATAATACACATTACAATAAATACTTGAAGTAGGCTATTATGTATTTCTCTGAGCAGACAGGTTGGTTTCAACAATGTTATTAGACGGTATTAGTCAGTAAATTAGTTGAAGATGTTTGATGCATTGCACAATGAGGAGTAACCCTGCAGGGAACATTTTTTTAAGTTTGCTGTTTTGGTTTTATGGCCCCCAAATTTACTGTGTTTGTTTGCTCTCACCCCTCTCACACAGATTTACAGATGCATCAGGCAGATGTTTTCAGTGGAAAAGTCTTGTTGCGCACTCTCTGCTCAGCAGTAAACTGCAGACAGACAAAAATTAGCAACTAGCTGGTGAACATAATGGAGCATTTAGCAGCCAAAAAGCCAGATATTTTCTAGAGAGTTGTGAGGGACCAAAAGCAGAGCTAGATAAGTTTGAATATTGAACTTATAAAGCTCCATATGAATGCTAATGTTAATGTTCTGCTGAATGTGCAAATGGACAACCGTTTCCTGTATGCCAGTGTTGTGTCTACTGCCTGTTCTCACAGCACTAGAGTAAAAGTCAGGGGCTTTCCAGGTCATTAGGCTTCATCCTCTGGGCATTATGAAATAAGGTTGTTCAGACCACCAAACAAGTTTCCAAAATTAAAATGCAGTGGATTCCTTCAGTGAAGGATTAATCATACGTCTGAATATGGTAATTTTAGTTCCATGGCATCTTGCTTAGGTTTTGCGCTGTAAATGTAGAACTCTTAAATCCTCGAAGGTACAAATCAATTTTTACATTCGCTTTGGCAGTTTGCTGTTGCAGCATCCTTGGACAAAGAATTGCTGGACATGTTTAAGTCCCTCATCACCCGAGTCCACTGTGAAACAGTAAGGTCAGAAAGTTTACTTCAAGCTGCACGCAATAAGTAGATACTGTGCATTAAAAGGGGAAAAACCTCGAGGAAACACCGATCATCAGTTACAGAGGTCAGTGCTTTCTGAGCCAAATGAACAAGGCAAAACACATTATCTGAGCCTGCCAGGCAGAGTCACACATATTAGATATGCATACTCGGTGCACCTGCACTCAACAAAGCATGCACTAATCTAACATGGTGCCCTTCAGTGCAAGACAAGGGGGAAATGGACCTGCCAACAAGTAGTCTACCTGCCAACTGGAAGAGAAAGAGGCACACTGATGTGACTTGTCAACACATTTGTGATGACCGATGACAAACCATAACGATGCAACATGTCTGCAGCCTTCAGGCAAACTCCACTCGGTCTTTCTCACCACAAAGTCATTAACTCAATGCTGGACCAGACGGAGAAAGTGATCAGAAGAGGAGATCAGCATCACGTCCAGGACAAGAAGCCGATAGACGATTTACCCAACGACCTCTGAGCCCTGTCTGTCAATCCTTTAGTCAACCAACCAAATCCAATGTCAATCCACTGCCAATCCATATCTTAATTCCCCAACTGTGTCTTGTGATTGTTGCTGATTGCACAACAACACATATTGACTCTTATTAGGAGGGTTAAATCACCCTTGAATGATGGATGAATTTGTGGAGTGAGTCAATTTTTGCCTTGCATTGTGTCAGTACCTTGACACAATGCAATCAGATCCTCAACCCTCTAGAGGTGTTCAGCACGTATAAGAAGGATTCTTTAGCACCTTTTAAACCTTCAGTCTGACTTTACCGGATTACCAAAGTCATTGACTGAATCAGTAAAGTGATTCAGTCAATGTGACTGAATCAATCACTGGTGACTGAGAACGCAGCCTTGATAACTTTCTGATTTAAAAACTTACTAAAAGACTGTTGGAAACTGACTGGAGAATTAACATCACCAAGTTCAATTTTATTTACTTCAATATGGCAAATCCTATTCTTTGATATTCATTAAACAGAGAATGGAAATATGTATTACCTTTTCTGAAAATTAGCTTAAAATACGGATTACATTTGAATAGAAACTATTGACGAAGAATCTTTGAACAGGAAAAAAACTATTCAAATCACCAAAGTAATTTGTCATTTTTACCACCACAGCCAAGTCGCATCACTGTTTGGATCACATTTTATGCAACTCAACCGCTACGTAACACTGGCTCTAGCTTGCCTTAGAAACAATTTGGCATCACTTAAACGCAGCCCTACAGCTTCACTCATCCATGCACCCATTGCACATGCAAACTTTCTCTTTTCTCTCCTCCTTTCTTGCTTCTGACTGCTTCTTGATTGTTGGGCTGAGCGGAGCCATCATCAGATCCATCAGTGTAGAGTCGTTGCCTGAGGAAACACGGGCCAATTATGGCCATAAATAATAATGGGAGAGCGCATCTGGCATGATGACTGATGGGCCTCTCTCACAGCTCATTTACATGGCTTTTGTGTGGCTATCAGCAGCTTTGCTCTAATGTAATGCTCAGACAATTCAAGGGTGAAACAGGATGGCACTTAAGCCAGAAACATAGATCTGAAACAGGGAAGGAGTGAGGAAAAAGAGGTGTATAAATCACAGAAGTTTGCAAGAAGATGGAGGATTATTTTCTGTCTAAATGTTGCCACACATGCACACATTTCCTGTGCTGCGGTGCTAATGTGCAGGATTGTATTTTTGTCTGCGCATGCGTGTTAAAGAATGAGAAGACCAAGTCCGTCCATCAGCATCAATTACCGTGACATGGAGGGAGATTGATAGTGTCTGTGTGGTCAGGTAACAAACCAACCATCTTGCACACTCAAACACACTCTGCAGATACCTTACATGTACCTGTCAGACACCTGCCCACTTACACAGTCTCCTTCATGCCCTCCATATCATTTTACAATGAGCTAAGTGAAAAAAGATAGTTACTTCAAAACAGAGCTTGGTGGTCAGTTTTTAATTTCTCAAAGTAGGTGTCGACAGCATTCAGAGAATCTTTAGTTTGTCCTTTTAGGTCGGTGTCGGCCTCGAGCCGGAGAACAAAAGGCTGCAGCTTGCTGACGTGTGTCCTGGGAGCTGATAAGCCTGGTTCTTAATGGTGTTAGGGTAGATTTCATTACCCCCTCCAGACTGCTCTCATTAAATAAACATCCTCCTGTCACATCCCTCACCCTGCCAGTGCAGGAGTAGCCAAGGCAGGAGGGGTGGAGGGAGGCGACGTATGAGAAAGACAGACAATAAAGTGGAATGTTAATGAAAAACTTGTCAGTCAAAGTCAAATCAGCTGCAAAATTTGGATTCTTGCAGGATTGATTGCAGTGATGTTTCTCTGATGCTAGCAACTCTAAGCTAGGCAGTGTGGGTTTTTTGGTCCACCATGTTAGTCCAGACTGGAATATCTCAACAACTATGGGATGGACTGTTATCAAAATTTGTGTCCTATTTATGAGTGCCATCAGGGTGGAGTATTCACTGACTTAGCATTACACATTCATGTCCCATTAATGCATTGTTCTTTCATGTGCTCTGTAGATGAATACTCTTTTGGCTTTCCATTTGGCGCCACCATCAGGTCAAAATTTCTGCAAAACTAATGCCATTCCCATCATTTTCAGCAGTACTTCGTGTTTAGTGCCAACAAATGCTAATGTGCTAAAGTAACATAGTTAACATTACATCTGCTTAGCATCAGTACGTGAGTGTTGTCATAATGAGCATGTCAGGACGCTGATGTTGGCATTTAGCTCTGTGCTTCACAGAGCCGCTAGCAGCTGTAAACTCTCAGGCCAGCAGCTGAGACTGTCTGCATTCTCTGCGTACTGATCTGAAAGAACAATATTTTAATTTATTATCTCTTGAGACAGAGTGGAGATATGCACAGGTGTTACTGTATCATCCAATCACGTCTCCACGAGCAAACCTGCTCAGGTTTTGTTCCGCTGTGTCCGCTGTATCGGTCCTTAACCCTCACTCGTCTCTATTCTCCGTTCGTTCCCCTTCTGCCATTAGTTTTCACTGCCTTCTTTGTTGCTGATCCATCCTTAGCTTCTCTCAGAGCACTCCTGACCTTGTCTGGACCTTTATTTCCCTCTCTTCTCCTCCTCCCCTCCCTCCCTCCCCCTCTCCTTTCCTATGCTCTGCTCTGACTAATCTGTGCCATCATCCTCTCTTCATCTATCAGGGTGCTCTCATTGTTTTGACGTCTAGTTAATTCTCGGCTCATGATTTATCAAATTCTTATTACCGCTTGCTGAAAGCCTCATTCATTGTCCTGATGTATGGTAATGGTAGTCCTGGTGTGGCTGCTTGAATCGCAACAAACCCACTCATTTATTTTCTTCTTCTTCTTCTTCTCTCCTCCCTCCTTCCCTTCATGACTGCCTTTCCCTTGCAAAGAGTGCTCTTTTCACTTTGTCCTTGCAGTTGTCTTGGCTCATCTCCCAATAATGCATGCAGTCATTTGCATCTTTGCACGTACGCACAAAAATCCATAAAACAGTCTATCTGGACAACCTATAATAAAATTGACAAACCTTCATGTTTAATACATGGCAAGTTGTCAGTGATTTTAAGTAAATTAGAGCTTCTTTTGGACATTTGTTGACAAGCAGTTGTTATTTTAAAAAAGACATACTGCTGGCTTCCTCTACAAAGTATTTGTTAGAGAATGCCTTATTGTTGGTCAAGCTCGGTGTATTTAAAGTTCTTTGTTTTGGGAATCATCAGCAGTGTAAGATGCAAACTTATTCCAAATTGATCCACAGAGTTCTTTCTCCTGACAGGAAGTGAATAAAGTTTTTGTTTATTTGCTTTTGAGGACAAATCATCTTCTGTGACTGACTGACTAACATGTGGAATTATGAAAAACAAAGGTCCTATTCATTTTTTTTCCCATAGGCTGTGTTTTGTGACTCATAGCTGGAGCACTTTTGAGACTAGTATGGACACGAAGCTCGCCAAGTTGAGTCATCAATGCAAAACATTGAGAAAATGCCTCAGAAAATATCTTTTTCTTCGGTAAAAAGCCGACGGCACAAATCTGTGTATATAAAAACTTCACAGTGGATGTGAATTATGGCACCAAAGGTGAATTTTGGCAAGAAACACCCAATCAAAAAGCTGTTGTTATTAGATGTCGCACTTAAGGCAGTTCAAAGTATTGAATCTGATGTATTTGCATGATTCTTGCAACTTTTGAATTGTGTCCACATTTCTGAATACACTTACTCTCAGTCACCTTGGCTCAAACGAAATGTAATGTAATAAGTAGGCTACAAAACCTTCACAGGCTGGTTTAAAACTTTTTTGTAAAACTGTTCTGAACTCAGTATGAAGTGTCCAACTTGAAGCTTCATTGTAGAGTTTCTAAATAGTAGTTTGACCAAAAAGGTCCACTTACTAGATTCCTTCTCTTAAAGCCTCTTAGTATTTTTCCTCTTACTTTTTACATACGTATATACTGCTTATGAAGGCTGAATGGGAAAGTGTGCTGTGTATAAAATTTAGATATTCCACAGAAACTGGATATGACTTGCAACAGCTGCCTTCTCCATGTTGCCAACAGTGAGCCCGCTGTGCTTTTCAGCCAGAGTGGCTCTGTGCCTGGTACAGCTCTTCACACATTTCTTCAGGCTGTAGTTTAGGTCTACCTTACAGCATAGTGCAACCCAATACACTAACTCTAGAAGGTCTCAGACTGGATGACCTCAGGATTTACTACAGGAGTTTAATCAACACTTCTGTGATGTCCTCTCTACAAAAGCTGCACATTAGAAGCTTACAAAAGTGATAGTTGTTGTGCAGGTTGTTTTATAACCACAAAGTGTATATTAAATATATAAAAATATATTATCTATCACTGCGATTCTGGTAAGTGTGCTGCTTTTGTTTAACGTCACCCAACTTCCTCTTTTGCTCTAGTCTTGATTGCTACAGCTGTTTGGGAGGTTTTGTCACTGGAACATAAACATTTTCCATTTTGCGAAACTTTCTGTTGTTCTTCTTGTGAGGAGAGTCTCAGATAATCCTCCTGCCGCATGACGCTGCCTCCAAAATTATTGATAAAAGTACAAAAGCATGAGACAGGAGGTGATGTAGGATGGTGAAGTCCACGTTTGAGCTGCGTATGCTGTCGCAAAACCATGAAAACAGAATTTTTTTTATTATAGCTTTCACCGTCTGAACAATGTGCTGATGTGGTGCCAAGAAAGCCAGTCCCTCCCTTCCCTCCAAAAAAAAAAAATCCATCTCAGCAATTCCCCTCCCACTTTTTTTTGTCACTCTGTCCTCTCCCTCTTTCGTTCTCTCTCTCTTTTTTTCCACTCCCTTCTCCAGTCGAGATGAAGGACAGGCACCGGGGTAGCGGAGGTCAAGCATTAGCACAACTATCTAATCACTACCTCTACGCTTTTTTCTCCTCCCCTGCTCTGACAAGTCATCTGTCAACAGGCTGGCGGCTTTGGCCTCTCCATTAGGGCAGTGGCACCTGACTATTTCTCAGTCCATGCACACACACACACACTTTTCCATGCACCTCCCTGCCCAGACGCCCCCTCCTCTGGTGAAGGGGGGGGATCAATGCCGTCAGCTCCATGCATCATTTGTCACACCACTGCCCTCTCTTTAATGAGCTTGTCTGGCTTCAGCTCCTCCTTCTTATCCCTTGTTTAGCAGACTATTTCCATCTTTTGGACTCCACTGTCCTGCTTGTGGAAACACTTTTTTCTGTCCACTTGTCGGGTTGACAGGCCCCCTCTGACTACTTCTTCATTTTAAGTAACGGTACAGGGAGTGTATGCAATAGTGGCAGTAGTGGAAAGTAACTAAGTACATTTACATAAGTACTACTAGTTTATGCTTCTACTCCACTACATTTCTGAGAAAAATCTTGTACTCTTGTTTTTACTTCACTAAAACATCTGGCAGTTTTAAACTTCAAGTCATATTTATAAGTTAGAAGCTGATCTGAAAATAAAAACTAGACATTTTAAGTTGAATTGATTTAAAATCAGTGAAACTTCATAATATTTAATATTTACCTTAAATTACTGACCAAAGGTTAGTTAGTTCCACTAAATTCCTGTATGATTTTTGCAGTGTAAATAAAATAATTCCCATTAAAAAAAGCAACAAATCCCCACATTTGAGATGTTAGAAAATGTATAAAATTATTATGTGGTTATCTAAATGATCAAATGATTTTTGTCTAATAGTCTTCGGTAGTCTGGAGCTGTACTGCTGGGTCAGTAAATTCATGACGGCAGTAAAACTTGCTCAGCTAATGATGGTAGATGTGTAGTTGCCATGGAGACTGAACAGCTAATCTGTCTTAAGAAGACCAGATAAATGAGCTGTGTACCAGTTTGTGTGTTAGAGAGAAATCAAAGAGGGAGGGAGGAGCTGTGAGTGACTCTATTAAGAGAAAAATGTGGTGCCAGTTCTTGTCGGGCTGCCAGGAGTCACCTTACGTGTCCCACAAGAGGTGATGCATGGACCCCAGCATCCCAAGCACAACACGTCCACAGCCAGTGTGGCTCTGTACAAGTGCATGAGTGTGTGTGCTGGTACTTCCTCTGCGGTTGTTGCTTAGGCAGAGACGTGAGGAGTGCTTTATGCTTTATGAGGAGCAACCCAACAGTGAGGGGGAAAATTATACATATAGCAAAACTGCAAATGCAATAATATTTCTAATGAACCAGATTTCATCTAAATGTATGTTAATTTCTTTCTTGGGGCAGCAGAAACAGGCACATTTTAAAGGTACTCTAAGGAGTTTTGGATATCATAAAGCAGCTGGTCCCTTGAACTGCCAGGCTCATCTTCATCACAGGCTGCATTGTGGTTGTAGCTGCTCTCGTTGTGGGCCAGTCACACAGTGTGTTGCATTAAATTGATTAAGATTAAATTGAAAACCATTCAATCAGTCGTTTTTCTCTTGCTCTGGGTACAAAAAGCACCAAAATGCAGGTATCATTTAATTGTGCTGTTCTTGGTTGTTTCGGTCGATACCTTAAAGGTATTGAGTACCGATGCCCAGTTACCCGATTGTCCCGGTTTTGTTCATCACACACATGTGGATGACGTGAAACACCTTACTGCCAAAACTTTCTTACCACTGTGCTGACCTACAGGTGTTATGTGAATATGGAGGTAAACAGTTTATGACTTAAATAGACTGGCTTTTCATATTATTCACTGAGTAACACTGAACTCTGCTGGACACCCTTTAAGCCCTAACATTAACATTCATTCTGAGATGATGTCGCTGGCCAAATGATGAATGTACAGTATTCACTCTCCTTTTAACTCAGGTTTGACCTCCACCAAATCATAAGGGAAATGTAGCTTTCTTTAGCTGCTAAATGTTCCAACATGTTCACTGTTCAGTTGCCTGCAACAGTTGGCTGCATTTGTCTCCGGTTTGATGCTGAACAGGTTGTCTACTGTGTGCTTTTAGATATGAAAATGAAGCTAATGAGAGTGGTGAGCATCAACCAAACACTGGCCAGAAAAGTAAACAATGTCCCTAAAAGCCAACCCCTCAGTCACTCGATCCATTGTTACTATAAAAATGTCGATTGTGTCTGATTTAATTGTGCAGCACAATGTGAAGGGCTGCGTAGATATGAACTCCGCCGCTCCAGTTGGGATGCTGCACTTGTCATCTGCACCTCTTTGACGGATTGTGTTTGCACTCCGCAGCTGTGTAAAGACGGAGTCAATATGGAGGACAATAGCGTCACAAACCAGGCACACAGCTGGTCAGTTCACATTTTGCAGTGGAAAAGTGTCAAGTGACGCTGACAGTACTCCCCAGATAAAAGGGCTGCAATGTGAAACTCTCATCCAACACTTTCGACAGTGCGGCACTTCAGTTCTTCATGGAAACCGACAAGGATTTGTCCGTGATGACTGCTTTTGAAACTGTGCTGGGTAGACGCATCTTGTTGTATTTATGCTTCTGTGCCATTTGAGCCCAGAATGAGTTCCAAGCAGTGATGAGACACACAAGGGAATCAGAAGGTTGGAAATCATAGCTAAAACGGAAGACGTCCTGTAGATGCAGATTCATTAAGACCGACAGAGAAGGATGCCAAGTCCTCTCACTGCAGAGGAGTGGGGCTTAAGGGAAACATTTGTGCTCAGATGCTATTTAAAATGCTCTTAAAGAATGTCGACTGGTGATACAACTTGTTTTGCCTGGAGCCATTTTGATTTTTATTGGTGTATCCGTCTCTGATAAAGTCATGTCTCACTGAGCTGTTCTGAGCTCATTCTGAGATGTTTCCAGCTACCATATACATTAACAGTTGTCAGTTCCTTGGAATCAGTTGGCTTCTTTTTAGACTCATTCTGCATCAATACGAGCAATCAGAAACGAAGTAGATGCTGTTTTCTCCAACGAGTGTAGCCTCCATTAACCATCCGGCAGTGCAGAGTCAGAGGCATCATATTATTTGATGATACACTGTGAGAAAATTCCACTGGATGTCACAGTTAGCAGAAAAATAAAATGAAAGTGATGGGGACCCAGTGTGCACAGCATATCGGGGAGACATTGCACTTTGAAGACAGTGGACTCCTGGCACAAGAGGATGTCTCTGTTTCTCTCTGGCACGAGTTTTTCTCATGCAAATACTGAGTACTTGGGTTTGTTTGATGCTCTGTGCTTTGTCTGGTAATGTGGTTCACATTGCTGCATTTAATAATCGCCACGGTCTCGGATATGAGACATACTGGTTTTGAGCTGCCCATGGGAAAAATGCACATCTAAGAGTCTGTCCATTCTTGATTAAAAACTGTGTATTCACTGTCTACTTTTCTCTTTTTAGAGCACAGCATTTGAAATTACTTTTCTCTGACTCACTCACTTCTCTCAACTCTCCCTTTGTGTATTCTGGTGTGTGTGTGTGTCTGACTCACCGACTTGAGTTGTGGATTTCATTGGCTAAGTAGCATCACGTGAGATGATTTAAAATCAGTCCATGAGTTTCCCGGGCCACTAGTGCGGTAAGCCTAGAAATACTGTGTTGGTTAATATAAAACATCTCTAAATAATTATCAATAAGTTATCAGTTACTGGTCTGGGTTAAGATGGCATCTGCATCTGGACTGAGGACACAGGGGAGGATCAAGTGGGATATTGTCCCACATCAGGTCTTATGCATACATTGTAAGGCCTCAGTGCAGACCAGCTATGCAAACAAGTTTGGGGAATTACTTTTTCATGCGCTCCATGGATACTTAATTCTGAGTGGCCGCCATCATTTGCTGAATGCAAATACGTGTTTGTATTTTATTCCTATTATTTTGCCAAAACTAAGCACTGTTTTGTTGCCAGTGTGGGTAACATCTCGTTGGAGGTGATTCAGGACTGTCTGTGGGTACTTGGCAGTGAGAGCACAAGCTGTCATCTTTCACTGATTCCTCTGTTAGACTGAGACCATTTTTCTGTTGGAGCTTGATACAGGATATTAGTTATTGTAATGCTCACAAGTTTTGGTTGCAGCCTGGATAGTCAGAGTTCAGGTTGTGATCTACCCAGTCAGCATCCTTCCTTTTGAGAGGTTCTGTGAGATCACATTCTGCTCGGTTTTCATCAACACATTGCTGGACCTGCAGGTGATGATATGTCAGTTTTGTGAACTCTTGTACTGATATTCATGGTCCCCAGTGATTGAACCCTCATTTTTACTTGAATGCTGCCATAAAGTTGAAATTGGTGGTTTTGGTTGGATGGTTTTTCAACTACTATTGTATAGATTCCCCTGAAACTGAGTATGAATGTTCATGTTCCCATCAGGATGAATGGTTATATTGTAAATTAAATGAAATGTCTTGACACCTGTTGGATGAATGTAATGTGATGTGTTGTGGTGCAGACACTCACCATCTCTTCTTTTTATCCAGTGCCACCATCAGGCCAGCATTTTTATTTGCTCAGCACTTTGGTTAATGACAAAATGCCTGCCAAACTAATGACGTTCCCATCGTAAACAGTTAGTGTACTGTAGCTTTTGTTCAGTGCTAAGAAGCAAATTTGTGCATGCTAACATGCTAAACTTGTAATATAGTAAAGACAGGATATGTTAAACAGCAGCTGGATTCACGTATTTGTCGGTGTGGGAATCTCACTGCTGCCCCTTTCTGGTTTTCACTCTCTGCTTCCTATAAATGTTCCTTCCCTCCTTTCCTTCTCCCTCTCCTCCTTCTCCCAGTCCAGCAGCTGGCCCATTCCTCAGTGTTATTATTGGATTTCAGAAAGCCAGGAGGGGGCATATATCACATCTCCCTTCGTCACCCCTCCCCTCGTTCGCACTCATTCTTTCATTCATCTTTCTCCTTTTTAATAACTCCCTCTCTGCTCTTTGGCCATTAATAAAGATGAACTCGCTCTGCTGTCGCCTTCTGCCCTCATCTCTCTCTCTCTCTGTCTCTGTCTCTCACTTGTCTCCTTTCCCTTTGCACTTTATTGACCCTCTTCCTAAAATCTCCCATCTCACTTACATTCCTCCTTGCATTTTCCTTGATGCTTTTTATCTCTCACCCCGATCCTTCAGTGGACCCTCATCCTCCCGGTCTGCCCTCTGTTAAAAAAGCTCTTGTCTTGCCTCCAGTCCCCTCACCCCTCTTTTCTCCTTCAATTTCTCTCCGTCTGACACGACAGTCCATCATGCGCTGGGCTCTGGACACCGGCCTCCCTCAGACGCTCTCATTCATCAGGACTTTGAAAAGCAGAAATCACTCTCTCCTCTCCTCCGCTGGCCGCTGCCACTTATTGCGCTATCCATCACACCTGGCGGATGATCGATACGAGCCCTTCCCCTCTGCCCCTCCCTCACGCCCTGCTCCCTTCTCTCTCTCTCCACATCTTCACCCTCCTCCTCCTCCTTCTCCTCCTATAAACTGTATTTCTTTCACGTCTGGCTCTCTGCAGCCCAGACTTTCGTGAGAAAACTGAGCTTGTCAGCCCTTTTACGGCAGAACAGCCGCACCTGAAACATGGGGTAGGACTAGAGTGATATGTCGATAGCAATACGTTATCCTCTTTGACATGGACATGTAATTCAAGAAGTACAAATGATTCATTTTTAGGTGAAAGCAGTAACAATACTGCAGTATAAAAATACTTTTAAGGGAAGAAATACAGTTTTTGAAGTATTTATGATATATAGGGTACTGTTATCATCTCTGAATTGTTTAAACATCATCTGTGTTTTCATCAGTGTTTGCCACTGTTTCCATTTTATTATAGCACCTGAGCACAGATGCTAACATTTGCTTATCACCACAATGTTTAAAGGCTGAAGCTGATGCAGATGTCATTAGTTTTGCACAAACCAAGCCGTAAACCTGGAGCTAGATGGAAAGTCAGAGGATCACAGCTTCACAATACGTTTCTGCACCAACTTACATTACATCCGTCTAAAAGATGTCAAGACATTTTTCTATGAACTACAAAAATCAAAGTCAAACCAATGCCAGAAGGCTTTATCCTAAAAATGAACGCATGTACAAACTTTCATGGCAATCCATCTCATAATTATTGAGTATTGTACCAGAAGTCATGTTTCTGTAAAGATGAGCCCAAAAATAAATGAAGCCAGAAGAGCCCCATGTTATTGCAGAGAACTTTTCCCAGGAACCAACTTGCGGTCTGAATTGATGGTGTTATTCCACCAATCCCTCTTCAGGTAGGACCCAGTTAATGGGGGGCAGGCAATAAGGGTGGATAACAGTGGCTATAATTCTGCTGAGAGCAGCTTTGCTTAGTAAAACTGATTTGTTCAGAACAGAGGAGTCGTTAAGCAGCGTGGCCAAACCTCCCAGATCCTAATGCCTTTCTAATCTCCTTTGGTATCACTAATTCTTTTCGTTTTTTTTTTTTTTTTAACCACCATTAAAACTTTTTCACAGGTTCTTGGCAATGAATTAAATTACTCTGGATGTATTGAGCAAACTAACCGTAGATTGGCCTTCGCTGCCCTCGCTGGTGTAGGTGGAAAGCTGAGAACACACTTGTTAACTGGCTGTAGTTGTGCTGCAGCTGCACAGCGAGTCTAAATGATACAGAAAATCCAGAAGCTCCTGATACGCAGACTCCTGCATGTTACGCTGCTGCTTCAGTTTGTGCCTTATTATTAAAATAAATACTCTTAAAAAAACAAAAAACAAAACAAGAAAATCATTTAGCACATTTATCACATCCCTCTGTGCTGTGCATCTTTGGTTCAGGAACTGGAGCGTAGAACTTGTTTCATTATCACTTATTTTTCTGTGTTGATGTTAATTTTGTTTTTTGTTTTTACACAAAAGAGACAGGGCTTAAGTGATAGGAAACAGACTCACAATTTGGAAAACAGGATAAAAAAAATTGATTGATTATTTCAATCATCCCCGTGGTTAGAAAGGTCTTTGAGAATCCTGGAAACTGACCTTTCAGAGAAACAAATGCTCAGCTGTGTGATTTGAATACAGCGGTAATACATGCACGTTAACTTCACCCTACTGACACACATTCGTCTGCATTGCTTCTGCTGCGGCTTTGCAGACTGACACGACCTCAGCGTCACAGCGATGTGATGGGGGACTCGATCTCGACATAAAACCAGGCAGGCAAACTTGCCAACAGCTCAATTATCTGCTATTAGCAGGCGGTGCAGCACAGGCGCCGAGTAATCTGACAAGCTAAACTGGTGCTCTTTCATACTGGACTGCTTCATTAGACCTGAGTAAATATATTCTCAGGCTAATGCATATAAATAGAAAAGTGATGTTTGAACAGCTGAGAGAAAATGAAGGCCCGAGAAGAGTGGGTGGGAGACACAAATAAAAGGTTAGGTTTTCAGGAAATTATGCAACAATCTAAATGCTGTTGTTTCAATATTGTAAAAAAAAAGGCTTGTGAGTGGCACCAAACCTGTTATCTCAGTACTGACTTACAGCGATGACCTGAGGTTAATCTCCTCCAAACCCATTTTCTCCTAAAACTGCTTGTTCGCACTGATTGGGAGCTTTTGAACTGAACTAATCCTGAGGTCACGGTGTGTTTCAGCTGTCTTATCTGTCTGGTCCTCTCAATGATTTATTCATGATTTGTATGTGTTGTGTGCTGGACAACAGGCATGTGCTGATATTACTGCCGAATCTCCTCTCTTATCAAGCTGACAAGGAGGACATCCCGGGAAATGACATAGGAGAGGCGCCAGAGTCGGAGCTTTTGTGCTATGCACATATTTACAGAGATTCTTGTTGGCATATGATGTTAATACATGTCACTCTTCAAACAATACATGTATTGTGTGCAAGTAACTGTTCAAAGCAAGTGTCAGGCAGTCAAATAAAATGCTCTTATTGTTGGAACTACTTAAATACAAAGTAAACAACTCAAAAAATATATATGGATAGTCTTTTTAAGACATTTTAATGTGGTGATGTCACATATTATGTTTTTCCTCTGACTGCTCTGAGGGGTGTTGACCTCCTCTTTCCATTGCACTTTTTTTTTCTTTTGCAATGTTCTTGTATTGATACTCAAATTTTTCAACCTCAGCCAAGCTTTAAAGGTCTTTGGTCATTTGCCGCCTAAATCCCTTGTTACATTTTTTGTAAATTTTCTGGTTGGGAGGGTTCAAGCAGCATTTGAGGATGTAGTTAGTCTGGAAAAGAAAGACATTACAGAATGGATGTAGAGCGAGATAAACAGAGCTGTGTAGCCTGCTGTCTGTCACCTGTCAGGACGCTGAGTGAGGAGGCAGCACTTGAGTCTGACACATGGGGTTCGGGTGGAGGGGGAGGCATCAAGACAGATAACGAAACGTGTGTGACAGAGAAACAGGAAGTGACACGGAGGGGTTAGAGATGTTTCTCTGCCTCTCAGCACCTGCACATCCTGTGAGAAAACCTCTCGTTTGAGAGTTAACAGGTTAGACACTGAAGGTGGCAACAGTCCCAAATGAAGACTGTCACTCTGCAGAATGAGCTGTAGCTACGTGCTGTTAGCATCTGGCTGCTACTCACTCACCTCTTAATCTGGCAAAACCTGACACTGGGCCTGGTGTTCACACACAAATTCACCACCACTTTACATGAACTATTTAAAAAAAAAAGGTTTATAAAATTCATTCATTAACAAGTTAATAGATTTAGGTTTATTAAACCTTTATATGAGCAATAAGTTGCTAGGCTGTGAAAAATCCCTTTGGTTGGTGTTCATCCTGTAGCATAGCTTGTTTTGACTTTTAGGAACATCAGGAATGCCAATTACCTTCTCCTCTAAATGTTGATAAGTTGTTAGATAAATGAAGTGGTTTGGTCCACTTGCTCAGTAGTTTTCTCTATGCACCATATACTCACACAAAGTACAGAGTTCGAACTAACAAATTATCAAACCTGCAAACCGGCTAATCATTAGTGCCACCAACCGACAACACTTATCCCCCCACTGTCACTGACAGATTAGTTGCTTTTTAAACGACAGAGGACGCCACAGACACATCATCAGTCACATCATCACTGCACTCAATGTGACAGCTTCTGTTAGCAACAGATTTGACGTTACCACTGAACTGAAGACAGCCTGAATCAGCGCTGAACACGAACCGCGTGCTGCGTTCACTTACTGACGTGCAATTGACTGCTGATACAGACGCTTTGCTTTGGAACAAACTACTCAGTGTATACAGTATGCGGATTTAGTGTTTTCAGATTGTTTTGCTCTTGGCTACTTGAGTCGTTCACATGTCACTCCTCCCCCTTCTCTCCTTTCCTTTCCTTCCTGATGACTCCTAATACAGTGTGACATACAGTATCAAGAGTGATGCAGGGCTCAGGCTGATCTGTTGATCCTCACACAGTCTTCACATAGCTCAGGGGACATTGCCCTAGTTTTCATGGCGCAGACACAGGTAGGTATGAACACTTACTTACATGCCTGTGAATAACTCAACATGTTGACCAGTATCAGGGTTTTTTCCAGCTTTTTTCCCCCTCACTGAGAACATGTGGCATCAATCGTGTTTTTTTTTTTGTTTTATTTTTTTGTTTTTTTGGAGCAGGGGGCCTGGATTCTCTCACTTTAATCCTTCTTCTTGTGAGCCCAAAGAGGAGACAAAGAAAGATGAGAGTGTCAGCAAGGAAGCACACGGCAGCTGAGGGTCATTAATCACTGTCATGGTGGAGAGAGAGGGAGACGGAGGATGAAAGACGTGAGAGATGGAGTGCAGCAGACATGGCAGGAATCTCTCTCCAGAGATGAGATGAATCGAGCTATTCAATGGGCCACGCTTTGTTGTTGATATGAGACTGTGACATCACATCCTCCTCAAGACTGAGTACTGAAGGGGTCTTAGTCAGAGCATCCTGGTTTAAAGGGGCGGCGGCGGAGGGGGGCAATCTTGCATCTCGCTCTTACCGACAAATGCATATGGATTGTACTTTGAATTACTGCCAGTCTAGCATCTCTCAGAGGCCCTGAGTATCTCATGAAAATGTTCAGACTCCAATGGGAAAGTCAGCTTGTCAGACCCAGCGTTGACCTGTAGTGATGCAAAATCCCAGATCGGAAAGTTCAAAGAGCAACTAACACCGTGTTTTCGCTTGCACGTGTCCCCTTTGCAAATTTAAAAAAGGTAACTCTATCAAACGGACGTATTTCATCAGCTTATAGATATTACAGCATTTAACATCTATAGATGAATCCAGGCTGTATACAAAAGTAGACTTTCCCTTCAAAACACAAGTCTCAGCTCCAAGAGATCAGTTTTACTTTCCTAAATCTGCATTATTGTTCTCAGTGGCAAAACTGACTTCCCGGGATCAGTACTAAACAGATCAATCTGTCCACCCGGTTGCATATGGTGAGCCGCCATCTTGCATCTCTTGCAACACTGCTGGGGATGATAAAATCCTGATGATATTGTTTTATACGAATGTGTATGATGACCCTGAGAGCCCCAAATGCACTGCAGCCTAAGAAAAAACACGCAAGTGATCAAAACACACGCGTTTGAGGAAACGTCGTCATCGCTTTGACAGCATGTGGTCCAGAAACAGAAAACACGAATGAACACAGAAACTCAGAAAGCAGCACACCTGTTGTCCCAACAAAAAAAACTGACATTTTAGCTCGTTGGCTCATTCTGCAACACCGTTAACAGATAACCAGCTTCAATAACTTCACAAACCATAGTGTACAACAAGCTTATTCCAGCTGTGGTCAGCTCATAATATCCAGACATGCTAAAGTCAAGTCGGAGTCAGAGAGAAATGTATTCTGTAGCAGAAGAACATTATACAATTTAATTTCAGTTGGACGTTGGGAAAGGGAGGAAAGAGACTGTGGAGGAACGAGCGAGATGGTAACTCCTTTCTCTTGCCCACACTTCATACCACAGCTCTGGCCTGCTGCACTGCGGTCGACTCCTGAATATGAACCAGATACTTGAAATCACGAAACTTTATTATTTTGGCCATCCTGCAAATCTAAAACATCCCTTTTCTTCAAAAGTGGAACGTGCGGATTGCCTGTTCTGAATATATATTTTTCTTGCCTCAGGCTCAGATGTTGCGGTGGAAAGAAAAAAAAAAAAGAAAAAAAAAAAGAAGTTAGGAGTATGATGAATGTGTTCTGGCCAGAGGAGAGTGGGTGGTCTGCATCTGTCAGCGCTGCTATTACAGCAGACAGCGGAGTTACAGGCCAATAAGCCGCGCTATCATCACCGTCATCAGCAGCAGATCCCCTTACAACAGCTCTCAGCTGTCCACATCACAACCCTGACAGCCCAAACATGCACTTACCCTGAGAGCTCTGCACTTGAATGCCTCGCATTAAAAAACATGTGGCTGTTTTACTGTTTGCTCTTAAAGGGCTGGGTCACCCAAATGACAAAAAATAGATTTAGTCACTTACTGCTAGCGGCAATGGTGGCAAACCTATTCACATCGTTTACTTAGCTGAAAGTAGCAGTACCACACTAAAGAAATACTCAAATACAAGTAAAAGTCCTGCTTTGAAAATACCACTTCAAAGTACAAGAGTATTGTTTGCAAAATGTACTAACAGACAGCTTTTCCCCTCCAGCATTTCAGTGTGGTGTTATTGTTGATGTCGCAAAGACAACTGGATTCCTTTCTCTCAAAATATACACCAAAAAGGTTGTCAGGTAGGCCTAACTGTAAATCTTATGGCAGAAACACTATGAAGTATTGGCTGAGAAACAAAAAATGAGAGAAATGAATGCTCATGTTCTTTTAATGCTCATCTTCTCCCTGCACACCCTTGTTTACCTGTGTTTTCCTGGAGCTGTGTGACGCTGATGCGCTGGAATTTTTATGCGATATTTACTTGAGCAGCAAAACGAGCCCCCGGATGCTATAATTACTGAGCTGAACAGGAGAGCTGCTATCAAAACAGTGTGAAGCTGGTTGGAGCTGATTCACGTCTGTGAAAACATGAGACACACACTCTTGAATAGACGGTAAATTGAGGGGGGAAAAAAACCCCAAAAAACTTTGCCGTCAGTGAGAGGAGAGTAATGAGGTCAGTTATGAGCCAACTCCAGTGTGTTACATTAATGAGGTTGCGGTCTGCCACTGCAACTACAAGGACACACACACACACAGACACAGACACCAGATCACCTAGTATTATCTGTCCTTCGTCACTTGTCCTGGCATTCACACACAGCCAACGAGAGGGTGTAGCAGACCGTGGATCAAACTGTACTGCTGCTCTGCTTGCCTCTCCAGCTCATGTTAGACTCTGTGACAGCCCAGCATTGATTTATGACTCCTGCAAACAGACACAGCCGGCAGACATCACCGCACAGAACAAGCGTGCACGCGTTCGTGTGCGTTTTGTACTCACGTGATTGATTATCCTGTCTGTCTTGTCTGTGGCGTTTTTGAAATGTAATCTCACTGAACAGCATGAAAGGTGTGAGACCCCAGAGAAAACATCACCCACCACCACCACCACCACCACCACCATCATCATCACCACCAGCCTCGTCTGGTCTGTGCAGGATCTATGTGTCCTCGTCTGTATTGTATTAGCATACCTTTGCTCAGGCATGCTAGGAAATTGAATTCCCCCTCTTCCTGTAAAGCCCTCCCCGGGATTAAACCGTCACTGTGTGATTTACTGTAACCTCGCTATAAACAGCGTCTTCCCTCTGTGCAGCAGTGACTGATGCGCCCAGCAAGTGTTTTGTGTTTTGTGCCACGTTGTCACTTCATCATACATTTCAATTTTCTCACTGCACAGTGACAACAGTACTGAATACTGTGGAGGATTGTTTGCTTGGCTGTGGTGAGAAGCACAGAAGATTCCCAACCGACAACTACCGCGGCACATAGGTGTGTCCGTTGTGCGGGGGGGCATCTGGCTTCACCCAATCGGCACTCTGGGTGGGTGGCGAGCGGTCGCAGGCGGTGCGGCCAACTGATCCAAACATTTTTGCCCGACACGTGATCTTTCTAATGTTAGAGATGTGCCGCGGCTCGAAAAAGGTTGGGAAACACTGGGTTGGAAAAAAACCTTTTCAGGACTGAAACATGCACAGTGCAGTAGCCAAGATGTTGTTTTACTTTTCTACTTACTCCTTTGTTGCTCTGTTCAAAACCTGGAGCCAAACTGCATTTTCCAAACTCTTCATCCTAGAAGCCTTTTTTCCTTGTAAAAGCAGCGTTTTAAGATATGATAGCTATGTAACAGGCCTGCGCTAAAATGTCTCAGATCGACTCAACCTTTCTTGTATACTTTGTGTAGCCATGTGCACAGTTTTCCAGTATAACGAGGGATTATTTCCAACATTTTGGGTGCACCACTTTGTGGTTTTAACTTAAGATAAAGTTTAACCCGATTAAACTGCTGGCTTAATTTCGTCTGGTGTTTCTTGCGCCATCAAAGTTTGTTGTAGCAAAGTTGCCGCATCACCGACAGCATTAGCGACGACAGCCAAACCAACCGAACGCGTCATAATAAATTGAAATGATCCTTTAAAGCTTCCGCACTGACGCAGTCCCAGCAACAATAACTCTGGCGCTGCTCCTCATTTTTCTTCCTGCGTTTATGTGTGTGTGTGTGTGTGTGTGTGTGCCTCTGTGTAGCTGATGATGAATGAGCACAGCAGATCCAGAGAGAGCTTGCAGAGGAAAGAATAATGGGTATTTAAGCACACTTGTAAATTACCAACACATTTGTCTTGGACTGTACCCTTAGGGATGTCTGACAGCAGAGCACACAAAGTATATAAAGCTCACATGCATCTGTTCCACATAGCCTTATTGGATCTGCTGACATCACTTAAATACAAACTGTCATGCAATCTACCATAATTCATACTTTGACAAAGCTCATAAAGCAGTCTTCGCTGTCTTTGCACCTGCATTTATTTATGTGTGCGTGTGTTAATATGATAGAGTCTGTCTCAGCAGGTGTGTCCCGGGTCGCGCAGAGTGCATGGCGATGTTTATCTCTAAGTACCACAGACAGGCATGCAGGACCGCCCGATGGGAAAGTGGGATTACGACTATCTGTTCCCCTGCGGCCTGCTGAGCACCAAGCCTGAGATTTTGCAGCTACATGTTTCCATCAGCCGCACACATGCCGTCTGCCACTTTGTTATGCAAACGCAATTGACCTAGCAAAACGGTCATGTGACCCCACAAAAAATATAATGATGATGAAATATTTAGTTTGTGTTTAGTATTTTTCAGTGTTTAGTGACTGGAGAGATGTTGAGATTAGTGGGAGTGAGCTTTATTGTTATTAATTACAGATTGAAAGACCAAATCAGATTACTCCTCATTTCAGAACTTGATGGCTTTGTTTTGACTTATTGCTTGACTACATCCTGCTAAGCGCAGAGATGTTTTGAGTCGCCTGCCAAAGTTCGTCTCATAACACAGCTTTGTGTTTCTCCAGCCGCAACCTGCTGAACGGCCTCCTCCAAAGCCAGCGCGCTCCAATTCATCATCCCCATTCACAAACAGTCATTAATGTTTATGGCAGGTGTCGTGACATGTTTATGACAGCATTATGTCTGCTTTACGAGACCACTGTCAAGTCAGGTTTTATGACCGCGGCACTCGGACGCAGCGAGGGGACCGCTGGCAACGTGTCCGAGAGGTTCTGGGATGTTTAATCAGTTACTCGAACACCCTCACAAATAAAAAGAGAGAACAGTGTTTGGCAGGGAAGTCGGTCTGCTTGACAGGGATAGCCATCAAACCTTCTCATTAAACTCTCTAGATCCAGGCTCCCCTGTTCTTCAGGGCTTTTATAGGAAAATCACTATTCTCAATTTGCTAGCTGTTGTAAAAGTTGTGTTCCAGGTAGCGGTTGTGGGTTCTGGTGGGGCTTAAGCAATGCCGCAGAATCCCCCAACCTCTTGCTTTATGGCATGCTGTAAAGCTGCTGGCAGTCCGACAGAGGCAGTATCTTTTTATCTGGCTGCTACAGTAATTTAAGTAAGGAGATTAAGTTTGTGAATTACATTCATGGTAATGGATTTTTCATGTTTGTTCATGGTAACAAAGAGTTTGGAAAGCTGCTCTTCCTCGTTTTTCAGGTGTATTCTTAGTAACGCTTTATCTGAGGTTAAATAGACGCATAATTGGCTTCAGCATATTTGTGATTATACTTGCTATACTTCCTATAAATATTCAGTGTTGGCTTCTGTTAATCACGAACATGCTTTTCCCCTAACCTAACACAGCTCTAATCAATAGTTTTATAATGTTTCAACTGACAACACGAAAACAATGTGACATTGTGAAGGGGTTTGCCGATCGTAGTGAACGAGTTTCATCTCATTGCTCAGCAGTCCAGCCCACAGCTTTACTGTTTTGGTTCCCTCTCATCTCTTTCATAGTTGTTGTTTTTAGCCACAGCTAGAGACTAGCTTGTGAACAAAGTGATGCGTTCAATAGCTAAAGAGACAAATATTCCCCTCTTGAGTTGGTGGAGACCAAAAACTGAGCAAAAACAGAGTGAATAATGTTTTTACTCAGGTGGACACTCCATACTGACCCTGACGAGTGTTTGATATTTGACCTACAAGTCAGTCTTTCTGGGGTTAATAAAGTAGTAGTAGTTGTGCCTCAACTCAACCTTAACCATGAAGGCAGAATAGAACATACTCAAATTATTTATTTATGCAGTAATGACAAATTCCTGATGCAGCCACACAGCACATCCAGTCGAATTACCACGAGACCCTAGTTTTGAAACAATTACCTTACATTTTCATGCCAGCACAAATGGCAGAAAGCTGCATCAGTTAAGTGATTCACCTCTTTGTTTTCACAGCAGACCTTCCCTGGCCAGTGTAAGCACTCAGAGAATGTGGTAAGGAATAGCTGTCTTTAAATAGCTGATCTTTGAGTTGAAATAGTAGCTGTGTGTGTCACTGGGGCTTGGGCGTGCACTGCCCTTTCTTGTGGCTTGGCAAGCACTTTACAAACAAACATAAGCAGTTTATTGATAGGGTAATCCTAGACTGATTAATGGCCCAATAATCAGCCGTAACCTGCAATAAATCAGCCGGTGATCAATACAGCCCGTGCTCTGCAGCCGTGGCCAGATCATTACCATGTCACTGTATATCCACCATTAGCGCAGGAAGGCTGAGCGCTAAAGGGAGGGAGAGGAGTGGAAGAAAAAGTGCTTCCTTTCTAATGTGTTGGAAATGCGATTGATAGAGAGGTCATTTTTTAAAAATTTCATTTGTCTGCCTGCCCGCCTTTCTCCCTCCCTCTTCTTTCAGTCTGATGAATGACCAAACAGCAAAGGCAGTGATAAAGATGGAGAGGGGGGAGAGCAGGATGTTAAATTATGATAACGACAGCACAATTAATGGCTTTGGGAGACATTATTCTTCAGCCCTTTTTGCGTATCACAGCTGTTGGTGGTACTGAAGATGTACAGTGTGCTCCTGCTTTTAAAGGTACACTCTTAGAGGTATCAACCTGCCTCAGATAGATTTAAAAGTAAAAACACTCAGGCCTCTTGGTCCTTTGCTGTCATGTCAAACAGGTCCGAGCTTTTGCATAGTTTGCTTCTTTTTTTTTTTAGTTTGAAAGTGTAATTCTGACATATTTTAACCTGCCGTATTCTCCATGAGGGTGGCAACAATGAATGAATGAATAACAATGAATTATCAGAGCAAGATTCCTCAATTAGTCAACTCAAATCTCACTTTATATTGAGACGCACATAATGATAAATATAGTATACATAGTACAGTATAATAATGTCACAGAGGAGAATTTTCTGCTTTTAAAGCTTAAAGTACATTATCCTGATTATGTGTACATATTTTTACTCAAATGAAGTACTTTTACTTGTAATGGAGTATTGTAACAGTATGGCATTAGTACTGAATACTTCCTCCACCACTGACTGACTGAAATTCAGAAGAATCCTCCTTTGTGAGCCACGTGTCGCTTCGCTCTCTCATCTTAAAACTGTCAGTGAAACATCAGATGATATACGAAGAGGAGACATGGAAACAAGCTATCTGAAATGGATGCACCACCTTCGAATGAAGTGTCCCTGAAATCAGAGCTCAGATCAGAGGTCAGGATTTGGTCAAAGTACACCCCAGATCCACGGAGGAGCTCACTCTTCGCTGTGACAGATGGAGAGGGTGGGGGAAAACAAGGGAAATAAGGATCAAATCAAGTAAGTGAGCAGAGGAGAGGATGGGTAAAAGGAAGTGAGGATGACAAGGAGCGTGCAGAGGAAGAGCATGTGGTGAGGTAAGATAGCGCAGATGTAAAGAGAGGGGAGGACAAGGAAGAAGAAAGGTAATTTGAGAGAGAGACCAGAGGTAGGAGAGGTTGAGGCAGGGCTGACAGTGGGCCATTCATCCTCCATGCTAGAGGAGACAAACTGCTGGCAGAGGAAGACAGGCCCCATAAATCACTTGGCAGTACACACACACACACACACACACACTCACTCACTCACAGACACGCACATATATCCAGACACACATGCATGCAATCACTGTAAAACACATCAATGGCCACACACACACACACAGAAATCCACATGTGATCAGAAAACACACATTCTCTGTTGAGTGTAGTACGTCTGAGGTACTTGTACTTGACATGAGCTTTGACATTTTCTGGATGATGGCGTTTTTCTGATAATACTCCTCTGCTGTTGCTTTCGTAGGATTTTGATTGAAGGGCTTTGACTTGCTGTAACAGTAATTTCACAGTAAAGGCTTTTGATACTTCTTCCTGCTTCAGTCACTTTACTTCTGTTCACATGTAACAAAAGCAGAGTGTGTGCTGAAGGGAAAATAAGCACCAAATATTCCTGTAACCTTTGGCGTTTCCGCTCGCAGTCCAGTAAAACTTAGCTGGCGGCGGCACTGCCGGGTTGTTCCTCCCCCCTTTCTGCGGCCAAGGCCGACCACTCTGTGGCTGGTCGTCACTCTCTCTCTGTGGGCTCCATCAGTCACAAACCTCCCACTTTCCTCCCTCGCCCACAGAGGGTGAGGAGTGCCAGTTCCTCTTCGCCCGGCCCTGACCTCTGCACTGACATGCACGCCGTGTTTTGACAGCGGGCCACGCGCCGGCCACGGCCGCCGGGCAGGTCGGGGAGTGGCTGCCCTCGTGTTTTGACTGGAGAATTGTTCTTTTTATTGTTATTTCAGTGATTATTAAGGTCAGCCCTTTGTGTAACAATTAATTAAACAGGGTGAGGATATAATTCACTCAGCAGCTTCATCTTTAGCACAACAGAAACCTGCCCTGTCCTGCCTTTAAGAGCTGCTAAAGTCACCTTACATTATTTCAGTGTGATGGATATTAATGGAGACATTTAGTGCTGATTCAGTCTTCTCAACCCTGGCAAGAATTAAAATTGTTGGAGAAATACTGAATCCTGTGAGGCCACTGTGAATACTGGCACAAAGTACTCAGAGTTATTTCCACTGTAGACTCATTCAAAAACTTTTTAAAGGGTTTTTGAAGGCATACACGAACAACCATTAGAAGGCCGTTAGCACATCAGCTGAGGATTTGCATGTGAAGACGTCCGACACAGTGGAGGTCAACAACACTGGGATTTGGCAATCAAAGCATCAAAACAATTTGCATCAGAAACACATCTGTCACTCTGGACCCTCCTTGCTGTTTCTTTCCTTTCTGTACGTCACACAGAAGACATTTATTAGGTTGGATGTTACCTGTAATCTACTCCAAAACTGTTGTGCATGCACGAAACAGCTAAATTTGAACATAAATGATCATGTAAACACCCGTAACATCTTTTTAACTTTTTATTATATCGTTCTATATCAGTACCTTGGATGTGCTGTCCAGGCAATTTGAGCCAATCTGAAATTCACTGTCGCTTTAACGAACACCTTACACCTACAAGTCATTTCATCCATTGTTAATGTAAACAATGGATATTACTATTCTATCCCATAGTATTGACCATAAACAAATATAACAAGTATAGTTCACTTGCTGCAGTGTGTGCTTTGCTTATGTGAGTGTGTACAGTACGAGAAGCTTGTGTGAACGTCCCTATTATGTATAATGAATGTAAACAGCTGGTGTTTTAATGGTGTAAAATATGACAGGGCCCATATGTGCACAGTATGGTGACGCTCAATCATTCTGCTTTTAGCAAACATGGGATTTAAGTCATTAGTGTGACCCAGGTCGGGTAACTTCCCACAACAATCCTATAGACAGCCGAGAGTTCGGCGAACGTGACTCGTCTTAGCCGTGCCAACAACAGCAGAGGGCGTTGTGCTGTATGTGTTTGCATTAAGTGCTGCATGTGTTGTGTATGTGTGATGGTGATAAAGAAAAAAATAAAAACTGGTCAGAGAACTAGAAGTTAGAAAAGCTGTAGAAATAAGATACATTTCTCTATAATTAAAAATAAACAAACAGCATCTCAAGAGACCACAGAACAAAGAGCAGAATGAATAAATCCCATTACGGATTCAGGGTCCTAAGATAGAGCCTCATAAATCGAGTTGCATGTGATCTATCTTTGCTCTTCAACTGCATGTGCGCACGAGAGGAGTATCTTTTAAAAACTCCAAGGAAATATGAGTACCATTACGTGGAGACGAAATGTATCCAATGCATAAAAAGTGTTAAAATGAGGACAAGTTAAATCATTTTGGACCACGCGTCACGTCACTGTCACTTTCAGCCGTTAAATGAACCCGTTTCTTGCTTCTTCTTTGTCTCTCTTTTTTCCTCCTTCAGTCTTTCCCGGTCTCTGTCTAATATGGGTCAATGATTCCCTTCTTGACTCCCACTTCCATTGCCTCCAACCATATGTGGACCGGTGAGGTCAGGTCAGGGGCGGTGAGGTCAAATCTCATTAGAGCAGAGTTTTCCAACTTCACCTTCCCACCTTCCTTGTCCTCCTCCTGCTCCTCCTGTTCTTTGCCTTTCAGGATTCAGCCATAAGGATGGCTTTTATTGTGGTGTGTTTGATGTGATTTTACTATAGTTTATATAGTGTTGCGTGTTTAATTTACCTTTGTAAAATTAGAGCTTCCCAAAAGTGAAAACAGTTTGAGCGCGCTTGAGTGCCTGTCTGCAGTATTGGTCATAAATTCCAGGCCCTCCATGTTAGTAAATGGGACATGGAGCCAAACTAAAAGCTCAGTAGTACACATCAGATATTAGGTACTTTTTATCATGCTGATGTATTTCCAAGTTATTCTGAAAAGTTTGGTTTTAATTAACTGTTTGATGCTGTAATAAGGAGGTCAAACATCATGACTGACAGCTGAGCGCTGCTCACGATTGGGTCAGGTGGGTGTGTGGGATGTATTAACAATGTATTCTACTTAGCCAATGAAATGCTCTTGGAATTAAAGCTTGTTTACTACTTAAGGTAGTTAGCTGGACGTAGTATCAATGGCAGCATACTGTGGTGCAGGTAAATGCTTTGCTTCATCCATTTCTTTAGTTTAAGTAAGGCTAAAAAAAACAGCAGCTTCCAGACTCTTTATGCTGAAGCACATGCTTGTTTCAGCATGTGGACAAATTCGGAGCTTGTTCTGCCATGTTTGCCAAGCTATGATTAGACCTTCAAATGGTCAATTAAATGTGCAACAAATGGCCTCTGACTGATTGGTTGTTTGTCATCAAATGTCGCCTTTGGTGAGCACAGTTAAGTCACACTTTTAGTTTATTAGTTTCCTAACACCCTGCCAGTAAATGGCAGGCAGGAAAGACTTTGTGATTGTTTGCCATGGCAGTTGCAGCCAATTACAAGACTCAAAAGGAGTGTCATTAATCAAATGTTTAGAATGGAAGCAGTCATCAGATTGCAGATGCCTGCAAAACAAACATGTCAGTGTCAGTGAGGCTATACAGCAGGCATTTAGGAGACTGCATTAAGTCAATGGCTCAGCTGCAAGCTAAGCTAATGTGAGACAGGGGCCTGTGGGAACTATTTTCCATGGTGGGAGGCAGAGGTGAAGAGAGTGGAGGAGTGACGCTGCCTTCTTTCTCCCATCCCTCATTTTCTATCTCTTCTTAATTCTCTCTGTCTATTTTCCACCTTTTGTCTGTTTTATTTAAGCCGACAGGCTGAACTAGAGGGCGTGGGATGACCGGTGGGAATAAGGATGAGAGAGCAGTGTAAGAAGAGAGAAGACAGATGAAATAAGATAAAGACAAGCGGCAGGGCGAGCTGCAATGAAAGAAACAAGAATGTAAAACGGTTGTAGGAGGACAGAAAACAAGGAGTCTCACAGTGCTAGGTGAAAAACAAAGGTATATGGTGAGTCAGTATGGCCTCTGTCTTTGAGTAATGGTTTTCTCATCCAAGGCCTACTTAAATTTATGGCTAGAGTCTATGAAAACAATACAAATGAAAATGATACCATCACGATTTGTATCAAAACAAGTGAGAATATGACAGCGTGACAAGGGGTTTGTTTTATGTCACCAGGTAAACTTGCCATTATGAAGTGGCCATACTCTGTGACCCTGCTTTGTTTTTCTTTTCATGATGAACACTTTCACAGAGTCTCCAGTCTGATTCATGAAGTTGCACTTGTTGTACACGTATAAAGTCATGCATGGGGACACAAAAGATTTAGTTACCCTTTAACGTAAAAGTATGAAACTTCAACATGACCTCTGCATAGAGAGCTTATTTAACTTATCAGCGATGAAATGTAACTCTAAGTCCTCCGTGAAGCCTGTATCAGTAATATCCCCTTGATGACATAGAGTGGGGACAGCATGAGATGAGTCAAACTGGATTTTTATGGATCAATAGCTGTCACAGCCCTGGAGTCCTACGATCTGTAAAACCCGCTTAAAAAGATTATGACTGCACTGTGGGTGTTGGGCTACTGTGGTTACAGTGCGTGTGTGTGTATATGTGTGTGGGTGTGTGTGCATGCAAAAGAATAAATTACAGGGTAATGATATTAAAAGCACAAAGTCGTTAAGATGCCAAGTTAAGACACAATAAATCCAGTCATGGCTTCTACAGCCTGTCCCCACACTGGGTAATTAAATTAGATTTATGAGCCATATTACATCAGTGCTAGATACTTCATCTACCCTCAGCTCCTGCACCGTCCCTCCATTTCGTCCCGCTTTATTAGACGACCTGACAGCCGGCGAAAAATATGGTAGAACGTTTCAGGTCCCGGGCTGCGAGAGCTCTGTACTGGGCACTCTGTCTTTGGTGGTGTCAGTCGTGTCCACTGTTAATATATGAAACACTCCACTTCTCTGCAGAGAAGCAAAGCAGCGCGGCTGCTTATGACACAGTCAAACAGCTTAATCATTATCCACCGTCACCGTGACTACTGCTTTACTGCTACTGCTGCTTCCACCTTATCTCCACATTTCTTCACTTTGGCGGGATGCTTCAAAGTTTGACCTCACAATTCACGCGCCAAAGCCAACAATCAGTGTCATGTGCCCTTGGTGTGAAGAGTGGTGAAGAAACAGACATTTGCCATAGTCATAATCTTTCCCCGGCCTTAACCGTACTCGAGCTGCCAAGCAGATAATGTAGAAATCTGAAAAACATTGCATTGAACATAACATTAACGATACTGGCTGGTGATAGGTTTTGGTTAAATGTTGCAGAGGTGGTTAAAGGGTCATTTTCACTTGTTCGTGGTTGTATTGAGGCATCGAACTAGCTTCTGTTCTAGCTGAATTTTATTCTGGCTCTTTCGCATTTTAACATTTTTAGCAGCTACTGCAGGTTCACAGTGAGTGAAGCAAAGGGCATTCAGTTGGTTGCAATCCGCAGCTTCACCCCTAGATGTCGCTAAATGGTACGCACTGCATTTTTAACGATGGGTCAAATGAGTGGAGTGTCTAATGCGAAAGGATTCACTCGTAATGTTAAACCATGGAAAACTTTCATCCAACAGTAAAGTTCCTCTCAGCCTTTCAGTGTCTTTTAGCTCATTGCTTTAGTTTTCTGGATCACAGCTTTACTTTTTGTGGCTCGTCTTCGCCGCTTTCATCAATGTGGCTTCCACCCAAATTGGAAGAAGGAAATGAAATGTTCAGAACGCCCCGTGAACAGTCATCATAAGGATGATATTTTTCTTTTCTGTAGAATGAAAGCTATCCAATGTATCAGGCTGACATCTGCGTCAGGCATCTCAGAACTGGGGCAAATAAAACAAAAATCTTCCTGATTGGAAACCACTAAAAGGTGAGTAAGAAAATTGTAATTTGGGTGAACCAGCCCTTCAAAGTAAAGACAGAGAGCAGGGAATGTCAATCAAAAAAAAAAGCGTGTAATGACATGAAAGGATGATGCCAATCAATGTAATGATTGTGGGCAGAAAATAGCAAACACATTATTACTTTGGATGAAAGCATGTGTGTGGGAGGACACTTATCTGTCAGCATCAGAGTGATTTAGTGAAGGCAATAACAAGTATAATAGCAAGTGCAGTATTAATATTTATTACATTTGATGTTGCGGATGTCAGGTTGAAAAGCTCACTCAATCTGACATTAAAATTAGATATTTCTAAACAAGTGAAACAGTATACACAGAATAAAACCACTAAGGCGCACAAGCGGAAAAGCCAGAAGAAGTGTAGGCAGCACAGAGACTAAAAGGGACTGTTCAGCCTCGTATGGTTGATTTTAATGAGCCATGGCACTTTTATTATCATTATTAATTATCAGTTTTCAACAAGCGGGGTGTGATCAATAAGTTGGAGTGAAACAAATTTCAATGGGCCATTGGAATCAATCAGAAAGAAGTTTTTATCTACATAACTGCCACTAAGCCCCGCTCGTTAAGGCCAACATTAGGAGATGAGAGATTTGCAGCATTTTTAATTGGAACGACATAACTGAGCTGCCATTTTTCTTCCTCGGCTCACTTCTAATCTCTGCAATTTTTCGCTCTCTCTTTGTTCCCCCCTGTATTATTTTTTTCTTTTCCACAAGCAGTCTTTCTAATAGGCACATGAGGTGTGTTTTCACACGAGGATGTGTACATGCATGCATGCAACACACCACACATGCACACTCACGCCCTAATCCCTTCTCACCTCTTAATCAGACAACCATTAAAATGGGATTAGAGACTATCTGCTGAAATTCCACATTTCCAAGCGGGAGATGTGGTCCTTGTTTACTAATCTGCGATTTTCCTCTTTGGAAAGCGACACAATCCCTTAAACTCGACATGATGAGAGCTTCAGACCATTGAGACCACATATGGGACTCTTGTGTTTTACTGCTCAACTAAATCTGAAGATTGTAGGTATCACACTGTAAAGCTGCTGAGGCTTTCTATTATTAATCAGTATCGCTTGTTGAGTTATTAACTTAATATTTCTTAATACTGAACTGGAATTTGAATTCCCAGTTTTTGTGTTAGGTAATTTACACTGTAGTGATACTGGGACTATATTGTGCATATTTTTGGATTTTTTTAAAAGGAGGATAAAACTGACATCTTTTTGGAATACATATCTAAGATTTAAGCCTCGAGGTGGGTGTTTCCACCATCTCGGTCCAAATTATTGGGTGGCTTGTCATTAAATTTGGCACATCAATTTTCCTGTCAGGACAAATTGTAATAACTTTGTATCTAGCACCAACATCAGGTCAAATGTTTCATTTTGTCCAGCGATTGGTATATAACTTAATTTATATGTGACAAGTAATGACATTTCCATTGACTTACTTTGTGTTACAGTTCAAATAAGCAAATGTTTAAAAGCATTTTAACCTAACATGGTGATAGTGGTGAACATTATACCTACCAAAACTGGACTACCATTGTCTGCTTCCTACTCCTGACTGTACTGATGGTCCAGTTTCAAGGCAGAGATTGGAAAACTTGTGAGTGATCTGATGCTGGTGACCACTACAGTCCGTTGCTGTCTGCTTACCCTCCATAGGAACAAATGATTCCACTGGAAACACGTTAAGTTGTGCACATGGTGCAACCAGCAAGTAATAACAGGCTGGCTGATGTATCTGAAGTTGCCTGCCTGCACAGACGTAGTAAAAAATATAAAAGTATTTAATTATCAAAAATCACGCTCCAATATGGTGGTTTCTGTCGCTGCAAAAAAAAAAGAAAGAAAGAAAGAAAGAAAATAAATAAAACACACCCTTCTTCTTTTTGGTAATTAGAGTTACATGAGCCAAAGTAAACACCAAAGATACTGATTTATTTCTTTTCAGTTTCAGTTTGACTTTAAATTTAAACAGAATAATGAGATCACCTCTCTCCCCTCTTGCATCTCCCTTCCTTTATTCCTGTTCTTCCCCCGTCGTCTCTCTCTTTCCTCCTCCTCTCTCATGGCAGTCAGCAGTCGAGGGCTACTTAGCACGCAACAGTTAATACGTGTCTAATTTATTAGCCTCCTGCCCCAGCCCTGAAGGGCCATTAGCAACACACACTGACACAGCACACCGGCCTGTGTCGTAATTTATTGTCTTATTACAGTGCTGCAGCGGCATCAATTAATTATCCATTAAAGCGCTGCTGTCCCAGGATTTATAGAGGGGACTGCGGGGCCTGTGGGAGATACAGTAGGAGAGGAATGAGGGAGAGGGTGGGTAGATGTGAAGAAGAGGAGGAGGGTAAACAGATAGATGGTGGAGGATGAAAGATGGATTGTTGCTTTGTTAGTGGTGTGCTTTGGTTTTGAAAGTCGGGATAAAAATAAAGTTAGCTGAAAATGCTTTAAATAATAGCGACACGGCCAGGAAATCAAATGTTGTTCTTCTTGTAAACAAATATTGTTCAAACGTGAGATTGTAAATCATACCGAAAGCTGAAATGCAATCTTTGCCCGCACTTAAATTTCCAAGAGGTAATGCATCATTTACTGTACACGCCCAGGCCAGTCCCCACACTCACTGAACTTAATAGATTAATTAAGAGTGCCATAACATCAGGTCCGTGGGCAGTTAAATAGAGTCAGAGTTAACTACACGACAGACCAGAAAATTAGATTCATGAAGTGAGAGAAGTTATCAGCTCCTTAACTTGAATTAAAGGTGCAATACCACCATGTATACAGCATTAAAAATAAAGTATCATGTATTATTATTCATACTAAATGTGGTGTGGAAGAAGTAGACACAAGTAAAACTGCACAAAAGTACACTTGCTTAAATGTACCACACACACCCATAATGGTGGGGTTTTCTCCAAATAAGTCACACTGTAAGATTCATGTTCACATATGTGCTGTACAGTATCCAGTGCAGACTTGTTGTACTGTATGTGCATCCTCTGTGCACAAAAATAGAAACACTCCTTTCCTCAGAACCTGCTTATATGAGACATACTCGTGGCAAAATCTCCTGCTCCACCACCTCCACCCCGACCGGCATCTTCCACCCGAACACAATTTGTACAGAAAACAAAGTGTTTTCCAGCGCTGACAGGGAGAATGGATTACTTCCATTATGCTCTACAAGAAACACATTCTGTTGAGATGAAAGGGTTGTAAATTGTTGCAGAGAGGTGCTGCTGCTAACAAGTCTGGTGATCCGGGGCTAATGGGGTTCACATTCACTAACTGCATCCCAGCAATGTGACAAATCCAACGCACCCAAACGAGCATCATCATCATCATCATCATCATCATTGCTGCAGTCAAAGATCTACATTAAGCCTTACTAGCCTGAGATTACAGCACAATGGAATTAAAATTAAAATAAAACCACTTGGGTATTTTATCACAGCAAAATAAACACAAGCTTTTTCTTCTTTCTTTTTTTTCATGCTACTTTCAATTGACCTGAGGAAGAAGAGGTGAATGATTGACGGGACAAACCGCTCTGGCCGCCTTTGGGTGACAGGTGAACTCGGTAGCACGACGTCGAAAGTGTCACATCGCCGTGTCACGACGTGTCGGCTAACTCGCCATGGCAACTGCTGAGTGACAGACAGCCAGACAGCAGGTGAGGCTTAGCTGCCGCGACCGTGCCAGCTCCTCCACCACTCACACACTGACATATGCGTACACACACATTTTATTTAAATTGTTGAGCGAGTCGTTGCCAAATAAAAAAGAACAGCCCACTGGATTCTGCTGTGAGCAAAGCACCCAATGACCTACTACTATTACCACTATGTAGACACCATATATACATTTACATGTATATACATTTAAGGGCCACAAAAAAAACCAAAAAAAACAAGTGCACCGTGATGATAAGATGGGTGTTTATAGTTTGGAAAAGTCCTTTGTCTTCCTTTGTTTAACTTTCAACCAAACCAACCCTGACACCAACAAACCCATCATCAGTGTTTCCACTACAACAGCTTTATCATGGTCAGAGTTCACATTCATACAAATGTGATTCCTGTGCCATTGTAATTTCTTTTCATCAGCTCGGAGAAACAGCCGTGAGCACAATCACAATGGATTCACACGTCCTTGGGACAAAGAATATATCCAAACATAAAAAATAAAAAACAAGAGATTTTCTTTAACACCTCAGTTGTGCCGTCGTCCCCGGGGTGACGCAGACAGGAAATGGGAATGACTGCTTCCTGCCCGAGCCGGCTTTGAAGGCATGTTGTGAGGGACGATGTCATGGCAGAGCAATGTTCCTGCGCTTTCACCAGGCTCTTTGTAATGTGTGATTTACAGCTTCCCCCCTGCTGTTTCATCTGTGATTTAGTGTTTCCCGGTCAGATGGCTATCGGCTGCCTTACATGTCCGCTCTGTTCCTGCAGGACAGTAGGTGGAACAAAAAAAAGTCACACAGAAGAGCTTTACGCTATGATCAGGAGTTTGCATAACAGCATTTCAAATAGATATGAAACAAAACAGCGATCTGTCCTCAGGTAATAACTGAAAATAATCCAGATTCATACAGGGTCAGCGTCAGTAGTGGAACAAATATTCAGAGCCTCAAAAAAGTCCTGCGTTCAAGATCCCACTTCAGTACAAAAGTGTTATCAGGTGACATACGTAAATTATTCAAAGTAAAGTAATCATTCTGCAGCAAAAGGCCATTGAGGCTGACACATTTTTCTGAGACATTTTTTGATTGTTGAGACCAAAGTGGAGCAATAGTTTTATAAATGCTGTAAGGTAGTTGGGCATCGTTAGCTGAAAGTAACTAAATCTGTTAAATATAGTAAACATAGAAGAGTAAAAGTACAATAGCTTGCTCTGAAATGTTGCAGAGTAGAAGCATAAAGTAGCAGAAAATTGAAATACTCCAGTAAAGTTCAAGTACCCGATCTCAGTATTGTACCTAAGCACAATACTTTAGTCCTTTCCACCACTGAGTTGATTTTTATATCTTGAGCAACTCTTCAGTAACTTCAAAGCTAAAGCACTAATAATGGCTCTGCTGTGCCTGTTTAAGAGATGATACGATTATGGAAGATGTATTTGTTCTCGAAAATTACTTGTATCATCAGATCTGAATCATAAAACACACTGCATGATTTCAGTGCCAAAAAATAGAAAAAAGTTCTTTCAGCTAATTGAACCATGACGATAAAACATTGTTGCTTCTCTTGTTTCTCACCCAAAAATCAGATTTAATTTGTAAAGAATTGTTGGAATGGCATTATGTTACAGGGTTTAAGGTGTATTTTCCCTTTTAAATATTTGAAACAAATGAATAGAGATTGGTCTGTGATCGCTTTTTTTCCTCTACAAAAGTAGAACAATATCAATTGAAAATGTGATACTTTTCCGTATTCTTGTTACAAAGCCCTATGACTTCTCCTCATTTTCTACTTTGTTGTCTAAAAGACTTAATTTCTTGTTATTGCAATACTTCCTGGGCACGTTACATTCACTGCCTGCTGACCCTCATCTGAAACACACGTTCGTGTTAATGCTCAGCACTTTCCCTGCCTTAACCCCTGACCTTGTCCCTCTCCTAACCCTCACCCTTACCCCAACCCCAACCTCATCGTAAATTCCACAAACCTATAAATCCTAAACCCTAAATCAAAGGTTGAGGTGATTTAAAGTTCAGCCCAACTGTCAGCTGTCTATCTAATTTCTATTTAGGCTTCATCATTTGGTTGTTTATTTCTAATCTAATTTAAAAGGGTTTTTTTTTTGTTTGTTTGTTTTTTTTTTGTTTTTTTACAGTTTCTTGTTTTGTTTTTGACATTAACTTGACAGCTAAAAAAGATTTAATTAAGATGTAAATTAATTGACAGTAACATCTGTAATCATGTTGTTCAGACATAATTTCCTGGAGGACTGCCAGTAAACTGAGTGTAAACACTGAATTCGAGCAAAACAAAAAAAAATTATAAATAATAAAAATAAAAGTCCACCAAATACTGCTTTTAACTTTCAACCTAACCACGATTGTAAATCCTGAATCTATGTTTATTAACACTTACCTCATCACAAGTTAAAATTATCTTCATTGCTTTTGTACGTAGTGATGTGCAACAAGAGAAGGAGAGACGTGCGAAGAAATCGGAAGCGAAAGAGTTTGATCGATCCAGCTTTGTGTTGACTTGATGACTTCTTGAGCCTGATTTTCTCAAACTACATGAGAATTTTCTTTAAAAGGATAATTTAAGTTTATTACATCTTTGGTTTTATTTTTGCAGATTTGGCCATCACTGCCATTGGCTATGACAACATTGACGTAGCCAGAGTAATTGCTGAGGTTTGGGAAAACGCTGACAATTGCCAAATACGTTTTGGAGTGAACGTACTTGTTTCCTGGACGATGTGCATCGACAGCATCTTCTCTGGGAAAAAGGTTGCATTCTTATACTTTGGTTAGTTTGGTTTGGCTGCTTGGGAGCAGAGGAAACAAGCTGTAAACACAGTGTTAATATTATCATCTTGTTGATATATTTGCACTGCATTTGGAGTTTGTGTCCACCTGGAGATATGAGTCTTCCCTCCTCTCCGGAGGGAAATATCTGGCTCTTCAGCTCATAAATGGTCCAGTTGTGTCTGTCTGCTGCGTAGCTAGCCGGGCTGGTAGCGTACAGTGGAAGCTTTTCTCTGAAAACAGCTGCTTGCTGTGGCTGAAAATGCAGCAGGCAAACTATTAAAGTATGGATATCAATCGTACACTTCTGGCATTGACAATCTGTGTGGCATGCAGGCAACTCTGAGGTTGTCCCCCTGGCTTGATAGAAAGATTTTATTTTTTTTGGCCTTAATGCCAAGCCCAGTTCTAATTATATGCACACATGCACACTCTTTGCTCTGAGGCTAGGGTGGACAACTTTAAATGAAGCCCTGTCAGAATGAGACCAAAGTGTGCCCCCAGGCTTCTGTCTGAGAAGAATAACAGACACTGTTAGAGTGGCTTTTCTTCTCACCCCAAATCCTCTTCCGTTTCCTCATGACCTATCCCTCTGTTTTTCCCCATTTTCACTTTTTTCTTTTTCTTGCACATGTCCTTGTTTTCATCCTCTCAGCTCCTTGTCCTTCCCTCTAGTCGCTCCGCTCCTCCCACTCCTTCCTCTGCTGAGTGAGATGCTGTAGGGGTAGCGAGCAGATGGTTTGGCCGCCATACGTTTGTGAGACGTTCGCTGCTGAGTTAAGTTTGTTTTACTGGGTAAACATTCAACAGCTCCTGTGACTAATGATGGTGTCAGTGAAGCAGAAAAACCACTGAAGAATAACTGTGAGATGATTGTAAATCCCTCCCTCTCGAGGTTAGATGGGATCAAACTAAAAACTTAAACAACACAACTAGTTAGCTCCATCCCAAAGATGCTTTTTGTCATTTTACGTAGCTCTGTGTCTTACTGATTTATGTTCAAGTGTTCATTTTTATGATCATTTTCAAGTAGGCATCTGAGGGAAACATGACGATTAACCGAGTCCCGCTTGCGACCGGGTCGAGTTAATGTATGGGCAAAAACTCGACTGTACGACCCCGCCGTTTGATTCCCACCGCACAGATTTTGGCTCCGAATGACGCCACCAGCACAGGATGGCAACACCCGTATCTGGCATCATTTCTGGCCAATGGAAGGAAGCGTTGTCAGTTTTTACATACGTCAGTGCTTTCAACCTTATCCAACACCTTTAGTTGACTATTTCATAGCTAAAGTCTGTGAATAATTATTCATTTATTCATCCGTTTCATTCATATGTTTCAGTCATTTCATTGATTTTAGCTAACAGTGTGAGCTGTTCATCCTACTTGGAGCTAAATATTTCATCTGTTCGTCATTACCTTTAACCAGCCCTGTTACTTTTAGCACACTGTGTGAACTGACTGGCCATTACCTACAGCCATTACTTCTAGTGATGACAACTACCATTGGCAACAGCAGCAGGCAGTGTTGAGGTGTTAGGTATATTTTTGAAAATCACATTGTGCTTCTTATTTATTTTCTCTCTTTCACGTACCTCCCAGCAACTGCTGAGTGTGTCTATACTATATACTGCACATACAATATATCCTGTGAGTGTAAGAGCGTGCATGAAAGTGTGCTTTTGTGTGAGAAAGTCCAGGACCAGCCTCGTCGTAATCCCTCCCTCTCATCACGGCAGGGCCTGTTTTTAATCTGACCCAGTGATTTATGAAGGAGCTCTGACTGTGTATATCTCCTCACTTCCTTTCATTTCTCAAATGGTTTGTGCACTGCGGGATGATAGATTTATCTACACACAACTCCTGCATGACTAATTAACTCTGAAATATCAGGGCCAGATGTGGAACTGAAAGACGGGCCCCAGAGTGCTTTCTCTCCCTCCTGATCTTGCTCTTTCGTTTTTCTAACTGTTGCTTGCGATTTTTCTTCTTCCTTTCTTTGTCCCGTCTCGGCATTCGGCAGTAACTCTGCTCTGCTAATATGACGGGGTGTTTTAGGTGAGTGTAAATGTTGAACTAGCAAATCGACAGTTGTGATTTGTTTGCTAAATAAACGTCTTTGCCTTAAAGCAACACTCACTTTACAACCAGGGCTCATGACGACTTCGCTACACATAATTCGGACAGTAAAATGCACCAGGCAACCGAAACAAATAATCACACAGGTCCAATAAATCCTCAGTTTTCCTTCAGTACATTGATGTGACCGTTTCAGCACTTAAGAGTATCCTACAAATGACCCCCAAACAAAAACTGTTCATGCAAACTTCAGCTTCAGCCTAGAATATTTACTGATAATCGGACTGAATTGTCACTGCATTTCACTTCACTTCCTTTGAAGAAATTAGCCAGTTTAGGAGTGTGTGAGTGTGTTTCTGTACTCTGGTTTTTGACTAACTGCTACCTCAGCTGCACTCTGTTACTCTCACAGAGCAGCCAGCATGGCTCGAGACACTTTTTCTCTAAATGAAAACACAAAACAAGTTTTTTTCCCCCATTGAATCCTGTGTCCACTGATGTGGAATCTGGCTAGCTGCATGCCTCATGGAGTCTGTCTGCATGAGATGAGTCAATACACAGACTGAGCAAGGTCCTCACATCACACACTCATAAATCCCCTTTATGACAGATTAGAGAGAGCAATGGCTTTTCCACTCGTTTACCCATAAATACAGCAACACGCTCAGCTGGTTTATGCCTCTCTCTCTTGAGACGAAGGAATGGGTGAGCTGATGTTTATAGCTGTCACGGACCGGCAGTGAATATGTCTCTTACTGGCTATAGTCCAGCCAAACTTCAAAGCAATAAGAAAATAGAGCCGCTCTGTAATGGAAAAGCACAACAGCTGTGTGTGATATGATTTAGCTTTGTTCTTCCCAGAGTGTGTTCTGTTGTGAGAAAGAGCAAACAAGTAAATTTAGAGAATATTTCCTGCTGCACGTCACAGAGATAATATTTCCCACGCCAGTTTTGAAAACTTCGTGTCACACGCATTTTGGATTAGAAATAAAAGAGAGGAAGTAAGTGTGTGTGTGGGGGAGGGGGGAGAAAAGAAATGTAGAGAATAAGAAGGGAGGAAAGGCAAGAGGCTGTGTTAGACAGAGGACAGGTTAGAAAAAGGAGCCAAGCGAGCCGTCAGATCTGATGTAGGCGTTTTTTCCTGACAGCTGTAATTCTCCAGCCTACAGAATTTCATCAACGGCAGTTGCATTTAAGCTGCGCCGTGGGGCAGCGGCCCTTTCAAATCTCTTTCCTCTGACAGGTAGATTTATTAGGCCAGAAATTTGTACAGATCACACGTCACTCATGGAAAGCTGTCAGTGTGTCAGAGGGGCCTTCTGGCTTTTTCTTAAGGTGGATCTGCCTGGAAGAGGTTTACCCTCCCTCCCTCCGTCCCTCCCTCTCCTTACTCATGACTTACTGAGGTCAAACCCACCCATTTTAGGCAGGAGAAAACAAAGAGACAAACACGGAAAAAGGTGAGGAGGAAACTGAGAATGAAAATTTGTCTTTTTCAAAGTGAGGACTGACTTCAGATATCAGTAATGCTGAGAGCAGGCAGTTTGATCATCAAGTGAGAAAAACGCAGGATGTTAAAGCTGCTAATATGGCTTAAAGTGAAAATAGCAAATAACAAAAAGTGGTTCGTGATTGGCTTTAAAGAGGAAAATAATTGCTGGGAACATGAAAGCACTGCGCTTCTCTGTTTCCCCTCTTTAACCCCTTGGCCAATCTGCTGCTCACCGACCTCTGGCCCCTGGTCAAACTCCCAGCATGCCCTGGGGCTTGCGGTTCACGCCTGGGTGTCGACCAACAAACACAGTCAAAGGTCGCCCTTTCTTTGCTCTCATCTTAAGCTCTGTGTACGTGTGAGAGGATGGTCTTGTTTTCACCTTTTCAACCCTCCAAACACCCTGCTGGGCGCAAAAGAAAAGGAAGTCTCCTGAATGCACCTGGACTTAATTTTCTACTGTGTGTGTGAGAGACGACATGTGCACTGTTCATTACTGTATGTGCATGTGTGCGTGGTGTATATTTGTGTTTGTTCCTAAATCTTTACAACGGAGGTGGTGAGTAAATGAAACAAGAGCTCCGCGGGTTAACTGGTTGGTAGCAGTCACTTTGCAAGTTTATTAGCTCAGGACAATAAGCCTGCACAGTTTATTTAAGAGATGTATTTGTGCCAGCAACTCCTGTCTCATAACTGTCTGAATGACTGAAGGGTGACCCCTCCATGAAGCTGCTTCATGCTGGTTTGAAGCTCTCAGTAACGCTCCTGTGGTTACTGGTGTCTTCATGTCCCTGTCAAACCTGCAGGATCCCAACCAGTGTTACCCATGAACTCTGCAGGAACTCAGCACACACACAAGTGGGGGGAGTGCTAGGAAGGGAGCAAATGGTGAAATGTTGGGATTTCCACCTCAAACCCGCGTACATCAAGTTTTTTTTTTTGTTGTTTCTATTTCCTCACTAACCATAAGTAATTCCAGAGTTGCACATGTGAAGTTGTGGATGCTGCCACACTCTGAGGGTAGGAGATGAGAGACACATTGAAACCATGTGTTTCCACTCCACACTGCGACCTGGGGAAGTCTCCAAAATCCCCAGCACAAGCCCCAAGCGCCTGCCACCAAGTATAGAGTCACTGGCCTGTTCAGCGCTTCACTTCAAACCAGATTTTCTACTTCCTGTGCCAAGGTGCTGCCATCTCCCATTTTTCATCAGACCTTGATGGATCTAATGTGGGAATCCATTATCACACCCGCACTCTTTGTGTCTTCGCTCTGTTCTTTCGTCAGCCCTGTCATGGATCCACAGCGTATGCCTCTGGGGGCCTCCAGCACACTGTCTGGTCTGTGCTGCCCCAGCCCAGGGTCATCCTCTGCTTTAGTCCTGTTCACCGTTGTCAAAAGACATTCTCTTGGTGTCAGAACACAGAGTAAGAGACAGTAGGGTCAATGTAATGGGTTAGGATCTAAATAAAAGAAGTTTTGTTGGATAGCCACACTTGATTTTGGAGGCTAGATGAATAGATGTGCTTGTGCTTCAGTTACTTGACCTCTCTGTGCCCAAGTCTGTGAACAACCGCCCCTGTGTTGTGCAAATTGTCAAACTCTCAGATGCTTCTGTTACTATAGTTAAGAGTTGTGCAGCTATACATAAAAGTAGCCCATATACAGTAAAACTAACTACTGATTTATGCTTCCTTGTCTGTGTCACACACAGCGCTCGTTTCCCGCACTGAACTCTTCACCCCAGCTGCCGACAGACGGCTGTCATGCTAAATTATACCTATGTTGTTTTGCCTCCCCTGTCCTCGAATGACAGACAGGCGGTTAGATCAGAGAGATACAGATTAACTCGCTGCTTATGTTTTGAAAAAAATTTTTCCACACTTTGCAATTAGATTACGGCTGCTCTGAAACACCAGAAGAATAGAAAACCCTTAAAAATCCTCCCTTAGTTTAACAGCAGTTGGCAACAAGCGAGACTTTTTGACAAACACGGACGGATTCTCCTCTTGGAGCAAAACGTAAAACGTTGCCTGTGAATCTCAACAAGCAAATCAGAAGAATAAAATAAACATAAACAAATTAGTGGAATGTAAATGTAATAAGACAATGTTTTCACGTAGCGTCACTGATCTTGCTGATTTTACTATATTTCAGGCAGAACAGGTTTATAGTGATGTTTTGACTGCACTTTACCAAGACTAAGGCTAATTGCTTTGCTGCAGCTGAATCAGAGGAATATCTCTGAGACAGGTTGGTGTGCAGGTGTTTCATGTCAGGTGGGTGTGTAGTTTGAGGTGACAAAAGGTTCCCAGTGTTCCCGCTGCTGGAAATGTGAATTTCACATTACTCCACTGTGAAGGTTACACTTGAATTAAGGCCAAAGTTGTGCTGTTCAAACCTCTGGCTGGGTAGACCAATAGATGCCTTTTTGAATTTATCTGTGTTAATGTGGTCCCACATCTGCTTCGTTTGCTCTAAGGCAACACCTGCTGCCTCGCTGTGAGGTCGTTTGGATTTCGTCCCACCTTTGACCAACTCAAAGAACCGTGGTAAACTGTGTTAACTGCTCCTTTGTCAAAGCGTCTCGTGAGTGATTTACAGCACGCAGCTTTTATGAACGCTGAGTTATTGTGGTCTGCTTGAACGGCATAAGCTGATTACAGCACAACAGCTCTTCTGCTCGATATACTGTAGATCAGTGCTTCGTTTGATTTTGGTGCCAAGGCAGCCCAGAATGAGCAGACCAACCGAATTTTGAAAAACTTAATTATTCAGGAATTATTTAATGTGTTTCTGCTCACTCCTTTGGGCATGTGTTCACTTGCTCCTGTCAGGGATAAAGTTATGTGTTTTGCTGTTATGCTTTGAAAGCGATCCAAGGGCAAAACCTAAGTTAATAACTCATCTTCCCATTTGGCCCGGTGCAAACAAACTACAGGTTTTAAAACATCCTGAAAGTCTGTTCAAAATTTAACGCCAATTCTCCGCCAAAAGTTGATACTTTGGTCTGGACCAAAGTGGTGGACTCATCTGCCACAAGAACGACGTTTACACCCATGCAGCCACTTCACAACTGTAGCCTGTGAGAATTAAAGGAAATCATGTAGAAGCGTGGCGTGTTACTGTTTGGAGTTTATGCTCATGACCCAACCCCACTTTGATAATCAGACTAATAGAAGAAAGACAGATAAATAAGAACAGGTGTTTTGGTGGAGAAATGTTATCCCATCCCTCTTCTTCTTCTTCTTCTTCTTCTTCTTCTTCTTCTTCTTCTTCTTCTTCTTCTTCTTCTTCTTCTTCTTCTTCTTCTTCTTCTTCTTGTAGGGTATGAGAGCGGTCTGGCCTCATCATGTGAAGTCTCTCTTGAGTTGAGAGACAGGCCACAGTCTTTGAATTGCTCCGTGGCCCTCGAGGCATGTTCATGGGAGGATTCAGTTTAGGGTGTGACAGTGAGGATCATCTGGCTCAAATCAGCCAAACAATCACGGTTCAGTGCCCTCAGACAGACGGATAGACAAGTTGGCTCAGACGTGCCGCAGAGAGAGGCTGACAGTGCCATCAAGGGCCGCCCTTGTCTGCCTTATTCGTCTTTATATTCCAGCAGATAAGAAGACTCTGAATTAATTACGCTACAGGAAACCCTTATGCCTTTCACATCCTAGGCGGTGCTGACAGAGAGACGTCCCTCCTTGTTGTCCTCGCCGCGGAGCTCCTCTTCAAAGGTTATCAACTGAAATTCCAAGACAGGAATCAGAGAGACGAGGAGGAGCGAAATAGATTTGAGGAGCTTTGATGAGAGAGGATTGCGATGAAAGAAGCTTTCGGAGCACAAAAGGCATCTCCACTCCTGTTCTTTTGCTTTCTGTCCTTGCTGTCACTCTTCCAGATTTGTCAAACACACACACACACACACACACACACACACACACACACTCTGCTGCCAGTGTCACACTCTCGCTTTGAGCTATGAACCCAAACCGGTGTTGTAGCAGATTTCGTGTACGATGCTGCATGCTTGTCTCGTTCCATCGCGTTCTCATCTTTACTCCTGTTCCTGACACGTCTGCCGTGGTGTGCAGACTGTGGACCAGCTTCAGCAACAGATACCCCATCAGACCTTTCATACCGAGGGATGTGAGAAGTGATGAAAGGAGAAGGAAAATAAGTAAGATGTCATCTTTAATGTCAAACACCAAATGTGAGCTTTCATTATTTCCACCCCTCCCTCTCCTCTTGTCTGGATCCTGAGCAGTGCTGTAACATTAGCCGTGTTGCTTGGAGCGACACCCTGTCAGGTAGAGTTTAGAGACTCTGACACAGTATCCAGTAACCCCTCGCCAGGGTGAGTGTGAGCCAGAGGAAAAACAGCGAGAGAGGCGGACAGAAACGGTGAGAAAGACAAGCTGAAAGACGAGAGGCGATTGATCTTGACAGTCTGGAGCTGCGTTTGTCTCGTGTATCCGGCTGCTGTCGAGGAGGCCAGATTTGAAATGTCTGAAAAGTTATTGCATTGATGTTTTCACAATACAGCGATGAGGGTCTGTGTTTGACACTTAGCGGTACATAACACTGCCCTTAAACATTTTAAAGTTATTCCTTGTGTCACCTTGAATCCAAATCATTTCTTGCTCTCTGAAGGTTGAATGTGAGGTGAATTTTAGAAGCATACAAAGTCAAAGGAAAAGCACCAGCAGGCATGAGATCAAAAGATAAGGACTGCGTCAGAAAATGTCAGGTTCTTGAATTCGCTTACCCTCTGATTCAGGCTCCTGATTGTTCTCTCCTCCTTCCAGCCGAGGCTCTTGGGAATTGTAGTATTCTGACCACGCCGCCATGACAAACCCACACGACAAAACATGATTTCTCAGAAACAAAGCAGACGTAATTAATACTGATAACATAAAAGTATTCGATAGTTACACAATCTGGTTGAGTCCTGTGTTTTCGATGTTAACTTTTCATTTTTGGATATTTAAGAAAATGTGAAAATGGAAATGAGAATGAGAAAAATACTTGTGGAACCAGGGGCGATGGAGAAAAGCAAAAAGATAACCTGGGGACAAAGGACACGAGACATCAGGAAACAGACTTTGTGCAGTTATTTAATGTGACATTTGAATGACCTGCCCGTTCGTTTCACATACATAAGACAAATGCAGCTCCAAGGCTGTAAGGTGAGTTCAGGCTTCTTCACCCCAAACAGCCAACGTACAGACAGATGTCAGATGTCAGACAGATGTAAGCTCGCTAGAAAACGGAGCCACGAAGCTGTGTGTAAGCAGAGCTCATGTCCTGACATCACTTCCTGTCTACAGGAACTTAAAGCAGTGGCGCATTCAGCATTACTTTCCACGGTCTTGCTGAAAACGCGGAGCATCTTTCTGGGATTTATTCTCCATATTCAAAGATGAGTCAAAGCCCACTACAGAATTTGCTCTTACAAACTGAAACCTTTGTGCTTTTAACAGTGAGACAGGTATTAGTGGCAGTGAAACAACAATTACTTTGCCAGGATTAAAAACAAAACAAACCAAATGAAAACAGCTATTAAAAAATTGCGCCCAAGTGGCTGGTAAATATGTTGGAACAAATCTGACTTTTTGTTTTGACAGGTACCGTAACGTCATCCTAACTTTGTGTCTTTTCACCAACTCACCAACATTATCTCCCAAAGTCATTTTCCGAACTTTGCTGTAACCTCCGCGGCCTAAAACCATTTGAGGTTTATGGGGAATGATGTTTGATTAAACCAACAGAAATATTAAATAAACAATATTAGATCCTTTTGGAAATATGACCATCCTTCTCCAAACATGTGGAGTGAACCACATGACATGCTGTTGAGGGAGACTCTGTTCCAGGACGGGATTCTTGGTTATTTAAGATGTCACAAATGTCAGTGTGATTCTGAATGAGGTTTTCCTACTTCTGGAACAGGACCCAGTAGTTCTGGTTTCACTTTGGCTCGCTGTGTGATTCTGTGTGACATCTCAACCTCTGACTGATCTCAGAACTCAGCAGAAGCTCCAGTTTCTTGTCATTTTCCTCCAGACTGTTTCTCTCATTTCTGCGTGTTTATAAAGCGGATTCATAAATCTCCTTTTGAATCGTCGATTCAGTTGGAGGCCCTGCCGCGTTGCAGAAAACTATTGTCTGTTTTTTTGTGGGTTGCTGCGTTAATAATTCCTGGAAATGAATCTTAGGAAAGATGACAGCGAGGTAGATGGATGAAAGAAAGAATGCTTTATGTTCAGGACTTCTCCCTGATAGATTTTTAATATGTTTTAGAAGTCAGTCTGGCTTCTTACACCTCAAACAGTTCACCCATGCTGTCCTGCCTCCATATTATCTTCTTACTCTTTTTTTTTTCCATTAATGCTAACCCTCCCTGAACAGTGTTTCCTCTATCTCAGTCTAGATATTACCCGTCTCTTCTTTGCAGGAGTCTGAAATGAGTCTTTTCCCTCCCTCCCTCCCTCCCTCTCGCTCTTTGTTTTCTGTTCATTTTGCTGCCTGTGCACAAACATGTCTGCTGTCTGCCTGCCTGGCAGCCAGTAGGTTTGAGGCCTATATTTAATCACCACAAGGCTTAACTCCCTCCGTCAGTGACGGCTCATTTGACGTGGCGGCCCTGGGCTCTCTCTTCCCGATTCTGTGCCAAATACAATAACTCCTCTCTTTCGTTACCCTGCTGTATGTTATAATTTCGCTATTTTTCAATGTCAGGGCTGGGCCTTTTGAAGAGTTTTTATTGAATTTCCTGCTGGACCCTGCTGCTGGGGCCATTTTTTTTCTCCAGCTTTCACTCTTGTCACCAGGCTTTCTCTGTGAAACCCTCCTCTCTTTGCATTTTAGCTTTCTTGTCTCCTGAAAGGCCATAAAAAAGAACATTAGAGCCTGATTTTCATCATACATGAAGTACAGTGTTTCATTGTTTAAAACATTTATGTAAAAAACCTAAAGACAAGTGCCCAGCATGCAGAAAATCCCCTGCATACTTACTATTAAAGGTTCTTGTTACCCATTTGTCTCCTCTGGGTAATATTATCTAACCCTCCTCAGTTACATGTGTTCACAATTCTTGAGCGTTATAAATCTTCGGCGGCGCTGTCATGAGTGTCTTGAAAGCATTAAAATGCCTGTTGTTTGACCGAATGGAAAGAGAGATTCAAACAATGCTTCACTCTTCCTGTCTTGGAGTTCACAGAAGTTAATGCGTTTGGCAGTAGCAGATGCTGGTCTCCCTTCTGAGTTGTGTGAAAGAATGTCACCCAAGTCTAATCAAATTATTGCTGTTATAGCAGATGTCAAACCTTCACTTTAAATCTCAGCCCCTCGCCGCTGACGGTTCGTGCACTTTCTTGCTCCCTTTTTGTTGTGATAAACCAGCGATAAGATCTCAATGAGAGCATGTACGGGAGGGTGTGCCCTTTGATAATGTTGCCATGGATCATATGGTTAAAATCTGTGTGTGTGTGTGTGTGTGGAAAGAAAGGCCTACGGTTCGTCTGCATGCGTGTGTGCGTCATCTCTTGTGACCTCTTAATATCGCATCACATGTCTGATCTTATTCTCGTCTGCCATCTGAACTCCTGTCATGTGCTTCTTTTGCCAATCTGTCACACTTAATCTGAGCGGAAAGAAAAACTTAAGAGGAGAGCCTCCAGTGCCCCGGGAACGCTTGGGGTTGGGAGAAAAAAAGAAAGCAGAGAAACAAAGGAGAAGAAGGAGAAGAAAATCACAACGGCGTAGCATTTCAGGGGCATGAATGGCATCAATGATTCGCTGAGGGGGATAAATGGGGTGAGAGAAAAGAGGGAGAAAGATGAGAGAACAATGTGTCTGTTGTTCTTTAATCTGAAGTAAATCATCTGTCTCTCTCTCTGTCAGGTGTTGAGCTCTGCTCTCATCGCACAATGCTTCAAGGGTTTGCCCGGTGCGGTGCTGTCCTAATGATTTAGTCAGGTCTCTGCCTTCATCTCATCTTCCTTTTCGGTCTCCGCTTTGGTTGATTTCAGGAGATCTGAAGCTAACGATTTCTCTCTCTCTCTGCACGCTTGTTAGGTTGATGATTTTGGTCATTTTCATCTCTCTGATATTTGAAGTCCAATCAGGCCTCCACGTTTCCCGCGGAGAAGAACATTCATGACAAAGTTCTTAACAGTTAGTAGAAATAAGCTCTCAGCTTCCAAGTTTCTCGCCGGGTTTAGATTCGTGTCCTTGGAAGATCATGAGAGCGGCGAAAGTCAAACATGTTCAGATTTAAGTCGTTTCAGTAATGCAAACCATGAGCTGGTTTTGTGTCAGTCTGCCAGATGGGACAGCTGCTCAGGGTGCAGCTTCACTTCGCTTCTCTCTGGGTGAAAAGTTAATTTCCAAAGTGAACAAAAAATACGTGTGAGAGAGCAGCTTTACCTGAAGTCCGCTATGTCTGAAAATGTACACATCACATTTCTTGTTGAGAACGAGATGAGAAGATCGATTCCCCTCCCATGTCCCTAAAGTAAATATGAAGCTACTGCCAGCAGCCAGTTAGCTTAGCATAGCATAAAGATAAAAAGAAGCGAAAACAGCAAACCCGGTTCTGCTGCCAGCACCTCTAAAGCTGGCAGACCTAGAGCTGAGAGGCTTCATTTCAGGAAATCACTGCTCCCTGCCAAAAAATATTCTTGCCCATGTTGTTTGTATGCTTTGTTTACAGATTAAAACAGGAAGATATAACATCACTTAGTGGCAGATCCATGCTTTAAGCTAAGAACCAGCTGCTGGCTGTAGCTTCATATTGACCAGATAAATACAGATAGGTAGTATGGAGTGGTATTCTCTGAAGTGTTGAACTGCTCCTTTAATGGAGAATATTTACAGCTGCACATAAAGAACAGTTTTAGCATTTACAACATGAAAAATCTCATCAGTGTATTTTTGATTATGCTTTCCCCCTCAGCAATGTTATTCACAGCTTTACAAGGAGACGTAAAACACTGGACGGCGCTCTCATTTATAAACACCCTCAGCGTTGCTCCATTCAAAGCCCAATTAAACGTTTTATGAGAGGACTGGAAGTTATGGTCTTCTGCAGAAACTGAGAACATATGGCAGGATGTGGAGCTACTCCGGGTTTGACCCCAGCTATTGGCATCAGCAGCTTGCATTAATATGTCAAATTTAACCAACAGTGGTGTGGACAGAACAGTATTGACCTCTGTCAGAGGAAATATTCCTGTCAAACCCAACAGAGGGCACGCCACGAATTGGCAGCTGCATCTTATGGCATCGTTTTCCCTCATGGCAAATTTATTTCGCTTGGCGTCGAAAATGCCCGTCATTCTAATCTCTTGCGAAGGGTTCAGGAGGAGAAGTTGGTCAGCTCAGACAGTAGCTGAAGCCTTGTCTGTAGCATTTAGTGTCGCGAGCGTTTTCTCACTGAAGGCCGTTATTGTTCTGCACTGCACTTAGTTTAATGGTTGCCGCAGCTCAGTCTGTCACGTGTCATTTAATCACATGGATCTTTCTTTTATCTTAAATACACATCGAATCCTGTGTGTGTACTGCATCAGCTCTGGAGGCCACGAGATGTGAGGAGAATTATTCTGCATACTATCTTGGAGAAACCGTCGTTTTTGAATGACTGGCGCAAGCGTCTCCGGTCTAGCTTGTTAGCAGTTATGAGCGCTAACTCGTTCACAAACTGGGCCTGCAACCAAGCAACAATCTCACACACAGATGAACTTCACTGTGTGCCACTTTTAGGTGTGAGTTGCCTCTTTAAAGCTGTTGAAGAGCACTATTCACTGTGGCAAAACGTACATGCAGACTAAAAAAAAATGGTTGCGGTTTAAGCAGGTGCGTGTTGAAATGTGTGTGGCTAGTTTATTACTGCTCAGCGTGTGTGTTCACCTCCCCTCCTCTCCTGTGCGGGTGTTGATATGTCGGCCTCCTGTTGCTGAAGAACACTTCACGGAACCCCATCAAAGAGAAAACAGAAGAACAGAGACGGAGAACCAAGTGGGGGGAGGAATCAAAGGCCGATTCTCTGCACTGCTTCCACATGCCGCAACATCCCAGTGGTAACAGCTGACAAGCCCCTCTATAAACAGCCTGCTCAGATCCTGCCAGCAGGATGCACCCATTCAAAAGCATTTTGCTCCCTGGGCTTTGTTTATTGAAGTGCTGCCTGGACAGCAGGGCAGCATGAAGGGGGAAAGAGGCGGAGCGAGAATATAGGAGTTAAGGAGGTAAGACGCATGAAATGAAGGGAGGAAAATAAAATGAGAGATGCAGATATGTTGTACGCTAGAATCGCAGTTTCCCAGTTTAGTTTAGTTACAGCAAAAATGGACGATGACTTGTGTCAAACTGTTCCAAAAACATGTGCCATGACCCAAAAACTGAGGTATATACAGAGCATGTGGAGCATTTACCAGCTAGGAGATCCAGACATAGCCCCCAGAAGTTGGTGGAGACCTAAACCAGAGCTAAAAGAGAGTGATTATTGGACTCACATTGAAGAGGTGGACGTAAACAATACTATTAATTAGCGATAATGTTGCTCTCTTCTGTTCTCTTCTTCAATGTGTAACATCTAACAAAAATACTGACGACTCATAAGCCTCGTCTGTCGTCACCTCGACTTGTCACCGCGTCTGATGTTGCCTGTAAAGCTGAAACACCTGAGAGATTTTCAGGTAAATATTTGCTGTCAGCCTAACAATGATCTCCAGCAGAAAAGGAAAGACCAAAGACAGTTGGAGACGTCTCTCCCAGATGTCTCCCCGATGAGTGTAAACAACACAAGTCTGTGCTTCATTTCACTCCTGCGAGTGAAAGGTGTGACTTAACTTGCACTTCTTCCCCACATCCTCTTCACATCAAAGGTGTTATTCAAAAATATGCTTTCCAGTTTTGAGCAACACCTCCTCTCGGTGTGTCAACAGGTTCTGCTTTAACGTTTATTTTCATTTCCTAACCTCCTTCTCAAACCTTGTGTGTCCTTCTTTTGTCGGGGCTTGCTCCATGTCTTTGATTTGCCTGGGGATGGGTGGTTGAGCAAGAGGATGAGCAGCACACGAGCAAGAAGAAAACGTAAGAAGCAGAAAAAACAAAATAAAAATGGGGGAGGGTGGGGTGTTTCTAAAATTTCCACTTCCACTTTCCCTCAGAACATCCAAAGCCTAAAACTTTCGTCCGGCTTCTGCCCCGCCGTGTCCTGGTCACACTTGAAAGATCAAAATGGCGAACGTGACAGAATGAGACCCAGTTGCATTCCTCTCAGGTGATGACAGCGATAATCCACAGGCAAGTCGAGCGTGGATGACAAGGTTGGAGTGACAAACTGACACACGCTGCCTCACGGTACCTGAAACCCTCCCATTCGCCTCAGGCCCCGTGGGGGGGGGGGGGGTCATGGGTGAATACTACAAAGGCTGTATTGCCAACGCCGCACACACACACACACGTACATGTGTGACGTGAATCTCTGGTCTAATCCTCCCTGTCAGACTTTGTGACAGCATGATGGACAGATAGAAGGAGGGGGAAGTAGCGTTCAGTGTTAAGTGGCAGGGTGACAGCAAAATGACAGTCCTTAAGCAACACACGCACACACACACACACACAGAGCTGTGGCAAAACAGTAATCACACAATCCCTTCACACCCTTTTACTGGTAGTGTCTCACCAGTGTAGGCTGAGTCACTTAAAAGACAAAAACAACAAGAGTCTCAGAACGTACCTGAAATCTATTGTCGTTTCTTAGGTTAAATAAATAAGCATTTTGTTTGGAAGGTGTAGTTACACCAAGGAGCCCAATTCTACCAGAAAAAGAAAAGAAGATGAGATGTTACGAGAAAAGCGAACTCGTTTTAGATCTAAATTATGTGATGCAAAGTTAAAATTAAGACAGAAGCTAAAGAACAGGAAAAAAACAAACAAACATATGAGCTGGTCAAAGTAAGCCGAGGTTTTAACTTCATATCTCATAATTGTGACTTTGTAAGCCAACAGTTTGGCTTAGCAAGTAAAAGTGATGAAATACTAAGTTAATCTTTTGACTTAGTACGTCAATATTTTGACTTGGTGTTATAAGTTTGAGTTAGTGTCTCATGATTTTGACATAATATCTCATCTAAGTTAACTCAGTAGGTCCAAACATCAGCTTACTGTTAGCATTTTACTTCGCTGGCACACGTGAGCTTTTGTGTGCACCTCAAAAACTCATTTTTAGTCTCCCGAGTTTCCTATAACCACTTGGAAATGATAAAACTGTTAACGATTCCAGCACAGCTCCCCAATACCCTGTGTACTCTCCACGTGGGCTGATGTGCCAGAGGCAACACCCTCATTTGTCACTCTGTCAGAAAGATGGCTGCAGTGCGGGTGCTGGTGGGGATATAAAAGAAGGCTAGATCCCTGGATGGAGCAGTCCGGGAACAAATGGTGCCTCTGTTTGAAGGATGAACGCAGAAGTGGCTCTGATTTATCCACAGCTCAGGGGTTTGACAGAATTTAAATTCACAAGATCGAAGGTCAAAACAAGGATACGTGTTTGGTAGCTACAGTTTGTGAGGTCGACAGTAAAATGAAGTGGAATGTAAGTTTCATGCTTGCTTACAATAGGCCCTTTTTGTCTTTTTTTGCGCCATTTATATGGAACAAAAGTCGATGTGGCATCATGTACTGCTGCTCTATGTTTCTGTTAATGTGATTTTTCAATAATGAGATTATTGTCAGGACGGGGAGGAAAAAAAATCAGGAAAGGAACAATTTGAATAGTCAAATAGGAGACACACACACACACACACACAGCACAACCATCTTGTTGTATCCCGCCTAACCCCCACCTCCCCAACACCACCATCAGCTTCTCCCTCTGCCAAATCATTTCCACCAAATCCATTTTGATACGACATCGCAGCGCCCCGCAAAGTGGAGATAATCCTTGACATTTTTATCATTCACCCCCCTTTTATTTAGTCTGCGCTCTGCTTTGCCTGCCTTGTTTGCTGATAAAATCTGCCAGCCGATGCAAGCCTTGGCGGATGGCACATCAAAAAGGGCCATCCTCCCCCCCCGCCAGAGGGTGACGAAGTGTCAAAATAATATTCCTCCGTGAGCTCACGGTGGCAGCCTAATTTAAAAAAGACGAGGACGATTGTGGCCATTTACATGCTGTTCTAGGCTGCCTGTAATGTGTGGATCCCCTCCCATATCCTGTATAAATAACAAACAACAAAACAGGTTGGGATAATTAAATTACTATGGGAGTCTATTTCTATTAAGAGAAATAATAAAAAAGTACAAAAAGAAATGAAAATAACATAAATGAAAGAAAAATAATAAAAAAAGTTTAAAAAAAGTTAACTAACTGAGCTACTCTGGTCACAGTATGGAGAATCACGAGTGTGTAATGGTATGTAAATGGTTATGTGGTTATATTCTATTAAAAAAGTCAGTAAAGTCAGGACCTGATAAACGATTTTATTTCAGCAGTTAATTGACTGAATTATTAGGGATTTCATTAATTGAATTAAATTAAATAAACAGTCGTGTGACGCACTGTTAAAATGAATTATACATTATGGGTTTATAAACAACGTAAAAGTGTCAGCAAGTACATCAGTAAAGTACTGATTAATTAATCCTGATGAGTCACATGGTTGGCCGCTCTTTTTTTAAATTTGCTTTTCAATTGTCCCACATGCTTTCCCCTTTGTTTTCACCACGGTGTGCGTGTTCCTTCAGAAATCATGGTGCAACAGTGCAAACTGGTTTTTACATACCATGTGGGTTATTACTCTTTGAGCAATTGATTTTTCTTTTCCTGGCTGTGTTCCTTATGGGCTTCCATACATATCATATGAGAGATTTTATAAAGTGCAAATGGTTGGACCCCAAAACCCTGTCTGTGAACCGTGTCACACTACTGTGATCCTTTGAAATATACAAGATTTACACAGCAATAATGCTCTTTGGCTTAAGCTTCAGTAAACTATATGTGAGGGTCCAGATAGACTGTAACAGACTGTGACAAGGCTTACACTGAGAGATGACATGGACAAGAAGAAAAAGGAAAGAAAGAAGAAGAAAAAGCTGTGGCCAAAAATCCACTCAGGGCCTCAGCTATGACATTTTGACTCGATGATTAATCTTATCTGTCCATATTAATCCAGAAAAAGCCCCTTTATCTAAGGAAATAATATATTTTTTTGCCCGCTGGGCCACTGTTTTCCAACTTTCTGGGCTTTCTTGTAATAAGACACAAGTTTTTCCCAAACTGTTCAGTGGAATGAGCAGCCCTGGCAGGCCTCAATTTTGATTTTAACAGCAGCGAGCACAAACACTATAAATTTACAGTCACAAGAGAGAGTTTTTTAATAGGAACTCAACTTTGCGCTGGCAATAACTCTCCCAGTCTCACTTTTCTCTCTCTGAAATGCTCCCACTGTTTGCTGAGGTAAGCTGAGGCAGCTGGCAGTGCTCAGCGCTCGGTCTTGACAAGGTGCTTTGAAATACCAATCACTGAGTTTATACAACAGGGAGGGCTTGTAAATGTGTCGAGTGGAGAAATATACAATCCCATACTTCCATTTCTTCTGGTAAAGAAGGAGAGTTATGGTCTCAGCAGCGTGTACACCTTACAGGTGATATAATATATGCTCAGACTCGATCTGAAACCCATTTATCATGGATGACAGGAGAGGAAAGTGCTTTTAGTTCTGTTATCCTCATGACAATCCGTTGTAATCTCTCGCCAATACCTCCCACATGTATACGTAAATGTAGCCTACATGCATACATAAGACACTGAAAGCCCATACAGGCTGCAAGTAATCCGCACCACCATTTGGTAGGAATCGAGGAGAAAAGGTGCACTTTTACCCATAAAATAACACCTTAAAGTGTTATTTTATGAGCTGTAGCTAACATCAGCTCTGTGAAATAGTTGATAGCGCCATCTCTGGTTGACTTTTTTTAAAAACGAGAACCTCCTCCCACTAGTAACCTGCTTAACCAAGCCAACTAATGTTTGCAGCAGCTTATGTTGCGGTCACACAATGTTGGAAGAATGGAGAAAAAACGGGAACTCCTCACGTTATTCCGACTTCAGAATGGCCATTCCTGCTGCTAGTTGTGGAATTTCGTAATTGAAATCCCCTAAATTACCTTCAGTAGTAGTGTTCTGTATCTGGAATGGCTAACAAGTGAAACTGCTCTTTTTGAATAAGGTAGATTGATTGTGTTATTAATAGCTTTTAATTTATCTGTATTTACCCACTGACTAACACGTTAAATCTTCACCAGATGTGTAATCAGTGCCTCTGCCAGTCAGCTGAGTGACAGTAAGAGAATAACTGAATCAACATCCCATACGAATATGAGTAACAGAGGGGAACAATGGGAAAAAAAACTATTCCGCACTTCAGACGTATCAGGAGTAATCTGTATTTATGATTCTGTGGAAAATCATGACATTATCTCACCCTCTAAAGTTGGTCGTACATTTGGAGCTGGAGGGGAAACTGTCCTACTTCAGCAGAAATCTGAGGTCAGCGCAGGAAATATTTCACGGCGTGTCAGACCCTCTGCACATGGTGAATAATGTTCGACATGACACTGTAATGCTTGTTCAGGTGAAAAACGGTTCCCTCCGCAACTTTCTGGGGCAGCGGTAATAATATTCCATCCGAGGGTGAAGTGCGTGTGAAATATGGTGCTACTTCACATTCATGTATTCATCCCGGGGCGATAAATTAGACCCCAGACATTTCAATCTAACTTCCTAAATAGAGCACTTTGTCATCACAAACTAAAGGAGGGGGTATGTTGGGTCATCAACAGCATAATTCATGACCTCTTTACATTTTGAGCATCAGCAACAGGGTGACACACATGATCCTCGGAGTTAGCTGTAAAGCATACTGCAAATAATCACCGTTCACAACAGGAAGACAAAATGCTGTTTTAATTCTAAATTATTCCTCATCCTCTCCAACTCTCCGATGCACTTCGTTGCAGCCGAACAGTAACATTAGCTGCGTCCTTTATCTTGATATCAGCAGTCAAATATCATGCATAAAATGAATTAGACTGACGCAGCCCAGCGAAGATCATTTGTTTGAAGTGACATAGCTGATAGGCGTTGATGTACTTACACAATAATAGCCTTTTAATTGAGCTTTTCCGTCCTTTGTAGCGTTGAGCCTGACAAGTGGTTTGACAAAAGCGCTTCCCCCCCCCTCTCTGTGACTGACAGGTGCAATATGGTCGCCCTCATCCCTCTTGACTTCCTTAGTTTAACTGACACGAGTGCACACAAGATCGAAACCGGACACCTCTGCCTAAGGGATGTACTATACGTCCAAACAGAATTTGAAATTAAAGTGGCTATACCTTCAGAAAATAGAGTTACTGCAGGGCAGTTTGATTTTATTCAGCTCCGCACCAGGGAAACCGTGCAACATGCGTGTGATTTATTTGCAAAGACAGAAATACAAATAAAGAAAGCAATCTCATTTACCACCTTCCAGTGTTGCCACAGTCTGTTAAACCACAAGTCAAGTGTTATGACAGACTTTGTCTGCTTCACTGGCATGTCTTGAGGGAGAGCAGAGGAGGCGTGTGGTGTGTGCTGAGCGATGACAGATGTGGGACGAACTCTGAAATGCATCTCTCCCCCTGTAATGGTGTGTTTTGGGTTGAAATGCTTGCTGCTGACCGGTGATTATGCGGCTGTATGCACGCAGGAACACAGCCTATGTTTGGTGTAGCTCACATTTGGGTTTCTAAATGGTGCGTGGATTCATTCCTGACATTTATGAATGAGGGTTGTGCTGAGGGTTAAGTAAATAAAGCCATCAAAGTGGGGAGCGTGCGAGAAGCAAGAGTCGCCTTCACTGCTTCCTCTCGCATCCCCCCCCCTTGTTGCTCTGTTTAAATAACTCACAGGGTTTTCTATCAATGTAACTTATTGAACGGGGTGAATCAATGCATGATGCAGGTCCTGGTCCAGCTCCCTGTTCCAGCTAACTGCTTCTTCTTTGATTTTATAGACAGGTTCAGGATTAATGGGGATTCAGAATGAGAGCAATTGACTTCTGTGTCGCCTTCTTTCTCATTAACAACACAGGGAGTCTGTATGAAATACAAAATGGTTCTAAGAGGACACATTTAATATTCAACAGACTTCCATTTCATAGACTGACTGACAGTGCAGTTATTCCTTTATTAGTATGGGACTCAGAAGTGTTGTCTAAAGTGTACGTCGTATGCGTGCTGTTGCTGTTTGACAGTACATCTTTACAGACATTCATGCAGTTTTAAAGATTATTCATACTGAGCTTCCTCTGTCATGTTTACAGCTTGTCCATTGTTCTCCCTTGTGAAAACACTTTCTTACACACCATAATGGCAGCATACTTCCCCTAATTACTGTTTTATCGCAGAATTTCTGCTTTTACGGCCTCCAAACACATTTGCTTTGACCAAATACTCAATAAACGTTATTAAATCCATATCGTATGCAGAAAATTACTTGTGTCAGTCATATTTTTGCCTCCTCTGCTTACCAGCACAAAGATAAGCAAGCGCTCACTTCCCCTAATGGAACTGCACAGCAAAACTGCAGAAACACTACTGGATTAATAACCATTTCCCAACATATAATTGACAAATATTTTAATTAATGCCACGTGTATTTGAATGAGCACATGAGTCGGGGAAACAGTCCATGAAGTAGAAACCACTGACTGTTAACATCAGCCTTTATCCTCAAACTTTCCATCGCACCTCAGTCCTTGAATTTTCTCTGTTGGGCTTTGAGCTTGACCAACTTCCAAACTTTAACTAAGCTTGTTAAAAGTTATTTGAAAAGCTTTTTTACCAGCAGTTTTTGTGATTTGATTGTTTTTTATGTATTCTTGTTTTATGCATTTGTTGCCCTTTCTCTCAAACCATGTGAGTAAAATGGACATCAGCTTTAGATTAATCTGTGGCATAAGCCCTGACAAATGAGATAAGCCTGACCTCCTCTTTGCATCTGTTGAAGTGTTTCAAACAGAATGGAAATCAATGACAAATGACCGTCTTGCTACTGTGTTGAGGCTACAGGGAGCAATGGACAGGTTTGTGCAGTCATTTCAATCAATTTCCACCATAGTAAAGGTCCACTAGATCTCTAAAACACACTGAAAGGTAAAAGTAATCTATAATTCTTGATAACTGTGTCAGATTTGTTGCTCAAAACCCCAGTAATTCTTTTGAAATAATGGTAGAGTAGAGTTTGCATTCCTGGCCAGCAGCTGTAGATTTTTCTAGCTGAAATAACATCTGTGGTCAGCTGCTTCGATTGTCAGTTGCTGAACTCTGACACAGCATCTTGACTTGGCTAATGTAACCTGCAAAACCCACAAAATAATGTGATGTAAGCCTAGTTGGCAAGCTCTCGGCTTTGTTATGTTATTCTGCTGTTGGTCAGACCACTGGATAGCTAGTCAGCCGGGTACACTAACATTTGTAGCTTAATAGAGCTGGCAAACAAACTCCTTAAGGTTCTTGGTCTTGATTTTGGAAAGGTGACTTCAAAATAGACAGCACTCTTTAAATGTAGGTTATTACGTTAATTATAGTGTGTACACTTCTTCGACATGGTGCAAATCGCCCAAAATTACGCCGCACACGATTGAAGATAAGCTTGACAATATTAGTAAGATAAAAACAATATTTTATTTGAATGAAAACATGCTTTAAGTCAATGCTTCACCTTAGAAGCAGTAAAAAGACAAAATTCTGGGGCGCTCCAACCTTTTTTATGTTAGAGTACTCACTAGCCGGCAGGCACTTCCGAGTTTTTGGAAAAAGATATTCAACAGAAAGCCAAATCTAAAGGGGTGTGAAAAAAAACCATCTTTGATGTCAAATGAAATTTCCCTGAACAGCCCAGTACAATCTGATTGCAGGCTGGCATCTTTTGGCAGCCCGACTCTCTGGATCGTTCCACCCACAAGACATGAAAAGTGCATCTGTGCTACTGAGAAAGTGTGTGTTTGTGCTCTAGTCTCTGTGAGTACAAAATAGCTGATGATTTAAATATTTGAGGGGAAGTTGATTAAACAGGCGGACACACTTAATCTTTGGACAAATTTAAGGCATTCAGCAGTTTAAGTGACTGACACACTGAAGACCGAAATCAGATACGCCGAGCATCAAATATTCTGATTTTTTACCCGGTAAAATATCAGTTGTGGAGCAATCAAATGCATATTAAAGACTCATTTACAGGGTTGTTGTTGGGAAAAAGTCAGCTGGAGACAGAGTTTTCAACCAACTCATGAAGTTAGCGTTAATTAGCCATCGAGCTGCAGCTGATCAACGGTTGACAGCTGGAAATGAGAAGCCTGCTTTTGTTTCCTTTCCTGTAAAGACCTATTGTTTTAAACATTCGTGCAGACTGACACAGATGTCATTGTAAACGTCTTATGCATCATGCTAGGGTAGAAAGCTGGACAGGCATAGCAGGTAGGTGACGTTAAGCAAATTGTTTTGACTTTTAATTCAGTATTTGGAAGCAGCTTGAAGCAACTTTTTGTTCCACTGACCAAAGTGTGCCCACGCCTGGTGTTTCTAACTCTAAATCTTCACTGGTTTAAGTGCCACATCAAAGAGTAAGATGAGCATCAACCACCCTTTACCCTTTCAGCACAGTACAAACACCATGTGAAGTCCTGTCGTAGTGGGAGTCTTTAAAACGTTTCTTAATCTGTCTCTCAAATCTGATTCCGTTGTTTCGCTAAGTGTTGCTGTTAAGGGAACAAGAGGAAACCCTTCTCAAATTAAGCAACAACAGGAAAGAGTAATCGCTCATGCACTGTGCCACCGCTTGTTAGTGGCCAACTTCAAGGCAAGTCACGAGAAGTTAAAGAGAAGAGCTCCATTGTTTATTGTGGCTTCACTCTCAGAATCTGACCTCCTTTGGCTTCTCTTCTGCTCCCTGTCCTTTTGTCTTTCCACCCTTCTCCCACAGACATTTCTCCTGCTTTCTCCAGGACAGTCCTTCACAGACACAAACAGAGACGTCTGTAGTCCCACTCCTCATATTTGTTTAAGACTAGCTGCTCAAGGTTAGCTGCTTCTGGTGTTACACAGCTGCTTTTTGCATGTGCATTGTGGGTGATGTAGGTTTCACATGTCTACAAGGAGGAGGATTAACTGTCCATCATGATCATGATTACTCTTTTAATAAGCCTAACATGAAATTTCTTACAAATGTAATAAATTGCTCTGACGGTTGCAGAGCCGCTCTTTATTTCAGGTGACGTGGCTCAATTAGATGCTGCAGGAAGCCGTTCAGTCAACATTAACGATGGGTCTATTGGTCTATTTCTGCAGTTTCATGTAAGAACAGAAGACATATGCTGGTAAAAACTGCAATTTACAGAGACATGGTGATTAATTGAACGTGTGTGTGTGTTTTTTTTTTTTTTTAATTGTCCTTTTTTTTTGAAATGCATTTCGTAAAAGCCATGCAGGTGTCCTAACAACAGCTGCACTGTGCCAACACTTGCTAAGCCAAACCACTGCTCCTGCTGTTCCTGTTTTCCCCCAGAGCCACACAAGTGCTCTCTCCTTTACAACGATGCAGAGACGGTGACCTTGTTTCCTGATGAGTTGCTGCTCCCACTCTTTGCTTCTTATCGCAAATGCGACATTGATGGATGGCTAAATGTAGCTGCGCTGCTGTTTAGGGCGTGAGGTCAAGGCAACAGTTACTTTAGCCAAATGTTCTTTTCTTTCTTTTTTTTTTTTTTTATTTATGAGTGACCTAGTGTTGATTTATTATTAACAAGGCCTCTAAAGAATTTTCGAATATTATGCATGTCTTGGGAGAAGTCATCGAAGAAATGGTGCTTTTACATAAGTATTAATTTATTTATCCTTTATATTTGCATGTTAGCCATTGTTTTTGAAGATTAAGGAAGAGACTGCAAGATATGTCCAAATATCCATCAGTTCACATTATGCAGCCTTTTGCCCCCAGGTTATGAGGGATTAGGAATGATTTCGCACTCAATTGAGGCTGCAGAGGATTCAGAGAATCAAAGCCCCTCAGACTAGAGACTATTTTGGGCTGCTGCTAATAGTTCTTGTCAGCCATAATTTTTAAGTACTTTAACCAATTCATTGTATAATTAGGTTAACAAAATTAGCTCATTGCGAGTTCAGTCAGCAGGCGGTAATGCAATAAAGTTATTAACATTCCAGATTTATAGAACCATTATTATAGAGGTGATTTGTCTTTATCACATTTTTCTTCCATGGTAAAAATGGTATAAATTAATATAAGAAAAGAGACTTAAGTGACATGTTCCATATATTTTATTGACTTTTTTTTGTGCTCAAATATGCTCAAAGCAAAAGTGAGAAGACAAATGATGTGTCACTCCACATGTCAAAATTGAAACGTGAACTGAAGAAAATGTTTAATAAACAGTGCATATGTCTTTAAACCTTAATATAATAACAAAACAACATTATCATACTTGAGTTGAGTATTCCTCTACAGTCAAACAGCGGCATGTGAACGTATGCCTGACATATTGCTGATTGACAGCAGATTGTCAGATTGTCACAATGGTGACACCACTCATCATGACACAATGTGGGGAACCTCATAAACAGGTGTGTGAACCTCACAGGGTTTAGAATTAAGGATCTGGGAAATATGTGACCTGTCCTGTCTGTGCTTTTGTCATCTGCTGCTGTCTTCCATTTGTTCTGTGACATAAACAGTGTAAAAGAACATACCGTACAGCCGTGGTTCACATCCATTTTCCTAAGCTGAGATGATCTCAGGATGATCTCAAGAACCACTTCATCCACACCACCAGTCATATTCCAAATCTGTTCATTTGAATCAAAGTGGATGTTATTCAACCATTAAACATATAAAAGTTGACGTAATAGCGAATGTTGCAAAATTTTCATATAATTCAACTGTAAATGTTTAGTTCGTCTTGATCAAGTTTGCAATTGTGCTTTGCCTGTATGGAGTAAGAAACCATTCATGCATTACCACATCGAAGCTATTTCATCTCCTCGGCTCTCTTGCTGTCACACACTCTCAATTGCAATTAAGACCTTAAACAAACATTTGTTATAGCTGACATGCATATAGAAATATGGGCATATTTTTATTAAATTAAATCATTTTTTTAATTAATTGAATTACTTTACAGTCTCTCCATGTACCCCCTGGCAACTGTAGAAGTACTTCCTCGTGTAAAAGTACCTCTGTCTGCGAGTCACTGCAGTATTTGCATGTAATGTGGTAATAGACCTGTGTGAAAAAGCAGGTCATATAACATATACTTGCAATATTCAAATTTGAAATGTTACTGATTCGTATGTGGAAAACATTCCGCTTTCCAATGGGTAAATTAACACTAAACACATGCTGCAACATCAGTGATGAAGGAAATGTTCCTCAGTGCTTCAAAATGTACAAAAACAATGTAGAGACATACATTAAAACAAGCTGTTTGATGACCTGTAACAAGTAGAAAATAGTCCAGCTGAGGTTTACTGGACATTAAAATGACCTTCAACAAACTCCTCCTTCTCCTTCTTTTAAATTCAGAGACAGAAGCCTGAGTTCATTTCATAGTTTTGATGTTGGCACAGGCTTTTCATACGGCGTATTGATATTTTCAGCCATACTTACGGCATGGCTCTACGGATTGAAATGCTGGTCGATCCGCTACTTCGGTCAAGAAATATCTCAGCAGCTCTTTGATGGATTGCCATTGAACTTAGCAAGCATTTTTTCCAAGATGCGGTCGACAGAGGATAAATCCTAATCACTTTGGTCATATTAATGAACAATCTTTAACTGTCTTTTTCAGTTTCCGGCATAATTATGCTCTGAGCTTTGGAACTACTGTTCCAATAATGTTGGCGATTTGGGGGATGTAAACAGATAGTAATGTTTCTGTGGAGTCTGTAAATAGCTGTGGGCTGCAGCTTGAGTCCTATTTTAGGCTCATATTTGTCAACATTTTGGCACCATTAAAAGCATGCTGAATTAGCTATCAGCAGTTCCTGTTTGTGACCCTGGATTGTACCGACAACAATCACAGGATTACTTTGATACTGAAGAAAATTTAAAAATGTGCGGATTGTTAGGCAAGAGCTGGAGTCAGATCAAGCATTTTGTCCACGGTTTCTAAGCATATTTATGGCTCTGTCTTGGAGATAACGATATACTACGCAAGTATATGTCGCACCGAGTGTAAAAATGTCTCTGTCACGTATGTATGTTGTAATTGAACTGAGTTATGTCACAAATTTTGCTCAAATTGCAGCTCATGCAGCCTCGCTTCTCTTTGCTGTAACTGCACTCCAGGCCATAACAGAGCCACCGTGACCCTTTGCTATGAACACCAAACATCTGGACTAGTAAACCCCTTTCGGTGTTTGCCGTGCATCCACTCATCTGCTTGTTGACAGCAGAGTAAAGGATGACTCATGTGACCGTCTGACTTATTTCCACTGCTCACCGACTTTGTTCTCTGCATCATTACACTCACAAAAGTGCATTTTTAGTTTTAATAAGGGGTTTATGCACCCGCATCCCGGTAGACTCTTGGTATCCCTCCCTGTGTAGTTGTCAGTGGACTTCTCTTGGGGAAAGTTACTCCTTCATGCCTTAGGTCTATGTTTCATGAGCTGGAAATTATACGATTCCATCTGACATTTTGAGTAAAGTTTAGTTTTCCACATGTTCATGATTTTGTGGTTTCATTTAGACCAAGTTTAAACACTGCATGGTTAGATGTCAAACTTTGAGAGTGAACCCTCTGATTCATGATTTCTCTGTGATTCATCCTGGTGGTGAAGCCCCAACCTTGTATGAGGTCAGATATCTGCTCTTAGTCCTGTTTGACAACATTTAAGGCAAATATCCACCAAGTTTTGTGCTTCTTGTTTGTGCATCTCCTGATCAGTGTTGCTGTACGTATTTGCTGGAGGAGGGGACAGTTAGCAGCTGTACAAAGAAACAACTGTGGCTGTTTCCATGTGGAAGTGCCCTGAAGAAACCTGGGTTTATCTTTACAAAAAAAAGCAGAATGACAATAATTTATGATGGAAATAAAGGCCAGAAATCACCCAGCTAATATATAATACACTGGTATATCATGTTATTTTCCAAATAGCAATTGAGTTCTTGATACAAAGCTATAGTAATAAGCTATAGCATATTAATACATTAAATTGTACGTTTTTGGTCGTGCTGTTATTAAAGATGTCTTGTTAAACTTTCATATTACTCAGAATGTAAACTCTGATCAGATCTCTCTGAGCTGACTTTACAGTACTGAATGCACACTTTTATACTTCGCAGAGCTGAGTAGTGGAGTACTTGTACACTGTGGTAATGCTGTCTTTACTTCAGTAAAATATCTGCATACTTTTGCCAACACTCGTGTGTGTTTTGCTGGAAGATTGAGTTAATTTTCCAGCTGTTTGGTTCACTGGGGTGACCGACCAGTAAGCAGCTCTTCAAGTAAGCACTTTTATTTCTACTGTCGTGCTTCTACTTTTAAATTAGCCCGAGTAAAACATCTGAATGTTTCCTCCACCTCTAACTAAATGTCAAAGGTGTGGAGGGTTTGTCACTTGAAGGACGCCGTCGCTCCGCCTTCCTGCACGTCCTCCCCGCCCACCTCATTACTGATGCGGCCACCCAGCGGAGGCTGCTTTGAAGTGTGCCTGCCGTGATCAGAGCTGCTCGAGTCCGGAGCGAAGACGCGCAGTGGGACGTTTCCTCTCAACGCTTGGGATCTACAAAGTACACTCTGGTGTTTTATCCCCTTACTGAAGAGACACTTGCTGTGTCCATTTTTGCGCGTTGCAACTCGCACGGTGGACTTTTATGTTTTTGAAACTGGAGTATAAGAACCTCGAGGGAGATCGAGATGCTTCAGACGAAGTGAGAGGCTCCGCCGTCCTTCGGGACATTTAAGGACGTCCAACTGTGTTTTCTTTGGGACATGACTGCTGTCTGCATGGATTACATTTAAACATCACCCATACACGCACTATTTTGGGCTAAAAGTAACGCACACCCCCAGAGCGCGGCGCCCTCTCTCCAATGAAATATCTGCCTGCTGCGGATCGAGCAAGTAAGCGGATCGAGCGCAGTGAGACCAGCGACAGTACAAAGTCTCGTCCCGGTGCTGTGGTCTCGTTGTTGACCCCTCTGGACCCACTTCGTCAGGCAAAGCGGCTTCCTATCCGAGTTATCAAGATGTTGACCGCGCACTCTGGACACATGCTTCACCCGGAATATTTACAGCCCCTGACGTCCGCTCCAGTGAGCATTGAGGTATTTAATATTGCAGTTTTACATTTGGAGACAACTAGTTTTATACTTCAGTGTGGGCTAAATGTAAAGACAGGTCTTATTTTGCGGTACCAGGACAAATCCTAATTTTCAGTTCCCGAGCAGACGGGAAATATGTCTCAGACCTCATGTTTAACTTTGACTTAAAGGAGGAGTAATGACTATGATACGAATGACATAATAGATCAGGCGACTGATAATTAATCATAATAACACGCTGAAGTAATGACAGGGTTTGTTAAAGGAATAATCGATAAACTGAAATTTAATAATAGTGTATTACGTGAAAACAAACCCCCAAAAAACAACAAAAGTCCCCACAGCCACTCAGAGACCAACATGTCTTTAAATGTCTTCTTTTGTTCAACCAAAAGTCCAAATGTACCACAAAGTGAAATTGTAAATGGTGTTAAATTGATAACCTGGAACCAGACATTTGGCATTTATTCAAATAATTTTGCCCAAAGATTACTGAAACGATTAATCAACTTTTAAAATATCTGATGATTTTTTTTATGTCGATGGATTACATGACTCACCGACTAATAGTTTGAGCTCTAACAACAGTTGTTTGAAGACATCCCCAATTCAACAATTCAAGAAAATAATCACCAGTTTAACTGCTAATTCAAGTAATCATCAGTTGCAGCCCCAGTTCAGCTGAAGTAAACATCAACAGTTTACCAGATCTGATCACCAATGTCTAATGATACTGTCAAACACTTCGTGTTGTCAGGGCCCTTGTACATTTCTTTTGCATGTACAGGAAAACAAATTACAGAGCTAATCAGAATCTGTGCTTTGTTATAGCTGGATGCCAAGAAAAGTCCTCTTGCCCTCCTGGCTCAGACCTGCTCTCAGATTGGTAAACCAGACCCACCATCGTCCTCCAAGCTGGGCTCCTCCTGCAACCAGGGGGACAAAGAGCCCAGCAGTCGGTCGTCCATCTCCAGCCTGAAGCTCGGGGAGCACCGCCCCTCCATGGAGGACAAGTGTAGCTTCAAGCCCTACAGCAAAGGCAGCGGAGACTGTCGCAGAGACGGAGTTAACAGCAGCAGCTCCAATGGCAGCAGCGATAAAGTCGGGTTTAGGGTACCCAGCAATAATGTTACGGCAAATGGAAATTCAACCGCAGGCCAGCACTCCTATCCCCCCCACGCTGCTTCACCCAGCTCTAGGGCCGGCAGCGGCACTCCACCAGGACACACTCAGCAACAGCAGCCGCCTCACAAACCAAGCCAGTCTCCTGGTGGACAGCCCATGTCACACTCCCAGACTCCAAATGGAGAAACTGTACATGAGCGGGGCAGTCCTACCAGCATTAGTAGTAATAATAATCATCCCAAAAAGGACGCTGACGTAAACAAGACCAACTCGGACAGTCCACACGATGCGAACTCCAGCCACGTTCGAGCCAGCGCAAACTGCAGCAACGGCAGCTCTGATGGTGGTTCCAACCATGAGGGAGGTAAAGCGGAGTCTGCCCAGCCAAACCTCGGCCCTGGACGCATTACACCCATTTCTCCTTATAAAACGAGCCAGCCGCTCTTCCCTCTGCCCTCCTCCAATATGGGCTATCACGGATCTTTAGTTGGGGCTTATGCAGGCTACCCCTCTCAGTTTGTTCCCGGGCTGGATCCAACAAAGTCGAGCCTTAGTGTGGGGAGCATGGGAGTTCCTGGAAAGCACCCGAGCTCCAGCCCTCTCACCGGGGCCTCCCCTCCTTCCTTCATGCAGGGTTTATGCAGGGACCCCTACTGTCTAAGCTATCCAAGTGTATCCCATCTCGGTGGAAGCAACTGCAACTCCTGCATCCACGACCCTTCCTCCACCCTCAAATCAAACTTCCCATTGATGTATCCCTCCCACCCGCTCCACTCCCTCCACCAAAGCTCTCTGTCATCCAGCGTGTCCTCCTCCCTCTCACATCCCCTCTACACGTACGGCTTCATGCTCCCCAACGACCCCCTGCCTCACGCCTGTAACTGGGTCTCAGCCGGGGGGCCCTGCGACAAACGTTTCGCCACGTCAGAGGAGCTCCTGGCTCACCTCCGCACACACACAGCCCTGCCTGTGGGAATGGACAGTAAGCTGCTTTCTGTTTCCTCCTCTGGACCTGCCTCCTGCCACCTCCACCTCCCCCACCAGAGCAGTCCAGGCTCCATGCCCAGCTCCCTCTCACTCAGGGCTCCCCCCAGCCTGGGTTTGGCTCGCTATCACCCCTACAGTAAGGTCCATCTGCCCCCCGGACCATCCTCCATCTCCCTGCACTCTCTGCCCACCACAGGCCCGTACTACCCTCATTATGCTCTCTACAGTCAAAGACTTGGATCTGCATCTGCTTTGGGCTATCAGTGACACATCATCTACTCACATGCTTAAATAAATGGTTCAGCATTGTAGGAAATATGTTTATTCGCTTTCTCACAGAGAGTTAAATGAGAAGACTGATACCATACTGCAGCTTAGCTTAGCTTAGCACAAACACTGGAAACAACTAGCTAGTTTCCAGGCATCTAGGATCTCCATCGAGAAATAGTTCAACCCAACCCCCCTCATAAAATGGAAGATTGACAATTTTACACTTAAGTTATTGTACAATTCAAACAAATGAGATGTAATGTGTTAATTAGTGAGCTTCAGAAGAGCTAGTAGGTGCATTTTATGGCTGTTGGTCATTTAAAGTCTTTGTGCTAAGCTCACCTAACCTGCTACTGCCTGTAAGCTTATAATTAACGGACAGATATGAGAATGGTATTATTCCTCTCATCTACCTTTCCACTGAAAAGCCAGTGAGCGTATTTTCCAAAATATCGAACTCTTACTTAACATTTGTACTTAACTGTGGCAAGTTGCTGCTTCCACTGACTTAAGACTGGATTCAAATTGAACTAGGATGGGACTGCAAGTCCAGGGTTTTGACCTGAGTGCATCTTCAACACTTTCTTTCTACATTATATCTGAGATTTGGTGTTTCTAATCAGGCCTCACTCCTACAGATCAGAGGACATGCAGTTCTTGCATATGTGCACATTGCGCGGATACTTTTGCAAAAGTCATGACTGCCCTTCGGTGACTTCTGCTGCCCTGTGGGCTTGGCAAATTGAAGGTTGGACGCTGTGTAATAGCACTTGGATGTTCAGGGTTCCCGTGGCAAATGATGATGATTTAGCGCATAAAAACGTACTGTGGCGGGGATGGCAATAAGCTGCAACCGTGGACTGACGCAAGTCTGGCCACTGTCAGGCGATTCCCTGCAAGAGATGCATGTAAGCTTGACACAGCATACTCACTTAACTGTTTATTCAGCCCCATGGTTTGTGATGATTTGTTTTGGTTCCTTATGTTTCGTTTATTCCTACTGAGACTTTGTATTTATTTTGTACCGGGAATCTGGCTTTAGTGTTTACCATATAAATCTATTCTCATTTTACAGTCCTCTGAGCAGACATGTGGGAAGTCAGATGACAGATGTTGAATATGTCGTGTCTTAACACTTTTTCGAGGATGATGAATGTTGAAATCACATCTATCTCTCTCTCTTTCTCTCTCTCTCTCTCTCTCTCTGAACTCTTCAGCTTTTTGAAATTTATTTCCACAGCAAATCAATTAAACTGAGATGTGATATATTTTGTAAAAGTGGAATACCTTGTGTTGGTATTCAGTTAAAGGGGAGGTCATATTTTGTTAAATAAATCACATTAAAGTTGTATATTCTGTTGTCTTCATTTTTGTGGTTCTGTCAGTTGGTGGGAAGACAAGGCTGAATCTAAATATCATACAGCATGCGAGTTTAACAGCAACCAGTGAGAAAAGTCACAATTCTAAAGTTGAATTTGATCTGTAATTCTAAAAGCAGTATGATGATAATCTCAGGTTAATGGAGGTCACTCTGTTGTTGTTCTTCACTTTAATTTGACCTTTTCTCACTGGGATCAGGGTACAGAGAAGGTGGTGATTCTCTGTTGGAAATAATCCACAGACAAACACAATCAGGTGATCGTATAAATGAAATTTCTTTATTTACTCGTCTCGTGAACAATAACTTTCTGAAATATAGCCAAAATATTTTTTTGACCACCTGTCAGATCTCTACCTTTTAGGGTTTGTACTTCTTTTTTTGCTCCCCTTTGTCTTTCTCGACACAACTGTTTCACTTTTCACCTGAACAAAATCTTCTAGGAGAGACTGCCTGAAAATGTTTGTTTTTATTCCCATATTTAAACATTTTCATGTCTTGGTCCCCCTACGAAGGCCAGCTGTTCACTCTTTCGCCTGTAAACCCTCATTGTCCTTCAAACTACTCCTGATGAAGTATATCCCGGCCCTCAGAGGAAGAAGAGATGTTGTACTGATTTAAACTTTTGCCAGTATGCATGTGGAGCTGCGTGTGATGCTGAAAGGATTTGTACCAGCGGCTATTTCTGCTGTGAAAGAGTCACATGATGGGTGACTTTAGGTGTGCTTTACTTCCGCTAATTTTTCACCTTGTCGACAGTGGCTCATAAGCAGACCACAGGGATAGAGCTCACATTCCTCTGTTCTGCAGTAAATGCAGTGTCACCTTAAAGCAACAGCGTCCTTATTTAAAGCTCAGAGGTTTGCTTTGACGCTGTGTCCCACAAAAAAATGGCGACTTCTGGGGATGCCAAGGCAGCATGGAAAAGTCAGACCTGTCGGGTTGTAATGTATACATACTGTAGGACCCTGATAAGCCTCAAGGCCAAAGTGCTGCTTCCTGTACGTGTTCACGACAAAGTCCTGACAGTCGCTCAAGTTACCACGGCTGCCACATGATTGGCAGCGGTAATATGCCATTTCCCAGCAACATGACACTGCAACACCCTTGACGAAGTATAGATGACCCACGCTGGTCAGTCACAGCTCTGACAAGGGACCCACAGGGGTCAAAACAGCCTGTCCCTGTTGTAACAAGAGAGAGTGCTCCAGTTTCAGTGGTCTGAGATGCTGTCATGGGGTGTCTGAGTTCGGCAGGAGGGCATGAGATCCTGTAGGCCCAACCCTGGAGGTTTCACGTTGCCCAGTATGGGCCAGTAAACAGACACAGTTTACTGGGTGTAAGAAATGAGTTGGATGCTGACGCTGTGAAGTCAGCGTTGTCACATGCTTTCTCTCATCACAGCCAATGCCAGTTTTTTGAAGTTGGTCTTTGAAGACATTCTGTGAGAGAGGTGGTTTTATCTTTTTCTGGATGGATTTCAGAGCACTTTTTCTTTTCAAGTACTTTCAGTCAGCTGTGTTCATTGTACCAAAGGTGTATTAAGAAGTATAGTGTTGGATTGGGATGCCACCTATTGGCGACCAATGAAACCTGTTTGTCATTTAATCTAGAAAAAGCATCACTGGTTTATAGTACGTCTTGTTATTTCCTGTTGAAGTATAACATTAACCTGCTCAGGTCCTGCACACTTAGATCACATTGATGTTTCTTATGTGTTGTCCTTAATAAAATAAATAAAGATAGTATTTAGAGAATGTAAATACATTATTGGAGGGAGTTTAAAAAAAGGGGAGCGGTTTGTTTTTTTCTTACCATCCCAGATTTATTGTTTCATTTAAATCTTTCCTTGTAACATTTGTTGTCCATGTAAAAGAACAATCTAATAGTTTAATCTAAAGTATGCCTTTCATATGTACTGAGTCAGAAAGATGTGTTTTGCCATGTCAAGTACAGCATAAATATCAGGATGCAAACTCATGCAATGTAATGCATATTTGTTTGGCAAGACGGGTAAATGAGTAAAATGCTGTGGCTATGGTACGGGTGAATGCTGTGGCTCCACAGCACCCTCAAAATGCGCCTATTTTGCTCTTTCCTTGTTCATTGCTGATTTGTCCAACCGGTTATTTATGCACGAGTTAGACTGAGTCATGCTGTTTCCCTCAGTTATGTTAGCTTTACACCTCAGAGAGGCCCAGCAAAACCAATGAACAAACTGGAGACCAAATGCCCTGCTTCAAGATGACTTAAAGTAGGGGAGGTGGAGGTTATTTATCCACTGTTCCCACCCACACTCTCTCAGTCAACTGGAGGATTCATCCCCACTCTTAAGAACTCCTAATCTCTTGGTTACAACAGCCATTTTTACTTAGCACCCTAAATTAAACCCTGAGCGTAATATATAAAGTGTGTGTATTGTTCTTGGAGATGAAGGCTGTCTCCCTGGTTGGTCTGAGTGAGTCCAGGGTGCAGCTTGACAGCCCCAGTGATTAATGATGACAGACTGTGGAGCTGCTCCTTCATCACATGACAGGGCTTTAACCTCTCTATCAGTCTAAATCAGTGCAAAAAAGGCCAAAAGAAGGGAGCTAGGGAAATTTCTTCTTGCATTAAAATCATTAAGCGTAGTCACAAATTACCAACATATGCCCCGATGCCTCTTCTGGATTGTCTGTGAGTTACAGATAGCAGACTGCTTCCCAGAAATAGATTCCTCTGCTTTCATTTTGTCTTCTCTCCAACTTTATCACTTCATCAATCATCCTACTATGTGGGCTTTTCAAGTGGTCCAAAAATAAAGAGGACACAGATGTCAGCCAGACTATACTGATGTTTCTAAACCACCCATAACTTACATTCAACCACAGACCGGGAGAAATGTTGAAAATAAGCTTTACTCGCATACAGAAAAACACTCTTTCAAACTGAGCTGCACACAATATGCCGAGACTCCACAGTGCTTGTATGTTAAATTACCCACGTCCAACAATGAATTAGTATGCATGTGAGCAGGTATTTTTATTCCTGAAAAGAGCGCCATCTCATCTCTCTTTCCCCATGTCAGTTGTTTAAAAAGACGTAGACAGAGAGAGTTTAGTGGTGTACAAAAGGGCAAACGCAATTATGGTTTCTTTGCTAATGTGCATGGCCCCAGCTGGTTTTGATCCGGCTGTTCTCTGAGGGCTCCTAGCTCAGTTGTCAGCTTTCATGCATCACAGACCTGGTGCTTAACGGAAAAACGTGCTTTGGCAACGAGCGACCGAGGCCTGGAGGCCAGCGGGTGCTGGTAGGTTAGCCACATGCAGCGGTGGGGGGGGTGGGGGGGAGGATTGACACCATCCTCTGCCTTGTGCATCTGGATCCTCATGGTCACATTTTCTCATTCCTCATGGTTTTTCACCCTCTTCATGAATGTAACCGCTGTAATTTGCCAGCATGACCCAGAGCAGACGCCACGCCACAGACTTGGGAGGTCAAAGTAAAGGCTCCAAAATACACACACACACACACACACACACACACACGGATGGCAACAGAAAGAAAGGAAGTACAAAGCAGAACGAGAAAATGATGTTCGCATGGAAATAAGGAGACATGATTACTCAAATACAGTCATTAAGGAGGAAATGTTGTTTTTCAGGCTGTCAGGATGATTAATGAGGGACAGCAAAATCCACTAAAATGCTGTTGTTTAGTCCAAGCAGCAGACCTGATCTCTGCCACTAACGTACAACAGACAGGAGTGTTGGTGTGTGCTGAAGCATGAAAAAATGTTAGAAAAAAAAAAAGGTTAAAGAGGGAAGCTGGAGAATTGGCCTGAAGGTGTTATACTAACGGTACAGCAGTAGTATGTACAAAGCGCAGACGACATTGTGCTTTACATTTGCCAAACACAGTTAGTTTTCATGGATAAGCGGTATAGAAAATGGATGGATGGATGGAGTTAGTCCTCATCCTGTGTAAGTGATTTCCCTTAAAACGCTAAAACGGAAACCAACATCAAAGCATAAGCCTAACCTCTGTCTTACTTGTCCAAGTGTGTAAGCTAAGGTTGAGAAGCAAAATAAAGATTATGTTTGAATTAAGGACAAATGTAGGACAGTACATAAAGGCACCTTTAGTAGTTTCTCCCATTCGGGTTCTCTCACTAAAAACAAGAGACAAAGCAGTGTGGGATCACGAGTTTTGTTTCGTTGTTAAGCAGTCGCCATTGCCAACGATAAACTATCTGACCTGACTGAGACCGAAATGTTCCCGGACGAGGCCAGTTTTACATTTGTTGCGTTTACTGACTTCCTTCCTCACTCTCCGACTCTCTCCTCAAAGTTGTAGCAAAAGACGACCAAATGAAACAGAAGTTTACCGTGAATAAAATCACATAGTGGGTTTGAACATTGGTGGAAACATTTGGGACAGAGGAAGTACTAAACCTGCTACGTATTATATCTTTAAAATACCAGGGCTAACAAGCTCTAGACTGCAATACAAGAACCATGCTGTTTCTTTATTTCTTATTCTTTTTTCCATAAATCATTAACTGGTCAGAACGTTGACTTTTTGCCAGGGACATGCAGCTTTAGTGTTTTAACACTACAATATCATGTATGCAGCCCTCAGGACAAGGCTTGAAACATTAAAAAGTCATCTGGGGACAACACTTCATGGACGTTAAACACGCTACAAAGAACTGTTAACTGATTATGGAAAAATCCCATTTCAGTAGTGATGCCTCAATATGACATACATAAGCAAATTAGACCGTCAGTGAGTACATATTTCCATATAGTCGTTCTTAATGCCTGTCACACGGTGAACAATTTAAGGTGTCTGAGGAAAGAAGCTGCTCTGTAGTCTCGTGATGGGGTGACGTCAGTAGATGACGGTAAACAACTGCCTTATAATGTAACATAACTCTTGAATATTGTTAACTTTAGCTTCAGTCCAACACAGCAGTCTAAGACAGCTTTCTCTGGTTTTCTTCACGTGAACCACATGAATTCAAAACACATTTTATGCTGCCATTGATCACCTGGCCTATAGTGTATTTATTACAGTATATTTCTGTGAGCCCGTCCTGTACCAATGAAACTCAGAAACTCCAGATGTTCCCCAAGTTATGCTGGAAGGCTGATAAGGAATCAGTTTTCAACAGATGTCTTGTGCGTGGACTCAGTGATTTAGTAGATGTGGATGATGAAACAGTGTTTCAGTGTCTTGCAGCCCGACTGGCTTTAATCATTATGCAAGCAGCTGCAGATCTGGGTGACGTCAGCGGATGGGAGCGAGAACGATTTTAAGTTTTTGTGTCTTTGGGTACTTGATGGATTTGGACGTGTTTGCTAAAGCATGACGCACAATCACTGAAATGTGGAAATGAAGCACAAAAGACGTAAAAGGGTGAAAGTTCACTCTTGGCCTTGGAATAATCTTAACACTAGCTTTTTTTTGGTAAAACTTAATTTTCATTTACTATGCATATACCGATTACTCTTTTTTTCTAGTTTTTCAATGACTGGCGCTGGATGAGAATTCAGGGCATCAACAAAGTCATCAGGGTTAATCCTCTGGGGAACATGAATATCTGTACATTCACGGCAATCCATCCAGTAGTTATTGAGACATTAGCCGGACCAAAATGGTGGAGCCATGTTGCTAGCGGGACTAAAGAAAAAAATCCTATAAATATCACACTACTTGTATTAACTGTAAACACCCACCTGTGAACACACCATTTCAGCGATAAGAGGAGTCAGCAGGAAGAGTGTTGCGGTTGATCACAAGGAGGCGGTGCCTGACAGCACAAATGACTGACACAAACGGTGAGGGAGTTGGACAGATGAGAGCCACAGGCGCTGGGAGTCGGGGGGTGGAGGCGACGTTTGAGGGTCAACACATCGCCTGTGCACTGAGTGTGGCCCAGCAGCTGTATGCATAGGGGAGCCTTGGCCTCCTGCTCTGCATGTCAGGGGCCGTGATTAATGACCTGCAGGCCTTGCTCTTTACCCGCCCCCCTTTCCACCCCACAGAAGTCACTGCAGCCACTGCTCATTTAGCTAATGGACACACACAGGCACGGACAGACACACACAGGAGGCGACGGGTTACGAGTACAAGTGCACATACATGTGACGTGAAAGCCATTTCTCTGTCACAAAATACCACTTTTCCAGGCTCTGTGTGATTTCAGGGCGAGAGAGAGAGCGATGATTTCTTAGATTACTGCGAGCACGGCCGTGTGCCTGTACAGTGTCGAGGCTGAGAGGGTGCCCATGCCTTGTGTACCGGTTCCCAGCTTGTCAGGCAGCTGTCGAGGAGTGATTTATGACCACTAGACTCCAACCTGTCTTCGCTGCCAGCTCAGTATTGTTACAACTGACAGCTAATGAGGCCAGACATGCTTTCAAGCAGAGCACTTAACAGGACTTCAATCTTCCCCCGTCACAAGTACCATTTTTTGCACTCTCTCACACAGCGCCCTCCTTTCTCTATGCCTTCCTTGTTCTCTGTCTTTCCGCGGCAGAGTATCTGACAGGCACTGAAAAGGCTTCTGCCGACCGAAGGAGATGTTTCTCAGAAGGCAAAGGCATCTTTCAGACACACAAACACGCACACGCATACACGCACAGTCTTGTTTCCGTCGCTTCTGGGGACATTACACAGCCTTACATTCATTTTATGGAGACTTAACCACCACCTAACCATAACAATAAACATTACTTACCTAAACCTAACCCTTACCTTAACCTAAGCCTAACTTCATCCTAACCTTAAAGCAAGTCTTCACCCTAATATTTAATGATTTACGTTGTGGGGATTTGCATTTTGTCCCCATTAAGTGAGGCAGGTCCTCACAATGTGATTGTGTAAACAGATTTTTGTCCCCTCAAATACAGTAATACACGTCCACACACACACACATACACACACACACACACACACACACACACAGACAGCTAATGCTTTATTTCATTTAACAATCAACCTTTTTCACCAGCCTTAAAAGGGGTAGTGTATGCCGAGAGTTAGACGACACCAATAAATAGAAGCTACAGCCAGGAGAGGGTTAGCTTAGCTTAGCATAATGACTTTAAAGGCAAAATCATTCTATAGCAGCTGTAAAGCTCCTGTGTGTGTAGCACTTTTCACTCCACTACACTGATTTGACACCTTTAGTTACTAGTTCCTTTACAGATTTAAATAGTTGATGATACTTAATCTTGAGGATACATTAGTTCTCACCCTTTCTTAGAAAATTCACATTAACAGGCTTTGTAATTCTGCTAATTGAAGGGTTGTTTCCTTGAATGAAAAGCTTCATTCAAACCCAAGTTTTTATTTTTTTTACTGAAATATTTATTATGCCATATTTTTTAACATTTCACAATGTTGCACACTGAGCTAACAAAAAGACTTTAGAAATAATTGGAATGAATTCATTACAAACAAACCAACTGGACACTGCTTGTACTTCTGCTATGTTGCTCTTTTTTTGTACTTTAACTCAGCAAAAACTTTGAATGTATGACTTTTACTTGTGGTAGTATTGTTTAAACTGTCGTATTGCTATTTACCTATAAATGTGGGATGTTTGTATCCACCACTGTTTTTACTCAATCGTTTTTGTACAGATTTATCAAACAAGCTGTAACATTTCAACCACTGAGCTTTAGATGATTGCTGCTTTTACTAAGTGAAAGGTTGTTGTACCTTTTCCATCACTATTCAGAGATATGTAAACCAGTAAACATGCAAATTCTCAGTGTCTCCCAGTCCTCCTTTTCAGTGAATAAGTCACGAGTGTAAAAACAGAGTCTCTGCCAGCTTTAACTCCTAGTTCCTTGTCAGCCATGATTAATGGCAGACTAACTAGCTGCTAGCTTGCATTGTCGGCTGTGCCATTGTCTCCTGGATACTTAATGAACTCATACAAGTCTTTTGCTCCCCAACATGGGTGTTCCTCAAATGCTGCAACAGCGACTCCTAGAGGTAGCTGAGGGGGACGTAGAGACAACAACATGTATGACATCATGCAAGTGTTTCATTATGTTTAGAAATAAACTGCATATTTTCATTTTCAAGTTGTTTTAGAGTGCAGGTATCTGTCCGCAGTATAACAATAAAAGTGTGCATGTTTTGAACATTTAATGTCGTCTTTATAGTAAGGCAAACTTTCTTTGTTTTTGCTATAGAGGTCATCCAGCTCCATGCTCTGTGTCATAGGTAAAACAATATGTCTAATAAAGAAATAGTTCATTCTAACCCTTTTAACGAGTAGATGACTTTACAGATGGGCCAAGTTTAAACCCAAGAAACTTTGTTTTTAATTTCATTGATCCAGATAAGATAATTCTACAAATGTATTGATTACATTTTCTATTTTTAACCTGAATCTACAACTTAAGTTATCACATACATGTAGTGCAGTTAAAAGTAGGATACAATACTTCTGTTTTCACCACTAAACGTTCACAAATGCTTCTTTCAGCAAAGTCACCTGAAAGCAAAAAACAAGCCTTAAGGTGCAGACGTTACATGAGCTTGACTCTGCTGCCCCCTGCTGGAGATCTCTCTCAGATACGCTGCGTTATAACGTTGATGTGTGATGTTTGAAAAAGTTGTACATAAGCTGGAAGCGGACTGCTCAAAGCTGTTGACTGTGCGGAGCTGACCACGCAGGGATATTTACGCAAAGTCCAACACTGTGCGCGCTTTCTTTCCTTATCGCGCGATTCAAACGTTTCCAGCCCGAGCAGAAGAAGGTTTCTTTCCTTGTTTCCAGGTTGCTCCCTCCCCTTTCCCGGCTCCTCCTCTGTCGGGCTTCTCGCTCCATCGAGCGAGCTTCCCAAACTTTCCGTGCCAAGGTTTCCTGAAGTTTCTCTTTTGTATGTGGCGCAAGGGCGACAGTTGGAGCCAGTGGAGGGAGTCATGTAAGGTGTGAATTTAGCGACATGGTGCTGATGGCCGAGCAGGCGGACAGACCTCTGACTCCGTTATCCACACCGGAGCAAGTTTTCAGCAAGGACTCCCGAGGGAGTCGGCCGACGTAAGTTTGGATGAGATGGAGAGGAAAGGCCCGATTTGCTGTCCAGTTAAAAGTCCGATGATTCAGGCCTAACTAGTGTTTTGTGGTTATTTGCATGCATACTCTGCTTTCTGAATTAAAGGGCTGTGCTTTTAATGGTTGCATGAGACGCGTACGTGGCACAGAATAAAAGCAGATTAAGGGTTAATCGGCATTAGATACGCCACATAACAAACTTTCCACATTATGTTCCAGTTTAGAAAGAGATGGCCTGCTTTGGATTTTTGTTTTTTAATGCGTTGCTTGCAGATGTTGTGTTTGTGTTTTGGTCTTCAGCCCAATTCCTGCACAATTAATGTGTCATGACACATCATGTGCAGATGATTCATGTGCGGGACATGAGACGGTTGTGTCTTGTGCAATGTGTGCAGGTCCGAAGTGGAGAATGGAGGTGACAGGAGACACAGGAGGCCTGGAAGGTCACCTGCGGACCTCCAGCTGTGTCTGGACGCCGAGGCAGACCTTACGGAGTGCAGGAGGAAACCAACCAGTATGAGGTAGAAATTGCCCTCCATGTGGCTGATCACATAATAAACCAAATGTAGCCACCGTAACTGAGTGGCTAAATCGACTGAAAGCTTCTTTGCCGCTTTTTAATTGAGTGTTCCTTAAGTTTTGAACTTGCTCTTCGAGCAAAACAGCATTTGAAGAAGTCAGTTGGGATTCTGAGAGTTCAAGAGTTTGCTTAAACAGGCAGTCCCGGTGAGAGTGTGTGTACATGAATAAACATGCAGTTTAAACACAGACAGACACACACACACAAGTTCAACTTTTCACGGAAAGAAAAGCAATAACAAAAGTGGAATTCCATATTTGCTAAATTGGGCTTTTTAAACTAAACAGATTACAGTGAATGTGTATGTTTGTAGCCCTAAAACCTACTAAATGTACATATTTTGAAGTGCTAAGACAACTGAATTTTCTGCACATTTTTTGATTCTCATTAATTTTAAATTCTGTCTATACGTGTTTGTTCTTGATTGGTATATGAAATGATCCAGTTATTACTGAGCGACACTATGAAGAAATCCGCAGACTATGAAATCATAACCCGCAGAACTGGATTCGTTTCACTAAAGTTGCCTGTAGACATTAACCGTGTTTGTCACAGCACTATAATTCCGCCTAACTACTGTCTACCTGCATGACCGCAGTACTGTTTACAGATTTTTGCTGTTGCTGTGTGAGCAGTTCTTATATAACCACAGCTGACGCCACGTAAAGCCAGATGAAGGACATTTACTTAAGACTAATAATACATTCTGTGTGGATCAGAGCACACAAAATATGTTTTATTGTGAGTTATAACGCTGTTACTGTAGCTTTAATAACTGATAAATATTACCTGTTCTCTCCTCAGGTGTTAGCTTGCTGCTTAAACATAAACGCTGACCTTTATTTTGACAGGCTGAAACGTGCGGAGCAGCTTTCGCCGATGCAGAGTCCAAGTGACTGTGAGACAAAGTTTGAGAGGAAGAAATCCCAGCCCAATCACGTAGGGACACAGTCTGCTCTAACAACTTTCACCAAACTTTGTTTTTACAGTTTCCTACCAAAGCAATATTTTTTTGTATTCTTCTGTGCTTTCCAGTTATCAAAAACGAATGCTCAGTATCATAAGTTATTTAAGGAGGTCAGCAAAGACGAGTTGCTCAAACAAAGTAAGTTTCAGATTCTCTTTTCATGTGAAGCAAAGAAAAATCCGATTGTTAATCTAAACGTGAAGTGCTGTTTGTGCCAATAGGTTACACTTGTGCCCTGCAGAGAGACATTTTATATCAGGGAAAAATGTTCATCTCTGATAACTGGATCTGTTTCCACTCCAAAGTCTTCGGCAGAGATACTAAGGTATGATACCGCCGCTGTCATAAAGACAGTATTTGAGTTCAGCGCCAGTTCATGTTTTTAACATGGTGGTGTTTTTCTCATCTCCAGATTTCAATCCCTGTTGTGTCTGTGACGTTTATCAAAAAAACTAAAACTGCATTGTTGGTGCCAAACGCCCTTGTGATTGAAACCACAGCTGATCAGGTACAAAGACTGTTCAGACAATCAGTTGTTTTCCCTCTGGACATAAGCATGAACGTGATTCTAAACAACTGTTTTCCAGCACGTGTTTGTGTCCTTCCTCTCTCGAAACACCACCTACAAATTTCTGAAGTCCATCTGCATTCATTTGGAGGTAAATAATATCTGTTATACTTACTTGTCCTAAATGGATTCAGTGGATTCTGTTTGGATATTGCCAGTTACAGTTTCCCAAATTTGAAGATATGCTTCTGTTCTTCACTATCGCAGTAAACTTAATGTCTTTGGACTATTAGCTAGACAAAAATGCATCTTGAAGACATCACCCTGGGCTGTTTTGCCATGCCAAGAGAGCTGTAAACATGAGACTGATAAAACATCCATGTTGGTATGCTAAATATGAATCTGGTTAGCTTAGCTTAGCATAAACACTGAAAACCTGGGGAAACAGTTGGCCTGGCTTTGTCCAAAAACACAAAACAAACAAACAAACAAAACCCACAACCTTCCTGGCGCCAAAGGGCAGACAGACAAAATGGTGAGTAGCTAGTGAAGACAGTGCTTTAGCTGTTAATTTGTTGGATATTTCCCCTAAGACGTTGGTAGAGACCAAAATGGAGCTAAAAGCAGAGTTAATATTAGAGAAACATGACCAAATGAATGCTGATCCTGCACTGTAATGCTGGGCGTGGAATTATGCAACTGCTTGCTAACACGTTAGCCGTAACAGCTTAATGTGGCGATAATACAGTAGTGATAGTATTAAAGCCTTTTTTTTCTCTTCTACATTTTAATGTCTGTACTCTGTCCAGGTGGATAAGACTTGCAACAGCCCCATAACCTCCTCATGTGAAAACAGCTTTAGAGGGAAATGCCCTTCGTCTCTTCCTCTGGTCAGTCATTGGTTTGTTCAGTGTTTTGACACACGGTGTATTTATTTATTTATATATTTTCCATTGTGAAAAGATCTATAGGCATGCCTTGTACTCATGTTATACAATAACCCACTCTGTATGTGGTATCCATTGTATATTTTCCTGTATGTGCACTGCAGGACTTTTCTAGAGACTTCTCTGACCTTGATGGGGTTGTGCAACAAAGACGGCAGGAGATGATGGAGAGCAGCAGCTCTGGGTCTCAAACTCCTGATTATGACAAAATAACTGGTTTGTACTCCATCCTTATCCTCTTATATATGTTTCTACACTGTACAAAGTTATTATATACCTACTCTAATCACACTTAGAAGAGTTTTATGTTGTGCTTATCATGCCGGGTGTCACCGTGGCTCAAACAGTCTTTGGTTTACAAATAACTGGAGTAAAATGAAGTGAAATTTGATGCACTCATGCTTTGTTATAGTAAAGACAGTTGGCATGTAAACAGTGATGATCCTGGTGAATGAATGAACAACATATTCAGCTTATTGTTTATATCAATGTTTTTTTGTTTTTTTTTTAATGATCTTTTATGCCACTGCAGAGCACACATTAATCTGCAAGGATGTTTGTGCTTGTATTAATAATATTTACTCATGGGAAGTCACAGGTTCTTTCTGTTTGTTTGAGCAGACTTCACAGACCTCCCGGGCACATTTCTAAGTGCAGTGAAGAGTGGAGAGGTTTCAGTTCATGCAGACATTCACCTCCAGACTCCAAGCCAAAAACACGGAGCCTCTCTTAAGAATGGTAGTTTAATACTGGATCTCTTTTGAGTAAAAGAAGCTTTGTTAATACTTGTGTAGTTTTGGGTTTCACCGTTTCCCAGAAGGGATCTAGGGTCAGTTAGGGAAACATTATAAACCAAGATTAATTGCTGTGCATATAAAGGAGTAATGCAACTTTTTGGCAAATATTCAGTTTCTTGGTGACAGTTGGATAGAAACATTGATACCACTCACATGTTTGTACCTTAACATGAAGCTTAGCACAAACAGGGAGGAAACAGTCTTGAGGCTAAGCTAAGCTAACTGCCCTCTATCTCCTGATTCGTTTTCATTGCATAGACATAAGAGTGGTATCAGTCTTGTCATCTGATGTTTAATGTTTAATATTCCTTCAGTTTGCAGCTCAGTCAATAAATCTCTTTCTGCTCTTCCTCGTAGGGTCAACTAAACCATCCCGGGGAGTCACTCCACTCAAAGACAAATCTTCACAGCCCATGTCCTTGCACGCCATCCTTCTTATCTATTTGTTTTTGTGAGTTACCTTTCATTAGGTGGAACATGAGAAGCCAGACTGCTCTGACAAGACAATAGTTAGAGTTCTCTTACAAATTCATGTCCATTATTTGGGCGGATTAACAATTGTTCAGTGTGGCTAGTATTTGAATGTTTGTCTTTGTGTCTTCACAGAGTTAGTGTCCTTGTCCTGTCCTCCTGTTACATGGCTTTCAAGATTGTGGCTCTTGAGCATCGTTTGAACTCCTTGGTGTCCATGGGGGAACATGTTCGTAATGAGTAAGAGCTAGCTCATTGAGGATATCTAAATTTAGAGCGTTCTCTTCCTGATATTCATTTAGGTTTCTTATCTCCAAATGCACTCATGCTGTTTTATTTCTTTCAGTAGTGCAACTTTGCACGTAGTGCAACATTTCATTAATGATTTAGTGCAAAATCTTGTTGCAGAAATGCTGTGAGCCACAGATCCCAGACTGACATGAATGCTGAGATCTATGGAGAATTGTCGACCAACTTGTTCAAGCTAGAAAAGGTTTGTCCAGTTTTCATGCACAGTACAGCAAGTATGGTCATATCATCTATCAAAATGTTAAGAATTGATTGATACAGGAAAAAACATGTTTCAGCCGGCAAGTGTGGGAACTTGGACTGAAGTGCTGCCTATAACTGACATGTAGGAAGGAAGTGGAGGCTAAATTCCATTGAATCAGTGAGCTCTTACTTCAGTAAAGGAATAGCTCGTCATTTTGTGGCTCTGTTTTGTAACAAAGAGTTATAAGTTTAATATGACTCTCATGTCTGTATGGCAAAGCTAGAGCCATTCTCCTGGTCATCACGTTGCCACAATTAGCTCAAACCTGGTGACCACTTTGTTGAAATCTTTAGCCTTATATAACATTTATGAAGTCATCGTAGATTACCTTAATAGTAATTTTGTATGGTTTTGGAGTGCATATTTTCATATGTCCTTCGTTTTTTAAAAAATCCTAGATTCAAAGAAACCTCCAGAAGCTACTTGAAGAGACTTAAAAAGAAGACTGTTGTCTGTTGGCCTGTCTGGACAGAAGCTTTAGTGTTGTCTTAGAGCTGTTGGTTAATCACTGAAGAGCAGCAGTGATCAGGTTTGGTAATTTGTTGCCAAAGCCCGGACGGGAAAGTGTCTTAAAATTGTGTGAACTTTAACTTAACTTGTGCAATAGTTACTTTTTCCCCATTTCCTCTCGGACCTTTTTCTGAACAGAATGTTGTTCTGGAGGGTAAACTGAAGAAGCGTGTTAGTGTGAGTGTTAGCGTTAGTGAAGAGAAATTTTAAGCATAAATTTTGTATTTATCAGAGAGCTTTTATTGTGCTATTTCACAGTAGTGGGATTTTTTAAGTCCTATTTCAGTGTTTTCCAAACATTTCTTTAAAGGTCAACTTATCATGTTTTTTTGTTAGGAATAAATTGCCAATAATTTATATTTATTAAATGTATGTAAATCACTCAGTTGGGAATGTTCATTATCTCTTGAATACACAGAGGCAACTTCATCTTCCATTGTATGGTATCTAAAGTTAGAAATATAAAATGTGAAAATCATACTGCAAGTTACAACTGAGAGCAAATCAGCTGAATTTAATATATAATTAAAAAGAGTGAGAAAAAAGAGCTTCTCTACTTCTCTATCATAATTTAAGAATTTGTCCTGTTTTTCTTGTGTTTTTTCCTTAATCAGTGTCATATGTTGTGATCACAGTCAAAGATGCAGGCTTCATCCTTTCCCTGTGTGCCTCTGCTCAGCCTGCCTGTCTGTTGCTCACACACATACACAGACCTGCATCTCTTCATGATAGAGACAGAGAACTTGTTCTCTATATTTTTATATAGTCCCAACCCTGTGGTGCTATTGTCTGGGAGCTACACAGTGCTGTATAAATGCCAGGAACGTCCCCATATGGCAAAGTATAAGAAAATAAGTAAATACAGACAGGGTCTCAGTGGATACAAACACGGCCACTCACTAATAGAGGTGTGATCATCAAGAGAAATTACTTTTGTATGCATCTATACAATGTTTCTCCAGGAAATTGCTGCATATTATTCCTTTCAAAGACTAGTCAATCAGTTCACAAGCAATAGAAAGGAATAAGTGTGTGTTTCAGCTAATTGCGGAACCCTCTTGTTTACATTCAGATCACAGACTGTACTTTAATCTATTGGATCTGTTGCGGTGCGGAAATAAATGTCTCACATTAAGTGTGTGTTGAACTTTGCTTCGAGAGCATTTCTTTTTGTTCTCCAGGTTTCTTTACATAAAAACTGACCTCACGGTCAGGTGACACACCTGCAAAACACAAGCAAATGCATGCAAACACCTCTCAGGAAACAGACGTATGATCATAATTTCCAGCGTGATAACAAAAGGTCATTCATAATAGGTTCAGTGCGCGAAGTGTTCGGTTTCTGTACTGTACTTTACCAGCTACAAGAGAAAAATGCAGCATGAGTAATGATCAACCAATGATATACAGTAGTATGCATTTTATTAGATAAGTACACTCTAAAGGGCACATTTCTCTGCCTGGATTACTTTTACTTTTGATAATTTAGATACATCTTCCCTAGAATACCTTTACTTAAGTAATATTGTCGGTGTAGGATTTGTACTTGCAATGGAATATTTTAGTCAGTGTGCTTTTACATTACACAAGTAAAGTATCTGAATACTTCCTTCACAGTAACCATAGCTGTCAAATACTGTATGTGTAATGGAGTCAGAAGACAGTGGAGTTGAAGTATAAATTCATAAAAATGGAAATACTCAAAAAAAAATACACACCCCTCAGTAAATCCAGCATTTCTGTTCCTCAGTTTCCAAACATAAACATGTGGATCTGTGTTATGCTTCAGTCTTTCTTCTCCCTCTTCTGCTCTTTCCTCTTCACTCCCACTCTCTGGTGACTCATTTTTCGTTTTCGCCAGCTTATTCTTTTTGTGTCATTTTTAAAAATGTTCGTGTGGCTTATGTGAACACTTGCAGTGCATTAAACGATCTGGATTAGAAACAAATCCATACGCAGTTTCTCATGCAGTTTTCAAGACAGATGTTGAGCCAACGACTATCACAGGCTGGCATGTACAGTATGCAAAATGCAGTATGTGTGCTGGCTTCTAGTCTAAGGAATCGGAGTATAAAATGTAGGATGAGGTGCAGGTAGATGGCTTTAGCAGACCATACGTAGTAAATTATTCATTAATCATTAATTAAGTCCACAGTTACCGCTCCTAAACCCTCACATTAATTCAAGTATTGCACTTAAGTGTAACTCAGATACTTGTACTGTAGTTGGGTATTTCCATTATATGCTACTTGATATTTCTCTAATACTCTTCAGAGGGAAATATTGTCCCTTTTACATTACATGTGTTTGATGATTTTGATTAGGCTACTAGTTATAGATTCAGATTAATAATACAAAAATATAAATCAACTGATAAATGAGTTTGTATTGTTATTAATGGCGATAAGGAGGGAAATTCACAAGCTGGCAGTACAGGCAGCAGATAGCAAAACTTCTGCAAACTTCTTCTCACACCTCAAACACTTTATGAAGGCCCTTTATATACGTAAATATATCAGCACGTTTCATAATGTAATGTACTTAAAACGGATGATGCTACTGCTACCAATAATAAAGATAATAATAATGACAAACAAGCAGCAGGAGCATGAAAAACAAATGCATGTAACGTGCATGTACAGGATCTGGATGTTTATTCTGCTTCCACAACAAGGCAGCCCGCCCACTCCCGGGTTTTGAACCAATGACATGCCCGCCTCCACATCTCCTCTGCCTATCAACCCGCGTCCGGCCCCCTGCATGACGTAACACCCAGTCGGAAAGTGCAATGGCGATATTGGACAATAACAGCCATCGGTTTTTGGGTGCCACATCTATATTATGTGGCTAACGTTAAAGAAAAGCCCCCCCCTTCCCCATCAGTCGGCTGCAAAACCACATACGAGATCCGGCACAGAGCGCGCGCGACGGACCCGCGACCAGGAAAGGTGATCTCACCGCCTGTGCACGCGATGACAGTTTAGACTAAAACGCTGGTAAGTGCAAAAAAAACTCCACTGGATTGCAACAGCATTTGCGAAAGCGGTTCCAGTAAATGGTCTCTTGCAGCCAGCAAAGCTTAAGATTTCAAAGGGGCGTGGCGGCGTGCTGGGTACCACTTCTGACTAAGAGGATGCTGATAGCTTAGCAACAGCGACAAGGAAGGGGAAAAGGAGGCAGAGGAGAGACAATGGATGTGCCGATTTGTCAGCACAGTTACTGGGTAGGCTGAGCTGAGCGCGTATTGTTTAGACTGGAAAGACAAGATGACCAGCAGTTTGGGCCAAGTCGACCACAAGGAGCCGTGAATGCCGAGTGGAAATGTAAACAAAGGGTGTGGGCCTTTCATCTGGCCCGTGATGCTCTGCCACAGAGAAGAAAGCATTAGTGCTGTTCATTAAAGATGGTACACACATGGTACAGTCACGTCTGATGGCTGACAGTGTGTGTAAAGGCGGGCCAGAGGCGCATGTATCACTCTCTTAACTGTTGCACTGAAATCAAGTGGTGTCTCCTTTCACGCCTTGCTTCTTCCCTCAGGTGTGACGTGTGAACAGACACCATGGCCACACAGGAACCGTCCCCTCCTTCGTCCATGGAGAGCAATAAACCCGGCTTCCCCAAGAAGATCCTGGGCAACAAGCTGGAGGACAAGCACCTGTGCAACTGCTGCCACAATATACTCAGACGACCGTTTCAAGCCCAGTGTGGACATCGCTTCTGTTCCTACTGCTTCAACAGGACCGTGAGGTGAGGAACTACCTGGCCAGGAGTGTGCAGCGTGTGTGTGTGTGTGTGTGTGTGTGTGTGTGTGTGTGTGTGTGTGTGAGGAGTATCTGCAGTGGTGGTACTCAGATTTTTTTACTTGAGTAAATGTAACAGAATACTAAAGCAACCGTCGTGCGCACAAAAATTACTTAAGCACAAACAAAGTACAAAAGTATTCAGCATCGATATAAAATAAAAAAGTGCAAAAATAATAATTGATTAGTTAACTTATATATATAATCTGAAAAGTAACTAAAGCTGGCAAATAAATGTAATAAAAAGTACAATATTTGAAAGCATAAGTGTAACACATAAAGTATCTGAAAGTTTAGACATTGAAGTAACCTAAAAATTGTTCCAGTACTTGAATGAATGCACTTAGTTACTTTCCACCACTTGGTGTCTGATATGTACATGTTGTAGATTTGCAGTATATCAGCGTGTAATGTTGTGTTATTGCAGTAATGGACCCCAGAAATGCAATGCCTGCATTAAAGAGGATATTTTTGAGGAGCCAACATCCATTTTGAAACAAGGATGTGTGAGTATCAACATTTTTTCCATTTTAATTTTTGTTGAATTAATCTTGATATGGTTGCTGCACCTGATTGGTACCCTGGCAGTAGTATGCCAGGTATTATGTCAATAAAAACACTCATAATTTGGTCTTACTGTCTCCATTTGTTTGCCCTGTAAAAATATCAGAAAATAAAATTCACAACATGAAAGACAAAACAAGACAAAGTAATTAATAAACAATAACAAGTATTTCGTACTTCGTAGTTTGCTAACCTGTACAGCAGCGTTTTGTCCCACAACATCCAGCTTGATACGTTCTCACGCAGCAGTGAATTTTGCCCAGTTTTAACCGGTTTCAGTTTCATTTTGACATCTGTGCACAGGAGACGCTCTGTGAAAAGATGGTCAGTTTGTGTGACCTCCGTGAGTTTGTCACTGCATAGCCTTTAGTCAGCTACAGCTGCCGAGCAAGTGAAAGAACGAATGCAACGATTCAAACGTGCTTGAAAAGTTCAGAAGTGTTATCAGCATCAGAAATATTTCAGTTATTGAAAGTAAAAGTACTCCTCCTTAGAAATTGTCCTCTGTTGCAGAAGAGACCAGGAAAATTGATTGATTTGATGATTAATTAAAGGAAAATTTTCTTTTTCCCTTTATGTCTTGCCGTTGCTTTGAATCTCTCTTCAGGTGTACAAATGGACAGGACATTTCTGTTATTCCTTGTAACAGTGGATCAGAATGAACTCCTATACTGCTCACTGATCTGCAGCCATAATTTTGGCTTCGAGGGCTTGTTGAGAGCGGCGGCGAAAAAAGCTGCCTCATGCTTTGTTTGTGAGCAGGCGTGCGGGAGAAATGTGGCTGCTAAAGCAACACATGGTTACGCTGAAGGAAATTCAGCTGATCGTAACCCCGACGGGAAAAATAAAAATAAACAAAAAGCCAGCACTGTTTAAGGGAGCGTGTGACAGCAGACCTCTTTTTGTTTTCTCCTGTTTTTTAAGGCTTTTCCTGACAACGCAGTTCGAAGGGAAGTTGAACACCTTTCAGCTGTTTGTATCAATGAAAGTTGCACTTGGACAGGCAGTATTAAAGAGTATGAGGTGAGGTGACCACTCATTTTCATTTTCATTTCTTTTTTCTTTACCGTGTATTTGTATGAATTTGTTTTCACTGTTCTTTTAGATGGACACGATTCCTACAGCCTGATTTTTCTACATTTTGCTAGCTTAGCTTGCCTTGCTGCGTGTGTGTGCAGGTTGTGAAAGGCTGCCGCACAACTTAAACTCCTCTTTTCACAGCTGAACCATGAGGGGAAGTGCGAGTTCATGATCATCCCCTGCCCCTCCTGCAAAGAACACATTCGCTTCAACGAACAGGAGCGCCATAATGAGCGAGAGTGCCCAGAGAGAACACTCAACTGCAAGTACTGCAAGGAGCCATTTCACTTCAAAAACATCAAGGTTAGACATGATTTATTTAGACTTGACGGGATGCTCTGAGACTTGTCCCGACCGGTGCAGCACATCACAGCAGCTCTTTACGTGTGTTTAAAAGTAACATTTGTGGGTTTTTGTCTTCTTTTTTTTTGTTCCAGGCCCATGATGAGATCTGTCCCAAGTACCCGATGATCTGTGAAGGCTGTGCTAAGAAGAAAATACCCCGAGAAAAGGTAAATCTGTTAGCAACATGCAGAGAAGGTGGAAACATTGTGCTGCAAGACAAAGGTCCCCTTTCCACATGAGATTGTTGTTGTTCCTGTAAAATGTACTGACCTGGTATCTCCAAAGTCCTTGGAGACTCTTCCAACTGTTCCAGTTATTTTGTCATCTGTGCTGTATTGTGTTCTGTGAACTCAAGAAGCACAAAACGCCACTCGTAGCTCGTGTGCTCGTAACTTTGCTCAGACTACTTTTAATTGTTTTGTTGTTGTTGTTGTTTTTGCAGTACGTGGACCATATTAAGTTCTGCAGCAAATTCAGAACTCCGTGTCGATTTCATGTGGTGGGATGTGATATGTCTGTAAGTACTTTACCTTTGCACAAGTTCAGGTTAGGGACTGTTTGAAAGTTATTGGTGGGGTGGGGGCACCAGAGAAGGGTTAGATGGCTTTTGTTTTGACGTTTAGTGCTGTGCTCTTTAGAAGCTCTCTGGAAGGAGCATTTTTTAATATATTTAACTCCCCTCTCCTTCTTCTCTGCATATATTAATTGTTTCTGTTTCATTTTCCCTCATTTTTGTAGGTGGAAAAGGAAAAGATTCATGACCATGAGCGTGCCTACGCCTACGAGCACCTCAATCTGCTGCTGCATTACATCATGGGCATGAAAGTGAGCATGGAGGGCCTGCAGCCCCAGGGACTGGAAGTAGCTGGACACAAACTGGTGGAACTCCAACAGTCCCTCAGGGAGCTCGAGGCCAGAGTCTCCCAGCTCAGCACCACATCCTCTGGGCCTCCCGTGCAGGGAGCCGCCGCCGCCACGTCCTCCTCATCCTCCAGCTCGGGTCCCCCCGGCCCACCCGCTTCAGCTCCTCTCCCTCCTCCTCCCACACTTGCTCCCACTCTGTCTGTGTCTACCTCCTTCACACCTCTGCCCAGCTCGGTAGGCGCGGCGCTGGAGCTCCAGCTCCACAGCGAGAAGACCAAGGTGGCCGAGCTGGGTCGCAGGTGTACGGAGCTTGAAGTTAAAGCCGGCACGTTTGAAAATGTGGTGTGTGTGCTCAACAGAGAGGTGGAGAGGTTTGCCACCACCATGGAGGCCAGCAACCGTCAGCACAAACTAGACCAGGACAAGATCGAGGCTCTGAGTAATAAGGTGGGACAGGAATGAAACCGAACTCCTTCTAGGAGTCATAACTCAGTAAAATTTGAACACAGACATGATACACATATTTTTGGATTCAATCTAACTAATAAATAAACATCCATAAAATCTCCTTAGAAAACATGTTTTATAAAAGAATGCTGAATTGTACAACTCATATGCAAAGTGATGGCATTTGTGAGTAGCCTTTATTCTAGCTTATTCTGACATTATAAAGAATCTGTGATCCTGTTAAAGCAAGCTGTGTGTGTATTTCCCAGGTGCGACAGCTGGAGAGGACAGTGGGGCTGAAGGACCTCACGGTCGCTGAGATGGAGGGTCGCCTGAGGGAAATGTCTGCCACTACCTTTGATGGCGTCTTTGTCTGGAGGATCTCTGACTTTGCCAAGAAAAGACAGGATGCCATCGCAGGTCGAGCCCCTGCCATGTTTTCACCAGGTAATCCTCATAATAGTTCTTATAGATTAAAGGTCATCGTAGGATGGACCCAATCTGAAACGGGCCTCCAGAAATCCCACCTGAATCTGACTCATATAAATTCACCAAATAACTAAGATACCTAATCCAAAAGATCACAAGGACGGTCAGACCTGGTCCAAAATACAGTCGACATGAACAGCAACATGACACGCTCAACACGCTTTCAACACACAAACTGGAGAACTGAGGCCTTACACTACCATCCTGCCCAAACCAGCCGGCTCAGGACGTGGTTCAGGTCCTGGCTACTAGAGACCAAGTTGCAGTATCTTCAAATGACTAAAGCTGAATTTCTCTTCCCTTTCAGCCTTCTATACCAGTAAGTACGGCTATAAGATGTGTTTGCGGATCTACCTGAATGGAGATGGGACTGGGCGTGGCAGCCATTTGTCCTTGTTCTTTGTGGTGATGAGGGGTCTGAGTGACGCTCTGCTCAAATGGCCTTTCAACCAGAAGGTAAAAGACCTACCGGCAAACCAAAGGACACTGAATTACCCTTTCAAATCAAAAATTGTGGAGATGCAAAATTTTGCATCCCTGGCATTCATACTGGAAACAACCTTGTGTTAATACAACAGAGGGGTTCATGACGTCCAGTTTGGGTAACAGATTCATGCGTTTAAAGCTAAACAGATCCCAAAACCCTGTATAATGCATTATAATACTCACAGCCAGGATTATCCAAACGCAGCACCCGGTAGTTGTGGCAATAGTTGAACCAGGTTCCACATTTTTGCCCGGTATGTCCGCCCTGACAGCCTCCTCAAACGTTGGTCTGAACGTGACCCAAAACTTCTCTCAAAGTGTTTGACGGTAGATAAATTCAGTTCAAAGCATGTAAGCACAATCTCCGTCATCTGTCTTACTCCCAGGTGACTCTCATGCTGCTGGACCAGAGCAACAGGGAGCACATCATCGACGCCTTTCGGCCTGATGTCACTTCCTCGTCCTTCCAGAGACCTGTGAGCGAGATGAACATCGCCAGCGGCTGTCCGCTCTTCTGCCCGCTGTCCAAGCTCGATGCCAAGAACTCTTACATCCGCGACGACACCATCTTCATCAAGGCGATCGTGGACCTGACGGGGCTCTAGATGGCCCCACGGGGTGGTACAGTTTGGCAACCAGGCAGCTCAGTTACCATTAAGGCTTCATTTTGGCTCAATTGTGGTCCCTTTAGGGCTCTGTTCAGGCATCTAACTGTCCCCTGCCGCTTTAGGGAGACAAACATGCTTGCAGCTGTATGCTGCACGTGGCTGCAGTTTGCTCCGTCCAAACGGCATCGGCATTGTCATATCTGGTGGTCTCCATGCGAGAACCACCGTCATTGCTGTACATTTTGGGTGCAAAACTTTGTCTTTTCTTTTGACGTCACGACACCGTCACATGGTGATTGATTATTTTGTTTGTTTGTTTGTTTTCCAGTTAAAGGACGCAGAAGCGAGCACCAGTGCAGCGTGGTCAGTGCAGTGTTGAGTAGAAGCAGAGATGTCAAAGTGAACAGTAATGCTGAAGTGAAAAATCACGTATTTTCTTCTCTAATCTCCTACAGTACGTCGGGATGTTACAGAACTCGCCGACCGTGTTAGAACAGGATTGTAGATTTCAGGTAGTTGATGTGATCACTCTGATGTCGCAGTAGAAAGCTGGCATTAGGCTTAAACTAGAGTTAGAGCATGGCTTGATGCAGTTTTTGCTTTTTCTTGCAGGTTGTGGATATTGTGAGCTTCTCAGTTCCAGTGTCGAGTGAATTTGCATAGACAAACGTGGAGTTATGTTATGAATAAAATTACAGGCATTTTTTTTGCCTTTTTTTTTTTCGGTGCAAAGTGCATGCCGCTGGCGTTTTAAGTACAAAATTGCTCCTTATTTGGACTGAGCTTCGTGAAGGTTCCTCGTTCGTTGTTAAACTTGTTATTGAATTAGCCATTGCTGATGGTAGACACTGCCGGCATGTCTTTGGAGCCAGACTATTTTACATGTAAAAGTTAGTGTTGCGTATTTGTTCCTATGAGGGGTTGTTGGTGGTTCTGATTGGTGGTTTGGTACATCTGTGGAAGATACAGTGGAGTTACCAAGGAGTCAGGGCAGCTTGCCAGTCAAGCCTGAGGCATACAACTTAGATGTGTTTTTGTCTCTGACAAACATACATAGCTCAAGTTTCCCGGGAAGTGCTCACCAGCTCACATTTCAACACATACAGTGCTGTGCCCCACCACAGATTGAGATTAACACAGATTCCACGAAATGAAGGAATTGTTCGCGTTCCTCGTTTTCTGTCCATACAGTTTACAGTGCATATGTGTTTCTGCTGCTCTAAGATAGAATACTGATGTGAATCTAATTATATATGTTGGTGAAAATATACAAGAGGTAAACGTGTGTGGAGGTTGAGAGGCTGAAATAAGGTGAAATGAACACGAGAGATTGTTAAACCTTGTTGTTGGTCGCGTGCCGGTTATTGACGTTATTTATTGCAGATTGATGTTCAGTGCAGCCCCAGATTAATCTTGAAACTTTTTTACTGTTTTAATGTGCTCTCAATGACTTCCTATAAGGCACCACAAACCTACATTATATCTCTTTAAGCTGACATGCAGTTTTCCCGTGTCCACCAGAGATTGCTGTTGTACTTACTTAGCATGCATGCTGAGGTTTTTACGGTTCACGCTGGCCTGTTTGAAAACCACTCTTGACCTGTATTGAAACCTCTCTGTGCATGGGAGGCTTCAATTCATATTCACTGTGGTGTTTCACATTGGTTTACCCCCGTGAGCCACCTGTGAAAGCATTTATTTGTATTCGTTTGGATGAAAATACGTAATCATAGAATAGTTATTATGTTATAACTGGCTCTGCCTCTGTTCAACAGCGGCACCTGCCTATATTCATAGCAACTTATAAATATGTATCTTTCATATCATAATGTTGAAATAATCTATATATCAATGTTAATATACACAAAATGTTATAATAAACATAGTATTACTGAATACCTTATTAATTCTATATCTATATACCAGCTTTTCTTTTGTCAAGATGGTTTGAACAGGCCAGGACAACCCTTTGTGCAGTAAGGACTTATGACTCCTCCTAGAGTGCAATACACGATTATGTCTGTTAGATTTTGATGAGGATTTTTGAATGTAAGCTTTAATTCAGCAGTTTCATTCCTTCTGTTTGAAAACACGACAACAGTTCTGTGAGGTGATGCAGTCGACTTGAACCCAAGTTTCTTTGTGCACTTTGTATTGGTTGTTTGTTCAAACAGGGTATTTTGTTGAGTGGTTAATGTACCTTGAAATCAGAGCCATAAATATCCTGATGTTGATAAAGTGATGTATTATGCTAAAAAGGACATGCAGTATGTAATAAAGTTTGCTGGTTTCAGCTTGTTGATTATTCTAAAATCTATATATATATATATTTTTTTTTCAGTAGAAAGCTGCTTACTAACCGTGATGGGAGCAGTACTCAAATTACTTGTAAAAAATACCAGAACCTAAAAATAATTACAAGCAAGTGAAATAACAGAAATATAACAAAGTGTATTTATAGTATCAAAAGTAAAAGTACTGATTGTGCTGAAATTATTATTCAAGGGTTAATAGTTATGCATCTGTGTATAAGCAGCACATAAGCAGGTGGAGCTGGTTTTAGCAACTTTATACAAAGTGAGGTACTTCGTGGTTCACAACCTCAGGGTCGGGGCCCTTCAAAGGGCCACAAGAAAAAAGTACGAATAAAAAACTTCACAAATTTGTAGTTTTTCTGACATTTCTCCAATCATTGATGAAATATTTGGGCATCAAACTGTCAAGCAGGTCAAAACTTAAAATGGTTATTAGGCCATAAATGCATTAAGTTACTTCACACTGCTGCCCACTAGAGGGCACTATGGCTCCCTCGATGAATGGCTCAACCTTCTGCTTGGCTGCACTTACACAGTATATTAAAAAACATAAAACCCCTGAAAACAGGGATAATTTTACTTTTGTGAGCAGTGACATAGAGGCTTTTTGCATTTTCAAGCAACTTCAAATAGCCTGTAGAGTTCACTTCCATCCAGAGTCTAGACCATCCATTACTGGATGTGAGCTGCTGCCGTAAAGTGGACCCACAGGACTGTTTGACCCTCAAAACAACGGAGGCACATTGTACATAGCTGAGTGTCATCCGGATGCTAAGATGCTGATTTAAAATGAGGTGCATGCACAAAGACAGAGCTGCTGTTGTATTATACACCAACCGTAGAGGAAGTGAACTCACGGTGGTTACCTTTACAGGATGTGGTCGGATGAGGGGATCGATTGAGATTTTTATTTTGACAGTGAAAGCAAATTAAACTTATTATTTCTTCCTTTTTTGTTGTTGCAGCCCAGCTGGTGTGTTGCTGGACCTTCATGATTTCCATGAAGGTCCAGCTTTATTTCTGGATTGAATGTTTTTAAAAGCGCTGACAAATGAGGATCCGGACGAGCGATGCATGTTGTTGTTTAAATCTGCCGGATTTGTTGTGCTGAAATGAGTGATGTTTAACGGCTTTGACAGTGGAGCAGGCATGGGATAAACATTTGCATTCTCCTTACAACACTCCAATGGACTACTGCTGAGTGGAACAGATGACACACTCCTGCACACATCTGCCTGTTTTTGTTCCTCTCTTACAAAACACAGAGATGTTCCAGTGTCGTCCTCTCGGTTTGGTGGAGGCTGACTGTTGCTTGGCTCACTCGCTTGCTGCACAGTTAAGATAACAAATCACTTAGACTCACTGTACTTTTTGGAGCTGCTGGACCATACGTGTCTTTCTCTTATTTTGCTTTGTAGTACAGTATTGTTGACACCTGCGCTGATATACAGATGTTGAAAAATTGCACATGTGGAGCAGAGGCTGCTAACAAGAGCACATGATGGAAACTTGTTCTCAGTGCTCATGCCTGTGATATAAGTTGTCCTTGTGTGTTCCTCGCGGTGTGACAGGAAAGCAGATGGAAAATTAATGAACTTTTTCCTCCAGAGGCCCCACTTGTCCTTCTGCTTTTCTCTGTCAGGTGAAACTGCAGAGTAGGTGGCAGTACTGTATGCCCTGCATTAAAGCACAAAAAAAATGTTTGACACAAGACTGAAGTTGATGTCACAAGGGCTTCTTTAAAAATAATAAGCCTTAAAAGACATCATTTGAAAGATTCCCTAAATTTGAGAGTAACCGAAGTGGGTTAAATGTTCCCTGTGAAGTTTCCTTGTAAACAAGTTTCTGTTTACATTCAGTGTTTGTCACTAAGACACCGTGTGTGTATCCTTCAACTCCTTCAGATGGGCTGAATTGGTTTCATTCTTCATAAAACGTTTGCAAGTTCAGCTGATTTTTTTTTACTTTTAAATTGGTCAATGGATTAATTTTATGTCAAAGTTGTCACCACATTGGTCAAGACTGGCCTGTGAAGCTGCGGGTTTTCTGGGTAAAAAGCTCTCTAATGTTCACGTACTTCAACCGATTTCAGTTAGCTGTTTTTATATTCAGGGGTTTATGATCTGAATGGAGTACAATAAAAATCCGTCTCCAGTTAATTGGAATCTGGATAGCGAAGCTACAGCCACTGCTAGACGCTCAAGAGGGGATCAAACTTAAATGAACTGAATTATGTATGCGCTGGAAATAAAATCATCTTCATGAGGAACTGTAAAAACTCACGTTCATGAACTGTAGATTTTTCCCTATAGAAAACAGTGTAGGAAAGTGTAGCCTGATGTAGTACAATGCGAGATGTAGGACCGCAAGCTAGAAAACACAGATGTAAACAACACTGCTTTAAAATGCAGCTTGGAGATCGTTTGATGAGGAAGGAAATGCAGTCAACGTGTGTGTTTGACCACAAGGACACACACAATGTGTTTTGGTGAGTAACACTAAATGAAAACACAAGTGAAGAAAACTCCATCTGGCACCTTTCACATTGTGAACCCAGCCCAGTTCACACTGGTAGTTGTGCATCTGGATGTGTGTGCTGATTTATGAGGGAGAGTCAGCAGAAGCTGGTATAATAACAATATTCAGTGTGTAAATGAGAGTAGTGCAGTAGTGACCTGTCATTGGCTGACATCGAGGACAGTTGTTATTCAGGTAAGTAGTGGTTTGCCTGAAAAGCAGCACAGTTGGTGTGACTTCTGTGAGGAACTGTTTGACACTTCAAAGTTCGAGTAAAAGTTCGAGCAAAAGTCAAAGTGCATAAGTATGTAATACGCTGGGATTTTCTTGATCAATCCATTTATTGATTTGTCAAAAGAAGAGTAAGAAAATAAGTTTGAAATGCACGTCAGCAGCTTCAGCTCTTGTTTCTCCATCTGGTCAACAGTCCGGACATCAAAGTGATTGCATTTGCTGTTAAGATGAGTTAAAGCAGAACGACAGCAACATGTGAGAAGCTGAAGCCGTAAAATGTTTTGTGCGAGGAATCGCAAACGATTAATTGCTTAACTACTCGGTTGCGGGTTATTGTTGTTATCTGTCTGTTGTCAGATAAATGTAGCGGACTGAAAAAGGTCAATATCTCCTGTCTGGAGTAGTATTGTCATGGTGTGGAAATATTTAAGTACACATACCTCGAATTTCTACTTAAAGCAATTGCATACTTAGTCACATCCCACCTCTGATGGAGCAACAGCATTTTTCTTCCAGAGCTTTGACTTTTTCTTTTATTTTTCCACGGTGGTGCAGTGGTTAGCACTGTCGCCTCATAGCAGGAGGGTCCCAGGTTCGAATCCCGGTCTGGGCCCTTCTATGTGGTGTTTGCAATTTGCGATTTGCGATTGACTGGCAACCAGTCCAGGGTGAACCCTGCTTCTCACCCATAGTTAGCTGGGATAGACTCCAGCCCCCCTGCGACGGATAAGCGGTATAGAAAATGGATGGATGAACTTAAACTACAGCTAGATTGAACATATTCATCACCATCTACAGCATTTCATTCTTTTGAGCTCACCCAAACTAAACCAAAACAAGAATGTACAAGATGCCTCATTCCCTTGGTCGTATTGTATCAGATACTAGCATGCGAGGTGGCTGACACAGAGCAGGTGAGGTGGGTGTCACCGTGCTCTGCTCCGGGACGAGCGGCAGTGCTTACGCCAGCCAGATAAAGCGAGAATGTTGACGTCATATTCAGAAGACCTCACCGCTTCTGGACTGTTCTCTTTAAGTCAGACATTCAGGGCTGATGCCAGTGCTGTTCCTCAGACTAAACAGCCAACAGTACTGAATGTGTTGTTTGGTTTTATGGAACGCAGTGCAGCTTTGACCCCATGTGGGGTTACGGGCGTTTGGAGCGTGATTCACGATTCATGTGTCCACCGAGGTTTTCATTAAGCCTTGTGTGGTCCATATTTACTCAGGACTTCCATCGAGGGTAAAGATCAGCTGCTGGCTTTTGGATCCGTGATGTCTGCTCACTGAAGTAAAGGAAAGTTTTTGTTGAAAAAAATGCCAACCTGTTCTGAGTATTACTCTCTAATCTGAAATGAACTGAAGGTTATTTTCAGGGCAGCAACAAACGATTTTTTCATTATCGATGAATTTTTTATTTATTTTTAATTTTTTTAATTAATCTGTCTGTTAGCTGAACAATCAGTTTTTCAGGGCTCAACATAACAGCTTACTTTTTTTGTCCGTCTGACTGTCCAAAATTTTAATTTAGTTACAAATCTGACAGATCATCTAAGATGCTGCACTTGGTCAACATAAATGCCCAAACATTTATCAGCTAACAGCATGTTAGCTGATAAATGCACCACGGCCTCAGCCTCACAGAGGCTCTAGCATGGCTGCAGACCCTTAGTCTAATTTTGTCTACTAGTGGTGAGCACTGACGAACTTTTGATAAATGGTCCAATCTTGTTGACACTATTAAGAATCCTTTGTAATCTAAACATTTACTTGTACTGTCATGGCTGACGTATGTCCCACTGAGATGAAGACGTATTTGCATAATGACTATCGCTATGACATGCCTGGTCTTGAATGTTTGTTGGCAGTTTGTCAAAAGGGAGTCAAAGGAACACCTGCAGTTCCTCTGTTTATTTAGTCCTCATACTGGAGAGTCACGCTGGCATTTAAGCACAGGATACTCAAGTTGCCTGGGAGCACAGCAGTCAGATGAATACAGTCTGAAACTGCCTTACAATCAGATTATTGTAAAGCCTGCTGGACATTAATGGGCCTAGACAAATCCAGACGGAGTCGTCAAAAAAACACAACCAAGTCAAATAGCAACATGTTGGGAGTTTAGGGTGGGAAGACAAAGCTGCGAACAATTCCAAGTGTGCCAAAGTGGTGATCCCATGGATTTTACAGGAGCCTCAGTTTCCATTTCACGTCCTGGAGGCTGTTTTAGTGCTTGAGCTTCGGCCAAAAGATCTGTGGCTGAAGTTTTGCAACAGGATTTAAGACGATGAAAAAGCAGTTGCGCTATTTGTGCTGTTTTATTTGTGTACATCTAAAAATCTGCCAATATTCATGATTTAATGACCCAAGAATGAAGACATACGCACAATCAGCCTTCTCTTGTTGGGAAAATTTGCTGCTTTTTCTCTGTTTCTGAACTGACAGGTGATGAAATCCTCCAGGAAGTGGTACTGGTCTGGTCTGGTATCAGAGGTGGTAACAGATCTTAAAGACTAAGACCTCATCTCTTTCCTGGTCTTCTTGAATCTCTTCATGAAGTGCTGTGCACCCACAGTTTTCCTCACCATCTGCCACATATGAACGCTTCATACGCCCACTGCTGTTTACTGCTATGCTATTCATAGTACTCAAGAGATGTTTTCACAAGCCTTTCAGGTTGATTCCAAAAGCTGCAGCCCATTAGACAGTTTTTATACCCGGAAATGTTTATACTTGTGCTCTGATAGTCTACTGCTGAGGTCATTTTAGATTGAAGAGATTACTGAAGCAGCACTGCTACTGTCCACACCTGAGTTGCCCCTAAATAAGGCAGCTCACTTTGCTTCCTCCTGCCAGTGCGAATGGATGATTATCAGTTTGTGTGATTTACAAAACTCTGAAGCTGATACCCAGTCGCTCTTTCCTCTGGATAGCAGAAAGTAACTAAGTGTGTTTACTGTTTTTCAGTAGAATTTTGAGGTAATTTATTCGAGTATCATTTATACTTCCTCCCCACTGCATTTCAAGAAAGTCTTGTGCTTTTTACTCCACCCAATTTGCGGACTCAGATTGTCACGCAAAATATAATCAACTAATTATCTATTATTATAGACCGCAGTATATAAAGTAGTGGAAATCCCACATTAATGCATCAATACTTTTAACGCCTTTATATTATTATATTGTATTATTCAGTACTGTATTATAAGTGTTTTTACTTTTGATACTGTTAAAACATTTTTATGTAAGTACTTATGCAGTTTTTCATTTCGAATGCAAGTCTCTACTTGTAACTCTACTCTACTTGTATATTCTTACACTGTAATATTTCTACCTCTGGGTTGGCTACTAATGATATGGAACATCACAAACACTTGGCTCTGAGAGAGCCCTCCAATCTGAGAAAAGTTTATCTTCATGCAGTATCAGTTCTTGCATGTTTTTTTTTTTAAACTGTGTCCCACATTAGTTGACTAAAATGCTGGTTAGCGGTGCAATCAGGTCACTCCCCAGGCTCTTGTCAATACATAATTAAAAAAGACAGGATGCAGACACACTTCTCTCGCTCTCTGTGCATGCAGTGAAACCCCGTGGTGTTGGAGGGGGGCTGTGCCACAGTAAAGAGCAGTTACTAATGCTTTACATTGAAAATTTGTCTTTGGAAAGAGGTGTAATGATGGACCCTGATAACTTCTCACGCTTTCCCCCATAACCGCCAAGACATCCAAATAACTATGACTCATCAGATCTAAAGCACAAAGGCTGAATAGTGGAAGGCCTGCTTGTGTTTCACAGACAGTCTGATGTCAGTGGCTCCACTGTCTGTGTCTGTGGGGTTTGCATGACCAGAGCGTGACAGCAACTGATTCATCCTCCACCTGGACAGCAGTGAGCTCATTTAATAAATTCTCTGCATCACTTTGAAATGTATCTTAGAAAATGGACCTGCTTGTTTAAATCAATTTTGGAAATGTAATACTACATATTAGGATAGCATCATTGGATCATTTTGGTAAAGCATCCTTACTTTTTTTTTTTTTTTTTTACTGGATTTTTGTGCATTAACCAAGAAGAACCCAGACCCATTTTTCTTTAGAGGAAAATTATGGGGGATATAAAACAGATCAAATGGACCAGATGTAACGCATTTCTGAAGTTGATTTGGAAATGTAGCCCCTGGTATCTAAGACCTCTAATGTTTCATATACGTTACTTTGGGCATTCATAGTAATTTTTTTCCTCCTTTTAAAGTTTGACACCTGTATCACTGTGGGTTCTTAGGGGTTAAAATAATAAATGCCACAACTATGAAAAGAAAAATACTATTTAAGGAGGAAATATATTTCATTTATTTCTATAGCACCTTTCAACAACATGGCCATTCGAAGTTCAGGAAATAAAACAAAAATGTATTTCATTCATTAATCTGCTTTGCTGTGTTTCCACAGGGTCCATTTTCGCTTTGGTTGCTGCAGTGTGCAAAATCGTCGCTTCATTTCGGCTCCCTCATTCAGCCAGATGTTGTGTTCATGCTAGCACGTGGCTTGTGGCATGGATGAGTTGTTATATTTTATATTTTGCCTCAACCAGTCTGTAGCGAGCTGCATATGTGTACTGCCGATGTCATGGTCAGTTGACTCACATCATTGATTGAAGAAATTATTTGGGTTGTTGTTACATTGTTAGCTTACACAACTTCTACAGCTGGAGCAGTCATCCACACTTTCGCATGGATGTAGCTAACCAACCATGTAGATGATCTCCCCATTCCCACCCAGATCCAATTTAAATCGCTGAAGAAAGTGAAAATGTTGGCTGCGAGGTCTGTAACCAGGCTAGCAGCATGCACAGGTTTGCTTTACATAGCATTGTTTATTAGCAGGGGATATTCCATTGATTGGAAATGTTGAGCAGTTCAACAGTACTGGTTAGCTTTTTTAAAGTGGGTCAATGTAGTATTTTAGTAGTAATTTTATTCTGTACAGTGCCGTATGCCTCCATCTCGTGACTCATCAGCCTGGGCTGAAGTTGAACCCATTGACACCATGTGCTTGTGCATTGACACTATGTGGTAACTGCTGTACTGAATCAAAAAGAGCCTCTAATCAATAGTGGTAGAATGTGCTGAAATCAAACAACAGACAACTTAAATGAATTTAAAAGAGTTTACATTCGCAGTATGATAGTATGAGACTAACTGAAGCAATCACCTCCCAAGAACTTTATCATCTGTGTTGTTATCTCCAAAATAGCAAACCTCCACTAAAATAAATGAGCCTCCGGGGCCGTAGTGTGTTTTATTGATGTTCCTGGATCAGGTAGCTTTGATGAACAACTTCCTGACAGAATCTCAGATCTTCCAAGGCCTCCTGGGGCCTTGTTCCTTTTGGAAAGAATCCTGGAGAAAAGAGGAGAATGTTTATAGTTCGAGCTTTTATATCCATTACACCAGTAATGAGGTTGCCACAGGACATCCAGACGGACAGTGAGGCATCGGTAGCCTGATAAATGCATACAAGGCCATCCAGGACTTGTAGTAGACAAAAGTACAAATTAGTGTAAATTTACAATTTAATTTCCTTGTAATAGAATCTGTTCTATCTTCTGGCAGGGTTTAGGATTTGAAACATTCCAGACGATGGAGCTCATAACCTTGTACAAACAGCATTAGTTACAAGCAGACACCTACTGGAACAAACAAAATCCCCTGACTTGCAAACTGTTTTGACTGCAAAGAATTTGTAAACATGATAATAATAAATCACTAAATTAACTAATAAAGTACCTTTTATTAGGGCTTTTAAATCGTGACAAACTGCATTAATATCAATCACTGATTAACTAATGCTTTGCACAGTTAGCTGCCATAAAAGCCTTTCTGCTGATGTTTAACTCAGCTATGAAGCATTACAAAATTCCCAAAGAGAAGCTTTCCAGGAGTCCATCAGCGTCATCTCATGCTTGACCTTCTTGTAGCAATCATCTAATCTCATGTCAGTTTCCTTTGTAAAAACTTGCTTACACCTTAGCTATGTCTGTGCTAGTTTATTTCCCCTGAGAGAAAAAGTCTAACATGCATCTTAAGTTATACTTGTTATACATCTGTAATACAGTACCAATTAATCCCACGGGTGCAGCTGCTGGCATCCAGCTGTAGATGACTTGTTTTATCAGAACCAAGATGTCAGTATCATTTGGTTCAGTTATGTGTAAATCTCATCCAAAACATGCAGCACAATTAATGTTAGGTAATTAGACAGAAATACAGAGTAAGAATGCTCTTTTCTACCAGCTTTAGAAACATTTGTACTGATGCTTTGTGTTATTGGCAAAAGATTTCTGTCAGGATTGCATCAAAATGAATCTATTGCCTAAATGATCAACACATGGATGAATGATTTTAGCACATTTAAAAGGACATGATTTTGGCGGACTTTGATAACTAAGAACTCCCGTAATAAAGAAATCATTTGGACGTATGGTGGACTGTAGACATCTCAGCCTCATGACTAATGCATGGAAATAGATTTGAAGATGGGCCAAGTTTCCTTCAGGAACAGGAAGCCATCTGATGATGCTCAGAGGTAACATTTAACATCCTCAGATTCCAACAGAGAGAGGAAAACTGGTGCAAAAGTCCCGATTTATTCGTCAACTCGCTGTCTCCTGTCTCCTGAGGTGGAATAACATTGGACATTTACGCTGAAAGACGGAAATTGTCATGTAGGTCCTGGAAATTACGCAAGTGTTAGCGCTGGCAAACAAGCATAGAAGTCTTTTGTTTGTCAAGAACAGCATAAACCAGTGATTTCTTATCAAAGAAACCCTGCTGGACAACCGCCTTAGGAAGGAATATGACGTGACCTGACCTTCCCCTGACCTGCTAACAACGTTAACACAGAATATTTACGACAGATTTAACACAGGGCCTCATACACATATATTTACTCTTTATATACTCTCCAGGAATGCCAGAGTTATGTGTTTTTTATATCGTGCAGGTTGTAAGTTAACCCAAAGGTCAGCGGGGATTGTAAAAGCATTTTCTCTTTCGTTTTTTCCTTTTTTCCCCCCATAAATCAGCCAATAATTAAAACTTATTGGCCGACCTTTAACTCTGCTCTTTATGCAGTCTGTTTAGCCTGCAGTGTTTTTTTGTCTGGTCACAATTAAATATGCAGTAACTGCTTAAATTAATTTTTACACTGCAAATAAATCTTAATAGATGGAAGTATTGATGATGTCTTATCTATTACACCCGATAGGTCAAAATATAGTAGATCACCAAATTTGTGGCACAGATTATTGTGAGATGATACAGACATTATCAGTGTCCTAGTTGTACAATGTAGACTGTGACATAGTGTTCTCAATACTACATTATCACTTCTTATACAAATAAATGTCCATCATCAAAACCATACTGACTTCACATCACTAAAACAAGGCACTTTAACTTGTTATAACCTCGTTTGTTATAAATTGTAGCTCTTTCACATGTGAATGACTTTGTAGTCCACAGCAATCATAGACTTTTATTGATCCAGACTTGAAGGAGCTCAGCTTCAACTGAGTCCAAAATGTGATTACGTGCCTGACTTCTCTATATGTGCACTTGACAAAAAATTGGAAAAAATCTCTTAAAACATAATGGAAATATCTCAGCACCCTACGGAGTACAATTAAAACTAGAGATGTCTGGCAGTAAAACTTCCATCCAAGCGTTCAAGCCTCTTTACCCAGAAAAGCATGCCAGCTCTAATCCCTCTCTGTCTGGAAGCACTGACCTCTTTTGTTCAGTTGATGGCTTATTACCAGTATTGATTTTGGATTCTTTATGTTCCTGCAGGGAGGCAGATGACTACTGCACATATCAGCTTCTGTTGGCCACTGAGAACACCAAGATTGCTAATTTGTTCAGATAAATAATTGTTTTTCTGCTATGTATTTGCTTTTTTCTTTCTTTTTTTGCAGTACTTCTGAATGAATAAAATGCCCCCTTTTGCAGTACTGGATCATGTGTGATGCTCTTGGATTTTTGGATGTTTTTGGCTTCTTATGGTCGGCTTGTTGATTGAAGTTTCTTCCAGAGGACTTGATTCCATCTGCTGCAGTTGAATCTGGACTAAAGTGGACAAAACGTCTGATATGGTAAGTCGTTATGATGACTTACATATATTTTTGTATATTCAGTATGTTAGATTGGTAAATATATTTATATCCCTGTCTTTTAAACCATCTGAGATTGTGGCATTTTAGTGAGGAATTAATCGTGCACCACACTGCAGTTTGCCTTGGGGATGGTTGGACTGTTCCACATAGACTGTGATATTGATTCAGAGGACAAGTGATATCCAGTTTCGCTGAAAATATACATCCGAATACTTTACAGTGCTCCCTTCAAAGTGGATTTTTATTATCTGAGTCAATTTCAATGTGTTTTGGAAAGAAAAGCACACCAGTGAGCTTCCGTTCTAAGGATTTAAAACATCCTTTGTTTTAAGGTAGCAGGATTACAAAAAACAATGTTTTACAACTCTTGATGCTTTATAATTGCGGCACTGCAAGACAACATGAGAAAAAGTGGCCCACAGCTGTAATGTAAGTTTGTCCATTGTTTAAAAGTTGTTGAAAGCAGCAGCTGGCTGATTTGTCAGCACATCTGGTTTGGACGATGACGTCCACCATGCGGGCTCCCTGCTTCACTGAGCTTTCCCCCATCGCTCTCGCTGTCTGAGATGTTTGTGTTTTCCTCACCATGGTTTTACAGACACGAGTTACATTCTCTGGGAGATGGATGGCAGTTTGAGGCAAACAGAAATGAATGCTGAATGCAACCCAGAAAGAATGTCAGAGTGCAGACTGCGGGGGTCAAGTTTCAAATATCCTCAGGAGACCTGCATCAGAAATATTCTGAAAGCAGACCTGAGATTTTCATGGTGACACTTCTCCCACAATGACAGATTTTAGAGTCTTTCTTTCATGCAGCAGCAGAACCCTTAGGCTACCAGTAAGCCCTTTATCTTAGCATGGGACAGACAACAGTGATGATGAAGGCTGCAGCTAACGATTAATTTCGTACTCAATTAATCAACTACTTACTGTATTTTCTCCATCAATTATCCACCAGTTGGAGACTTGGTCTTTAAATTGTCAGGAAATTGTGAAAAATGTCCTGGTTTATGCACTTGAAAATCATGTGGCAGTGAGAGTACAGTCAGTGCTTCCCCTGTAAGCGTTCAGCAGCGACGGAGCGCCGATGCTAAATGATTAGTGCTGCGGCTATATGAACTTGCTATCTATGTTTTAAGCAGCCAGAGTCGTGGATGAGTGAGGACTTTAAACCAAAAACCCAAGTGATTACCACCATTTAACAGTCTGCTGTTGGTTATTGGTGGATGAATATGTTCATCCAGTGGTTTGAGCTGAACTGGCCTAACTTTTTCCAATGGCCCGATAAACATGACATCATCTCGTGTTCGTGAGCAGAACTTGTTTTGTTTAGTGCACAAAGCTGCTTCTTCTCTGTGTGAGTTGACCTGTCAGCCCTGAAACTAAAACCATCTTCATCTGAACTCATTTGTCACTGATGGCTGATGGGAAACTTATTAGAGTTTTAGAGTTTTTTTAGTTTGGTGAAAACTGCAGCATGAAAACTGCTCTTTAAGAGGACAAACCCTCTTGTAATCAGAAATATATCAACAAACTGACCTCATAAATGTGTTTGAAACAATAACACTGAATAGTTGTGTTTTATCTAAGTTGCTGATCTAACATTAATAAGAAAGCTAAAAATATTGTTTATGAATTCAAAGCAGAACTGAAATGATAAATGTTTGCTGTCTGTAGCATGCGGGGTTGTTGCTGAGATGTCCTCCAAAGATTTTTTTTTTTTTGTCCCTTTTTTAAAGTCATCAGCAGCGGTCTGGTAAATGACACCACCTCATGTGGTCAATATTTGGTTGGACCGTGTGTGCACTTGTTGATTTTTCCTGCCATTTCATAAAAATACAATCATGAGAAAAAAATCTCCATGTCTTTTCACACATCTACCATACTGATGTTTCCTCGTGTTGTGGCTTTAAGACTGCAGCCTCCTCCATAATACCTCAGATGCAGTGAGAAGCAATGTACTGACACATAGACATCTGTTTGACTGAACAGATAAGGCTGAATGCTGAAATGTGCTCTTCTCTCGTTGGATATTAAGGGTGGAGAAAAATCCATTCAAGGGTTAAGACAGGATTAAAGTAAAGCTTCCAAACGTCAGAATGAGCAGCTGACACAGCCTTTATTGAGGAAGTGCTTCGAGATAGAAAGTCAAAGTCTTTGTGCTTTTAAGCGCTTTCTACATGAAGATAAATCCCAGAACCAAGTTTGTGATCATTTTCCAAGTTATGTTCTGGCTAATTTAAATAAATGTGAGAATATACTCTGTACCTGCTGGGTTATGTAAGATAATCTTGTTATACGTAGCTACTGATACCAGTGAGGTACCAAATGACAGCAGCGGTGACCAGTACTTACATGTTTTTAGAAAACAATGGGATAAGAAGACCTAAACTAAACAGAATGCAGTCATCTGCAAACAGCAACAGTTTTACAAAGTGTTCCCGAGCCCGTGCAGTAAAATCATTTATGCAGCCATGTGATTCACATGTAGTGAAACTGGCCTCCTCCTTGCTTGTGAATAACTTAACCTTTTGAGGATGACCTTTTTATACCCAATCTTTTGTTGCCCCTTTCCCAACTTGTTTGAAACTTGTAAGAATATATTTGCAAAAATCACTCAAGATAATGAGGCCAAACATTAAATAAAAAAGCTGTTTTCAGTTGGGTATATTTCAGAAAGGATTATCAGTGGGCCAACTTTCCTGCTGATGTATCTACAAAATATCTCCATGTGAAACTCACAGCTTCGTACAGAGGTTTGGTTTTGGTTTGTTAATCATGCTGATGAGCCAATTAAAAATTTTATCAGCGGAAAGATCATCTCATCTATGTATCTCAACAGTCTTTTTTTTATTTTTAATTTTTTTTTATTAGACCTAATAGGATCTTGAAAGATTAGGATCAGTTGCAGACACTTACTTTACTTTGCTGCCTCAATGTGGCCTGTCAGTGGATTTGAAACATACTGTCTCTACATGGTGCATTTATTTTTAGGATGGGCACTCACTTTATGCCCTCCATGCTACAGAGCCAGTGTTAGCAATTATTTATGTTCAGTTGGCTCACTTCTTTAGAGGAAATGATTCATCTTGTCTGCTCCCAGTCAAATCTGATGTAGTTGTTCTATGTTAGTTTTGCCATATTTCACTCCGGCAAACCACATCTGCCCTAACACCAAAGAATTCAATAATAATAATAAAAATAGAGTTTGTCTGTGCTAAAACATTTATGTCAGAACAGGTTTAGCTGTCAACTCTTCTTCACTGGTGTTCTTTTAAATCTTAAAATTAGCGTCAGACAAGGAAATTGTTTCAAGCTTGATCATTTAACATCTCTTCATAGACTCACAGATTTATGGATGAAAGAATACTGACCTCACAATGAAAGACGTCACAGGAGTGAGAACGATCATTTCATGCTCCCACACATTTTCCATATGTCTCTGTCCAAGCTTAGACCGCAGAGTTCCTGCAGCTGCGAGCATAAAAGCGCTGAGTAGCTGCTAACTAAGGCCAGACTGAGTAGCCTCTGTGAAGCCCGGCCATCACCCACAGTGGGGAGATGTCAGCCGGATGGAATGAGGCAGGCCTGGAAACTGGGGAGGCCCCGTGGCTCAGCAGAGACTACCAGTGTTATAACTTATCCAGGACCGTTTTCAGCTGCACGCCATGACTTTTCAAGGGCAACTTGTGCACAAAATAACATGTTTGGAGCCACAGTGTCAGGTTGCCAACAACATTCAGCAGCGCATTAATAAACTGAAGCATTTTATGAATTACTTCTGTAGACTTGCAGAAAGACGTCCACCATGTAATTTTAGTCATTATTCTTTATGAGGTACATGCGATAGTGGACATCATTTTATAGCCTGTATGAATAAGGACTTCTTTTGTCTGAGTTAAATAAAAAAAACAGGCAATGATATATCAGTCAATATGAATTTTTTAAACATTATTTATTCTTTCTAAAATTGTAAGATATACAGCCTATGGAGCAGGTTCAGTCAGTGAACCAGCAACGTAATGGAGACACTTTTTCTCAGTGATGTCAAACAAACAAAATGGCAGATCTGCACTAGTATGACAATAGCTATTTTATCTTTATATCTGTGTATCTGTGATCTGATCTCAATTTTATTTCTAGACCATAGCAACATCTCATCCAGTCAGAAGCCAACTTTACAAGTTTAAATGTGAATAAACTGCTGTGTAAAGATCTTATTTTAGTCTTCCATTGCTATCCAACCCTGTCTCCTTGTACTTGTACTAATTGAGAGAATCCCACTTGAATTAGTACAGCAAAAATGACCAAAAAAAAAGTTTATTTATATTATTATTATTATAAAAGTTTTATTGCAAGAGCGGATATAAACAAATGAAATTAAAACTTTTGATAAGTCTGTGCTTTCCAGTAGATCTGTCTTCTGTTCTCAGTCATCATCAAGATATTGCCAGGATATCAGGGTATTTTCTGATGTACCGCAGTACAATTCAACAGGTATACTTGAAGTATATACTGTACGGTAAAGATAAATTTTATTAAAGATTTTGACTGAACTGCTCACAACTCCCAGACTGAGTCTAGTCTGAAACAACCAAAAAAGAAAAAAAAAACACAATGATTTGTTTGTAATGTATTCAGTGAGAATATAATTACAATAAAGCAGGCTGTTTATAAAATGTAAAAGTTAGATGTTTTGTGCCATAGAAATATTCTAGAGAGACAGCAGGATTGTCGCTGGCGTGAATGTCATCAACATCCGAGGGAGGATTACAGTCTAATGCTGTGATTTTACACCAACAGAGACCTAAATATTCAGCACGATATCTCAGTTGACACATTCACAGCTTCATTCTGATGGATTTTCCTTTTTTGGGGACTTTGCTGACATGTTTTGGGACAATGTGTATGGCTTGTTTTCTAAGTAGATTTGTTGTTTCCGCTGTCTTCTTTAGTTGGAAAGTGTCAGCGCTACTGTGACAATAGTGTTTGCACGTTTGGACTCATCTAGAACTGTCATCATCCGCAAAATACTTCAAAGGAGCTGTGAAATTATTTTCACAATTCACTGTAAAAATGTCACTTGACTTGACTTTACAGCGATAATTTCTTTGTCCACCTCTTTGGGCCAAACTGAAATATATCATGTACTGAATGGATTGCCATGACATCTTGTGCTAATGTGGTTGTAGATTCTTACATAAAACTAAAAATGCAACTTTTCTATACCCACCAAAGCTATCAGTTGATTTCATAGAAGTATGGACGGCATAGTTGATTCAAGCCCATGAAATGCAGCTAAGTGGTGGACTTCATGAAAGATGAACTGACGTTAACTGAAGCGAAAAATGACTGATAATCTTAAGGCCATGTGGTTGATTAAACTCGACCTGCTCAAACACAGCTGTTAATGAAAGGCCACATTTAGCACAGATCGTTCACTGGTGTCACCATAATCCATAAACTACAGCCTTGAGGTGCAGATCCTCTAATCTGTGCAAAGCACAAGCTCATTAGTGCTACCACACCGTGACAACGCGGGGAAGGACTCTCCATGCAGAGTTTACAATTGGCTTGACGCTGCTCTTAGTGGTGACTGCAATCAGAATCTCTCAGTAGATGTGCTGGCAAGCCTCAGGAGGAACCTGAGTGGGATTTGTGATGCCTTCAGAGCCATATTAGTGCATGTTTGTGTGAGCTGTGACATCTCTGGTCTGCTCAGTGTCTGCACATGGCCTGTAGGTGACTCAGAGTTAGACTGATGAGGAGGTTTTCTTTTTTTTCTGTCAGCTGGACTAACCCTGACCTTATGTTAATATTTTCAGCAAATTTAAGATGTTAAACAGTACTCTGAGGTTTCCTGAAACAGTTCACTTCCAATCTCAGCTATTTAATTTATATTGTTCTGCAGTTAAATCATACTTGAAAAGTAGCGTGCTGTCATTATTTCACATTACATTAGCCCTCAGTCTATTCGAGTATATCATTTCACTGATATTTGACCAGCTGTAATCAAACAAGTTCTTGGCAGCTATGGTTTGTTACAAGTGTCTCGCAAGTGTCATGACTTTGCAAGACTGACTGGGTCATTAAAACTAATGAGGTCATGGAAGAGGTAGCTTCTCTGTGTTGCTGTGTTTACAAATTACTGACAATTTGTTGATAATAAATCTGATTACCCCTGCTGGAAAATCCTCACAGTCTAAATGTCCACATGGTAATATATGATCTTGGTCTATGACCTAGTTGTTATGTTACATTCAGTTCAGGGATAAGTCTTGTGCTTATAAGGTTTGACTGGTGATTATTTAATTACATCATCTCGTTGCTCCCCCCTCTTCTGTAGTGGTTTAATGGCACAAGAGAGGGAAATAATCAACACCAGCTTCTCTTTCTCAGCAAGGCAGCTCTTAATAATCACATTGCAGCAGTGGATGGAAACAAACATTAATTCACAGTTTGTTTTACTGAGTTTTTTGAAAAATTAAAAAATCATGCTGTATTTAGAAGAAAACCAAGCTGTGAATAGTTAAATGAAAATAACCTGTGTAACCAAATTTTCATGAGTCAGAAATGTGGGAAATCTTCCATCATGAAGACAAGGGAACACTCAGAGGAAATCCAGGATTGCCTGAAAAGCGCAAGAAGATGCCAGGAGATGATGCAAGGAAAAGTTACTGAACATCCCTGGTAGTGCGATTAAATCAATTGTTAGGACAGAAAGAGTAAATCCAAACCATGCAAGCTGAGGCAGACCACCAAGAACTTCTGATGAAAGTGCAGTTTTCCTGAGAGGAAAAACCAAAACAAAGACTCACTTTTACCACTAAACAAAGCTAATGTAGTACACCATTCAACACAAAACTTTTCCACAGCAACACAGCAAGTCGGGCTGTTTCCCGGATCTTTCTTTTCCTCCCTTTTAGTTTTGTCCTCTTTAACTAAAAGAGATCAACCAGCACATACACCCCCTACTTTAAAACCTCTTGCAGAAACACTCGGTAATTGTAAAGCGACATAATTAAACATTACGTAAGTAACCATGTAAATATTTCAGCATAATCCATGTCTACATGGAAAACACAGCATTTCAGTGACTGTTCCACAAAGTCTTTCTCTGCCTGCTGTATGACAATTATATGCTGAGACATTTAACAAGTTGTTAACATAACATTTTGCAGGTATAACCTGATAAAGTTGTTTAACCATTTAGCACAGCAGCTGATTTTCGGTCACTTTCATTGATGTTTGAATCAATAAACCTGCCACTTTTACTGACCTCACGGTTCATTTCAGGTGAGCAGTTGAGCCTAAATTACCCACAACCCACTGAGCTCCATGATTACAACCTTGTCCAAAGGTCAGACAGGAGACACTTTTCTTCATGCCCGATTCAGCCTGTGGAGATTATAGAGGACTGGACCACGCAGCATGTCAGCCCAAGTGTATGGATTACATGAATCAACCATAATTTTTAGAAATGTTTGCCATTGTATAAACTATACTAACGTTAATGTTTTACAGTCTTACGTCTGTAAAGAGAATTGTTTAATAGTTTCTTTTAAAACATCAAAAACATGTCATGCAGTCTTTAAGAAGAGTAGTAGAGTAGAGTAGAGAAGTATTTCTACAGTTTGTTTTCAATTAATCTGCAGGTTATTTTCTCAATTAATCAATTTAGGTCAATAAAAAGGTTAGAAAATAATAAGATTACATCTTCAGGTTGCTTGATTTGTCCATACCCAATCTAAAACCCAAAAATAATAAGTTTATTGTCACATATGATGAAAGAAATGCACATGTTCTCCCAAACGAGGAGCTGCAAAGGTTGATTTTTTTGCTTACAAATGACAAATCACACATTGTCCAAAACCAGTCTCATTCTGAAAGCCATTCAGCCTACTATCATATGAGACTTTGAATTTGACTTTCAAAAAATATTGATTATCAAAACTGTCTCCAGCAAACTGTCTGTCAGTTGTCTGTCATCTAATTGTATCCACTCAAATTTAACTCCAAAGTTAATAGATTTTTACTGATTTATTGTCTTGGATCTCATCTCTATTCATTTGAGGGTTTCTTAAATCTTAACTTCGCACTTCTCTCTGCTATGATTAAGCTAAAACCATCTTTTCATCATAGTCCACATTGCTATTTCACTGGACTCTTTGCTTTGACCACATGTTGAATCAAAGCTGAGAATAAGAAAACTGGACCGATTTAAGCTGATGGTCTATATCTGTAACACCTTCTTTAATCTCCAACACAAGAACACCTGTGTTGTTTTAAGAGAAGATGGTTTTGGTCTGGTCCCTGTCTCCTCACAGAACCATCTGCTTGGCAGATTTACTCGTGAATGTGTTGGACTATTATCTGATCTGTTTTGTGTGTGGATATCACTGAGTTTTATTGTGCGGTGCTACATTTATACTTTTAAGACACATTACTCTACAAACTGTAATGTTGGTCTGTTGGTGCACAACTGACTGAAACTGTATCATGGATTAAATTTTGTGTCCGCATTCATGTTCCCCAATCCTCAATCCTAGCCATCTCCAACTTTTCCTGTATTTTAACTGTTTGTTTATTCATAAAATATTAACAACTTCAGGATTTACTGCCATCATCCCTCATGATGAATGTACACTATGTGGACAAAAGTATCCATACACATCTTTTTATGAGATTACTTCCAGTGAAGGGGAGTCTTAATGCTTCAGCATACCCAGACATTTTGGACAATGCTATGCGTCCAACTGGCAACAGTTTGTTGAAGGCCCTTTGCTATTCCAGCATGACTGTGCCCCAGTGCACAAATCAAACTCCATAAAGACATGGTTGGATGAGTTTGGTTTGGAAGAACTTGATTGGCCCTCACAGAGCCCTGACCTCAACCACATCAAACATGGGGATGAATTGGGACGGAGATTCCGAGCAAGGCCTTTTTATTCAACATCAGTGCTCTACTGCATGTATGGGCAAAGATTCCCGCAGTAACAAAATCTTGTGGAAAGCCTTCCCAGAAGAGTGGAAGCGGTTATAGCTGCAAAGCTGTGTATGTATTTGGAATACAATATCATTAAAGCCCCTGTGGGTGTAATGGTCAGATGTCCCAGTACTTTTGTCTACATAGTGTATGCTAATTTGCATATGCTAAAGTAAGACGGTGTACATGGTATGCATGTTAGCATGTTGATGTTAGCATCTAAAACACCATTTTGCCTGAGTATAGCTTCACAGTGCTGTTAATGTGGCTGGTAGGCTCTTGTAAAGCAGCTTAAGTGGTTTTAGTCCAGCGGTGGTGGACGTCCTTCAAACTGTCTTACTGTCATCATAAATGCCAGTTTTGTTTAGAGCTGCAGTGGCAATAGCCTGCAAAGCCTCACCGGCTGTACTGCACTGTGTAGTACATGTGAAACACATGTGGAGTCTTAAATTAAAGGGGGCCACAGTGTGACCCATTTACTTGGTTCCACACACATTTTCAGATTCTTTATGGCTCTCCCCCAGACCAGATCCCTGGGGTCTTCTGAAGCTTGGGAGAAGATTTGATTTAATGAATGTTGACAGATTTTATGAGTTTATCCCCTGCTCATGAGTGGACCCTCTTCAGGACACACTTGAATTATGTTTCACACATGATTTCCTGTTCTGCATTGTAAGGTTTTGAGGTACAGACAGTTATTGTCTTTGTTTGTATCTTGTGGCTTTATTAACCTGACCTGACCAACCTGAAATGAAAAGTGACAAATCTACTCAGCTCAGTTGTACTGTTAGATTAGCCGGAGCTTATGGTTTTAATCCATTAATTTGACTCTTTGATTCTCCTTCTTGTCAGTTTATAAAAACAAGGCCACAGCTAAATTTTCTGATTGGATTTTTTTTTTTAATCTATGTTCCTTTATGAATACACTCTCCAAATGAATACATTTGATACCATAAAATGCAGATGTATTGAGAATGGAGAGCTTAAATACTATTGATAGCCTTAGTACATAGTTTTGATATTATTGTGGTATTCTTGAAATCTCACAAAAGCACGAAAATCAGAAGGATTTACTTGAAAAACTGCACAGCTAAGAAGCAATACTTTGAAAGCTACCAGGTAATAGTTTGATTATTGATTGTTTTAAGCACAAATGTCAATTTTCTTCTTCTTCATCTCACGTGGCGATAAACTGACTATTTTTCAGTTTGGGGCTGTTGGTCGGATAAAACAAGCTGTTTGAAATCGTCACTTTGGGCTTTAGGAGATTTTAACTGGCATCTTTTTTTTTTTACTACACTAAGACATTTTATGGACCAAATAAGGTAATTGAAGTAACTGTGTAATTATCAGCACTTCTCATGATAATGGCAGTAGTTATCTGCTCTAAATGATCCTACTCACTTTAAAGGTGTTTTACACTTCGGAGTCACAACGCACAGTAAAGCAGCAGGCCTTGAACATCTTAACCAGTCTTACAGACTCACTTAAAAGATTTAAGCTGATACACGCCTGATCCTCTGCTAATCTAATGTTAAGATTACGCTGTGTGGCGTCCATATGTTGATAGGTTGCCCACTTCCACAGCTGAGCTCCAAGAAGTCTGGCGGTTTTAAATTCAGACTGCGGACCACAACAACTGATATCACGTATTCCCTTGCAGCTTGCTTTCATTTTAATCCAAGATGGCTGGAAGCAACGGTTAAGAATGTGTCTGTTTCCTGCTTATCCCATCTGTTAAATGTATAAGGATGTAACTGTGCCTGTGCAAGATATAACTGTGTCTGAGCAAGGAAACATTTCCTAAAGGAATAGGAGACTGGCCTCACTGTTACACGTCCACTTTTTGTCTGTCACTTTCATTAATTATCACCAAGTGGATGATTATTGGAACTATTCACTCAGTGAGATTCACACTGTGAGCTGAGGGATTAGTGTAAAGTATAGAAAGAAGGAGTAGTGGTCATGGATGACTTGGGGAAGATATTTGAACAAGGAACAAGTTGAACAAGGAATATTTATTTCTGCCAGCCTTAATCGTGCAGGAGAAAATCGTAAATCATTATTGCAAAGTTAATATGGTTGAAGGGTAATGTCTGTCTGCTGGCTTCGGTCTGACTTCACTTTCCTCTCATTGTCGGCTTTCCCCTCTAATTTTCCTGCAAAAACCACAAACGCTGCTCGCTCTGTCATGACTCCCTGTAACACTGGCATCTCATTTACAGGCAGCAGCCCGGCTCTGCATCCATTAGTTACACTGGAGGGAGGGAAGAAGGGCTGTGGAAGGAGGGAGAATGACAGCTATTTAAGGGTTGAGTTTAAGCAATGGGGTCTGACCTAAACACTCCTCACACTTTAAAAGACATTTACTCCCACTCTCTCCCCTCTCTCTCTCTCTCTCTCTCTCTGTCTGTCTCTCACTCGCTGTGCTTTTGACTCACTCTGTCTCGGTGTCAGTAAAGAAGCTGAACCTCAGCGTGAGCTGTGAATGGTGAGCAAAGATAAGGAGCTGGCTGAGGGAGGACTGACGGAGCTGCCACCTTGCTGGAGAGGCTGCAAGACAGAGCAGTGATACAGCAGAGCAAAGCATCATTTTCTTGGCTTCAATGGATGTGTGAAGACACAGAGAAGCGCCTCATCCTACCTGCACAGGCTTGTGTTCCAGTACAGGTAAGAAGATATATTCATGTTTCCCTGATTTATGTGACAAATTTTTGTGACTTTCATTTGTTTGTTTATGCTATTAAAAATGAAATGAAATTATTGCCTTCAAACTGTGGACATGCAGCATACAGTGGTAGTTACACACATCATAAGTTATTGTTTTTCAGCTCTAAATTTCTGTTTAGGTTACCACAACACCAGAAAGCACTGATTTTAGTTTACTTGAAGTGCATTCTTGGTGTGTACTGCAGCTTCTTCTTCCTCAGGCATACACACCAAGCAGCCAATGCAGGATCAGAGGTGATGACTGACTGCTGAGGGAGTGAACATGTGGAAGAGTTATCCACTGCTTTGATCGTCTTAGCAAAAGGGCCTGCAGCCAACACGCTGCATGCCGAAAAGATTTTTCTCAAATGTTCTCAGATTGTAGATCAATACTCCAAAAATAAAGCCCATCTGTGTGTGTTTGCGTGTGGCAGCCAAAAGAAGCTGTGCGTTTGTGTAAGTGCTTCTGTCTGGTGACGTTTTCAGACTGATGATTCACCACATTACCTCCAGGCGATGCAACTCGGTTTTCATTGTGTTGTCATTGTTCCATCATGGAAATTGAATTAAGGGAAAAGTGGGTGGCAGGATTTGCCAGGGTGGGCAAGGAGGAAAAAAAACTTCATCATCCATTTAGTCCATTAGATCTGCTTAATTGAGATGCAAGTCTGCAAGTCTGCAAGTCTTACTTTGGTTTCTAACTTCAGAAATAAACATTTCGGCTGAAAAAAATCACAATCGTTTCGCTGTCAAGATTATTCAAACTTTTTGTTTAATGCCACAGTTCTTCAGACCATGTCCAAACACACTTCATGTCCCCTCTGCAGCTATTCCGGCAGGCGTGTTTAACTGCCTCTCTGACATGTGTCCTGGGATGTGTCTGTGCAGCAGAGTGAGAAAGGTTCAGCCCGGTGAACAAAGCTCTGTCGGGGGGGGACAGCTGGTTTAGGAACTGGAGCTCCCGCAGGGCTCGTCCTACACGGTTTCCCTCCGCCTGACCTTTACACAAAGAGCCAGGGGTTGATCGTAACTCAGCATCACACGCCTCTGCATTTTATGTAAAATGTGTTAGATTCTTTCCATGCCCTAATTTCCAGTGTCAGTTGAGCAGAAGAGGTGTAGCGCTGTGACACTGACAGGTTGCGAGCTCACGAATCAGTTCATGTGTGACATCATTTTACAGTAGAGAATATTCAAATGTATGTATGTGATTATATTCATACGTTTATTTGTGCAGCCTCTGCAGGGTCTGGGTTAGCTCTGACTGGGTCACTGTTGGGTCTTTAGCTTTGTAAATCTGCCAGAGTATCTAAAATCAGGTATGCTGGTTATGAGGAGACCAGTGCACAGATGGCTGTTTGCTAAGTAGCAGGTTTTCTAGCTAATTAAAATCCAGTCTTATTAACCAGTGGGAGAATATCTACGATATCACAGCACAGCATTAAATGCACATGCTGACAGACAACAAAAAAATACTAGAGCCGCAAAATTTTCCAATACTTTGGTTTACCAATCCAACCGTTTGTTTTTTATTTCAGCATTGCAGCCTCATTTTCATTATTGATTAGTTAACAATTATTATCTCATTAGGGTAAAGGTTCCCTGTTGTCTTCTAGACCTCCAGTAGTGCTGTTGTCTGTTATGAGGGAGTCCCTCTATTGTTTATCTCGTCCTGCCGATGATGTCACATTGTTTCACTGATCAACAGGTGGTGGTAACAAGCCAAGATATGCTGCAATGCGCCAACAAAGGCATCCAAGGAGATCATTTCGAGTAGCAAACATGAATGTAAACAATAACAATAGTCCATAACCCCAAGATATTCAGTTTACAGCAGCAAATCGTGTCATGTGACAAACCGCACCAGTAAATGTTTGTGATTTTTGCTGAAAGTATTGGCAAATGATCGAAATAGTTGCAGATTGATTTTCTAGTGGTTCGTTAATCATTTCAGTGTGAAGGGGGGAAAAAAGGTCTCCTATTACAAGTCATGAAGCTTTTCCTGTGACTCAGGAGAGCGACAAACTGAAACTGAAATCTTCATCCTGTTCAGGCTCAGCTAGGGACATATAAAGCTCAGGTTTGTTATTCTTAAAGTACTGCCTCAGGATATCTGCACAGCTACGAGGAAATGTGTAATCTGCTAATGAGGTGTTGCAATTTGTTGTTGTTGTGTCAGCCTCAGTAACTAGTCCAATTAACTTTCTGGGGAGCTTTTCCAGCTGTTCCACGTGCCTTGAGAATCAGACTTTGCCATAAAAAGCAATTAAAAAATGCTGAAATGAACAAGTAAGCAGATGCACTAGACTAAAATACACCAGTGACCAGTTTCTTCACACCCTGCTGTCAGCCACAAATGTTTTCCAAAGGAAGTGTGTCCAGACACGCTGTACTTCTCATGGAAGTGAGGCTAAGTCAGTGTGTGAAATGAAGACAATACTGATTGTCAGAAGCAGTCCTTCAGATAAATATGACAACAAGTTTAACATTAAATAAAGCATGTGATGGCACTTTCACTTTTGCTAAAGGTTCAGGTGACCGAGCCGTTGTGTGGACAAGTACTTTGCTGACTTTTTTTTTTGTTCTTTGACTAAGCAAAACAGATGTCGTCAGTCCAGGGCCAACATTCCCGGTTTCTCTTTTCCACGCGGGAAAGTTCCCTTTTCACTGCCAGCATGGGGGAAGAACACTAAGGCTACAGCAATTCTGGTTTATAGCTTAGTGAACAGGTTATATTTATTTCAATTTTCTCTCTAAATTGTCTTCCCATGTCCGACAGTCAAATGAAATGTCCTCAGTCAACCCTTGGTGTTTCGACTGGCTTTTTACTGTAAGCACTATTAGACTCAGTTAGTGTAATGAGTTTGTCTGTGGGTCTAGATAAATGGCTACAGCATCAAATCACTATTATATAAAGATCATATTAGAGGTATCTTATTAATATGGAATGTTTACACTGAACCACATTTGAGGCGAGTTTTGTCTCAAGACGAAACTCATGCAGCGGGAACCTTGTTGAGGATTTTAAAGGATTCATTCTTTACCCCTAAGACTGCAAATTATCAGTCTGTGCGCCTTGTAAAGTTTTCAGGGAGATCAGAAACATACTGACAGACTTGGTTTTTAGATTTACAACACCAGCCATGACCTGCTGTTATCCTGCCACTCACCAGATGTGCAAAAACTTGTGAAACTCAAACTCAGTTTTATATCTGTGTCTTTAACAGATTAGGTGCAGGGGTGCAAAAATGCTGGTAATGAGCACCTGAACTGAGAGGGGTCAGGTCAGAGGTCAGGCCTAAAGTTGGGTCAAACAGTGAAGGAAAGGAAAGAGGATTGATGAGAGGGTTGTTAAAAGGCACACTGGTGACAGTCATGGAAAAGATTTGTCATACCCTTCAGTTTGATTTAGGGAATAATCATGCTGCCTGTCATCCAAACACAGCCAAATAAAAAAGGCAGACACAAAAGAAAGATTTTCTCTTGTCACAACTTAATATGTTGCTTTTCCTCCATATTTTTGATTGTAATTGTTTAAAATGCCGTTTTGATGGTATGGATTGGAATGGAGGTTTGGATTTATGAGCTGCTGCTTGATTTTGTATCTCTGCAGGATAAAATATGTCCTGTCCAGAAATAAAGGAGTGGCAATGGAAATAAAGAGAATTCAGCTTTAAAAGAAAAAAGAGAAGGCAGTCATGGTTACACTGAGATGCAACAAACACTCTAGCTGAGCCTTTCATTGAACTGAGGATCAGCTCTGTCTCAATAAATACTTTCCAGAAGTCTTTATGATAACCAAAATCCAGGCGCACTTCTTTTTTGTGGCAGTTCAGTGTATGAAAAATTCACTTCTGGGATTCATTTTTCATTGGTTTGCATGTGCAAGCATCGTCAGCCATTACCAATCATAGAATCTGGACAAAATCCACCACTGGCAGAGATTCTTTACTGAGGAATATTTTGCTACTTCCCAGACTTAGCAGCAGACGTGCACGTGAAAAACCTTAAAGATGTTTCAGCACGCAACGAAGAGACCAATGCACAGATACAGTATTGATTTTCAGTATCCCGTGATTACTCAGGTCTTTTGGAAACTCAACACTGAGTGATCCAGGAAGGCTTTCCCACGCTGAGGAAGAAGTTAGTCATTAGTTTTAGTTTGTCTCCCACAAATTATAGCTTTCTCCAGCTGATGAAATTACTTGAGAGAGCCCCATGTATGGGATATGCATTCAGCTTATTTAAGTTAAAAACACTGTTTAATGCTCAACAGCTGAGACCCTTCAGATATATGTATGAGTACCACGCAAGAATGTGATGTGTCAGCACAACTGTGGGTTCTTTGGTACTGGAGCCTTTTTTATGCAGCAATACATACATTCTGGTTAACAGAAAAAGTGGAAATTAAGTTTGATGTAGCGATAAATCTGTGCTGGGCTGTAAGTTCAGCAAATGTCAAGACAATTAGCAGTCTTCTCATGAAACTCTTAGGAAGAAAGCATATTTCTCCTTTAATAGTAAAGGCGTGTAACCCAAGATTATTATCATTATTGACTAATTTGATTGAGTCTTTTTCTCAGTTAGTGGATTAATTGAACACAAGGTGACGTCATTAGATGTCTTGTTTTGTCTGTCCAACAGTCCAAAACCCAATTTAAGTTCAAGAAAAGCAGGAAATAATCACATTTTACAATAAAACCTCATTGGTGTGTTATATTTTCTTTCTGTTCCAGAACCTTCACCATTAACCAGGACTGTCCCTTAATTAAAAGGCCAAATTTACTACTTATTTTACTGAATCCACATCCCACATCCATCATGGGTACACGAGGCATTCTGGGCTGCCTCCTCCTGACTGCCTTGCTCAGTTTTACAAATGCTGGGCTCGTGAAGAAAATCCTACGACACCGACGACAAACTCTGGCTTCCCCTGAAGAACATAACATCACCCTCCCGAGTGCAGGCCATCCTGTGATTTTCAACCACGTTTATAACATCGATGTTCCTGCTAGTTCCCTGTGCTCGGTGAACCTGGACTCTCCAGAGAGCACAAAGCTACAGCCCAAAGATGCAGCACTCTCTCCAGGCCATCAAGCCACTGAGCACACTGTCGATGGGGAAAACCAAATCGTCTTCACCCATCGCATCAACATACCTCGCCAGGCCTGTGGTTGTGCTGACGACCTGCCTGGCTTGAAAGACCTCATGAGTCGGTTGGAGATGCTTGAGGGAGAAGTTTCAGCATTGAGAGATCAGTGCAATGGTGACAAAGCTTGCTGCAGTGCACAGGTTAAAGGTAGGCATTCTTGTATGAACACATAGATTACGGTGCATTAAAATAATTTTTTATTTCTTTAAAGTTGCATTTTAAAGTGCTACACTGAGAATACTACATGACTCCACAAGTTTCCTTCAGCGTAGTCCTTTCATCCACTTTAGAGTTTTTTGGAATTCAGCATGGGGTGTAATACTCCCAGCGACTCATCATTTCCCTTGAATAGGGTTTTGCTTGGCTCAGTTGTGACACGAAGTGACATGCAGTTGATGAATATCAGTGAAAGTAAGAAGTCTTCCGTTGTAGCTGCTAAATTAAGAACATATCTTAATTAAACGCGCTTGAAGAGATTGATTCATTTTTTGAGATATACATTTGTTTGGTTCCTTGCTGAGAGCTACATGAGAAGATAACACTGCCATATCATATCTGTCATTATGCTAAGCACCAGATTAGCTGACCTTAGCATAAAGACTGTATCTTTAATTGTCTTTACTTTGTTTTCTATCAAAGGTGAGGTGGGAACAAAACCTTACTGCAACGGTCACGGAAACTACAGCACCGAAACCTGTGGCTGCATATGTGAGCCTGGCTGGAAGGGACCCAACTGCACTGAACCCGACTGTCCCAGCAACTGTCAGGCTCGTGGCCGCTGCGTTGACGGAAAGTGTGAGTGCTTCAAGGGCTTCACCGGAGAAGACTGCTCACTCGAGGCCTGCCCTGTGGACTGCAGCGCACACGGCCAGTGTGTGGGCGGTATTTGCATCTGCTCTTATGGTTTCTTTGGCGACGACTGCTCTGAAACCAAGTGCCTGAACAATTGCCTGGGCCGCGGGCGCTGTATGGAAGGAGACTGTGTGTGCAATGAACCCTGGACTGGCATCGACTGCTCTGAACTCATCTGCCCCAAAGACTGCTATGACCGTGGACGCTGTATGAATGGGACCTGCCACTGCGAAGAGGGATACACAGGGGAGGACTGTGGAGAACGTACCTGTCCCAACAACTGCCACGGTAATGGTTTCTGTGTGGATGGCCTGTGTGTCTGCATTGCCGGCTTCAGCGGAGAAGACTGCTCTCAGCTCACCTGCCTCAACGACTGCAACGGCAGAGGTACATGCTTCAACGGGATGTGTATCTGTGACACGGGCTACCAAGGCGAAGACTGCAGCCAGTTAGCGTGTCTGAACAACTGTAACAGCAGAGGCCAATGCATAAACGGACAGTGTTCCTGCGATGTTGGTTTTCAGGGAGATGACTGCGCGGAGCTTTCCTGTCCGAACAGCTGTCTGAACAGAGGTCGCTGCGTCAATGGGCAGTGTGTGTGCGAGGAAGGCTTCGCAGGGGAGGACTGCAGCATCAAGACGTGCCCCTCAAACTGCTACGGCCGTGGCGAGTGCGTTGAGGGACGTTGTGTGTGTCATGTAGGCTTCACAAGCGAGGACTGTGGTGAATTGAGCTGCCCCAACAACTGTCGAAACCGTGGCCGATGCATCGACGGGCAATGTGTTTGTGACGAAGGCTTCACCGGGGAAGACTGCAGCCAGAAAGCTTGTCCCAATGACTGTCTGGCCCGGGGTAACTGTGTCGATGGCAAGTGCATCTGTCAGGAAGGCTACTCAGGAGATGACTGCTCTGTGCTCACCTGTCCAGGTAACTGCAACAACAGGGGGCGCTGCATCAATGGAAGGTGCACGTGTGAGAGTGGATACCAAGGAGAAGGCTGTGCAGAGCTGAGCTGTCTCAATAATTGCCAGGACAAAGGCCGCTGCGTGAATGGCCAATGCGTCTGCGATGAGGGATACATTGGAGAAGATTGCTCAGATGGTAAGAAGCAGAAATACAAAGAAAGCTTTTGGCTGTTCACAAGTCCTGAAATTTTCCAGTGTATTAACTGGATGTACTATAAAGGAAAATCCAGAATGATGTAATTTCCTTCTGTTCTGAAACTTCACTCACCGCTCATCCTGAGAAAAACTATTTTGGTGAATATAAAAGACATCTTTGGTTTCTGTATTGTCATTGTCTGCACTTTTGGTAGCACTTTTTGGCAGTTCTTCACACCACAGCCAGATGTGACTCTGGAGTTTGGATTAGCTCTCTTGTGGAGGATACTTGGTTATTGAGGGCACAAGAAACTGCCCAAGACAACACCCTCAGCAATGTTTTTTTTTTATTGCTTTTCATTTTTTCCAGTGTCTCCTCCAAAGGACCTTACTGTTGGCGAGGTCACCAGTGAAACAGTGGACCTGTCCTGGGACAACGAGATGTTGGTGACAGAGTATCTCGTGACTTATGTGCCCACCAGTCCTGGTGGTCTTCTCCAGGAGTTCACTGTGTCAGGAGACAAAACAGCTGCCACTGTCAGGGAGCTTGAACCTGGCATTGAGTACCTGATCAATGTCTACGCTGTTCTGAGCAACAAGAGGAGTGTCCCTGTCAGTGCGAGGGTGGCCACAGGTACATCACAGTTATCTCCATGCTAGTTTATTCCCCATAGCAAAAAAAAAAGGCTCTTGTGCCTCAGGGGTGATACCTGTTTTTTGATTATTTTTGTTTCCATCGCTCCAGATCTTCCCCAGCCAGCGGGTTTAATATTCAAATCGGTAAGAGAGACCTCAGTGGAGGTGATGTGGGACCAGCTGGACATCCCCTTTGATGGCTGGGAGATCTATTTCCGTAACACGGTCAGTCTGCTCGTCTCTTTTAAAGGCTTGCCCAGGTTTTTATTAACCGACAGGGAAAAAGTGAGAGGTGATAAGCGATGCCAGTTTATTGGGAGTCTCAGCAAAACATTTTTTTCAGTGCTAACCATTAAAATTGCTTTGACATATGGAAAAGATCAGTGAGGGCAAGTCTGGACGTCATAGCACTGCGGGTGAATGTGCTTCTGAGAATCTGAGCCAGTGATTCTGTCGAAAGGAAATTACCGTGCCAGCTGATAAGTTAGAGGTTTTTTTAAGTTTTGCAGTCAAATGTATGTAATTGTCCTTTCGTGACCTTCATGTTGATTTTGATAATGAGCTGTGTGATTTAGTTTAATACACAGCAGTTCTCCGTTGGGGTTGGTAGTGTTGGTTATCAGTCCTGTCACACATTTTCCTGTGTTGTGGAAATTTACAGCAACTGTGTAATACATACACAGATGTTTCATGAGTTCTCAATTTATTCCATGCAGTTTTGTTCCATTCTGTCTGATTTCTGAAGTGTTGTGAAAATAAGAAACAGAGTTTTAGTTCCCACAGCTGAAGAGCACTTCTAAAATTCAAACTTATGCATACACAGTGAGAAGATTATGTCTCCTTGCCCATAACTGAAACTGCAGTTTCACATCATAATCTCCTATATAACATCGTAAATTAAAGGAACAGTTATACATTTTGGAAATTACATGTATTTATTTAACTATTACATGTTACAATAACTTGATTGTCCATTTGCGAAAATTTGATTTCGGTTTCATCATAAGACATGCCATGAAAACATAGAAAAGACAGTAGAAACACGAAAGAGGGAATGGAAAACGTGAGTAATAGACATCTCACGATACCCATATATGCATAATATAAAAAATATGCATAATTCAAGAAATTATCTGCTGTGGAAAGAACTGCTGCAAAGTCTCAGGAGCTCCACCCTGTATGATAGTCAGAGGTAAATGAGATGAGATGGTCTGCAGTTATGAACTAAGCTAAGACATATCAAAGTCTTTTCTCTTGCTATCTAACTTAACAAGAAAGCAAAATTTTGAACTCTGTTTTTAAATCAATCACCACAATCGAAACATGCCAGGATTACTTAAAAATGGGAGAATAAATTTAAATACTGACCATCTGGGTGTGAACTTCTTTCTTTCCTTAACCTGATTTTCTCACATTTATCTGGCATTTTGTGTGCTTGCCCTTAAACAGGACATTTTACATTTCCTTATACATTATGTGTCCTTGCAGAAAGAAGAAAATGGGAAAGTCGTGAGCACACTTCCACCCTCTCAAAACCAGTTTTTCCAGTCAGGTCTTGGACCAGGGCAAGAGTATGAAGTCTCCATCAACATCATCAAGAACAACACCAGAGGACCCCAACTGTCCAAAAAAGTCACTACCAGTGAGTTTCAGGCTGTAAACAAACATTTCCTCAGTGCGCACATGTTTTTTTAGGTAAACTTGTGAGATCATAGATCTCTGAAATCATCCACTTGGCACAAAATTTTAAATTTTAGATACAGTTTTGTTTTCCTGCATTCTCTGGCAGCTATTAGTTGTTAAATTGAAAAGAAGAGTAACAACAGGAAATCTCTGCTGGCTCTGCACTGTTCCATCAAACACATATTAACTAAAGAGTAATTACTCTGATGAGTTTCAGCCTAGCATGGCCATGTAATAGCATGATCACTAAATTTTGCTCCGCTGCTCACTGAAACCTTCATTGCAGCTTTACGCCATACATTACATCGTGAAATGCTCCCATTTGCTTGTGCAATCGGTAGGGCACGCCAGTCCAAACAGCTTTCATTGTGCATGGAAAAGCCATTCAGTTTACAAGTCTGCGCTGATGGACTCGCTAGGCATCATAGCATTTCATTTCTGATGTCATTTATTTGTGTAGGCTGAAGTTAGAAATGAATGATAGAAGTAAGGTTAAACCTTTCGTATCCCTTAATCCCCAGAGGTCCTTTTAGAAGGGTGCAAAAACACAGAGAAAAACAATTTCTCCTCCACATGTGGACACAGGAGATTTGTCAGACAGTAAACAATGTCAGAGTGAAAACTAATCACATCATATTTCATGATAGGCTTTCCCAAGCTAATCCAAGTAGTTGCTTTATGAGAGAGCCCGGCTGAGTCTGACGGTGGTATGTGCAAAAGCTAAAAAACATTGGCCGAGTGCTAATGTTTGGTCTCAGTCTTGATCTCACAAAACTTGGTGCTTATGTGTCCTTTCTCTCACACTCGCCTATGACTCACCCTTGCCTCACTCATCTGAATTCCCACCCCAGGGATTGATGGCCCCCAGCAGGTGGAGGTGAAGGATGTGACGGACTCCTCTGCTCTAATCAGCTGGTCTCAGCCGGTTGCTCCTATGGACAAAATCACCATGTTTTATGGTCCCAGCTCTGACACCTCAGATGAAACCAGGGTGGAGATTTTCCCACCAGACAAGCAGTACAGCATTGGTGGTCTGAGACCAGACACGGAGTACAAGGTGTCTCTCATGTCCAGGAGTGGAGACACCTCCAGTGATCCTATCAGCACCACATTCACCACGGGTAGGCTTGTCATTGTAGTAACTACAGATTTCATTGTATGCTTTAATTTACGTTAAAGCTGCAAAAACACATCAGTGATGCACTTACTGAACACATTCCTTCAGGTTCCTTCCCCAACTGTTTTAGCAAATTATTAAGCAACCATATATTTGTATCCCATTTTTAAAGAATTACTTCTTCAGTTTAAATTGTTGCTGTTTTGCCCGAGAGACAACAGCAGTGTAGGGAAGTTGTAGTATTGAGTGAGGGACTATTTAGTTTCAGTCTTTATAGGTCCTGGTATTAAATAATATCAGCCTTATCCTTTATTATTTTAAATATTAGTTTGTGTCTGTGTATAAATCTCAGGTTTGCTTCTCCTAATATGATTATAAATGTATTTGCCTTAGCCCTGGATGCTCCTAAGGACCTGCAGGCTCTGTTCGAGACAGACCAAAGCATCTCTTTGGAGTGGACCAACAGTCAAGCTGATGTTGGCAGCTATCGCGTGAAATATAGTCCCATCTCTGGAGCAACTCACGGAGAGGAAGTGTTTCCACGAGGATCAGGAGACTCGACAAAAGCTACTATCACTGGTACGGATTAAAGAGACAAACATTATAAAATACAACCGCACACGAGTTGTATTACTCATACCATGTGATAATTTTCCTTCTGTGCCTCTGGATGGCAGGACTAAGGCCGGGGACAGAGTATGGGATTGGCGTGACTGCTGTGAAGAATGAGAGAGAGAGCCTCCCAGCTACTACAAATGCAGCAACTGGTGAGAAATGCTGCCGAGCAGCTGTCCAAACACTCATCCTTCACAGCCCTGCGTAAATATGCAGATGTCCAAGTTTGTTGATAGAAATTGAGTGATGCGTGATGAAATGATACTAATGGGGATATATTTCAGATTGTGTTTGTGTGTGAAGCATTCATGTTTTAGAATTTGCAGCTTCTCAAAGTCAAAGTCCTCTCTACGTATATGATAAGAGTCTGAGACATGGATGCCAATTGCATCTTGACAAATGCAAGGACACATGCAGCTGGTAACTGTAGTTGTTTCCTGTCAGATATCGATCCTCCCAGAGATTTTGAAGAAGTTGAGTCTACAGAGACGTCCCTCACCTTGAGGTGGCAGAAACCTCGAGCTAAGGTGAGCGCCTACAGGCTGGTGTATGTCTCCAAAGATGGCCAGCTTGAGGAGGAGGAGATCCCAGCCACAGCGACGAGCTATGTCTTGTCTAACCTGACTCCAGGAATGGGCTACAGCATCACTTTGACCGCAGAGAGGGGTCTCAAGAAGAGCACACCTGTCACCCTTTCTGCATCCACAGGTGAGTGGGGTGTGACAGTTTTACCACAATGTTATCTTAAGATGATAACATATGACTTCAGGAGTATAAAAAATGTCATGCAAAATATGCTGTTCTGTCCCTCAGAGTTTCTTCAGGTCTTCAAAATGCAGCTGAAAAACATACAAATGAAAAGGACAGATTCTCGTTTACAGTTCAATGATTGTTTCTGTTCTTCACTGCAAGCCCCTCAGTATTCAGCTCATGCATTATAAACTTTAGAGGAATCTCTAGTAGACATTTAATGACTGATTTGATGATCGAAAATAACTCTGCAGCCACCAAACACCAACAAAATGAACTGCACTCCTAAATGATGCTCTCTTGATTTGTGCTTTTTTTGTTTTTCTTGTAGCCACATTCACATTTTATTTAGCTGACTCAGACGGCCGTGAGGCAACGACTCCTTCAGGCTCGGAGGACAATGTCATTAGCTTTGTGTATTTAGACCCCTCTGAGTCCCAGTTCTCTGGGACAGGGCCTGAGGATGAACTTGAAGCGCTGACCGTCTCGGGCATCACGCCTGATGGATTTGACCTCTCGTGGAAACTAAAGGCTCACAATGTCTTTGATAGTTTCACAGTAGAATATAAAGACACTCAGCGATTGTGGGATGTGAGAGAGGTCCAGCTTCCTGGAGATGCCACTGGATCTAGAATCCAAGGCCTGAAGGCATCGACAGAATATGAAATAAAACTTTACGGGATAACCAGTAGCCAGAGATCTGCGCTACTTGACGCTGTTGCAGTCACAGGTATAAGAATCGTTATTAGAGACACTTTGTCTCATTGTTCCATTATTGCTTGGCAACTTTCCTTTAGTGGAAATCTGCTGTTTCACAGAGGTCAAACAGCTGCTTAGATCAGAGTAGTGATATGATTTGCATGCTGGTATTTTACTCATTGAGATTTCCCAACAAAGAATTTTTTTTTATTGCATTCATATCTAAAACATCTGGCATGACACGGAACAAAGTCAGAGTCGTCATGATTGTATTTTCTCAATCCTCATCCCACCTGTCACCTCCCGAGGCTTCAGCAATGTGGCAGAATGTTGCCTACTGAAATTCAAATGCAAGATGAAATCAGAGTCCTCCCTGAGCCGTTAACGCCTTCACCTTCCAAAGGTTATGGTACACTGGCCGTCCTGATTTCTTCCTGCATTTGAGCTTTTAAATGCAACAGTTTTGCTCTCTGAAAGCCTGTGCATCTAATTCCATCCGCATCAATCGTCTTCTTCGTTCCCATTTGTAATTAATTGACAGTCGGAGAAAACTACATACGTCGCTCGCATGTCAAACGAGTGATTCAACACTCTTTCTTTAGGACAGCAGCAACAAAATGGCTGTGCATGGCTTCACCGGTGATTTGAAGACATCTGTGTACTTCCACCTCGGTGGACTACTCGGAGCCTTCAAAGATTAATGGCATTAATCGTGTGCCATTAATGCCTTAGCTGTGGCTTGATGATAGAAACTACTTGCCACTTGGGTAGTAAGAGAAAACGAAGACATCTTCACATGGATAAAGACAGATTATGGACAAAACTGTTCAGAAATAATCATATGACTTCTATATAATTTTTATTTTAACCCACTTTCTTTGTCACAGGTTCTTTTCAGTCATTCTTTAACCTGCTTTTATTCACTGTAGCACCAAAGCCTACCTCTCCATATGTACTTACGCTGAGCATCAAGGATGCCCCGACAAGTCCACAGCCAGCAAGCCCACATTCTGCTCTGGATAATGAAGCAATTCCAAACACAGACCCCCTCCATCCTCTAAACACCGAGGATCCGTCCACTTCTGATACTGGTGTGATGAGCTCTGCTGCTGAGCCTGAGAGCTCAAACCCGGACGCACTGGGGAACCTCACAGTCAGTGTTGCCTCCACTAACATAAGCCTGACTTGGCTGGCGCCTGATGAGGCGTTTGATAGCTTTTTGGTGGAGGTCAGTGCTCCGTCAGCGACAACACAAGCTCATGTGATCACACTACCGGGAAGTGCGAGGAAGGCTGAAATAGAGGGTTTGTCCCCCTCTACGCAGTATGATATTACATTACAGGGGCTGGTGGAAGGGAAGAGATCTTTACCGCTCAAAGTTTTTGCTACTACAGGTACATGGAGCAAATATTTCTTTTCCTAGGCTTTCATCACAATCCATCATCATCGTCATCACATCACAAAGTCATATCACATTATAGTTTCAACACATTTTGAGAAAAATAGCTTAAATGTATCTAAAGTTAAAGATTTAAAGTAATCACTTTTCTCAAAACTTTTTTCTCAGACATTTCTGAATTCTCTGATTTTAATCCTGACATGAGAAATGATTTTTCCCCTAACTGTGGCCCAAAGACTCTGTCTTTCTCATTGCCGTAATGTGCTTTAAAAAGTTATCTGAGAATAATTTCTGCCATCCATCCATTCAGTTGACCCCACTCTGATCTGTCTATCTAGCAGAGGAGCTGAAGCCGATGGTGTTGAACCTCACCATCTCTGACAATACATGGGACGGCTTCACTGCGTCCTGGAGCCCCACGGGTGGGGAATTTGACAGCTTTGTCATTGAGGTAACAAACTTGGAGAATTTCGCACAAAGCCAGAACCTCACTGTGTCGGGAGACGCGTTCAGCCTGGGTATCTCTGGGCTGAATCCCAACACCAGCTACATGGTTGGCCTGTATGGGATGTATCAGGGCTCCTTCCTTGAACCCGCGTACACTGAAGCCACCACAGGTACCTGCAGTTTGCAGCGTTGCAGTGTTTTCTCCTCTAACTTTCCTTCTGTGCTTTGATTTATAGCCATTTTTCCATTTCAGTCGGTATCTGTAAAGCACACAAAGACACATACTAGGATCTCTTCTGTCCGACTCACAGTGGAGCGCCGCTGCATGATACGAGAACAACATAATAACCTAATTTCTGTTTTGTCACCACTGTCCAGCACCCTGGCCGAAGGGTGCTGTACTGCTTCATCTTAACCAACATGTCATGAACCATTCTTTACCCTCCAGCCACTGTTTCTGTCCAGCTGAGAGAGGGCAGGGTGATGGGCACCCGTGCCGCATCACTGAGCCAAGCAAATGGCCCTCAAACATTTACCCTTATCCCAAACTGCTGCCTCCATCCCAGTTACCAAAGTGCATGAAGCTCCCCTCCCCCCTCTACCATCGCCTGCATCGTGGTGAGATTTGACGCTGATGTGCTGCAATGATTGCAAAAGCAAACCAATAACTTTCACACTCACACGCCCGTCACACCGTGACAGCGTGACCATCTCATTTCATTCCATCAACCCTCATGCAGTGCATAATTGATTAACCCTCTGGGATCATTTGCCCACGGATGTGCAAGTGCTCACATGAGAGTTTTAGTGACATTTGAGTCTTCTTAGTTTGTGTGAGTGACACTGAGATAGTTCAGTTTTGTCTGTTCTGATAAAGTTTATTTTCACAGAACGCCAAAGTAAACATTGCTCATTTCCTTTTGAATTGCTAGGTGGCAAATGATTAAATCTCCTTGTCATTTTCAAGGTAAAAAGCTGATAATATCATCTGAGGTTAACAGTACTGCCACCTTGTTTCACATCTGAATGATTCCTAAACTGTCTACTGCATGTTTGCATGCAACTGACTGTATTTCTCATAGCATGTAAAGATATGTTTTATAAGTTTTACTCTCCCTGTATTTCTAACCTCTGTATTTCCTGCGTTGACTTGCTCTTGTGGAAAAAAATATGCAGAATTTATCTTGTCCTCAGTATAAGCAGTTCCTCTGCATGCATGAAAGAGACTCTGAGTCTTACTGTACTTCTTGCTTTGCCACATTTTCACATTTAAATCAACACCCAAAGTCTAATCATTTAAACTTGCAGGTCAGTACACTTCTTACAGGGAAAGCTTTTGTGTTTCCCCCCTTGGTCTTACATGTTTGTCTTTCTGATCATCAGGTTTTTGATTAAAAAGAAAGGAAAAATAGTTGTAATTTTAATTTTTTTTAATTTTTTTAATGTAAAAATATATGCATGCATTTAATCATTCACTGGGCTGCTCAGATGATTAGGGATTGCAGGTGGGTGGTGGTGAGTGCCCTGTAACACTATACACATTTTTAAAACCAACCAGCTACCAACAAATTAATGACTTATGTTAGCGCATGTTCTGCAAGATGGTTTTGATGAAAATCTAATGATGATTTCTCTCTTTAGTGAATCAACGGGTAGTTGGCAATCTGTATATCTCAAACTTAACGTCAGAGAGCTTTTCAATCTTCTGGAACGGCACTGAAGGAGAATTTGATGGTTTTATCCTGGAGATTATTGATTCTGATTGGCTGATGGAGCCAAAGGAATATAACATATCCCACAATGTAAAGTCCTATGACATCACAGGGCTCAGGCCCAGCACTGACTATATAGCCTACCTCTATGGGACATACAAGGGATCCCGAACAAGTGCCATCAGTATTGTTGCATCAACAGGTATTTGGATTTTGTGTATTTGTTGTTAGTCTTAGAAAGAGCAGGATTACATTTAATATTTATCATCTGCACTGTAAAGCTATCTCAGGCCTGTATGAGACAAATACATGCTTTCTATTTCCATAAATGAAAATATTTTATATTTTTCTCTCCCCTGTAGCTGAAGAGCCTGATTTGTCCAGGCTAGTTGTTTCTAACATTACCTCAGACCGATTTTCTCTGTCGTGGCGGACAGGAGAGAAGGCTTTTGATAACTTTATAGTAGAAGTTAGAGAGTCTGCTTTGCCCTCGCAGGCGATGGGGCGCGCTCTGCCAGGGGACGTGCGCTCCACAGTCATGGCCGGGCTCAAAGCGAGTACGAGCTACAACATAAAGCTGTACGCTAGCGCTGGTGGCCAGAACACACAGCCCCTGTTCCATGTAGCCACAACAGGTATCACATCACATGCATTTTTTTTTTTTTTTAAACTGCATGTACCAACCACTCTGTGATTTATAAGCACAACATAACTGAAAAGCCATGTTCTTTTTCTGTTCAGAGGATGTCCCACAGTTGGGGCCCCTAGCGGCCTCGTCTATGAGCCCAAATAACCTCAGCCTGTCCTGGAGCACAGTGTCGGGCCACTTTGATGGCTTTGTTATCCGAGTCAGTGACCCCGAGCAGCAGTATGATACGCTGGAGTTCAGACTGCCCGGTGAAGCTCGTAACTTTACAGTCTCTAACCTGATGGATGCCACAGGCTATGATATTGAACTGTACGGTATCTCTCATGGGCGCCACACTCCCTCTGTGTTAGCCCACGCTGTCACAGGTACTACGTATTTTACTTTTGTCTTAAACTCTCGTGACTTGTAGTTTTGCACCAAACCCCCTAATGGCCTAAAGTGTCTTTTGGGAAACTTGCTATCATCGTAATTTACCAGAATTCAAAATGTATAGCAATTTAAAACAATATTTCTTATCTGCATGTCCAAAGTCTGATATGCAGTAAGAATAAATTTGACATGCATTTTTATACATAGAACCACTTGATGTATTAACCCCGAAGAGGTCAAACGTGGATGTTAATGCATTTTTTGTTTTTATATTTTGGTCTTTTTAGATAGCAACCAAAACTCTTGCAGAATAAGTGTCAAATTTTAGTTTCCACGTGCTGTAGATTTAGTTGGATTTGGATATTTACTGCATTGTCAGTTGGCTAGCATTACGAGTATGAAATAGAACAAAGTTGAAATGTCAGTAAAAGACATCAGATGATAATTTGGGCTGAAAACAGAATTCTAAGTTGCAGCACAGCCAATGGCCACTGGATATTTTGTATTGAGTTCTATTTAAAAATTCCAGTTATTACTTCAATTTTTTGACCTCAACTCCTGTGAGAAACATCTTCCAATTGTCTTGGGTAGCATCTTCACCTTATTGTGAGAAATCCCAGCTGTCATGAATCATCATGTCCCTGTTGATGCCATTTCACCCTTGTTTTGGTTTTGTGGCTCCAAACAGTAAGCCTCAAACTGTTGCTTTAGAAACATTTGGATGAGGAAACAAAAAGTTGCATCCATTTTTGTAAAGCACTAATGATGCATGCAAAATTTACCTTTAATGTGCTTTGGTATTTAAATTTTAAGGGTATTCAGATCAGGACGTTCCCACATTAAATGTGGGAGCAGCTTCCTTCTGCCTCTCTAAAACCACCTCTCAGAGAAATGCAGATTTCATGCTTTGCTTTTGCAACAATTGCACACTTGGTTGCTCACTCTTGTTCCTTCTCCCACATGTGTTCCCGTGTTCCCTCTCACAAAAAAAACAAACAAACAAACAAAAAAATCAATCACACTCCACTTCCAGCTCCTTTGCCCAAAGTGGAAAACTTGACCATTTCCAACATAACCCCATATGGATTCCGTGTGTCGTGGGAGGTGAAACAGCAGCCGCAGCAGGAGGAAATAGCCCCCTCTAGTGGTGGCTTCAGCCATTTTCATATAGTGGTGACGGACTCTGGCTGGCTGCTGGAGCCTCAGGATTTCACGGTGCCAGGAAACCAAAGTCACCTGGACATCTGGGGCCTCATCACTGGCATTGGCTATGAGGTCAGGCTGACCGGGGTGTCAGAGTCAGGGCTCCTCTCTCGGCCTCTGACTACAGTGGCTGTGACAGGTACCACTCACAGTGTACTGCAAGGCTCCTCGTCTTACTAAAAAGTGCAGCTCCCTACGTTGTTGCATTTACTGTAAATATATGATCATTAACTTTATGAGCCGTTTCTGAAGTTTCACCATCACAACCTGACAGGCCTGTTCTTTGATATCCATGTTTTTTGTATAGCAGTTTAAAATGACAGACTTTAAGATTTAACATTTCATAGGTATTGCCATGTTCTGATGGTGAGGCTTCAGCTCAGGATTGTAACCTAACCCTAACTCAGGTTTATAACACAACTTTTTTCCAGAATGATCTCACTCTTCCTTTGTTTTAAGCATTTTCTTGGTATGCAGCTTCATCAGAGGTGGAGATGTGGAGCTCCCATCTGTTTCTTCTTTACTCCAAAATATGAGCAAGCATATCTGTTTGTTTTCATATTTTACAATGTGTTTTCCTTCAGATTTCTGATCACATGATTACCTTACCATGCCTGTGGACATGATATGGTAATTTTTAAAGTTCTTGTTTCCATGCTGCTGCCTTTTCATGCTGGTTTATTGATCAGGCTAAAACCACTCAGTGAAACTAAATGATTAGAAGTAGGAAAACACTGACTGATCAACAGGACATTCTGAGCATGAAATGTCAGTTGATCTCACTTGTTTCATTATCTTTGAATGCATCGAGGTTGGCCTTGAAGACGCATGGGGACCTCGTCTTAACCGGTGTTTGAAATCAGTCCGACAGATCCGTTGGAGCCTTTTGTGGAATGTGAACCTGCTGACTGACATAAATAAACAATTACAAAAAGCATCTTGTCTTTTTAGTTCACCCTAACTTACACCTTTGTATCTGGTGCGCTGTGTTGTTGACTGATTTACACTAACGGATGCCTAAGCATGGCAGATCAAAAGTGGTGGACAAAAAGACCTCCATGCTGGAATGTAAACCTGTCCGTCACCCGGAAACCTTCTTGTGTGATTGCTGCCTTCTTCCAAACTGATGTCTTTGGTCCTCTCTCAGAGATTGATGACTATCACTGGGAAAGCTCCAATCCTACTGCAACGTTATGTTTCTATTGTCTAACCAGAGGCTGAGCCGGAGGTGGAGCATCTCTTTGTTTCGGACATCACACATGACAGTTTCCGTCTGTCATGGACTTCTGATGAAGACATCTTTGACAGATTTGTGATCAAAATAAGAGACAGCAAAAGATTAGCCCACCCTCAAGAGTACAGCGTCCCGGGCGATGAGCGAACCAAGGTTTTGACTGGACTCATGAGTGGCACTGAGTATGAAATCGAGCTTTATGGTGTCACTTTGGACCAACGCTCCCAGCCTATTACAGGAGTTGCTCAGACAGGTATAGAAAAAACACTGCAAAGTTTACAGTCTGATACTAACTACTAACCCTGCAGCATTTCAGGTGCGACGCCTGCTCACAGAGAACTGAACCCACAGCCCCACTAATCATCTTTATTTGTCTGGTTTAGGCTTAACTCCAAGCCTGAGCCGAATGGAAAATGGTCTTTTGGGAAACATTATTTCAGGAGTTTAATCTGGATCCTCCAGACTCATGGTTGTGATATTTGCTCGCAGTGTTATTGACCGTATTTTTCTTCACTTTAATTCACCTTTTTTTCTGTTGCTTTTCCTGTTTTTCCTGTGTCTTTTTGTACTTTGCCAGGCCTGACCACTCCAAGGGGACTCCACTTCTCTGACGTGACTGACTCCTCAGCTGTGGTTCACTGGTCCATGCCTCGCTCTCCGGTGGATAACTATCGTATCACCTATGCACCATTTGAAGGAGGTCAGAGCTCAATCAGGGTTATTGCATCGTTGTTACATGAGTTACATTGTTTAGTTTTAGCTGGTTTATAATTTGATAAATACTTAAATTATGGTTTAGTTTAACTGATTTTAAACTAGTTGTCTGGTTCTAGTAATGTGTTGAACTGGTGACCCGTCTGTCCACGACCAGTTTAAAAACAATTGGATGGATTACTGTGGATGCCCATCGTAAGATCAACGCCCTTAAAATATCATCTAGCGGCACCATGAGGTCAAGATTTTAAATTGTCCAATACATCACCTCCACACTTTGCTAATACTCTGTTCATGCCAAGTATTTGCAAAACTTGTGACATTCTCACTAGTCTACTTTGAATTTAGTGGTAATTGGCAGATGTTAGCATCAGCATATTAACATTATCTCTGTTAAGATGTTAGCATCCTAACATTTAAATTTTGTGAAAATTACCTCTTTGTCTAAATACAGCCAAACAGAGCTGTTAGCACCACCCACCACAATACAAATCAGATAACAATTAGACTAGGAGAAAATTCATTTGCAGACAGAACCTATCACCACTAGTCTGCCCCTCTAAATAAGCATAATTTTTATAAGTTTATAATACGCATTTGGGGCAGGACTCATAATTTATTCTCCTTCCTCCACAGGAAGCCCATTGATGTTGACTGTAGACGGCAGCGTGTTTGAGGTTTTGCTGCCCAACATGATCCCTGGCAAAGTGTACAAAGTGACTGTGAGTTCTGTGAAGGGTCTGGAGGAAAGCGACCCCAGCACGGACACTGTAACCACAGGTTGGCTTTTTTTCTTCAATCCTCATGACTTATAATGACCCTGGACCCAGTTCGTAGAAAATTGAATTGAAGCCATTTCTCTGGACACTGTGTTCCCGTTTGTGTCCTTCAGCTTTGGACAGACCTCAGGGTCTGACTGCAGTCAATGTCAGTGACACCTCAGCCCTCTTGCTGTGGCAGCCGTCTGTAGCCACGGTCGATGGCTACGTGATAACTTACAGCGCCAGTTCAGGTGTGTTTTTGTTCATAGTGTTTTAATTTAGACAAAAACAGAATTTGTTCATTTTTAAAGGTGATATGTCTACTGGTCGCTTCCACTAACTATCAAAGTGTACACGAGTGACTTTTTTTTGATTGTGTGGTTTCATTTATTGACATGCCTTACAGCATCTTCCTTGGTGGAGCATGTTTCTGGGAACACAGTGGAGTTTGAGATGGGCTCTCTGGTTCCAGGAACACACTACACAGTTGGAGTTCATGCTGTTAAAGAAGCCCAGAAGAGCGCCTCTGCTGTCACTGAATTCACCACAAGTAGGCTTAGAGACAGCCTTTATACTTTATGCGCAATATCCTTGTATATCTTGCAGTTATTTTAAACAATGATAAATCTACACTGTAATGTTGTACTTACAGATGTGGACCCTCCTCGCGATCTGACTGCTTTTAACATTCAAACTGACAGTGCAACTCTCACGTGGAAACCTCCGCAGGCTGCTGTCACAGGTTACACGCTCACCTTCTCTTCTGCTGATGGCACAATCAGGGTACGTACATTCTCACATCAGCTCAGTCGCTGATAACACAGGGGTTGCTTAAACCCAAAAACCACAGACTGACTAAACCCATCATTACTGATGACCATTTTCTAAAGCATGCTATAATTGGTTTTCTAACTTCCATGCAGTAGGGAATGACGTCAATTATAAACTTTATTGTTGGTGCATTCAATGAAACTCAGATGTCCGAGACTTACTTATGAACAGCAACTTGCCAGTGCAAGAAACTTTAAGGTTTGACTTCTAGTTTGATTTTCTGTCACCATAGCTCATGAAGATAACACATGTGGGAGAGGGAACCACTGGCTATAAAAACAGAACGTTTTCAGATGGTATTTTTTGGAAATGGTTAGCAGTAATGTGCACATTTTGTAGTTAAATCTCTAGTATGGTTGTGTTCTGAGTAAATACGTTGTATTTGTATGTGTGTGCGGATTCAGGAAGTGGTGCTAAGCTCGACAGCGTCCTCTTACACAATGGCTCAGCTAACTGGCTCTACAGAGTACAGTGTCAGATTGCAGGCCATCGCTGGTGCCCAGAGGAGTCGTTACGTCAACACGGTCTTCACTACTGGTAAGGATGAAAACTCAAGCAAGAGCATTTTTTTGCAGGTACTATTTAGCATTGAAAGGTCTAGTTGGTGATGGGTTATGCAACAGCCCACTGGCACGTCAGAAGTATTCCTTTTTCTAACGCGAATTCCTTAAAGTTAATGTGATACTCCAGTCAGATCACCTGCGCTTATTTTCCATTCTGTCTGAGCTGCTTCCAGAGGATTGTACTTTCCCTTTCTTTTTTCAGAGGTCATTACTCTCACAGGATACTGTGTACTCCATACGCTTTTTTATATAACAGCGATGAGGATAAAGAAAGCGTGCCATCTGAGATGATTTCTTTTTAATATGTGCTTCTAGTCGGACAATTGTACAGACGCCCTAAGGACTGTGCTCAGATTTTACTGAATGGGGAGACGACGTCTGGCCTGTACACTATCTATGTGGGAGGAGAGGAAAGCCAGCCCCTTCAGGTTTACTGTGACATGACCACAGATGGTGGAGGATGGATGGTGAGTAAATAAATCTGCTGGAATCCAATTAAAGGTAGTTTTCGAACCATGATAGATGCTGGATAGGATATGATCATATAAGTTACGCAATGCCTGTTTTTCTAATGACAGACAGCTCAACAGTGACCCCGGCTGTGCTTTTTTATGATTATTGTGAAACTGTTGTGACACTCGTGAAACTCTCCTCAGGTTTTCCTCCGACGTCAGAATGGAAAGCTGGACTTCTACAAGAACTGGAAAAACTACACTGCCGGCTTCGGTAACATGAATGATGAGTTCTGGCTGGGTAAGAACACTTGTCCTCTGGTCTTATTCACTTGGCCTCTCTCTCTTAATCACTCCCTTCCCAACTCACACATAGTAATTTTTTATAGGTCTCACCAACCTCCATAAAATCACAAATTCTGGGCATTATGAGCTGCGAGTGGATTTGAGGGACAACGGGGAGTCAGCCTACGCTCAGTACGACAAGTTTACAGTTGCAGAGCCAAGAACACGCTATAAAGTCCACATAGGAGCATATAGTGGAACAGCAGGTAGGTATTGCTTTAATGGATTAGTTCAACATTTTAGAAACAACATACTAAGAAGATCATGTCCCCAACATCTTCATCTCCTCAAGTTGCCATCTTGACTTAGGGAGTTTTGGATTCAATGCTCCATACAGCATTTTCTAGTAAATTCCATTCACTTAGTTAGCATAGCTTTGTTCAAAGATAACAAAATTCACTATTTATATTTATTTAGATATCTGGTTTGTAGCTTTCTGGATTCTGGATTCTATTTGATGGATTCAGACTCCATCAAATAGAACCAGCTGTAAAACCGAACCTTGTTGTCTTACACTTCACGTTGTATGTATCACATAAACAAGATATAATGTGATCATTTGCAAGCTCTAGAAGCCATGCTAGCTGTTCTAGCTGTTCTGTCTTTATGTTAAGCTAAGCTAATTGTCTCCTGGCGTTAACTTGTACTAAACACATAGATATGAGAGTGGTATCAATCTTCTCATCTAAGTCTCTGTGAAAAAATGTACATATTTTTCAAAATGTTGAACTATTTCTTTAAGAAAATTCACTATGACTTAATCTAATAGGATTGTCTTTAACTGAATAGGCTCACACACTTACAAGCCTGTTCTAATGAACTCTGTCTTCTTGGCTTTACTCTCAATGTCTTTATCAGGTGACTCCATGACTTATCACCAGGGTCGACCCTTCTCCACTTTTGACAATGATAATGATATTGCTGTCACCAACTGCGCTTTGTCTTACAAAGGCGCCTTCTGGTATAAAAACTGTCACCGTGTCAACCTCATGGGGAAATATGGTGACAACAGTCACAGTAAGGTATGTACATTTTACACATATTTCACACAATCTGAGATAATTCCTTTTTCCTTCAGGGAAAGATTTTTTTTGTGTGTGTGTTTTTTGTTGTTTGCTTGTTTGTTTTTGCATACAATTTGCAAAAACAATGACATTTACAAATGTTCTGGGACTTTAATTCACATTCATACTGGCAAAAGGTCAAAATTTTAAGCCTTGTGTAAGGTCAGTTTTTTTCCCATTCTTCTTACAGGTGTGTTTGTGTCATTTTGTACATTAAGAAGATTTCTTCAACAGCAGTTAGACTGTTGTTTGTTTTTGTCTTTGGTATTTTTGCCAGCTCCTCATGATATTTTTACTTTCTGCTAACATTATTTAACGTTTAACATTACACTGTCTCCAACTTCATTTTTTCCATCTCTGAGAATTTGTCGATTTGTGCTGATGTCATCAGTTTTTCAAAGTTTCCCTTCAATGTATTCTGTTCTTCCGCAGGGGATCAACTGGTTCCACTGGAAAGGCCATGAACACTCAGTTGAATTTGCAGAGATGAAGATTAGGCCAGTCAACTTCAGAAATTTTGAGAGCAGAAAAAAAAGATCATAGACTCGTGAACCCCTTCTCATCCACACCTCATCTCCATCCTCTCGAGCCTTGTCAGCAGTCATGTACCTCTGTGTTTCCCTATCCCCAAGTCATTCTCTAAAATACAACATAAACAAAGATAATCACGCTGAATGTCATTCTGTTCTGGCTGTGAGAAAAACTTGGTAACGTTACACCAAAGAATCAAACAATTAGACATTTTTTTGTGTAGCTATCCCAATTTAGCACCAATGTGTTGATTATATTTATAATGCCCGAAGAAAGTAGAAGAGTGTTTAATGAGCATGAATGCACATACAGTGCAAGTGTTATTGGGATCAAACATAAGACAACATAACATAATTGTAAAATTGTGTAAATAGGTCCACTGGATCAGTCACATGTCAAAGGCACATAGTCAGAAGGCGTGAGGGTGCTCACATCCCCTAAAATAGTCGGAGGTTTATTATTATGTTGATTTAGCTCAATTGACCAGGATAAATTATAGAAAATTATTCCTCTTAATGAATATAATGAACTCTATGAAATGTCATTTACATTTGCTGTACAAGCAGGAGACCAACTGAATTTGGAGGGCACCAATATCATTGATTTCATGTTTAATATTGCTTTACTTATTTTGATAGAAAAAAATCTGATGCTCTGCAACCTTCAATAAAAATAAAAGTATTAGTTTGATAAAAGTGTGTATGAGCTCTTTTTTTTTACTGCCATTCCAGCAGGTGGCAGTGTTTACTCTCTGTGTAATGTGTAATGCATGTCCTGTATGTGGAAGGCTCTGTTGGTTTTTTCTTCATTCTTAAACCGGAAAGACCATGAAAAGGACTAAAGTTGTGGAAAAAAAAAACCTTTGATATGGTTAAGACTACAGAAACCTGTTATTACTCATTTGAAATCACATTCTTCATTTTAAATAAAAATATACTCTCACTCAACTTTATTAGTCCAAATGCAGAAGGAGAGCCCTTACTCCTCAGAGTGATGGGTTTTACTTTGAGAGGTAAAACCAGTCACTATAAAGAGTAAGAGGTTTTACTTTGAGAGGTTTTTATGGTGACTTTGAAACCAGTAGCTATCTTTTATAAACCAATAGCCTTAAAGATGAGTGTAGCCTGATAAAGTCTGTGCCACAATTTTTTCACCCTTCCAAAGTTTGGGTTAACTTAAAGTGTTAGACTATTCGTTCTTGTGCAACTTGAACCCTTTGGAGCCTTTTTTGCAGAAACAGAGGTTTGCAAAATAAATACCTTTTTACAATAGTCATCAAATCCATCGTTGAGGTAAACAGTTCCAGATATGAAGTGAAACTTATATTGTTGTTCACTCGCCCTGTCTCATCTCCTTTAACCAGGGCAGACTTTGGTGTTTGAAGACTGGCCAACTTTCTAAAACTACAAAAGCCTTACATGAGGGATCATTTTGATGAACTATGACTAATCTGCATGTCCTACTTTGTGTTGCATTTAACTTGCAAGCAAATATAACGTCATTTTAGTCTTTCAACATCAGACAGTTGACCTAGTGATCAGACCCTACTTCGTGTCCTCAGGGAGATCATTCTTATTGATCTGCAGCCACCTCAGTGTCCTCTCTGTACCCTATGCTACTGTTTGTTTGCAGCTCACTTTAATAGGCACAGTTTTGGCCTCTTGCAACTGGCCCTCCTAGAGATCAGTCAGTCCTGTACTGGATATTTCATTTAGTCAAGATCGCAGCAACAGTTTCTGAGTATTGGTGCTCAGCTCAGTCTTCAAGTGATTCAGAGAAGCCTGACACTCTCAGCTGTTGAAGGTTTAGGACGTTGGAACATTTTGTTTGAATATGACAATGAGGAATGCAAAGAGGAATGAGGAGACACTAGATGTCGGCTGGCACAGAGCTGGGAGTTTTCCTCTTTGGAATAACTGTTGACCTGGATTTCTACACTATGTTTAATGCTACGATCAAATTTCGTCCTGAGATGTTTCTAAATAAGGACTTCATCATGTGTCAAATGTCCTTGTGATATGAGAGTACCTACCAGTGATGGGAGTACTCATGTAAAAGCTCTCTAGTGATCTTAAGCCTCAGCATTGAGGAAGAAGGCAGCGGTGTTTGTTAAAATCAGGACCATATTTCCCATGACCTTGATTGTTTCCTGTAGTCAGGAGGACAGATAAGAGCCGATAACGCCTTGTTGCGAGATGATATGTATTCTGAGAGGTTAACTTGATGAAATAACCAAACTGCAATGGTTTTCTGTTTATTGCATTTGTGTTTGTTCCCTAAACCCAACAGATGTTCAAGAAAACTAACCAAGGAAATAGCTAGATTTTAGCGTTCTAATGCGTTTAGCCTCACTAGGGGCATAGCTCTATAGATGTCAGTATCTGCCATTGCCACTTTGGTCCAGACTGAAATATCTAATGTCCTGAATGCATTGCCATGAAGTCATAAAATTTACAAAGCCCAGAATAAGAATCCAAATGGCTTTGGTGATCCTCTACTATCCAGGTAGTGATATCATCAAGTTAAAATTTTGATCTGTCCAATATGGTTACACAAATAATTGAAGACATTCCCATTATCCTCCTTTGTACTTAAGTACTAATTTGCAAATGTTAGTCGATGTCGATGAACATGAGAAATGTCACCTGCCAAAACACCATGTTAGGATACTGGCACTAGTATTTAGCTCAATGCTTAAATATAGCCTAGCTAGCATAGCTGTAGATTGTAATAGCAGATGATGTTGTTATGTGTTATGTGGTTCAGTCTCATGTTGTGTCACTGTTTAGCAAAGACTCATATAGCTGCTAGCCTGGCTGTGGGCTCTAATTGCTACATAAATGAGAATACACGTATAACAGCAAAAAGACACATATGAGCTCAGTGTGAGCAGACGCTTAAATGATCTCAGTTCTTAAGTCATCACTTAGTTGTAAATGCTAATATTAGCATTTAGCTCAAAGCACCATTGTCCCTAAGTATAACCTCAAATGTTGTACTTAGGAGGAGTACTTAATTACTAATTTGTATTTAGGCAAGGCTGTGTAAAAAGTGGCATAGTTCTACAGTTCTATGGAATATTCCTGTAATTTGATATACAATATATCCACACCAGAAAGTAGAAAATGTCTTAACTGCAGTAACCTAGTCTATACTTTAGCCACTATGTATAATTCCTATAGGGGAATGCATGCATCCCAGGTAAGGCTGGAGTTTAACAGGCTCTGCCTCAGTACATGTGAACCAAAATTAGCCAACAGTTCCCAGAACTGTCATGGTGTTGCTACACATTGTGATACTCTCAGTATTTGCACAGTGTTATATCATTGTTTGCCCAAAGAGCTGCCTCACATTTGCACAGCCAACTCTCTCCTGCTGATGCAACAACCTAAAGACAAGTCTGCCTTTTCACAGTTTCTATTCAGCTAAGTGAAATTGGCTTTCTATGAGGAAATGTCTTGTGTTTATTACTGTATGATTGGGTTTTGTTTTTACATGCTACCATACAGAAAAATGAGGTTTTGGGATTTTATCTCTGTGTAAAATATATTATGTAAATATAACATATTAGTTTGAAAAATAGGAGCCTAAATAAAAATACGATTTTTGAATGTGATTTTGTATGCGTATGTGCAGTTGAGCAAAGGTTACTCTGTTGCCTAAGAAAACCTGTTTGCATTAGTCACGCCATGCAGTCTCGGTGAAACATGCTGGGCTGCCATTAATCATGTTTTTCAAGGAAACTTTTTCCCAAGAGTCTGTGCTATATTTGAATTGGCCCTGCTCTCAGTGCAGAGTCCCTGGCACTTTATGAACATGTATCTAAATCATCTGCCATGACCCTGTCAGTGCACTCCACACTACTTTCCACTCCACCATTAGACATGTGTAATTGAAAAATAGGCAATTTCATGCTCTGTCTGATTATTCTGTATGCTGAACGAATTCCTCATGCATGCAACATTTACATTTAAACCTGCGGATATATTTTTTTAATTTTCTTCTTAACTGTTATTACCTCTACGTTGGAGTAATTATCTTATTTATCTCTGGATGATATAGAAGCAGCCAAGAATTGTTTGTGCATGAGAGAAAGGTATAAAGCAGACACAGAGGATGTTTGGCTTAAACAGTAAACTGACTTCTGACTTTATATACATTGCTTGGAGGACTGCTCAGAAGAAGAGACAGTACTACAACAGTCGACAAAGTACACAGTATACTTTACTGAACATTACTGGACATTGATTAATGCTCTGTATGCCATAATGTGCTGCATTCAGGCAACAGCAGGACTGAGAAAGCCTGTCTGATACAATACTGTAGGGTTAGTTGTGGTCAAAATAAAATAAATAAATTACTTATATTATTATTACTATTATTATTATAACATTAGGACATATAGGAGTTAGAAGTCATCAAAATAAATTAATTAATAAATTAATGAATACATTTTTTTTATTATGTTTGAACTGATATGTTGTAATATTGCTGTTGAATAATGATAATAAATAAATGAATAAATAAAAACATAGTAACTAGTAACAGTTGAAAATGATTCAATGCTAGGGATATTTTTTTTTCACATGAAATCATGCACAGTGTTTTATGTGCATGACACTGTGGAGACACATACATGACATGAAGGATTGTGTAAAATTATCCCACTATAATGGTTAATCATTTTGATTACCTCCTGACATCTGTGGGCTTCCACAATGAACGCGGCCATCCGATGTGTCATCAAAATTAAAACGTGTAAAATGAGAGAGGGCGTCTAATATGCTCAGGCTGGCAGAATGTCAGTGACCTTCTATGTACATACCAACATGCATCTGGGGTTTATAACCTATCAAGATGGTGAGTGATCTCCTCTAATGGATCCCTATTGGACGGATTAACAACGTAGCTCATTTAGTTAATCACAGAGGATTGAATCAGATTCATAGATTTGATGCTATTGTCCATTTCAGAAAAGCAGTGAAAGCCCCAAGGCCAGATGTCTGACCGCTGATTAAAAGCCAAGAAAGCAGAGTTGACAGCTATGTTAAACTGAATTATTCAGCTGGAGCTTTGAAGCCATGCTAGTTTTGATCTCTTTTGTTCCTTATACATTTGCTATCTTTCTTTTAGACCAAATGGACTGATACTGTAATCCTCACATTGCAGTGCATGTTCACTTCTCCTTGGCTTTACATTGAGAGCATTAAGGAAAAATACATTTCATTAGATCGCTGCAGATGTACGTCAGGTTGGACCTGAGCCTAAGAGGATTGTAGCTGTGTTTAGAGCATGCATGTTGAACCTCACATATGACTGGCTCAAGCTGCTTCATTGCAGTCTTTCATCCTACAGAGATCTCAACCCCAATTTCTTTACTTCATCTAGTTGCCATCTGGACTTAGAGAGTTTTGGGTTCAAAGCTCCTTACACAGCAAATTCTACAAATTCCACCAGTATATACATTCATGAATGTATAGTCATGTATGTCCATTTAATTGCAATAGTAGGGATAATCCTCATTTCGAAACTTGTTTTCTAACTTAAAGACATGTCTTTTGCTGTATTACATTTTGAAATAGACATGTAGGTGCTTTGATCGGTTGGCATCCAGTTTCTCTGAAAAAACATCTTGCCGTTTGCATTCTGCGGTATGTGTTTTAGCAATTACTTTCTGAGTTTGACATTGTGTGAAATAAAAAAAAAACCTGAATCAACCACTGCCTTTAAAGCTCAGCTACAAACATGTTAGTATATATTTTTAATTTGTACAAAAACCAAAATGCAGAAATGAACGTGTCTGAGCATATTTACTGTCCCAGCTAAGAAAGTGTTCAGCACCTTACTTCCATTATTCTGTGTTTGTTCATTCCACATCCCGTAGGCTTGTGTACATGAATACTTTTGAACCACGCTAAGCATGCACTTGTTTTGTTTATGTGCTGTGAAAAACATTTCAAATTGACTCTGAAAATTAAGATTTAAGATATGTGTTGTACCTGCTCGTGTTCCCCTACTGTCTCTCATTTGATGATGGTTTTAGCTCTGCAGCTCTGTGACATAACATGCTGGCTCAGAACAGGAGCACACGGACTCGGTGACAGGGATTACGGCTCATTCTTCGGAGCGCTCGGTTTATTTTAGGGTCCGAGTGGATAAAACAGGATTAGCATCACAATGAATCCCTGGGCATTCAAACCCAGAGGTCAGCTCCTCCGTGGCCTTTGACATTTGAAATGTTTATAAATCCCCATCTGTGTTGTGATGGCTAAACATAGATTTGATCAGCTGTCATTCCAGTGAGGTGTCCATTTTTGATAAGTGCCATGCTTTTTTAGGAGGTCTGTCCAGTGATTATAGGTTTTATCTACTAGTGAATTTTTCACACTGTGTCTTGATCCACTTTTAGTAAAACAAAACAAAAAAAAACTCTGCCTAGTGATGAGAAACATTACTTGTGAAATGAATAGAGAACAATAGAGTTACTTCAGTCCGAGTTACAAAGTGCCTAAGTGTAAAGCAAAGTAGCCTAAACAAAATGCTAAAATGCCTATGCTAAAATGATGAGACTACTGGAAAAAAAGAAGAAGCTTTTTTTACCTAAATTATTTGTGTATATGTTTACAGACTGAAATTAATTTTGATTTCTAACAGATAAAATAAAAAAGTTATTTAAAAGATGCTACAGAACTGGCTAGCCGGAGACGCTCAAGCAGTGAGCTCCGCAGCTGATGGAGAGACTCCTTCATATTGGATGACAGCCAACCTGATTGAGATTACAGAAGAACTATAGAGAAAGGATGGTTGATTTATTTAAAGTGCACACAGTTCTGTGCCATCCAGCTGCTATGGTTGGAAAAACAGCTGAGGAGTTGTGTTGCATTTACATTGTCATAAGGCTTAACAGGGCTTAACTCCTCTAATTTTACACATTTTCTGTTTGCAGGCTTTGGGACCAATACATGCGTAATATAAAGGCTTTGTTGCTGATGGTCGACTTCACTAAATACAGAAGTCAAATCAAGTGGGAAATTAAAACAGTGTGATAACCAGAGTAGCAGTAAATCATAGGTCACTTTGATGAGGGCAGTTTCAGTGCTATGAAAGCCCGTTTGGATTTATTTTTTCAACAGTCATAGCTCTTGGAAAAAAATTTATTGATTAGAGATTATTTTTCTGAAATCTAAAATTAAAATGGAATCTTAGAAATAGGCTGAAAATAGTTTAAAACCTGTGGGTCAAGGGTCAGTAGAGTGTATTTAGTTTGACGGTAAGAAAAACAGACATTAAAATAATGTTATGCTTCAGGGCAGAATGAAGATTTTATAAATAGCAAAAAACAAATTACAGAAGAATTAAGTTGTACCAAACCCTGTTGTTTTTAGCAAGTTACATAAAGCAGTAAATAACAATGCCAAGCAGAAAACTGAAGGCTAACAGTTAGCTGACTAATACTCAGTCTTACAGCACCACCCACCACAGTTCTCCAAGGCCGGCCTCCAGGGAGCCGTTTGTGGCTTACATGTCTTATTCAAGGGCACCATTCTGATGGAGAAAACAGTGTTTTTCATTCACCAGCAGGTCAGTTTATCTGTGACAGTTCAGCGAGGTTGCACAACACGCACAGCCACAGTTCTCATCATCTTGGCTAAACACATCATGAACTCAATGTCAGAGAGTTCAGATTTGCTCTCATGTTAGACATGTTGAAGCATCTCAGTAAACTTAACTGCTCTGTTTCTTGCTCTGTGGTTGTAGGTTGTTTCTGGTTTAAATGTGTTTAGTTGTTTTGTTTTCCCTGTATGTTATTGTGTGTGTTTAAGTATATATAAGATATAAGTAAATCTTTCCTTAAATACATGTCACCTACATTCTTTCATTTATATCACCTGCAAGGCTAAATTTGCATCAATCTCCTCTGCAATTCGTACTTTAGGTGTGTTATCAAAAGTTAGCATGCTAACATGCTAAACTCAAAGGGTGAACATGGTGAGCATCAAATGTGCTAATCATCAACATGCTAGCATGTCTTTGTGAGCATATTAGCATACATGCTAATGTCAGTGTTTAGCTCAAAGTTCTTCTGTGTCAAAGTCTTTATAACCTTGGGTGCAGCTTTGAAGAAGGAACAAGCTCTGACAAAAATAATAATACTACTAATAACAATAATAATAAATTCCATTGTCTTGGACAGAGTTTTTTCTTATTGTAAAGTAAAAGCTGACATCTTTGTTTTTGACACAGCAGAGAGTCTGTTGTTCTTGCTGTTTGTGTTGTGGTCTGACAGACCTGTTATGGAATGAATAAATCAATTCCTATAATGGAGTCAGAGTTTATGGTCCTGCCTGCTCTCATGCAGCAGCACTTTGACTTCCATCTGCACACTTTTACTAATCAGGGCTGATGTCATTGCAGCAAGGTGGACCCTGCCTCGTTAATTATTGAGAGACCTGTATTGCACATTAGCAATTAGATAATCGCCCCAAGCATTATCTTTGAACATCTTTGTATGGACAACATTATAGATTTGCATTCCACTTGGTCTGGAACCTTTTCAGAGTTTAAAGATCCTTAAAATCTTAGCTTCAATTCCTATGTATTTCTCTATGACATTAAATGTTCTCGACTAAATCAGCAAGAATCAAAGTGAGACAGCTGATCTGCTATATCAGGACTGTGTGGGTGTGGTGTGAACAGATTTAACTGTTTGTGGCAAACCAAAGAAAAAGCTGGCATCAGATTCTGACTGACGTGTTGCAAAATCGTGATTGGTGCATGTAAGTATGTCACACATCACCTTTTCTCTGCTGAACCACACCTACTTCATTACTCATCTACTTCAGAACATTTTGTGTTAATGGAGGGTCATATTGCTCACACGTTTATTATGAAAATAGTTTTTGAGGATTTTTAAGAAAACTTACAATACATTTTGTCTGCCATTTTCTGGCAAATTGGCACAAACCTGAATAAAACGTGATCATCATCAGGCAAGTTCTTAAGTTATAAAGTGTGTCTTTTTTTTCTGTAATTTCTAACCAGGGTATGGACATTTTTTGGTTGACTACTTCATAATATTCTCAGAAAGTATAAAAGGAGAAGATGTATTATTCTTGACAAACTGTGGCAACAGGATGCTATGGATTTTAAAGCTCCTCCGTTGCCTCAGTGAGCTATAACAACCTTCCTCAAAGTAACTAATTAACTTCTTGAGTCATTTGTTTCAGTTAATTCCATTTAAAAAAAAAAAAGAAAACAAAAAACCCAAAAGAAAACAAAATCCCAAAGCAAAAAACAAAACAAACAAACAAAAAAAAAAAAACATGCATTATTTCCAAGACCTGTTGCGCTGACTTATACTAAGCTTTTCAGCTTTTGACCTCTCTACTCAAGTTCAAGGAACTGGAGTCACCTCAATCATCAGTTGAAGTGATTGCAATCAAGATAGACTATATGCCTTCTACCAGACACCACATATTGCTCCGGCGAGAGTCTCTTAGTGATAGTGACAGGATAGTGGCCTCAATTATTGATTAACAGTCTGAGTATTTACTGTGTGCACACTTCTGCATGGCAGCCACAGGGTGTGACGCACTCAGCAGAATGTGACTGGGTGCTAAAGTTGATTGCAATCAACATTTGAGGCTTTCTGCAAGTGTGGAGGCTGAGGTCGTTTACAGCATGACTCATCACTGTTTCTCTCACTGGTCAGCAGCACACCTGGAGGCACCCCAGTGTGACCACATGTGGGACACTGGGCCATTGGATAGGAGTGTATGTATGTCTGAGTCAGGCCTTTAGGTAATGTTGGAACAGATGTAATAGCTCTCAATCGAAGTTAAAGTCTTTACCCAAAGGTTACTTGGTCCTATTGTGGGAAGCAGATTACCTGAGTTATGTTTGCTGAGTGAAACCCAGAGCAGGTCTCTTTGTGCACAGCTAGTCAAAATCTGTTCCAGATTTTAGGCATTTCCTGTTCTTTGACTCATCAAACGTATCAAAAATAACTCAGTGAACCTGCTTCCTGGAACAAGTCAGTTTCCCAAAACTACACTTGAATTGACTCATTGTGATTGCATCTCTTCCAAAAGTACAACACATTCTTATAATAGCTCGTCACATACAAACACTTTGTTGTGCCCGTATGCATCTCACTCATATACGCAAAGTGCCCTTAAAGTTTAATGTTTGTGACATAAAGTTTTGCGTTGATTTTGTCTCATCAGGAAAGTGGAACCTTTTCAAGTTTCTTTGAAAGGCTCACATCAAGACCAAGAAGGAAATAAATTCTGATCACTTTCCAGAGAAAGGCGTGAAGACTTTTTCTTACTGGTAAGCACTGAAATGCATCTCCTTTTATCAAGTTGCACCCCAGTGGTCAAAAGACATATTTTGAATCAAGCATAAAATGTACATCAGGACAGGCTTGTTCATACTTCGCAGGTGGATGATTGATGAACTTTGATACCAAATTACTTCCCTGAGATCTCTTTCTGAGAGCTGCTCATCGATGCTGTAGATATATCTGTTAAATATTAACAGAGTGATGTGCAATGCCAGAGCCTCTGCTCCCTCTATCAGGGTTTTCAAAGATAAAGCGTCTGAACCTGTTGCCTTATCTTTAAAACTCATCCTTTACAGCTCTGTAACCGGTGGGACTACATTACATGCATGCATCTGACCTAAAAGAAGAGGAGCTCCTCTTCTTATAGGACTACAGACAAAAAAGTAAAGTCAGAAGTATGAGAAAACACTATTTTTATATTTACGATAATGGGAATTTTTAGTATTGTGGCTGGTGACTAACAAGAAAAGGATATTAGTGAATTTCCCCACTGCGGGATCGATAAAGTTCATCTTATATTTTGACAAAGTATTTCACTGTAGCTGCTTCATAGCTGACATAAGGGGTCGAATTGCATAATTTTCATGTATGAATTGCATTATAATATCTTGACCCACTGTGTCCTCACGTCAACCACATTTACTCCACTGCCATTGCAAATCCCTGTCATTAAATGTTATCTGCAGATTATGACCATTAATGACTGCTGCAGAAGCTCCATTAACATCACCAACTGAGATCTACTAAAGTAGCCTGCAATAATAGCATGATATTCATGGTGGTGGTTGTGCCACATTTTTATTTATTGATCTGCACTTTTTCACCATTGTACAACTTCTATTCTTTCATTTACAGAGAGGAAAGTAATGCTGAGACAAATGCACTTCTACCTGAATGTCGCACCATTTTGTACTGTTTTTACTACTTTATATACAACTGGGTAGCTTAATTTAGGTATTTCAGCTAGTTTAAAACTCATCTAATGTTTGTGTAAAAAATCTTAATTAGTGTTATTGCAGCTGTAAAATAAATACACTGGAATAAACGGTATAATATTCCCTAATATTCTGAAATGTAGTGGAGCAGAAATCTTAAGTACAGTACACGTACTTCTAAATGCTTGTGTATGTGTTAACTCAGGTCACGTGTTTTACATTTCACTTTAATTTTTACAGTATAATGTCATTTATGTTACAAAAATGAGAGCAGTCTTATGTGGAGGATTTATGACAGTCTGTAGTAAAATGCTAAGTGTATGTTATGACTGCATTAAGAGTTTTGCTTGTTTTGACTGAACTTTAAAGTAACTAAATATTGGCATTTACATACTAGCAAAACATTACATACACACACTCATTCCTCAGAATCCAAAAACCTAACGTTCAGTTTGTTGCAGTGCATTTAGTTTAGCTGAGTGTATTTTAGGTAATTACTCTCAAAAGTGATTGAAATAGATGAGGTTTGGTCTTTTAAGTGTGATCGACAGTCGACATGGAACAGAAAAAGTGGAGTGATGTAGTGAAGTACAACCACAATTATTTGTCCTTGAATGAATGTAGGCTTTACTGCAGTGTAAAGTTGGACTCTAGACTTCATTATCAATAACTGACACACTTTTTCCTCACTGCTGATTCTGGAGAAGTGAGGACGTGATAGCAGAATCTGTTTTGAATAGACAATGACTGTTATATTTTAGCGCAACAATGACGACAATTTAGCGATAAACATCTGGTGATATGTTAATGTTGTCTTGCCTTATGTTTTATTGAGCATTTTGAGTCGTGCAAAGTGAAACTCTGTTATGAAGTCCGTGTTCATAATAAATCTTTACCGTGAAATCTCTGCACCAGCAAGGCCATGACAACTCAGTCAGATTAGCAATTGTGGAAGAAGTATTGAGATTCTGAACTTGAGTAAAACTAGAAGTACAACGGTATACAAATACATCATTAGAAGTTCAAGTCAAGTCGCGTTCAAGATTTAATGTATTTATGGAGTAATTATGGAGAAATAGGATTGTAAGGGCCCGTTTTCCATTTTTTGTGTTCCTGCGACGATGTAATGCACATTTTGAACACTAGGTGGCATTTGCCGTTAAAGGACAGCGGAAGTATTGAGAAACCGGAAGGTTACGAGGGGCTACAGGTGTTGTTGCCCCGGGAAGCTTAAAGTTTTTGACCGTGATCATGGCGGAAAAGGAGCTAAAATGCAATATGTGTTAAACTGAACATTGTTGTTGTAAATAAAAGAAGCAAGAAAACCACGGAGATTGTAAATCATCTGTAGTCATTTCGTGTCAGATACGTAAAGAAAAGCCAGTGGCGCGCCTCAATTATACGCCGGCCCGGCTACACCAAGCGGCTTATTGGAAAGCCGTTACACAAAAGCCAAAAAACTGCTTCTAAGAACATTGAAACGTATCGACACGCTTAGCCAGCAAGTGACGGTTGTTGGAGGTTCCGTGCATTGGATCAATAACTCGTTTGCGGCGAACGTGCTGCGGGATTAGGACGCCGACTCGACGGATCTGGGTTGCGGCACGGCAGACATCCGACAGGACGCCGACGGGCTTGCGGGAGGCGGTGGACGCCGACTGGATCGCGGAAGGCGGTGGACAGGACGTCGAATCGCCAGAATGGAACTCAGTGGCGGCCATGACTCTGGACTCAGCAGGACCGGATTGGACGCCGATCAGCTGTGAGTCTTCCTCACGAGGTAAGAGTAGCGTTACTTAGCATTGCAAAGCATTGTGTGATAAGCTGCAAAAGTTGCAAAGCAACAGAAGGGCTGAACTAAACAAAGCAAGTAGTTTGAGAAGAATTGTTTAAGAATTAATGTCTGACAGCGATTGTGAATCTGAGGTCAAATGTACTTTCTCTAAGTAGGCACCTTACTTGTAAGAGTTGTGGGCAAAGCCATCTTATGGTGCTTCATTTTCAATGTATCTGTGGAGATTCTCAGTCCAGACGCCTTGCTTTAACTCTTTGAGTTCATTTCCAATGGGAGACAGCTAGTGGAGATGCCAAAACGACCAAGGCTTCATCAGCCAGTGGTTTATCCGTTTCCCAAGGCACTCATGGGCATACAGGGGCCGGAAAGGATGACTGTGTTTTGTCAATACTGCCTGTTAAGGTTAAGTCCAGTCCAGCGTACACTCACTGGCCTTGAAGTGTCTGATCTTATCGACTACCAGAGGTACTTACTCAAAGTAAAATGTCAGCAACGATGGACAACATCATCACTGAGGAAGACCTGGCACAATGACCATATTTGTCATCCATCCAAGTCCCTCATTAAGGCTGATGTTGACTTGTTGATTGGTAGCGATGCTCCTGAGCTACTTGAACCTTGGGAAATAGTCCACAGTTGTGGAGGTAGCCCATACGCAGTAAAGACAGTGTTAGGATGGGTCATTAATGGACCTGTTAGAGGCAGCAGTACCACTAGACAGAAAACTGGACTGGCTTTTGCCAATGTGAATACGATTTCTGTTTGCAAGCTGGAGGAGTTGCTAAGCAACCAGTATATGCATGATTTTAACGAAAGAACCTACGAAGATAATGAAATCTCAAGAGAGGACATGAGGTTTCTGGAAATTGCAAACAACTTCGCAAAACTGTTGAATGGACACTACACTGTAAAAATACCCTTTAGGAAGAAGCAGCCCAGAAATGGTACCCCTTCATCAGTTTAACTGTGAAGAAGGGAAGGTATGGTACATACCACATCATGGAGTCTGTCATCCAAGAAAAAATACTTTACATCCAGTATTCGACTGTGGAGCAACATTTAAAGGTGTATCACTCAACATTCAACTTTTGCAGGGTCCCAGCCTGACCAGCAGTCTACTAGGAGTGCTTACTAGATTCAGGCAGGAGGCTGTAGCTTTGATTGGAGATGTTTGATCAGGTCAGGGTGGCCAAAGCAGACAAAGATGTTCTCCGTTTACTGTGGTGGCCCAAGGGTGACCTGAGCCGAGAGATTGAACTGCAGAATGTGTGTTCATTTGTGCGTTGTGGTTTCATCTTCGAGTTGTGCTTGCTATGCCCTAAGGATGACAGCTAAGGACAATCAGGCTTGTGATACAATATGTGGTTCAAGGCTCTTTGTTTTCATGAATGTGAATTGTTGTTAGCAGTTAGCCGCTGGACTGTAAGAGCCTGTTTTCCCTTTTTTGTGTTCCTGCGATGATGTAATGCACATTTTGAACACTGGGTGGCATTTGCCGTTAAAGGGCAGCAGAAGTAGTTATAAACCGGAAGGTTACGAGGGGCTTACAGCTGTTGTTGCCTGGGGAAGCATAAAGTTTTTTGACTGTGGTCATGGCAGAAAAGGAGGTAAAATGCAATATGTGTTAAACTGAACGTTATGGTTGTAAATAAAAGAAGCAAAAAAACCACAGAGATTGTAAATCATCTGTAGTCATTTCGTGTCCGATAGGTAAAGGAAAGCCAGTGGCGCGCGTCAGATTTTCGCCGGCCTGGCAATAGCAAGCAGCTTATAGGAAAGCCATTACAAGGATTATCAGAAAGAATTACTGTGTGGAGTATTTCATCAATTAACTGTTGTTGCTTTTTAATATTCTGCTGCACATGTTAACTTTCCACTACTGTAGATTACACTAAAGGTTGTTTCTAGTGAAAGAAAGAAGCAGTAGTGCATAGAATCTGCAGAAAAAATTCCAAGCTGACATTGCGTTCCAGTTTGGTTGCTTATCCGGTATGACAGTCATGTCCCCAGAGTCTTTACATTTCAAACATTAAACAAGATGTTTCGTAACAAAGGGTGAAGATGTCCAGCTGTCATTCAGAAAACTGGTTTGTATGCCAGAAAAAACCTGTAACAATCCAGTCTGCTGGTAACAGGTTAAACTTCAGTCATAAACTTTTGATGAAAAGTCAGTGGTACTGACTTTGTGGGCTATCTGATAGATGTTTACTTAAAGCCAGTACATCTGAAGCGATTAGTTCATTAATCGATTAGTCGATTAAGGATTAAGAATTAATGAGCAGCCGTACCATATAGACAGATGGGATGAGTTTGGTGTTGAAGAACTTGACTGGCCCACACAGTCCTGACCTCAACCCCATCCAACACCTTTGTGACAAACTGGAACAAAGATTGTGAGCCAGACCTTTTGGTCCAACATCAGTGTCTGATCTCACAAATGCTCTACTGCATGAATGGGCCAAAATTCCCACAGAAACACTCCAGAATCTTGTGGAAAGCCTTCCCAGAAGAGTGAAAGCTGTTGCAGCTGCACATCTGTCAGTGTATGTAGAATGTGACGTCATTAAAGTCCCTGTTGGTGTGATTGTCAGTTGTCCCAAGACTTTTGTCAGTGTAATGTATTTTGCTAGCTGATCAATCATTTTTCATATCATATTTCCTGCTTCTCTTTGTCATATGTTATAGTAAACTGAATATGTTTGAGTTATGAACTCTGGGCAAAAACATCACACGGGTCTCTGTGAAGTTAATATAAATTATTATTGTCAGAAATTGATTGAAAAATTAACAGTTTTCTCTTTTCAGTATATCAAAAAGAGAAAATACTTATGAAACAATGAGTAGATTTATCAATGGTGAGAATATTTAGCTCTCTAATAACCACAAATGTCGACCTTGTGGTGGTGAAAGAAGAAGTCATTATGATTAATCAGCTGGGAAATGTGAATGTCAAACAATTTACTCAATATGGGACCGACCATCCGTCATCAGAGCCATGCTGCTAACAGGGCTAAAACTGGACTGCATGTCACACTTGCTCCAATAATACAATAATAAGACAAAAACATTTTTTTTTAAAAAAAAAAAACAGAAGTGTTTTATTTCTTTTTAAACAAAGCCCAATACAGATTTGAAGCAGAACTGGGCAACACTGGTAAATCTCAATCCAATCATGTCTGGGGCCACCCACATAAAGATGAGCTTCCGAAAAAAAGACACCTAAAATAATCATACAATCCAGAATTGGGGCAGGGAAAATGATGGTGCATGTTGCATCAACTACAAAAAAAAGAAACAATTTTTGACAAAATCAGACTTCTAGTACAATAAATGTCAGATATGACAGATCTAATATCCGTGACATCTGTTAGCGGCTTTCAAAGAACCAATCAAACCTAGGATAAATGAGTTTCTATCGTGCTAAAAATTTAAATCTTGGATGAGTAAGCTGGCCAAATACATCTAAAGACACATTTTACAATTTGGACTCAGTTGTGTGTACAGTAGCTTGTTTTAGCTGAACAACAGTTCTGCCATGAAGGGACTGGGAATTAAAATGCAAGAAACTAATGATTAAATCTTCCCAAATTGGACAAAGGTCACATTTCACACAGCATTTTTCTCAGAACAGATAATATCAAATCTATAATTTAGTTTTTTGACAGGGAGAGACACAAGTGCTGCCTGTTCATACACAAGAAGACATTTTTTTTTCAGCAAGACAATTTATGCTGAAGATGGAGATAATTAAGAGTCGAATTTGACACATCAAATGGAAGCAATAATCAAAAATACAATGGGTTAAAATTTTTACAACTAATTCATTACATAAAGATATATTAAACAGTTTAATTTGACAGCCGTGCTGACCATGAATACATTTTATGGTTGGGAATAAAGGTACAAAATCTAATTTAATGGCAGGTAGATCTAGGATTGGAAAACACATATAATATTAATGGCAGACGCTTTTGTCATTTTACTGACCTAATTTAAATTTCAGCGACAAATTGGTAGTTCTGGCAGCCCGACACACTGAGAAGCTTCATTAAAATATTTTCCAATAGTTATAACCATTAGACTGGGTTTATATGCGTACCAATCACAGATTTGTAAAAGCTAAGAATAAAGATGGGGAGAGAAAATGTAGTTGAGCTGTGGCTAAATATTTTTGTCAAGGATTCACATGTTCTCCTTTGAAATACGAAATTAAAAACAGATCTGAAATGAGCTGATCCACCTAGGTAAACAGTGATTTTCTGATACAGAAAAATACTAAGTGGACAATGTATATTGATCTTTAATAACAATATTAATTGGCTGAAAACACCAGTCTGCTCTGATATATTCTCATATGGGAACATATTATATATTCTATAACAAAATAAATCTATACTGTTGTTTTCATGGTGGTGGTTGATAAGGGTCGAACAGTCCCATCATCCCGATCTGAGTACTCAAACGGTCTTTGTCCCAACAATAAACTGCAAGCAGGCTGAACTCTGTAAGAAACTTGTGACTAACGCAGCTCAAACACTCAAAAGGCTCTGCCTTAGAAGAACATTAGTTTGAAGTGAAAAAAAACTAATAAAATACTCATCTTTTCCATCTTAATACCAGCTGTTAAAGTAATTTATAATAAAGTGTATGTTGCTATTATTATCTTTAAAAATTATGAGCAGTTTCTTTACTGTATCTTGGCATTTTGACACAAAATATCCTCTTGGATATTTACACAGGAAAAGATACTTTTCAAGCAATAAAACAAGCTTATATTGTGGGTTGCAACAGAATACAACACAATTCTGAAGAAATAATGAGGAAAGAATTGCATAGCAGATCAGAATATAACTAAACAGGAACTGATCCTTTTTGGTATGGTGCACTTAGATTCATGACTTTGCACATTTTCACATATGTACATGAAATAGTTAAGTCCATTCATAGTTTCACCTGCCCACAGTAAAGATCAAGTTTACTTCTACACTATAATGCTCAACAGTAAGAAGGCAGGATGCAGACGTCTCGTCCTCTCTGCTCTTCGGATAAAAGTCCATAGGAGTCTTTTCAAAAAAATTAAACTTTTGTTTTAAAAGTGCCATTTTGCTACATTTGTCAGCTGACCCACGGTCTGCTACTGAACAGTTAACACAAGCAGATGTGTTACACAGAAGACCCCCCCCCCAACGTCACACAGTTTCCTGATTCTGTGAGTTTTGGTCACATGGACAATCACACGCTCATTCACATCACACATACACTCAAACACTTGTGCAGAAACACAGACACACACACACACGCAGATGACACGAAAGGGAAAAAAAAACTAGTATGGAAAAACTTGTGGCCGGTCAGTACAGTTCCATTTGAAGGTTTATCTGCTGCGATTAGACATTCCCGGCTGGTAAAGCTTTATAAAAGAACAAGCACCATTTGGAAAAGGCCTCAAATGTCCTCTGCTGGGGGAGAGTTCAGCAGTTTCCACTTGATTCTGTGCTCCCACAAAAAGCAAAAGAGAAAGAAATGTACATTCAGACTCGCCTCAGGATGGTGGTCAGGCAAAGTCACTGAAATGTTTCAGGCTTTACTGCATCTTTTTCCACCGGTTTGAAGTTTGAGTTAGACAAAACCTCTTTTTTTGTTTGTTTTTTTTTTGTTTGTTTGTTTTAAATGGAGTCCTGGGACGGGTACCTCCAACTCCCATGAGGCCTTTTCTTGTGTCCATGTGGATACATCCGGGTCCTCACCGTCTCTGCTGGGTATAGACTGGATATGCTAGCGTCACATTTAGAGAGTCATTGTGCTGGACCAAAGATGTGTGCTGGTAGTGAAGTACGAGTTCTTTTAGAGAGCTGTACAGGTTGTACGGCTCAGCAAAGCCATAACCTGAGGGGGTCTTGTTGATGACGCAGTGCTTCACCTCGCTGTCCACGCTGTGAAGAAGAGGAGGAGGACAACGGTCACAGTCTGTTAAAGTGTTCTTTCTGACCACTTGCTTATTTATAGGAACTAATTACCATTTAAAAACATCTTGATCAAACATTAAAGCAGGTTCACAACTTAAGGTGAACATTAAAACCGTTTCGAATGTTGTTCCAATGTTTGTTTTCAAACTTTATCTGAAGTTAGCATGAGGCTTCAGCAGTCTGCATTAGACATATGAAGTCAATATCTTTTGAAGTTAGTCTTTTTAGGATGAAATTTCCTCTATGTGACAGTTTCCTTGTTAAAGAAAGAGGGAATTTTATAATAAAAAGACGTTGGAAGTGCATTGCATTGGATTGCGAAGTGATCTCTTGTTGTCCAGAGACATACTTGAAATAGTGTGAACCTGCCCTTTAACAGCTGTTTGGGAAAAGCACTGATACATACACAACACTGCAGGCGTAGCATCCTGCTTTGCTGCTGTCTCGAACCAGGAATGTTCCGTCTCTCTTGCCCTGGAGGAGAGCCTCCGCCTGTAGTCTGTTGATCTTGCCCAGTTTCCAGGACCGCTCGTCATGATGAGGAAGGTCTTCGTCGTCATCCACCATCGAGTATTGACTAGAAAAACAAGGCACAACAATTAAGTTGTCAGCCGAAAGGTTAATTTGGTTACGGGTTAATCTGCTGAAATGAAAACAGATACTCACTCTTCTGTGTTCTCGTTCTTTATTCCGAGCCACTCGTTCAGTTTCTTCTGTCTGACTCCCTTCTGGGTCAACCACCTGACAAGAGGAACAACATGAGGATGTTAAAAACCAGGTCAGACCCGTTTTGAATTCCTCTCCAGAGGGAAGCTGAAGTTTCAGAAGCACGCTGTACTCACATGAGATACTGGTCTCTGGTCTTACGGAGCTGAATGAGGTCTGGCTTGATGCTGTTCATCCTCTTGTCGATCTCTCTGTAGTCTGCCGCCTGCTTCTTCAGATCTTCTTCCAGTCTGCGCTTGCTATCTACGATTTCACTAATGCGGGACTTCAACTTCTCGTAGTTGCCCATGATCCTGCAGGCAACAGTGAGGGATGACTGAGTTTTGTGCGTAATTAAATGCTTATTATTCAATGCTATTTCTCCTTTTACGAGCGACCTGGTGAAGTGTGGTCGATTCTCACCTCTGGATCTCCTTGTCGTTGCCTTCTCTCCTGAATTTCTCAATATACTCCTTGCTGTACCGTTCTTGTGTCTGGCATTGCTCCTCAAATATCTTTATAGTTTCATTAAAAGCCTCAATAGCTGTCCTTTTCATTTGGATTTCCTAGAAGCAGAGGCACAGAATTAGTGTATGTCGTACAAGTACTGCGGTAGGGATCTTGATTATCGGTCAACTCTGGACAGTACTCACTTGTGATGTTCTGGTGTATTCTTCATACAGGCGGTCGTACTCTTTGTTCTTCTCCTGGTACTGCTGGTGGTACTCACAGAGCTTCCTCCCCACAGCTTCAATGTTGTCTTCTTTCACCACCTGATCCTGAGAGATGATTCAAGAGGAGAAAAAAAGGTTTGAATTTGAACTGCTTGAGCGTAAGCATTGTGAATGTGCACGTTTAGACTGAGCTGACGTCTCACCTGCTGGTGTTTGGAGACTGGATACAGCAGCTTGACGTCTAGTTTGGGGTTGTACTGCGCCAGTGACTCATTGCGATAGTGGTTGATGAGCTCAACAACGGAGCTGAAGGTCAGCGGGTCTGAGAAGCCGTACTTCCCGTCCCGATGGAATATCTTAATGAGCTTGTTGTTGCCTCCTTTCCTGTAGGTGGAACGACAAAAGAAGCAGAAAAACTGTTAAACTAGCCCCTAAAAATTCATCAAAGATGGCAAATAAGGTTAAGTGATTTCAAACTGAAAAGAGGGAGGAGCTTACCTCAGAGTCAGAGTGTAGTCTCCATGCATCTTTGTAGAGGCGTCTCGCACCAAAAACGTACCATCCGCAGTGTCCCTCAGTTTCTCATTGACCTCCTCCCTTGAGATGTCTCCCCAGTACCATTCAGCATCTTGTAGAGCCATGTTGTTGTTCATACCGTTATTAGTCACAGATGTGGGCTTGGGCGGCTTTGGAGGTAGAGCTGTTGAGAACAAGAGAAGTGCATGCAGAATGTAAATAAATGTGCTATGAGACAAATGGAGCCTGTATGTGCTCACATTTACAATCAAAGCTGCAGGAAACACAACTGCATAACAAACTTGACATCCACTACGCTGTCTGAATTTATTTCATCGTTTTGCAGATGCTGAAAATTGCTCCGTGGCTCTCGCTCATCTTTTTTCCCCCCATTGATTAAAACGGGGTTGAAAAAAATGCAGCCCCTCTCCAAGAGAGGCGGTAACGGAGAAGCGGTGGGAGGGGAAATGATGCATGAGTCAGGGAGAATGAATCTCATTCAAGAAAAGGAGAAATCCATCAATATTCTGAGCTGAAAATACTGTGATGCAGCTGCAGGAAAAATGAGACCCGATGAACACTGTTACATCATCGTGAACGTGGGTTTCTTTCAGCGGGAAAACAGGAAAAGAAAAGGTTAAAAAAATGCACGTAGCACACCAACCGTGAGACAAATGCAAATACCGAGCTGACCATAGATTACCATTGAAAACCATTAAATCTCATTTCTCTTTTGCAGAGCGTCAGCTTTCCACTGCCTCTGTTGTGATTTTCTACTGATAATCAAGGGATGGAGAAAAGAAAGTCTTCGATCTGCAGCAGGCTGTAGCAGAGCTAAGGTAACAGGCTATTTTTAACCCACAAATCTGCACTGTCTTTGTTCACTTCCTCTGCACTAACACCCATTCTGCTACAATGGACCTTGCAGGACTCACTGAGATCACCACCACCATTCACTGTTGCTAGACAACTACAATTGTGACATAGCAGAAAATGTAGAGGTTTCCAGTCTGCCTACCAGTTCAACCATAGCACATGGTTTCCTGCTGCACTTTTCGGCAGAACGCCTTCCAATCTGGTCGCATTTCTGCTCCAGATTTCTAGAAATTTCTAATTCTCACAACCATTCATGTGGACAATCCAGTCTTAACAGCTTAGCAAGAAAGACAGCTTGCATTATGCAGTCGCATAATGCAAGCTGAACGGGCAAAATAAACTCTTTTATTCTTAATACAACCACCTAAAGATCCATTTGGAAAAAAAGCCATTAAAAAGCAGCCTGCTCAGTAACGTGTTACATCACTTACCACAGCCAATCACACGGGGGGTCTGTCACCAACCACTCCTGCATCTTTCATTTCCTGAGAGCGATGAGGTCATTCTGAAAGCCCATTAGCTTTTACGTCCCTGCTTCAATTCTTCACAACACTGCAGCTAAACTGAAATAATTTTCTGTGCAGCATTCAGCATCATGCCCTAGCAAGCATCTATCTTAAAAGCAAATGTGCAGCATCTCTCCACTAGCAGAGGGGGGGGAAGGACCTGCAGCCTGTTTCCATGCTTTTCCTCTGTCATCCTCTCTCTCTCTCTCTCTCTTTCTCCTGCTCTCTCTGTGTCAAGCTTGGCCGTTTGCTCTCCTGCAGGTTGCTCAGCCCCTCCTCTCTGCATGTGTCGTGCGGCGGTTTAGTCCGTCCCACTTCTGGCACTCAGACAAAGCCAGCTCTGCTGCAGCAGCACGTACGCAGCTAAATTATAATGCCTGGTCCCGGTCAGCGGCACCCAGAGCTCCAAAATACGCCTGTAATCCCACAGCGTGACACACGGCATGACACAGATAGCTCCCTTGATTTCCTGAGTGAAATTAAAATAGACTGAGTTCTCGGTAAGGTATGAGGATTCTTCTAGGTTCAACTGAGGAACTCTTAAGAAGTAGGAAAACTGATCATATTAGCTACAAATCACTGTCATAGAAAATGTTTTAATGTCAGGGTGTAAATTAAACACCCTGCGAAATGAAATGAAAATTTAAGAATTGAAGGGACAGTTTCTAAAAATTACTGTCTATAAGGTTTAAAATACTTAAAATTAATACAAGCTTGGCCTATTCCACCAAGGCCGTACACTACCCTGCTGGGAATGTTAACAGCCTCTTTGATTATTAAGTTTGAATAGAAAATCTTCATTAATCAACTTCTGATTCTGATTTAAGCAGAGTTACATAGGCAGTGTGTAAGATTAGTTTAACTACACAGCACAAGCAGCAGGCAAAAGTGTTTGCTGACAGCTATGACCAGAGACTTAAAGACAACAAAACCCTTTATTCTTGTTCAAGTCTTCTCTTAAGCTGTGGTATTTATGTTCTTATTCTACTCAAGTGACCTTTATCGTTATAGCCTGCAGGCAGCAGCAGAAGCACACTGTTCCAATTTTGCATGACAATTTAAGCAAACAACCCAAAAAACACAGAACGTCAAACTTACGTTGCAAGTTGTGCATGTTTTGATGAGTCAACAATCTCTTCTTTGTAGCTTCTCTTTTATTCCCAACAGTTAAATTAAATCCAGTAAGTGAGTTACTTTCAAGTCCTCCAGTAAAGCTCCATTTCATAGTTCGGGCCACTCAGAAGCTGGATGTGGCTTTTTTCATTATTTTTTTTTTTTAAATTCTTAAAAAGGCTGCAGCTTTTGTGTGCTGCTTAATAAAATCCAGGTAATCCGCTCGACGTGAGGCAGGTGCAACATGCGACTGTCTAGCTGACTGACTGTTCAGTTCCTGCTGTGCGTGAGGTAAAGTCTCTCTCTCTCTCTTTCTGAGGCCTCCTCGTGTGGAGGCAAGTAGTTAATGATTAGCAGTAGCTGCTCTGGTGACGGTGCTGCCTGTTCTGAAAGCACCCACTCGTGCCAGCAGCGTGTGTGTGCGTGTCTCTCTGTCACTCCCTCTCTCTCTCTCTCTCTCTCTCTCTCTCTCTCTCTGTGTGTGTTTGTAAAGGAGGAGGCAGGAGGTGTTCAGTCTTATGATTAACTTGCAAAGTTTCAAATATTTGCTGAGCTGGGCACTTTGAGGCAGGGTGGACATATGGAGATGCAGGCAGAGAGGGAGGACGGAGGGGGGGGAAAGGTGGTGGTGGAGGGGGGTAGAAACTGGAAGCAGCCCTCAGTTAACAAGAAGTGCTCTGTGGAGCAGGCCGACTTTCCAGCCAACCAAATCTAAGTGGGCCTTTTGTCGCTTACTTAAAATAGGCACGCAGTAACTAGGAGGAGGTGCGCACACACACACACACACACACACACACACACGGGTCATTCACAGAAACGCATGTACATACTGTGCTTGTATGTTTACTAAGTAGGCTATTCCTCTCTCTTCTTGTGACCCTGTTGTCATCTGTACAAGACAGGTGACTGTACACCTGATCTGTGCTGTATGTTTTTTTCATGTGTGTGTGTGTGTGTGTGTGTGTGTATAAAGCAGAACTAAAATGTGTTTCAGGGTTAGTGTCTTGTGCGCCTGCCTGGCCGCCCTTCAATCCATCCATCCATCCACCCCACTGCCAAAGTGCTCCCGCAGGTGCAAATTACTGACAGCTGAGAGTGGTTCATGCGCAGGAACATTATAAATAGCCCTAACAGGTAATAAAATGTTTAAACAGCCACAGCCAGTTCTGGCCCTCTGGGCCAGCCAACACCAACGCTTTTAACTAGCACTGTAAAAACATGACTGTGCCACGCAATGCACAGCACTGCACTCACACACCTCCAGATGAGCTTCATCTATGAGGACCACCATGTGCCAGCCATGAAAACTTACTTTGTGTAGCTCTGTGTTTGACATATAACCAACTAATAGCAGCAGCAGCAAAAGAAAATCTGTCCTGATAAGAAAACCAGCATGCCAAAAAGTCGTCATTCATAACTACATTCATGTGCTGGAGGGAAATTCATCAGCAATCACTTTCAACACACTTATTTTTAAAAAATGTGTTCTCAGCTGGATTCAAAAGCCATACAGACTGCAAATCAACACTATCACAAGCACTGTAACTGTAAACTTTGCTCCGTATTCAACAAATTCCTATGAAAACCTTGCCCAGAATTATACTATTTAATTAACTGTAAAAATATTCATCTCTCAGAGGGTGGTGTGCAAGCTCAAAAGCAGAAACTGACATCCGCTGCAGCTAAAGCTTAAAAAATGGTGAAGCCTTAATTCAAACTGTGCCTGCCTCACCATTATGTAACAAAGATAATCAGGAAATGTGTTACAGTTAAATAGTCTTAACTTGCTTTAGTCATGTCAGTAGTTACACCTCCACAGTATACCCTGTGGTCTTCCACAACTCCAGCAGTTGCAAGACTCAACACCTTTCTTCAAGCTATTTATAGTTCAGGTCTCTGCGTTCACATTCTGCAGAACATACATCCACGTTCTGCATCCAAACAAATAAATGCCAACAAACAGCATCAATGCACTGCTAAACCATCTTGCAGGTTTTTTTTTATAAATGCAACAAATAATGTTCTCCAAGCATATACTGTTGTAAGCATCAATACTAGCATTTAAAAGCTGCATGACAGAAATAAAATAAAAGTACCTGGTGCTGTCTGATTTTCAGTCCATTCACTCATCACCAGAACCTCAATAATCTTGATGTGAGCATCCAAGCTTGGTTCACAGCTGTGAAGGGAGAGGAAAAAAAAAAGAGTTAAAAATTAAATAAAACCTGTGTTTTACAGCCCAGGTGACAGTCTCTTCTGCTCTGGTTGCTCTGTGCTAGTTTCAATCTGATGGCAATTCAGGCTTAATTACTTAAATTGTGCAGCACAACCGGTAAGTAGAAAAGCTCCAACCTATATGTGTGTACGGCAGAGAGCCATGAGTGCCCGACAAGGCTGTGCTCTGACAGTGTGTCACTGTGTGTCTGAGTGCGAGTGCGAGCATGTGTGTGCATGCTTGAGAGTCTGTCCGCCTCTGTGCTGCATGGCTGAGCCTGCACACTTGTCTGTCTGCTGCCTGAATGTCTATCTTTGACAAGTGTGCAACAGCAAGTCACGATCTGGCTGCCCTGACACCCACCTGGTGGCCTGTTGTCTGAAAAACACAGGGCTGAAGATTTCACCCAGGGCTCTGGCGCTGAGCAGGTTCTTGGAGCAGTTTTGGCAAACTCTAGCGAAATGCCTTAACAGACAGTGTAGAGTGAGCCAGTACTGGGGGGGCAGGCTCGGGGTGCTGCCAATACAACGTAGCAGCTGGGCACATTCCTCAGGATTCACCACCTCTGTTGAAACAGATGAGAACAGGAGGTCAGCCGGACCGATGAGAAAAACTGATCCTTCCTCGGTTGAAGACGAGCATAAAATGAAAGATGTTTCTTTAAAGAATGACAGACATGGAAAAAAAGTGTCATGTGCAGTTAGGTTTTGAAACCACAGAGAGATTGTGTGGTTGACAATGAGCGTAAGGTACACGGGCATTTGATTGGCTGCTTGAAGATGACAGAGATAAACTCTCAGGCTTGTCTTAGTTCCTATTAACCACAGATATCCTGTTTCTGGCCCTGTGACAGCAAGAGAATGCAAGTGTTACAGAACGGTGCATGGTGTGAGAATTTTGTCTGTGCTTGCAGCAGGAAAGCAGGATAGACAGTTAAGAGAAAGTGACAAAATACAGTGTTTCTATGCATTATTGGTAGTTTAAGAAAAGGCAAAGAAAGACTGCTGAAGAACACAAAACGGAAGTCTTCACTGAGGACCAAAGGGCGATTGACGTCTTGTGGCTTGGTGTTCAAAGTACTGAATGTTCAATAGGGTGTCGGCGCCACATTGCGTCAGCACTCATGTTTTAGATGAACTGTGCGCTACCAGCACAGTTTAAAAATGAGCACTGTGCCACAGTCGGCTGCTCTCACCTTTGGCGGTGTGGACCATCTGAGCATATATTGCAGTGGGGATGATGGGCTGGGGGAGATCCTGCAGGTACCTGCGCAGACCATCACACAGGGCCGGAAGCTCCAACTGATCCAAGTCTGCTGAGGGAGGATCTGAAGTGAACAACACAGAGACACAAGTGAATACCAAAACTGCTTCCTTGCACAAAGATTTTTTAATTAAAGGTCCCTGCACAATCTGCAAAACTACATAATGCAATACAGCCTTCACAAGTAAGTTTTTGGTCTATTTAACATAATGTATATGCAAATTCAAGTGTTTTTCCACTCACTTCACACATTTACCTCCGTTTGTCATCACCACTAATGTCACTGACTTTTTTGTCTCTATCTGTACTTCCTCTGTTCTGCATTTGTCTCCCCGACTCAGCTACAAGAAAAGTACAGGCTTCACATGAGCTGATCAAAGGTGATTAAAAAAAGCCACTTACCACAATCAAAACACTGTCTGACTTCAAGTCCACCACCAGCAGTAAATGTTCGATACAATGTGGGGTTATCCAGACCTGCAAATTATTAGTGAGACAAAAATGTATTTATTTAAATGTTTAGTTTTATTTTCTATTTTTATTTAGCTTATATTTCTATTTTATTCAACTTTTTACCTCGTATTTTTATATTTTACTTATTGCTCCCGGAACCTGAGTCCTAATTTCGTACCATAAACATGTGAATGTGAGCTGGTATGACAATAAAGTTCCTTGAATCCTTCTTACATTTTCTTGACTGACAAAAACTAAGACCATTTGGTTCATGTGTTTCTGTGCAAAGGGTCAAATTCAGTGTGTGGAAAGAGGAAACTGAAAACTCAAGAACAGTTTCACAGCAAGGTGGGTGACTTAAATGTTCTTTGGTGAAGCTCACCTTTCCTCTCAATAGCTTCCAGCAGTCTGGCGAGCATGGGTGGAGAGGTCTCTGGAAGGGAAAACTGCTCCGTTAAGTCCAGCAGACAGAAGACTGCAAGAGATAAGAACAGAGCGAAGTATTAGCACGTCAAAGATTATTTTTTAGTCTACAGCTAAAAAATAATTTGATTACCAGATAAGGCTTCCATGTGTTTCATTGATTAACTAGTCAATTGTTTATTGTGCAAAATGCCAGACTGCAAATTTCCTAAAGCTCAAGATGATGTCCTCAAATTGTTTGTTTTGCTTATCAGCACTTCAAAACTTGAAGATATTCACTTTATTATCAACTAAGAAAAGAAAATCAGTAAGTTCAAACTACATCCATGCAACTTTTTTATTTGAAAAATTACTTCAGTTATTTTTCTTTTAATCAACTAATCACTTTAGTTCTAATAAGTAATTTCCAGCACAGTCCATTTCAAAACATTAACTTCATGAATAATTAAGAATAATGACAAAAGAATAACTACAGTCAAAATTCTATTTCAACACCCCAACAGAAATGTAAGTAATTCAAGAGGAAAAGCTCCTCCTGTCTCCTAGTAACAATTTTCTCAGATTTTTACTTTCTTTGTCAGCATGACTAAGAAAATCTAACGTCTCTTGCCTCTAGCAATTTGATAAAACAATTTCACAGTTCTCAGTGGAAGATTTCACTTGACTCCCTTCTGATGTAAGTGGTGACAATGAATGAATTTAATTTGATGTCAAATCAGGAAATTCAATAGAAAGTACAAGTGTCCCATAGAGAAAGTGAATGGTCTGCTAGTCATCAGAAGCTATGACGTTCATGCGAAGGCTGCTTAGGTGCATGACTTACAAACTACTGCGAACTTCAAAGAACTGCCTTCAAAAGTAAAAGATGAGTATTTACAACAGACTGATTCAAGAACACGAGGTGCAGAGCACGTTGGGGTTTGGTGTACCAAGGAACTGAGCAAATACCCTGTGATATGAGCTAAGCCAGGCCAGGAGTTTTTTTTCTCATTTTCCCTTTAGAAGTTTGCATCCAGGTGTGGACATGAAAGGATGAAGGGGTTGGCAAGGATTTTATTTGGATTTGCAAAGGCGTATTTTGAAAAGGTGCTCTTCTGAAAGGGTGGACTGTTCAACACCAAGTCTGCAGTTTCAAAATGCTGAGAAACTATGAATGGAAGCCTTTCTAGTAACCATATTTTTCTTTGGTCATACCTTCAGAATTATTACAAATTTTTGAATCAAGCATTAAAGTGGGCATCTACTGCTCATGCTGATGCATGCACACTAGTCATTACCAAGGAACTGCCCTCTTCCACCAAGGAGAGTTCAATCAGGCAAATAATGAACCACTTCATCCAAATCCACATCCTCTTTGGCCATGGCAGCACACAGGCTGGCATGTTGCGTGTGAAGGACCTGGCTTACTAAAGTCTTTCTAACCACAGAACATACAAAACTCCATGTAGGACAACTGGTCATCTGGAAGACATTATTGGAACTGCAAAGCGAGAGGGGGGGGTTTTCTCAGAAGCAGTGAACTCTGAGATGGAACACCAGAGTTTCCCTAAATAGCGATTGAGACACGCAACGCTACCATCACACACCTTGGCAGTGTAACCTTTCTCTCAGACAAGATATCCAACACGCCTGCTGTTCTACAGCCAAACTTTTTCTGAGAAACTCAACTTGCAACCTGAAGTTAAATTTAACCCCCCTCCCCCAAAACCCAACCACCTGCCCACCCAGTGTTTTCTATGAAAATTACCAGACTGCTATACTAAAGACAACATCTCTGCCTTTATAAGATGTTTTAAATGTAGGATTTTGTTAATAATTAACACTTTTAAACATCTTGTAGGACAATATATAGGTTTAAAATCATTTCTCCGGTAAAGCTTGGTGATAACTACTATAACAAGAAGACTCTTCAAAGTAATTTTTTGAGTTTATTTACTTGTTCTGCCGCTGGCCTGTGAGTGACACCGGACTGGCTGGAGATAGAGTTGCTTCTTGGTACTGTCAACTATGTGCTCGTTTCAACATCAATGGAACTGGATCGAGTGGCGGACAAAATATGGTAGAAATGTTTGGAGCTATCAGTGATGATTTCTGAGATGGCTTGGCATGAGATCAAACCATCAACATGCCCCCACAGGCCAGTGCTTCAAACCATACCAACACAGATGAATACACACATAAAAAACCAAACAGTGTGGGGGGTCGCAAAGCATGACACCAGCAATTGTAATCAATGCCGACTAAATAATTCTCTTTGGATTACTGTAGTGTTCCGACACAAACACATAGTATTACTGCTGTTTTTCCCTGTCTAGAACTGCTGAGGGGCTACACACATCACAAGTCTCCGTTCATACTCTCAATGGAAGCGGCTTTCTGTGGCAACTCCAGAAAGGAGCGTAAAGAGCCAGGGGCCCCTTGGACGTGTCTCTGCAAGCCTGCATGTTTGGCAGACGTTCTCGTGATATCCCAAAATGACTAAGCCACTACTCAGTCAGCCAACCGCAGGTCGAGGAAGTCAATGCAGCTGCCACTGGTGCTGCTGTGGTGAAGGGGACAATCTGCCCGGCTGAAACGGTATGTCTGCCCCGAACAAACTGCAGACTGTGGGCAGGACAGGGCTGGGGCACCACGGACACACTAAAGATAGCAGACACTTGGGATAAATTTAGAGGACCTACTCAAGTAACCAGCATTTTCAGGTTATACCATTTCTTCTTGTTTGGAAAAGGTCCAGCTGAGGCATGGCAGTAAAAATGAATAACCCATGGAAAGTACATCACACCACACCATATGTGACAGCACTTTACAGAGCATTATGTGCATTATGAGTGAATTACAATGCAAAAAATATGCATTACACTCCTAAGGTATAAAGGTAGATAGTCTGAAGGGTGCAGCTGATAAATAAAGCATTTTTCAGTTCTTCAACAACAGGAAATATAGAAAAAGATTTGTCATTAACATTTCCAAGTGAAGCTCTAACATGCTTTAACATGTTACTGGAAGTCAATGAATGATACAGCTTTGAGCTCAAGTAAGTTAAAAAAAAAAGGGGGCGAGCAATGTCTCCTCCTGCAGGGTGCAAGATGCAGTGCAAAAGCTAAGCGACAGCCAATGAGGAGCCTGTTGCTACTGCCTGACAATTAACCCTATGAAGAGCAGACCATCAATGAATCACACAAAACGGTTTCCTGATGTGCAGTCAACTGTGAATCAGACTTGCATCAGGCCACACACCAACACATATACTCATTAATTACTACGAGAAAGCATTTTTTTTTTTACATTTTTGCTGCATTTTCAGAGCACCACTCACACAAATGATAAAGTCTGTTGAAATCAACTTAACAGCACAAATGTAGTGCCTGAAATACTTCCTTGATTTTGCCACTGTGCAGACTGATTTAAATAAAAATGTCACCTTGTCAAGTTTTATATACATTTTAATTCCTAAGGTCAGACCTGTGCATCGGAAGAGAACCAGTCTAAGCCAAAAGCGGCAAAAAGCATTTCCTTTTCTGCAAAATATCCCTCACAGTGCAATGAGACAGACCCGGAGGTGCCTATTCGAGTTTTCATAACAGTTTACGCGTAGTTTATAGTTTAATGTTAGACGTGTGAGGTATATGTTGAAACAGTGTGCTGTGACTGCTCTTGTTTTTTTTATTCTTGAGAGGTACTATTTTTAGAAGAACTGACTGCTGACCTCTATAGAGCAAATAAGAAAGGTGTTTTAAAAGGGAGCTAATGATCTATCCTGTTCAAAGCATTATGTAATGCCACACCTCCACAGCACAAGACATGCACACAGTACCTAGCTGCACTATCTGCTACACCCTTGTCTCTCTCCCTATCAGAAACATCACATATTTGAAATGCCTCTTCCGTTCCCCTTGACTTTGTGTTTCTCTCTAATCTCACCACTGTCTTATTGTATTCAAGTCTATCAGTCTGTCTCCCTCTACCTTATTTCTCTCTTAATCCTGCTAGCAGACATGCTCTGACTCTAGTAAAGAAGATTTGCCAATGCAGACTTCAGTCTCTGCACACCATCAAGTAATGACACATTTATGCACACATTTTCATACAAGTCTTACTGTGTTCATACACTAATGCAGTTAGTGAAAAAAAAAATCAGAGTTGATTTTATTGAGCTCTGAGATTATATTGCTTCTCTTATTTGTCATATAACTGCAAACAAAGATATTTTTAATGATAGCAATTGAGGATGTGCTACAATTGTGTTCACTACTTCACAGGGAAGTCTAAGTGATATAATGACCCAAACTAACAGTGTGGGATGTGTGGTCTAAATCTATACCTATATCTATGACTGGACTCATTTTGTGGATTCATTTTTTTACAGAGAAGTGGTTACATGAGGAACTGCAGACAGAGCTAAAACTGTTGATTAATCAATCAATAAAATCACCAGAAAATTGTTGTTGAAGGAGGAAAAATGTGACTGTGTGTGTCTGAAACTAAATATGTCAGGGATTTTGACTGTTAGTTGGAGAAAACAAGTAAATTTAAGACATCACTTTGAGGTTTTGGGAAATTTTAACTGACATTTTTCATGGTTTTCTGACAAACGACTTAAAGCCAAACAATGAGTCAATAATGAAAATAAACGATTGTTAATTGCATCACCTCATCATCTTTAATCTGGTAAATAACTTTTCACATGCTTTTGTGAGGCTTTTAAGAGAAAAATGAGTCTGTGTCATCAAATTGGCAGCAAAATTGCAAACACCTGAGAAACAACCACAGAAAAACTAACTGGCAATACCCACCGACTCTATGAGTTAAGAATGTCCTGCAGGGAAAAATACAAGGATAACGAAAGGTTGACAGACATTTAATAACCCCTCTGTGACACAGTCAAAGGTTGGAAACTATGACAAGCCAAAAATATATCTAAATCCTGCTTAAGACTGACGTTAGCAGGCAGCGGATTTGCCGATGACACTCTGCTCGCCCTTGATTAATACCAACAACATTACAAGTTAATAGCATGAAGCTATGATCAAAATTGATTTTACCGCAGAACAATGTCTACACTTATGATAACAATAATATAACAATTAAACAAATAAAACTGAAATTGAAACCTCACTGTAGCAGCATCTAACTGATGACAATGACGGTGTAAAACAGCAATCGCTGGGGTCCTATTCACTGTGCAACCATTTATTGTTCAGTTGCATTGTGCACCAGGTTACCGCAATCAGCACTTAGCACAATACTGATTCATCACAAAGCTACAAATCAGTCTACCGTGCAGTCTGTGCGCACCCCTCCGCCAAAGAAGCGCCATCACATTCCTGGCCCCAGCTGCCACAGAGCAAACTATCACGTTATAAAAACTTCTGCTGGGTTCATTCTGCCACTGACTCGGATGGACTTACTGATCTGTGACTGCCCTTTCTAGAGAAGCAAAATGTACATCAAACTGAAACAAAACCTTAAGTTGGTACATGCATAGTTTCAGGGAGAAGTGAATTCTTAGCAGAGAAAAACTGACAGTACTGGCAGATAGTGCTCAATACAGCAGATGTCAGCCTGAGTACTAAAGAGGCCCAGAGAAGGAGAGCTACATTATCTCAATCTCCAGCTATGCAGAGTTCTCTCCCTGCTGCACAGCCTGCTCTCTCCCTTCCAGTGGCTCTTTACAAAATGTCTATCTTTTATACAACCCAAATGTTCCATGCAGTTAGTCTACTGTGCAAATAAATGAGCCATAATGAAAAGGTCAGGAGGGTTGCATAAAATAATCTTCATATTCAGTTGCCGTGTCTGTTTTTCCAATAAAAGTCGTCAGTAATGTAGTGCAACGTGGGCTACACAAAAACTGAAAACATAATGATAAGCTTCTGGCGTGCAAAAGGAGATGCCCGATGGCATCAAATATTTCCTTAGACAAGACTGAGCATGTAGGCTGAGCCTTGTGAGGGCATTCAGAGTAAGAACCAGTTGAACACAATTTGATCTCAAACATTAGGCTGTTGGAAGGCTTGGAAAAACCATAACATTATTTAACCAAGAGGAATCGCTTTGGTAATATATAACATGGTCACTAAACTTCACTGTGGCCATAAAAGGTTACAGTGACAACATATTCTTAACTGCAGGAAGCTTTTAGCGCCAAAATGATTCAGCCAATTAATACTTAGTCAACACTCTTGGACTAATGGTATGCTGTGTTGAGAAATATAATGTATTACTTCATTAGATTTTTGAGGAACTGAGGAAAAAATAACTTATTTGTGGGAATGAAACACATTTTGAAATGTCTTTTTTTGGTACTTTCATAAAACAAAAGAATGATCTGTTTGCTTTACATCAGTATATTAAATATGAAAAGTGCTTTGATTATTTCTGAATTTCTGTATAAAATCAACTAAGAAAATGGAGCTATAAGCTGAAGTTACTCGGGTTTTGTTATATGAGTTTCAATCTCTGAGTTCCTTTTCCTTGGCGGGCCCAGACACATGCATATTCTCTCAACTGAGAGGCCCAGAAAAGGAGCAACACTTTAATGTTTAAAGAAAAAAAAAAAGCTGAGAGCTGGAATGAGGCGGAACAGTTTCCCAGCCTAACCTTCTTCTCTTTCTCTATTAACCCTCTCCACATCTGCTGCACTCATGTAAACCCCTGTGGCTCAGAGAAGAGAGGCCCCTTTCCAAACCTCCATTCTCCACCTCTTTTCCCCCTACCAGAGCTGACTGTAGGAACTATCAAAACATTTAAAAAAAAAAAAGGGATGAGGGGGAGGAGGAAGAAAAAAAGCTGAGGAGTAGGAGGAAGGGAGTGAGATCCCTTGGTGGTGGGCAATAAATCACAAACACTGTGGGAGCAACAAGAGCCCAGCCTCCATCCCTGAGCCTTCAGCCTTCTTCAAAGTCTCCTAGAACATGCAGAGCCCATTCCCTTCCAAAGGCCCCCACCCAGTAACACCCGCGCCTGCTTCACCCCCTCTCCTGATCCTTTCGCACACTATCCTTTGCACCGACGCTTTAGCAAGCACAGGGGTTCTCTCTCTCCCTCACCCGCAACCTCAGGGCCCCATCCCTCCCCCTCTCGGTCCCTCTCACAGCACCAGGACACAGAGACTTTTCTTCTCCCGGTGCTACATTCACACTCGCTCCAGGCTCAGCACTGCCACTCAACCACAACACCGCCATTCAACACATGCCCCCTTCATGCAGCTCCTCGCTCACCCTGCAGACCACAGCAAAGAATTTCACAATCGCACCACAAAAGGGCAGAAACTGGAAACCTGGCAACTGCAGCTGCTCTTTAGGTGAGCAGGAAGGTTTGAAGTGGACATTCATGCAAGCCAAACTGTCTTTAAAAAAAAAAGATGCAAGTTTTAATTGCATTTCATGGTTGTGGTCTGAGCAGTGACACTGACTCAGATTTCAAAGGGCAGCTTTTATACGCAGCCATCTTGGAATTCACAGAACTTGAATGAAATGGGACAAAACAAACATGCTAAATACATTCAAACATCACTTGCTTAAGTATTTAACTCCAAGTACAGTAAGGATTTTTTCTTGCTTGTAGATTCTTTCGGAGTAACTTGCACTAAGCAGTCTGACTTTCAGCTTGTTTCCTGTCTCTCAAAGTAAAAGACTGATAACTCTTTGTATCCACTATAGATTGCTCATGTGTGTTGGACAAAACTGGACAAAAATGGGGCTGCTTGTCCACATTTGCTGTATTATTAACACCGTGCTTATTCTTTAAATACCAAATCAAAAATTGGGGAATTTTCGAGTTACAGTGTTCTTGACCAAGACCCACTGGGTGCAGATAATGAATACAGGCTCTGAAAAACTCCAGGGCACCTAGAGGTGTTGCCGAGTCATAGACCTTATCATGAACAAAAGAGCCAGTCTAGCTGCTCCCCACAGGCTTTCAAGAGAAGGAGCAATGTGCCTTAATAACAGTAATCTGATCATCTTTCCCAACACTGATAAGGGAATTATATTCCCTTTAGATTTGGCTTTGCGGAGGAACACAGATGATATACACTTGTAACATATGGCTGGCACAAGATGTTCTGGTTTACGATAGCCTGGACACAGGCCAGTGCCACTGTCCTCTGGGACCAGGCTTCACATCGAGTGCAGCTGTACAGCACGGAGCACAGCAACCTGTTGTCAAAGACTGCAACTGCTTTGCAAAATCAGCATCTTCCTCACACTTTGTTAAACATGACTTCAAATCTGTGAGTTGTCTATGTTTTCACTCAACAACGAATTAGTCATTAACATGGCGCCAGTGGACAACCAGGGAAAAATCGAGGAAGCCGTTTACGGTCAACACCACAGAGAACGACACCCCCCACAGAGTTATCACATGACCAAAGTCCACATGATGTCACGTTATAAAAACTAAACAATCTGAATGACAACTGAGCAAACTTATTTCACTGAAACAGGATGCAGTTTGGGGAAAACCAGGAGAAGGGACTTTGCAATAAGATTTTTTTTTTTTGGTTTAAAAATTGAAATTTCATTTTTCGTTAAAACGTTGGTCTCTTTCTTTTATCCTTCGTCACCTTGACGAGCACCAATTTTCTGATCCTAAGGCTACGTAGATTACAGCATTGCTTTACTCAAAAGTGTGCGATCATTCAAATAAAGCGGCAAACTTGTCATGTAGTTCTGTGGTCTGGTGTTAAACTAACCTTGCTCGGAGTCGGAGTCTGTCTCCGCCTTGAAGGCACCCGGAGCTACAGGTAAGGGTCTGAGGGGCCTTGGCTTGGGTGTGGGGGGCGAGATCCATTTCTTCCCGATGAACTCGACATACGTCCCAGGGAAGTCCCCTTTTTCCTGAGTGGTTTCATTGAAGCCTGGCAGCCAGCCAATCTCTTCTGGCCTCTGCTCCAGCCCATCGGTGTACCCAAGAGCCACCAGGGCTCCTTTGCTAACCAGCAGTATATCCCCCACATGCAGATCAATGTCCTCCTCCCTCTCCTTCTTGTAGTCATAAAGCGCTCTGTACTGATATCCTTCAGCACTCATATTGATCACTTGGTGACAAGGTGTTCTTTTTAAGTTGACTTTCAACCAGCAAAGTTACTTTTCAGGTTTCTCTGATAGTCTTTTTAGTCCAGGTACACATTTGCTAGTTTAGTTGGTTGTAGATATATACCTCTGATAAAACTGTGAAGACAATATCTAGCTTGTCTTCATTCTTTCACAGTGTCTGTCTCTTCTGAATGATTTCCAGTTTTCTTGCTGTGTTGCCTCGTAGTATACACCCATCAATAAATGGCCTGCAGCTGCAATCCTGAGAATGCTATCCAGACCTGTAAGATGAGAGGGGAAGCCATTTGCAACACACTGCATAAGACAATTAGAATATACATTAGATATTGACTTAATTTGCTAAATAAGATCATATACGAATATGAAAGAGGGACTAACAGATCTGCAAGAAAGCCAATGGATATTTTATTAACTGGGCAGAAAGTTCATTTTGCACTCCACCTTAGTGATAAAAAAAAAACACTGTTGTTACACTTTATATTACTTTACAATACCTTTGTAATTACACTTTGCCACATGCCAGATCATATTTACTTCGTTGCAATGTCCCTTAATTATATCACCAGTTTCTCACTGAAAGCTCTGTAGTACCATTAAACTAACATTTCTCACACTTATCACAATAAGTGACAAACTGACTATCACAGAGGTAAATAATTTACTGATCCAGATTATATTACCGATTAGCTGTTTTTTGACGGCACATTTACACTCTGACACACTTCAGCGATGTTGGGCCAACATATGGCTGCTAACACTAGCATCGTCCTTGACAGCTTAAACTAACATCGCTGTAACTGTTATACAACCAAATATCAACCCCCTTCGTTTATTAAGGTTTGCACAAATGTTGAAACCAAACTTTCGGATTTGAGAAACGTCCGTATGCTTGCAAGATACTCCAATGAATTTACAAAGGGTCCAACCCAGTAACGTTAGTCTGAAAACGCGTCGTGGAAGCTAGATGGGTAACTGTTAGCTAAGTTAGCCAGCTAAAGTCAGCTTCCTTGCTAACGGGATTGACTAGCTTCAGTTAGCTGTTCGGGAAGTAATTACGTTGACTAAAAGTTTCAATTGTCCAGACACCCCAGGGTAAAGTACAACAGTAATTAAACTTGAACAGATAAGATATGTGCATGTAAAAAAAAAGATTGGAGGTTAACGCAAGGGTATGTTGGAAACTAAAAGTCTAAAGTTCAACCTAAGTACCTTCCAGACAATATAAATGACAAGTAGCGTCTTCAATGATAACTTTTTAATAAAGTGATTTAATCGTTAATATTTGCTAACTGAATTACCGACTTTGGCCAGCAGTAACTTACCCGAGTTGCATGGATCCACAGGCGCATCCAACGAGTCCTCTTCCTTCCACACTAAACGCTTCCACTTCGTTAGACAGAGTTACGACATATCATCAACAAAATTCAAACCTAAATTTGATCCAGTACCAACACGGTTAAAAACAATAATCGTGCGCTTACGTTTAAATCCGGTTTAACGACTAGTACAAACTGTTACAAGCTTGTCCACATAACGGCACGGTTTCCCCGTCCTGAACAAATGCTCCCTTGAACGTCGCCTCTGCGGCCAACAAGGGGCAAGACAAAGCACGGCCGCTCATTGGCCACTATCTCTGTCAATCACAAAGTCACTTATCTAGACCAATCAGATTTTCGGTAGAGGCGGACACTCCCCCCTCCCCCTTCAATGTACTTTTGCACGCAACATGAAACACCTATGCGTGTTACATAACTTCTGCACGCAAACCTAATGTTAACCAGGCTCCTTCAGGGTTTTAGTAGCGGCATCTGTTCTTATGCTTGACGAGGATTATTTGCACAGCATTATCATCCAAAGTAATGAAGGCAATATAAAGATATCACATTACTCAAAGTGTGATGCACTAGACCAACACTCCACAGCACATATGGAGAACAACTGTTGTGGAATATGCCTCATTCACTTGTTTGAAACTAATACATTAAATTATATATGAAATAAAAGGAAATTCGCAAAAGAACACAAGGGGGGAGAAAGTATCAAAATTTTACAGAGTCACCATCTGAAGCGCATGACCGTGAATGTGGGTGGCCTAATTACGGTAGGGAAAGAGAGCTGTCTTGCAGAAATCCCCTATCAAGTATAAACCCTACTGTCCTGTGCTAAAAGAGGCCGTAAGCAGCTTTGTACAAGGGTAGGCCCCTTTGAGTGCCCTGCAGTCACACAGGCTATCAGCACTGAGAAAAAGAGGAAGGAGTATAGAAGACAGCACAATTGGTGGTGTTGAAATTAATAGTTACTAGGAACTTCAAACTGCTGCTATGAGACGGATTGGGAAACTTAAACAAAATGTCCTTTTTTTACGTCTTTCTTTGAGTCATCCTGACAATTTTTAGTCAAAAAAGTTCAAATGTTGCAGTTTTCTTTTATCAGCGTAAAATCACTGGTGACTGCATTTATTTGTCTCATTGCTCCATGTATGTTTTTGCATTGGCAGACAGTTTAGTTTTTCTCTTTCCCAAATGCCAAATGACTATGATAGTCAGGGTTTATATTTCTGCTGTGATGGATATTAATATTTGAACTACCAGACCATATAATCCCCGACTATCCCAGCACTACACTTTGCTCCCCCTGATTAAATAGTCAGGCTCTGGTGACCCATCTGTTGCCCTGCAGATACCCGAACTACACCTCTCACTTTACCACACAGAAGTTTTAGTGGATTGGACTTTGTTCATATTTTCTAACAGATATTTCAGGGTGAGACAGAAGTAAATCATACTTCCCATGAGGTTTGTTTGGCTTGTTTGCACAGTAGAATACTACAAAAACAAGAGAGCTGTGACACAGCTGGGTAAGTTTTGAAAAAGTGGTTATTCTTCAATCCAAAAGTTACAGATTAAGTATTTTTCGTCTGCAAAAACAGGCAAGTGCGGGTGTAAATTTAGAACTTGTGTTTTGATGAAGTCCTGAATATAAACTGAAAGCAACTTTGCATTTCCTTTTCGTGAGACATACAAGCCTATTAGGGATTTTCCATTAATTTTACTGCTGTTTTTTTTTTCATATCATTACATATCATTAGTCTTTCTTTGAACTTGTTTTAGGGTTGCAAACTAAACCAGTATTCATCTGTTTTCCTGTGCCACATTCTGAAAACCAGGTAACTTGACACTGGATTTGTTTATGCTCAGAATATTATGAGGCCATAATGTTTTCTTTTGTATTGTTCAGCACAAACTGTGAGAGAAAATGTGTGCTTAAGCTACATATATACTGTAACTGCACAAGAAGCTAGTTTCTGCTCCCAGTAAAAGTGAAAAACTAGAACTAAACCTCTGTGCCATTAAAGGTCCAAACACTCAAATCTTATATTCAAACATATGAAAAATCAGCTTTTGGGGAGGCAGGTCTTCTGATCACAACTGAAAATTTTGTCCCGTGTCCTGTTCCAGGAAGTACTTCACTCATCTAAATAAAAATTGATATCAAAGGAATAGTTTGGAATTTTTGGAAATATGCTTATTCACTTTCTTGCTAAATGTTACATAAGAAGACTAATTCCACTCTCATAACAGCCAACAGCCAGTTAGCTTACCTTAGCATAAAGACTGGAAACGAGTTCAACAAGATAAAATATCAACAAAATAAACAGACTGTTCAGCAGCAGTTTACAAGCACATTTTACTCAGATCCAGTTTGTCTCTAATGTACTTCAGCTCCGAGTATTTTTCCCTCCAGAATTCCAAATAATTTTCTTTTTAAATTTTCAAGGTTACTTGAACAGTTCACTAGATAAGCACTTTAAGTTGACATACATCCACTGAGCAGCACTTGAGGTCCACCATACTGTGAGACCACTTCATCTTTTATTATGGTAATTTCCAAAGTGTGAAGTGCTCTCAGACCACCTACTATGCCACAGCCTTCAAAACAGTCTGAAATAGGTCAACAAACTCATAATGCAGAATCATACTGCAAATGCATTTAAATCTAACCTTAAGAGAATTGATGCGCTATTTACGTTCAAATGTAAATGTCACAACAGTAAATGAATGCAAACATTGTTTTAATGTTAGCATGACTCCTTCATATACTCCTTTAAAGAATTTCCCCTCGGGGATAAATAAAGGAATTCTGATTCTGATATGGATAAGCGTGTGGAAAGTCTTGAGATTATTTCAGCATTTACTCATTTGTCCACTTCTCAGCACAACTCTGCAAGCTCTTTGAAGTATGAAGATTTATTGAGTTTATTTCCTCTCTTTCAGAATCTGTCAGAATGGTTTTGCTTGGGGAGAAGGGCACTCTTAGGGCTCTGAGGCACTGCAGTAGAGCTGCAGGTATATGGCAGAGAGTTCCTTTCATGTTGTAGCAGTGGGACTGAATGTTTAAAGAATTCATTCTGCGTGGATTGGGCCCCTTAAACCATTAATCTATGCAGTGTTTTCAGGGTTTTAATAATGGCTAACTTTAGTAGAGCTTTCGGGCTCCAGCTTTTTATCCCCCTCTCTCTTTTCACTGATTCTTTTACTTTTGTGAGCAAGCTGAGAATTCTCACGGGGGTAACCCCATAATGCTAACCAACATAAGATGAACTTGTGAAATGCTACACCCACCAACATTTATTTAAAGAAAACCAAAGGGAAAAAAAGGGAAAAAAGTTCCTCCTTATGCTTTGGCTGCCTATCGCCACAGGAAAACTCTTATCCGTATTATAAACTGGTGCAATTGGTTTTTCAGTGTTTTATTATACTTTGAAATACCCATGAAATGATTGCAATACAAACATTCTTGATCCCATCTGGGAATTAACATCAAAACAGACTTCTCACCTCAAGCCAGTGGGCTGAAGCGTGAATTAGTAATTACCTATTGATTACATTTGAATTTTTATTAATGTGCAGTAAAGGTTTAGTGGCACTTTGCCACATAGGCATTAATCAGCTCCAGAGAAAGTGTTGAGATGTAAACTGATCTCAGTGTCAAAGTTATGCAACGCTGACACTCCTGAATTTTCTTCTCTGACGTTTCTACCCATCCTGACAGACAGAGTGTCTTTGTTACTGCAACAAAGCTCTCTGCTCGATGCTTTTCTGCTGCTAATTCACATCTTGCGATTCAAAGAACCCTCTGCAAGTTCTTTTACACAGGGAGCATCGGCGGCAGACAATGACCTCCTTCACTAGACTGGTCGATAAATCATTTATTTTCAATATTACTCACAGTTCGAGTGTTTTCTGGTTGAAGAATTCCTAAATGATTCAAAGAACATACAGGAATGTTGTACTGAAATATCTGACTGTATGTGCCTGTGAATGAGAAAGTATATTCATTAAATGATATGGTGTGTCCGTGGTTAATGCAAAAAAGAAGAGAAGAATTACATAAATATATTGCAGACCACATTTTGTACTGTTTCTTACTAAGGGGAAAGTCTGTGTTTCTTCAGTTTAAAACTTAAACATGTAATATTATTTTATGCGGAGACAAGCTTGAAACATGACATGACATCATCATTTAAGTTAACTTTATGGACATGTTGGCAAGTTTCGTATTTATACAACAGGTATGAAAAACAGAGGCACTCGTTTGGATTGTGTTTCCTGATCTTCTTCACCAGCTCCTGAGAAAAATACACGGCTCTTTAGCAGCTAGGGCTGTAAAATCAAAACAACAGGTTTACATATATTGAAATTCTTTTAATTCCAAGAAGTCCACTTTCTTGGAACTGCATCTTGCCCTTTTGAAGCATGAAGCTGGTTGTGTATTTCTTCATGTGCATCTGCAGATGTGAGCAGATTTGTGCGTGGTAATGGAACACTATGAATGTAGTTTATTGTAGTAGGCCTACGTGCCATAATTTACGCAGAGAATAGTCCGTGACAACAGTGAAGCCAAATTCCCTATGACAACATCAGCACACAGTAAATGGTTCACACATTGCCGTAATGTGTTATTGTGGAGAATATTCCTTAATCTTAACAAGCTTAAAGGAATGGTGCATCATTTGGGAAATGCGTTTATTTTCAGTGACCGAAAAGTAGAAATGTAAATGTAAAAAGGCATGATATGAGTATTGACCATATCCTATTTGAAAATGGTCAAACATTAATATATTCCCTAAATGTTGATCTATTCTTTTAATTAACAGAGCAATTAAACATTCAATATTAACATAACGCATTCACAACAAAGCTGCTGCAAACTGAAAAGGTGTAAAGAGGGAAACAGGAGCTTTGTATTCTGCCACGTATCAGGCGAACACTCTTCCAAAAAATCCAGTAACTTCTGTCTTGCATTAACAAGACATCCTGCCACAAAGCACTGCAAGGTGATTAATGAATAATGTTGGCAAGCTGTAGTGGAGACTTCTGAGAAATCACTGACACGGATACAATCCTGAACTGTCATCTGAAGTGAATACTGGGACAGCTTTGTTTCTCTTTTTTCACCTCCCTGTCTCCTTTTGCATCAGGGTAGCCGTCTGTTTAAAGATGTCACCTTTTAACCATAAGATCAGTTGATTAGTTCATCATTTAGAATGTTGTTGACCATATTTCCATCATAGATATGCAGAGAATTGTCTTTTCAGTAGGTTCTTTCCATACAGGGACACATAAAACCTCAAGACTTCCTATTGCAGTTCTTCTGAACTTCTCTTTTTATTCATACACATATACACATACTTCCTCTCTTTCTCTTTTACTCTATGTTTTTGCCTCGTCGACAGGCCTTCCTCTTCCTTGTTAATGCCTGCCTGTCTGGAACGCTTGTTAGTCTACGTCTCCCGCGGACTACCCCTTTACTACGTGCTGTAGAAGCAAAGAGGCGGTGACATGTCACATAAACAAAGGGGGAGAAAAATGGGCCACATCATGTGGAGGTACAGCACAGAAAGTCACACTGGAGGCCCCCGTTTGATGTGCGCGCACAGAGAACGGTGACCTAGTTTAGCACTGACATGTTTATGGGTGATGAGCGCAGACCAGTGATCTCGCTAGCAGAGATTGCACCCTTGCTCCAGGGCCCTCTCATTTGGAGCACTTGGGCTTGAAACCATTCCAGCAGACGAGACACGATTCTTGCTGGGTGGAACCTGAATGCTCCTCCTTCATGGCAGCCCACGTGTCTTCTACTGCCTTTACTGCCTTTCTTTACATGTTATCATCACATCTTTTTCATTTTTAGCCATAGTAGCAGCATGTCTCTAAGGATACCAGTGCCATTCTGTCTGTCCACCGTGACTAGTAAATGTTTGCATGCTAACGTACTTAACTAAGATGGCAAATAAGGTAGACATATCTGCTTAGCATTGCCGCGTTAGCAATGTTTCACATTGACATCAGCAAGCTGATTCCAGCCTTTGCATTTCTGTGCCACAGAACTATTAAATTGATTACGTTTTCAGATTTTTGTCTGTAAGCTCAGGTTCTCGCCTCCTTGTTCATCACTATATGGAGTGGTAGTTTTTCCTATGCATCTGTGCATGGAATGCCTCTCCGGGCTTGAATTATTTATTTTCCCACCAATGTGAGACAACGTGCGTTGGGCTGCTTTTCTAAGACCTGCAGTAACCTGACCAGTAAACCCAGCAACCTTTCAGCTGCTCATTTTCTTGTTCCTGTCAAAACATATGTCTTGTTTTTGTATTACACTACAGGAACTAGTGACATAAATTGCCCTGGTCCTCATTATTTTAAAATTATACTTAATGCTTATTTCACAAGTTCATGGGTTCAAGAACAATAATGAGTCCTTATTCCTATGGCAGCTATCTCATGGTGTCCAAGGCCATGTGTGAGTTGCCACAGGGCCTGCATGACAGCCTGAGTGTATTCATTTTTCTGATTAAAGCCTCTGATGAAGAGGCCTGCTCTATAATTACAGCCAACTCCACAGCCACTCTTTGTGAGATTCATGTTACCAGGGCAACAAGCAAATTAAATATGTCTCCGAGGGGACTAAACATACCCTTGCTCTATAAGTGTAATCTTGTTTGATGCGCTTGCCACGATGCTCTCCCTGTGAGAGGGGAAATAATTCACAGAGATTGGTTGGATAAAGGGCAGAGGCAAGCGAGTCTACTGTGTTACCCTGTCATACCATCAGTCAGAGAATGGGAAAGACATTCTGTCTCAGTATGAGCTTTTTCTTTTTTACATTAATAATAGAGTTACAAAGCCACAAAGGATGATTATGACTTGGCCTAAAGATCAGTTTTCTCTGTTCAGTAGGGACTTAATTGGCCAGAAATAGCAGGCTTTAAATCTGCTCACTGTCAAAAAAACAACTGCAAATGCAATGAACCTTCATGGTCAAGACTATTTGATGTTCACATTTATTTTTTTAGCCACACCAGCGGGATGGAAATGTCAAGCCTTTGGCCAGTCAATCCATCGCTTTGGTTCCAACAGATATCCCTCCGCAAACACTGAGAGGACTGACATGGAACAGTCATGATCACCAGAGGTTAAAGCCTCCTAATGACTTTGGTGATTTCCTTTCTTTTCCTCTAGTATTAATATGAGGTTGAGACGTTTGGGTGTTGGTGAAATGTTTGGTCAGTTTCTCTAAAGCAAAGCATAGCTGCAAGGTGGAAGAAGCCATTTCAGGCACTGTACAGATTAACTGCCAAGATGCTTTTCCGCAAGAAACATCCAGTCATATCCAAAATCTGTCTTATTATCTGTGTTGAAAACAGTCATTATTGTTGTTGTTATTGTTAGCTGTTATTGCATGATTGTTAGCTGTCCTCTGACAATCCCATTATGCCTTTGGTTGAGTCTGTCGACCAATAAGAGTCTTCATTTCTGTCCGACTGCTTCTGTGCGTGTAGAGTTTGAGAGTAGCTTTGCTCAACACTGGTTAGCATGCTGTCATTCAGCTCAAAGCTTCGCTGTGCCTAAGTACAGCCTCACAGAGTGACTAGAATAGGTGTAGGCTTGTTTTCTCAACTCTATAAATATCTTTAATAGTCATAATAGTCTGCTTGGGGACTAGCACTGAGAGCAGGACACTGCTGGAAACAAGCAGTGCAGGGTGCAGGGGGTGGAGGGCGACCCGTTGCATGATATGTTGCAATAAACAAATAAAAATGTAGGCGATATTAGCTGCATGTAATATTTCGTAAGTAGGAACATCAGTCCTTATTAACTTTGCTATAGATAGTCGCGGGATGTCCTCAGCGCTCAGCTCTAAACATAGACCGTTCTGCTATTCTCTCGACATCAACTCCATGGATTTGTCCAGCTATTTCTCACCTACATTTCAAATTCGTCATCAACACACAGCAAGGGTTTCATAGTGTCAATTTGAATTACATGAGCGGGCCATATGATCTGGCTGCAAATTGAATTTCCTAGTAGGCACTCATCTATCTCTGTCACTGGTCTGCTGTTAGATTGCAAGATTTGTTGGAAGGACTCACTGATCCATTCCTATTGACTTATTCTGCAGCTCTCTTGCATGAATAAATGTAATGTAAATGCTAGTTTATCTTTTGTAAAATGGGATAGATTCAGTGCAGGTGATATTTGAAAGACTGAGCCTGGCATGGTATTATTTTTAACTTGCACATCGCTCTGTTCTTTATAATTGCACTGGTCATTATAATTGGTGTTTTATAGTACAAAGTATAAAAAGTGATCTACAGTGAGATCGGCATGTTTGCATCTAATAATGAAAAATAATCTGAACAAGGTCACAATCACTGGTCTTAACGTGATCTTAAAATGGTGGGTATTTCATGCACACATGCTGCAGGTTGACGCACTGTCAGATTCCTACATGTGGGAACAAGTGCAGTGTTATGGTTTGAGTCCGAGGTCAGAGATAATGTTTGTATCTATCAACGTTCACTCCCGTAATGTCCACTCTTTTTTAATAAGATTACGAGGTTATAAGGCAAAAGGGGCTCTCACAATGCCTACTAATATACATTTGTTCCAACTCTGACAGCAGATGGCAGGAGAATGAAAACACCTTGAGGAGACGACAGAAGGAGGAACAACTGAGAGAAGAGAAGCGAGGCCTTGAATGCAGCACTGAAAGAGAGGGTCTAGGCTCTGGAGACCAGTTAAAACAACAGTCCGAGCAATGAAAAGCTACTTTCATCTGGACTACACATCCAGTTCCCACCACAAGCTTAGGTATCAGTGTGTGGGACATGATGGAGAGGGCACCGCAGTGTGTATAAAGCCGACCATCTGGCATCATAAAAAAAAGCTGTGAACACTGAGGCCCCACAGAGTATCCATCACACGAGACAAACACAAGCAACTTTGAATAGTAATTGTCAAGACTGGCTTGTGTGTTTGTTTCAACAGAACTTTCTGCCAGAAGAAGCATAAATGTGTGAAATCCGAGCTTTTGATTATCATATATCACCATTTCCAGGACAGGTTGATATGAACATTTTGTGCACCTGCTCAGATCAACATGTCCTTTACAAGCTGAATTTCCTAACACAGTATTTGCATCCCCGTTTGCTCCCAAACCTTTAGAAGTGATAGCTCAACATTACTGGAAAGACACTTTATTTTGGCTGTATTTTGGCTTTAGATGAGAAGATTGCTGCCACTTAAGTCATTAAATATGAAGCCAGTCAGTTTGCTTTGCTTAGCAGAAAGACTTTCCAGAGATGATAAAATCCACCTAGTAGCACCTCCAAGGCTCACTAATTAACACATTATACTGTCTGTGTTTAATCCTTACAAAACCATTGTGTAAATATGACAAGTTGTGGTTTTATGGGGTGAGGGTGGGGTTAGGTGCCAGACTTTCTGGGCCAGAAGCGTCATCGAGTTCCAGCTTCTTCCAAAATATGATGATGTGTTGCTTTTCTCTGTTGTCTATTATTGTACTTAGAATAGCTTTGGGTTGCAGACTGTGTGTGAAACAAAACAAACACTGTGAAAACATCATCAGTTTGTGGCAAATAGAGAAAGAGTCCTTAATGACATCAGCACATTTGAAAAGAAGTTGATTTGTTACAGCTGAGGTTGAGGTTTAATATGTGTGGAAAATCTACGGTATTAATTTACTAAAATGTTTATGTGTGCCTGTCTTTTTCAGAAACATTGCGCTCCCTGGACAAAATTGCAAGCTCTAGTCGTGCCAATCATTAAACATTGTCTGAACTAAAATAAATAGACTAAATATCTAATACCAGACAGCTCACTTGATGATGTGTAGTCTGGCTTCGCCATGCAGGCAAGAACATGTCTGTGACTGGAGGCTCAGGCTGTGTGTGCAAACTGAACAGACCCATAAAATTGGACTGATCATTGTTTGACATCTAATATTAATTCAGAAGCGCAGTCCTCTGCTGGGGCACGACTGACATTTATGGGCATCGCTCCGAGGCATTGTATCCCTCTAGGAAGTGATATAAAAAATATTGGAGCTCGCTCCCCCCCAGCCTGATCGTGACACCAATCTCACACCTCTCTGGGAAGAGTTTAGACCTCTGAGACCGCTGCAGGGCATGACGTGAGAATCCTTTGTATGTCTTAATCTCTACCTAATAATGAGAAAGTCCATCATTTTGTTCAGCTGGGAATCTACCCTCAGAGGCCACCTTATTATCTAATTCAACAATAAACATGCAGTTGAATTTACACCTCTCTGAAACAAGACATTATAAGCCATTATAAGCTTTATAAAGGTGGAATATGTTGTAAAGGTGCTGAACTGGAATGCGTTATATTATATAAATATACCTAATAAAGTGCTAGTTGGCCTGAAGGTTAATTCGCCTACCTGTAATTTGTGATGAGTGACCTGGATCAGTTAGAACAGTTATTACATGTTCACTGTAGCATGTTGTTTCCACATTACATAGTAAAAACCCATGAACACACAGAAGTAAGAACAGTGGCTTCTCTTGTGAATGAACAGAAAGGCCGTCTCAGCTGGTTACAAACACATTTGATTCTTGTGCTTATAAAGACCCATAGTAATGCATTTGAGTTGGTCCTCTCTTGGGAAAGCACCACATCTGATTTAGTGTGGTGAGGCGAGGGTACGTAAGAGGGTCCCAGCCCCTGTTTAGAATCAGACATCCTGTCTGTTCAACCTTCGCCATGCCAAACTCATCAAGAAACTCCTTTCTAATATTAGGACCACCTCAACTCAAATGATTGTGACTTCTCTCTCCTTTACATGGTGCCCCCGTTATTTGATCTTAGCATGACATTCGGTACGACTTTCATTTGAAGTGCCCAGCTTTCAAAAGTGCATGATAATGTTTGCTTCATGCTAACTTATGTCTGTTAAAACAGGCGCCGTGGTAGCTTGAAGATGAGTAAACAGGAAGCCTTCTGACGTGGTCAGATGGCTCTTCTGTTTTGATATAATCCAGAGGGGAAAAGTCTACAATATCTGGAAAACAAGATACTTTTTGACTTCACAAAATCAAGATAGATCAAAGTAATGCACCCGCAGAGAATTATGACCCAACTCAGCAGTTCCCCTCAGCTCTTCAGAGTCTTTCAACTCAGTGTTTTGGTTCTCTGACCAGCAACTTTTGCTGATTTACCCTCAGCACTGTCATCAGTTTTCATTTCCAGATGCAGCAGGCAGATGTTTTCTACCTGCTCAGCACTAACCAGTAGACAGACAAAGTTAGTGGCTGTCTGGTGAACAAAGTGGAGCATTTAGCTGCTAAGAAGCCAGGGAAATATATGGATCTTTAAAGGAGTGTCAATATTGGACTTGCAACAGCTGAGTATGTAAACAGGTAAATGTTTGCCTGACAAATTCATGTTTATGGCACAGTCACAGCCACGAACATGTTAAGTGCATTTCCTTTGTTACAAAAAACAATTGAGAAGCACATTTTTTTAAATGTTTTGAATTGTGCAATGTTTACATCTACATTTATTTACAAGCAATTTTGTTTTTCCTTGTTTAACTTTTTCTATATGAACATTAAAGGTTGCGTTGAGTGCACAGCTGATTTCGACTGACCCAAAGTGCCCCAGAAAATCAATTAATGCAAGTTCAACCTTCAAGACTGCCCAGTCACGTGGTTCAAAAATCTTTTCATTAAATCAAATATTGATAATTTAACTCTTGCATCAAAGATATTATTGCACCACTGCAAAGAAACAAATACAGCTGACAATGAAACAACTTTCTAGCCCTCCCAGCTCCATAACGGACCTTCTTGTCGCATCATTAGTTAGAACCTGATTTTTGTGTGGAAATTTCTCATCCGTTCCAGTTTGTTTTCCTGTCTCTGGTAAGTCTTGTGAGAATCGCCTGTGATAAACGGTTACGTAAATGAATGAGCATGACCCTGGATGGGGCTGAACTTCAGTCAGAAGCATAAAGCCCAGACAGAAACCCTTTGTTGCCACATACTGAAACAAACTGCTACTTTTTTACGGCTTGTTACTGGATAATTGGGATGTAGGACAACATAATCAGTTGATTCTTACTGAGGTAATGAATTCATCTGTGTTAGATGGTTAAGATTATTTTTCCAGTCTTGCATTATTTACGGTCTTTCTTGACATGGACTGCCTTACCCCACAGGATTGACTACAACTGATGATTATCATAGTTGTGAATGACTTTGGTTTAAGGCACACATCAATCCTTATATATTGTACTGTTCTGTTTCTCAGATAACACAAGGGTGTCCAATGTTTGTATCCATCTTTTGCCAAATATCTATGGTTTAAAACTATAACAAAAAAACAAGTGGGCAAGAAGGGAAGGCTGGCATTTAGCTCATTTTAGCTGGTCCTTGATTGAAACCTAAAAATGGCTAATGTGAGTGGGAGGCTTTTCAGTACAACTCCTCTGGGAACATGGGCCCATGTTCTTGTCAACAAGTAGCAGCATGAGTCACCCATTAAAGAGAAGTGCTTCCTGCGATCTGAGGGAGGGTCTAAAATAGACCAGTCACGACAGATGCTTGCTTTGTTAATCATTCAAGGCTTTTAATGCAAACATTTTAAATAAATGCTTCAGGCTGTAAAACATGTTTCATCATCTAAACATGTACTGTATATTTGCCAAACAGTTTTCTCTCTCCGAAAGACTAGTGGCTTTTGTGTCTTTGTTTGCAGTTTGTGTACGAATGCTTTACATGTGAAGCTTAGAAGGATTTTCTGCATTATCCTGCTCTCCAATAATGGCCAGGGATAGTGATGTCACATAGACCATTTGGACATGTTTCCAACGAATTCATCTAGTGGTTGTCTATATCACAACAGCCCAACTGTTTTGGACGTATTCTGGGTCACTGTTTGGGTCACATGCTTATTTCATAATGCTTTGTCTTCAGTTCAACATCTATAGCTTGTAATAGTCCTGTAAGCAATAATTAACAATATTTTTTTAGGGAGAGGACACAAAAACAGCAACTCTTTTACAGTCTGCACTAAATCCAGCATGAGTCAAGCTCAGTCATTGTTTTGGTACTTTTCAAAGGCATTGGTGTATTGTATGTATTGTATGTATTGTATGTATGTATTGTCTTGTTTTGCCCTGCAAGACTAGAGCCTGCACCTCAGGGTTCACCACTGAATTCTCTGGATGTGCCCAATTGAATTATTGAGCGATTGACACCCGCCAAGCACCACATTTCCTGGGAAGACTACTCCAATATGAGTCACCGGAGGGGGCCTTCAGTGTCCTTGTTAATAGTGTTGAATCGTGCAGCTCTCCACAATAAGTTTTATTCCCATTGAATGAATAAATGAATCATGGGGCTCCCTGTGAATCACAATGTTTCTGGCTCTTATCTGCCTTGGGGGACGATGGACGATGGCTACAGTACATTAGCATTTGTCTGTGTGTATGCTGCAGTGCATTTGAAAACATATTTTTTCAATTTGCTTACTTTTTCCACACAGGTTTAAAAGACAAACTTGCACTTGTACAACAGAAGGACTCATACATCTGCATCTCTGTCAGTCACACTGGCCCACTTGTAATGAGAGAGTGAACACGTCTCCACCAAGCTGATTACTACATGAGCCTATAATCTGTGAACATCTGCAGCTTGTCTGTCGCCACTGGTCTCCACAGTGTGAGAAATCTGCCAATGGCAGATTTGTCTACTGTTGCTTTAGAGAATTACCTCAGTTTGGTCACAAGCATATTCTTCCTCAGTTTTGGCACACAGACTCAGACATGCTGATCGGGCTGAATCACATGATATCCATGTGTGACTTGGATGTAAGAATGTATCATAACACTTGGTATACATACATACTATACAAAGCCTGTTTGTTTTTTGAATTTGTACTTCAATTGAGTATTTCCATTTTATGCCACTTTAGACTTCTACTCCAGTTCTACTTCAGATTAGCCATACAATAATATAATGCTCACAAAGGGCATTTTTCTTCATAATAAGCAGGCTATTTCCAATACATCTTGAGACTAATACTTTTATTTCATTAAACTCTTGATTGCACTACTATTTTTTTTATTTTTACATCGTATTATAGTTACTTTTAATTGAGTAAATGATCTTCACCACCATCAAAACATATTCCAAAATCTGAAGGAGACTTTAATAAAGAAATCACTTAATTCAACACCACCGCAATCCAACACACTGGATATCAAGGTGTTTTCAAGTGCTGTTTTTTTGTTTTTTTTGGTTTTTTTTTGCCTGCATGGTTCTGTTCAACAGTAGCTCATTGTTGTGTTGATTTTACATCCCGAGTTGATGAAATGAGCAGCTGTGAGCTACGTGTTCCTGTAACTGTTAAGACTGTGCCCTGCTGGCAGACCAATGAGGCAAATCCAGTATATCCCAATTATGCAGTGGAGCGCTTTACTCCACTTACCAAAGTAAGTGCATTACCCACTAATCAGTGCCTGGCTGTACTTGTTAGTGCACAACCTATGCTCATATTCATGCCAAGGTAAGTGCTTCTGGCAAATTAGCTTTAATTTCCCCATCACAGTGAATTCTCTTATTCATATGCAGAGTTGTGTTTGCTTAAAAAATACATCATGTTTTCTGGTTTCTCTCTGCAGCAGCCAACACCCATCAGAGCACACATTAGTTTTCATCCTGCTGTGACACAAACATGTATGAATGCATGTAAGTATGTACCTTGTGGAGTATAAATTTACTCTTTCATACTGAAAGACGAGTGCAGGTGCCCTAAAACTGTTTTGGCCACTTTGAGCCAGTGGTAACAGTATGTGAACACAACATATTGTATAACGTACACATATCACAAGATATGATCACCTTTAAAGTTCAAAATGCTGAGATACAAGAGCAGTGGAAGTGAGCCAAAAACACTAAAGTTGTGACTGGACAGCTAAATGGTGAGCTGAAACCCAAACAGTTTTCTAATTGGTGCTCTATTAGCTGCAATACCAGCAGTGTAAAACAGACTTGATGGAAAGGCAGGACCAAGAATTAAAACATAATGCAAAGCAGTATAGTTGCTCCGCCTTCACCGTTCTTGTAGTGTATGGATGATGTAAAAAGAGTAAATATTAACTGAAACAAAAAGTAGGAAATTGTTTTCTCCAGGTTAATACATATAAGTTCCCATGGCAGCAGTGCTGTTTATAGCCATTTTAATCCCAAACTCTCCCAGAGCAGCTTAAGTGTGCAGTATGGCGATCTAACTTGGTTATGTCTGTGACATAGAAAACCCTGGCTTTAGGCTCAACATACCTTGTTAACCTTGCAGTAAAACCCCTCAAGACAAGACTCACACAGCCGTAACAGGAAGACCACCACAAAGCTGCATCAGCACTCTGCACCACAACTAAAAGCCAGAAAAAAAGCAAAACATTTAACAGTAATCAGTCTGGGATGTCAACATTGACAGTTCATAATGTTAAAGCCTTAGTTTTATTGGTGATGAATCATGTTACTCATCTTTAGGAGGATTATGTGCACTTGTGGCGTAGCTTAGCGTTGAGACTTGGGCAGTTGTGCAGCTGCTGGCAAGCAGATGAACCATAGAGGAACATTACCAGCTATTATCTTTTTTAATTATTTGTGTATGACCAGTTAAAAGAGTTAAAAGACTTATGTCTCACCATTCCATGACTTATACGGCTCCAAAAGTCTTTTTTCTGCGGCGAGCTCTTCTTCAGCCCATTGCCAAGCAGGATTACAGTATAACAAATCTAATAATTCAGGTTAAAGACACTGCAGTGAGCAGAAATGTGTATCACATCACCCCCATGCTGGTACCACACATGCAAACACGGTGATGTGCTGAACAAAGCCTGGTGTACGATGCCACTGGAGCATTTAATACACAACATCATTGATATTTCTTATAATAGTAGCTACCATCCCTTATATACAGCTCCATAAACAACAAATGAAGCTACTTTAACAGTTTAAATGAGATACTCCTTGTCCAGTAGACCCATCTAATATTTCATTCCTTTTGATTTTCAGTTGTGGTCTCATTTTGCACTCAGTGTCCAAAGACTTCCTGGGGAATTCAATAGTTTAAAAGACAGCAAAAAAGTTGACTTAGTGTGGATCATATTACAATCCACTAAACTTTAGGCAACCTTTGAAAAGTTTCATGAATGCTTTTGGAAAAGTCTCTGTTGATTCTGTTGTTATCTGGGACAACCTCAATCCTGCACTTATGTAAATCCATCCATTGCAGTACCATGCAATCAGGCCCTGTGACTGAACCAAAGCAGATTTGCTGTGATCTACAAACCCGGATGGCATAGACAGAGTCTGAGCCAGGGCCTCTTATGCAAATTCAGCCAGCTGTGGCTGTTTGGTTCTGTGTGTGCAGGGAATGTGTTTACATAACGCCCATTTGGGCTTTTTTCACTTCACACAGCAGGGCCTAAAGAAAGTTGAAAGCATGCAGTTAGGATTATTTTTATTTACACCCCCCAGTCTGTTTTCAAGGCACTTTTTAAAAAGCTGGTCTCACTGTTGATAGTTTTTATTTATCTCACCGTGGATGCTTGTTGTCCTCTCTGTTATAATTAAAGTGCCGTCATCATTCAGTGCTAAACTGTACAGCATTAACAGGCGGGATTATTAATTAATTATGCTTTTCTGTCTTTTAGTACCCGTGTGAATTAGGGGATATTTTTCTTTCCTGTCACATATTTAGTAGTAATAGTGTCACAACTACAGTATAGCTTATCTTTTTAGATGTTCATATGAGCAAGCAGATACAGTAGAACAGCTCACTGTGGAGTTCAAAGTTCCAGTTAAGGAGCAAAGTTATGTCACTATATATCTGAAATACACATTTTCTCTGTGATCCCTATCTGTCTCATGAGTACACGTATATAAATGCCTCCTGCCCCGACTTGATATACCACCAGGTGACACAAAACAATGTTTGTCTTTGGTAAGCACACCCCTAACACAAGCTCTTGTACCTATGAAAGGAGTGGCCTGCATGGGGGGTGGCATTGAAGACTGCAATGCAAGAAGGACGACAGGATAAGCGGCTCAAAACCACGTTCAACTCCATGCTGCACGCAATGCATTCTGGTTCTTGTAGTTTTTTCATCTTTATGGGGAATATTACAGCCTTTTTCAGTTTTCTGCAGTCACAGGGCACAAAATGAATGAAACTATCAGTCAAATAATTACTTTGAATTTGTATTTTTAAGAAACGGTTTTGTTTTCCAGATTCCACTTTACACTGTTTGTTATAGGTGACCAGCAGCTACATACTGTCAGATACATGTAGTGCAGTGAAAAGTAAAATATTTTCATGTGAAATGCCATATAAAGTAGCATAAAATATAAATACTCAAGTAAAAGTACTTCCCTATCGTATTTCAGTACAGTACTTTCATTCGTGTAGTTTGCTTAGGTACATTACGTGGCCAATTTTGACAGTGTTGCTGTAAAGGTCCACCTCTTCAGTGTTTTACACAGCACACAGCATGTCCCACTATTTGTCTTTCAGCGGTTCAGGTACTGCTTTCATTTGAGACAACCTTAATGCGTCTCTCCCAGCATGTGCCCTAATGGTGGCTCAGAGTCCAGCCCTGTTTTCCTGTGGCTGAAAATCAGAGCCTGATCTGTGCTAAGCCCTGGAGCTTAAATCCCTCTCAGACGCTCATTAATGCGCTTGGTGTGGGACCACACCGGGGTTATGTCATTCTCCTGAGCCAGGAGACCCTGACCCTGTGTCTGACAGAGGGATCTTCTCCTCCCCCTCATCCTCCTCCTCCTCCTCCTCTTCCTCGTCACCTTCATGCTCTTTCATTTCTTCTTTAACCACTGTATCTCAACCTCTGCCACCTTCTGATCTTTCACACTCCTAATCCCCCTTCACAAATTCTTCTTAATACGACAGCAAAAGGAAAGAATCAAGAGAAGAGGGGTGATCATTCAGCGATATACTGTTAGGCCTGTGCTAGGAATAAGACTAATTAAGTTATACATAGCATCCATTAGCTGTGCATTGCTTTTCGGGTGGTCTGGAGCCAATCCCAGCTGACAATAGACGAGAAGCTGGGTTTGGCGGGTTGTCAGTTCACCGCGATCACAGGGCTGACACAACCGCTCATGCACACAGAATCACCAGTGAACCTAACCTGCACATGGAGACATGCAAACCCCACACGGGGGGTGACAGCCCTGGCCACCGCATCACTGTGTCACCACATGTTTATCTTTGAAGTTGCAGAGATTTGCTGTTACCCAGCGTCTCGATGGTTTACGTGTTTTAAAGAGTGATAAATCCACAAAACAATAAAATGATGCTGTGTGTGCCTCCCTTTTTGCTATTTCAAGCAAAGATACTTTGACACTGTGTTGTGCAAGAGGCAAAGTTCACATCTCATGATGAGTGGTGAAAAGAAATAAAGCAGCAAGTGATGAGAGTCCGAGCATAAAAGGAACTGCTGATTGTGTCATAAGCCTCATGTTTGCCAGATTTGTTTTATTTCAGCTTTGCAGAGTGCTTGTGAAGTGTGATACTGCTATGCAGTTGAGTACCACTTAAAAGTGATATTTGGTATTTCATTGCAGTATATGAGTCATTGCATCAAGTTTCATAAGGGTTCATTCATCACCAAGAAATGATTAGTTTGGCCCAATAATCTTCAAGCTGCGCTAATCAATATTTTTATATTAACAATCAGTTAAATTACTTATGTTTAGGGTGAAAGGTGTTACCTGGAGTTATCACCATCTCTGCAGTTCAAATGAGTTCTGTGGAGCAGCTTTGCATCTGTCTGCTTATTGTTTACCGCTTGCAGTTTTGGATGAGGTCTGATAAACGATGTATGATGTATGACTGTACACAACACGACCAGCAACAAACAGCACTCATAAGCTTAGCAATGAGCTGGTGAATATGTTGGGTCATTTAGCAGCTAGAATTGGTTCCAAATATTTTGGTGGCGAGCAAAAATAGAGCAAAACCAGGTGGAATATTGGACAAATTAACCAGGTGGAACAAAAACACAACTCTGAATGACTGCTAGTATCTCTGTCTCTTTGTAAACATGCAACTATCTGTTAATGCTTGACAAAGTTATGTTTACAGTATATTTTCTGTTGCTCATCAAGATCCTTAAGGCCTGACAACCATGTGCACAGCATTTGTCAAGCCACTTGCAAAACACATTTTTGAATGTTTTAAATTGTGCTGTGTTTACATCCATTTTTTTTTTTTTTTTTTTGCATGCAGTTTCCTCTGTCCATATCCTCGTGGGAGCATTGCCAAGTTTATTTGTTTAATGATTGTCATGCTAAATCAGTGGATGACTCATTTAGAATTTTAGTTGTAAAAGAAACTGGACTAACATTACAAAGTCATCTGAATGTGTTTGGATATCTGACACTGTGATTGGAGATGCTTAAAAATCAAGTTTGCAGGTCATTTGTGTTGCTTACACAATATGGACAAAAGTCTTGGGACATCTGACCATTTCACCATCAGAGGCCTTAATGGCATTGCATTCTAAATACATGGACAGCTTTGCAGCTGTAACAGTTTCTACACTTGTAGGAAGGCTTTCCACAAAATTTTGGAGTGTTTGGGGGAATTTTTGCCCATTCATGCAGTAGAGCATTTGAGGTCAGACACCGATACTGGACAAAAAGGGCTGACTCACAATTTCTGTTCCAGTTCATCCCAAAGGTGTTGGATGGGGTTGAGGTCAGGACTGTGTGGGCCAGTCAAGTTCTTCAACACCAAACTCATCCAACCTTGTCTTTATGGAGCTTTGCTTTGTGCACTGGGACTCAGTCATGCTGGAATAGAAAAGAGCCTTCAACAAACTGTTGCCACAAAGTTGAAAGCATAGCATTGTCCACAATGTCTTGGTTTGCTGAAGCATTAAGATTTCCCTTCACTGGAAGTCAGGGGCCGAGCCCAAACCCTGAAAAACAGCCCCATACAACATCTGAGTTTAATAGTAAAGAGATGTGTCCCAGTACTTTTGTCTATATAATTTATTTCTTGCTGCACTTCAGTTCTGCACTCGAACTCAAATGGCAACATCACATCTGTTTACAGACTAGGCTTACGTCATGATATAATAATACAACTAAACTAAAATAGTGACACAAGGACTTTCACAAAGTATATACGGGCATGTGATGACATAGCACCATCCTGTATCTGAGCTCACAGTCTACACAGTTTGTTAGTACACCCGCCATTTACCAGCCTTACACAAAAACCACAATATCATGCAGTCATACATCATCCTCTCATTTCACTGCAACTACGCAGGCCATGAAGGTTTTAATCAACGTGCTCTTTGTACCCTGCCACACATGGAGGCTGCTCATTGGTGCTTTTGAAAATCTTTTCAAGTACCACAATCTATTTCAAACTGAGCATTGCATCACAGCCTGATGACATTCACATATAATTGAGTGTTTATATATTTATTGTTGCAATACATTCCTGTCCACAAATTCTGAAAATATATTTCATTTTATTAGTATTCCAGACTTGTTCACAATCTCCATATTGTGTACTTAAGCATTCACTTGCCCACACTCAACCCACCCACACACACACAAACAAACAAACACTTTTTCTTGTGTCTACATTGCATAATTTGTGTGACTTTTCTGAAAGGACTCAATCAACACACAGCGAAATATGTCACAACAGTGAATAGGCTGTGTCACATGATCAGGGTTGGCCACAGGCTATATACATATATGACAGTTTGAACTGTTGCATAATCATCAGGGATGTTTTCACTGCTGGTTCACTTCTCCTAGAAAATGATCAATAGCAGCTGAAATACTTTAATTACATGTACAGGATTGCAGCAGCTTTAAACAGCAAAGCCAGCGAAGTGGAATTCATATTGGCACGGTGTGAAGCGGTCTTGTGGGAAAGAAAAGGCAACAATATGGAGAGCAAAAAACAGAAAGCATGGCAAAAGTTCTGTTTTCTGACACAGAAGCAGTAGATTTTAATATTTCTGGCATGAGAGTGAACCTTCTCCTACACAATAACCTCGCTTCTCCCTGTGTGCGTGATGGGCCCGGCGGCTGAGGACTAAAACTCGGCCAGAAGCCATTGGTTGCAACATGAGATATGAGAGCTGGGCTGGAGTTTTGGCTGCACCCCAAGAAACAGAATGTACTTGAACAAATTCCAGCAGCAAAAGTTAATACAGGCCAGAGTGGTTTTATCTATCAGTATCTCAGATTGCATGCATCCACAGGAACAAGCAGTCTTCCCACCACTATTTTCAAGGTCTCTACTTTATTTATTAGCTTCACTTTTCTCTTCTCTTTGTCCAAATGACAACAAACTATTTAAAGACAAATATATTAGGGAAAAATCTGATGTTCTGAGAGATTTTACCACAGTTATTTGTATCCATGTTAATGGAGTGACCCTGTGGTTGGTAGTATTGGACTGTTGGAGCACCACTTTGGTCCATAAAGAAATGAAATATCTCAACAATGACTGGATGTATTGCCATGAAATTTGGCACAATCACGGTCCACATATGTCTACTTAACTTTAGTGCCACCATCAAAATGTTATTTTCCTCAACACTTTGGTTCATGAGCAGTTACCTAAAAATAAAAAAAGGGATTACATTCCCATTAGCCTCAGCCCTTATTTTTGTTTAACGCTCATTAACAAACATTTGTGTGCTAACATGCTAAACTAACTAAAGACAGCGAACACAGTAAACATTACCTGCTAAACATGTGACAGCGCCGCAAGTGTGGCTCAGTTGTTTGTTCTCTACAGTGTGTGCACGCACATGTACACTTTACATGTGTAACTGCACACCCTATTGATAATGCACACAGCTGGTCACATCATTAGTATTGATCTGCCTTTCTAAAATGGATTACAACCCAGCCGTCCTCCATTCTTTGGAAGCAGCTAGATGGACAATGAAGATACATTTTATTATCCTCTTGATCTCCCGAATAACAAACCATTTCACAAACCATTTATATACATATATATTTATATGTATCTATTGACATCATATGGGGGTGGTTATTAAGGGATGTTCAAGTAGTGGACCGGCTCAACACTTCCATACAAGGCCACGATTCACAGCAGGGTTTGGCAGACTCACATTAAAAGTGACAACAAAGGGAAAGTGGACTGGTTTGTTCCTAGCACATTTTGTTTTACTTCCTTTTAGCACACGACAAAACACGTCGACATGCTTTAAAGGCATGAAAGTGATACTATATGTTCTGCTATGTTCAAATGACTGCCATTATCAAGACAATCTTTATGTGCCATGTTTTACATACATCACTCAGGACGGCATGTCAGGCAAAGTAGGTGAGATATTACGGATGTTGGAGCCAATTAGTAATTTTGATATACGGTACATAGATTAACATTTGTTACAGTGCAGATATGAAGATAAAGGCCCACAGCTGCGATGAAACATGAGACGGTCTTTCATTTCATGCCGGGAGGAAATTGCTTCCTGCTGGAAAGCAACTCAAAGATGAAACTCACAGATAATTAATGATAATAAATTAGTTACCACAATGTGTCTTTTTTTTTCCTCTGCATGACCTTCTCTGCACTGCTTCAACAACAACCTGCTCTTCCCCCAATGCTTAAACCCCTTCCCTAACACTAAGAGGGACCCCCCATATTTTTGCTTGGTAATCAGTCTGTGTGGACGCTGATCCATCTGTGTCATTAATCACATGTGAAATGACAGTTACTGTTCGGACACACTAATCTGCATGAAAGAAACAGTTTAATTATGCAGCTTTATCAGATTCATTCTAATCCTGTGAGGATCTCTGCAAATTACAGTGCACTGAATCTCAACTGAATGGAAGTCACCCCACAGACAGCACACATATGGAAGGACGCTGCCCCCTGTTGGTTTTGCTCAGCACATCATGGTTTGTCGTACACTTCTCATCATGCCATATAAACTGAAACATGGAAGAGGATTGCTATTTTTACATTTCATTTCCGCTGGTGTTAAATAAATTGAACATAGGAACATACCTTTAAAATGTGATATCTGCATCTACTGGGACCTCCTCAGAACCTCAGAGGGGCTCAGGCTCTGTGGAAGGAAATCTACAGTAACACAAGCTTGGGGACAGTGGGACTGTTATCAATCAGGTCTTTGAATGAAGCGTTATTTGACAGGTATGTAATGCTGGACCTGCTCCACGTTAAGCCAATAAACAGTGCATTTCATTTTTTTTTTGTTCAGTTATCTTTGGAAACAATGTTCTTGTTCTATGCTGAAATAGCTGTCTGACAGTAGAAATGCCAGATTTTTCCTTGTACAGTCAGTTTCTTGGAAAACTAAAAGACTCCAGCAGTTCACTGGACGTAGGGTTAGGGTTAGGGTCATTGATTTAACAAACTGACATAATTCAGGACAATCAAAGTGAACCAAACCACACAAAAGAGAATGAAAAGATTAATTTATAATTCCATTTTATTTTCAGTATTACGCAACATTAGAAGTATAAATATCTGTTTTAATATACAACATCTATGACATCCATAGAGCTTTCCTTGGGCAAATTACAAAACTCAAAACACTTTTATTGCACATATTCTAAAAGACAAACCATTGTAAGCAAGTTCATCTAATACTAGTGTTGCACAGAGGAAGAAAACAAAAGGGAAACTGAAAAGACAAGCAGACAAAGAAGAACCTGACATATGAAAAGACACTGATTACTGCACAAACAAATGTTCTTGTTAAACATCCTTGTGGCAAAGGGAACAAAGTCACGCACTACTAGAAACAACATTTTCTGTGACACGGAACATAGATTTGGCAAATCAACAATATACAAAATATACATCCATGATGCTTTGTAAACAAACATTGAATGTGCTTTGAGGATTTAAATGTCAGTTGTCAAAAGGAAAGAAAACGTGTGTGTGTGTGTGTGTGTGTGTCGGGGGACATAAATGTTTATCAGTTGTTCAAATAAAATTCAGTGATTAAATCAGGACGAGTGGGGAGTTCATAAACCATTTTCAGTTCCAGTTTCACTTTTCTCACCCTTTGAACTGAATATTGGCAAACATTAAGGTGCATTTGTTCTCTCACAATACGATAGCGATACATACATTTACAATATCTAATGCGAGTAAACATCAGATTCTTTTAACATTAAAAGCTCTGCAATCGATCTCGCGTGTTTCATTCTTGGATACAGTACACCGTTTAGATAAACTATATTCTGTGTCATGTTAAATGAAGTCTTTTAGTATAAGGAGCAGACAAGATTATTGTTTTGACACAGCCAGCACAACAGAGCAAATACTGGGTTACATACTTAGTGTCCTAGGCTACTCTCTGGTTGTTCTTTAGGGTTTACAATGTAAAAGGCATCTATAGCATAGAAACGTACACGTGTGTGTGTGTGTGTGTGTGTGTGTGTGTGTGAGTAAATTGCGGAAAGTGAATGCGGTTATATGACAGCAGTGTGTAGTACCAAGTATTTGCACTTTAACATCAAATGTATGCCGTGGACACAAACTACGCTATGCAAATAATCAGGACTCGTCATATAAAATCTTTACCCTGGTGACGCTTTAAGCCAGCTGCTACTCATTATGAAGAGATCCAAACACTCACACGTGACTCGAACAACACTGAGACCGAATCCTGACACGAAAATCACCCGAAACCCACCCACCCCTCCACCAGGTGGTCGCTGACTGACCTCATGTCACTCTGCACAGACACCAACATAACTGGTGAGGATTCCCAAAGCCTTCAGAAATCTGCAGCAGTAATAACTGGCAAACAAAAAAAAAAAAAATAATAATGATGATTAAAAAAAATGCAGAACTGCTGGTTCAAATCAAAGATAGCATTTCATATTTTACACCCTTCAAACTGTAGTCAGTCATCAGATACATCCACAATAAAGACGTTCTTGGAAAACGCCGACAGCCCTCACAGTTTTGTTCTGTAATGCTACATTTTTAGAAAGAGCCCAGTCTCTCCCCTCGTGCCTTCTGCTCTCCGTCTCTTTTCAAGTTAACTTAAGAAGGTGAAAACATGTGAAAGGTCACAAAGGAGAGGACGCCTTCTGACGACACGCATCACGGCAGCTTACTTTAGACAGCAGAGTTATCGAGCAGAACGCAGTACTCCAATGTTGAGCATCCAAACAAATGACACTGCAAAATCTATACATATAATACAAACAACAATCATGTAAGCCCACGTGTCCCCGTTTTACAGTGTTATCATATTTACACCCCATTGCATAAAAATCAAAAATATAGGTACAGATGTCAGAGGAATGTGAATTAACACCGCGGCTTGCTAAGAACAGCAAGTTTTATTTCCTATCATCCTAAGGCTTCTTCACTAATTTATGATTTCTGGAACCATGAGATGTTTCCATACTATTTTTTTGTTGATACCATACAAGTTTTTAGGTGAAAAGCACAGGACAGAGTGCATTCCCTCTGTGTACCGCTGCACACAACCCAACACAAAAAGAACCCGATGATACTGAACTGAAACAACAGCTGCTAAATTGCCGAGCAAAATCGTGTGGTCTACTGCATTTAAAGGACATCAGGTCCTCCAAGTCTACAAATAAGAGTGCAATTCAAAATCTTTTATGGCACTGACTCTACAGTACATCACAACCTTTGTAAGGCTACTCACCCTATTGCCCCTGACATACTGATTGCACAAAAGCATTCTGCAATAAACAGAAACCAAACCTCCAAACATTCACTTGATGTAAAAATAAAACGCTAACTTCAGAAAATACCAGAAATTATCAGCAAATGATTGCCTACATTCAGACCAACAAACATGTACATGTGTTGTCATGTCATGTCATTTTAGCGTGCGCGCGCACACACACACACACACACACACACACACACACACACACACACACACACACACGCACTCTCCCACACATCTCTCTCAGCATGTAACAGCTTGCCCGGTCCTCAAACTAAAAAAGAAGGCATGATGATGCTTGCACAAACCATTTCTAACATTTTATCACATCTGGATTCTCTGCTGCGATGATGCCATTTTAACTCCCCTCTTTACTTTTTGTGACCAGAACTATGTGGTGACTCCTTCGGCTGCTTGCACCTGCCAGTGTCTTTGTCTGAACTGTCTTTTGGTGCAGAGGGAGCAGCTCTGGATGCGTCTCTTTTCGTGTTTTTCTGTGCAGATGTGACCTCCTGGCCAGTTTCTTTCTTCTTTCTCTCAGCCTGCTCCTTCTTGCTAGAGGACATGTTGATTCTGGTATCTGGACCCTTGTGACTGTCTGGCATGGGCGTTTCAGATCTGGGGCCTTCTTTGGATACCTTACCGACAGTCTCCTGGGGTCCGCAGCTGGGGATCCTGACCGAGACAGCACCGCCGCTCGAATGAGTCTCCTTTTTGGCTGCGGGTTTCGGCAGCACTGGTGGTAGATCAGGCTGTGAGGGAATGTCTGAGGGCTGCTGACGCTGAGGCGCAGCAGGTGGAGCGACGTGTTTAGGTTTGGAGTCATGGTGGTTTTTGATGACTGGGGCTTGATTTTGGGGCGAGGGGTCTTTATGTTTGGCATCAAGACTTTGTTTAACAAGTGCTGGAGCTACAGACGTCTTCAGAGTCGATGATGATGGGACAGATTTAGGAGATTTGGGCTTTGAGTCAGTGTTTTCTTTTACTATATGAGCTGAGGCTGCTACAGAGCTTTTGGGCTGGGTTTCTCTTTGCTTCACGTCAGCAAGAGTGGGAGAGGGCGTCAGCTGCACCAGTTCGTCCCGCTTTACATCACCTCCAGCAGATGGCAACGAGGCTTCCGTCCGTTTAGAGTCATGGGTTGGCTGGACGTTTGGAGCTGAGAGTGTAGATTCTTTAGACAGATCTCTCTGTTTGGAACTGGGGCTGCCCTTCAGTACTGGGACGGGAGCAGCTGTACTGTGTGGCTTCACTTCGAGGGTTTTTGTCTCGGTCTTCACAGCGGTGGGGGCTACAGGTGGTGGGTCAGGCCTTGACTTACTTCGGGGGCTCAAGATATTTTCATTTGCTGAAGGTGAACATTTTTGTTTTTCTCTCACACTGGTGAAAGCTTCTTTTTTAGAAGTGCAATATTCGGAATCAGCTGATTTGTGTTGTGCTTTGTCAGCTGGATTGTTTTTTGATAGTTGATCTGAATCTTTTACATTTTTAATCTTTGGTGATGTGGGATCCTCCTTTTTCTGCAACAATATGCTACTAGTCCCTATTGCACCAACAGACGTAGTTTTATCCTTTTTATTTACACCCGGCGTGACATCTGTAACATTATTTAACAAGGTGATCGTATTTGCTGCAGAAGTTTCTCTCTTTTGCTCCACTATCGGGTTTGCCCCCACTTTTGCAGCTGTGACACATTTGTTGACTTCATCATTAGAGCCCGAGGAACCAGGATCACTGACCACTTTTACAGCTGATCTGTTAGGTTCTACACTGTCCTTACTAACAGATCTTTCCTGACCTTTGGATTTTAAACTGCAGGTTTTATCTTGATCTGCAGAAGCGGATGCTGATGTTGTGGCAGAAGCCTGCGGTTCTTTATTTGAAGAGCAGATGTTCACCGGCTGCTGTTCTGAAAGCACGTTCTCCACAGATGCAGAGGTGTTCTGTACCATAGAAACAGAGGTCACGTTTGAGTTCTGTGCAGAGGTTGCTTTCTTTTCACAGCTCTGACGCCGACCTGCATCCAAACCACAGTTTATATCCTGCTTCAGCCTCACAGGTAACGTCCCACTGGCAGCTGCAGCTGGAGTCTCCATGGTTTTTAATTCTTTCTCCAGCTTGGGGGACGACAAAGAGACTACTGTCCTGGAGCTGTCATTATTATGTGATCTCGCGTGTGGTGTGACTTCCTGCTGCTCCACCTCATCGTCTTGATCTTCATTGCTGACTTCCCGTATGGAGGGTGTTTTCCCACAGGAGGAGAAGTGGGAGCTGTGTCGAGGACCTCTGTGTTCATGAGCCAGTGATGAACTGGCCTTCAAACCCGTCCTGCTCTCTTGTTTAACACCAAAAGTTGGCGCTTCCAGTTTGCTGGTGTGAACCTTTAATGATTCACCATGTTTATCTTGTGTTTTCTCACCACTTGTACTTATTTTATGATCATTCGACTGATCTTTGGAGGCAACTATGCTGTTTAGACAAGAAACCGCTTCAGGGCTTGGTGAACAAGCCAAGGGGCTCTTCGGCTTCTCTGTAGTTTTCATTTGGGGGATGGTTATCTGCCTCTCTGTAGGGGTCTGGAGCCAAACTGGAGGACTCACAGAAACAGTGTCACTTGTGTTCTCCGTCATCTTAGATAAACAGGTTTCTGTTTTGGAGACTCTGGGCCCTGAGAGCAGACCAATATCCAGAGTGCCCTCCAGAGGTCTGAGAGAGGAGACGTGGCGTCCTTCAAGTTTATATTCAGATGATGCCTTTCGCAGTGAAGACTCTGCAGAGGAGATGAGCTGGAGTTTTTCCACCGCGCTCTCTCCTCTGCTGGGGAAAAGCTTGGGGGCCATACCTTCGGGGCTGGAATGAACATTTCCCAGTCCTGCCTTCATGTGGTCATAAGACATGGCCGTGTCCAGCTGGAGGCTCTTAGACCTGGTGGAGCCAAAGTGCAGGTTCTCGTGGATGCCGGAAGAACATCGACATATGCAGTCTTCTCGTTCTTCAAATGACAGCCTTTTTCTAGTGAACTCGATGTTGGGAGCTTTGAAGTCCAATCTGTCTGGCTTAATGCTGTCTTTACCTTGTCTGGAGTGCTGCCACTCTGGGTGAATAGAGCAGAGAGTCGATCTGAGTCCATCACTCTCACCACCACCACCACCAGATGTTTCAGCGATGCCCTCAGAGGCACGCGTGGTGAGTTTCTTATACAGCACATCTTTAAGGGTTGTGCCAGCAGCTTTGGTCTCTAGAGAGCCAGAATCTGGACTGCTCTTGCTTTGGCCTCTGGCCAGAAAACTTTCATCCCTGTCATCACCACCCAAGGAGGTCGAGTCAGGTTCACGTAGGGCATCTTGCTTCTGCAGAGACTCCCTCCTCTCTGACCAGTCCTGTCTCTTCACAACCATCTTGGACTTCAGCTTTTCCTTATCAAGCTCCTCAACAGACTCCTGCCGGCTCATCTTGCGGCTGATGGGCCGCTTTAAGCAGCCCTGCTCAACAGGTCGTACACGGGTGACTGCCGGTGGCTCGCATGCTGTTTCATCCACACTCTGCAGGGTGGGGTAATCTCGCTCCCCAGTCTTCAGTTCCTCATCCTGCACCTCCTCTTGGGTCACTTCCAGGCTGTGTTTTCTGGGACACAGGTGCTTCTTATCCCCTGTGTAAGAGGGGGACAGCTTTTCCTCAGACTGGACACGTTTTAGGAGGGGTGAGCGAGGTGGCTCAGCACTTTTGGGGCGCACGATATGGCGTACAATGGTGGGAGGGGAATGAATCTTGGCTGGGAAGGCTTGTGTCGCCTTGGAAATGGCAACAGAATGTCCACAAAGAAGGGGAGAAGGTGAGCGCTGAGGAGACGTTGGCTGTGGGGTGGGTGAAGGCGTGCGAGCTAAAGGAGAAAGGGGAATGCTACCGGCAGACTTGCGGCGCCCCTGACGAAGCCTCTGACCTGGCAGTTTGGGGCCGAGGCCATGCAGAGTGCTGGGACGAATGTGGCCTGAGCCTGCGGGGGAGTTCGGAGCGCTGGAGCTGGGAGAGCTACTCTGGGAGGAATTTCCACCTGTAATAATAAGAAGACAAAGAAATGAATATCAGTATTTGAACATATAGTATGTGAAATGAAAATAAACAAACAGCAATTAAGCTACCATCAAAAGGAGTTCAACTCCCCACCTGACTGAGTGAAATCTGGTGTGGGGCGGAAGGCGGCAGTGGGGGAACGAGGGGAGAGACTGTGGGTAGGGGAGCCGGGGAGACTCTCACCAGATGACAATGAGTGGTTCAGAGAGGAGAAACTGCGGCTGGTGTGCAGAAGAGGAGAGGGCTGCATGGCAAAACGCCTGAAAAGGGAGCGTCGCCTGAGAGACAAAGTGAAGACAGCAATCAGTCCAGACTCATGAGAGATTCCCTACACGTAAAAACACTCAACTTAAAGATTCACTTTTCAGTTTTCCTTTTGTTTCATTTTGTTTAAGACATTTGTAATAAGAAGATGCAAGTTTGCATTTTCACTCATAGTACACACACTGTATTTCCACAGTCTTCTTTTAACTGTTTTTCTTTCACAAAATAATAATAATAATAATTCAGAAGAAGATCTGGACCTTTCGGGTGTCCTCTCCTTCTTGGGCTTTTTGGCACATCTGACCATCTTGCTCCTATAGCTGTTCCTCCTCGCTGGACCAGTTTTTATTGAAGTATTTTCAAATGGGGTTGTGGTGATGGCCACTTTGCTACCACTCTGAAAAGGGAACACAAAACTTAAAATTACTTTATTAAAAAAAATCCCAAACAATTTTTATTCCTACATTACTGTGGTTTGCATGTGTTGTTAAGACAGAATACATAATTGTTCAATTTAAAGGTTTTAAAGTTTACGTTTTAAAAATTATTGAGTATATGAAGCAATTAAATCTACACAAACTTTTACGCAAACTTTAGTCCAAATCCAGAAGTGCAGGATTGCAGTATTTGAACTGAAAACCTTCACTCAGCAGGTTTACCTCACAAAAAATTTGATTAACCATCTTTTTTTTGTCACTTAATCTTTCTATTAATCTATGCTAAATTACATTTTCCAAACACCGTAAAGAATGTCATTATTAACCTAATAAAAACTTGATTAAAAATCCAAAAAGCTGCAGTTTTGAGACAAACACAGATTCTTTTTTACCTTGAGCAGGAGCTCCACTACTTCAGTGTGGACAAGACCGTGAACTGCTTCTCCGTTCACATGAGTGATGAGGTCTCCAGCTTTGAGTCCTGCTTTGTGTGCAGGCCCGCCGTCTTCTACGTTCTGATTAGCAGACACAAGAGACACTCGTTTTATTGTCATCTGTACGTTCTCTGGAAGGTTAAAGGTGCTTTCACATCTGTAGTTTGTTTCATTTTAGTTCTGGTCCAGTCTGTGTTCACGTTGGCTTATTACAAACAATCCCAGAGCTGTAAACACAATCACGGACTGACAGCTGACTTACTGATTGATGCAGGACGAGAGGCACTAAAACTGTCAATGCCTTCTCCCTCTCTGAGTAATCAGGGAGAATCCCAATGTTCCCATGATATATGCACAAAATAATGATGTATAAATTGAGACTACAGATGGAAGGATTTAACAGAAGATCAGCTATAGATCACATATACACTATGACTATATACTATAATTCCTTGGTTGGTCTACTTTTTATTTCAAACCACAGATTAACTGAGTGGATAAAGATTTTGTATTTCATTTGGTCATGGTTTGGTTAATCAGTCCACTCAAGAACTCGAGTGACAGCTTTCAAACGGACCTGGATTCACAAAACCAAAAGTACAGATACACCAGAGTTTGTTTAACTGCACCCAACAAGTTAAGTAAGCGTCTCATAACTGATCATGATTTGTCTGTAGGGTGATACAGGCCTTACCCAGACCATATGGTAGACAGTGTAGATGTCACCATCACAGGCATACACCCGGATTGCCCTCAGCGTAAAGCCAAACTTCTTCCCTGAGCTGTGGATGATGATGGGCTGCCGCTGGCTGGCGACACAGAGGGACGAGTCTCGGCTTGGAGAGGAGTCTCTTGAGGAAGGGTCTGAGGAGAGGGAGTAAGGAGACAGGGGGCTGGCCAGCGGAGACACGCCGAAGATATCTGGAAAAATAAGAGATAATCACCACCTGAGCAGACTCTTTCATTTAATCAATCAAACTCTGACTGGCCCTCGAGTCAGCAGTGAGGTGTTGCTCTAAAGCTCACGAGCCCGGTTCATTCTGCTCCTGCTGTGGGTGAAACTAATGGGATTTTCTCTCTCGCAGCAGTGAAGACCTCTTGCTTTGGCTCTGCCTTCTTACTTTACTTGTTAGCGGCTTGTACTTGGCTACTTGCCCACAGCCACTCTGTAAAATGGAACTCACAGCAGGTGTCACGCTGGGCCAATTTCGCACAGATCTATAGCGTGCTTTCATCTCTTTCACATTATTTGTTCAAAGGTGGCTCCTCTTATTGTAATTCTGGACATGTTATCGCTCCGACATGTTTCAACCTTCTACTAACCGATCATATTTTTTAGTCAATGTATGGGCATCTTTCTGCATGTGTTCTTCGACTTACCGCCGGGGATCATAAGCGACAGGGCACCGGTTGAGACAGACTTTGGTACTTTTGGCACAGCTCCAGCCTTTTCTGCAGCGTTCTCAGGCCGCAGAGAGTTGGTCTGAGCTCCCTGGTCTGCAGATGGGTGACTGGCACTGTCAGGGCTCTCCACCCCCTCGCCCCTGGGTGTCAACTGGTCCAGATGTTCTGAGAAACTTCCTATTTATTACAGAGGATGAGCATGGATTGGGACACACAACAATACTGAACACAATGTTGGTCACTTCTTTTCATTCTCTATACTAATCTTCAATTATTGAAAACCATGCACGTGGATTACGTGGTTGTGCCCCATGCGGCTCTAACTTCGTACCAGAGAGCGTTGCTCCGCTGTGGGTGCTGCCTGGTGTGGTAGCGTCAGGCTCGTCCTGCGGGAGCTCTCCGATGGAGAAGGAGGTTTTGCTGGGGTCGCCGAGGCCTGAGGTCTCGTCCGCTTCACTCTCTGCTGAGATGGCAAACTTTGGTAACAAGTTCGGGCGAGGGCCCTGATTCACACTGTCTGTGTCTGTCGAGTGGGACAGCGACGGCCTGGTTGGAGGAGAGAACAGATTTTCATGAGACGAACTGACACACAATCCCTGTAAGAGCCAAGTTATGTTTGAATATGCTAAGATTCTAAGATGAATCAGCTCTTATTTAGCAAAGAAGATTGTCTTTTGTTATGTTGCCTTGCTGACCATTTGGATTACTTTTGTTTTTCTTTTTGCTGCAGGAAGAAGTTGCTTTTGTAAGATATGTTCCAGCAATGTGCAAAGAAGGATTATTGTTGTCTACTTGGATGATGGGAACAATAATCAAAGCTTAAAACTCTTCGTTTGGGAGTATTCATTCATTTTCTTCAAATCTTTGATGCAGAGTAGAATTATACAGAGTAATAAAGTGTAAAAACTTGGGATAAAGCGGCAGCCAAGTGGCTTAAACAGAAATTAAATGTTGCCGTTGCACTCCCAACTTGTGAAAGTAATTTTAGGATATGAAATAGAAATTATTTCTTAAGAAGTTAATCAGAGACACATAAACATGGCGCAATGATGCAAAACCAAGTTTTCTTTCTTTGTAACCATTTCGACTGTTTTAAACTTTATATGTCTATTTGTATGTAATTTATGAACTCACAAAAAACTTACAAAATCCTTGTCAAAAACAACTTTGTCCACAGGCACCAACACAAAGCTGTACTTGCATTGCAGGTCAGAGGAGGGATGAGCTGCTTTAAACCCCTTTTTAGTTTATTTTTCTATTTCTCTCAGTAAAACTATTTCACAATAAAAGCCCAGATTAGAGAAAAGTTGATTCGAAGATGGAGGCAAACATACAATTCAGCAAAGTCGGGCGTCCAGCTGAGAGAGTCCACAGTCAGTGGGCTCTCACTCTTCTTCCCCTCCGTCTCTCCCTTCTCCTCCAGGTGACCACGGGACAAATCCAGGCTGCTGTAGACCTGAAACCACAGCGAAACAACTCAGAAACAGCGATTCACTTGTACTGCACGCAGATCTTTAAAAACACATACTGTCACGTTCAGAAGAAGGTACCAAAGATTACATGATACACGTATAAGTATCCTGTACAGAGAGAAAGCAGGGTTTTTAAGAGGAGAGAAGGAACGCTGTGCCGCCATGTCTTACAAGCAAGGAGTTTAGGTGCAGCTGAGGAAAGGGTTCAGTGGTGCAGCTCAACACTTCCTCTGAGACGTCCCGCTGCTTTTTGAGACACTGTAATGATTTGTTTTGATGCGAGAGTGGAGCACACTGCAATGCAGCACACAACAATGACTCCCAGCTTGTATGACTGCATTGTGTATTGTGTTCCACATTACCAAGACAGAAGGAAAAAAAAAAAAAAAGATTTGCAAGCGGAAAATATATGCAAAGCCGAAATCTACGTTTAATAGTGTAAGGGTAAAGAGAGAGCAGGAACGGGGGGTACAAATTTCCATATGAAACACCATTGTTCATGTTTTATTTCCCATGAGAAAAGGAGCAGGACAGACGAGGGCATCAACTCATTTACATTATTAACATCATCAGCAGTAATGATGGTTCAGACGTGTTAGTGTCAGTTAGAAGACAAACCTTAGAGAATCTGTGAGAACACGAGGAGAACTGCCGCAGCTCCACGTTGAAGTCCTCATCATTTGTATCCTCTTCCTCTGTCTCCAGGTGATGGTATCTCTCAGAGCGGGCTGGGAATGATGAGGAGATTTTTATCGTTCAGGTCACTTCAAGTGCCACAAGGTGAGGGTTGTGTAAAGATCAGGCTGACTTATGCTTCGGCCATTTAATTATTTCATCTTTCTCAGAAATCACGTTCTGTCCGTTATTTTGCAGGACGGATGCGTCTAATAATACTACAACAATACTACAACACCCATGATCCTCAGCTGGCGTTGCCATGGAGAAAAGGCAAGTGGAGCCTCAAATCAGAGCACTTGGAAGATATTTCTTCTATGCAGTTGAGAACAAAAGACGACACTACTGCTGCAGATTTTGTTTTCAGTTTTCACAACACCTTCATCTCAGCCTTTTCCCTCCTGTACGCATTACTGGGACTTTAAGCTCTGTGAGACGAGACGGGTGTAACTTCTATGGATGTTTATTAAATATGGACACATGCAAAAAAAAAAAAAAAATAATAATAATAATAATAATAATAATAATAATAATAATAATAATAATAATAATAATAAAGAACAGTGACTGAAAGAATTATGGTAAAATTAGTTTTCTGAATCAAAGATTGTGCATTTGTCTGTCAGATAACTTGATAACTCACTGTCAAAGTAACTGGTGTCATCCTCAGACTCCAGCTGAGGAATAAACTCAGCCTTCTGCCTCAGCAGGCTGTTCCAGTCCAGGTTGTGGAAGAACTGATGCTGCTTCACTTCAGCAGCTCCACCTGGAAACGGAAAACACATAAATGAATGACTAGTCTGACTGAAAATGAACGCAGACGAGAAAAGAGAAAACACAAAACACTGACAATAAATGTTTCAGCTGGACATGAGAGGTGAAGAAATGCTTACACCATGTCTTCCTTTTCCTCCGTGGCTGCAGGCCAAACTGATATCATGACTGTAAATTATGCAGTACAATTTCCTGCCTGTGACCTTTAGTGGATGGCGGAAGCCTTTGTGTAACGGCAGCCTGGTGAGTTGAGATCTAGATGAATGAGAGGGTCTATCTGTCCCCGGGCTCGACTGGCTACATGCACCCCTCTGATTAAAGACCTTAGTCCCAGGTCATGGCCACTGTTACAGTCCACAGACCCACACACTCTTAGTGCCTGATCAGGCATGGGACTAGATTCATGAACTGGCAAGCAAATGATTGCAACTGATCAAAAGGAAGAGGTGAGGAGGCCACAGATTAAACTGCTCCGCTGTCGGATGACCTCAATTTCTCCACCGGTGACTCGGAATAATGAACCGGTGCTGAGACGGCACTAACGGTCACGTCAGAATTTACGGTGGCCCGCTGTGGCCGTCTTAGTCCTAACCGAGTCACCGGCCGTGCCACATTGTCTTTGCTCGTTGTGTTTGTACCTGCACCCATCCTCTCCAGAGGATTCTGTCTGAGCAGCAAGGTGATGAGCTCCTGAGCGTCGGGAGGCGGGGCGTCGTCCCCCTCGGGCCAGTTGATCTCGTCTGGAAACACACAACGCATCAATTTGAATAAAGAAATACTCCTCATCCGAGCAGCCCCTCAAGCTCAGCTGACACCACATTAGTAAGATGTGGTTTTGAAGTTGAAAAACATCCGCCTTGCCCGGAAAAGTAATTAGATGAATTTCCGAGTAACGTGATCGGAAGACAGAAGGTAAAAAACAAAAAGAAAGTTGTTTGTGACGGGATCAATATGAAAAGTTCAAGCTTCAGTGTCTCAAACGGCATGAACTTGCTGGTCAATATCCACGGAGGAAAGTGAAGAGGAAGAAACTCCTCTTGCTTTAAGGTAAAAAAGCTCATATTATTACTGTTTTTTTTTTTATTATTATTCTGTTGCTGTTACTGGCGTCTGTGCTTTTAACACATGCTGGCCATTCAGGATTTGGGACACATATGGAAGTCATTTCCAAGTAACTGTACAGCTAACTTTGTGCAGTCTCGGTTAGCGTTATCACTGCTAGAATATCATTTGTCGTGTCCACCGTATAGTGAGTTTTCTGCCCCCATACACAACGCACATCTTCAAAACCTGCGTATAAGAACAACAGATTACAGCTTACAAGCATGAAGGTATGTGAGAATCTTTTTTTATTCTCCATTTTTTCATTTCTCTTCCCCTTTCATTTTGGCTTCACCAGCAAAGTCAGACAAAACAAAGCCAGCTCTAAGGTGTACGTGTTACGCTGAATGAGACAATTTACATGTGCTCCAGCTTTTAGAGAAAAGCCTCATGGATAAGCAATGAAACAGGGAGCAAAGCCTGTCTGTGCCATGCTGATTGTCTCCTCTGCGCACAGTTTGTCCCCCGTCTTAATCAAATTTGGGAGGGGAGCTATGAATATGTATGTGCAGCCTGAGGCCAGGGTGGCATGCATTCAGTGTGTTCAGGCCTCTTTAATTAACAGTCACTCTCTGAGGCTTGGTACAGTCTGATTGAGGGCATACCAAATCAGTCATGGCATGCCATTCATTTCCGCGCCACAGATAGAGGCTGTTATCCAACGACTGCAAATAACACAATTCATCTGAGCCACTCTGTTGACAAGATAAAAGCTCTTGTTTTTTCCAAGTTTTTCTCTGTGCTGCTGTCACCATGAAAACTGAACGGGCACAAAGCGACATCATCGCGATATCAAAACCTCATTTGTGGTCTTAAGTCAAACAGGATCCACTTACTGGCATCTGTTTTGCTACTGCTCCTCAGGGAAATCTAGGTCTTCAATAAATTCAGAAATATGCATGTGTGGTCACTGTTTAAATGTTTAATTCATATGTGAGTGAGGTTTGGGAATTTCTCCTGATGTGCTCGAGAAAAACTACACACTTTGCTTAAATCACTTCAAGCAGCAGAAATCTCTCTTGAAGATGTATGCATGTATGCGTATATTCAATAAACTTAGGTAAATAAATGGTTTATTTTTATCTTTAAATATAAACATCAAAGAAGATTACAAATTAGGAAGCTAATGGGTTGTAACAAATGATTCCTCAATCTTTGGTTCATGCAGTGTGCTGTAATCAAAACACAACACTGAGGAAAGTTTAATTTACTGTCTCAAATTAGCAAGGAAATCTGTAAGTAATTATCTGAAAAGAAAGAAAGAAAGAAAGAGAGAAAGAGAGAAAGAAAGGGACGTAACACTGACCGCTGATGACCTGTCCAAACAGCTCTTCTGGTGTGTCTCCAAAAAATGGCACACAGCCCACGAGGAACTCGTAGAGGATGATGCCCATCGCCCACCAGTCCACCGGCTTGCCGTAGCCTTGTCTCAGGATCACCTCTGGTGCAATATACTCTGGGGTGCCACATACCTGTACAGAAAAGAAATCAAATCTAAACACGATGTGGTTTGTGGAAATGTATTGCCAAAGCTGACCGTCACTAAATAAGATTTACCTGCTTATCAGAGAACTCCCTGGCATCTTTCTCTATGTGTCCCTCATACAGGTTAGTGGTCATGTTCATCAGCCCGACTTTAGACAACCCAAAATCTGTCAGCTTGATGTGTCCCATTGACGTAACCAGCAAACTGTGAGGGCGAAGGTGAGGAAAATGGAAAAATTTACAATAGCTTGTGATTGTGAAAAACAAAACCTCACATTTTTGTCACCCCAAACCTGTAGGCAGTCAAGCTTCCTGTCAGTGAACAGGTTATCTGTACACTGAACACCATTAGCAATCTGTATTGTATTACATATGGGCAGCAGCTGAAGAAATATTAGATCCTTTATGTCAGTAACGCTACTAATACCACAATGTAAAAAGAAGTCCATTACAAGTCTCAGCCTGTCTGCAGATTGCTGCAGAGCAGGTAGTGTACAGTGTATTTTAAAGAACCTTTTCCCTGAGCAAAGCTGTGTGCTGTGGCTGAAGATGACAAAAACAAAGGGAAACAAAAACAATGAGATAAAGGGGCTGGAGGGAAGTGCAGAGTCTGGTGATAATTCTCTACAGGTACATCACTGAGCTACCATATGAGCTGCCATTGTTAATCTAAAAGCCGCCTTAAAATTTGGTGAGGCCTCACTTGTCTGGTTTGAGGTCCCTGTGGACGATGCCATAATTATGGAGATACTCCAGAGCCAGCACCGTCTCTGCAAAGTACATCCTGGCCATATCCACAGGCAGGGGACCCATGTTCTTCAAAAGGGTGGCACAGTCTCCACCTGTAAAGATCAGTGGAGGGATGTTACAGAACACAGGACACATTGTTCAAAGTATACCACTTTCAGCTGCAGAGCATAACCTGGTTGCTGACCTTCAACATACTCCATGACCATGCACAGGTGTCGCCGAGTCTCAAAGGAGCAGTACATGGACACCACAAAAGGGTTCTCAGCAAAGGTAAGGATGTCTCTCTCTACAAAGGCTTGTTGTATCTGATTCCTCAACATCAGGTTCTGCTTGTTGATCTTTTTCATGGCAAACCGCTGCTTTGTTTCTTTGTGTCGAACCAGGTAAACAGCTCTGTGGAACAAATAAACAGTTTACCAGTCCGAACTGATGTGACTCAGACCCAGAGTTGGCAGGGTTAACGTCTGGCAGAAACGGGGGGAAAAAAGGCTCCTTATTGGGCCGGTAACAAACCGTCTATCATCAGAGGTAATCTGGTACAGAATAAATTGTCCTTACCCGTAGGCACCATTGCTGATTAGTTTTGTCATTTCAAAGTCCAGCTCACAGGGTTTCCGCCGTGACCTTAAGGCTGTGCTGAGGCTCTGAGACTGAGGGGAGGAAGACGGACAAACACCGAAACAAATTAAAAAGATAAAATCTGCACTTCACTGGTACACCTGAGGTAATGATGGAGTAGATCAATCGATTTCTGAGTGCTTACAGAGTCATCCGTTTCTGGGGTTTCTGCAATCCCACTGTCACAGCTGGTCAGCTGAGCGATTTCTACAGAGAAAACAGACAACAAAATCAAAATTTTCATACCACGGTCTGAGTGAATACTCAGTTCTGATTGGTTCCACGGGGTCAATTGATTCCTGATAATGGACACCTGCCGAGTAGTTCCAGTGAAATTGTAACTATGGTTTGTCCCGTTTACTGAAATAGTGAACAACCTTTACACTGCATAAAGACTGAACTGGATTGATTGTTGCAGGCATTAGTCAAAGCCTCAGGTCTTACTAGGAAAACAGACTAATAGCTTTTGAAAAAGAAAATATAAATTAATGGTGTTTTTTCTTTGGTAAGTGTCCATGGTATAAGTGGGATAATGTCTGAACACCTCAGCAGGCCTTTTCCCATGAATAACTTTACGTAAGGCCTATGATCAATCTTTAAAATCAGCAAGCAAGCAAACAAACAAACAAACAAACAGAAAAAACAGCAGACTGTAGCCTTTATTCACCTAATAGGTTTGATGTGCTGAGTCTAAGATAATGTGAATTGAAAACAAATGGGCTGGAAATCAGATGTGGCAACACAAACTCGTCTACCACCCGACTTGAAAATCACTACTCCAGAACAAGCGCTCATTATGAACCACCTTGCATCTTTTGTGTATGTCTTCCGTGTGTGTGTGTGTGTGTGTGTGTGTGTGTGTGTGTTTGTGTGCAGCAATCATGCCAAAGTCCATGTGTGTATTTTCACAAGGGAGTGTTTGTCTTGTCCCCGCAGAGCCTGTAAACACATTTTCACTGCTATTTAACATCTGTCCTTCCTTGTAGGTTTGCTTCAGGCACACAAGGCGCTGGGCAAACGAAACACAGGAGACACTCAGGGGAAATGAATGGAGAGATGAGCTGATGAGCCAGCCTGTGTGGATCTGTATAAAGTCTGTGGGGAGGCCATTCCTTTCTAATTAGTCATAATGAATGTTGTTTGCTACTGAATCTGAAGAGACAGCGGGTCATTAGAAAGACAGTCTGTTCAGTGCAGGACATTAGTCAAGAGCATCTTTTGTCTTTTAGTTCCCTCCACAGCTTCATTTCTTTACAGCCTTGCATTCAATTTGGCCAGATTTACTGCATCACTGACATATTTATGGAAGAAGCAGTAACTGCACACTCAGCACTTCAGTAGAATTAATGAAATATACTTCTTGAAGTACATTTTATTATTTCTCTTTATGAAGCCTAAAGAGGAAGAAACTATGGCTCGCTGCCCCGGTCGGCTGAAAAATGACAGCATGAACAGGAAAACAACTGACTGTCGGGCCATTTGAAAGTCTTGTTGCAGAGCTGGCAGTCCTAGCCAGAGTCGTCTGTATTTTACAGTCCTTCTCGTACCTTCCAGAGGATCTCTCGTGAGTCCCAGCTGACTGATGATGTAACGAGGGATGTCTGTTTTGATGCCCTGACCCTCTTTGGCGTGTCCTTCAGCTGCCTCCAGAAGGTGGTAGAATTCCTCAGGGTCAAACTCCTGGAAACGCAGCAGAAGTTGGAACTTCAAGCAGTGTTCAAGAAAACGACGTACGTTATAATGGAGGCAAACAAAGAAATGACTTGTTTTTGTATTTCTGTGGTTGTCCTTGTCCTTTTTGCTCCAAGTTAGACACACTGAAGGTGCCTTGTACAATGTCTCAGTGTGAGGTTGGATAGTTTGATGAATCATGATCATAGTTTATGTAATTTCACAATAGTTAGAGAAGCTGCTCTGCCCACAGTGAGGGAATAGACCTTTACAATCCTCTAATATTGGCAGGCTTCCCTACTGGCTTTTAAGCACACATGTATAAAACAAAACAGAATCAACAATAAAACTTCTCTATTTAATCCTACAATAAATACTTTTTTTGGCCACTTGGGGGCAGTGGGAACAAGTTGTGAACACAGTCCTGATATATCAGCATCTTAGAAATTGATACGGTGAAAGCGTTAGCTAGCAGTTGTAAAACTGAGAGCAACCGGAGCAACATTGTCACTCATTTGGAGTCGTGTCTCTGGACAATCTGGTAAATCCACGTCCAATACTGACTCTCTATTAGCCCTGTCTTTGGTGTGTGTGTGTCCCACTCCTCAACTGTTGACTGTGACACAATAATAATTACAAAAATACACATACAGAGTATTTTAGAGGCTGTTAAGTGAAATGAAACGCACCAGACATTCCAGCAGTCGGGCAGGTCGCGCTATGATTATGAGGATCTTCTTTACCAGCTCTCTGATGAAGTTTACCTCCTCGCTCTCCGATCTCTCTGTGGACTACACAGCAGTAGACCAGAAAAGATGAAACATTTAGCACATGTTGTTATGGTCTGCTCAAAGTCAGGTATAGTTAAAAATTCAGCATGAACGGTGCCTCTAAACATATGATTTTAACCCCCAAAATAAATACTTTGTGATCTCTGAAACACTCCTTCTCATCTGAAGGCATTCTTAAAGATTCTTGCTGCCATCTGGATGAAAAAAGATTCTGTCTGTTGCTTGATAAAAAAATCATTTTAACTAGTTTCCCAAGTTACACCGCATTTTTCTAATCAAAGCAAAGATGGTAGCCAGACATTATATAGAATCTTTGACAATGGGAACAAAGAAAAAAACTATAAAAAAAGTGATTTTTCAAGAATTGTTATGTTTTACAAAGAAACTCATTATATTTTGATTGTGTGCTCCAAAAAGAGCAAAGATACATTTTGTTTACTCTTTATCTAGAAAACTGTTTCAGCATGAAAAATAAGTTCAAAAACTTGTGTCAAAAACTTGGGAAATGTCTTCTGAGCAGCTCCGAGCGTTAAAAATGGCCTTCTGGTATGCACAAAGATTGTCGAAACATCAGATGTTTAGCTCTGTGACTAAAATGCGATATATTACATATGGAGCTCCTGTCTGGTCCAAAGTTTCCACAGCATTTGCATGCAGTTTCTCTGTAAGAGTTATGGGCGTGTTATTGTAAACATCTCTATGATTTCGGAAGGCGGCACACCTCCTGAACAAGCCTCTCCAGCTTGTCAGTGAGCTCGCAGAAGTAGCTGGAGGTGATGAGTCCTAGCCGGCTCTTCTCCAGACAGTCACGGGCCAGTTCAATTATCTGGTGGTGGGCAAAACCGAGCACACCATCCGCCAAAGGCAGGACGCTCTCCGGAGAGTTGCTGCAGACAATGTCCTGAATCCTTTCCTCCATCTGAGCTGTGGCCTGCAGTAAGAAAGTAGGGTGTCTGTTTGGTGAGGCATAAGACAATTAATGGCCAGACACGACTGTACAAAACTTATTTGTTAGCCATTACCTTAGGAAACCGCTCCTTGTAGACGTGATTCATCATGATAATCTCATGGTCGTAACAGGATGGAGATCTTCCAGGGCTTAAAAACACAAATTCAGTGAGTCAGTCACAAATCCAAAAGTCAGTGGCCGAGTGGTGAATTTGGTATGCATTATCACGGGAAGACAATGTTCAAAGCTAACAAATACCTGAGACTGCGTGAGCGTGGTCGCATGGCCGTCGCTCGGCGGCATTCATCCCCGGAGATGCTCTCAGTGCAGAAGTGCTTGGAGAGGAAGTGCAGTTCATCAGGTGTAGGCTGGAAGGGCAGCTGGTGCAGCTTCTCCTGTGATGAACAGGATGACTGGAAATGAAACACATATATATTCAACATGAAAAGAAAAAAAAAGAGACACCATTTTTTTTTGTGGATAAAAGAAAACCATGCAACACAAATGGACAATCCTGTGCTTTCCTCACTAACTGAGATGACTATAAAAAAGTTGCCAAAGAAACAAGGACGTGCATCTTGTGATATGACGTGAAAAGCAGGAAATGTACAAGGAGGACTAAAAACCACACAAAACAAACACGTATCATCATCATCACAGGCAATTTCCAGTCACTATGAGACTGTGATTCCTGCATGTGACTGTGCGTCCACGGGTTTTACTTTCTGTGACTCTGTCTGCTTCCTAGAAATGATCTTACTGACATTTGAATACAACCGTCAAAGTGAAAGTGATTAAAAAAAGAAGAAAAAGAGAGGAAGTAGACACAATAAGAGATGGAGAAACTGGATTTTGTATGTGTGTTTGTTGGTGTGCCTTCTTGTCAAACTCATGTTTAGTGCAGAACAAATCTCCCTCAGACTGTGACACAAAACAAAATCCGAACCCAAAATGACGTATCCTGAATTCCACATTCAGGTCACGTGAGCTTCAAGTAGCTCATTTGTTCTTCTTGGTGGCTTGACCATATTTTTATTTGGCCAACTTTTGGTTTTTTAGAATTATAATTCGGAGCTTAATTGGGGCTTAACCATTTTTGTATCGAGAGCATTATTTTGAAAGAGCGCAATTCTCACATTTCTCGACACAATAAACAATGTCATAACAACCTGCAGCAACTTTAAACTTAAGGAGGCAGCCATTGTTTTCGCTATTTGTTACAGTGACGGAAATCAGCAGAAAACCCGAGAGGTTTACATGTATGTTGATTTTAGTTTAGAGTTTATTTTATCTAATTTTATTAATGTAGAGTCACGCTAAGTTTGGTACAATCACAAAACATGTAACACTACGCTGAGCTGATCTGTGGATGGCTTGTGTTTTCTGTCATAACCTTGGATGGCTGTTGCGTCAGGGTGGCTGAGCGTGTGATGCTTACGGAGACCGTGGAGCTCGGCGTGTTGGTTCCATATCCAGAGGAGGGAAGGGAGGCCAACGACCAGCGGCGACCATCAGTCCTGTCACATGACAGCAAACACAAAAGCGGAGAATCGTCACGCTTCAAGGTCCAACGCCAAATGCATAAATGAACAATGGAAACATTTCAGTTTCAGTCTTGGTTGCAAAACTGTATTTAGAAACATGAAATATGCTAATTTTTCATGTTTGTACTCAAAACATGTAGACTCCTACAGTCCTAATGATCACATGGTTGTGGGTGAATGGTGACCTTTCTCTGGTAAAGTTCAAAAATGATTCTGTTAGGTACACTACACAAAAAACAGGAAGTTAGAGAAACAATAGAGCAACTGAGTGTAGGACTGAAACTAGATGCTTGAATGAGATAAAAAAAAAAAAAAAATCTTCAGAAGTACAGCCAGACAAACTGATGAAGCGAGGTATGAAGTATGAAGTGCAGTTGGGACAAATGGGCGGTTCGAAAGCAAATGGAAGCCTAATATGAAGTTACCTGTCTGCTCTGTGGCAATGACTGTGGATTATAATAAAACAAACAAACAAACAAAAAAAAACAAAAAACACAATTACATGACATCATGTTGAGAAATGGCATAAAATAAATACGTCATCGATGCCATTTTTGAAAGCACGCAAACAAAAGAGAAAATATTCATGTCTGACACTGCTGAACCGATAACAGCTCAGCATTTTTTTCTGAAACAATCTGTAGCCAGCAAGTCTCCCTCCGGTCTCCACTGGCTGATTTGTTCTGCGGAAAATCAAGTAAATACCAATGATTGTTTATACCTCCGTGCAAAGGAGAAATGAGCAGAGGCACTAGGAGAGAAGTTTCTAGGACTGTCTTGTGGGCTTGTTCCTGCAAGAAAAACCACAAAGAAAACAGAGCTAAAACAAATTCAGTAAGACTGGATTCTCAATATAAATTTGCAGCAAAACAAAGCCTGATAAACTGCAATAAACCCGCTGATGATTGTATCATCACGGATCAGAGTGATCAGTGTTACATTTTAAATTGCTGTGTGGTTATATTAAAAAATGCACAATAATGATAATAATTATGTCTTGTCATTTTTACTTTGAAACACTGAGCCAAACTCAGCTCAAGTGAACTAAAAAAAAACTTTTATGAAAACCAACACAGGCTACACCTACTGATCACTTTCATTTTTCATTTCAAATGTCAGAAAATAGCTAAAAAAAATAAATAAATAAAATTCACAGAGGTCAATGTGAAGTCATCAAAACGTGTATTCTGCCCCATCCCATTGTCACATACAAACACAGCGGACAAAAGGAAAAATTCACACAATTTAGAAGCTAAAACTCAGAAATATTGATGATTCATTTATTTACTTGAAAAATGCTAAACTACTGAGGGAACATGAAAATAGCTGGAAATTATTTCATAGTACACCTTCACAGTTCTACTGCTTCGTTTTACCATAACAGCCCTTTAATCTGTATATGTACCACACAGCGACACTCATACAGAGCGTTAATGCAACTCACGTGGACCCGAAACCACACGGCTGTGATACTAACCGTCAGTACACTGAGGAGGGTTTAGTAGACTACATACTACACTGTGCTGGTTCCGTACGGGTTAGAAATAAGGTCAGCCAACAGGCAAACTAAACACACACCCACGGCTCATTCCAAAGTATCATCTTCATCAACAGCATATTCACAGAATGGACATTTTCCAGACAGCCTGTTTGGCTTAATGTGCCGTGTCATCTCTTATCCTCCACCTTCCACCAGTAATATTAAAACAGTTTGCTTTGACTGATTTGTTACCTCCTGGTTTTCACAGGGCATGCAAAGATGCGCCTGAACGTCAAATGTGATACCTGATGGCAGCGTTTGGCGTAGTTTAATACTCTCTTCTGAGGGACGCTGATTTGCTTTGCAAATGTGATAGCTGTGAACCTCCAAAAGGTTTGACAGGTGCGTAACGTATCAAAAATGCCTTGCAGGTGCTACAGAAACTTAAGGACTCCCTCTATTTCCCTACGTCAGCAACGTCGACATGCTGCATTAAGTTGCTGGTGATAGAAGCTTTGGACCACTGAACACATTACACTGCAGGGACTTTCTGAAAGGCTCCAATTAGCTGCTGTGTTTCCACACTTGTAACGTAAAAACAAACCGACGGTCCAGCATTGATCACATAATTACACCCCTCACTGAGGGAGGGACCAAACAGTTAATTAACCAGAAGCTGAGACGCCACCACCTCCTGCGATGATAAAGACAGACCTCTTCCATACGGGGAAACTACGACTGAACCACACAATCCTGTTAGCGATGAATGTCACCTGTTTAACTGCAATGCACTCTCAATCACAGCCAATTAAAGACGAGAACTTCTTCCTTTGGGAGTTAAACTGGACCTGAAAAGACGGATTATCTGCTGACTGGAATAACAGGAAATCTAACTCCAAATAATACTGTTTATAGCATTTTTTCACGATTAGAAACGAGTATCAAGGACCGGCACTAAATTGGGACTGGTTTCTGACCGGTCCAAAATATTACTGAGCCCCTGGATAAACAATGCTGCTATTCAAGGTCCTAACTGCCCCCAGCGATGATGAAGCTGCTGTCATCAGGCGATTACGTCTGAAGCTGCATAACCGGGTGTTTACATGGCTGACAGGCGGGCAGCGATAAAACCCTAACGACATCTGTCCCTATTCGTGACCACGAACAGGTGACCGATCCGCCACAACACACCTACAGAGCCACAGCCACAACACATGAGGAAAAAACATCAACCTAAAAGCTTTCTTAATCATGACATGTCACCAAAGTCAGACTACTCAGTTGATGACTGCTGCAAAGGGAACTTAAAAGATGCTTTTCTTACCTTTGCTACCAATATTACGACTCAGCCACAATCTTAGGTCATCCAAGAGCTGAACACACTCATTAGCAAGAACACTGTGGCTCCCTGAGTCCATCATGAAATACAGACCCAACACTGAGTTGCGGCTCTGTTTTTTCTGACCAATGCCAGGAAATAAAACGCCCTGTGGTAAATGAGGTCTCCCCCTCCCTCTTCTCCAGTGCATTTCCTCTCTGCAGGCCGCCACTTCCTCACCGAGCACAATCACGGCCCTTTAACTCACCACCGTACGGTTAGGTTTTCATCCGAAACAGAAGAGAACTGAGCTGCCAATGAACACTACGGAAAGGATAATAAAAACTTAATGACTTATTTTAGTGCCTTGCTTTCTTTTGTCCTTTGTTTGCACCAGACGGGCCTCCGCATCTTGTGCTGTTAGGGTCAGACAAGAATCACTGCGTACATTAACTGTACTCTGACCCATTTAATAACATCAGTGTTGCATGAGGATCCCAGATAAGTGCTGGCATCTGCTCTAAAGCCACGGGGACGAGCATACGTCTTGAGCATTTTCACATATTGTTTTCCAAACTTCATTTTGCATTACACAATGGACTGCATTCCTCTGAGGGAACACTGTGAATTGTGTACACTTTCTAACAATGGGGCGAGGAAACCGTGCATACACATTAGCAGACATTCACAGACGTATCGCACACAGACTCACCTGTCAGAGATGAGAGAGGGGAGTGCGGTCGCGGCAGGCCTGAAGACTGACCGCTTCCTATCAGGCTTTTTCTGTTGCTCGTCCTGCAGCTGTAAACGCACACAGTCACACATCAGGCAGGACTCTGGGCAAAGAAATCACCTGACACAAATTTCCTGACAGACAGCAAGTTTTAATTGTGCACAGTGTAATTTCGGCCATCCCGATCATCCTGCAAGCCGTGGAGCTCCTTCATGGGCTTGCGAGCGTCTCCGAGAGTCGCCGTGACTGCTGCTGTGGATGCTTTGACTTTGTGTGATCTCCCGTGTGGCTCGTGTTGCACTGAGAGCAGCTTTCATCCCTCATATCTGAATCTTAACTTGAAAACGGTCTGGACTTGACTGCATATAAAAGCGGTTGATGAATATGAAATGATTTTCAAAGTAAAAAAAAAAAAAAAAAATCATATTCTACAAATTCAGTGGTCAAATTGTATTTCAACAAAAATACTCAGTACTGGTTAATGCCCCACTTCTTATGTTTCTGCTGACAGTCAGGTTTTGACATGTTTCCATCAGTCCCACAATGTAAACGGCGCCCGCACTCTTTAAACATTTTAATGACACTCATTACAAAACACTATGCCTGACAGGAAACTCGATCAGATTGCCAAAACCTGCCATTGAGCTCAGCGGAGGGGAGGGGAGGACAGGTTTTCAGTGCTGGAGTAAACAGCAAATACTCGCGTACAAACCAAAGAGAAAAAAAAGGCAGGTTCCGTCTACACCACTGAGAATATTTTCTGTTTGTAGATCACATTAATATGGGACTGTGACGCACGAGGAGCCACTGTGATCGACAACATACGACTCGTGAAAGCATCCCAGATTTTAACCTTGAAAGAAAAATGAACTACTTCAACCCAAAAGCAGCTTCAGCTTTCAATGTCCCGATTAGTCTTGGATTTATACTTTCAAATTAGAGGCTGTCAGTGGGAGCGCAAAATGCCCAAAGAACACAAATTTGTCTCAAGGTCGGACATCCAATGACATCCTGTTACATAACCTCCTCGGAGAACTAAACTCTCCCCGACAGAATTTGTAAGATGCTATTCAATAATAATCTCAAACACCACCAGAGCAGTTCGTCTCCCAGTCCACCCGAGCGTTCAGTACCACACTGTAGTATTCTCACTGCCAAGCTTAAATGTTCTTCAGCTTTAGCTCCTGCTTGGATAAGGAGTTACCTCTCTGGCAGCACACAGCCATTGTTTTCTGACAGCAAAATCATTTGAGTCGTTCATATTTTTTCATTTACATTCTCGGGTTGTTCCACAAGGGAGTTTGCTTTGGTCCGCTTTTGTCTTCAGCTTCTTGTTAAAGACGGAGATGCTGTTATGCATGCGGATCAGCTTTGTTCTGCGCCTCGCCAGCATTTGCTGAGCTTGAGTTTGAACAAAGTGCTACGTATTTCCAAAATCACACATATTGTACTTGTAGCAGGAATTTTCTTGCCAGGGAGACCAAACGGTTTGCTTTGGTTTGCTGTCCTGATTAGACTGATCACATTGTGTTCGTGATGAGAAAGTCTGGTCACCTGTTCAGTCACACCTGGAGGACCAAAGACGTTTAGCGCCGCCGGGAAACGTTGACAATAAGGTCAGCTAGAAGAGGCTAATGTGTGTAAGACGCTCACACACGTTATTCATGACTAACCATGCAGGCTACATTAAAATCTGCTCTAGTTACTCATGCAGAAGTTGGTTTGGAATAATACACCACAGTTTGTTTGTGATTTTTTAAGGGAAGAAAAGTTTTTGTCATACTTATAATACACGTCAAGTGAGCACTCGTCTTCTGGTGGTTCAGGAGTTTTTCATCAGAAAGATTAAAAGTAGACTAAAAAACAAAAATGACAAATCTCACATATTTGTTACTTCAGTCATTGTTGTTTTGGTACCATTTTTTAAAGTACTTATTTTCTTTCTTAAAATTTAAAATTTGTCTTCACTGAGTTATTTCACTCATTTTCTGATCTTTATGTTTGGCTTTTCCTCGTTTGTTCAGCTGATAGTGTGCTATTTAACACACACACACATTGTGTTACTTATTTATTTGTTATTTTGCCTGTTTTTAATGTCTTTTAATGTTCTTGTATTTTTATTTTTTTTATTCACTTATTATTTTTTGTGGGCCTCAGGAGCACGAGCGACCGGTTTGTTTAAGCTCATTGGTATCCAAATAAAGAAGCTTCAAAGATCCTTCATGAAGACAGTCTTTAACTCTGGTCATACCGACAGAGAACAAGCGTCCATGCAGGAGACAGAGGCGGACAGAGACGGGAAGCGAGAGGGAGGCAGACTGTCAGACAGTCGCAGGTGCAGCTCAGCTGTGCCGCGTGCTGCTGCAGCACCGAACGCTCAGACGAAGCGAAACAACGCAGGAGCACGCGGCCTTCGTCTTCTCTCGAGGAGCGGCTCGTACAGGTGTCGCTGCCGAGCCCCGCCAGCGTCAGCGTCACGTCAGCGATAATGACGAGCGAGGCACTTTTTTCTCCCCGTACGAGAGTTGATAATGATGTGCAAAAACACTACACGCTGCGCGGCGAAAAGACCTCAGCCCGGTTTCTCTTTACACGGCGCGTTCACGGCGGGACGGCTGCGCTTTTGTTCCGCCTTTGCCGCTCTGCGCGTAAAGACGGTTCCTCCTCTGAACCAGCAGCCAAACTGATGTCTGTGGCGGTGGGCTGGAGGCTGGCAGGGCAGGACCGCGGCAAACAGTTCTGGTAAGGTGTTACGTGTGCAACCCACCACAGCACGTGGACTGACTCAAACAGCAACAGAAAATGTCAGCATACTGGGAAGAAAATAACACCCGGGAGCTCCTCGCGAATCAAGCAGAGGATGATGCTATACGTGACATTAGACGCTGACGTGGTTGTGTTACACATCGCGCCTCTGAACAGCGACGTACGGTCTAAACTCACACACTGCAGTTGCATTGTGTCACCGCTGTTTGGTTCAGTGGCCCAGTGGAAGGTAAATGAAATGTAAAAAGGGTTTCAGAACACACTAAAGGCTTTAATGGACACAAAAGCAATTACAACACTCAGGTCTGACAGTTTGCAAGATATTTGCCGCATTAAGTGTTGTCGCTTTTAGGTTTTCTCCCAAAAGGCGCTGCATTTAAAGGGTTTAGTAGCAGTCAGGTCAACCCCTGTATGTCTCTAATCAGCTTTATAAAAATAATCTTTTTTTTTCATTGTGAGGCTGACAAATGTTTTTCAAACTACATGAAGAGCAGCATCAAAGTCACTTAGCTTAACCCTCTCATGAGAAAAATTGGAAATATTTCATTTTGTGGCCTGCAGATTGATGATTACTAATTGATAACAGTTCGTATATAAGGCTGATGTTTTAATGTGGTTATTTTGGCGTTGATCTATTTACTTATGATACGTTTGTGCTGTTAGGAGCCTTGCAACACTCTTACCAAACCTCACACAAAAAAGTAAGCGATTTAGGATAAGAATATAAGAATGTTGTTGCATGAGGCTTCCAAAGCTGCTTGTGTTTCTCAGCAGTCCTGTCGCTGCCCCATAGTCAGGCCAAAATCTAAACCCATCTCCCTAAATCAGAAAGGGAAACCCCACTTTGAACGAAATCCCATTCATCCTCGTTCACTCAAGTGGTTTCTACGGGCTAACCCCTGCAATCCAAAGTGTGGACACGTGCCGTGAATCATTTATCACGAACGGAAGGGAGCGAATAATATCTGGTACACAGGTGCTCAGTCAAAGAGGATCAGATTTAACGAGATCTATTTATACGCTCTCACTGTGGATTAGGCCAACAGAATGCCACACTGCGGCCCAATCAACCCTCTCACCACCCGGCCCGGTGTTGGGACCACTACGACCCCTCTTAGAGAGTCGAGAGCCACTTATGGAAGCATTAAAACGACCGCTTCTGGAAAACTGCCACAGGATAGCATCAGACGAGGAGACGACCGTCCCGTGTGTCACTCTAAGCTGGGCTTTGGTGGAGGCACCTTTGTGGCCAGAAAGGCTGAGTGAGGGAGGGGGGGAAATGAAATGTGCCTGTATAGTGAAGCATTAAAGGAGGGATAAAGAAGCCCTGGGCGAAGATGATAGGGAGAAAGTAGGCCAGTGTTGTACGCTGTACTGCAGATGTGTGAGATTTCCTGGGACGGATCCATATGAGATTTACCTCGGTCTCGGTTATATGCAAAACCCTCAACCTCATCAAACTGTTGTTGCATTACATGAGAAATCTCCACTAGTTACAGATCTCCTTCTCCACGACTAAAAATACTCAGCGCAGGTGTTTCTAAAAGTTAGAAATACATTTTAAAATCCATTTTACCTGATTTTTGTTTTTACATTTCCTTCATATTGTTCACTGACCTACATAACAGCAACTCTTTAACAAAGTAATCTGAATCTGTCAAGAACAATTTCTTAGATTTCCACTTGCTCACTTATTTTGGGCACCAGAAGAGGCAAAAATAGATTAAAAAAGCCTTTGATTTACAACGGTCTGAATCCATTTGAATCTGAAATGTCTGATCCTGACCCACAACAACAAAAAGCCATGATTAATCTTTTTTACTTGTTTGAGTTTTGCTCCCTTGTCAGAGCTGTCAGGTGAGCTGACGAAGCGCAATGCCACATAAATTGCTGGTCCTCGCTGACAAGCCCAAATTCAAAGTTAGACATATGACACACAACTGCTCTATTAATAGTATTTAAAACTTGCTGCTTGGGTAAAAGCGGTGCGGCTCGGTTCTCTGGCCTCTGAAGTCATTTCCTGCATCTGAACATGTACAGTAGGATTTTCAGGTACTCAGCTTTGACAAATCTCTCTTTTCAGTGCACTACAGTACAGTGCATTACATATTTAAGTTAGTGCCTCATGCCAATGCAGTCAGCAGAGCAAAACTCTAACATCCTGCTGTTCCTAAAGTGTTCACAAATAATTACAGAATACAATTAACTGCATCTTCTTCTTGTTTAGGGGAACTGCAGTGTCAAACTATCATGAGCTCACATATTCTTACCATAAATAATTCAAGAGTGTGAAAAGGGGACATTACTGTGGTGACAAGGAGAAAAGGCAAAGCTCACTAGTCATCTGGAGTCAATATTTGTATTAAATCCAGCCAATTATCAGATCATCTTTAACTGGACTATTCTCAAATACACAGCAGAACAACATGGCTGTGATTTCTGAGGATATCAGCATCAGCAAGATTCAGTTGTCAGAATTCACCAAGTCTGACAGCGTTACTCAAAAAAAAAAAAAAAAAAAAAAATATTTATACACTGATGCAAGATGTCTGAAAAATAAGCACCAGTATTTTTCATGTTAAGCCCGTCTGCACTATAAAATGGGTCAGGACAGGGATTAAAAATAAATATCAGTTATATGGGCTTCACAAAACCATATACAAAAGCTGGGATCAAGTGGCTTAGCTGTAAACAAGCGTCAACACAACCAGTGAACCAGTGACATGTTTTAAATTCAGCAATGTTACAAGATGTGGTTAAAAAGCCAAATTACGAGAACACAAAACTCTCTTTAGAAGGAGTACAGCAAAGTACAATTTGTTGGAGGTGCCCACAAACTGTAACACCACCACCAACAACAGCATACAATACAATCACAACAACCGGCTCTTAAACTTTCCAGCTATTAATCAATGAGGATGGCAAAGAGGAAAGCACACATCCTGTGTAAGGAACACGAAACTGCCTCGACAACAAAACATTCAATTACCATTTGACTCACAAAGCAAATAATACACAATGGGCGAGAAGGGAACACCCAGCTTCTTATTCATGTTGGCCTCATAAAACAGTTCAACTGACTGACTGTAAACACAAAGAGAAACATCCCTCCTTCCAAACACTGGTCAGAGACTATACGTGTCACGTTACCCATTTGGCAGCAAAATAAACTTCTTACTCAAAAAAAACAAAACAAAACAAACAAAACAAAAAAGACTCCTTTCCGTATCCGACTGTAATTTGCAAAGAAGCCTGTCTGTAAAGCAACTTACCGTGTTGCAGAAAAGAGAACACGGCAACGCTTCAAACTGTTTTAAAGGTTACCTTTTGGACCGGCGCAGGCGGGCACCACTGAAGAAATGTGGCATGTTAAAGTTGGACAGTACTGTCCACAGACTAGAGTCTGACATTGTGTCCAGGTCATGCCAGAGAGGGAGATGCAAAGGGGGCTTTTGAAGACCCTGTGAGGAGAAGTGACGGCATTCAGGGTTCAGGGGGATGCGAGCACCAGAGAAGTCCTGAGTGCCCCTACAGCAGCTCTCCTTAGGTCCAAACTTCCTCTGCACAGGCACATCTGCAGCCAGCTGCGGCATAAACACGCTGGCAGAGAGGACACGTCGTCCTCCTCTGTCCTCAAACAAAAAGTAATCCAGGGAGGATCCTGAAAGGCATACAGAGTGTGTGATCCAGGTCAGGTGCTGACAGCCTGTACTGTTGCAGGGATATGACACCTAACACCAGCCGACTTTTTCTTTTTACCCTCTCACTGCGTCTGTGTTCTGTATCCCAAATACTCACCCTGCTCCCTCCGCTCAACATGCTTCATATCATGTAACAGGCATCTACCATTTCACGTCCTGTAAAGGGGGGGGTTGCGAGACAGAGGGGTGCTGCATTATCAGCAGATGCTGCTCTGCACTCACTGCTTTCACAAACTGGCACCCCTCCAAAAGTTTGGTGGGTCAGTGTATTAAGCAGGACGTATTTGAAATGGAAATCCTGTGCTTCTGCATGGATTTCTTCTGCTATTGCATCCACTCTTCCCTCAGCTTCTCCCTGCATAGACGGACCAACCTCACCTACTGGATGAGAGCCTCACCTTACCTTCATTACCTTTGATCTTTGCTGATAAGCACCCAAACACAAATGGCGGCTGAAAGACACGCAGATCTACAGCTCACAATTTCCACATACAAATCACCGCAAATAAAAACAAATAGTTTTTAGTTTAACTGTGATGTGGTTGGAAGAGCTGTGCTTACTCATGCAAAAGCTTGCATGTCACACATGAAAACTGGTGGTTTGTCAGTTCAGTGATGAATTTGACTTTCCAGTCCTGCATGCATGTGTGAGAATTTAGGGTCAGCTGATCATCCCGCAGGCTGCAACGTATGAAGCAACTGCTCTGCTCTGTAGTGGCTGTCAGGGCTACGAACAAAACAATATTCCGAAGCACACTTCCCATTACAAGCCTATCAGGAAGAATTCGACCTTAGGACTAAGTGATTGATTACTTTTATCCACTGACTACTCTTCACAAGACAGAGCAAAGTCCTGCAAACAGATGTTGGGCTGTAATCACGACTGATAAAGGAATACGTTTTACTTTCACAATCAAGCTTCAAAACATTTATCTTTTCCAATTGAGCCTTAGGTAAACAGAAACAGCCATAACAACAAAGATAAACGCAACTCACAGATTTCCAATACAAAAATCCATCGGTTCCATCTTTTCTAATGTGAACATTTGTGCTGGTTTTCTTTGTGTTCTGTGATTGTTAAATGAATACCTTTGAAGTTTTAAACTGTGGTTGAGACAAAGACACAAAAATGTGTCAACTTGGAATTTAAATCATTATGATGAACATTTTTCACTACTTTCTGACACCAAAATCAAATGATTGACTGAGTAATTAAAACAAATTTAATTAAAATAATTGTCAGATTAATCGAAAATTGTCAATATACGCAAATTCTAGTCCAGGTGCTTGCATGAATGTGCCTCTAGTGAGTAAACACAACAATGGTTAGTATACATGTTCTTATGTTTGCATGGTATTTTAAATAATAAAATAATAATTACACAAGATGTCTGCCTTACATCTTCAGAATGTGGTCTGTGACATGTTTGCACATATTTGCAGGGATAAAAACAAACGGGCCACATGACCCTCTAACACCAGCTCTGCTGCAAGATTTTATTTTCCAGTTATAATACTAACACTGACCAGGAGAGCAAATGAAGAGGTTCAAAGACCGACTGAAGTGCACAGTCAGACCTGCGGACCATCAGGATGCTGCAGATTAGTCCAGTCACTTGCCAAGTGCATCGCCTGGAAGGCATTCAAAGGCCCAAGAGAAGAGACAGAGAGCAAAATCAACAAAAGTGGAGCCCTGCCATGACCGGCACATCACCACTGGCTCTGCTCACATTTACCTCTTCTGTAATAACGTGCTATCAGAGGCCATTTTTCTGGTCTGTGTGTGTGCATTCCCTCAGAGTGGCTCAGTCCATCTCCCTACAGGCCATTGTGACAGCCTTCACTCTAATTATGGCTCTGCTCTGTTTCTGCGTTCCACATAAGAAACGATGGTTCACATGGTTCAAAGTCAAACTTGCACAGAGCAGCATGAACAGGAAGGTCACGAGCAACACTGACGCCGCAAGCAGAACAGCTCATGACTGAACGAACAGTTTTGCTTTACTAATATATAACAATATAGTATGTGCAGTATGTAAAGTATATGTACAGCATTTCCATGTGCAATGATGATGATAAGCAAGCTAGAGAATATCAGCGTGGGGAGCGCTGCCACCGCCAGATAAAACTTAACTCTTTGCAGCAAAGTAATTCACACAAGCACTAATCCGTTATCATTCATAAGCCTGGGAAAGGTCAGTGTATTTTGTGAACTCACTGTCTGCACTGACGACATAAGAAACATTTGCTTCCGTTGTGAGCTTTATGAGGCGACCAATTAAAGGTACCGTGTGGAGTTTTGTTTACATTCTCCTTTTCTCACCAACTCACATCGCACGGTAGGTCGAACAAATGCGACAACTTCCCAATAAAACGTATGCAAAGAAGATTTTTTCAAAATATTTCAAGTCATGCAGTGTTTACATCCCATCATGACAGCTTCTTGCTTCCTCTCTTGCCGTCACCATCTGTTGAACAGCACAATAAGGTGAAACTGGCGGAAGGAATGTTAAATCCCCGATGCTGACGTAACTGCATACCCCTCAAAGCAGTTGCATTACAAAACATAATCAAGTCTTTGGCAGACAAGATTGCCGCTCAGCTGTTTTCAGACCATGTGCTGCACGGCACGAAAGAAGGTATTGCCTAAGGCCACATTCTGGGCCAACTTTAGACCCACATGGAAAAACCCCCATCCCATTCATCCATTTGAACGAGGACAGCCTGTCAATGTGGCGGAGTTGTTGCAGAGGGTTCTGGCAGGGTCGACATAAAGACAAAAAAAAATATGAACCTGACTCAACTTTTGCCACAATACTGCGTTATTTGGCAAGACTCTGTGTTGGCCAATCAAAGACATGCAAGCACAAATTCCTGGTGGTTTTACTTTGTGACACAAACAATTCATATTCAACTCATTTCCTCGTGTCAGTCACTGAAAAAACATGTGAACATCTGTTTTGTGTGGGGTTTTTTTTTCTTTTTGATAAAATCTATGTTCCATGACTTAGTCATACACTCTTTAATCATGGAAAATAGAGCAGTGGCTGCCGTGGCCACCAACTTCTTTATCACACATCAATCAGTCATTAACACACCCTTCTCTGAGATGTAGATGTGGTTGGTGCAAAGCGCTGCTGTCTAATGGTCCTGTATGCAGAGATGGTCCTACACTGTGCTTTATTATTGCTGTAAAATAATGTCTTCTACAGAAACAAATGACATTGTTTTAACATATAAACTGGGCCTTATCTCAGATCATGACATAAAGCACTGCAGCAGCAAGCCCAGTGCTTTGGTACATGGTGGCAGAGTCACAGAGAGGTATGTGCTTGTATGAAGCTGACTCACTTAAATGCCTGTTCCCTTGACTCTCTATGAAAGCTGAGCAGAAAAAGAAGAGATCAGAGGTGACATGGGTGGGTGTTTCAAGCTATTCATTGATGCAGAAAATTCTTCAAAACTGAGTGTTTTGAATGAGCTTGCAAAGTATTCCAAGTTTCGTTCCTAATGTTGGCAAAGTCTGCATCACAAGCAGCGCGAATAAAGCCAGCAAAACCCGACAGAAAGCACAGACAGATTCTCCTTTTATCAGTAAAACCTATAGACAATTCTTCAGCAGTGAAGATTTTGTGTAAGAGAATCTGCGCAGATGGATAAGCTCTTCAAAATCTAACCACGGAACTACAACAAGATCGCTTCAACCTTTAAGACCCCAGAATGAGGTTTGTCCATGGACAAATGCAGACTCTTGCCGGGTGAAATGTGGAGTTTGAGTAGACGACATGTTTATCTCAGACATCACTGATGCACTTTAACCCCCAGAAGACATAATCTTTTAGTGACACAAGGATCAAAGTCTTGATGTTCTTAATAAATCTGAAGCTCTACAAGCATACGCAGATTTTTAAATACTAAGAAACCATTACGGAGAAATCCAAAACTAGCTTTTACCATTTTGAATACTCTTCATTCCTAAATGAATCAATCCAGATGGGATTCAGACAGATTGAGACCATTCTTCGCTTTGATGTATTGCAAATGCCACAAATCCTACTTAGCACATGAAAGCGGAGCATAAACCTCAGAACAGAGAGGGGCAAGATGGGGGAAGGGGTGACACCATCAACATTATATAAGCACTGTGTCCTCCTCTTTCAATGTCGTTTCAATAGCAGATGACTATGGGAGGGCAAACTGAATGCCAAGACACGGCCTTGAGATGCATGAAGACAAGGCTCAAACACGTACTAAAAAGCGTTTCAACACAACATAGCCATGGTTAAAGAGCCGTCGCTTACCTCCAAAAGTGAAAAGCGTGCAGCGGGCTGCACGGACTGCATGGACTAGTGGGAGTGGGGCTCAGGCTTCGGGGAGTGAGGCTGTAAGTTAAATGGAGTGTAGTGAATAGTTGTCTTTTTAAAACACACACATACAGGACAGAAACCCACCACACACACACACACACACACACACACACCACTCCATACAGCTCTGACACGTGCCCAGATGAAGACAGCAGCATCATGGATACTAATGATCCCTGTCAGATGAACCAAAGGCGTGTTGAAAAAGCAGGTTCCCGAGGAATTTGTCTGGTTCTGCCCTGTTTGTTTGACTTTGGGGATGATGATGTTTCAGTTCAGATCAAACAGACTTTCATTTTGCCCATGTGATGTCATAGACTGAGCCTGGTTTACACTGAACAGTGGCACTGCAGAGCATTAGGTCACGTAGAGGTGAGTAACTTTTACTGCAGTGGCAGTACAAAATACAGTTTTTAAAGGACTGCCTGGTGGTTTTTCCATATGTCTTCTTATTCGACCAAAACCAGCAGTGAACTGATCCTATTGACAGGTACCATCTGTGTAACCTTATATAACCTCTATACCTGTGCCATAAAACTAAGCTAACCCAAAAAAACTATTGAATACACATCAGGGAACGTCATTTTTCCACTGATTGAAGTGTTTCTGAACAACAGCACCGACCAAAATGTGTATTAATCTGCCCATGAAGAGTCCCAGACAAGTGCGCCATTTCCTTCTGTTTAGTAACCTTTGCAAAAACTATATATAAGTATATATATATATATATATAAGTATATATTTGTGAGCTATTTTTCCAAGATTGATATTCTCAGGTGCTGAGAGCCACAGACAGGCAGTCAGGAAGCACTGACATGCAGACTAACACATGCTAGTTTTGTTGCGGTCACCAGTGAGGTATATTAACCATAATCAGTTAAAATGTTGGATAACATAGAGTAGTCCTGGCTATCTATAAGAGCAAGGTAGTGGTGAACTGTCCCCCCTAGATCTGCATTTTATAAATACCAACACGAGGACGAACTGATCCTTTTCCAGTGGCTGTCATTGTGTCACAAAATCTAAAATAATGCTTTAAAATCAAATATAATGCAGTTACTCATCAATCCAATTATGCTCTCTCAATTTCTGGTTTTTAAGCTTTAAAAGGAGGGAACCATAACAAATGCCTCGTTGACCTAAATAGAAAAAAATGTTATCAAGTGAACAAATGAATGTGGCTTTGATGAAAGGGGAAAAGCTGAAATGTAAACACACAGCATCCAGTGATTCACCGCTTGTCACCTCACTGATCACATCCGACAAACGGTGCCACAACACTCATCATAGGTGGCTTAGGAGCATGTGTGTGCTTCCTGCGTGAGTATGTGTGTCACGCCAGCAAATAAAGCAGGTTGTGCAGTTGCGGCACTCCTTTGCGTGACACGTTATCAGTCCGTCTATCACACACACACACACACACACGTGCATGAAAACACAAATGCCTGAACACACACACAGACGCATAACCACAAGGCAGCCTCTGTCGCCTAGCTGTGAAGGATTTGACATTAGACTTCCTGCTGCAGATGCTGCTGCTAATGCTAACGCTGCACAGAGCTTAAAGCAACAGTGAAAGACAGCAACAAATATGACACAAAGACGGATGAAGCTACACACTGCAGAGGAGCTGCCACCCCGGTCGGATAACGGAGGAAAATACTCACTCTAGCGTCAGCCCTGGAATTCTCAGCCTCTCCCGCTGGGCTTTCATGGCTGAACTGTGCTCGTTTGCTCTATTGTGGTCATGATATGCATTCACACTGCTTGCCCGGCTGCCTGCCTGGCTGCCTCACGCCCCCCACCCCCTGCACTGACAAAGAGCCAAACCCAGCCACCAGAGTGCGATGAGACGGATTGGTTTTTTCTCGTCCTACAAAAAGGGAGGGGGGAAGGAAGGGGGGGGTTGCTTTGGTCCTTGTTTTGGTCTTTCCACGTTCCACCTTGAAGCTGTCAAATAAGATCCTCAGTTGCCTGCGGAGGGCATGGAGGCAGGACAATAACCCCTTCTTCCCTCCCCTAATACACGCCCCCTGCCCCTTCACAAACACATGCTCATTTGTGTACCCCCCCACCACACACACACACACACACTCATCCTCACCCTCACCACCAGCTGGTGGCTTGCTACACAGCAGAAATGAAGGCAATAAATTAAATCTACATTTTGTCTGTTCCTCTCACACGCAGTCACCTTGACAGGTGCTAATGCAGGACACGATGCAATGTCAACACAACCACAGGGATGATGTCATCTCGGAAAGAAAAACATAATGCACCACTACCTGCCAGTCAGCGTACAGCAAGACACAAGCACACCTGCGTCAAGTGCTCTCTACACAATAAATCATACAAATAAAAATAATAAAAACAAAACAAAATGCATCTTGCAGTGGAATTCATTCATAACATGCAAGTAAACAGAAGCATGAATTCTTAAATTGAGTGTTGTGTTAGATTTAAGAGGCAAATAAGTGTTGTGTGTGATTGTGGGGTTAGAGAATTAAAGTTAATAATAAAGCTTGAAGATGCACCAGAGCTTTCTCGACCTGTAGATATTTAAAAGGTCACCAGTACAACATTTGTAAAACCACCTATGATGCCTTTTATCCATAGTTTTCGTGGTGGACACTTTGATGCAAAACCACCAAAATCACAATAGGTCAAAATGGATCAGTGACCTGCTGACGGGAAATTATTCGAGGATGAACTACTGCATGACAAAAAGACGGGGCTGATTCACACAACTGACAACACGTTGTAAAAAATACAGTACTAAAAATGTGTTCGCAGTGACTCAGCTACAGTAACTGGGGCATCAGAGTGCTGTATGATGACGCGTCTGCTAAACCTGGAATGACAGAAGGAGCAGTAGCCTATGGAGAGCAGACCAGAAGGACAACTCTCAGCTTCTGCCTCACTCACTCATCCAGTGTACCAATTAATTCTTTATCACTATGAGCATGTTTGAGGAGAAAAGAAGCCACTGCAGATGACACCAAACACTGCATTAGAGTCAAGAGTCGGCCGCAAGCCAGAAGTCTAAAATCCTGCCTTATATATTGACTTGTAATTTTCTGGCATTTTGGTCTTTAATTGTTTTTGTTTTTTTTAAATCTGATAAATGTTCCAGCTGGAGAACAAAAGAAATGCCAACAATCCAGCTCAAGCTGAGGCTAAATCATACAGTGCAAAGACTGACAGGAACCGCTGACCCATGGCTTCCTGTCTGTAAATGGTGGTGGAGCCAGTGAGTTGCATCTTAATCCTTATCTCAATGAGTTTCAAGTGTTTTCTACCTGCTGGGGTAATGCCCTCTGTCCTAAACTGTGTCTGTCAGGAGGATTCATAAAGAGACACACAGAGTAAAAATACTAAAATTCAAAAACTTGTCCATATGTTGAGATCCAGTTGTATCAGTAAGTAATCAAACAGCTGGCCTGGTTCTGTTCAAAGGTAAAAGAAAATCTGCCTGCAACCACAACACATCATGGTTTTACATGCTGGACTATTTCTTGGTCAGGCGCAGGTAATTCTTCAACCATCTTACTGCATAAATAAACTTGTAAAATTAAGTATAAAGCTGCACCAGCTGCAAAAGTCTCTGTTCAACATCAGAATATTAAGGAGAACAGACCGCACAATCAACTCCAGTTCACTACACACCTCATCTCACCATGAGGACTCAGTTAATAGGAAACATTCAATATAATTTTGCAAAATGTATAAATCCAGAACCATCAGCAGCTGCTTAAAGAAATCAAAGTAAAGACCAGCACATGAGAGACATCAACTGTGCGCAACGCAGATGTTGAGTGTGTATGTCTATGTAATTTTCCTCTGATATTTACCTGACTGAAATGTATATGCTATATGTCATCACAACATTAAAAAAAAACAGAAAAAGGATGGAAAGTTAAAATTTATAAGGACCGAATTCATTCAGATCTTTTGTGCTGGTAATGTGTGGCAGGCGGGGCAGGTGACTCACCAAGATTTCCATAATCATGTACAACTTCTACTGTACCTGTGCTGACTCACAGCACAGTGTGCCAAGGAGCTTCTGTTGTTCGGCTTGATTTCATTTGAAATCAGTTCTACCTCAGTGCGAGTCAACCGGCCCCATATCGGGCTCTGCAGCTGCATGCTGACTGATTTTTAGTTAGAAAGTGGTTCAGAAAGTCTTCTTACCGCTCCCTTGATTTGGAATAAGTACACTTACACATGCTTTATTCACACCTCTTCACAAGCTCTTGTCTAAATCTTGGTGGCAGCTTCTTGCAACTCATTGTAATCATGTTGTTTATTCTTATTCAGAATATTTTGCTTCCACAATGACACTGCCAGCCCTTCATAAAATCACAGAATTGTGGCTAACAACATTGAATAACAACGACTGAAACATTAGTGAATTTTTTGGCAGTGCAAAAAGCCGAAAGCACAACATTGACTGACATGGAAAACTTTTCAGCAGTTGGCCATCAATCCATCCAACATACATGGAGCAACGTTATTCAGTGGCTCATCAATTCAACAGCCTATGCTGCCAACTGATGTGTGCCAGCCCTTCACAAATGTCCTTAAATGGCTAACTTCTGACGACAACTTCACATCAAGGTCATGAAGTGTGGTTGACAACACCTGTTGAATTGGACATCACCATATAAAGACTGCGTAACAGTCAACAATTCCTCTTTGATATCCTGTTGCATGGCAAAACAGCTGATGTAGGTGGGTAGCACGACAGCTTTGGCCCTTCAGAACCTGCAACAGGCCGGTAAGAAACAGAAACCAAATCCAACACGACGGTCAACAAACCCAATGAGTTCGCCTGGACGTGCCAACACATTCAAATGATTGACTTTCAGTTATTTAATTGGACCCAGCAAAAGACTTCCAGTTATTAAGGTCAACCTATAAATAGGTTCCAGTAATCACTCAGCTAGAATGACTCACATTGAAAACAACACTACATTTGACCTCACCTAAAAAGGTACAACCCATCGCTCTTGTGGCTGTTAAACAAAGGGTATTGCAAGAATGAATGCCGAGTGAAGATGCAAAGAGTTTGTAGAAAAGTCCAATGTTGGTAATTAACTTGCATGTTGACACCAGCCAGCATGTTAATGCCATCAAATGTTCAGCAGATGGCTCTCTGTCACAGGAAAACCTGTGTGGGATTTCAGTGCTCTGCATTTGATGAACTGTGAGCCAACAGGGACACAACATTTAAAGAGTTCAGCTACTTTTTCATGCACTTTTTCTTACTGTGAGTGGAAGGTAAATATATTTGAAACTGAAATCACTGAAATCAAGCGAATGGAAGACACAGAAATCAGAGATTACAGCTGTAATAGCGATAAAGAAAAGTAAAAATACACATATTACATATTATGGACCTTTGTATTGTGTTACTATCTCATTTTTAAGGTGATAATTCATCAGCACTAACTTCATTTTAAAAGATATTTAAATAAAAGGCAGCTATGATGAATTAGAAGCAGTTACATCAACTTGGTCATATCCAAACACCATTACTATGGTTACCAAGGTCCCTGGAGGCTCCAGCACTCTAAATATAAAAACAGTGATCTTGCAGCAGCCTGTTAGTAATGGCTCACCTCTATTACAGTAGATGCCCCCTCTGGGGAGGTGCCAGCGAGAGCAACAAGGTGTCATGGGTAAATGTTTCTCCTGCACCATCAAACTAAACAAAAAAAATCGATTTCCAGGAAGTCTATCACGCCTTCATCCGGCTTAAAAGCTCTATCTATCAATGGCAGAGTATCATCTTTAATAACCTGGTGAATAAACCTAAAGACAGTTTAATTCACTGTACACATCGTCTCTTTCTAAAAGCAAGTTAGGAACAGAAAAATAGGGATTAACATATTTCACCATGAAAAAAAATTGACACAGCTTGGCAAACCGATGACGGATTAAAAGCAAATTCGTCCACATGTTGATCCTGACAAAAATTCAAATGTAGAAAAGGTAACATTTATCAAGCAGTTATTTGAAAAATGCAAATTGTTGTGTGCTCACACTGACAACACTGAACCATTGTTGAAGCAAACATCGGCATGGGAAAACTTTATTTCCCCCCAGAAACTCATAAAGTTACAAATGCAAATCTGTGGGGTGGATTTTTTTCACTTCCCTCATGTTGCAAGCAAAATAAACCCCGGGTAAACAGGGAGAAATACCCCATTCATGTCCTGACTAGGTTAATTTTTAGAGAGAAATATTTTAATTCCATCAAGCACTGACTTTAGAGCTCCCCAGAGACCCGCCGTTGTCCATCGTTGGGGCATTTGCAGAGGAAATGAGTGATATTAAAAATCCGTAAACATTGCACATACTGCTGCAAGCTGCCAAAATAAAAAGTCATGACACCAAACCGGCTTGAGAAGAAAAACTCCAAACCCACGACAGGTGACCATCACGCCAAAAGAAAAAGCAGCGTTGAGATGTTGAGATTCCACAATGAACAGTAAGTCGGCTCTGATTTTTTCATGTTTAGCTGTGGTGTGTTTATTTCTTGCTTACTTGCTCTCTTAACTCTTTCTTTGTGTTATGTCATTTCGAATTATTAAAAATCTTCAGAAGGAAAATGGAAACATGATATCAGTTTTGAAAATTAATCTTAAAACACGGCATGAATTCTAACTGAAAATTGAGTGTATTTTTACTTAGTGGGGTGCAGATTCACATCAATTAACAGCTCGTCTGGTGACACCAACTGAACACAGACACAGTACACTGACTGATAAACTGTGACCGAGCACGTGTGAAACCCCCCCAAGAACGACGAGCCCCACCCAAGTTATGTGACTTTCAATGTCAAATGTGTGTATAATGCAGGTTAATATAACAAATAATATATCTATTAACCTTCGTGCAGCTACACAAAGATTAATCACCAAAATGTCAGTTTTATTCTATGTGATTTTGGTATTTTATTTCACCAGAAAATATTGATATTGATTTCAGTGCTATCAAGCAGCCCTACTCAGTGTTTAATGACATTATTATCAGCATGCTGCTGAGAAGAAATGTATAAAAAGAACCTTTTTGTTTTAGTTTAATCTGGTATCCTCACTGACAATGCAACAGGTAGCCCAACAGCTTAAGGTTAAGTTTTATTACATGTAATTTCCGTTAAAGAAGTTCATCAAACCGCAGCAGATCAGGGTACTTACAAACTGCCTCTTCTGGGAAGACTCAGCTCTTTCTGTAAATGAAAAAGAGAACAAGTGTAAGTAGAAAAAAATTACAAATTTTATAAACAAAACAATAAATCAGTGGTGGCATCTTGTGAACTGGTTCTCCACACATGGACGCCACAAACTCTAACGAAATGAAAGGCACTTTACATGAGACAAAACACTGAAAAGGTTACTTGATTATTTATCCAAAGCTGAGAAACTTCACAGGCCAAATCATCATTCCACCCACATATTTGTGTTTTTATTTAGAAATAATAGGAAGCAAGCCTGTTCATTGGAGTCTTGAATATGGTAGCGTGGTTCTCGTGTAATTTCAGAGACAACTCACCAACACCACAGTCAGTGCAGAGCATTAACAGCTCACTGACAGCCTGCTTTTCTGCTGCAGCAGCAGGGGCTTTACAGCCTCACAAACAGCCACCATATGGAAGGAAATCACAGAGCAGGTGTGAAACTGTTACATCCCATTGAAGAGAACGGACGAGAAGTTTAAGGAAAGCATCTGGATTTAAAACCGTTCTTCTAAATCGCTGAAGTGAACACGAAGGCCACGGAGGGATGGCAACGTCCCAGACTCACTTCCCATCAGCTCCAAACAGACTATTCTCTACAACTGTAAATGTAATGTAGATGTATACATAAACAAAGGGAAAATTTCACAATCTGTTCCGCTCATGTGTATATTTATCTTCTCTGAATTTATTTAATTAAAGAAAATACTGTAAACGCGTTGCAGATGGCAGGGTAACACAGAGGTCGGGGTCTAACAGCCTGGAACAGGCACCAAGAATGCCCTCATTGATTTCCTGGGGGATTATGCATTCTCACAGGCTTGTTTCCTAAAGCATAATACTACTGCAATGTTGCATTTGCAATATTGCACGGTCCTCGCAGTCATTGACCAACTTAATGTGGTAACAAAAAGCATAAAGTCTTCAATCTTAAAAAGCATTTCTGTACGTATATGGTTGTTAAATCAGTGACTTGGGTCTTGTTTAGGTCATCATCTACCTGAGATGTGGACGAATACAATCAGACTGTTGGCAGGATGGAAAAGGGTTAACACTGAGGAACAGCTGAGGTAAGGTGTGATGACGCTGTATGAATGTACGACAAGTTAGAGACCAGAGCATCTTGTTAGCACTTATTCTGGATCAATACGAAACCACAATCTTTTCATGTCCTTTTTAAAAAGTGTTTTTCCAGTCTAAGCGTCTGACATTCTTTAAAAGTTTGAAGGCCCCTCAGGTCAAAGGCTTTCAGTTGTTCCAAAAAGCAAGGTGAGGATTTTAGTTTTTATGTTGGTGGAGCAGCTTTTAGTGTTGATATCTTTGAAACATAAACTTAAAACCTACCGTTTTTCAGCCTCCAGCTTTTGATAATAAATGTTTCACGGCAGTTATTTGTTATTTATCTCTCTTTTTTCTCTCCTTTTTACAGTTTTACTCTTGAGAAAAAAACTGAACTGATTTGATTTCTGTTAGGTGAGCCACACTTTGATTTCAGAAATGTTTAGAAAAAACTAAGATTTGAGGTCATTCAGCTTGTGCTCTTAGCGTTGGCTTAATTTAGTCTCAGTGACTGCGTACATATTGAGAGAGTTTTTGTGAGGTTGTAGCATGGACTCACTTTGGTAATCAGATGACAAATTTCATTAAAAGACATACATTTCTCTGCCAGCTGCCAGAACAAATAAGTAAAATACATCAGGGCAGGAATGATGCTGCTGCAGCATCTGCTGATGTTCCTGTGCCACATGGAAAGCCATGCGAGCCAAGGACCAACATCAGCCACAGTGAGATGAGCACATCGTGTACAGATCGCCACATTCCCGCTGAACCTAACACAACTGTTGTGTTTAATTGCAGACGTTACTTGTAAAGAAGCGGGTTGTTTTATCAGGTTCGCGGCTTTTCTCTGTGCTCTTTTACATCAGCGGTGCGAAACAAATACAAAGTACTCCAGCTCGGATTATTTCAAATCCCTCCCTGCAGGATGTGTCCTCGCGCTGTAAAAGAGCACTGATAAATAACCTGGCTTTGGATCTGTTTTGTTTTGGGACTACAAATCCCACTGATATGATCATTAGACGTTTCATTGTCTCATAAGATCCTGATAAGGGTGAGGTCCTTTGTCTCAGTGTAGGACACTGAGTTGATGTGTATTGGCTGCTCAAGTCAGCAGAAAAAGTGCTAAGCCCCACTCTCCCTTTGCTATCAATTAGGGCTTAATGTCTGTCTTCCCCTGCTGCCTACAGAGGACCAAGGGCAGAGAGTTTCCTTGGGAGACATGACCGCAGCTCACACAACACTAATTACCAGCAGGGAATGACTTACACCGATGGGATATCCACTCATCACAGCATACCAAATAAAACTGTGAAAATCTATAATAAGGCGAAGACAATCTGAGAGCAAAACTTATATGATAATAAGCCCTTTTTCTTCTGGAAAGCACACATATTCACGTGAAATCAATGCACAGCTCAGTAATAAAAATTACATAAAGTGAAATAAATGTCTTGTGATGAGTTGCTTATTTATGCCTTTGATGCTTGATACTTTTGACAGCTTTTTCAATAAGTGAAGCTTGTGCAGAGAAAACAGCCTGTTACTTAACAGCGAGTGTATTCAACAGGCCCTGTGTGACATGGTTTTAATGAAACAGAGTGGTGAGGCAACACAAGCAATCTCCATCTCTAACGAATGTGTTTATTCCAGCAAAACAACACCACAAACCACAGTCTGTTTCAAAAGATTATTAATTCTTGAAGCTTATAGAAATTAATAATTTCCCCCAAACACAAAAAGAGTGATAACTTCAGTTATCAACATTATAGCCCACTGCCATACTTGCCAGTCAAATCCTCAAACTCATTAAAAGTTACAATCCATTCGTGATACCATTTGTGGTCTCAGCATTAGCCCTTCAGTATATTAACATTTTGTATTAACCTCTCTGTATAGTACTTTTCATTGTTACTGGCAGGGTCCGCCATTCCCACGTGGGATTCAAATCGCTCTCACTCACAAGGGATTCACAGAACACGACGCCTGCATGCAATCCAGTGTTGCTGTCTGTAATTTTTACTCATCGAGGCTTACTGTTCACTCTCTAGAACGCTGAGCCATTTTTAAGTTACTGCTAATGCAAACCTAAAGCAATAAACTGGGGAAACACTGCGTGAAGGAATCACTTTGTTTTTGCCGCCATGTTAGCACCGGCAGTGACCATTCGTCAAAAATTCATTTACAAAAACAAGATGTGAACATTTTCTGCAGGTGACAGGCAACAATTCTCCAGCTCCACAACAAAGAAATGAACTTAATGTCCTGGGAAACTGCTCACACATGAAATTATGTCACGGTTGCTCACGGAAAAGCAGAAAAGGGCCAATCGCTGACTGACTTCTTTGATAAGCTCAGTTTGTCTACACTGTAAACAGATAGACCATTCGCTCTGTTTATTTCTTAGCTGCGATTTTAGCTTGAAATTCCAGGACCCGCAGTAGGTAGTGTTAGCCCCGCTAGCCACAGACGTCACTAAATAAGCCCCATCTGAAATCTTCAGGAACGTGACTTAAAGGACAAGGAGACGTTAAAGGTTGTGGCTAACCTCGGTGGCGTTACAACAGACGGAAACATTTTTATATCCTGCTTTTATCAGTCTCTGGTCTTCACCTCTTGTTTATTATCCCTTACAGGCGTTTTTCTGAATGTGCTCAGAGTCGGAGAGGAGGCTGAGCTGAGTGCCAATGTCATGGTCGACCAGTGTTTCTGACTCACACTGCTGCAACATCAACAGCCCAGGAGAAAATTCATTCTCCAACAGACCATCATTAAGCCTATACATGTAGTACTGCAAACCTTTTGTGCACATTTACAATCATTTTACATCTGTGAATTTGCCAACAAAACAGAGTAAAAAGCCTTAAAATTGAAACTTTTCCTCATATTCAAGATTTAAATTAGTTAAACAACAACACTGACGTATGGTTTTTCAAAGTCAACATAAGGCTTAACATAACATAAGTATTTCCTTTAAAGTTTATGATCCTTATGAGGTTGAAAGCTGTCAAATTGGTACAAACAGAGTACCGTAATTGTATAAAAACCTTTAAAATTTAAAGGTTGTCCATAAGGAAGACAAACCAGTGATGAAAGTAAACCTTGTAGGCTATGTTTAATCATTTGTTTATTCAGTAATTTTCCCAGTACTCGAGAGATAACAATTCTGACATGATGAACCTGAGACAGTTTATTGTTCCACAGGGTAAATGTCAATTAATGACTTCTAGCAACAGGATTTCTTCTCCAAGACACCACATCAAAGCTGTGGAGCTGCTCTTGTAAAAAGCCCTGCGTGTTATGCTTCATTAATAATTCCCCTTGATTTATTTTAGATTTATTTTGGATTTTCCTACAACTCAAGATCAAAAGTGTATTTGGTTTTACTGCGGTTTGCTGCTGACTGGCAGGAAAAGCCCTGTTCTCATATGAAGTCGTAATGCCATCAAATCAACACCTTGAGGATAAAAGTGACTTAAGCTCCCCTCCAGGTTGCCGGTTCAGTCTGTCGGTAATTTATTAAGTGTGTGATCACGCAGGATCACTGACCAGGTCCACTTGACCACCTTGTAATCAGAAACTCAACCCTCATCCAACACTCAGCTCAGCTGTTGCCCTGGGCTACATGAAAAATTTGACAGCGAGACAGACGGTAAGCTGGCAAAGGTAGACGCAAAAACCTGAACGCAGGTATTTAATCTTTAGTCTTTACAGTCTCTGCAATGCTGCTAGTAAGAATCCAGTACTAACTGCTCATGGACCAGCAAAGGTTTAGGTGGATGAAAGATTCAAAGATCACCAACGTTATTGCAATTCATCAAGAGAGGAATATGAATATTGGAACTAAACTTCATAGAAATCCATCACAAAGTTGTTAAGAGATTTCACTCAAAACCACAAATAAGCAATACAGGAAAAGTCAGAGGATCAAAGTACTTAGCAGGAGGCTAAAAATTGATTATATTTTTATTTACAGTGTGTATCTTTTGCCACATGTTTAGGTCTAATACAGACATGATGACAGTATGACACCCATAGCAGATAATCTGCACATTTATGAATCACATAGGGAATGTCCTGCTTGGTTTGAGGTCTATTATGACTTCAAATAAATACAACTTCCTGTAGACATTTATGCTTTAGATGAATGAGGCTACTGGTCTTTAGACTGACACTTAGAATAAGGATCCTAATTAAAGATTTTATTCATTAAATCTTAGCCAACACTGCACCTAAATGCCACCTCAAAGTCAGAGCCCTCAAGTGTACTTGGAGATTAGTAGAGGTCAAATACATCAATAAAGCTGGTTATCTGCTCCCAACACATGTGTGACACAGGAAGTGGACAGACTACATACTAAACCGACTGAAGTATGCACACTGACTTAACATACAAATGCAGTGAGTGAGCTGAACTTTTATTATTTAGAAACTACATGTAAGCAGCTGACTTTCATCGACCGTGACGACTACATCAGTGAACTCAAACCTTCTGTCTTAAGTAATATCTTCCACCATTATGCCCAGCGTGAGCTCAGAGATATTGATTTCTGCCTCAGTAGGGGGAGATTCAACAGCTAAGCACACACAGTGCTAGAAAGCTTTCCTGAATAAATCTGTTGGCATCCTCACATTTCTACTTGTACCAGAATGTTAGGTGTCATAAATCCTTAATCCGCCGTCTCTTGCAGTGTTGAAAGAGGGAAACAATTCATTTCGAGACTGGCACTGAGCATAATGTTCTTCTAATTTGATTAGATCTATTTTTTAAACCAGAAGATCCTTTTAATGCCATGATAATGGAACCATAAAGCCACAACTCTATCCAGTTTAACTTCTTTTCAACGCTTACAGGTTAGAAGTTCTGTCAAAAAACACTTCTTTTACTTTTAGCTGCCTCATCAATATGCATCAGGGACAGGCTACTGCAGTTTAGAGTACTTCACAGGCTTCAGCTGTCCAGCAACATATTGACAAAACTCTTCTCAGGAGTAAATGAGAATTGCTAAATATGAGGGTTTGAACCCGGCAACCACAGCCGTATGTTTTGGGGCAGTCCACAGCTGGAGGATTTTTGAACAATATCTGTAGCAAATTTATTGATCCTAACTCTCTGGCGGCCATATCTCAAAAACTTAAGGATCACTGCTTACCAAAGTACAGTTTTGACCTTCTCTACTGCTTGCTCGGTGAAGTTTCATAACATCTGATGCACAATGTGTTGAATGAAGAAGAAGAATCAGCTTTATTGACAGCATTTTCACATACACACACTGAATTTGTCTTCTGCATTTGACCCATCTGGCAAATTACATGCAATGAAACACACACAGGAGCAGTGGGCAGCATCAAGCACCCGGGGAGCATATTGGGGGTTAAGTGCCTTACTCAAGGGCACATCAGCCAGATAAGGGGGGGGGGGGGCATTTTTCGCATTAATCACTCCACCACACCCAAATTTTTCATGACCATCCGGTGGGGGAATCGAACCGGTGACCCTCTGATCACAAGCCGCTTCTCCAACCTCTATGCCACGGCTGCCCCCAATGGGAATCGTAGAAGAGACGAGACCTGAAATGATGCGTCTGATTCAGCTCAGCATGTGACTGATCGATCACATCGTGCGCTTGCTGTACTGCAACCAATCGGCAGCGCATCACAATATCGTAGACAAAAGGAAAGAGTTTTAAGAAGCAGGCCAAGCTGAGACCAGCAGTTGAAGGTTTTGCATTTCAAGACAGCATTGACTGTCGCATTCGCTGAAAATGACACCAGTGAATAAAATAAGCTGTAGCAAGTTAGTGAGAATAACATAATGGAAACTTTGATCTGGTTCATGTGCTCTGTGTGTCTTCCAGTTCAACTCTCATGCAAATAGAAAGTCTGAAAAATAAAATTTATTCTAACATAACGCAACATATTTAATCAACAGCTCGTGTTGACAGCCACAGGTTGAGAGTTAATTAGGCTGCCACTAAAGACTGTAGCGTTTAGTGTGGGTGGTTAAAGATATTTGAATTGGATTTTTTGAGTTTTAGTTATTTCTAAGTTAGTAGATAAAGATTAGAGCCAAGCAAACAAAGAGCATTTGTGGTCAATTTAAAAAGAAAATGCAGGGTTTGAAGGTGTTGACAGTGTCGTACATCACGAGATTCTGTTTGCGCTGTTTAATACTGTGGGATCCGACAACACATATTACTGTTTGTTGATACATTACTGTTAATCTGTTTATGTCACTGCTGTTGCACACAGATTTGCTGTTTGATGATTACTACTGGCTGTTAATGCTGCCAAATGTATACTGAATAATATGCATCTTACTGACGCTTCACTCACTGCTGAATGTGAACTGGTGTCCGTTCCTGTTTGACGGGAGTAAATCCAGATGACAGATGTGATGCACAAATTTGGGCGACAGAAGGGATGAGCAGCTGGAGACGACGAAGGACTCAAAACTATCAAAGACGTCCCTTCAGTCTGAACACGAGGTACCGTAAGGACATGAGAGAGACGCAAACTACAGCGACAAACAAAACTGTGGATTCGCTAACAACTGCTGCCACAAGCTGTATAGCAGCAAGGACTCAAAAGGAAGGGGAAAAAAATATCAAAGAGAGGATTAACAAATTAAGTTTCCCAATAAATACCTGCAATTCAAAGGGAAGAACTTTCTCCTTGGTAAATATGGCACAGAGTCTAATTTTTAACATGAATATTTTGTCTCTCCCTCAGTAATCCAGAGCAGACACGGATGAATTAACAGCCATTACACAGCTTTAATCTGCAAGAAGGTAGCTCCTACGATCAGCACCAGAGACTGCTATTGTACATGACTTTATTAACTATTACCAACCGTTATGTGCATTTTCAATCATTCTCTTCTGTGGCAGGTAAAAGAAGTAATCTACATGTTTAAGTTAATTAAAAATATCAAATACAGAATATGCCGAAATGTTCATTTTGCATCTGCTCATTCACAAACGTGTTGGAAGTCAACTGTGGTTTAAAAGAGAAAATATATATCTATATATATCCTGGTCACTCGTTTATGTGTTTTGCCACTTTGTGCATCTGGCAGTAAACTCTATCCGATTTGATTTCACGGCGATGATGGATCTTTTCATTCGTCTTTATTCTTCCTCAAGGTGAACTTAATATTTGAATTTGACCTCTTTCACAGCATCAGTGAAGCACCGCAGGAGCTGACAGAAACTCACCAACTTGCACATGGACACTTCCAGCTAAAGAAGGCTGTCAGAGCTTTTCTTTGGCCTTTCAGCAAAGAAGTTTTTTCTGCCATCAAATTAGCACAATAAACAATAACCCAATGACCACCTCTCTCTCTCTCTTGGGAAAATCATTTCATTCCCCTGCTGTTATGTTAACGTGAAAAGAATTTATGTGTCAGCCTTAGACGAAGCGCTCAAAAACCTGCAAATAGATGGTCTTTATTTTGCTGCACCATCGTGTTTGTCAGCCAAAGCGTTTCTCACAGGCTGGCTCACACCACAACACACAAACGGCTCTTTAGAGGCACACGGTGTCACTGCACTCGTCTGGGTAGCTACCTTTTATTATGAGCCAGCGTTAGATGTCACAAGTACAGTAAAGCTCGCAATGCAGCGCGGTAGCTTCTGACAGGCTGCTCCTAATTAAGATGAAGGGCATGCATGGCTGCTACAGGCATCATTAAAATCTATATAAATCCTACAAATTTTACATAACGAGGGGAAACATGGCGACTATACGCCCTCAGAGCCAGACCACAAACCTGAAGAGACAAAAGCTAATCTAAAGGACATCATCTCGTATGAGACATGGAAGTGGAGAGCAGAGGTGCTTGTTATGCTTGAAAGTTTAATGCCTTCACACACGGCAACGTCATTACAGATGCTTTGGCTTTAGGAAAACCACGCAACTATTACTTACGTTAGTTAAACGAGAAATTGACAGTCTAACATTTATTTCAAAGCTCATGAATAAGAAGTCTACCAGCACTCAGGTGAATCACATCACCTCAGCGTGCTCAGCCTCCACTCATTCTTATTTACCAAGAGTACAAAATAAAAGAAAATGAAGTGAAGTGACAAGAACGTCGTATAATGTACATCTAACTTCACCTTATTTGAGTGAAATCTCAAAGCATCACGCTTCTTTATTTGTCTCCAGCGAACACAAGCCACTCACATACTGAACAGAGCTGAACAACACACTTTAGCGGAGCAATTTTATTTTATTTACAGAGCTCATTAATGGGTTCTGATACTGGGAAACAATAATTCTCCTGCGTACTGTTGTTTAGTCTGCGGTTGTTTTCAACAGGTCTAAAAATAAATCCTGCACACTGTCACATTTATTAGGCATCAACGTGAACACTCAAGCTTTCTCTTCTTGTTCCTCATAAGCAAAGATCCAGTCATAGCTTTAACATTTAAGCCTACTAAATCCTTTTTCACACGCAGCATCTTTTCAGTCACACAAATGTGCCAGTATTAAAGCATAAAATGAATTGTTGTTAATTGTTTTCTACCTACTGGATATTTTTGTAAATGTTTCAGCTCAGCTTTACCAGACCTCATAATAAAAAGGAACCCCAATAAGTAATGCAAGAAAGCGAACACACAATGAAGATAAATATTTGTGGATATTACAAAGAATTACATGAAAGCCAACCTTGCATTTTTAAAATCTGGAACCAACAAGATTAAATGCATTAATAAGGGAGCTTTGGGTTTACGGGCCAACTCAATTGTCTTTGGACAGAGTTTCCACCGGCTTCCAGGCTTTATGCTAAGCTAAGCTAACCAGCTGCTGATGGTACTTTCATATTTAATATACATATGAACCAGTGAATAAGCACATTCCCCAAAACTATTGCTTTACTAGAATTAATGTCTTTAATTGAATGTACAGTTATGATTAAACCATTTTTACAACTTTTTCAAATGATAACAAAAGGGAAGCAACAAGCCACGTAGAGACCAAAGTAATGTTGAAATAAGTCCACATTTTTTCTCCACAGGCACCAACACCTTCTGTACTGTAAATAGTCCAGTTCTTTATTCACTGAACAGAAACGAGGTTTGACTGGAGTGACGTCAGCCCTTCCTGGCCTGAGAATGAACGGGAAACCGTGGAACTGAACCAGCTACATTCATTTGCCTGACAAACTAACTTCCGTGTTTCCTATTGAATGTGAAAGTCAGAGCCACAGGAGCGACCGTTGTGCAGCGTAGCCGACGTTAGAGCACATAAAGAAGTGTTGTCGCGAGCGAGGGAGGAGGCGGTGTCCGACACAGGAGTACAAAGATTAGGGAAACTGTGAGAAACTGTTGGAAAGCTTCTGATAAATGCAATTACAACAAATATGTTATTTGTTTCTCCAGAGAAATTCATTAAGACCCAATTCAAAACAAGCAGAAGTTAAACGTCAGCATTTCGGCTGTCTAATTTTCTGAAAGATTCGTAATCGCTGAGGAACACGCAGACATTAAATCTGAGAACATGAAAGTCAAATGTTGCCAGCCTCATTCTAAAGATTTGCTTAGACAGCAAAATAAACAACAAAACCATAAAAAATGCTCTCAAACAAGCAAGGCTGACCTTTGTTTATTATGAAAATGAATGTTGGAGCATAAAAGCAGCTTTATTGGTTTAATTAAACAGCCACAGTGCAGTCTAATTAAAACAAATGACACATACAATGGATCAGAGGGAGTTTGTGATTCAAAACACACGCAGCAGTTTGAGTTGAATTTAAAGAGGCTTCCGTTTTTAACATGTTTATCAATGAGTCTCCAAGTGGCCCAAACTAAAAGCAAGCTAAACTATAAATCAAGTCCAATTTATATGTAACTGTAACAACTACTGCACTGTTTGTCAGACCGGCTGAAATGATTAATGTCTGAAAGGTAGTGGATTAAAAATGACATGATGTGGTGTAAAATACAAGCAATTCTGCATTTCAGGATACTTTGCTCTCCTTTTCCAACTGCATTTAGATGCCGCAGTGATGACAAAAATAATTTGATAATTTACCTAATTTGTTAGGACTGCTGTCCTGATCTCATCTTCCACCTCAGTGTTTGGATTTCAGTCAAAAGCCTCGACACGGATTCCATTACCATAAGGAGTCAATTAAGCAAAAGAAAACCCTTCACACAACATAATCACTCCAGCTCCATGAGTACACAGCTTTCATTCCCCCATTAGCCATTAACCAACACAAATGAAATGTGAGGCGGTTTTAAAAAAAAAAACAACAACAACAAAAACACAGTTTGGACCCAAATGTATTTCCACTATCATTTATTTATCCAAATCTGGTAAAACATTTGCAGCCTGTTTTCAGTCAACTCTCAGTGACAAACCAAATCATTCTCCTCAGTACATCTACTGAAAAAATGTCCTCACAGTTCTGCCAAGAGATTCTCTCGCATGCAGGACACAAGTGCTCATCACCAGCAAACCAGCCAAATGTTGCCCACTCTGTACTGACACGTGTTAACATAAAAATGCCTCTAAGTCCTAACTGCGCTCTGTTAAAAGAGCAATACAGGAACCTCACAAGCCACACACACGGTACAAAGTCACCCTGCAGCTCAAACCCACGCACACTCCAGCTGCACGGCTACATTTGCTTGCCTACCTGTAGCCCTCGTCTCCTCAGAATGCTGGACTCGTCCATGGTACAGTGTCCCGACTTATCATGCCTCCCTACCGGTGTGAAGCCACGCTGCACTGCCTGGCTCCAGCCTCCTGCTCCCTTCTTCCCTCCCTCCCTCCCTCCCTCAAGCTAAATCTGATCTTAGCAGCTGCTAAACACTTCCATCAGAACTTATCTGATTGGAGGTGGGCAGTCAGCTGACACCTCCTCGTGTTCCACTCCTCTGTAACTTCAGGAGTGAAGGAGAGAGATGGAGAGAGAGAGAGAGAGAGAGAGAGATGGAGCGAGAGAGGGAGAGAGAGAGAGCGGGAGGATGAGGGAGAACATAGGCAGTTCTAATTTAGCGCAGCAGTGGGTGGGGGTGAGTGGGTGAGTAGGTGGGGGCCACCGGGAACAAGTGGGAGCCCCAAGACTCATTTCTCAGAGCAGCCACGCTTCTTGGGCACCCTAGGTGACCATGAAAATGAGAGGATATCCTTCCCAGCATTGTTCTGCTCCAAGCTCAACAATGAATCTGGCATCCTGCCTGCAGCAGGCAGGCTAGCCCACCTCGGTGGACTTACTGCAGTCAATGAAGCTTCAACCGGTGAAGGAAACATGACGTCTGAGACCACAGCTTACATTAAATGTAGAAAGAGAAGCAGTGTGAAAAGGTTATGCGGAAGAGGAGAAAATAGCCTGGCACATTTTTTTTTTTTTTAAGTAAAAAACATACTGCTGTCCAAGACCTTTCAAACCTGCTGTGAAAATGTCACACAGCTGCTGTGGGCCAGTTTGTACATAAAAGATGCTCCTTTCTTTCCAAACAACCAGACACTGAAATCAACCACATTTCAGTCCACAGCCTGTTATGTATACAACTACATATCCTGTGTACAAATCACAACAATCCTCCTCCGGCTCCACACAGAAACGAGTTCAGAGGCAGTCTGCAAGTGACTACAGATCTTCAGACTCACTCACTCGATGTTCCCACACCCTCCTGAATTATTAGCATTTGGTAAATAAGTTGTTTCCAGTGCCATGCTGCCACTTCAATCCTGCAATTTGGCATTCTGTTTTAGTCTGTGTTTTTCTTTGCACAACCCTCCCTTTCTCTTTTTTCACCCTCTTACTCATTTCCATTCACTGTGCTACTGCTCTGTGAATATTAAGTGGGCCCCTTCCATTCTCCTCATCTCCAGCCAAGCTCAAATGATTTCTCTTTGAGAGCATGGCCTGGAATGACAGCTACTCACTACTGCGGCTGGTGGAGGAGATGCATGGGACTGTCAGACAGGTGACCACTACACATCTTCTACAACTTCTCCCATTTTGAAACCTGTAAAACAGAAAGCTGATTGAGTGTTGCAGAGGCTGGGCGACAGTCATTTGTGCTGCCGTGCAGATAAGAACACAGAGAGTAGAAAGCCCAGGTTCTACACTCTGGTAATCAGGCTGTTTTTGAATAAACCCCTTAAAACCTCAGAGGACGAGGATTACAGTAGTCAACTTTTTTCAGCTTGAACAATGCCCTTCAGATTACCTGAGGGAATTAAAGAATCCTGTTCTGTTCAACTGACTAGCCTCAAGTCATTGCTCAGCCTGGGGCTGCTTAAAGGAACAGCTAAGAAAATTCCACACTGGACTAACGATGAAGAAGCTGCAGGAACAGAGAAGGTTCATTTGTCTTATTCAATACAGGAAGTCTCAATTTCTGCATTGTATATAGTGGCTGTTACAAGGACTACAGCCACTATACTAGTGCTGTAACAATCAACAAATGAACTGACTGAATTCTGATAACCAAATAATCCTGAAAATCATTCACTGAGGAAAGTCCCGCTAGCAGCTCTGTGATGCTGCACTTTTGCACAGCAGTGCTTTGAGCTAAATGCTAGCACCAGCACATTAACATGCTCAAAATGGCAACGCTAACACGCTGATGTTAAGCACATAAAATTTACCTTGTTCAAAATCGTAATTTAGCTTGTTAGCATTTGCCACATAGACACAAAGTACAGCTGAGGTTGATGGAGGTAACGTCATTAGGTGCGCAAATATTTAGCACAACAAGCCAAACAATTTTTTTGACCTGTAGGTGGCGCAAGAAGAAACAATATCTGGGGACAATGAATGTCTGTACAAGACAATCCATCTAACGGTTTTTGAGATATTTCAGTCTGGACTGACAGACTGCCATCTCAAGGGCCATCCTGCTAGCGTGACTAAAAATATCAAATATTTGTTGCCTCAAGCTCCCCAAATGAGAGGATTTGCTGCTTCTCTCTCTGTTTAATATACTCATAAATTAAATATTTTTGAGTCTGAATACATTAATGATTTAGTTATTTGCACTTCTAGTACTGCTGCAAAATAATTAATGCTATTAATTGACCATTTTTGAGACAAAATAAAGCTGCTCTGAGTGGTGTTTCAGGGAATTTATGAGGGCAGACAGTTGGTGCCAGTGGCCTTGGAGCACAGCCACAGAATAACCTCTGGGAAAAGTCCAGGGGTTGTCTGTGACTCATTTCCTCCTGGCAGGTGGGCAGCTGAGGTTGTTTCCCCTGCCTTTGGAGAAAAAAGGGAGAGCTGGCACTGAAAGCATGCCGAGAGTGCTGATTGAGTGACCCACAGCCTCTTCTCTGCCTGAGCTTATCAGACCAAGAGGAAACCTGCAGATGTGAGGCAAACAGAGGAGGGACACTGGCCTGTGAAGGGAGCGGCAAGGAAAGAAACATCCAATTCCCTCCATACAAAGCAGTGCAAAGAATGCATCTGTCCAAAGCCAAAGGAGTTAGAATATCCAGCCACGATAAACCCCTGCAGAGCAAATCTCCCAATGGACGAGACAAGAAGCACAAAGATAGTAACCAGGAAGGACAAACAGTTGCAATGCATCGCTCTACACCCCTCTCTCCGTTTTTTGTTTGTTTTTTGTTATTTTCAATTTTGAATAAATTGAGATGGCCATGTCATGAATGCACTCATCAGATGAAAACGATGTCAGCTTGGGTCCACTTGGAAAATCAAATAGGCTTCCTTCTCAATTTATTTTCCTCAGTTTCAAAAGAAAGGCAAAATAGCGTGGCATGAATCTCAGAACAGAGAAAATTGCAGCTCAAACAGAGCAGATGACAGACAGATGACAGGGGTTTAATGTTTCTACTGCAACTGCTTTATGTAGAGTGACACTTTCATTTATATCCCATGTATGTTTACAGTAACATACCGCATGGTTTGTAATTTATGGATGTATGAAGCAAACACAGTTCCAAAGATATTCTGTGGAGCAGGGAAAGTGAAAACAAGAACACATACAAAAGCACCTCATAGATACATAGATAGATAGATACATAGACAGATAGATAGATACTTTATTGATCCTGGGGGAAATTCAAGAAGATGAAGCTGAATGTTTTTCTGCTGTAAAGTAGCATTATTGTTCCTGAAATTCCAACACACAATTGCTAAATAATACGCAGTTTTGTTCTAAATTTAAGCTTTTCTTTTTCCAGTTTGTATTTGCGTGTGTGTGTGTGTGTGTGTATGTGTTTAACTGGTTTATCACAGAAATACATGAACCTTTTAAGCAGGGTGCTGGCAAAATTTTCTCTTTTCAAAGTTGCAAACCATATAGAGACCTGCTGATTAGGTTAGGTTTAAAAACACAAACTGACGGACCACAAACCCAAGAGCACGCAGACAACAGATCAATAAGGTCCATCTGGGCGACTTATTTTCCACTCTTGTCTTTTTATATTACAGATGGACCAATATGGTTCAGTGTTGACTGAAAAACATATTCTATTTATTAAAAACTTGGTTTGGTTTTTGTGACAAATACACCACAACACCTTCTGTTTGTACACATAAACTGCAGTTCCTTCCGTTGCAAACCGCTCCAACAACAGTGATATCAGTAAAGGACATCACCGACTACAATTATGAGGGAGAATGAGAATCCACAAAGGCACAACATTGGGATTATGACAGTCTTATCTCCATATCGCACCAGAGGTGAAGTATTGATTTTCTGCCAAAGAGCATCACAGTCAAGAGAGATGTGCCACGCTTGTCAAAGAGCCATGCACACCGAGGGGCATGACGGGAGAGCACAAAGGAGGGGGAAAAGGCAAAAAAGCAATAACAGAAGTCCTGGGGGGGCAAAGCATGGATGAAAAAAAAAAAAAACAACCGAGGCTCAAACCTGCAAAGCGCAGATCAGCAGATCGCAAATAAAGCAACATTCCTTTGTCTGTATATTCCACTGCTGAGTGTTTTACAATAGTTATATGAGTAATACATGTCGATAACATGGGTTCAAGTACTAACGTACATAAATATTTCAGGATGTTACAAAGAAAATCAGCCAATGCTTACATTTAAGAAGACGGAACCAGCAAAATGTTTGACATTTTTGTTTGAAAAAAATGGCTTAAAATGGCTTTAATTGCTCATTAAAATGTCTGGCAACTAATTTCCTTACTTTCCAACTAATTACTGCAGTCGTATCACTAGGACAATATCACTCTGTCATAAAAAGCATAATCTTCATGGTCTCGAACACACTAAAAATGTTGTTTGAATCCCAATTTATGTGACAGACCTTGAAAAACAGAGACAAAGGGGACTCACATTTACCAAAGTTCACTGATTAAGAATAAAAAATCTAAGAGGATTACAAAGTAAAAGCTTCCATTCAGAGTCTACAAGCTGAGGTGTTTGTCTCTTTCGCTCCTCTCCCAAGGTCAACGAATACACCATCTTTTCTAAGCTTGTTCTGAAGGCAGCTATGGAAGAAGCCCTGTGGTGCCACTGCAGTCGGCTCCAAAAGATACCGTTAGGGTGTAGCAACACATCAGTCATTCAGCTTGTGTCTACACATGACAATATCTGAGCAGCGGTCACCAGCATCTAATTTTCTCACGGTGCCAACCGCTGAGTCACCAGAGACATGCAAACAGTGTTAAGAATAAGAATCAGGATGAGACAAGATTTGAGTTTCACACCACAGAAACATAAAGATAATCCACTAATACGCTGACTGCATATCGTATGCATGCAAATAACTGCAAGGGAGATGGAAAAAAAAAAAAGAAAGCCACTGCATTTGCAACCATAAGTTTCAACTAGTCCTGTTATCAAAACAGTAAACTGTTACCTCTTGAAAGGTGTTAAAACCTTAAAATGGAAGGTTTACATTTTATTTGAATGATAGTGTAGAACAGAATTCAGACATAAATCAAAGGAATTCATTTGATCTGATTTTGTGAGTGGCCACTGAAGCTGTTTCATGATGTTTCTTTACATGTGATTTCTTTGGTAGTGCTCTGTTACACTTCTGAGCAAAAAGCCTTTGAGTGCAGAATTGTAGCAGATGCTCTCCTTATTTTTATTTTTAGTTCTTTTTCCATGAAAACTCATTATGGATGTGAAAGGAGTGCAGCACAGCACGTAAGGGCGTCCATTGCATCTGCGTCCTTCCTTAGCAACAAGGCCAATTTCAACATCCATCTGTGGTCCAATTTGCTGAATGAAGTCTGATGAAAAAATTGTGTGCCACACTCCCAGGTCCCCACGACCTTACAGCATTACCTGAGAGGTCAGTGCAGCCTCCTGTCCAACTGTACCAAGCCAAGCCAACTTTACTTCATTTAACTCCATTAAGTGACTCAGGGTTCAGGTCTCACCAAGTGCAATCATTATCAAATAGTCCTTATGTTCACCTCAAGCTGATAATTATCTCCATGCAAAGCTGTCTAGACAGATAAGAATGACTTATTCCTGGTGATGTGGAGGAACAGCATGTGACTGGAGAGCCTCTGCTGAAGTGTTGTTGAGTAAGACCATTATTTCATTGTTTCTAGAACACAAAAATCCTAAAATACTGGCAAAGTCAAAATGTATTTAAGACTCTTTGAGGTCATGAGGTGGTAAAACTTAAGCTGAATCAACACATCAATCCACTTATCCACCGGAGGACAATCGTCATACAGAAGATCATGTTTTCATTCACTCTGCAGGACACAATGGGGATTAATCTGCAGCCTTCACAGGCACAAGGATACATGTGTTTCACTTCTAAATACTAAAAACGCACTGGCGCCCCCCAGTGTACGGCGTTAGACCAGATATTCTGTACTTAAAGCAAATTAAGTTCACTTGAGATGCCGTCAGTTATTACTTAAGTCAATAAAGTTGTGTATTTCAAGCCAGGTGACCACAAAGTTACATGATTTCTTTATCTAACAATTATCAAAATGAGTCATCAGGACCTCACACTGTATTTGTGTTTGTATGTTGGTGATGTAAACAGGGTCACCATGATGTCACCCGCTGTGGCTCAGGTTACACTGAGTTGACCCACTCAGATCACTAATGGTGTACGTCTCAGTTACCAAAATATTCTGTCACAGTTAGTCCAGGAGCACCCACACACACACACACACACACAAATGGACACACTTATGCACACACACACACGCTTTTTTATTACATTAACCTTTTCTCTAACCGATACCGAGCACACACTGAGAATGACTCATAGTTTAACAGCATTGGATTAGCCTCTGGTGGCGTGTATCGTGATCTTGTTGTCTCAGGAGTGAGATACAATCAAAAGCAGAGTATCTGTTAGTGTCATCTGACAGAGCAGAGCTGAAGGTCACCTCCACCCACATGACTTCATTCTCTTCAATCTACGGATGCACTCGGACCGCTTCAAAATCTGCTTTAATTCTGTTTCTTTGGTTTCTTTAGCATACATTGCTGCTACTTCAACAGGCGTGCAACAATCTTGCATTTCTGAATGGATCCAATTATCCCTGATAAATGTGTAAACATAAGACTCATGTTTTATGGCTCCTCATGTTTTGTATCCATAGAAATAAATGCATTTATGAAGTTGTTTTCCAAAGCAATGCAGCAAAGTGCTTTCTAAACCTGCAGCAGGGACAGATAAGAGCCATTAACACAACAAACAGGTGATTCATTAAAGCAGATGTCAGCCACAGACCTTTAAGACAAAATCACATTATTAGTGTGTTTGATCTTTGTTCCTGTTTATAGGCAAATCGATTACCATGGACTTTATTTATTCAGACAATGTGGTTAGAAGCAAATGATCGTAGGAAAGGTTCCCTGTGACCTAAAATAACTGGTTCGGAGAAATTCACACACAGCTGTCTTTGTTTCGACCAGACTCTGGTCAAACGATGAGGTAATGGCAGCGTTTTCAGGTTGAGGTCATGTTTCAGGAAGTACTCACCAGGCTGGAGGTGAGGGAGGGGTCCGACTTTCCGAGGTTCAGCGAACACATACGGACCAGGTTAGAGATCTCGGACGACGGCTGCCATGTTGTCTGTGTCTGCTGGGGGTTGGTGGGCAGCAGGTACTTTCCTGTAGAGCAGCGACAGGATGAGGTTCGATTAACATTTCATGTTTGTGTCATTTTCTGACGCCATCTAAACTTCTGAGATAATTTACTTGCTGATTCATACTCGCTTTTTCCAGTTTTGCTAATAACACTTTTGTACTTTTACTTTGCAAGATTTTTAATGCAGAGCTCTCACTTAGTGGAATATTTTTGCATTAATAAATTGGTGCTTTAACTACAGGACACGAACACTATTTTCACCACTGTGCAGTTGCTGTTAACAGGTTTTGTTGCACCACTGACCCCTGACCCATAATGACAGGGAGTAAATGGAAAGACAGTACATGTCAAATGACTGGGAACCAAAATAATCCCTGCTGTCTGCTCTCGTTAGCCCTGTAAAGCTGAGGCCCCCAACCCGAGGCAGCAAGGCAGGATGTCAACAGGTTAAATTAGGCCAGAGGGGGTTGGAAGCCCATTAAGAGATCACGGACAGTCCCACCATTGCATAACCACCAGCACACCACAGAGTCTGATGTAGATGTGGAAAAGATATCAGCCAACATGAAATAACACCATGTGTTCTGTATAACAATATCCTCTGTGAAACTGTAAAAACTGTTTAAGGAATCTCCATTTTCATCTCCCAGGGCTCACAGCTAGATGGCACTAACTGCTGCTTTCCATCCACTTTCATCTGGCCTGTTGAATCCACGTCATGGATTGAAAAAAATAATTTACAGAAGTGTTGTCATCTTTTACCCACGTGTGTATATTTCCATTTCCTGTTCAAGTAAACACTGGGGGACACAGAGGAGAGGATTAACAACCTTGGCCCAGTGAAGGAAGGGAAGATAAGACTGTGCTCAAGTTCATATGGCCTAAAGCAGGTTTCTCTCTGCAGCAAATGTGTTTAGCTTTTAGAAGCTGGAGAAGGCAGGTTTGTAAATTCACTGTCCACGTAAATCATCAAACACTGGGCTGAAATCTGTTTTACAGACATGCAGGTGAATCAGTAGCTGCAGGAGTTGAAAGTGGATTTTTATCAGAAACAAAGACTGATGTGAGAGTAATATAAAATGCATAGCAACAAAGTCGGGCTCACTGACACGTACTGCCACTTGTGTTGTACGTCATATATAAATAAAATCTTTTCTGCAGTGCCGAAAGCTCAATAAAAGAAAGTTTTTCAAAGATGTTGCAGGAAGACGTTGTCAGTCCCATCTCCAAAGCTCCTATTGGTCGACTGTTTCTCCAACTGAAGGAAAGCACCCTCAGAGGAAACAGTAGCAGACTTTAAATCAGTTTTGTGGCGATTCAGTGACATCCCACAGACTTTTCTCCTCAGTTGTAAAAATAATGTGAGTTTTGTAAATGAAATACAGTTAAGTTTTCAAAATGTACACGCACACAGTTTAGAGACACAGGATTTCAGTCTGACAGGAGCCCCCACTTTCATTTCTTTCCCATCTCCATCTCCCTTCATCTCTGAGACAGAAAATCCCTCTCAGTGGATAAACTGCAACATCTGCTTTTGTTGATGTCAGATGATAAAGATATTTTTACGAGGAGAAAGAGCTCAGTGGCCTTTATTGTGCTGCTCTAAATTGCTTTCATGGCTCGATGGCAGATCTGTATTCTGACAACAGGCTAAGATTTTGCCTGTTAATGCTGCCCCTGTTAACTGTATCCATAAGTTGTGTTGTCTTTCTCGCTCCTCTGCAGATGAAACACATAATTTTTTTTTCTTGCAATTTTCTTTAAATGAAATCATCAGGCTCATATCTTGACCTAAGCAAGAGGACGTCTACATAATATACATACAGCGTGATATTGGTGTGGTTACCCTCGTAGTTGCACTGTGATCGCTGTAGTAAAATCAAAAGAACTGCAGAGAGACCAAACAGGATGAGGAGGGAAAATTAAAGTTCTTCCTTCCTTACCCGCAAATGTTTTCCTCACTAGAGTCCATCACATCCCGGCATAAAGGAAATCTCTCGTCAGGCACTAGTCAACACTTTCAGAAAGGAGGGGATCAAGAGCAATGAGCAAGTTTTTTTATTTTTTACATTCAGCACAGGTATTTGCAAGGACACACTGGTCCTTCATTCCCAACCTTGTGCAGATGCCCTTGTTTAAAAACAAACCTCTCCTGCATGAGTCATAATGTGACAGATAAACCGACAAATCAGGAATCTCTTTACACACACACACACACACACACACACAATCACTGTGCTACTCAGTTTTATTTTTGTTGGACATTTTGTGTAAACGTATCTTGGTAAAGACTAAACAAGGCTCTTTTCTTTTCAGCAAAGTTATGCCAGCTGAGGGTTGTAAACCATTAAAAATACATTTTGTCACACGATGATCCCCTCACAGAGAGGAAAAACAACTCCTCATTGCCACAGGGGAATAAAAACCCAAGCACACTTGTGTTAAATGTATTATAAGCTGACAGTTCTTTTACTTTTATTTGAGACATAAAAAGAAGGAACTGCTCCGAGGCCATAATCACGACATATGTGAAGACAAGGGTTGTTTCCTCGAGCGAATTTGCATGCACTGCTTTGGCTAAAGGATATTTGTCTGTTTGACTTTGAGCTCCTAAGTCGAAATCGTCATCTGTGAGCAAGTCTAAACCATTCAGTGACCTTGAGAAAACAGTATGCAGCCTCAGGCACCGCACAAGCACAAACTAGCAATACTGAAATGATTGGGAAAGTAAAAACAAAATCTAAACTCTGTCAAATCAAAGCTCAATAGCACAATCAACTCAATGGAAGCTGACTTGTGTCAGTTTAATGTTTGCTTATACGGTCTTGTTTTCATGTACACCAAATGGGAACGCACACATTCAAAGCGGCACCTGATGGAAACGCAACCTATCACACACATTTTAATCAGTGGAGTAAAAGTCCTCCACGCAGATCTCACTAGGAAAAAATAAACTGCGCGAAGAGATAAAATCGTCCCGAGGTCTTTCACTCTTCGGGATGGAAGCAAACGAGGCTGCAGTCACAGCAGAAGAGTCGTATATCTGTCACTGTGCAGAGGGAGGAATTCATCTGAGCTCACACGAGCCAGACGCTCACTCCTCTGTCCACAAGGATCAAACCATATCCATAACCTCAACGCACCAAGGTTCTTCACTTTCCTCATTTATCACACTCTTTGAGACCTCTGTCAGCGGAAACTTGGATATAACTGGATGCATGTGTGCCATGCAGCAATTCCAACTAGAAATGCTGAATCTGGTTGGGTAGTTTACATTCTCCAAGTCAACAGCTGCAGGGTTTGATACCAAGCTACAAACTTACTCAGATCCTCACACAATGAATTTTATAATTCCAAGGGGATCTGCTGACTTTACACGTTCCCCATCACAGGAACACAGTTCGTTTCATCACTGGAGCACACACAAAGCCTGTCAGTTCAGGTATTCCTCCACACATGCAGACACTACGTTTGGCTGTGGAGATTTAAAAGCTATTTAACATTTTCAGCCACATTTAAACCACAGCCTACACTTCAGTTAGTCTTGCATGAACAACAGCGAGCAGCTCAGAAGACTTCGGGGCATGGGCGAACGCCAACCGGCGACACGTGCACTTATAGGTCAGTTATGTCAAGACTTGCTGAGGGAATTACCAGCAATAAACTGGATTGTGCAGTTTTTGCTTTTTAATTTCAAATAATTTTCACTAAATGAAATATTTATGGCTAAATGAGCAAGAGTTAAACTTCCAAAAAAAAAAAAAAAAAGTTTGCTGAATCAACAAAACTACAACACGACTGCTGATTCAAGTCCTGCTAAATCCTGATTGGAAGCATATGACGTCATCTTTTTCAAACTGTGGCCCGCCCCTCAGCATTGAGAAGAACAGCATGAAACAAACAGGATGAGAAGATGAGAAATCTCTTCTGGGAAATAATCAAAACTGTTCCGACTCGGGCGGAGAAGTGTGTGTTCCTGTTGCATCCCATCGCACACAGTGAGAGGCTGATGGAGAAAACACACTTCGAGGGACCATAATTTAATCCTATCAACCTTATCTCTGAAGCACGTATGAACAATGTCCTGCCAAGCGTGACGCCGTCATTGTTGTATTCCTTGAGCAACACTCTTCTCGGAGTCAGTTTTAAGCGACAGATGGAGTGTGTTTATCGCTTCTTGGCTGCAACGGAAAACAGTCATACATTTGAAGTGAGAGTTTTTACTTCAAAGTGTGTCTTTGGAAACTACTTTTAGGGAACACTGAAAGCTGTTCACAGCAGGGTCTATGGATTATCATGATTATTCTGAGTAACCAAGGCAGCTTCTGGAAACACAGTTTTCAAGCCATTTTTCCATTGCTTTGAACTCCACAAATGAAATGAAAATTCCTCATCTCCATTATGCAGGGATGGTGGGATGAATTCGGTCTCAAAACCACAGCAAAGAAAAATTAAATTACCTCCATTCATACATAACAATAAAGATGGTAAGCAAAAAAAAATGTTTTGGTTTGGGTGAAATTACTATCTAAAGTCATTAAGGGGTATTAATTCCTCATTATGAAGCGTCTGTGTTTACTAAAAGTGATAGATGATCATTGGTTTGTGGCCTTTAATGGGATGAGGATGAACATAAACCGTTTCTCTCCCTATGGCGTCAACCAGTACAAATAAATCTTCACGCTGCTGCAAACAACATGTGAAGGTGAGTGGGGAAGAGTGATTAAGTGATTTGACGAAGGATTTAATTTTTGTATTAATGTGTGGTCTCCTACAGTGAGATTAGTAACAGCAAACAGAAAGTTAATATGCTTACCGTATGAAAAACTGTTGGAATAACAGACTAAATCAATCAAATCTCACATGTATCTAACAAAACATGTGAAGACCATGAATATTAAAGCTCTTGTTTCATACATGTGTATGCTAAGTTCACAATGATTTAATATTGAATGTGAAATTAAAAACACATGACCACAACACAACCTTCCAAGCCCCACAGGAAAACCTACAAACAAGGTGACATGGAATTGGTTACTAATAAAAGCACCAATCTGGTGGTCTAAAATATCCCAAATACGTGTGAGAACATTACACAGGAAGCCCACACGCGAAGCCGTTACCTGTCAGACCACCTCCGAGGCTTCTTCTTCGAACGTGTTTTCCATCGTCACTGAGATGCCACCATAACTTGCGAGCAGAACTGAATCCAGGAGTCAACTCCGGGTTACTGGACTTCCGCAGGGACGTGGCGGGAGGGTAGAGGATGCTGTCCAGCTAGAGGCAAAGACAGAAAACAATCAGCTGGTTTAAATGGTTGCTTTAAAAACAGCTGGTGTTACTAGAGGCAGCTTTGATGACCATATAAGAATAAGAAGCTTCCTTCATCTCAGACACACAATGCTATCGCAGTATTTGAGGAAATGTCACACATCCTGTCTCTTCTCCAGAAATCCAAATACAGTCAGTCATGTTTATATTTTCGTTGTTTTGAGAAAGTATTAATTTCCCCAGAATTCATATCAAATAAATCTTACTTAAGAGCTTTGTTAGAGGTTAAGCTTTGTGAAGAATCAGACGTCCATTTGAAGTCAGACTGTGGCTTTGATCCAAGCCGCAGCTAAAAGTCAATCACTAGGAAAAGAAATTAACAAGAGCTTTTCAAGACGGAGGCCTGATGTGCAGAACTATGAGAAATAAAGCCTGAGATCCACAAACCTCAGGTGAAGGGGTTGGCTCAACTTCTCAAATGATCAAGGAGGGTGATTCCATGGGTGTTCCCCAAATACTGTTCAGCTCATAGCACAAAGAGTTTAATTAATTAACTGAATCAGCTTCAGTGAGGAACAGGACAGTTTGAGCAAAAGTCCGGCATCCTAAACTTCAGTGATTTTCAGTGACGGCCCTCAGAATATCATAACAGAATCAAAGACGGATCAGTAGCAAATTTTCCACACAATTTTAATGAGAAAAGTAAACGTGCAACTTTCTGCACTGTTGTGTGTTGACAAACTACAGATTACAAATGTACCACATTACACAGCAGAACAGGTTGCACCACACGACTGTATTCTCAGGAGATAATGACCGAGCAAGAAGCTCAGAGCGCATAACAATGCCCGGTAAAGCGGAAGGGGCCCTCCCTGAGAATACAAAGATATACATGGTTCTGGGCACTCTGTGGAAGGAAATACCCTCCGCTCCTCTAAGGGATGATTCACGATCCCAGCACTGTTAAAGACAAATGAGACCAATTCTTCGCAGGGTAGCTTGACCTCTCCTTTAAAATGCAGAGCAAGAGGGACGCAGCACAGCCTCAGGAGGACAGAAAGAAAAAAAAAAAAAAACACCATATTTTATGGCGACTGTCTGCAGCTTTGCCTTAAGCGCCAACAGATGATCTCATGACGCTGACGTGCCAAACAACTGCAGCATTAACCTGCTGTGCATATCCACAGCCGTGTGTGTGTGTGTGTGTGTGTGTGAACAACCACACGCTGTGGTGAGAGTACAGTACAAAAAAAGCCAATCAGAAAAAGTGAGAATGAAGTGAACTTCATCTTGAAACAAGTTGTTTCCTTAGCAGTAAATTTTTTGGATTAGAGGAATTTACGAGAAGTTGCAAAACGCACCCAAAGCTAAATTTGTGTGTTTTATTACAATGGATTCATTGTTTATGTTGTTGCTATTTATATGTGTGCATGTGAGCGGGAATCTTTACAAAATTTCGTTATGCTTGCTTAATGACAATAAAGACTCTTGATCGTTGTTTAACCACAATTCAGCCTTTCTTGAACGCTGTAGCTGGTAACGTTTGAGGAAAAACAACAGAGAGAAAAAACAGTCACACACCCACCACCTAATATTTAGCCAATAACCACAGTTGAGGATGAGATGAAAATCTGTGATTACCAAATGTTTGCACTTTTGTTTCGAATGGTTTGGTTGAATTGCAGGTTTCAGGGAAAAACAAAAAAAACACCAACCAACAAGCTGCCTTCACAGGAAACCAACTCGATTTCCTGTCTAAATGTTTTCCTAAAAACCAGCTTTATTCATAGCATTAGCTCAGGATTTTGTACATAAACACATAACTAACTCGCTTCCTATGTCCTTCTGAGAATCACCAATATCAGGGAGGTGATCTATTGAATCACGCTACACCACCAAAACCTCAGAAGCGTCCTAAGTGAGCGAACAGAAATCCTGCATCACTGCAGCACACAACTTGAAAACAACAATTAACTTTTGTTAAGTTGATTTTGATTAATTCATTTAATTCATGGCCCATGAAAAAAGGTTTACAAGTGGCCATCACAGGTGGTGGTGGAGCGTGTACTCTGTATTAAGGCTCATTCCATCCTGGGCCTTTGCTGTACCTCCTCCACACATGCACACACTGTCACTTTCTGTCACTTTCTAAACACAGCAGAAATGCCAAAAAAAAAAATAAATAATAATCTTTTAAAAAATGTTTAGACCATGAATATGAAACTCAAAGAAATGAGGTGAATCCTGAGCATTTTGGCTTAAAAGAAATCCTCGAACAGAAATGAATCAGATCATCAGAACAGCTGCAGCTCGTTGAATAACAGACTAACTGTTTTAGCTCCAGCAAATTAAGTTTATGTTATTTCGTTTCTTTCCAACTTCCACCATTTGGATGGAGAATTCTGATCGAGCATCAGGTCATCAACCACAGCTTCTCTTATTCTTCAGTCTGAACAAGTCAGGACACATTGGAACTACGCTGCGTGATGAGGGAGGGATGAGGGTGACGTGTAAACCTTCACAAAGCCCGAGCTCACAAACACCAGGTGAAGCTGTCTCCAGGTGTTTTAAGGTAAACACATTCAGTTTAATCTCAATGAAATAAGGAATGAACAGATTGTTATGTCATTTTAAAGCAAGCAGATAATAACTAAACAGTGCCTCTTTAAGCAGCTTAGCTTTACACACTGAAACAATCGCAGGTTAACTCCTGCATCATCCACTCGCACCGTTTAGAGCCTCTGGCAGCTTTCTCAGGGCAGGTCATTATGACCTTAACGGTATGTGGTGCACGGCCTTATGGGGCTCTGTAGTCCTGTTAAATGACTGCATGGCTGCCCGCGTGTGAGATTTCTACATCTCAAAGGAAGTCACAGGCTCGTTTTATAGAAGTACTGCGTTTCTCAATGTAGTGCAGCTTCCGCTGCCTTTCGTCAGCTTGCCTTCTTCCCCTCTCTGTTTTCATCATCCTTTTGTGCTTGGACTGTTGCATGCCTGAAAAAAATGACATAAGACGACAGAAGTGACTTAATTGTAACATTCCTGTTTTGTTTGGGTGGTTGTTTCAAAAGGCAGATCGCATCACATGTACCATCACAGGCAGAGGATTCAACTCAAAAGAGGAAGTAAGATAATCAGCTATCTGTGTCTATCTGCACTCGAACAGAGTTTGAAGTTTAGATGTGTGTAATATATTCTCGGTTTTTGTTTTTCACTTGACTGTGCAAACACGAAATATCAATTAATCTATACATTTTTCAAAAAAGTAAAAAACAGAACTGCCAGAGGCGCAGTATGTGATACAGAACATGTTTCGTACTGCCTGCAGTACACAGCACAATGTTACACCCAGCACACAACAAACAAACTCAACTGTACAAGCCCCGCAACCTTTTGCCTTCGCCCTCCTGACTCGCTCCATGCAACAAAACAAAAATTCGAGCCAACTGTGGATGGCTGCCAAAGCTGGCCAGAGTTTCATCTGGTTTATGGACGAGATGAGTTTATAAGGCAATTACAGATGATCACTCGGGTAAATCAGTAAACCCATATTTCCCCTTCCTGCACATCATACTTGAGGTAACTTATGAGACGGCTGACGGTAAGCTGTTGTTAGAGGATATAAGTCCAGCTGATCCAAAACATCTGCACTGATTTTAAGAGTGGGTGTCAGCTCTTAAAATACCTGTTTGATTACATGTAGAGCACTGCAGTGAGCCAGCCTTCGTTAGCTCACTGTGTTGCGGTTTTGGCAACAGCCGGTGTCCTTTCACCTACCATTCTGCCATTCAGAGCTCCTGAGAGCAGCTTCAAACCTAACCTGCCCTGCCCCGCCTGCCTCCATCCCCCTCTCCACCCCCAGCTTCACACACAGTGGACAGTACCAACAAACCTTTGTTGTCAAAGCAAAGAAGAGACAGCAAACAAGTGAAACAAAGAAGGCGGACGGCACAACACACACAGACAGTGGTGTTTACCAACTGTTAGATGAGGTAACCTTAAACTGCCTGGAATGATTTCAGCACTGAGTTTTCATTTATTCCGTTTTACACCATCATAGGTTATACTGAGTCTAATGCTTATAAAACAACCTTGTCATTTTGACTCCGCATAAGATTGCACAATCTGACAACTGCCCCTGTGATTGACAATACAATATTAACCACAATATCCGTCAGGTCTGAAACTAAACACCCCCCATCTCCTCCCCCTCCTCCTTTCCTGTCACTCCAAAATGCACAAAAATAATGCACTATACTAATCACCAATACTCTAAATGTGCAAATTTTAAAATCCTGGCATGACATGGCAACCTTGGCAGCAGTGTAACAGTTACCACATCCAGCAGTTACAGAGCAACATTTATTTGGAGTCAAGCTTCTGGTTATCTGTAATCTAAGTCAAACGATCACCTTCTTTTAGCTCTGTTTATGGTCTTTACCAGCTCACTTATCTAAGAGCCATATCTGTCTCTCTAGCTGCTAAATACCTCATTATGTTTGCCATCTTATCTCAAACTGTATCTGCCTGCTGTTTGGTGCTGAGCAGCCAGTTGGTACCTGGAGCTTTTTGGCTGAGAGCAGCTGCCTGCTGCAGTGGAAAACAAAACTATGATAGTGGTGAGTGTGAACCACAAGAGCAAAGCTGAGGGCTGCCCAGTTAAACAAGGAGTTGAAACTCACCATAAAGCTCTGTACAGCTGCAGAATCAATCACAAATCGATTATAATGGCTTTGATAGTCACTGATTTGAGATAACAAAGTCTGCCAAAGAAGCACCAAATGTTGCAACAATGCAATAAAAAGCTGTTATTGATAAAGAAATGAGCCAAGCACAAGAAAAAGCAAATCATGTCAGACATTAGGTTTATTTAAAAAAAAAATAAAGTTAGAACAGTATGTATGTAGGGCATATGCCAAGAGTCACCAACCACACCACCAACGCTGTGATGCACAGAGGGAACCGTTCCAGCATGCTGTGGTGAAGTCGCACAAAGAAGAGGTTTTTACTCCTACTAGCGACCTTTACAAGCCAAGACTGCAAAGACCAACACGTTGTAGGCAGAGAAAGACACTCGTCTATTGAAGGGAGTCTGTTTCTATACCGCTGTGTATACACAATCATACACAGCTACCCAAACAAACTGACAAACAAAAGGACAGAGCAGCAGGAAGTGATGTATGTCCTACGCCGGTAAATGCAAGGATGAAAGGACAGAAAAAAAGCAAAGTAGCACACAGGGACATTGTCTTCAAGGTCATGTGATAAATACTCCAATAAGTGAAACCAACGCTGTGGTATACACATAATTGTGTGTTGTGTGTCTAACCTAGTGGAGGTTAGACTATGAAAACAACACAAGTGTAAGCACAGAATGTATAATTTCAATTGTTTTCCTGCTTTTGTCAACAAAATATTATGGTACACTTCAATGACTAGCATGATTATGCATTACAAAAGGTGAAGAGGGTTGAGTCATGATTTCCACACTACAGAAATAATTTAAAGCAGCTGAACAAAGGGGAAATTAGCAAACGTATTCACACCCTATGATGTTAATTTCCTTTGAAGGATTTGTGGGGAAGTGCAGTTCATCATTTCACTGAGATGGATGAAAGGAACCTTTAACGAGTGGGAACACATTGTTGTCAGTGTCTTCCACTGGTTGCTAAGACACAATGAGCACATGTTTACAATAAAACAGGAAGCGAGAGACCCCATACATCAAGAAGCATTGCACCTCACCTCTTTCCAGTCATCGCTGTCCTTTGTTTCACCCACCGCCCTCCCTGCCATTGTTTCCCTGACCCATCCTCTTCCAACCAACGACTGGGATGAATTGGTCATAATCGAAACACACTTTTCACACACACACGAGAATTGCTACTGTGAAACGGCTTCAAGAATTTCCTCCCTCTACCATTTAGGTTTGGGCTTTCATCAAGAAACATGCTTTTGATGAGAGGGAGTGACAAAACGCAGCTTCTGAAGCCAAAAGCTGCAGATTTCCATGTTGTTGCATTTGAAAGTACACCACAGACGGCAGAGTGCTGCTGGTTACGTAATCTCACTTCATCGTGGTTGGTGTTTGGCCATCTGAGTGAAATCAACCAACCAGGCCATTCAACCTACATTTCTATTTTTCCATTCTACTATGTTCAAAACCATTTTTCTCACGAGTCAAATATTGAATACAAATTAGGAGACTCCTCTTAGATTATTAATTGTGCCCATTAAATGACAGTAACTCACACCAATCGATATGGTACGAATGGCTTCAAACAGAGACAGTCTGTGAATGTGCATCATTTCCCCCAGTATTTAAACAACATCTCCTCTCCCTCTTTCTCTATAAAAGCCAGCTTTTCTCCACACCTTCAAGTGTTGTTGTTTGGATCAGCTATAGCCTACATTCATCAAAAGGCAAGCTCTTACTGGCACATTTTATCAGCTGTGGTAAGATAGTAAGCTAACGTTAATGTTACGTAACATTAGAGTCATGGGTTGGTTTGAAAGTCCCTCCGGCTGACTTTATTATCAGCTGTTTTGTATTAACAAAGTCTTTTGATTTCACTCTAACATCACACTGTTCGTCTGCTTAGCTAACATACTTATTTGTATTTTCAAATAGCACCTTTTCACTTTCAGCGTTACAAGAGAAAAGGCTTTCAGAATGACGACAAATCTGTTAATTGCACAACTACTCAACTGGGCTCCTGCTGGAGGGTAAACTTCCCCAGTTCTGATAGCTATCAGAGCTCAGGTGCATCCAGATCCATCCAAATGCTCCCTGGAAGTAACGCTGCTGTAGGTAGTAAGCTAAGCAAGTTGGCTGGACATTCTTACACTTTTGCTCTTGTGTTTTTGCCCTGGGAGAGTAAAAAAGATGCCAAGTATCGCTCTTACAACACAGGCCTAACGTGCCTAGTAACGGTTGCTAAACTATGATTGGACAATCACTGTTGGGGGAGGGGACATGTTAAGCAAAGGGTCAGCTGGTTGAAGAAATGTATAAGAGGAGGAGTGTTGTTGCAGTTTCTCTAAACACTGAAAGCTGAGACATTTCCTTTTTAGTAGCCTTCATGACTCCTTAAACAAGCATGTGGCGTGATTATATAATGCAAGGTTCACTGTAAGCAATGCTTACGTCTTTATGAACCGAGCCCAATGAACTCTCGAAATATGGAACGCGTTCGCTCTTTTCTCTCAGGGTCAGCTGCTGTAGAGCAAACTATGTTCTGGCCGACCTTGTCACCCCGACATCTGTCTTCTTCAACTCTCCCCTAATTCCTCTTCCCATTGCTCTCTGCACTGAGGATCTTCATGTTTACCCATGAGCAAAACAGCAAAAGTAACACTTTAAAAAGTCTCGCTGCTCAGATCCAAATAAGTCTGCATTATCAAAACTCTCAGCGGGGTAATCCACATTTCTGTCACCAAAAGATAGCTTGTTTTTCTCCTTACACTGACACAATCCCCTCATCATCTAAGGGAAAAATCTTTGGCTTTGACCATTTGAACTCTGTGCTGTCACATGGGAATTCAGTTTCCTGTGTTGAAATGGTCTAAAGTTAAGAAAATACAGCATCTCTTTTCTTCTGCAATTTCATGTGAATGACCACGCTAAGAGTTATGATCTTCAGCATGTAAATAATTAAACCATGCATTAATTCTTTCACAGAGGAAGTCAAAGAGAGCCTTAGAGACTTAATGTACACATTCCATAATATCTGCTGTACTGATAGGCCCCGGGCCAGCAAACAGCCGATTACATTTTGGTCATGATGTGCATCTGGGATTGAGGCCATGAAAAACACTGAGAAGTGTTTCAAAAAGGAGGTGAGTAATAAAGTGAACAAAAGCAAGTCTATGAAGAGTTGAGTGACTCTGTTGTGACTGCGGTTGATAAAATAGGTCAAATAGGTCCTCAAAACTGATGAATAACGATCGACTGAAACTACACGTTTTATTGTTCGACATTTATTAGTCATATCGCCCAGCCCTACCTGGAAGTAGATTAACATTTTAATCCCCCTATTTAGCATTTAGTATAATTTAAGTATATCATATCGCTGTTACAATCAATATCACTTAACATATAAACATAACACAATAGAAAACAGACTGCAGGAACTTTAGATCCACCCTCCTTCCTAATCCAGTCAGCAGCGTCTCCTGTTGGGCTCTCTTACCTTGCTTCCCTCGGACGACGTGCGGTGACCTACAGGTAAATTCCGACCTAAAGACATTTTATTCTAGTATCAAAGAAGGACAGAAAAAAAAAGAGTCAAAAATCAAAGACAGATCTTGCAAAGACGCAGTCCAACGTAGGAGTGAAAAGCGTCTTAACCAGATTGTGTTAATCCTCTTAGCCACAAAGCATAGAGTGACACTGGATGTCCCCTCTAATCACTCTGACTGGCTGCCTGCTTAAATAAATGGCTGCTTATTTAGGGGCACACCACAGGAACGGAACCACTGCATAGAAAGAGAGTTAAACATTGCCAAACAGAAGCAAATATTTATGCACAAGTAAGCGCTGATGCAACATGCGGGAGTTGTCCTTCCATCTTCAGGGAACAGGTCCCTCATGTAGTCAACCGGGGGATCGTGTCAGACAGGAGATACAGATGGGAAACATGCAGCAAATGAAGTGCAAAGGTTGCCATCCTCACTAAAATTGTGACTCATTTATTTATTTTTTTCCCCAGATGGTTCAGCCCTAATTTGAATCCACACTGAACATTTAAGTGTCACAACACAACACATACATGTCACCAAAGCAAATTAAAGATCCTCAAATGTGCATTATGACTTCCAATCAGTCATCAGGTTCAGTAACGTATAAAGAACATCCTCCAGAGGCTTCCTACTTTACTTGTTTTACTCAAGCAAAATTAACAACAATGTGCTTTCTTGCACAGCCCCAAACAGTGTAAGTCGATCCATTACATAAGATGAACAAACACAACCAAGATCAGCGGCCAAATCTGACCCTAAAACTGTTTACGATGTTCACTGAGGCACTTTGGCACAGTGTAAAACTGGTCTGATCTTAAAGGGGTACCGAAGCGATTTAGTATGAGTCACAACTCAAATATTCTGGTTCCTACATTTCCCACAAGGCAACATATTAGACCCTCCCTATCTGAAAAGTGCTTGCACCTTTTTGAACTCCACACAGACTTTGTCTTAGAAACTGACAAGATGTTTAGAGCCGATACTGTAGCTAATTAAAAAAAATGAAACAGTAAACCCTGCACATAAATGCACTCAAACGTAAAATCACATACTTGCTCATTAACAATGTCCCTTGATAAAAATATAGATATCTTTGACATTTACATTAATATGTTGAGCAGCCGCTTTTGTCCAACCACTGCATAGAAATGAGGTAAAATCCACACCACAGCAGAAGAAGCAGAAGCCTCTAAAGAACACAAGGTTCTTTAGAAGTTCTTTCTCCATTCATCAGCGTACTCAACAGCAGTCTCCACTTTAAGTGTGTGAGGAGAAAGAAAGAAAGAAAGAAAGAAAGAAAGAAAGAAAGTGACATATTTTGTCATTGGAGGGAACTCACTCCAACGAAATTTGTTCTCTGCATTTAACCCACCCAAGTGACGTGCAGGCAGAAGTGGATGTTAGATATTCCAGTCATGATTCAGCTCATTTCCAACTGCCGCCTTAAAACCAATCCTAGCATGAATCACTTCCCTTCAAGCTGCCAAATTTCATCACAACAATGACACGTATTGGAGTTTGGTGCTGTGGCTTCATCCTGTGAAGCTCGGAAACTAATCTGTGTTGAGCCCCCATCAGCCCGTCGTTGCCTGACTTCAAAGGAGGCGTTTGAGTCGTGTGCGTCTCACCGGCATCCAACGGAACCGACACACATTTTGTCTTGTGTTTTACGCGTGGAGCTACAGTGATTTTTTAATGGGCTCCGAAAGGTGCCAGCATGCAGGTGACCTACACTCAACAATGTGCCTGAACGCCTCCTGTGCAGTGTGCAGGTGACATCTTCAAATCCAAAGATGCCCAATTCATAATGATATTAACAGCTTAAATGCAGACACTTATTAAATTTCAGAAGCTAAACAAGTTAATGTACAGCAAATTATTTTCAGTCAATCAACTTCTCAATTAATCAACAATTCAGCACCACCTGCTTTAAGAGGACCAGTGCAGAACCGAGAAGCTCTGCATGCTGAAAGACCGAACACTGAATGTGTTGTAAAGGATATGAAACATCTGAATCTAATCCATCTCTTCCATGCTTTCAAGTAATTCTGTATGCCTGCATGTATTTCATACATTAAAAAAAACATTTATCTTCATGATTCAGACATTTTTAAACAAACAATCTGGCCCATCCAGACCAAATGAACACGTCTTTGTTGTGATAAATGAGCGTCCTGCTAACCTAAACAGAGCAGCTCCAATTCAACAAACCTTTCTAGTTGTTTTAATCCTCCAGCTAATGCAGTTTGCCGAGTGCCAAACGTCACACATGGTTAGTTCCCATTTCAACAAAGTCATTACTCACTGCAGAGGAGTGTGCCAGTTTGTTCAAAGCAAACTGCTCACCAGGGACGTGCAGAGAAAAATATTTCATTTCAGTCAGCAATTTTCTGTTTATCTGTGTGTGTGTGTGTGTGTGTGTGTGAGCTGTTTGGTTTGCTTTTTGTTTCTTTTCCAGCTCTCTAATACCACTGATTTTGCTTTTAGGAAAGTAATTTGTTATTTGACAGTTGCAATCCTGCTGTAAATGGTCTCACTGCTCCATACGCTCCATCATTTAGAGTAATACACACACAAACACACACGCACACACACACAGGGTTGAAGCTATCTGTTGACAGCAGCTGTCTGCTGGGTGACGAGATAAAGGTGAATGGATGTAAAGTCAGAGTGATAAATTCACAGAAACGAAATGAAGGACAGTAAAAGAAGGTTAGAAGCGAAGCCTTCTGCAAGTGACAAGAAACAACACGGCACTGACATATGATCACATTTTAAATGATCATTATTATGATAATTAACATTATCAATGGTTTGGAGTCACATTTGTAACTCTTTAGCTGATAGCTGCTCTCCAACTGCATCCGTCCGCTGCTGGGTTGAGCGGGTAGAGTTCTGTGGGTTTCTCTGGCAATAATTTCCTGCTGTGGTTTCTGCTGTGAGCGAGGCGAGAGTGAACCAGCTGAACAGATTCAGGTGGTGACTCTCTGTAGGTTCATCACTAAAGGGAACCCCACTGTCACGCTGTTTTTACACGCATCACACGGATAAAAACAACGAGTATGGCCTCTTTATAACTGCTAAAAAACCAACCATAAGTGTGTTCTAGCAGCGGCATGGGCAGCGCATGCGACACACACACACACACTTTCCATCCAACCCGACCACTGAGGAAGCCATTCAGCTCATGCTGGTTCTCACTCTGTGTACTGAGGATAATCCACCTGATTGTCAGGTAGCTACACAAACATCTGCAGTCATTATCAAAACTGAAAGAGGGAACCTGGGGGGTGGGAAGAACAGGAAAACAACACTGATAATAATAACACAGATAATAACACAGCTGGCTAATTCATTTCATGTATCACAAGTTGCTAAGAGCATTATGTTTTTAGGCTGAAATACACAGAAACAAGACACACCTGTAGCGATCCCTTGTTATTACAGCAGTGGCAAAACACATGCGGGAAAACCAAATAGGAAATGGTGGGATTAAGCCTGACACAAACTGGCAATTTCCACACTCTGTTTACACAATATGAGTGCTAGAGATGAGAAAGTACGGGACACAGGAATGCAAGCCCATATAAAAGCAGCAGAACACATACTAACAAGGAATAATCATCTATATACAAAACTGGTTCCAGTTTCTCCATTTGCTGCTTGTTTCTGTCAGGTAAGTTAGTGAATTAAATGCATTTCAGCTTTGGACTGTTGACCCGACAAAACAAGCAACTGAGGACATAACTTTGGGCTCTGGGCAAAGGGGGTCTTTTTGATACTGAAGGGACTATTGAGAGAAAGATCAGTAGTTTAATCAAGAAAACATTCAGTGCATAATCAACACAAAACACTTAACCTGCATGTTATTTCCTTTAGTGATCAATTGATCATTTATGAAGATTCACTAATTTCATGAATCATCATGAACATTTCCCAACTGTAGTCTTCAACTTAATATCTTTGGATTTTGGACAGCGCACATCCACTCTTCTTGGACTAAAATCTGCCGGTAAATCTTACTTCAATCTATTTCTGTTATTTTATCTTGTGCATGTAAAAAAAGATGATGCGTGGGATAAGTTCAACCCGACTGCAGATAATGTTCTCTGTCCACTGCCCACAACACTGGACTGATTCAGATGTCGGGATCGGAACCGAGATGCAATGACACCGACATTTTGTGAAGATAAGCACCCAATAAACATTGTAGAAAACTCGGCAAAGCACTACTGTAGTAAGGAGCTCACTCCCTGAAACACTGCAGTGGGGATAAATATGGAAAGGTGACATCATGCGACTTCTCAGAAGACTTTCCTTCTTTAGCCTCACAGCCGTAGGTCACAGTTCAGGGTTCTCCGATCAACCCTATAGTGTTACTACCGCTGGAAGGCTCCTCCTAGCAGGTCATCAGACCTGCTTTGTGACCAGTTCATGTCATTTTAGTTCAGGTGGAATTACAACTCCTCTCCTGTGGCTGCCGTAAGAGAAGTCGCTGGTTTAAAATGAGCTTCGAACTGATATTTCAAAAAGATCAGGAGAAAAAGAAGCTTTTTCTCGCTCTGTTCATATGCACTACGTAGACAAAAGTGTTAAGATGGGGATGTCTTTCAGGGTTTGGACTCGGCCTCTGACTTCCAGTGAAGGGAAATCTTAATGCTTCAGCATACCAAGACATTTTGGACAATGCTGTGCTTCCAACTTTGTGGCAACAGTTTGTTGAAGGCCCTTTTCTATTCCAGCATGACTGTGCCCCAGTGCACAAAGCAAAGCTCCATAAAGACATGGTTGGATGAGTTTGGTGTGGAAGAACTTGACTGTCCCACACAGTCCTGACCTCAACCCCATCCAGCACCGTTGGGATGAACTGGAACGGAGACTGTGAGCCAGGCCTTTTGGTCCAAAATCCATAATTTTGTGGAAAGCTTCCCAGAAGAATGGAAGCTGTTATGGCTGTAAAGCTGTCTATGTACTAAGAATGCAATGGTGTAACAGTCAGGTGTCCCAGTATTTATATATATAGTTTATATATATAGTTCCATATAGTTTATATTACATCTCCCATCTAAAAGGTGGGGAAACACATTGCATTTCAGTCAAACAGCGTGCATTTTAATGGTGTATTATAGTTCACTTTGAGAGAGTGAATGAAATGAGAGACCAGTCTTAGTCCTTGTCTTTGGTCTGTGATGTCTCAAACTCAGCCAAACTAAATTAGTTAAGCTGTGTTTGGTAGCAAACGTGACACCGCGGGGGAGCTACGTTCCAGGAGACGCCGGTGCATACAGGAGTCTGACAAGCTCACAAATACTGCTTTCACGTGGAGAAACGAAGGAATGACTATTGATGAAATTAGTTACATTCCAATGCTGGGGAATACTTGTAGTATCATTCCAGGAAGTGAAATCTCGGTCCTCTCTGCAGGTCTGTGGATTTCCATCTTCCATGACAAAGAAAATACTCATATTTCATTTCATGACAGATGTATGTGTCATGCAAAAAAAAAAAAAACAAGCACAGATTAGCTACCTAATGCTGTACTGTCTCAGGACTCAGGATCAAAGGGATTATTAAGCAAAAAAAAGGTATGGACTAATACCCGGATGACGTTGCACAATTTTCTTTATTCCACCACTGTTTGTCCTGGACTTCATAAGGGATGATAGTCAGCCACACCTACAGCCTACAGTCATGTTGCACGGTATTCTAATTCAGAAAAGGTTTACTAGGTCAGGCAAACGCTTGAAATCTCAAACACACCCTTGCACACATCAGGCTGAGCTCATCAGAGCCAGTCAAACCAGTCGGCAGAAGCATCCACTAAAAAAGTGTTACAAATTTGAAGGCTGAGACATGAATTTTCGTCTTCCTCATTTTCTCCATCTGTTTCCTGAATAAACAACACAATAACCGCGGGTTTTTCTAAAAGATGAGATTATTGAATTAACAATTTGGTTGTAGAAAATAGTCCACTTATCACACCCTGAAAAGGATCTTTAACCAGTTTTGACTCGCTGGAAGTTGTGACTGTATTTTCCTAATCCTTAGCTGACAGACACAAACAAAACATAACATGTCGTTTTGTATTGTAACATTCAACGCTGGAAGGAAACAGCAAACTTACTTGCCAGTGTATTGAGCTGCTTAAACTAATGCAGTCACTAACAGGCCCAGAAATAAATCCTGCCTTCAGACTGTGCTGTTTAGATTTGTTGAAACATTTTCAAGGAGGTGCTGATTCAACTTAATGGTCAGTTTGGACACTGCAGTCGCTGCTGCTGGCATACTGAGTGTTGTTTCTAATATTTCCTCTCAATAAAACTCCGCAGGACCGCCAGCTGCAGCCTCCAAACGAGCCACGAAGCTAAATCAGCACCTAAAATAATGTGGTTTTCATGCAGCAGGTCTGGGTTTGTCAAAGCTTATTTACCAGAGAATTAAAACGGTCAGCTCTGGGAAACAAAATGCAGGGACTAGAAGTAGGGAACCATCAGAAAAAACTTTTAAAAATCAGAAACCATAGTGTCACACAGAGGGAGACACGACTCAAAACAGGCCACCGAGAGGCTGCAGGATGAGTGCGAGTTGTAAATGTGGTGGATGAAGTGAAGGAGGCGGACGGCATGAATGAGCGCCTCATGTACTCACTTCATGACATGTGCAGCCGACCAAACACGAGCCCCGGCAACACAAACAAACAAACAAACAAACCTATAAATATTATGACAGCAGGAGCAAAAGCAACGAGTCTTCAGATGTGTTGCTTTGCTGACAGCTGGTGTTAAAGGGGATTCACTCAGTTTAAGTGTGGAAATGTGTTTAAACACCCGCAGTGCTTGCTGGTTTGCACTAAAACACGGACACGTCAAGCAGACGACGTGAACCTCCTGGTGAAGTCACCAATTATCTCCGAGTGGTTGGTGTGTTTACCTTTTCGTCTTCGTCCTCACTTTCTCCATCCCCCGGTGTCTCCTTGTCGTACTCCGCGGTTCTGTCCTCCTCCACTTCGCTGACACCTTCCAGGTCCGAGTTGTGACCATCACGTCCACCTCCGGAAACTCTGACTGCTGTCATTTCTTCTTCTCCCTCTGACAAGGTGTGCGAACCTGACGACGACTGACTTCCACACGCCAAAAAATCCTCCTGCTCCATTTGTGGGACATCAACAAACATCTAACAGTGTTTCTAAGCAGAAGACCCCCCCCCCCCCGCCCCCCTCACATTCAGACGTGGCTATTAATTAACCTGTCAACGCACCTGTCCAGTGGGTTCATTTTCGTTTTGAGTCTCGAACCCCATAAAAGGACACCACTTTCTGACCGGGTGTGAAAAAAAAAAACAACGAAAGAAAAACAAAGTCACGACGTTGTCCAGAGTCTGTGATATTAAAATAGTCACCCACCCCTTTTAATAAGCTATTAAGGTGAAGGTCAGGCGGCCGAGGTGTCCTCTTCGGTCGAAAGTTGCCTGTTTGGATTTAGTCCCTCATGACTTTCCGCACGGCGTGAGACCACGCTGTCACTGACTTCATAACGCTCAAGTGAAGCCTGCAGCCTCAAAATAAAGCCCGCCCACAACGTGCGGGGGAGGGCCAATCAGATTCCTTCTCCTGCCAAACCAAACAGAGACACTTTTAATCAGATTTTCACGCTCAGGGATCAAAAATTAGTCTTTTTATTTCAGCGTTGCAGGTGTTGCTGGGGGGTACTTTGATGAGGTTTTAACCAAGTTAAACCTCTTCCTGTCGCGTGCAGAATTCCTGTTCCAACAAACAGAAAGCTTTCCTTTAACCTTGGAAAAAAGAGGCTTTATGATCATTTACACCTAAGACTTGGATACATAACTAACATAGACTTGCATAAATTCTGCACACACGACTCGATTGTTATTATTATTATTATTATTTTAAAAAATGGGCCCCAGGAAGCAGCACAAGACTCACAAGCAACTTCAGAAACAAATGTGTTAAAGTGTGTGGATGTGAGGCAGAAAAACAGTCTGCAGGGGCAGGAATGACAAACACACTGAGAACAGCACGTCTAAACTCTTCTCCAGCCCATTTACTGATGCCGTGAAGTGTTTCTTTTATTGCTGCAAAGTGAGATGAGTGGTTTGTATGCAGACTTGTTTATCATAGGACATCTGCTCATATTCCACTCACAGGCAGCCTGTTGATGAAGACTTTCCCAACCCTCGGTTACACAGGTGACACAGTTTAATCACCTGGGGAAGTATTTGTCTTAACTTGGCTGCGCTTTGCAGGTAAACCACTCCATCCATGTGCATACTGCATACCAGGTGTACCAGGGCGTTAGCAGCAGGTCAGGAGCAGGACTCAGGCTCACCACTAGAGGGCCTACTTGCACAGATGTCTGCAGTTACACTGAAGAACAGAAAATAAATAATGCCATACTGAAATGACTGGAATTCTCCTTTTATTTCAGCCTAGCATGTCCTGCCGACACAACACGCACTCAGTCTGCAGGGCTGTTAACAGTAAACATGGCTCGCCGTTTAGTCATGGCTTACGGAGACAGCAAAGGCACCACAGCCCGGAGGGAACGCTTTGCTGCATAGTTCATAAGTTATGTAAAGGGTTAAAAAAAAAGGTGTTTTAAAAGACGTTAAGATTCATAGAGAGTAAAGGATTAGAAACACAGTATATGTATATGTGTAAAGAATTGTTGTCATGGGAACAAAATTACAGTTGGGTTCAACGTGAGAAAAATGCTAAATTCACCGGAAAAAGTTACATATGTTAAAAATAGAAACCCCTATGTATTTTTTTGTTTGTTTGTTTCTTTCATTGTGCCCTAAAATGTGAAGCAAATGCCAGGTTCACTGTACTGTACTTACAATGTGTCAGCGCGATACTCGAACATGTCAGCAGAGGGCGCGTCACGCTGAGAGGAACTTAACAAACCCATAGAGGCAGAAGCTGCAGAATAAATCCTGCAGTTCAGCTGGACTGACGCTAAAAATTTCTGCCTTTGTTTACACAAACAGACAGTGTAAACACAGACGGCAGCAGTGTTTATGACCACAGTCCTCCCCTCATTTCATTCAGCACACCATGAGGAGAATGAGGTTTGTATATTTGTATTTCAGTGATCTTTCATTCCCAGGCCAGTGGATGTACTTTTTGTTGGTACAGCACCACACCCATGCGTGATATCAGAGGCTACGCCCAGAGGACATCTTTGTGGTTGCCAGAGTTTGCACTCAGTTGATAGTTGAGTGTTCAAAAGCAGGATCCAATGAGGGTTGGGGTGGGGATCGTATTCAGACCAGCAGCACTCAGTTCTTCACTGACCCCCTTTTTTTAAACCCTGGATTTTGCCTCTCAGGCTTCATTCAGGTCTTTATCACTGAGGGCTGATCTCTTGTCCAGCATGAGTTTGCAGTCATCAGCACATACCGCCATCCAGCCCCACACGCACAACAACCTGACAAAACCTCCTCCGTTTCTAATCCTTATCCGACACATTATGTCAAGGTACATCGAGCTCCTGAGGGTAAACAGACTCCTGAGTGTTGAGCCATTGTACCCAGCTGACGTGTCAGCGGCTGAGTGAGTGTTGACATTCAGATAGAGCCTGTTTAAGGCAGAGGCACCACACTTCATACTGTCCCCGACAACATCTGCAAACATCTGTTTTCCTGCTGCGTGGATGAGATCCTGCACAAACTGAGATTTGGGGATTGTAGCTGACTTCAGATAGATAGAAATAAAAATAATAAAATATACTAAATAAACTAACATATGTTACATAAAGTACAATAGAGTGCAGAGAAAGCAGGTCGACTGACCGACTGTGTGTAAAAACCAGAGACTAAAAAGCCCCAGTGTAAACAAATGTAAACGGATTGCTGCTCAGAAAATGAGTTATAAAGTGTTATAAAGTCAGTCTGACTTGTCAGTTCCTCACAGCTGATAAGAATCTGATGAGTTAAAAGCTGTCAAAATCACCTTAAAGTAGCTGGGCTTGACCTTCACGGCTCATTTAGAATTTAAAATAGAGCGTGTTGTTATTGTTATTTAAACTTATTCCACTGATTAATATCTTGCAGGGAAAGCTGACTTACCGAAAGGCTAAACTTGCACGGGTCAAATGTCACCTGGCATTGTGTGAGACTCCCGAGGGTCACCGATCTCCTCCCACGCCTAAAACCAAAACATGTTTTATTCCCATCCAGGTGAAAGATCAAATCCAGGAAACATGAGTTAAGGAAAAGGAGAAGAAGTTGAAAACAATTACAAAAAATCTAAAACTTTCCCAAGAAAAACACAACTGGACTTGATAACTTTGATCATCCCCCGGCTTTTTTTTTATCTCGTGTCATCATCATGTCAAAACTTAAACGTGTCCAAAAACACTGACAATTTTGTTTTGGTTCTGCTGAGTGTAGCTATCAATCATAAAGAGGCGTTCGAGGAACACACGTGAAAGACAGACTCCACTGAACTCCAGGTGTGAAAGGCTCTTCTCAGTATGAGTGTTTGGACTGCTCCTGTGTTGAGTTTCATTTACGGAAACGAAACTCTCTTCTTACTAATTTCCACGCTTGTTATTGCGGATTTCATTGCTTTTCTCGAAATACACTGAGACATGACGGTCTTTGTCTCCTTTGCGGGCCGTTCCGTGTCGACACGCAGCTTCTCACGTTCCACGCACGCAGTCGGTCCACAGGGGGGCAGTGTTTGCCGATGCTGAAGGGAAAGAGGTGACAGACAGCAGCTGTGCTCTTCATGTTGCCACAAACAAACAAAAACTCCACAGGTCAGACTGCATCCGACGTCACACGTCGCATCTTGACGCGAGTTTAAACGCTTCAGGAAGTCAGAGATGAGCAAATTAATTTCTGCTACGATAAAGTTAATTTCTCACATAATGACATTTAATGGTGTTTAATATGTCCGTTAAACAACACGCTTCCAGCTGAGCTGAACACATGCAGATTTCATGTCATGCCAACATTAATTTTATTCAGTTTTACCGTTTTGATTTTTCTCTTGTATGGGGTGGATGAGTTGTGCTGGGACTTATATTGTGAAGTGTGTTTGTAGATAATATTACAGAAATTTCATTTCTGTAACAGGAAAACACAACAAATCCAGAAGATAGCCTGCACCAAAATGTTTTAATCTCTATAGAGCGGAGGCAACACACAGAACCACATGGCAGCTAGCAGTTCAGAGTTGTGCCCCACTGGTTGAGGACTTCGTCTCATTTTATACTTTCTGATGTGTCTCTGGTTCTTTGTTTGGAGCTTCAGACACTCCTTCACAGGCTGAAGGAAAAACAGATAACTGTTAGCACCCCAGTTCAGGTTTATCTCTTGTGAGATGAAGATCTCTTCCTGCCCTCTGCTTTACCCAGGATGTTATTTATAACGGGGCTGTAACAGTCAGTTCACCAGGTCATCACCTGGTCACCATAACACTACACAACTAAAGCTACAGATTGACTACATTAAGGATGAAGTAAAAGTAAACATTATGTCATTGTTGCTACAGAGCATACAAAATTTCCATCACAATAACCTGAACACATATCAGCGGGACAGAAACTATGCATGTGAATGAATGTGAGTGAATGTCTCAGTATTGCTGACTGTGTGCACCTGCAGATGGAAATTAGATCGGAGCCAAATCTGCCATAAATCACCTTTTCTCTCTTTGAAATTAAATGCATGCATGGTCCTTCTCAATAAAAAAACCCCCCCAAAAACAAAAAAACTTTGAAAGTAGCTCGTTTTCCGCAGCAGTTAACACAGAAGCCCTGCCAGTGTGCCAGTTCGCTGCTGAAATGCTTACTAAATCGCCTGCTCTCCGGTAGGAAAGTCAGTGTAAAACTAAGCCAACACTAAAGCATTCTAATCAAAGCAAAACATCATGAGAGAAACCCACATAATCTTTCAACTCGTGTAACCTGCAAGGGAGTTACAGCACATAACTGATCTCAGGGATGATAAGGGTAAAGGTGGGGAAATTTCCACAAGAGAAAAACATGAGTAGGCAGGCATTTATTTAGCGGAAATTAATTTCCTGTAAAATGCTCTTTACTAATTTTGTTAACCAACATTTGATTATCCTTTTTCGTTATCACTTCTGCTATTTTCAAAACAGGGAACAACTCCATCTGAACATCTAAGGTGGATCTGTTGTCGGCAAAAACAACAGATCCTTCTTCTTCTTCTTCTTCTTCTTCTTCTTCTTCTGCTCCAGGACTAACCGGCTGATCTTTTGACCTTGAGTCAAGCTCTCAAGCTAAAAACACGATGGTTGCAAAGCTCAGCATTAAAACAAGTTGATGACGAACTGCATTAATGATGATCTTCAGGGCTTCTAACCAAAGTCAGTAAGGCGAGAACTGAGCTTCCTGTGTGTTCACAGTGGGAGGAACACACACAACTAAAAAGCACTTTTCTCTGTTTCTTCATCTTTAAAGGTTAATAATAAATGCACTTCTGCTTACTTGTTGCTGTTGCTGTGGTTCGTGTCACTTTGCCGAATCCTCCTTCACCAGGCGAACATGAAGTCTGCTTTGATCCTCCTGCAACTCCCAAACAGCCTAACAGCCTGTCCTTACACATCAAACATGAAAACAGCCATATGTGATTACAGGAAGTACATTTCAGTTGGTAGTCATTATGAAGGTCATGTAGAAGAGGGAACTTGCGATCAGTCCCAAACTGACCGACTGACCACAGGACCTGACAACGACCGAAGCTCATGCTTTTTGTTTTACTCCATGAGCAGAAGGTCCATTTAGTTGTGGACCTTTCAGTCACATCAACATGAATTATTAATGTTCTCTGATGCTGTCAAACATCGCTTTACACCAGCAGTGTCAAGGAATCAGGTCTACGTTTTAAGAACAGCTGAGAAATACACAAAAAGTCAAACTCTCAGACAAACACTGGGTTTGTTTGTGTTTTCCTTTTTTTCTCCTCGTTTAATATTATTTATTTTGGCTGTCATGTCTTGAGCATCCTGTTTGTGCTGTGTGTTGTTTGTTTTGTTTGTTTAAATTAAAGGGAGGATGCTGAGAAAGCCTTTAAGGTCGATGGATGTGTGTCCTTATTGTTGTGCTACTAAACTAAACTTGACTCAACTAAACTTTCAGACACATTAAAAAAAGTCTGTGTATGACACGGTTTTCCATTTTAAACAAAAGTTCACTTAGCAAATTTAAAATCATTAAAATGACACCAAGTCCAAAAAAGACTAGAAACTATGAATATGCAAATATTTCACACTTCAAATGTTTAACGACTGCACAGATGTTGTCTCCTGCTGCGCTGAAAAGTCCGTCCTCGGTGTTCATGTGCCTTCTTTCCATTTTCGTACTGAAAACCTGAACAAGTGAAGTGACTGCTGAAGGATGCGTTCATTCTCAGCAGGAGGGCCTCGTTCTACGAATTCACTTTGCACTGTGATTAATTTGGGGCTTTTTCAACTGAAGGGAGAATAAATGTGTGAGTCAACAGTGGTCTCAATCACACAGAATCACACAGAAATCTATATTCTTTAACCGTCCGCTCAGAAGAGTGTTTTGCTTACTGCAACTTTGCTCAGATATCTGACCTTCACAGTTTGCATATTGATGGATGGTGGAGTTTTTGATGAGGAAGGAGGAGCAGATGCAATTTGCCGTTTTGTTCTATAAATGTCTTTGGACCAAAATCAGATGCAGGTTTTTGTTAAAGGCTGAGGAATTTTAATATATTACATTACATGATGTTTAACATGTTGGATTCCGAAAAATAAAAATTGCTAACATGCAATGCAATGCAGTTAAACCAGAATACTTGCTGTAGTTGTACAGTGGGTTTCTGATTGTCTCTGTGATGTAGTATTTTCTCAGTATTTTTGCAGCGACTGAGGTTATCCACAAACACTCAGAATAACTGTGACTGAGGACAAACACGACAGTTTGTGCTCTCACAGCAAACATTATGTTTTAATTTTACTAGAGTTTCCTAAAAAGCAGGTCCCTTCTCTGAAACAGTTCTGAGAGGCTCAACTTAGTCCACCTCTGATTCACAATGAAAGGTCAAGTCAGCACAATTTGTGACTACACTCAGTCCTTTGAAAACAACACAAGCATATAATAAGCAGTTCCTGAAATCACGGGATGTAAAGTCACCGCTCTTCATGCTTTGACTCACACTGAACAAACAGCTTGTTTTCAGGAACTGCTTGGAGAAAAGATAAACGCAATCATTCAGAGAACTGTGTGCATACGTTTGTGCTAAAGATGGCAAGTCTGGCCTGACGTTTATCTGTGAGACAGACGTCAAAAAGCTTTTTTCCGAGTGATTGTTGTTGCAGTAAACACACCCTGAACAGAGAAATTAAACCTGTTTGTTTGTTTTTTTTTATCCCATTCAGAACATGAAGCAGCGGTGCCCTGCAGCCTCTTGTGGCCCAAAGTATTACAGCAACAAGCACCTAAAAACTATTCTGACAACAACAACAACAACAACAAAAAAAGAAGCACCTGCCAAAACTTCTTTCCTCACCTGTTTCACGATGTGAGTGGGTGGGTGGGTGAGTGGGGGAAAGATTAGAAAGATTATTAGAAAGATTATCCTGACCAAACCTCCTAGAATTCATTCTGTCACTCGTCTCTTGGGGGTTTCTGTACTTAGCAGCTCTATTTGTGGAAAGAAGAAGTACAAAGAAGTTGACAGTTTTTCTGCACACTCCAGAGGACCTCTCCCCTGATCATTGTCGCTCTATGAATCTCACCAAGTGTGGCACAAACACGTCCCCGCCCTCCACGCCGAGCGTATAACTCCCCAAAATATTTCCTTCTCGTTCACTCTCTGTGAGCAGCGGCCGTGTGAGTGTGAATGGCAGCAGATTGTGGGTGTGAGATTGCCTCAGACTCACTTTGTTGGTTTCTTGGTTTCAGTCTCTCAGTGGTTCCCAGGCGTCATGGTTGACGGTGGAATTCGCTTTGACTTTTCAGTCAAAGTCAAATGTGCTTCCTATGTGAGCCATTCACATGTTTTCATCCTTGGTAAGTGGTCCAATTTTTGCTTTTCTTACCTTTCTTGGCGTCTTTATTTTTTTCCTTTGTAATTAATTAAATGCACAAATGAAATTTTGAGGCAGTATGAGGATCTGGGAACTGTTTTGTTTTATGCTGGATAAAACAACTCTTGTAACAACTCTTTAAAGCTCCGTACTGCTGTTTTAGGTCTGCTCCTTGCTTACGACACTATGTTTCCACATGTTCAAACATCTCCAGGTAGGTCGGTTTTTAGCCTGTTTTACTTGTTGTTACATTTTCCTCTTTTAATGATCACACTGCTACCCAAATGCAAGTGATTTCTTGACATTATCTGCGCTAAACAGCTCATAGTTTGGTAAATAAATAATCATATTCAGAGCCAGAGATGCTCATGATCGAGTCTCACACCTCATTCATGTTACATTACCCAGGCTGTCTCCCTGATCTCCCCGTAAACCACCTGCCATTGTGTGAACCATCACACTGTTTGCACTACCTCATTCCACTCTTTGCACTACATGTATATATATATTTTCCCTTTCTTGTAAAAATTTTATTCTTCATTTATTATTATTATTGCTATTTTGTATTTTGTATGGTGCACAGGACAGAGAAAAATCCGGAGTCAAATTCCTTGTATGGTCACACATACTTGGCAAATAAAGCTGATTCTGATTCTGATTCTGATACATTCCAGTGAACTGCAGCCCAATGAACATTTCTGCCAAATATGAGCACTGTGGGATTCGCTCAGGTAATGAAAACACGTTTGAGTCATCTTCAGATGAATCAGGTTCTGGACAGGAAAATATTTACTTTGTTTTTTGTTTTTTAATTATTTTTCAGATGGCGTCCGTGATTTAGATTGTTTCAGAAAATACAAATCACCCACAAACACCTGCGTGTGGAAACCTGGAAACCATGCATCAGAAAAGACCTCATACACTCTCATCATACGACAACAGTAAGTAGCACCAGATTTCTTCCTGCTAAGCTCCTTAGCATTAAAAAAAAAAAAAAGCAAACTTGTAATGACATTTGATGACTAACGTTTTATTTTTAAAGTCATATCTCATTCCAGAATGAGAAATTATTGCAGAGCTCACATCAACATCACCGGCTTCTCTGAGGAGATCAGATTATATGAAAAATACGACATGACCGCAGAGGTGTTTGAAAACGGTGCGTCAACAAATTGCTCAAAAGCAGTTTTCAGTGCTTCACCGAAGAACATCTGTGAGTCCATAAAAATTCATTTTAACGGGCAAGTTTCTTTGTAATTCTCTCCGTTCGATGACTAAATGTTGGACAGATCTGAATGAAGGTGAACCGCTCTTATATTTCAGTGCGATGTGGTCCTCCATATAAAGTGTCCTTCAGCCGCCACTCTGGAAGACTAGTTGTGAATGTGATCTGGCAGCAAGCGGACAAGAAGTTAATCAAGTATTACTCTGTGAGATACAAAGTACTGGGCAGCCTGCTGTGGAGTGAGGTCAGTCTTAAAAGTTTTTAATAATCACTTACAACTAAGAGAGAGCATGAGAGCATGAAAGTTAAAGTTACACTATATAGACAAAAGTATTGGGATGAAGCTGATTTTCAGGGGTTGGGCTTGGCCCCTGACTGTCTGTGGCAGCAGTTTGGGGAAGACCTTTTTCTGTTCCAGCATGACTGTGCCCCAGTGCACAAAGCAAAGCTCCATAAAGACATGGTTGGATGAGTTTGGTGTGGAAGAACTTGACTGGCCCACACAGTGGAGTCCTGACCTCAACCCCATCCAACACCTTTGGGATGAACTGGAACGGAGATTGTGAGCCAGGCCTTTTGGTCCAACATCAGTGTCTGACCTCACAAATGCTCCCACAGAAACACTCCAACATGTTGTGGAAAGCCTTTTGAGAAGATGAGAAGAGTGGAAGCTGTTAGAGCTGCAAAGCTGTCGATGTATTTGGAATACGATGTCATTAAAGACCTTGCTGGTGTGATGGTCACCTGTCCCAATACTTTTGTCCATATGTGGAATAACATATGGACACACCTTTAGTCACATCCTTCTCCAGTTTAGTGTTTCGCTCCAGTTTAGTATCTAACTGAACGAATGTTTTGAGAATTTTTTATGTTGCTCACAGGCACCCGTACAGTCACAAAATGGAGAGAAATGTACAGTGGAGAACCTGAACTCCTCACTGGTCTACGCTGTACAGATACAGTGTGTCAGGGATGAGAAATGCTCACAGTGCTTATGGAGTGAGGCTCACACTGTCCCACCAGGTCGGCTCTCTGCCTTTATGTTTCTATAAACTAAATACAGCAACTGCCATAACACAAATACTCCTACTTATCATGCATTTATCTTACTTTCAGAACTGAAAACGCAGCCTGTCATTGTCAACCTTGAAGACACTGACATCGCGGACAGAAAAGGCAGCCGGCTGCTTACTTTAACTTGGAAGGTAGATTTTGTTTTTTATTTCCTCAAATAAAGCAGGATGTATTTCCCTGCTTCTGTGTTGCCATAACTGGTATGAATAAATGACCGCTTTCTCTGTTAGTTTTCGGACAAAGAGCTGCATGATGGCTACAACGTGACCGTGGGCAAAGCATCAGGAGAGGCCCCACTGGAGCAGATGATCCCCACTCAGCCTGAGATCAAATTGATTCTCTCTTATTCAGCATATTATCTCCAAATCAGTGCTTTCAACAACGCTAGCACCTCCCCAACTGTGAGTCAGATGATTCCACCGCGAGGAAGCAGATCCGGTGCGTACTCACTGCACATTTGAAAACTGTTTTTAAATCAGACCAAACGTTCACTAACGTCTAACTCTTTCAGTTTCTGAAAAGCTGTCACGCTCACATGCAAAAACATATCAACTTATTTTCCTACATCCACATTTTCCAGTCTGATTTAGTCTGGTTGTTTTTGTAAATGGACTCCTCATATATTTTTAAAGGTTTTTAAAACGGTGATGAACTTGTTCCCACAGGTATGGCAGACGGCCAGCTGAACGTGACGGTTCACAGCAACACGTCTTTTACGATCTACTGGGAGGACAATCTGATCATAAATTATGTCTGCTACTCTGTAGAGTGGACGAACGAGGGACACAAAGCAGCGTACATGTCATTTTATCAGAATGAAAACAACTACCGGAACTTGTCTCCTTTACCAGGTGTGCAGATATTCACAAATTTTGGCTGTTAGTAATTTGTTTTGTTAGGTAAAGTTCAGAAAAATAAGTTTATCTGATGCTGAGATTATGTTCTGTGGCATTCATTAAAAATGTTTCCTAATTACACTGACACAACAAAACACAGATCAGATGGCAACGTGTTCCCTGCAAAACAATTTCGGTAACGCGTGGTTGACGTCAGTGTGTGATGAAATATATGAACCCTGCTTATAATCTGCTTGAATATTTTAAATAACCCAGAGCCTTTGGAGCCTTATAAGAGATACAGCATCACTCTGCATAAGCGACCAAACAAGGAAACCTGCAACATGAAGCACATCAACAACAGCGAGAGCACCTACGGGGGTACTCAGTTCTATTTCATGGAAGGATGTAAGTCAAAGGCCCACTTCCACCTCCAGTATTCACTATATGTGTTTCACTGTACAAACCTACTGGAACAAACGAGACTAACAGGCTGTCAGCTCTTGGGGCTGGAGAGACAAACAAAGTTTGGGGAAAGTAGTCACCAAAAAGTTCACAAGGACCAGAAATACCTGCTGGTGGTGCTACAAGGGAGGCTAAGAGATCGCTGGTTAGAGGAAAGTCATAAAGATTTATGGTGATCATGAATGTGTGTACAAAATGTTCTGGCAATTCTTCCAACAGTTGCTGAGACGTTTCAGTTTGGATCCCAAGAGCTAGACTGCCAGCAAGGCTTAAAATATCACATATAACAGAGCAGCACTGCCAGTTTCTTCTTATCCTGCCCACAACAAAGTCTGACTTGTTGATGTTATGCTCCCGAAGCCCCCATCAGCGCTCCTGCAGACATCGACAGCTACAACGTGACGCTGAATTCAGCGGCGCTCAAGTGGTCGTCCATCCCAGAGGAGGACATCAGAGGTTTCCTGCTGGGTTACCTAATTCACTACACCGAGTACCACCACACGGGGACCAGCACAGAGAGAAGTAAGCATTACCCCCCTTGAGCTCGGTCACTAGTCACTCATAGAACTTCTATACAAGTCCAGATAAAAATGCATGAACGAGTCTCTGTCGTGCCTCGGGTTAGTATTTGCCAGAAGGAACTGGAACTGGACTTGTGAATTCAAATGAGTTTATTTGCAGAGAAACTGAACATACCAGAACAGCAAGACATTTATATCCCCTTGTCTCCAGCCTCTTACCCTATCTAACCGCTTCTTATCTAACTTTTCCTGTTCTTTACACCCTTCTGCCAGAAACCCATCCTGCTGAATTCCTCTCTCTGCTTTCTGGAGTCCTTTGCTTATGACATAGTTTGTCTGAACTGCAACTGCTCCCTGTTACAAAATGCATTCACCTTCACATTCATGAGACATTTTCGCCATACTGTGACAGCGTCTATAAATGGATTATTTGACATGGACTTCCTGCCCTAAAACTTGTACAGACTTTACTGGTAAAACAAGAATTAGCAGTTGATCTAAGGATGTTTGTAGATTAGAGAACAGTGTGGCTGACACAGCTGTGACATTTGAGCCCCCCACACACGATTTTCTGTTTGGGGCTGGTTTGTCACCGTTGGTTGAGCTGTTAGGCCAATTCCTACTGTGACAGTTGACATTACAGCTAATGTAATGGACTTGACAAGTGGTGTGACAAAAGCAGTAATCAGTATACTGCTTTCAGTCAAACAGGTGATGACATCTGCAGAATCATTTTCCACGCGAGCCTTCAGTCGGCTCTGTGAGGCTGCACTTATGCAAACTGTCGCTCTCTGATTGCAGATGTTACGGTGGGTCCAGTGTTAAACAGCTATGAACTTGCAGAACTGGAAAGTGGCACTATGTACGAAGTGCGCGTATCAGGTGTCACCCGGGCTGGAGAAGGAGTACGCAGCAAAGCAAGCGTCTTTACCACGAAGCAACATCCAGGTTATATCAAACAGCTTTTTGGATTTGTGATACTTACATTTGCGTCAGATTTCATCCTCAGTTATTCAGTACTTTTATATCCTTTTTTTCTATCCACAGGAAGTTCTAATTTCAGAGGTGTCATCGCAGTCTTGGCAGTTGCAGCCAGCGTTTTGATATTTGGATTTCCGCTGTTAAAAAGGTACAGCACTGTCTTAGATGTATGTCGAGTGAGCTGTCCCTAACTTTTAACATTTATAAATAACCACCCATTCTACTTTTTACTCTACTTAGAGCAAAAGTCATTCTGTGGCCCAGCATACCTAACCCCGGAAACAGCAATGCAATGCAGAAAATAGAAAGGCCATGTGAACTGGTGAGTCTCTGTTGCCGCCTTTCTGAGGACATGCAGAATACAGCAAGCTTCCCACCGCTGCAAGTAAAATAATGCATGTACTTCACTCAGGAACTACTGGAGTCCATCAACACTCTGAGGGTGGAAGAATGGGATACCAACAGTCTTCAGATCATTGAGAAAGAAGACGCCATCCCTGCTAGCACATTAGCATCAGAGCGACTGCTGCTCCACGCCTCAGAGGACGAGGGAGACTCAGCAGACATGACTTGTGACTGGATGCAGGGGGACGCAGAGGACGCAGATGAGGACATCCTAGCTGACACCACCTCAGAGACATTCTCAGGCATCCAACAGACAGATCTCCAGACTTCTTCTTTTGCCTTTCCAAGCGGATATACGACAATGGAAATGTTTCAGCAGGTGATGCCTGCAAATACACCAGTTACTCCAGAGAGCAAACCAGAGGAGCCAAACTCGACTGTGGGGAAATCCGGACTGGACTATATCAGGCAATTTAGTAACAGCCCGGTTTTGGACAATGAGGATACGTTTAGAAATACAGGATCATAAAGACTAACCAACTGAGTTCTCTATGGCAGTCCTGAGGAGGACAATGAGGGGCTGCTTTAGTGTTTGCTGCTTGTTGCAGGTCAACAGTGTGGACATATTTTGTCTTAAATAGTCAATAGCAATACTACAGGAGCGTTTAGCTCTATTGTTGAAATGAACCACGTAGAATATCACATTTACAGACAGCTGGCCCCTCTCCCTACCATACATACGTGTACAGCATGATGTATGTGTACTGACTGACCAGGTACATACATCATACATTACTTGATCTTTTCTCCACTCCTAAACCTGAATACCTCATGATGAAAACACGATTGAAAATCTTGTCCATTTGCAGGCCGTGACTGGTCCCTGAATGACTTGAATTTGACCCCGAGGGGGGACATGAACTTATGGGCCAAAAAATGTGAGGGCAAGAATCATTTTTAACAGCGGACACTTTGACTTATCACACTAGAAAGACAACAGAGGTTACTAATGATGAGCCATCATTAATTTCTCTTTTTACACATGCTATTTCCTATGGTAATATGTCAAAATGTCTGGACCAACAGACCAACATCACCATCCCTGGAGCCAAACCACCAGTCTGGCTAAAGAAATAAAGTACAGGTTAGCACTGGAGTCCACAGTCCAAACGACCCAAATCAGGACAGCAAAAGCTGTAATCAAAGTGGACAATATGCCATTCAATGTGAATTTCCCCAGTGTGGGACTAATAAAGGCCCATCTTATCTTTAACAAGTCAGTCAGTAAATCAAAAATGAATGAATGAACTGTTTATTGAGTGTTTTTGAAAACAGATCAAATGCAACATTAGACTCAAACTGAGGAGAATCACATAACACATACATCCAAGCTCTTGAGGAAACAGTGTTACCAAACCTTTACATCAAGTCCCAAATACAGACAAGAAGCACCCAATCCGCCAGGAGCAAACCGTGAGTCGTTTTCTACAGTATACAGCGTACACGGTGGATATAAAAAATAAAGTTCTTCACATACTGTCAGTTGTGTTGGAAATGCTTTTTGCTTAGCTTTATCACGACTTCGGACTGAGGACTTGTGTATGTTTTTTAAAGAATAATAATAAAAAAAAAAACAGAAAAGAAGAAAAAAAAAACAATAATTACAATCAAATTAGGTTTGTAAAAGCCATAAAAGTGGAATTTGGCGAAGACATTCATCAAGTCTTTAAGCCTCCTTTTAAAAAGGTAACAAGCTCTCACAGAAACTTCCAAACTCTCAATCTGGGGACGTTCGGGTTTGCACACAAACAAACATTTTTTTGACACAATTGCAATACTGCAAACCAAAAATGACAGAAAGAAATTACAAACAAATCCACAAAAGTCCCATCAATATTCAGTCTACTCTGCTTTTAATTACTAAGACAACTGACAAAACTTAAATATAACATCTCATTAGTTTTAGCTGTTAAACATGATTAGCAATAGGTTGCACCTGTCAGTAAGTCTCCATATTTTATTGGAATATTTTGTACAAACTTAGTCTAGGCACTTTTTGACCCTTCTGTGCTTGCAAGCAGTCTGTTGACGCTGTGAGCTCTGTTTGCATCTCCCTTTTACTTGAGCAGTACGAGCTGACAGACTTGAGATTATTTTTACAGTACAGGCCTGTGTTGTATCTAAAAAAAAAAACAAAAAACAACCCAGTAAATAGTTTTATCTCACAGCGACAACAGGAAAACCAAGCAAGTAAATCTACACCCATAAACCAAAAACAGGAAGTAAAAGAATGTAGGCATGTTGGCCAAATGAGAAACATCTTTTTTCTTAAGGTAAAACACATTAGCAACAGGTTCACAGAATTAATACAGTATGATTTTGTATTCTCTTAATTACAGCACAAGTCATAAAATGAACACTGCACATTTCGCAGGACGCTGCAGCTGCCCGATGGTGGAGAAAAATGGTGTAAAACAGGGAACAAAGGACACTTCACAGACCTGGTAGTTCAAATCTTTACCCTTTAACACCACACAAAGGGCAAATGAGCATTTCAGCATCAGCAGACATTCTGGGGTTTTTTCTGCTTTTCTTTCATCCACACGCTGAGAGGGACCCTCGTACACGTTCTTTGACCAAGAAACATGTATTAAACATGTAACGTGGCTTTTCTCTGAGCCACAAAAGCAAACAGAATATGGGAAGTTGCTGTCAGAGACCACAGCAGCGGAGGAAAAACAGTTACAGCCCTGAAGTTTAATTTTACATCAACTGGACCTGCAATAGCATTTCTCCTAGTTAACGCAAGTATTTTATTGAAGTGTTAAAGCTGGTAAGTGTCCTGCTATGATTCGCATTTCCTTAGCTTTTGTTTTATTTTGGTGTGTTAGTGAGCAGCAAATGTTAAACCAAGAGACAAAAGCTGACATGCTTGGATTCTGCTCTGTGGGTGTTTTTTATGTACCGATGCAAAACACAGTACTAACCATCTCAGTGTCCGCTCAACACCTGTCGAGACCAAACATCACTTAAAAACAACTTCGGCTGTTCATACTTGGCTCACTTAACACTAAAGCTGAAGGTACTTAATCATCAACAGCCACACACAGCTGGGTGTAGATGAACGTGAGGATTTACTGGAGTAATTTAGCTCAGAATTTTGTATTAAATGGTGCTTGAGGAAGCGTGGGAATTTGAAATGTGCTGCAGTCCAGAGTAGGCACCAGCTGAAGTCTCTTTTGGTGGTTTTAAATGCCAGCTTTTCAATTTGCTTATTTTTCTGGGTCAACCCCCCCCCCCCTTTGTGCAGCGTTGACTCATCTGGGAACCCTGAGTTCCTACTGAGTCTCACCAAACGCAGGCAGCAGTAAAGCTGGAAATCTTAAAATGTTTCCGCCAAACTGAAAGCTTTGCAGTTCCAATTTCACAAATAAATGAAGCATAATCTACATAAACGTTTTATTACAGTTAATGCAGACTGCAGCTGCATGTTTTTAATTTGCAATATTTGGATAAAAACATTTTTTAAGGAAATGGCATAAATACTACAGTACGACTTAAATACTTGTATTTTTTGAGACATAAAAGACATTATGGAGGAGATGGCACTGGACGAATGGAGAGAAAGTTTCTTTTCTTCAGGTAATGTCCATGGGACAAAGCTACGATCGAAAGCTCGCTTCAGATGGCTGGAGAAACAAGTACAAGGAGTCTCAAGAGCTCTGCAGCCGCTTCGGGCTTCTGGTCTACGTGGCTACAGTTTTAGTATCTATACAGAAAGGATAATATGAACTGAGTTCAATACATCCACAAGCTTGTTAGGTAAGCTTCAATTGTCCAGTTATTGTACAGGTGTTGGCCCAACTTTTGAGCCTGTAGTATTTAGTGCAGGTTTATTATATCACATTATATCAAGTCCCAAACTATGCAGCTAAACAGGAAAATTGGGGCTTTTATCTGCTCTGCTCACTTGGCCTTTAGGTGGGCTGCTGAGTTGAATTACAGGATTGATGCGTTGCTAAGAACGTACATTAAAAATCAGGTCGTACACAACAAACAAAAGGGGGGGGGGGGGGGGGGGGGGCGCGCTGTTGTAAATGGTTATCGGGTGTTTGTGGATGTATACGCACGTGACGGACACTGAGATCGTTTGATGGATCAAGGTGGGTTTCCACGGTGTTGTAACAGTCACTTGGTGCCCACAGACACGTCCTCCTCGTTGTGAGTCTTGTAACTGCCGTTGTGCTGGCCGCGGGGCGACGACATCATGTCCTCGCTGAGCGTGACCGAGTCCTCTCTGTCACTTTCGTAGTCGTCCTTTTCCTCTCGGTCAAAGTCCCTTTCCGACTGAAATTTGAATTAAATGTGGAATTCATCAAAAAATATCAGCGCTCTGGAACTACTGATGAGGTGGCAGAGAAGTACTCAACAATACAACGGATGGCAATCGGATGTGTGGACAAAAATGAATGGACACTTCATCCCCAAAGGGAAAGTGCGATGTTCCAGCTGCCACACGAAAACAACGACATAAGGACACTCTGAGGATATAAAGCTGTACCGGAATCAGGTATTTTCAACTTGAGAGTTGCCAAATACTTTTTGGCAGGTGTCTCAGACAACTGGGAAAGTTTTACTGGAACTACTGCATTGTGGGGAAAATAACTGCTGGGGACACACTGGTCACACGGACACACCACAAAGCAACTGTTCAACAAGTCCACAAGGGATGAGATTCTGCTCTTAACAAAATACACTCTGGGCGTATCTTGGGTGTTGAGTGTCACTTCAGACAGCTGTGAAGTTAAGAACGTGACAAGACTGCAGAGACTGCAGTGCGGCATTTTGTAAGACTGCAGTGGTTTCTGAGAACATTTGCTCAGGTTTTGTTGTAAATGTTCTGATTCTTATCGACAGGAAAGATGATGCGAGATAAGTTTAAAATGTGTCACCTTTTCTCTCTCAGCTATCGGCTCAGTGTGAGGTTTCGAATGTAGGTTATCTCGTGGTGTGACACGTGAGTTGGTGAGAAGTTAAAATATTCATCAAAGAAACAGGGTTATTACAATCAGTAATATCCACCATAAGAAAGACACAAAGATTTAGTTTCAAGATCAAGAAGAAGAGCTGATGCGAGTTGGTTTAAAGCTACACGTGTCACACTTGTCGTAGTGCTGTCATTTAGTATTTACAGTTCCTTCCTGTTCAACCAGAAGAAACTGATGAGAAGATTGTGGTGCCTGCGAGCATCTGCGCAGGTCAGTATTATTTCACCAATGAAGTTTGAGCGTCATTACCTTCACCGGCTTGGCCTTGCTCTTTATCCGGTCCTCATCTTTTCGGCTCCTCTTTCTGGATGTGGAGCGGTCCCTTCTGTCCCTGCTGCGCTCCCTCCTCTTTTCTTTCTTACCTCTGGAAAAAGCCAAATCAGCGAATTAGCAAAACAAAAAAACATTCACAAACGTGCAGACACAAAATCACTGAGACATATTAGGCACACACAGTTGTGAATCAACCGAGAACATAAGAAAGATGTTGGACAACCATAAGTACATCTAAAACATCTCACACTAGTTTGGGAGGACGAGACGGGATGAATTTACCTTTTTGGTGAGGGGGATCTGGCTTTCCTCCGAGGAGTCCTGGAGCAATCCCTACTCCTCCTTCTGTGGCCCCTGATTACAACACGTTAACCAGATTAAGTAAGATTTGCCAGAGACAAAAGCGGCAGTGTGTACGTAAATTCACAGATGCGTTACAGCTAAAGCACCTTGTTGTAGGGTAAGGTTTAGAAAACAATAAGGAGACAAATTCAGGTGCTAACTAGACTCAGAAAACACCTGATGATTCTTACAGTCAAGGACAGGGATGACTGTCCTGAATCATTCCAGCACTGCAATATCTTTAATTAAACTACAGCTGCACATCCAGCCGAGCTCCAGTCACTGATCAGCATTTGTAGATTAATGTCTTGTGTGTTGTTTCTTCCTGACATACCTTGAGCGACTTCGACTGTGTCTCCTGTCTCTGGAGCGAGAGCGCCTTTTGTGGCCACCTCGGGAACTGCGAGAGTCACTACTCGGCCACGACCTCTGTGTCGCTCTGCGCCAACGGGAGGAGAAAAGAAAACAAAAAAACAAAGTCAGGCACTGGACACAATCATATTGTCATTGTCATATTGATCATATGATCACAGCGAGTGAAATCTAAAAGTCCTGAGTATCAGTTGGGTACCTGTGTTTCGACCGGGACCTTTTCCTGTGTGATCTTGAGTGTGATTGAGAACGAGACTGCGAGCGTGAACGCCGAGACCTTCTCGATCGACTGGAGGAACGCTTCTTTGTGTCCGCTTGAGGGAGAGGAGCATTTTCAGTATCGGAACACAACACAGCTTCTTTATTCTAATACTGAAACCTTGATACGTGAAGCAAATCAAGACAATGTACCAGGCTCGATAGCAGCAGCAATGGTAGACTGGGCTTCCCTCACCCTCTTCATGACACTTTCTAGTTCCTTAGCAGCAGCCTGTGGCGTCAGCTCTGGTGGTTTTACTATGGCATTGTTGGAATGATTAACCCTGTAAGACAAAACATCCACTTGTATTATGTGCTCAAAACTGCATCAGTGATCACAACATGTCATTGACGAGACATTTGCCTTTGAGATTTTGATTTGAGTAAAATTAATGGGATATCTCGAGAATTTCTGCTGCTTGACTGTAAAACAATCTTTTAACAAAAACAATACGTACTTCAGGGGCCTGTCTCCGAACATGACGCCATTGAAGGTCAGGGCTCTGGCGACGGACTCCTGCTCGACAAACTCTACGAAGGCGAAACGTGTCGGCTGAGTCTCGTCTCCAGCCATTCGCACAAACTTTACGTCTCCCACCTGCTTGAAGAACTCCAACAGCTGATCAGCGGTGGTCGTCTGCCGAGAGACAATAATGTTTATGATTGCTGCAAATCCATCAAACAGAGCCAAGCCAACAATGAACAGATCCCACTAACAAGCACCACCTGATGTAGGTTATTCCTCCTCCCCCTCCCGTGCTATGAAGCTCCACTGTCGTTGGACATCATTTAAAAAAAAGCACCAGTGAGCCACATTGCAGCACTGGGTAACAGGTGCAACAGTGAACATGGGCCCTGTTACACACAGCACCGTGCTGCTGTACACACCCACTAGGTTAGGTGTGAACACAGATTTGACCTTAGGTTACCTGTGAGTTCAAGTTGCCAACATAGACGGTCCTTCTGATTTCATCGATTTTTGAGGGATCCACATTTCCCATGAGGGGGGGCTGGGAGTGCAGTGATGCTGTTGGGTCCAGGCCAGCTGACATCCGATTCACTAAGGGGAGGTTCAGCTGCAGGCGTGAAAAAACACACAGGTTTTACTTAGAGGCGGACAAGGTAACAAGAGCGCTACAGGTGACTGATGACTCACATTCTGAAGTGGGGTCGGTGCAGGAATTGGAAGCAGCCCCCCACCAGGAATCAGACTGGGTACTGGGGTGGTAGGTGCCAAAAGTGACAAGGCCTTGGCTTCCTCTGGGATTTTCCCTGCAGGACAGAAGCAGATATTAGTGAAGGCAATAGAGGGACTCTTATCTCTGTCTCCTCTATGTCTGCACAATTAGCCCACTGTATTCTAGAGAGAAAGAGAGCAGAGACCTCCCCATACAGCCTACAAGTTTTCTACTGTCTACTCATGGTAAACTGGAGACCGAGCAGCCTTACTTTGTTTTTTTTTTAATTAAATTATTCTTCTCTGTCAGTATGAATTATTATGGAAAAAAAAAAATCTTAACTTTTTCACAAACAAAAGAAGACTGATTTTGTCCTGGGTCTCTTTTCATAGATCACAAAAAAAGAAAAAAAAAACAATGCAGAGAATGAGTCAACACTTTGATGCATGGGTCACCTGTACTGGAAACATATTGGTCATGAACCATACGATATCAAGCATGGGCGCTTTTCCGTGGGGGGGGGGCGATCGTTTCGCAGTGTTGGAAAGGTGTGCAACACAAGACAACCCCAATGGCTGCATCACTAATAGCACACAGGACATCAGATACAGAAAAGAACAACAATTTTAAGAACTGTAGGAAATGTTAGCCAAGACTTAGCTATAAAAACAACCAATTAGGAATTTTGCTCATTCCACTCTGGATTAAAATCTGCTGCTTCAATTTCTGAAGAAGAGGGCTATATAAAGCCTATTAAGAGACAAAATAACTACAAATTCAGTTCTTTACAGCTGGAGGCACTGAGCATGAAAAAAGTTCTTCTAGTGCTAGGAAATGAACTTCAAAACAAATAGCGACGCAAAGAATTAATGCATGTACCCAAATTTCAGGGCTAAAAGAGAGAGTGACGTTGAATGGAGGAGGTCTGTTGTTGATAAATACTAAACATCCATAGCAGAGCTGCAATGTAGCAAAGTGAGGGAATACTCCTAAGACATTACAGCACAGGTGAAAAGTGCAAACAGAATTTTAAAAAATTCTGCCATCAAATGATGTAAAGTTTTTATGACTGGGTCTCACTTTTATCATGTCTAATCATAAGTCAACGTGAGTAGGTGACAAGAGAGTAAAGTGTTAGTGATCCTCCTAGTATCCCATGTGTGATACACATCCCACCGGTATGCCGTAGCAACCTGGACAGAATTCAATCACACACAAGCTGCAGCTGTAGCAGAAAAGAGAGAGGGGGGGTGGGGGTTGGACAATAATCAAAACAACAAACCAAAATAACAAATATAAACACAACGCTAGAGATAAGCAATACTGTAGTTTCTAGATAAAGACAGTAGAAAGTGGACAACATGGGAAAGTATGAAAGGAAACAAACCAAAAGAAAAGAAAAATAAATAAAAAGAGACAAGGTGTCCATCTTGGAAGGTTCAGCGGGCTATTCTCCTGGTCACATTCCCCCATGAAGGCTGCGTTGGCCCGATCGGGGATAGTGGCTTGGAAAACAATGCCTGACTCAGGCTAGTGTAGTGTAACAGCTGGGCCAGGCTAGTCATCTGATATGCACACATAATCACACAGAAAAAACATACAAAACCAAATTAATAAACTCAGTAGCCATCCAGCACCAAGTCACGTTGGACAAACAGCATCAAGTTAGAGGTGATATCATTGTTGACTGTACACAAAGGGAACAACAGTGGCACCAAAAGGGTGGGAAATTTAAAGAAAAGGAGCACCAAAATGAAAGAGAGAGAAAAGGGGATTAAGTTAGCTGTGATGCCATGGATTTATTTTGCAATTTCCATGAAACTAGTAACATTAATGACAGTTTCTTCTGGAAAGTACACAAGCTATTTGTTCCTGATAATCCAGAGTTAACCCAAAATAGTGCCGTGATGCTTAAAAAATATTCAACTTAACTCTTATGTGATCTGTAGAAACCAACCTTGTGACAACCCACAGAAAACTTGGCTGGGTGCAAAGGGAAATTAGCTAAATGGGGTTTTATTGATACAACGAGTCACCTGTACCTCAGTTCAGAACTAGCCAACTTTCCAATTTTCCATATATAGATATATATATAAAAAAAAAAGCAGAATACAACCAAAACACCAGACGGTTGGATTCAATGGGAAGAGACCATAGCAAGTCCACAGAGACAACCTAGACATGTTATTTTATTTTTTTCCCCTCTTTGAACGAATCGGTTTGTACTCACCTTCCGCACATGGGACTACTATCAAAGCTCTGTCAACGAAAACAGTATTAGTGAGATGTTGCGCCACACCAACACTGGAGGGATCTCGGTACTTAATATAACACACTTTGGACGAGAATGACAGAGGGGCATTGCTGTGAAAGGAAGGAAAGACAAACAGGAAAGGGTGGGTTAGTTATTTATTACCCCATTACTTCTTTAATTTAACGTTTATGTGGACCGTAAGACAGGCCGCAGATCCGCGGTGTTGTCTAGCGAGCCATGCCGGGGTGGGTTGCTCTTACTCGGGCGGGTAGAGCCGCAGCTCCTCGATGTCTCCCAGGAAACCGAACAGAGTGCGCATCTGCTCGCTGCTCACGGACGAGGACAGGTTGGTCACCTGGACGACAGCAGTCCCTGGTATCCCGCTCATTGTTCAAACTGATAAATGCGTCAACAATCTTTAATTTTGGTACAATATTTATTGATCTTATCACCCTGCTCGATTTAATACACAATACATCCAGGCGGCTGGGCCGAGCAAGAAGTTGCGCTGGCTTCCGGTTGACAATGGACTTTGAGGTGCACTACCGCCCCCTACTGTTGCGGACAGCACATTACTACACAGAGCACCAAGTATGGCAAATGAATCCGATCCGACTCAAACCTACTGAAACCCATCAGCCAGTACAAAGTTTTAATATTGTCGCTGTTTGCAGTCCTGTCCTGTATGAGATATGACACATTTAAATTGCTTACCCTCCCGCCGATGACGTTTGTCATCTACAACAACAATTAAGCATTAGTTTTGGCTTCCAAGACCAGCAAAATTTATGCTTCCCCATACACAATAAAACTAATGATCATTGCACTCAAAAAATATCAGAAGTGTGAAAACTGGAGGAAAAAATTAGAGGCAATCTGGCCAGAGGGTGACTCCAGAGCTTCAGCCATGATACACAAAATCATTGAGTGTTTATTGTGTGCATTCACGTGTGTAAACTGGATTTGCACAAATACACATTAACATTTGCTCAACATTTCAGTGGAAAACTGGCTGCTACCATCCCCAATGCAGCCTGAACACAAGCCCAAGGCCTTGTCACAACACACAAGTTGTCCTGTGGCCTGAACTCACCACTTGTTCTGTACGTGCTGCGTTATTCATTTACTGTAGCGGTTAAAAAGAGAAAACCAGAGAGTGAAAAGAAGACCAAAGAAGCCTCATTAAAGAGCATTAGTTTTATTTTCCACAGGTTACTTCAGAAACAGGTAATTATGTACAAAATCTGGAATGTTGGATAAATGCATATCAATCATGATCTCATGGTGGCTGTTTCCAGAGAAACCTTTAGAAATACACTAGCTATACATTAAAACGGGTGCCTCTGCATTGCAATTTATTGCTGGTTTTACAATCGCAAGTCACTAATGCCATTATTAATTTTTTTTCTCAACTGTTTTAAAGTATTTACAATTTGATTAGTAAGGTCTAAAAACCACAGAAGACTGCTAAATAAATAAGAGAGCATTAAAAAAACAAAAAACAGACCAATGTGGATGAAGAAAATGTGACGCGTTTTATGTCCCAAGATTGTCTATAATGTCAGACTGTATTTTTTGCCATGAATATAAAGTGACCATTACACCCTAGAAGCCTCCCCCCACCCCACCTCCCAAGCTTAGAAAGTAAACAGAAAATCACCAACAAAATTAATAAAAATAATACAAACAATTCATCTGTGTAAAACACTACATGTTCTGTGAGACATTTTGGGAAATGCACGTTACATGTTCATTTTCCTGTGAATAAAATTTTAGATTCAGCTTAAAAATCAAGGGTACGGCTTAATTTAGAAGCGCTACCTTTATAAAACAGTGTGATTATTATTAAAGGGACAATTAATTTTGCTGATGACCACCAGCGTTTTCGTTTTGGTTCGACAGTGCCACAAGCACGAAAATACATGTCAAACGTAAGAGGGAGAATACAGAGATGACAATCTGCTGTAAACAAGTTGAGGGAACGCTACCTGTTGAAACACCGCAGGCTGAAATGATTTTACATATTGTACAAACAATTCAGTGGTTAGAATTTATATTCGTGGGGGCCATTTCTTAGGATGCGAATGCTATCATTTCCATTTCTTCTGGAAACACGTCTCACTGAATAGTTATTTACAAGTGAATGAATATAAAAAGAGAGAGACATGAAGTGGACACGCTTTTCCTTCTGACAAACATCAGGAATGTTTTGAGATGCAGCTTTGACTGGATCCATTTTCTGCCCCCCCAAACTCTTTAAGTTGGTTATTTTGCCCAGATGAACATCAGGAGTTGAGATAATCTAAGCGACTAACAGTAAAAAGCCTTGGGCAAAGTGACACAAACATTCACTTTTACACAATTCAGAGAAATGTTTCCTTCTTTCTTAAGCACTATTATATATATTTCCGGTGCTATTTCATTAAAAAAAAAAAGAAAAAAAAAAGAAAAAATTCTTTTCACAATATAAAAATCATGTAAAATCATCAGGGATTACTAAAAGGTTGTTTTAAAAATGTTATCTGATGTTGTTGTTTTTTTTCTCTGAATGAAAATAAAGGCTTTACATATTGCTCTGAAGCCATTATGCTGCTAATGTTCTCAGAATGTTGTGAATATGTGAATATATTGCTTGGGCTCTGGGGTCAAAGGTCCTCCCCTGTTCAAACAGTTCAAGGTCTATGGCACTTGACAATTTGATTCTCCCAACTCTGTACAGCAAACAGATCGAGGAAACTGCTCCAAAGTGATAAAGAGTAAAAAGCATGATAATCACACGTACAGACCCAAAAGGCAAACGGTGGTCTTCTCCCATGTAAAAAAAACAGAAAAAGAAAAAAGTGATAGATGTTGAAACCCCTACAAAACAAAGACTCAAGTCACCGACGGCTGCCTGATAGATGAAGCCCTTAAAAAAAATAAAACACGAGTGAAACGCTGACATGTTCTTTCTAGTTCAATCATCTTTCCGAGTTGTCTCCTGCGTTTGCCTTCTGTCCACAATTTCTGAACTTGCTTTGGTTAACTAGCATAACCGCCTTGTTTTCTCTACTTAAAAAGGACAGTTTGGACATTTTGGGAAATCCGCTTACCAGAGAAGGCCGATATCTACCACTAAGCATTTTCTTTTAAAACAATACTCCTCCTTAATGTCATGTCCGCTGTAAAGTGGTATCGGTTGCAGATCCGTAACATCATTTTCCTTCCGGCACATCGGAATTTTAGCAATGAACAAGTTATGTTTCATTTTGTGTAATAAGTACAAAAAACAGAGGTTTAAAACTGACAGTCTGCTGTCTTAGCTAAGAGTTTGTCATTGACTGAGTCAGCCCCGACAAAAAAATAGTTTGGCACATAAACATGAAATTAATTCATGAGCTTTAGAGGTGCTGGTTGGTGGATTTACATTTAGTCACGTTAGCCATCCTTTCCTCTCCGTTTCACGAGAGCTTCAGTCTTCTCCTGTCGCACCTCGTCTCAAAGTGAACAACGCATTTCCCAAAATGTCAAACGTTTGCCTCAAACCAAAAGTTCTGACAGGCAAAACAGATTAAGGCTGAGCAAACACACACTGCATCTCTCTTCTCCTGTTTCCCAAATATTTGAATTTCCCTTCCGTTTCCCAGTCTCTTTAAACGGTCACATGCAGACTGCATTCCTTCAAACATCAGAGAGGCTCATTTACATTGTGAAGGATGTTTCCCGCACAGCTCAGGTAGTGGTCCGGTTAGGTGATATGCCAAGCAGCTGCTGTGAGGGGATACGCAGGAAGGTCTCATGACAGAATTGTGTCTGTATGCTGGAGTTTGTTCACAGGTTTAACGGAAGCAGGGGTGGATGATTTCCTCCTCTCACTCTTGGATTTTGTAAAAGAAACAAAAAAAATCTCTTTTCGAAAAATGAAGTCAAACTCCTCCTCGATCGACATTCGTGTCCACATGAATAGCACATAACATTGTCCTCCATAAAAGATCCCACGGCAGACCAGAAAGTGGTTTCAACATCTTGAATAGAAAGGTTAAAAAAAAAAGAAAAGGCAAACTGGATGACAGAAGAGAGGGAGCCCTGCCCCCCAGTGGCCAATTCGTGTCAATCCGCAGAAGTAAAACCTAATTTATGATAAAAGGATTTATGAGAAAAAAACAAAAACAAAAAAAGATGATCTGTACAGAGACCACAGTAATTATTTGCTTCAGAGCAGGTTGTATCTTCAGCTTCTTTTGTATAAAAATATATATACCACAGTGATGGCCTTTTGAGGACTCGTACTCGCAGAGGTTTGCTGCAGTCTCGCTTTGATCCACTACATTCAGTGGTTTTCCCCGTTTAATCAAGGCTATGAAGATGTCTACTATAAATAGTCCCGTCAGGTATCAACAAATCAGTCTCCTCTGTGTATAAAAATATGAGAGTCAACATAAAGTTATACGTCCGTCTCTCTTCTTGTGTCGTCCCCCCCACCCCGACTGCCCTTTAGAGGTCAGTTGAGTCTATGCTTGCACCTCTCTGATGATAGTCAAATCCACAGTGTTTGGAAATGTCTTCAGGAGGGACACTGCATTCCCATGATCAATATTCACAAAGCTGTAGCCATTTGCCTGTGAGAAAAGAAAAGACACATGAAGAAAAACCCGAACAGACCTTTGATTAACGAGAAAAGGTTTGCGACATTCTGTACAGACAGCAGAATACCTGGATAATTTTATCTCCAGGCTGAAGAACCTTGGATGCCGGCCCCTCAGGCTGAACCCTTGTCACAAATATACCCTGAAATCAAAGTTGCATAGAGTTTTTCCCAAATACAATTCAGTTTCTGTGAAAAATAATCAACAAGTAATACATATTTTATTTTTTTTATTTTACATTGTCATCTGGGTGAAAAGGATTTCCCCGGCCTCCAACACCTCCTGATATACTGAAACCGAGCTCTGGATTCTTCTCCACTTTCACACGGATCTGAAACGCACCCACACACTTTCATTAGCCATTTTTACCCCACCATTCATGGTTTATTACACAATATTTCTGCATTAGTCTTGAAACTACAAGCAAGATGTTAGGGGCCAAGCGTTTTCTGAACCAGCTTGGCGTATGAAACAAAATCACAGTAATTCTGGTGAATGAGGAGGAAAATCCCAACCTTTGAGGAAAAATGGTTTTATAGCATTTCTTCAAGTAATTTCACACAAGCACCGCACTTCACCTCTTGCTGCAGCGAGTCGTGTGGGACGCGTGGGGGCCCCGGTGGCTGATGGGAGACTTTGAGCATCAGGTAATCGATGAGCTGCTCTCTGGAAGGGTGGCGGGCCATGGACGACTGGCTCACCTGAGGACGAACAGAAGGGCCCATCTGACCATTCATCAAAGGCACCTTCAACAAAAACACACAGTGATGAACAAATGTAACTTTTTTTTTTGACTCACTGGTGTTGTATTACTACAGTAAGCTCTTCAAACAGCCTTAAGTTTGAAATTCTGACAATCACATTTTTGCTCTGCAGCCAACAGCCTGTATGTAAGTATTAAACCTACTTTTCTGTGGGGGTCCAGGGTGTAGCTTTGTTGCCCTTGAGGACCCAACACATCATCCTGAAAGCAAAGACAGGGATGATTAACACCATGCTCGAACCTCACTCAGTTGAAACTCATTTGTAATAAAGAACAATAGGCAAGACAGACAATTAGATATTAACATGAACATTTTTCATGTCTGGTAATGACATTCAGATGAGAGAAGAGGGACACATTTCATTAAATATGATGGTAAACTGAGATTAAACTGTGCTTAGTTTCTATAGAGACACTAAGCAGCATGTAAATCTCAATATTAGCTTGTCAGAGATAAATGAATCTTAAATGTTAAGTGGGGAAGGGGTGACACAACACTCTCAGACATCACAAACTTTATCTTTCTCCTCTACAGGTTCTAATGCCCACTTTCTAAACCACTTAGACTTCTCACTTACTTCTCCCACTTACCTTTGGCAAACACAGTTTTCATCCCCCCACACAGTGAGAGGTTATGAACTGATCAAAAGTTGAAGTGAAGATGATAAATGAGGATAATAAAGAATTAAAGTGCAGTTAGAGGAGAGGGGAATCATTGTTGCTGAGAGGCAGTGAAATCACAGGATGTGAGTGTGGCAGGCTGGACGGATAACACACACACACACACATTGGGATGACAATTATGATGTTAAAGAACCTGGCAGGTTTAAAAGGGGGCGTTTTGTACCATACAAGATATTCAATTACATATTTTTATAATTAATTACATATAATTACATGTTTACAATTACGTATCTGAAAAATTAAAATGGACTCAAATAAAGGCAGGCTTTCTTTAAGAAAGACTCTTCTGAAGAAGCTTGATTTCCTCAAACGAGTCTGTTACAGATCAGACCTTAGGGTGACACGTTGGAGGCAGAAAAATACAGATGTGCTGTGAACGCGTCACTAAAATACAAGCCACTCACTGCACAATGACAAGACAAGCATTTTACTTGCTCGTTACTTAAAGTAGACATAATGGATTATGCCACGCACAGCCTATATGTTTCCAGAGGAAGTATTTTAAACAGATTTTAAATAATTCTGATTTTATCAGAGAGGTTATTAAAACCACTATACCAATGAAGATGATGGTACAAAAAAGAAATTAAGAAGGCCCCTTTTAAGCAAACTGCATTACGCTAGGAGGAGCTACACAACAACATAAAATCACGTTTCCTTAGTTTAAGAAGACCAAATGCACTAGACGGGGTTTGTGGTCATGAGAAATCAGACGTTAGGAGATGCGTACATACTTTCGCTTGCTTATAAAAGGACAAGTGAAAGATGACTGAGGGTCAGTGATCACTTCTCAACATCGAGGAGAGAAGGAAATACACATTTTAAAAAAAAACATCTTCTAAAAAGGATGTGAAACTAGCAGGAACTGGAAGCCCCGGCTTAGCGTGAGCTGCAGGAGCTAACTTCAAGGTCACAGTACTCACACAGAAGCCCAGAGCTCCGTAGGGCTGTCCGTCCCTGGCACTAAAGACCAGGGACCCTTGGCTGGCATGCATATCCCTACAGCTGCCGTAGTGAGACCAGCTCAGCGGAGCAATATTGGAATTATAGGAGCGAGAGAGGGCATTCTGAACAGAGGGACGACATGGAACAACCAGCACCAACAGACAGCCAGCGGAGGCCATGCAATCCACCAAATGAGTGTTGACATAAAAAGACACAACAAAAAGGTTTACAGCATATACAGACAAACATGCAGTGAATCAGAAATATTTTGCATACAGATGGGTTAGTAGGCTTTGGTGAACTTACAACTACATATTAAGGGTCAGTTCCCCCAAATATCCATAATGGTGTCTAGACATACAGACAGTTTTGGTTGTATTGGTTTTGAGACACTCAAATATAACAAAGGGCTCTGATAGTTTCATTTAGGATCCGTTTCCAAGTTGGTAAAATAACCACATTTGTTTAACTCAGCAGCCAATCCTTTATCGAGTCTTTCACTTACAAGGTCTTGTAGATAAGACTCTTTTGCCTCTTTGATGCTAGAGGCATCTGGTAAGAGATACAAAAACTGGTGATGTCACTCATCATTACATTTGTGACAAGACTGACCTACAGACTGAACCTGGTGGAATGGACCAGCATAACTTCACAGAAGTCAGCCGCCTAAGAGATGTCTTTAATCCCTCACCCAAAGAAAATACCTACAAATATTTGACAGGGAATTCAATGCTTCATTCCTACCCTTATACAATGGAGGTGAACATAACTTTGTGACACTGAAACACTAAATTGCACTTGCAATTAAAAAAAAAACAGCAGCATTCTTCCAAGAATTTCTTCTTATTCAAATGATGTTGTGTTGGTCTTAAAGCTGTTGGCCTCATAAGAGTGATCTACATTTTACACTACTGCAAGAAATGGTTAAACACCCACAATTACTTCCTGAAACTGAAATAGTAAGCTAATAATTTTTTTTTTACCTTTTCCATTTTCTTGGCCTCGATGTGCCGCATCACCTGGTCTCTCCAGTCAGCTGGGACCCTTCCTGCTCCCCCGGACACCTGTCCAGGCCCATCCAGCAGCGAGTGCTCAGACTTCACTCTGGTATTGGGCCTCTTGCTGGGGCTGCCGTGCTGGTAGTTGAAATCGCTGACAGACATGGTCCTCTCTGGAAGCTCGTGCGGCTGCGGCCTGGCGCTATGAGGCCTGGAAGCTCCGGGTACGTCGATGCTATAAGTGCGAGCCGACAGGGGCCTCTGCATGGCGTGGCTCATTGCCAGCGGCCCCCTGGCGAGGGTGTGAATGTCCCTATATGTCATGTATTCCCCATCAGGCACCTGCATGCGCCTCGGATCACCCATGGAGACTGTGGAGGCAGTGCTGCTTTGCCTCTGCAGAGTGCTGCTTCTGGACTGACCTCCAGCAGAATGAAGTCTCTCCATAGACCACATGTCCCCAGAGGCTTTGGGACCCATGGATGGCCCCCTCTGCTGGGGTTGCAAAGGGTAGGGAGGTGCCTGATTACGGTTGGAGTAGTTGGTGTTGGCTAGTGAATGTGGAGGAGGAGGGAGGTAGCCTTGGTGCTCTGGGGCCATGGGCGTCCTCTGGGCCCACAGGCCCTCTTTAGGCATGGCACTGCTTGTGTACTGTATGTTGTACTGAGGAGGAGCGATGCCCATGGCCATGCTGGAGGAGGTTGGATATCTGCTGGTGCTGGCAGGAGGCTTGGAGGAGGAGAGCAGGTCTGAGGAAGATGCAGAGGAGCTGGGGTAGACCTGGAGAGTCTGGTCGTTGAGTAACTGACTTGCTGATTTGCTCCTGACTATGCTCTGGCCCTGTGCTCCAGGCCCTGGGCCTGCTCCTGCCATCCTCGTCATTATGGCTGAGTCATAGGAGTCCCCATCCCCATCAAAGGAGTACAGCTTCATGCCTCCTGTTTCTATGTTGCTGACACTGTGAGATTTCATCACCTGTGGGGGATGTCCCCTTTTCTCTGGAGACAGTTCCTCTGTGCTGCGAGACAGAGACATGTCACTGCTGGCTGTCACGCCTGTCGAGGCCACATGCACAGCAGATGTCTCGACTCTCACTGCTTGGCTTTTGTTCCCCAGACTATTGATGCAGTCACTGACCTGCTGATTTCCATTCAGAAAATGCTCCATGTTGTCATTGCTAAAATCCTGCTTTCTGTCCAAGTCCTGGGTTACAGAACCATTCTTGGTTTTGTCCACCTCGTCCAGCTGAACCATGTTGTCTGTTGGCAACTTGGACACATTCATATTAATCTGGTCCCACTTGGTGTAGGTTTCTCCCATGCCGTTGTTAATTCCCTTCTCAATGAAGGCCAGCCTGGCCTCCATAGACAGGTCATAGTCACCCATTTTCTCCGACGGGATCTGCTGGGTTTTCAAAAAGGCCTGAAGGGACGTTTCGGAGCCATTGCCATTATGAAGGAGTGGGGTGGTGTCTTTAGACTGGTTCATATTTTCATCTTCTTGCCTAAAATACAGAACAAGGACGTACATCAGATTTGGTAATGACAGCAGGAAGAAGACTCTCCTTTGTACTCCACATTAACTGGTTGAAAAATGGTACTAACCGGCTTTTGGGTAGGAAGGGCATCTTCGCCTCTCTCTCAGGGGTGCACAGAGAGTTGTCCTGACTGCTGTCCGTGGTCAGAGACACTGAGTCAGACATGCGTGATGGAGACGAACAGTTACTGTTGTTCTGGTTGCTGTTGGCCACCGTCTCGTCCAGCAAAGAGTCTGCGTCATCTGTTAACCGAAAATATCTCTGTTAGTGTGCTGTACCTAAGCACTGTTTGTCAAGTTTAATTTTGCAATAAAAATATATTTGAAAGCACTCAAACTAATTGTTACCTTTTTTGTCTTTACTTAAAGTCACTACTTTAGGCTGGTTGATGGAGATCTCAATAAGAGGAGGTCTCATCTCGGCAATTTTCATCTCTTCTTCATCAGACAGCTCTTCAGAATCCTAGCGACAAACACAATAGTTCTCTTGAAGCTGCATTTGAAACTACAAAATGCATTTGCTGTATTTCTTGTTTGTGAAACAGTGAATTAATTTAGAGTGCTACATATTTAGAGTACCTCAAGTGTGTCCTCGTGGTTCATCGTAGAGGTCCCTGAAGATTTGAGCGGGACTTTCTGAGAGCTGAAAGACTCTGAGGTGTCTCTTGATTCCGGTACAGATGGGTTTTGGGCTTGTGGGTTGGTAGATACATGGGGCTCCACATCTGGCACCACACCGTTAGGACACTGGGCCTCTATCACCTGCAAAAAAAGACAGGGGTGGTCACTTGTTTATCAAAAACGGTTCTTCACTTGCATGTAGGATATGCTGTTCTGTTTGTTTGATAGGAACTAAAGCAAGCCAAAACAGACAAAAAATTAAAGTGACAGATTTCATTCCAAGGAAAATATCTCATTTAGCTAATGCTGACCTTAACTCCCACATCCTGTACGCCAATGTGGTTCCTCTCAATTGGTTTTGCATCTTTCCCCGACTCGTCACTCGACTCTTCCTCCTTCAGCCTGTGAGCCACCGACTGGGCTGTCTTCACCATGTTCTTCAGCTCATCTGGGTATGGTGTAGGGTAGCGCTTCAGGTTTCCCTCCTGGATGAGTACAAATAACCACAAACTTACCATTAAAAGCATGAATGATGTATATTAAGTGTCATACAGATAAAAGTCCCATAGATACAAAGGCATTATGGTTGCCTCTGTTGTAACTGTTGTTAAAATATTCACATGAAATCAGTTGCATGAGCGTGAACATTTCTGCTACACAATCCTTTATGATGACAACAATGTAACAAATTTCATTGTCAGTGTATATTTTTACATACACCGAAATCACTGGATTAACTGGACTGAACACACACATGCAACATGCAGTGGAACACAAGAGCAGTGGGCTGCCATTGTCAGGCGCCCGGGGAGCAATTGGAGGTTAAGTGCCTTGCTCAGTGGGCTAATGTGTGTGTGTGTTGAGGGGGGGTGTGAGACGACATTGATTAATCACTCCACCACACCCTATATTTTTTTTCCCTGCCAGTCCAGGGGGGAATCGAACCAGCAACCCTCCGGTCACAAGCTGCTTCTCCAACCTCTAGGCCACAGCTGTTGTCTGCAGTTTGGTTTTTGTAATTTGTATCACCACAATCGTATTTCTCTTCCTCAATTACACAAAGAACTGTTTGACACTAACCCTTGGAGGCGTTTCTCTCTCATCCTTGTCTTCATCGCACTCAAAGGCCACCTGAGCTCGGTGCTTGCGTTGTTCCTCCCAGAGAGCTGGATTAAAGCTCTCAGAGTCAGAGTTGGGGATGTCTGAAATAAAAGCAGAAACCATAAGGAGGATAATTAGTTAGTCTTTAATTGAGGCTTTGCAAGTCACCCCCACTGCGTTTAATTCCAGACTTTGACCACAAGATGGCACAAACACAACACAAGAAAGGCCAACGAATCCAAAGAGCTGGGGAGGAACTTAAAAATCAGGAGTTGACCCCTTTGGCTCAAGCCAAACTATACACTAAATAATTACTGCCAATTGGAATTATTGTTCTAATAAGAAAAGTCCATTTTAAAGTCTGACATACAAAATAATAACATCAGTTAACGTCTGCGCAGCGTTTGCCACTACCAAGCATTCAACTCCATCTCACTCCTTCTGCGTCGCTCCTGCACGACTCCATGACTACATGTTGGGAAGGGCCATGTTTACTGTGAAAATTATAAGGATGCTGCTTTCCTGAAACTCTGCATTGGCATCTTGCATTTGTAATCTGTTCTCTGTTGTTATTTCTGGAACAACAAACCAACCAACAAATTTGAAAGTTAACCAAAAACATCAGTTGTACAAACATACCAAATCCTGCTTTTTTTTCTTTTTTTTTTTTAAAGAAGCTGGCATCATATTCTATTATCAAAAGCCTCAATTTAAGCTTCAAGATATGAGTCAGTTAATCAGTGTGGTGTCAGTTCAGTGACACCCACTGTGTACACAACACACTTGCTAACTAGACTACAATTAGTCGTCGTTATATTGCCTTGCAGTTTACGCCAACTTCTGTCTAGACGTTTTATCCATTTGGGTGAAATTCTGTCATAATTAGCACATGTATTCTTATGTGTTATGGCCAAATACACTGTGAGCTTGACCTCTGACCACCAAAATATAATCAGATCATTCTTGAGTCCAAGTGAATGTTTGTTCCCAATTTCAAGAAATCCCCTCCAGGTGTTCCTGACACATCACATTCTTAATAAAGGGGTATAACCTGAAAACATACTGTGCCCGGCCAAGGCTACCACCTGACCGGAGACATGAGAACAAGTACACATTCCCTAGGAAATAACTATTGTTCATTCTGAAACAACATCAGCTGAGAAAAGACAGCTGATCAAGAGCTCTGACTGTCTACAACTTAGCACACTGTAAGAGACTGTGAACACACACTGGATGACATGAGTCACCTGCTGCGTAGCCTCCATATCAACAAGTTGTAAAACTTAATAATCATAGCAGTCAGGCCTTGACTTCAGCCTCTCAGAAAAACACAAGGAAACTGGCAAAGCACTTCTGGAAAAAGTTGCAGTAGTTTACTATGGAAAATGTCATAAAGCAGGTTACTGGGAGATAAACACAGGAGATAATCTACATGCAGTAACTTGTAAGGGAGGATGTTTTTTTTTTTTTTTTTTTTTGACGATGCTGACATCTCAAAAATCAAGCAGCTGAGTCACTACTATTTCAGTAGTTGAAGCATGTAGACCATGAACTACTGATTACCCTAAAGCCAAGATGCAACAGGGTCAGTGCAAGCTGTCTGGTGTTATAGGAAACCAAACCCAACTAACAGGTGCTTGACAAGAAGACAACTTCTAGTGTTTCTTCTGCAGCTCTGGTCTCAGGTAACGAAGCCCCTCATAAAATATAAATACAGGAATCCTTGCAGGTAGGACTTTTACAATACAGATGGTAGTGGTAGTCAAAGCAGTGCCTGAGAAATGGACAACAAAATAAACTTTATCTAAAAATCAAAATTTGGATGACTTCTGATTAGGCATATCCTTACAAAAACACTTATTTTCCTTCCTTCTTTCATAATATGGACCATCAACTTCTAAAAAAATCTGCCAGTGTTTTATTTTCATAAACTGTGCCAAGCTGTATGAACTGCATGATCGCCTGATCGTACCGACTGATTAACAAGCTTAAATTGTTAATCTCCAGCCCTGCTGCTAAGAACTAATTGGTGAAAACAGGTCAGAAACACGTGCGGTCTGGTGGTCTGCCAGGTTAACCATGAAAGAAAATAAAAGAGAAACGTAGTCAGTACTCACAGTCCTCAGTTCTGGTTTGCTGGGGGAACATGTAGTTGGTCAGCACGGTTTTGTGTGTCTCTGGATCCTCCTCTTTCTGGAGAGGGATCAGGGGCTTCGACTGTGGGAGACAGAAAGTAGGTTTGAGTGTGCTATGTGTAATCAACGGTTCTTTGTCAAAACTAATGTGGCTCCCCTCCCAAGTTCCCATAGTCCTTTCCAGCAGCGTTTCTTCCACTAGTCCTCTCCGAACCACCCACTGGCCTTGCTGTGCCTGAGACACTACTTAATCACATCTGAGGGCATCTTCCTCTCAATCAATCCTTGATGGAGAAGGTTAAGCTTCAGTGTTCCCTAAGCGCCATCATCATCATCATCATCACACCCATCGAACAGTATACCTGTGTCTCAGTGCTGCTGCTCCTCCTTTGGTTTCATTTTTGTCGAAGACAACAAGTGCTGCACTGCTGGTTATAAGCAAGTAAAGCTTATTTATAGATAAATAGCTCCTTTGTAGTGTCACATGGTGTTTACAAGTCAATAAAACCAAGAAAAGAACAATTTCAATACACCAGGACAACATAATGTCCATTTAAAGGCCTGTTTGTACAAACAGGATTCCAGTATAGCCTGGACACAACAATTTAGTCACCTTCGGTCTTGAACCAAGCGATAGCCACAGAGCCCAGTTCATATAACTCTGGAGTCTGTCTGTACGGTTTCCTGACTAGAAGAGAGCCTGACCTACATTGAGCCAGGGTGACTTAATTGCCTATGTTAGCTCACTGCAGACACTGTCATTAATGTCAGCCGAATAAATCCAGTACAGAAACAACAGAATTCTCAAATTCTAATTTTTGTTTAACGAGCAGCTGAGTTGGGGTGAGGACAAGGAAGACCTAGGCTCAACAGTGGGTTCTTCCTTAACGTTATGAAATGGCTGCAGTTTTCCTGTCACAATTTGTTATAGAATTTGACTAGTTTATTGGTTTACAATAGTCAAGCTAGGATGAGAAATATGCATAAAAATCTCACTTTAGAAAAATACACTAAATCTGTAAACTCCTGCTGAGTCTTCTCCAACCTTATGGTTCCTTTTCACACATTAAATCTCCTCTGCTTTGCTAAGCTTGATACGAGTAGTTCAAGAATTCCTTTCCCGTACGCAAAGCTACACTGCTATGACAAAGTGGGACTACAAGCCACTTCCTGACCCATGAGCTGAACAGACTCAAACGCTTCCACCTCCGACAGGCTTATCTTGTGTTCTGTCAAGGGCAAAAATTCAAATTTCAAGCACTGAGCAAGCTTCATGTCTCCACATGTGCTTTATATCTGGCTATTTGCTGCTGCTGCAGCCGTTTCCCACTCTAGGCTTGTTGAGATCACCATACTGTTGTCCTTAAACAAGTATTAGGGGACTAATAACATTTTCTGACATTCAATAGGATTCTTCCAAACTTTAAAAATGCAGAGGGTATCACTGAGATTGACCTCCACTGACATTTAATACATTTATATCAAATGTCCTGCAAGTGGTTAACTGAATCTTGAATGTGTTTTCCTGTGAGCTCCTTGGCCTAGCTGGCTTATCTTACAGCTGAATGTTGTCACATACCCGGCTGCCACTACAATCTCCACAGAACACATCTCTGTCTGACAGCTCTGAACTCAGCATCAACTTTAGTGAGACCCTTATACTTAGAAATTTATAGATAGTACATGTGATTTTACCTGGTTTTCAGAGAGCCACATTGCAGTCATCTCGTTCAGCTTAGTGAAACTATAGGGAAGATTCTTTAACCTGTAGTGAAACAAAAATAACACCAGTAACCAGTTATTGTGCACCTAAAAACAACCCAAAAAACTTAATGCATCTGCAGAAGAAAAAAAATCATTATGTAAGGTACATTTAATGCATCAATTAGGCTAAAACTGTATTTCATTTTTCTCTAGCCAAAGTTATTTAGTGTTTTTGTATTTGGCACAGAGCAGACACCAGACATTAAAAAGCCCTGATTAAAACCTCAATCAGACCTTAGCTTCTAAACAAACTCCATTTTCATTTTGACCAGAATTAAGACTCTTTGATCATGATGTAATTATCAGGTTACATTTCAGATTGCATGTGTGCTCATGTAAAAGCAAGACCAAGACATTCTTTTTTCATTCTTTTTCAACAATTTATGCAATTCACATTGAAGAATTAAACTGCTGCAAGACTGCAGGAATGCCTTTTTAAAAAATTACCATTAGAAAGACTATGATTATTAACATTTATTGATTAATCTGCTTATTATTTTCTAAAGTTGCCTAAAGTTATGTCTTTAAATCGTCTTGCTTTGTCCTTAAACTTGACTCTTAATATGCTTCAACACTGTCAGTCCAGACTCACTTGTTGTTGCTCAGATTGATGACCTTGAGCTTCTGCATGTCACCCATCTCCTCAGGCAACGACTCCAGCTTGTTGGAATGTAAGAACAGCACAGTTGCATTCTTCAAGCTGCCCATCTGTGAGGGGAAAGAAACAAGGGACACAGAGCTGTGAGCCAACAAGTCTAGCTGTTACAGAGAAGTACGCTGTCACGACGCAACATTTAACAGATCTCCAGAAACACACATGAACACTCCAACGCACACTCACCTCAGTGGGAAGCTGCACAAGAAAGTTGTGATCTGCAGCAAAAGTGCGGATGTTGACACACTGACCAATGGAAGACGGCAAGGCTTCAATCTCGTTGAAACTGCAGTCCAGCTCGTCTAGAGCTGTCAGCCTGTTGCAGAGAGAAAGCGGGGGATGACTCCAAACATGTGGTGTGATTACTACACAGAGCTTACTCTGTGAAACAAGTTTAACCTTGCTTGAAAAACCTGGAATATCAAAGTTAAAGGAACGGTCGAGTGATTTATTAGTGTGCTTCTATAAAGTTATGAGGCTAGTTATAACTTTATTGAGTTTTTCAGGGATCAAAAACCCTGGATCTTACAGTTGCCATAATTTAACTCAACAGCACCATTTTGGATGACCTTTTTAGTAGAACCCCCCCTCCCACCACCGGTAAATGCCCACATCTGTCAAAATCCACATCCCCAGTTTGTCAAACACTTATTCGGTTTCAAAAATGTAGTTTTCAAGCCCATGTTTAGATAACATAAACACCAAAAAGCTTCCTCAACAGACACAGAAGACATTTCACAACCATTTCCAAAGGCTGAGGGGGTACTTGTTATTGTAAGCGAACTTAATTTCATGAGTAATGTGTGCAGAGTAATGCCCCTTTAAACTGTGCTGCATAAAAGATTATGAATACTGTTAAAATAGGGACTATCCATATACAACTATTGCAACAAATATCTTACCCTGACAGTGAAGCATTAAAAGGAATCTTAAAGACTTCAAGAAACATTAAAGAAGTGACATTTTCAAACTGAACTCACGTTGACACAGAAGTGCTGTGCAGCTGGAGCTTTCTGCTAAATGAAAAAATGCAAATGTACTCTGGGGATTTAGATGAAAAGAGTTACATGAGAGCTGCTGTGTTACAGTACCAACAACCTCCAAAAACACAGGATTTGAAGCCTGATGAATATAAAACCAGTGTGCACCAACAGTAGAGCGAAAAAATCGGCTGTGTATGAATGGAGAAAAAAAAATCAGCTCGCTTAAGCTAAAATCCTTGCATGCGATTAAGCCAGAACATAGGCTTTGTCACATAATCTGTGTCAAATTACGCAAGGAGACCCATTCCACCAATACGGGATAATTGATGCTGTTTGTTGTTTGGAAACAATGGACCAAAAACAAACTGTGCAGCTGCAGCAGTAATAGTCAGAAAATGTAGATTTGTCTCTCTCATGGACGTGGGAGTGTACTGATAAAAGAATTAAATTGGAGCCTAATCTTTGTGCTGGACCACAATGATTCAGAGTAGATGAAGGGTCAGGACACGGACCCGACTCATTCAGTACAGCCTGAGCAGCTGCTAAGTGCTGGATTTACCTGTCAGTCTGAGAATAGCTTCGTCCAATTTAATCTATCTTTCTATACTGCCTTGGACCGTCATCTGGCCCAAGATTACCATTGACCCATTGACTCACAATAAAGAAAACCTCAACCGTTTCCATGAATCAATATGGTTACTCAATATCATCAGCATTAGACAAAAACAAATGAAGCACTGGAACACATTGTGTTTAACGGGAATATCTGATTTATCCAGACAGATGTTTTATGCGATCAGTGGAGAGTAGATGAAAACACAATAATAATCTGTAGATCTCAGGGTTTATTGTGCTGATTATCAAAGCTGTTCTGTTAATGCTCACCCTCCAATGGAGTCTGGCAAGTACATCAGCTGGTTCTCATCCACTTTCAGTGCAGTCAGTTTCTTCAGTGAACCTATAGTAAGAGGAAGAGAGAGCAGAAGAGAAAGATAGAGGGAGAGGAAGAGAAAGAGAGAGAGAGAGGAAGAAGAAGAAAGAAAGAGAGAGAGAGGGGGGGTAGAGAGAGAGAGGAAGAGAAAGAGACACAGAGGGAGAGAGAGAAGAGAGCGAAAGAGAGAGAGAGGAAGAGAAAGAGACACAGAGGGAGAGAGAGAAGAGAGCGAAAGAGAGAGAGAGGAAGAGAGAGAGAGGGGGGGGGAGAGAGAGAGAGAGAGAGAGAGAGAGAGAGAGAGAGAGAGAGAGAGAGAGAGAGGAAGAGAGAGCGAGCGAGAGAGAGAGGGAGGGAGGGAGAGAGAATTAGAGAGATGCAGCTTGGGGCAGTTATTAATTATCGCTTGCTGTTGCACCACAAAGATGAATATTCATTAAACAAGTTAAATGGATTAATTTAAGCCATCATCAATACAGTAATCAGTTTAGTAGAAATCAACCTTGACTCTACGGCGTTGTGCACCTGGGTTAATCTGATTTGATCAGCCTGGTCTTAACTCATGAACGTTAATAATTAAATAATTAAAGTATGGTGTTAAGAAAATGTATTTCAACTGAGCAGGAAAAACATTATCAGGTCAGGTCAAGGAATTAAATTCTCACAAAACAACATAGGAATGGGCTGAGAAAAGGAAACCGCACTGGCAGTAGCTAAAAGAAGGTTAAGGTGTTTCATAATGGGTTTTCTTCAAATAAAATGTGTGTGTGCTGCAGTCTTCACCAATGGAGCCTGGCAGCTGTGTGAGGGCATTGTTGGAAAGCAGGAGGTCCTGGAGACTCTCACAGCCGCAGATTTGCTCATCAACCATCTCGATGTTGTTCTTGGATACATCCAGGTACACCAGCTGTTTCAGCATCCCCAGCATCTGGTTACAACAGACAGAAGTTTTACTGATATTTAATTATCCTCTCTAGATTTATGCCAAGGATTAGGCAGTAGGGTTGGCTGAACACAGAAGCAGTGGATTTAAACAATATCCAAAATATCCTGATCGGGGAGGTAAAGTAACTTAGGTAAGAGCATTGCAGACATGTTTTTATTGCAAATTTTTGAAAATTGAAAATAGACATTTTATATGAAGGAAAATATCTGCTATATTACATTTTGGTTGATATTCATGCCAGACATCATTACTCCCAAAAGACCAGACTGTGATTACAGCTGATGCTGTTGAAATGCTGGCAGCAGAACTAATGCTTTAATTATGACCCAGTTACATATAAGCTGGTCGTTAGGATAAAAAAATTAATGTCATGTAACACATTGTGACTATCACAACATCATTATAAATTAATTATGCTCAAGGAAAATACTTACTTCACAGATGCAAATTTCATTTTTTGGAATCATTCAATCAATGGGACATGTGCAAACACAAAAGTCTGCATTTTTGTTCTGTAAAACTGTCTAATTGTGTTCATCCAGCGAGAAAATCATTTCTAAACTGCAGCTCCTTCTCTACTGGCGTTCAGAGGGCTGAAAGTCTGATGCAGACTGACTCGGCGGCTCGTTTTGATGAAGATTTAAGCAGACACGTGGATTGGAAATCAAAGGAAATAATCTCAAGATGATGTTTTGGGGCATGGCAGCCACTGGAATTGCGTGTATAGGAATGACTGTAAATTATACCCCAGGTAAAAACGTCAGTCTGTTCCCGTCCATCCACAGCTCCTTAATTCCACTCAGCTGCTCCAACACCTCAGGCTGTGGAAGTAAAGAGGAGAAAAGAGGTTAAGTGATAGGGATGTGTGTGGGAACGCAAGGAATGAAGAGCTTAACTCATAAACAAGCTAAAAATGAATCAGAGGGCCATCCATTTAATCCACAGTGATTATCGTGTATTAATGAATGCCATTAATTAAAACAAATTAGCTCTTACTGTATGTGTCCCTAAAATAAAAAAAAATATCTGAGCTTCTATTTTAAAAATAAACAAGAAAGCAAGGGAGCAGACAGGCAAGGAGTATGTGAGGTCACCACCAGAGAGGTAAGAAGGCCCTGGGCATTGACAGCCCGGCTGACAGACACTCACCACTTCAGTGAACTCATTACTCCCCAGGTCCAGCCTCTCCAGCTGTGTGAGCTTCTGCATGCTTCTGTAGACACACAGCACAGACAGGCAGTGAGATCTTCAGATAAAAATCACTCAAATTACATGTTTTCTCAGGCGGAGAAAGTCAGAATTTAGCAAAATGAACAGAAAACACTGCACTGACCCGCTTTTGTTTAGACAAAAGCAAGAGCCAGGACTATAAGCAATGTGGGTCATGTGCTTTGAAAAGCAAAGCCAAAAGAAAAAGGATCATCTGTCCATTTTCCTGTTTCATTTTTTGATAGCACACATGCAGTGCCTTTGCTCCTTTCACTGAATAATTTCATGGGGAAATAAATACATTTCAGAGCTCAGACGTGACAGAAATATGTTTTAAATAATGGAAAATATGACGCATGCTAGCCTTAAGCCTTGCTCCAGAATTTTCTCTCCACATTCAGGTCACAGTCTCACATTGGTTGCTACACTATAAACAAGCAGACAGAAACCAGGACTATTCAGCAGCTTGCAGTCTTTACCATATTTAACTGATAACCAGTGACAAAAAACATGGGAGGTGAAATATCCTTATGAGGGCTTCTTTCACATTCTGAGCAGCAATAGTGAATGCGTATCAATACGCAAAGTCTATTGGCAGGATGGCTTTGAGCGCATTAATCACTCGGTGGCAGCGGCCAATTGTAGCTAGATGATATAAAACATAATAAATTTTTCTTCAACATCTCAAAAAGATCTGCGAGAATAAAATAAAACATGCAGTTAAATTGTTGTTCTGTCCTTGACTGGAGGACATTCCCCTGAACTATCCATAAAGCACAATGGAGTCAAGTGTTTAATTGGCAGGATGAGGCACTACGATGCACAAATCAACTTTTACCAAGATAAGAACAACCAACAGATGTTTCAAAATCTGACATTTACTGAGAGTGAAACACAAGTTCAGCAAAGTAATAACAGAAAATACACAGAAAACCAAACACAGGCAAAGCAGACCATGACTGGAGATGTACTGAGCTCTGTTCAGGTTCAGATGATGGACTGTGTTTCCTCAAAACAATGAGTGAGATTCAGCACAGGAACGGACAGCAGAGGCCCATCAACACTACTGTGGAAATCTGTTTTGTTTTCAGGCAGTCCTCATAAAATGAGAATGAAAGGCGTACAGCACAAGTTATAAATAGGCCTTAAACCCTTTGGTGATTTCTTGTTAGTACTTGGTGCAATATGAAAACATGTTGATGTGCTTGAGCATTAGCACCAGCTTTGTCACATTCTTACCTCAAAGTTGGCAAGAACACCAAAGACCCCCCATGCGAGCAGAAAGGGGTAAGAATGTAGAAAGTGAATTCACCAGTAAAAAAAAATAAAACACACACTGTGGCTTATGACCCCAAGTTGTGAGGAACACAGCATCCTTTTTTAAAATACAGAAGAACATTTGGTGTACGCATGTGCTTGGTGTGTGCTTGTGCACTGAAAGAAAAGGGACTGCACGTTCAATGTGGAAGCCCTGAAAAGGTTTCCACTGCACCCCTTTGAGCACGCACACATTTGTTTACATCTCTGAAATGCTTGTGTGTTGCTCTGGCAACGTTCCCGATCATTAGTCCCCTTCTTTGTCAGGGCTCCAGCCTTTAACAGGTCTGGCCTCTGTCACATAAACAACAGCGAGAAAAGAGGTTCCGCTCTGAGCTGCTGCGGCACTGCACTTCATACACCGGCTGGCCCGCCAGTCAGTCAATGAAAAATAAGGAAAAGGAAAGTGAATGAGATAACAAAGAAAACTCAGCCAGAGGGAGGAAGGACAAAAAAGGCAAACAGGCGAGTGCAGTTTTGCAGAGAAAATGGGAAGGACATAAAATGGAAGGATATGGCAAGTGAAGCGTGAGAGATGACAGAGAGAGAAAGAAAGTTTCCCCCAGAATCACTTGGAGCTCTCTCAAACACTCGTGGAGCATTCAGTCTCCCAGGAGTACTGTAACTTTCCCAAATGGTTAAATAACCCTCAACTCTGTCTCAGCAGAGGATTATAAAACCTGCCACAGCAAGCAGCCAAGGGGGCTCTTATGTAATGCCATGGAATTTAATACCACAGTTAGAGGTGCGGGGAGTAAATCTATGTTAAAAAAGAAAAGAGACACAGGATGAAGGACATAGCAGAAACGCAGAAGGGTTGTGCGAGGAAGGAAACAGTGAGGAAGTAAGGGTAAAATATCTCGACACACTTCATGACACAAGGATGACTCTCACCATGATAAAGCTCAGAACATTATGTATATTCAGTGTGCAGAGAACAAGTGAAGCATAAACTACCTACTTTGGCAACATCTTTAACTGGTTCTCCCTCAGCTCCAAGATCTGTAGTTTAGTCAACCTACAAGGGAGCAAAAAGTCAGTGTAATTAGCAGTGAGTATTACAAAAGTCTCTGCTGGCTTATCTGCTACTAACTAGCTGTAATGTGCATGGACATGATGAGAACATTCATTTGCGAAAGAAAGAATCAAGCATTATATTCCATAGTACTTCTGAACTACTGAAGTAGGGTGACGATATAGAAAGTACATGTACCTATGAAATGAAAATGTGGGTTTCTAAGGGGAGAGGAGCATAAGTCATATGTGGCTAACAAATGGGCAACTCGCATCACGTTGTGTGTAATCAGAAGGCTCAACATCAACGACTGTGTGAACTACAAACAATAACAGCGTGGCTGCTCATGCTGGCTTGATGACACAACCTGTTTCACCTTAAAGAAAAGGAAGCACATCCTTAAACAACCAATCAGAATCGTACACACTCTAAATTAAGTACACCAATTATTTGATATGAGGCATACAACAGAGGGTGTAACAGAGAAAAAAAACAATCGCAGGTCATAGAAGTCTTAGTTAATCCTGTAACAACACATTTGTTGGCCACAGCTTTGCCTCTTAACAGAATGCCTTCATCATATGAAAACATCTAATGCAATCTAGTCATCCAGTAAAACATGCATTTTATCTTTTATCTGTCATATGCAACTTTGCTGTATGCATCATAATAAACTGTAAATACTACATATTTACTGTAAGCAATGGCTGAGCAGTATTGATGTCCATCTTGTAGGTGCATGTGCCCCTCAGCAAAACATACATTTGACACCACAGTGAACAGCCTGATTGTACAGTTTGTACCCAAGTTTTTCCTGTTAGAAATAAATCATCATCATCCTGATCCAAACGAGGAGAACAAACTGACCTGCCAAAGCTGGCTGGTAAGAACTCGAGGAAGGCATCATTCAGGTAGAGCTGCGTCAGACTCAGAAGCTGGGTGAAGCCTTCAGGGAGCCTGGCAACACATGCAGGAACAGGAATAGCATCACTCACACAAAGCCTGACAAAGTTGCTGCAATGTCAGAATACTTGAACTGAAAAATGCAACAATAGGCAAAAATTTTGTTAATTATGAGGGGAAAGCTGTTACACAAGGGTGTGCAGTACTTACTTGGATATGGGATTCACACTGGCTTCTACAATAGCTAGGACTTTGCAATTTTTGATGTTCTCTGGAAACTCCTGGATGCCTAGGGAGACAAAGAAAACGCCATTAGATCTTTTAAAGTGAAACAGTTACACACCAGCAATTCAACATCTGCATGCAGTATCTCAACCATTTTATTACCGCTGATGCATAACAAATGAATCTCGTCAAAACAAGAAGATGAGGGGCAACGCAAGCCATCTTGCTCGCGTGTAGTTGGAGAAGCTTTGTGAATGTTAACACAGGTGGACTGTCTCTGCCTGAACTGTGTGTGCTCAGGATACATTTAGAGTGGCTCTGCACTTTTTCTCTTTAAACAACCACAGAGAGGAGCGCAAAGGTGACTTAGAAAAAGAGCAGAATTGGAAGAAGAAAAAAAGAAAGACCACTGAGTAATAGTCTGTAAGTTCTCATCAAACATCCACACTGTGTGAACTATAAGAAAGAAGACATGACCAAGTCTCAGGGCTTATTTCCACCCACTTTGTTTTGTGTCCATAACACTTAGCGAAGAGTGCTTTGAGAAGAAGGACAAGTGACTTTTAGTGTCAACATGGCACATGCAGCTCTGGTTCATGAAAACACCACCAAATCCTTCAACGTTTGTTTGATTCAAGCCGTCTCTGGACTCATTAATTTATATTAGAACTACCTGTTTAACCGTTCTCTGTCCGTGTGAGGGGTTTGCTGAGCATGCATACTGCATTTCTGTTCTGCTGAGGTTCAAGATTATAAAGCGATGATCAGTCATATTCATACAATCATCTGCAGTGATGCCACTATCTCACAGAGCTTAACATCTTACACTTAGATAGTATATAAATGTTAAAATACTGACAGCATGTTACAAACCCTTAGCATGGAATATGCAACAGGACATAATGAAAATACCTCAAACAGTGAACTGTCTAGAGCTGCTTTTTGTTCTAAATGTTAGACTAGAACAACTACGACAGTAAAAAATGTTCAAACAAGCAAAACTGAAAGGTCTCCAAGCAGAAAACTCAGTCATGTTCACCGGTCTGGATGTTTATCTTCAAAGAGGTAAAAGTCACACTTTGATAAATGTCGTCACTTCCCACTGCGTGAAACCACTGACAAGACACTTCAAGCTCATCTTGTACAAACATTCTCACAGTCTGCGTGAGAGTGAGCTCTGATGCGCTTAGTTTAAGAAAGCATTATGAAGACAGCGTCTGGCAGGTCTGAGCTTGTCCACTTCCTCTATCCATCACATCAGGAGTTTTGAGTCATGCAGTGTTGACATAACCTGTTGTAAATGCAACATTCTGTGGCATTTCGTTGAATATCTTTGAAGCAATCGATACGTGACATCAGTTAAGCAACTATGTCCTGGTAATTTCATTTTTTAGCAGTCTTCCATTTGATGATGTCAACAGCAGTCACGACAACCCACGGACCATTAGAACATCTGATAACATGTCAAAGATTTACAGGACTCATCACCTTAGTCAAACATACGTCTCATCTGAGCAAAATTTCTGAGGAAAAGATGGAGATACAGAGTTTATTAAGTCATTATTTTGCTTACTGTTTTTGCTGACGTCAAGCTCCCTGAGATTGATGAGGTTCGCAATCGCTGCCGGCAACACCGACAGGTCATTATCTGGCATGCTCAGTCGGTGGAGTAGCTGGCAGTTAAACAGTTGCTGGTGGAGAGAGAAGAGATAATACACTACACTTAAAATCAAAGGCATATGGTTGTCCAAGATATATACATCATTATATCAAAGGTTAAATGTTCTGAATGTCTTAAAATTTTAATAAATTCAAAATTTGTGTTCATAGTGCAAGCCCTTCATAAGAGATAAATTAGTTAGGCATGAACAAAGTAAATTTTTATTGACCATCAAACAAGCCTTCATGCCACTGTGTAAAGTTTCTATGCATCAGTGTGTGTGTCTTACTTTAGGCAGCTCCTCGATCTGGTTGGCATCGAGGTAGAGCTCCTGCAGGGTCTTCTCAAAGCTAAAGATCTCCTTAGGAACAGTCTCCAGGCTGCAGTGGGAGTAGTCCAGTGATGTTACCGCCTCCTCCTCACCCCGCAAGCAGCGGCACGGCACCAGACGAACAAACAAGCTCCGCTTGGACATCCTCAGGCACTATACGTAAAGGGAGTAGAGGATTAGGTGAGCTGAGGAGGTAGTTGTAGGTCTAGAGATACATTCATACCTCAGCTTTAAGTGTCAAGATATAGATTTTTTTATATATAGATAGATCTCCTATGTAACACATGTATAACATTTTTAGCGCAGTGTAAGAAAAAATACTCTCATTTAAACAAACATACTGATATCTGATCCATGGCCCTGTGAGTGCAGTCTTAACCGTCAAAACAGAACTCAGGTTGTTTTGTGTTCTCATTCCACATGACAGATGATTGTTGACAGACCGTGTGCAACAACACATGGAAAACAATGACTCAAGCTTTGGTCAGGATGAAATGATACAACTGCAAATGCCTCTGGTCAATCAAAACTACACGGAGATGTATTTTTCACTGATAGTGACTGAAAGTTCAGGCCATTATAGAATGTGGCAGCAGAATCAACATTATTAACAACAACAACATGCTACCAGGGGGCAAAAAACTCCCACTCCCAATTACTCATTAAAGGTCAGGAAGATGAAGATATAGGGTCAAGTGATACATGGCACCTGATGTAACAGTCAGACACAATACTTAAAAGGGATCTACACAAACAGCGAAACCTTCCCCACTAGTGCATCCACAAAAACCACAGGTCCTTCTAAAAAAGAAAGATATTGCCATTTGCCAGCTTGGGTCTTGTCTCCTAGTTGTGCCTGTTATTACCATTAGTCATAATAACATTTAACATATGAGCTCCAATGTAGAGACTGTTATAGGGATTTGTGACACAGAGAGTGGCTCATTGCTCACTCACTGCACAGTTTGTTTCAACACGTTCTACTGCCTGCATTTACTTTTTGGTATTCAATAGATTAATTTCTAATAATCTAACAAAGTTTCCTGGAAAGCTGGTGGATGCTTGTGCTTTTTGCCCTGATCAGCTTTGTTCTTGCAGTAGTCCGCCATACCCAAATCTCTACCATGGAGGTGGTGAGTAAGCCATCATAATGGACAGAAATTTGTGAAGCACACCCAAGGTGACGAACACTCAAGGGTTTCTCACTGCCAACTGCACTTAAAATTAAGCACCCAGATCAGAATCTGAGGTAACACAAATGACTCTGTGTGCTGTTGAGATATGGCATGTAAAGCTTTCCAACAGTATCAGCAGATGTACAACAGCACTTCAGTGCAGAGGCACTTGTGTAGAAGGACCTTTCAAAACAGCAGTGGGTTGCTTCATGCACCCTTGGTTCTATTATTTCCTCCAAAGTATTGTGCTGCCAACGTGTTCTCAAATTTGCATATAGATTAAGGCTGGTGCTTTACAATGAATCACCAGGGTTCAACACAACTGATTGAAAAACAAAACAATAATTCATAAAAAAAACCTTCCTAAGGTTTCACTAGATATAAGGCCCCAAAATAACATTTTTAACTTGCCATTTCTATTTTTCTTGTGGGAAACAAGAGTTTTCTACTAAGTTAGCAAACTGAGCACCTCTTCAGTACTGTCAGTATACTGTGTCCACACTTGGGTTAAAACTGAGGATGAAAAAAGAAGAGGGCCATAAATCAGCCATGCTTTTGAAAATCCTTGTCCATGACTAGTTTTATCCAAAATACTACAGCAAAATAAAAAGCTATAAAAGCCATAAAATCTTTTCAGCTTTCAATCTGGTTGGGGACTTAAGAGACAGTGGGAGGACTTTTGTAAACCTGTCCTTTAACTTAGTACAGGGATGCATATAATCTTTACAGCTTGATTCTCGGGTCAAAACATTACCAAGTACAGTAGTCTCTGCAATATGGAATGTGTTCTGATCAAAAGAGGCTTTGTTCTCTGGAGCGTGTAGGGAATGTGACTTTACCTCCCCCTCGTCTTAATCTGAGTGCAGTCACGGCGCATAATCTCAGAGTCCTTCTCTAACTGTGTATCCTGTGTACTATCCAACTGGGCTGTAAAATTGTGATAGCCTTGACCTGCGCTGTCAGTGCAGCGCTATGTGGGTGTGAGAACATACTTTTGTCAGAAGCTGCTACAAGTAAATTTGTTTAGCTAGTCTCTCTCACATTGTATTTGTGTATTTGTTATCCTATGTATACACTTTAGCATGAGTGTGCAGAGTTTTTTTTTTCTGGAGAGCACAACACAAGTGTGACTATTTTGGACATATTGAGAATATGACCTAATAGCCTTAGCATTGCATTAGCAATCACTACTTTAATGAAGAAATTTCTCCAAAGTTGACTCAAGAAGGACCAGTCAGCCCACCCTCTATCTCCAAACTCATTAAAAATGGGTGCATGTACACACACGTTCACACTCACATGAGGTATGCACAACCAAGAGACTGTCAACCTCCCACACACTCTTCGCTATAGCAGAAGGCAGCTCATGTTTAAATACTCTTACTGAGTAATCTGGTCTATCAACAGAGGGGATGACAGGGGGCTTGGCTCCATTCACCCCGAGTAACAAGCACCAAGCGTATGGATGACGCATGCTGGCCAGAGTGGGAGGAGAGGGAGGACTGCAAGAAGAGGTAGAGTGATACGGGTAAACAGAGAAAAGGGGGTCGTTGTGGGTTATGCAAGAAAAACCAATCGAGAAGGCAAGAGGAGATAAAGTGTCATGAGAAAATTTGTGGGGAGAAGGTTTATATAAGACAGTACTTGTAGCAAGAGCAAATCAAGGAATGAGGATGTAGAATGAATGCGAGTAAGCTAACACAAACACAACTGAGGCTAATGGAACCGCAGAAAACCACACTCAGCAATGAACTTATACTACAAAAAGCTATTGTCTAGGGGTCTAAAATATACTCCCTTTGTGTCGCACAGCCTCATTTTCCAAAAACTATTAAAAATACATCAGTCAGCCATAAACACGGGGACCAGACTTACTGAGTGGATCCCATGCCCACCATCTTGGTGCCATGAAAACTTAACAAAAAGCAGTAGAAGAACCAAATGTGCATCAATCCAGCACCTCTTAAAGGGCTTCAATAAGATGAAATAAATAGATAATAAAATGGTCATCAACATGTCAAGTAAGAGAAATGGTAAACAATAGTGAACCTTTAATGATAACCTTGTGAGTATGTTGCCAAATTGAGACTTTAATCCTTTGAAATAAACAATCTATGCTGTTGTTAAGAATGCTACTCTCACTGGGTTTGAGGTTTGCAGTAACCCACAAACAAAAGCAACAGATAGCAAAATGAACCTCATTTTCTAAAGCATGTATAATGCATACAATATTTGAATAATACATGACACACTGTTAATGTAAGAGCTTATTCACTGCTGCACAACTGAAGCATTTCTTCCTTAAACTGGTAGAGTGAAATCACAGCACTGGTGTTGTACATCTATCCTCTACCTCCTTTGTGACAGTACTGGTCAAGATTTCTGTATGATTAAATGTTGTTTTATTAACGTGTTGTTTTTAACTTTATTCTACAAAGTTTCCTGCAAGAAAAATAAAGAGAAGGTGAAATGGGCTGGATAACTGTGGCACTGCTGGGCTGGCTGTCCAGCTGGCTGAAGTCCTCCAAAAGTAATCTGGAAAGCAGCACACTAATGAGAGGCTCGCCTCCTATAACATCGACAGGCTTATCCACTGACCTACATGTTACTGGAATGATCACCCATCCACCAAGAGCTTCTGACTTTTTAACTAAGAAAGTCCAAAACATGTAACAGAGCTTTCCAGTCATGTTAAGCGGAGATTTTCTTTCTTAGCCCACTTATTTAAGCAGCACATTTGCTTAAATAAGAGTGCCTGCAAGAGCTCGACCTGACAGCAGTTAAACTGTTGAAAGCCTAACAAAAACACTGGCTGTATTTATTCAGAAATTTCAAAATGCGTGGGAGCATGTGTGAATGGCGGACATGTGACTCTGCAGCCTGGCAATGATCCCTGTGGCTTCCTCTGTTCAACAGAGAAAGAAACGGTCCAGAGGGCAGGCCAGTCACATATCCCCACTTTATTCTCCCAGTCACAGCCAGGAAACCAATTCCCTGTCACAACTCCTCTCCCTGTAACTTAAGTGCCTCCTGGGTGAGTGCTGTTGCCATAGAAACTACGGTAAAAGGGTAAGATCACCTCTCCGACCCCTAAAGTCATACACAGAAACACACACCTAAGACTGCTTAACTGCTTTTGTAAAAAAGTATACACACTGATAAAATACAGAAGAGCTGTAGAGAGGCTCTACAAAAGGTGATCTGTGAGAATCGCTATTGAAAGTAAGCTCTGAAAAAGACAAACACAGACAGAGATGTCTGTGTGTGTTTCTCAAAGGTCACCCAGTTCTATCACAGTTGCCAACTAGCACTCACTGCCCTACTTTTAGTTTATCCAGCAAATAATTTCGGGAATTAATTGGTAGTTTCTAATGTGTGTCTGCTTCACAAACAGTAATTCCACTTAATGTCTAGTCTACCTCATTGGTTTGTTCAAAGCCCATAACCAGTAAGTGGAGCTTTGTGGAGACATGATACAATAGACAACAGGTATAAAGGTGATAAATGACACCTTTAATAGATGCATACACACACATTCAAAAATAGGCTTAGTGGGTATTGGTGGTGTTGTGTCTCCATGTGTGAGCACGTAAGTTGTGTTCAGCATGTACTGGGTTAAGCGGAAATGAAAGTGCAGTATTTGACAAGCAGCTTGTGTTATTTATAGCAAATGGTACTCGTCTGGTTGATATGGCAGAATGTGATTAGTACGGGCAAGCTCTTGCCTTATGAAAGGAGCTTTTGATCCAGATTGCAATGGACTGTTACAGGATTGCTGAGCCACAACTGAAATTTCACATTGAGTTTATAGCATCAAAAACAATGAGGGAGCGGGAGGGGGCATAACATCCTGCAACACTGGTGGGATAAGCTTCAATTGCCTCCGTCTGAAGGAAGGGGAAATAAAATGTCACTTCCTCAAAGCGGGGAGTGTCAGTGTCAGTGGGCTGTAGGTATGTTCTCTCACCCTTTCTATAATGCAGCTGTATTTTTTCTCAAAAGAAATCCCACCCTTTGCATGGAGAACCCCTTTATTATTCATTGACAAATCAAAAAACAGCAAAGCAAAGTTCAGTTTTTTGTGTATCCAAGTTTGACTCACAGTGTAATCATTTTGTTGGTTAATAGGTAATCAAATGTCAAGTTACACAACATCAGGTGAATTTTCTTTCCAACTTCAACTGCAGTAAATTCCTACATCAGCGCAAACCAAAATCAAATACCACACTGCTGTGGAATGCAACTTCAGATTTGCAAACAAATATATCTTTATAGTGACCCTAGATTGCTCCGAGATTTGTTAAAGTGTCAAAATCTACTCTTAGTTCTTGCCAACACATAACAGCGCAGAACAAATAAGCCCATCGCTGAGTCTACACAGGACACATACAGCAGATGTTGACCGATAAATGTAGGCCAATATTCAAGTAAGAAATGACAGTTCCTAGTTGGTGAGTTGTGTTAAACAATAAAATATTACAACTTCAGTTGGCAAAACGCACTCAATTTTACCTTTGTAATTTTAATTTACAAAAAATGCGCTAGTAGCAGTTGTGTAGTCAGGTAAAAAGATGGGAACATCTCTTTTTCTGAAGAGCAGTTTACAACACAGTCCACAATGAGGTCTTTCCTCTGGGTGCCTCATTAACAGCATCATATTCAACTCCAGCTGGCACAACAGGAGAACTGCTGCTTCTCAATAATGCAGTGAGGTATTGAGTTAAGAGCACTGCAGTTCAACAACTGGCTAATTCACACAGGGTCATGTCTCCGTGTTCTACACTCTCTGACAGAGTATGGAGTTTAAACATATATCGAGTCTTCTCTCTTATTTTTCCACTGCTGGCAGTCTCCCATAGTCAGGGCTTTATAGCTAAAAATAGGAAGCAATCCATGTATACAAGAATTAAGCAATGGGAAACAAAGGCTGGAATTACAGCTGAAATACATAGAAAGACAACCCTGTTGTCAGTATCTGCAGTGGGGGGTATACAGCTCTGTGGAACCTGAAGTTCCAGTTTTGCTCTCCCTCTGGTTTTGGTTCTCACCGGCGGTTTTAGGTCTCAGTGGTCTTGCATGACTCTAGAAAACAAAACCATGATTGTTTTCATTGAAATTGTGGTGAAATGAGGCTAAGAAACCTGATCTGTGACAAAGACAAAGTGCCTTTTACCTCATCTTCCCAATTTTCTGCTCTGAGCAGACTCCGGTTCCGATAAGACTGAACTTATCACAACAACAGGATATGCCTCCATTTGAACATTTGCATGTAGCCTGCACACACTTCAATACCAGAATGTTTAGGAAACACTTTGCAATTCATGTCCCTGAAAGTGACAAGTGTATTATTGTATTATTGGTCACTGTGCCTCCATTATACATACATGCCACTTCTGTAAGCTGATAACCACTTAGCAACAAAATTTAATGTACTCAGATCACTACTTATGTTGATGGGTCTAACATAAGTTCTGCTGAATGATGTATGAAGGGCCTGTTGATCTTTAAACGGCTTTAATAAGTTGCAGTTATGAAAATGAGTGATAATATCCTCATCAAGTGAAATGAAGTTTGTACATATGCCGACAATCCTTTCATCTAGTTATCACATCTAATTAAAACCATCTAATTTGAAATGAGATAAATGTAATTTTCTCCTTTACTCCATGCACACTCATGCACAGCATTTCAAATATTCCGGATCTAGAGCATCTACACTTTGATTCCCTCTGAGATGACTGTCATAATTAATCTAAAGGACAATTCCCAGTTTGTTTCTTCAGACATGGATGGGCCTAGGAAAATGAATACAGCCTCAATTTCATCTTATTCATTCAGGCCTTCACAGCTCTGAGGTTGCAGAGATGTCGTTGATCCCCCAGAGAACGAGGAACGAGGAATAAGGCAGCCTACCTCCAAAGGTTATGTCCTCATCTCTCAGCCATGCAACAAGGGGATTAATAAGCATGTTTATCTTCTGACCTTTCGTGCAAGCTGGCAACAGTCTGTCCTGCTATTCACTTGGTACTGAAATGTCACCAGATAGAAAATATATAGGGCATAAACCTGGCTTATCTACATGGTCTAACCAAAATAATACTGGCCAGATAAACTGATTAATAAACTTGCATTTGACAAAAATAACGTAAATATCTGTTTCTGTACGAAATCAGACATGAAATCACTGTCTGCACACCAAAATAAATCATATTGTCTGGCTCTACCAGTGGCAGCAGTTTAAGGTTCAACACGAGCACGACAAAAGCATGTGGCGCTTGTTTCTCTCTGCGTTTAGATGGATGAAGCAATCACCTGGTGTCTGCATGACCAACTGAAGTGTTCATGCCGTCTATGGCTGATGGATGTATGGATAAATGAATAATTAGATGCAGAATTGTTAAGTTAAGAATAAATGGAAGAAATTATTTTAGAAAGTGTTCTGAAATCATGCAGTTGTAATATTTGCCATTTGGTGCTGGACATCAAGCTAGTGAGCTCTAGTTAGCTAGTGAGATAAATTATTGAAATAATTTAGTAGACCTACGTTTATGTGTGTCACTGTAGAGCCACGGAGACTAATTACCTGACATCAAGAGCCACAGAAAAGGTCATTATGGTAATCAAACGTTTTTGTGATTCAGTGTGAATAATTCACTGCCAGTAAAACAAAGAATAAAAATGATTCTGATGCACAAAACATCTACAATACACCAACAAATCTGCATATTTCTTTGAACTTAGGAATTGGTCTTTCTTGTCTATGATTTGTATGCAATTGAACTGGACCAGTGCATGAATGCTCTAAATGTCATTTGGGCCCTTCAACAATAAATGCATGTCTCCTCTTGCTCTTAGAAAGCCAGTATTTTACTTACAGGTCAAATGCTGTATACTAAGTTTCATGATCAGAACCACAACCTCTTAAGGACTAGCTCTGTCTCTGAAAGCCACTTCCTGGCAACATGAGGACAAAGATTCTGCTGAGATGTGCAACAAGGTATCCTGCGAGACAAGCTTACCACAGCAGTCAATTGACGTCAACTCAATTTCATCGTTGATGCAAAGAGAAAAGAAGAGTCAACTTTTCACAAAGCGTGATATTTGATTTCTTGCAAACGTCGGTCATGTAGAGGCAAGCTAGCCTATCAAAATAAGAGAACCAAGGAGGAAATGGTAATGGCAATGATAACAGTTCAAATGTTTGTAAGGGAGGCGTATTTCTACTAAATGTGTGCAGCACAGTAAACGTTATATCAGGTAAAGCTAACTAAATAACCTTCTTCCTTCAACCTTCACCTTCTTGGTATTCTATTTGCAACAGAGGAAACGCTTATTGACAAGAAAGAGCTGACATTACAATAGACTTCGGTGTTTGAAAGACTGCAGACCTGCCTTGTCGAATGAACTAGCTGCTTTATCAACTGTGAGCTGGCTGTCTACTGCAGCAAAGCACTCTGCTCGTCACTCTGCTGCCCCCCCCCCCCCCCCCCCCCCATATATATGTGCACGCCTTTCTCTTCTGCCTCTTCTTCATCTGCCTTCTCTTATAATTACTTGATGTCCCATTTTTACAACAGTCCAAAATTTTTAGGGGTCTTCATGGACTCACAGACGTAAACCAAAAAAGAAAAGCCCACAGCAAAGTCATCACTTTTAAAGCCAAAATAGGATAAGCATAAAGATTAGGTCTACTGTCCTTCTAAAATGGTTTGCATAAACACTGTATCATGTAAACTTGCCAATTTTCATTTCATTAATTTGACTGATGATTCCTGAACTTACCCTTCACCCTAAAGGCATAGAAAAGGGATTAAGGGGTTCATTATAATAATTATTCTTGAGAAAACTTGTTTTAAGCATAAAAACGTGAGGCACCTCTCTAAATGGTGATTTACATGATGCTTTTGCTCAAAAACCTTATGCAAAATACTCTCTGGTCTTATGCTGTTGATAAGACAGAGTTGGATTTTGGGAGAGCAGTTTCTTCCTCATTAAGGCCTAACCAGGAAAAGAAAGGAAAGAGCCCTGCTGGTTATAAATAGTAGTCTGCTTAAAAAGCCCTTCTGCTGTTAAGTTCTTAATTAAATATGAGATCCAGTTAAATGTGAACCCCTGAGATTCATTTATGCAGAGAGAAGACCTCAACAATGACATTTACTCTCATTAACAAAGTTGAAGTAACTGGCGGCGTTATGGAGTAGAGTCCATTTCATAGTGATCTTGTTCTTTACAACAGCATATTTGCACATTGTGTTTAAATATGCATATTACTCACATATCACAAGTACTTGGCAACTTAAAAAGGACACAAAATTTTTCAGTTTGATTTCTCTGCTAGCATATTTTCAAATCAATCATCGCATGAGTGTAGTAGCGGTATTTCGTTTCACTGATGCAATAGAAGTTTCTCCACAACCTACTGTATTAATGGTGCTGCAGCTGCTATTTACACCTCACTGCAAGCTCAAGAACAGTGGAATGCCGTCCTGTTATGATTCATAGCTTAGCAATTGAATAAACTGATCAGGCACAAATAAACAGGAGAGAGAGAACCACATTGGCACAAATTAGTACATGAAAGAATACGCTATCACGGTGAAGTTTACAGACGATATGATGATATTCTCCCAGTTGTGTCCTCCCACAGTGCGGCGCAAAACAAAATGGCAATATCTGATTCAATCTGAATGAGGCCTTTTGTGTGCCTGGCATTTGACGACAAGTTGAGAACCTCATCAATTCTCCGCTCCAAGATCACTCTCATGTGACACTTGGTATTTACAAAGATATCTCATTCACCACCGCAGTTTGTTTTAAAAGACCAGTGTTGTTTGTCTTATTTCCTAATCAGAGCTCAAGAAGAGCTGGAGGACTATCAGCTCATGATCTCGGCTACTCACACAGATGGTGAAAAAGCATGGATAAAGGAAAAGGAATGGATAGAAAATTAGCAAGACAGACATAAATATGTATACACTGAAGGTCTTACTTTGCTTTGCGGGGTAATCAGATTAACTTCTCAAATGAATTTAGTATAACTTGACCGATAAATCGACATTCTTTCAGACACTAAAAGAAGTTCTTAAAAGCCTCTCTCCGTGATATCCACGTTTGAAAGGTGATGATTCCCCAGTAAGGAGAGACACAGGACAACGTATCAGATACAGTGGTTTGTCTATTGGCGTGTTTGCCCATGTGAATGAGAAAGCAGAGAGAAAACAGAGGGAGTGAGATGCAGTTTGCCAGGTCTCAATAACCAGGTCAGGCACATTCAGGTCAGAGGCACGTATCCATGTAGACAACTGCCGCATTTCCCTTGTTAGCCTATTGGAGAATATGGAAATGGATAACATTCCCACAGTGCCTTGTTAAAGTCACAAAATCTGCTCATTAAATGCGGTTTTAACAGTTAGAGAAAAAAAAAAAATCACATGAAAAGATATGTCATAATGTAGCAGTCTCTCCCTTGCTCAAACATAACAACAGAAAGTCATTTAATTAATACTAAATGAGCATTTTAAATAGAAGCTGTGCTAAAAAGAACTAAAAGAGCAGAACTTGTTGTTTTACAATAATTAAATTTACATAGATTTACATTTAGAGTTTACTGTGAAATGGAGAATATTAATATAGAGATTCAAAAACAGTGACCAACTGAAGAAATCAACAAGTAAGCTTAATCACTCAATAATTTTTCATATCAATTTGAAAAAAACCCAGGGGTCCATCGCACATGTGAGTGTGAACTAGTTTCACATGGGGATTCCACGAGGGGCCACCCTGTTGCCCAGAATCAGAAGCTACTTTTCATGAAAGTGGCAGTGCTCAATGTTTTTTACAATAATAATCATAATAATCCATCAAAAGAAAATGTCCCCCAAAAGAGCCAAATCACCATCAGCTGAAACTGTGTGCATGGAATAATCAATTAGATGTTCTGGTAAGATATTAGATCATATGCATAAGAGGTTAATTCAATCTACGATCTATCACTAGATACAGCTGTTCTACCTATTGATTCTATTTAAGAACAACTATTCATCAAAGTATGAACAATCAGTCTCTAGAATAAACAAACGCTGGCCATAAAGTCGATGCAACAGTCACCCGAAAACCTCTCTCGGAGGACAAATCTCTAGCATATCTTAAACAACATTTCTTTCTAGGAATGAAAAGATCTTGTCAAAGAAGGAAATGGAGGAATCTCTTTAAAACTTTAAAAAGTAAAATCCCGAACGCAACAGCCAGATCGTTATGCACACTTTCATACTGGCCTTAAAACTGTAGATCTTTGACAACAGTTGGTCATCTTCTAAGAGAGAAAAATAATTTGTCATACATGATCATTTGTATGTTTCATATAATCAAAGAAATTGATCCTCAAACTGACATGCATGTATTGATCACAGAGCTTAATATAATGTGCTTCAATGCTGTAGGCCTATAATCTTCACCTAGCTGTGCATTTTATAATTTTGTGTTGATTTATAAAAAAGTAAGGAAAAAGAAACCATATCATGGACAAGAAATAAATGAAACTAGGGGATAAGTATGTTGACCTCGGTTCAGATTCAGGTTACAAAAGCAGACTGATGCACAGCCCGCAGCAATGTGAAAGTTATGCAAACAGAGCCGCTATGAGTTAAAGGGAAAGCAAAGTAGTCAAACAAGTAAATGTGGAACTTGTGGAACTGCACGTCAAAAATACTCCTGCTTTGGAAGACAAACCTGCTGCTGTCAGCAAAGCTAGGCAAACAAAAAAAAAGCCTCTTGTCATCTGGGCTTGTTGTCTTCACTTTTCAGGTCACAAGACATGTGCATCCATAATGGTGTGGAGACAATGTGGCTTTATGGTTTAGAGGGATCGTCTAGACGTCCAAAAATATGTAGTCAATGTTTTGAACACACAGGTCAGATCATAAAAATTTAAAAAATCAAGTTATCCAAACATAATGACTTATTGTGCTAACCCAGGCAGTGTATGTTTGACTATGTGTGTGACTGTGAAAGTCAGCATAAATGTGGAAAATGTGGCAGACTTGATTTATTATAAGAAAACATTTAACAGTCATTAATAAAGCAAATGTTGCATGCACAGTGTTCTTGGATTTAAAGACATTTGATAGCATAAATTAAAACATATTCATTTTAAAACTCTCAATGTTCAATTTGTCAAGAGAGTCAATGTCATAGTTCCACTCATTTAGAGGGTCCTGATCAGTGTGTTGGCATTAATAACATGTAAAAAAACAAACAAAAAAACAGGAATCCCAAAGAATCCCTTAACGCCTGCTGTTTGACCCATTTCTTTACACTACTATTACAAAGCCACCTGCCACAGAATCCTGACTTAAAAGTAATCAGGAATAACTTTAAAGTAATGTAAAGCTATATTTCTATTGACCTTTTTAGGAAATAGGATGCTGATTGCACATAGAGCTAGTCTGACGGGTGTATCGTGTATCTTGGCTGCCTGGAGAACAGGGTGGGGCACTCTTGTTGTTTCTTGTTTGAGCTGGACTGATGTTTGACAACAGCACATCACTTCCACGAGAACTGAACCGTTCATGTGAACATGTTTACACCAGGACTTAGAAATTTTAATCTAAATCCAAAAAATAAACTGCTGTTTAACCTGCAGGGTTGAATTACTGGATTGATAAAGTCAATGGTAGACGATGGATACAACAGCAACTATTTGCTTTTCTAATGAACAGAGACAATGACAAAAGACATACAAGCACCCAAGCATAAAGCAAACAGCATAAACCCCAACTGCTTTCAGACAGACTGTTAACTCTTGCAATCCAGTGTAGTGTTTTACGGCAGGTGTCCTTGAGCATTTCTGTTTTTTCCTGAAACAAACCTAAATAAGAAACAGACTCACTGCATTTTGAGATGCCTAAAGTTTCACAAGATTTTTCAGATGACTAAGAACATCCCAACAAAATGCACCTTTCTGATATGATTCAAATGTAATATGATAAAAAATCTAAAAAGTCTGAAAGAGACTGTGATATCAGTGTGGTGACTATTAATACTTCGTAAGGGTGTGACAAGGTGTGTCTTCATCGTGAACCATTAAGAACAAGACATTCAGGTCAGTACGTTTCTACAGAAGTTAAGTATATGGACTCTATAACAGAGCAGTCAAACCCACCTCCCCACACTGAAAAATAATGATGCCAAAATATCCCACACACAACCAATGCCATCTTGTGCTACCGATGTCATTTAAAGTGGAGTCTGTGCAGTAATGATTGATTAGACACCCGCCTAACCCAATCATGAGCTGGGATCACCTGTCAGTCATGAAGTTTCACATACTTATTGAAATGTATATTTTGTATACCATACCGTCTCTTGTAATACATAAATTGAGTGGTGACGTGGTGGCGGAAAACTGCAGAAAACCAAGCAGAATTAGATTAAGCTCCTGTAAAAATTTTTTTTTTTTTTTTTTTACATGTTCCATGGAGTGTGCTAATTAGCGACCAAATTTGGGTCAAAAGAACCTCCTTCTCTCTCATCATGTAAAGTTATGCTTGTTAGGGGTTGGCTTTGCAACTGTGGAAGCTAATGTTCACCGTGTTCTGCAAAAAAATCTTATCTGTCAGCAAATACTTCATTAACTACATAGAGCTGTTGAATGGAGGTGGAATTTATAAAGTTTGGGATATCCTGAAATAGCCAAGCTCCTCCTATTGCTCCTGCCTGAGGACACACAAGCAGCAGAGATAGAAACACAAAAGGTTTTTAATTTTGATGCTGTGGCCTAGAGGTTGGAGAAGCGGCTTGTGATCGGAGGGTCACCGGTTCGATTCCCCCACCGGACGGTCATGAAAAATTTGGGTGTGGAGGAGTGATTAATGCGACAAATGCTCCCACCCTCCATTAGCCAGCTGATGTGCCCTTGAGCAAGGCATTTAACCCCCAATTTGCTCCCCAGGCACCCGATGCAGCCCAGTGCTCCTGTGTGATTCACTGCATGTAATTTGCCAGGTGTTGCATGTGTATTCAACTAAGGATGGGTCAAATGCAGAAGACGAATTCAGTGTGTGTATGTAAAAATATATATACTGTCAATAAAGCTGATTCTTCTTGATTCTTCTTCTTCTTCAAAGACTGTACCGCTAACCCATCAGTGCAACATACACTGTGCCGCACAGAGAAAATGTTCTCATTTCACTGAAACCTGTCTATTTCTATAAAGGTAATCCAGCTTGTCTAAATAAACAAGAACCTGAACAAAACTCAGCCTTGAAATGTGACATATTCTTGTTCCTCGGGTCAGAGCACAACACAAGAGTACTGTCTGTGCATGTCTGGAAAAGCATTAGCCTTGCCAGCTGATCTGAGACACACTGAGCCAGCAAACAGATAGGATCATCCCTCCGCCATCCTCACTGAACACAATAGAGCCATAGAACAGGAAAGAGGGAGGGAGAAAAACAGTCAAGGAAAGAGGGGAGGAGAAAGATGGAGAGAGAGAGAAAGAGAAGTTTTGACTTATTCATGGGTCTCCCAATCAGCTGCAAACACATTGGACTGCAATGACACTCATTAGTTTCTGCTCCACTTCCTCTTGGGTGCCTTTATCCTCATCTCATCTATTTGGGATACTGAATCTTGCCAAACAAAAGTTCCTGTCGTCACACGCTGTAATGAAGGAATAGAAGCGTCAGTTTTTTTTAACTGGGATGTTGGTGGTGGGGGGAAGTGAGGGCACTGCAGCTACACCAGCTTCGTGCTTTTCGTTCAAACAAGCCCCATCAGCACGCTAGTCATAAAAGTAGATGATGCGAAATAAATAAATAAATAAATAAATAACATCTTGTTTACATGAGTTCTATTAATAAGGACGGACTTCATCCATGCTGCTGCATCAGAAATTGTCGGCTTACGAATTAATAAACATTACAGTTTACAGTGTGCACTCAGTATCTATAAACTTAAATCCACTGGGGTTTAATTTAGTTTGAATTAATATATAATCAGTATACAAGTAACTACACGTCATGGTCGGCAAACACATAGTGAGCAGTAACTGCACAACTGCTTTTTTTTTTTATAAAAAAAAAGGTTAAAGGAGGACATATCAGAGGACCTTTGAGCTTCAAAAGGAACTTTAAAGACTTCTTTATAAAAAAACTTAGACAAATGTACCACATGTCCTGGAGAGCATTATGGAGATTTTAGACATAAAACTGTCTGATATTATATTAAGTAAAAATTAACTGGCCTCCCTCAAACTTGGTTGTAAAAAAAAGGCAGGGATTATTTCTGCTCCTTATGCAGTCAGCCACAGAGATGGAGCCAAGTAACAGCTGTTTGCTATGGTAATAATGTCATTAATTTTCATTATTGTGCTAATTCAGTATTAACAGTACCAGTTGTTCTGTTCCTTGTCCTGTCCCAGTCTGTTCCTTTGCTGTGCTAACAGACTCTGCAGAACAATGTAAAAAAAAAAAAAAAATCAAATTTGGCTTGTTCTCAGATTGTTGTCAAATATAATTCTGTGAGCCAACACAAAGACGAGAACACTCAACGCCGTTTGGAAGTGCATTCATTCAGTGCCATCAACAAAGAAAGGAGATACTTGCACATCAAGATGGGAACGGACTTGTAGGTTACCAAAAGTGGTTAACCATTGCATACACACAAGTGTGCAAAAACTGCAAGCTGTCACATGACATCTCAGGCAGGCAATGGAGTCAGCCTACTTAAATCACAGCACACTGACAACACAACTGAGAGCCAGTCATGGAGCTGCTTTATGTGCCTAAACCTACGACTGTCTGTCTACGACTGTGTATCTTTTGAATAGCGAGCTTTTTGCATTTTTTTTACTAAAGTGCAGATGGATAGATCGTGTTGCAAATCAACATCCATAAAAACAACTGTGATTCCACCCAAACCACAATGTGGATGCAATGACTCAGGCGACAATTGGAGGTGTTCAGAGCATGAGTTGGCATATGTGGTCAAATACATCATATGAGAAGGGACATTTAGTTAATTCTGAAGCATACGTAAGCAGATGGAAATGTAACTGTTGTGCCAGTGCTGTCATAGATGGCATGACACACAATGGCAACAACAAACCACAAAAATTCTTGAGCAACATCATAATGGACCACATACATGGATCATAACCAACACCAACTGAGCCAAGACTGAAGGACAGTCGATTGTTTTGAGGGTGGAGGTGGAAATAAAGGTGACGTATAAGGTAGTTTTAATAGCAAGGAGTCAAGTCACAAGTCAACAAGTCACTTAAATTAACACTTAATATGAAGTATAAATATAAACAAAAGGGTAAAATGTCTGAACAGAGTGGTCTGTTCAGAGTGTGTCTCCTCATCACTTCAGACAACCTGGAAATCAAACCGAGGTCTCATTTTTTTTCCAACCAAGAGAAAGATCCACCCAGATCTAGATTAAATAATCTGGGATTAGATCTATATATAGATTTGAAACAAGTTATTTACAGTAACAACATATAATACACACATAAAATTAACTGGACAAAAGTTCATTTAAACACACAAGAATCAAATATGAAAAGAAATCAGAGTACAGCCCAGTACACAATAAATTAACTTTCTGGTTGCATGTTGATCTGCACTGAATATGAATGAACCAGGCTGCCCTGAGCCCAACTACTGTCCAAATGCAACTTTTCAGAAGCCAAATTTCATGGCCAGATTTAGATCAAGTTTGCTACAGGTCCTGTGACATTTCAATTCAATTCAAATCAGTTCAGTTTATTTATATTGCGCCAGTTCACAACAAAAGTTCTCTCATGACACTTTCCAATTAGAGCAGGTCTAGACCATACCCTCTAATTAAATGTCTGTGAACAAAAAAAAAAATAAAATAAAAAGAAAGTGTTTTTGCCACTTTGTAATCACACTGGCAAGCAAACAACCCAGTATTAGACATCTTTCCTTGCATTAGGGATACCTGCCAGGAGATGACTGCACTGAACCAGGACGCAGTATTTGTTTTACTACACTTGGATACTAGGTCTTGTTTGTAAGTTACATAAAATACATGTCAGCTCAGTATGATGAGATATTGTTGCCCAACCCAACGCTCAGTTGAGCTCAGACCGCTTATCATTTGTTGACAGCCTGAAGACCATATATGTCTAGTTAAGCTATACAGTATGAAGGCAACTTATAGCAGAGATATGACGCTTATCTGAAGCTGATATTACAACAGCTCATTTTGTCTCTTGCTGCGTTTACGTCTACTTGGATCTTTTCTTTCCTGTTTGGTAATTTAAACCCTTTCAAAAATGTTCCATTACATAAGTTGTTTTACTCAGAGGTCTTGCTTTTCACCTCAAGTAATTCATTTAAAAATTTTCCATGAATTATGGCAAGGAAATTGGAGCTGCTCACAGTACACTCCTATGGGGTGTCTTCATCAGCCGGTAGACACAACGCTAAAGAAGGATTTGGCTTCGTGAACATATCTGCTGATAGGCAGCAAGCCTGAATGAGGCAGATTTTTTTCTAACTGGGTCACAGAAGCAGCGAAATCATTGGGGAGAAACTGGATGCACAGATGTACATTAAAATGGCAGGAAGAACGCGTCAAATAAAATGAAAATGTACGTTTTCCCACAAATACTGAGTAAAAATACAAACTCAATTGATTACATGAAAGGCCTCTGTTTGCGCTTAACAGGCTATTAATTCAGTACTGATATCTACACTTACTAATATACATTACATGCTATTTGTTAAGTCATCTTTAATAGCCAGTGGGCAATGGACCAAGAAAAAAAAAATCCATAAACATGTGCTTCTATCTTCAACTAATTTATCATAATGAAAAACAAAGTAGTAATTAAGTACTGCTGTGGTCCCAGAGACCTTCCTCAGACTGTAAATCAAAATCACCAGCCACAAGCGTGTTGACATAATACACATAAATCAAATGCACTCGGAGCCGACTTTTTCAGTTGGCGTATCTTCAGGGAGAGTCACGCAGTCTCTTAAACAGCTGACATATTTAATTAAAGAGAGATGTGTCTATGCATTTTAGACAGCTGGAGTAGGTTAGTGCTGGGTCTGTCACAATAATTACTCTATCTATTGTAAGATAGTTGGACATGACCCTGCTCATTTTTGTCACATGACAACACTTACAACATCAAAACCAGATTCTCTGCCTACAATCAAATCATCCACTGTTTTGCAATATGCCACACGCTTTCACATTAATTTTTCTACGGAATATCATTTGCCTGACAAATATGTCCGTCATTTGTCTCCGTGTGCTTACAGAAGGATCATGGAAAATCCACGGAGAGGCTCAAAGACATTACATACAAAAACTCCTACCGAAACCAGTCGGAGCACATGCATAAATAGTGCATTTTACTAATAGCTTGAACAAAGATGTCACACCAGTTCAAACACTGAAGCTGTGTGCACAGTCAAGTGCTGAGCCAGACATTGGCTGACAATGTCTATGCCATTACAGGTGAGACACACACCAGGGCTTCTTCCCCTCATCAACTTCTAAAGAAAAAAACCTATGACTGCATGGACGAGAAATATTGCCACACTAGGCACAGGACACTCAGGTTTATCTTTAGCCTCTACACTGAGGTGAAAACACTTCGAAGGAGCATGACAACGAAGACAGTTCAGGAGAGGTTTAAAGGATGACAAGAAAGTTGTGCAAAGAGGCAAAGAATTTTAAATAGTTTACATGAACTGCTAGCGTCGGCTTCCAACTACTAATGTAATCTGATATTTGGTTGAAATGGGGCTTATTTAAAAAGGTTATCCGAGCCCAAGATTACCATGGTCCAACTGCGCTAGCTTGTAACACTGTTTCAAGTAAAGCACACATCCCCACATGTTGAGAATTTATTTGTGGTGGTGTGGTGTTGTGTCAGTATAAAACAAAGCACAATAATAAATGTCAGTATTGGTGCTGAAATGATAAAAACGTCCCTAAATTTTACTGCCAATGGGAGACTTTTTACTGACTGTTGGTGCTCTCTATTATTCTTTATTATCCTGCTCTTGAGCTGAATTTTCACCATCAATTAATCTGGAGAAAAATGCACAGTCACAGTTTTAAAAACATCTACTTCACATTTGAATAGTTATTTCCAAAAAAGTGAGCAGCTTCAGTAGTGTGAAGTGGTTTGATTACAAAAGTTAAGGTATAGAACAAACCACAGTATAAGAAGGGCAAGAAGACTGCAACAACAAAAAGGGGCAATACAACAAACAAACTGCACAACCTCAAGCAGAAGTACACAGTCGAGTGCAAAAACGAGCCAAAAAGCCCAGTAAGGAACACTCAACGGGTGTCTTAAAACAAAAACATTCTGTATTTATTACATCGTTATCACAGAAATATCCTAATATATCATGATTATTTCAGGGCCAAATCGCCCTCTGCTACACACAAGACAAAAAAAGCAGCACATGCTCAGAACTGCCAGGCTGAAATGACTTTAAAGAAGAAACTGGTTATCAAAACAGTTAAATCTGTTTACATATGTTCCAATTATCAATTAATAGACCAATCAAATCAGCCCTATAAAAGATCATTAGCTTAGAAATATCTGAAGTTTCCCCTTAATTGCAAGAAAACTAGACCTGTGCACCTGCACACACCTGCTCCAAGAGGGAGGGGCCAGCGCTGCTTACAAAACAAAAACTTCTCACAATGTGCAAATGTCTTGTTATCTTCTGAAAAAGAAAGATGTGAAGGAAATGTGAACTGACTAAATCACCTGCAAGCCACAATATTTTACAAACAAATTACTAATTGGCACATTCACACTGAGAACCTCTGCCACAGCACACATTGGCTAATTTCCTAACTCGACTGCGTTTTCTCACAGATTTGCTCAACTCCTTCTCCACCAACTTGTCAGCAACGTCACATGAGTATTTAGTCATTAACCACGTGTTCTTTGGTCCACGTCAACAACTTCATTGTTGACACATTGCTCACACATTGCTCTGAGCATATTTTTTTCTCTTGTTTTCACTACAAGTGTAGAAAAAGCGTGTGAATCACTTCAGGGCTTGATTTGCTGAAGTTGGGAGAGGAAATGTGAACTTATATGGTTACACAAACAGGAATAATTTTTTTAAAAAAAAAAAAAAAAAAAAAAAAGCTTCCCTAATTTAGACAAACACACCTACAGTCACACTCATAGTCAATACATTTCTTCACAGCACTGAGCTCACTGTAGGTTATTAAAGTAAAGTATTGCCATCAAGGAAAACAAAGTGGTTTTAACATGGATGACCTTAGCTTAATCCCTGAAGAGTATTATTTGTCCAACCGAAAGCATGATATAGTGATATGAAAAAAACACAATGGAAGCATTATAGATTGTGGATTAGCCATTATGCAGCCACGGTAAAATTTTTGACACACAATGAAGATAAGGAACAGGCAGCTTTTGTTGAAGGTTATTGCTTTCTCTCAGTATCCAAGCAGCATGACACATTGCTTTGCAAGATAACAACCACTCTGGCATTAGTGTGAGAAAAGAACAGTGCAGGATCAAGGGAATTCAGAGTAAACCTATCCTTCTTCGCAGGAAAGGTTTGCTGTATGATCATGAGAGGAAGGAGAAAAATTAAATGTTCCCCAACAGACGCTTCCAACACCTCACTGGAAACACACCACTGCAGTAAAACTTTGTGCAGGTGTGCACACACTGATGAGCCATCCTGAATTAACAATATATGCTTTTAATTTGATAAATGACCAAAAACCGCAAAGTGAAAAACAAAATCAGATGAATAACGGCGTATTTACTGTATACAGTTTGAGGAAATGACCCTAAAACCTGGATACACTGAAATGTTAGGTTATTATAAATAAGAGGATAATAATCTACAAACAGCTGGTCACAACCTCTTAGATAATGTGCCCACAACAATGACAAGTGACAGGTGATATGCCCTGGATTTTGTTGACATTTTATCTCAGCAAGGACAGCCTTTGAAGTCTAATCAGATATGGTTTTACTGTGAGACAATGCCAGTCATCTGGGTTTTAAGGCAGCAGTAGTGTACTCTGCGTTTTAACAAGCAGACAGGAGGATGGCTGCAGGATTTGGAGGCTATCTTCACATACCATGTGTCCTCTCTCTGGCAACATAAGGCAGTTTATTATGTCAGTTTCAAGGGGTTAGTTCAGCTTGGTCAAGCTTGTATTCAGATTAGGTCTTTTTTCCCCTTTTTTCTTTCTTTTTTTTTTTAATTACGAGCCTGACCTTGCAGCTATTCCCACCAGACACGACAATGCAAACATAATGTCATGCTGTCATTGATGTGTTAAAACCACAAAGCATTTACGGATGCAATTCAGGTATGTTAATAACAAAGGAAACACAGGCTTGCTATTGTTTTCATGTGGACATCATTCGCTTCTCACGGCTTCCCTGAGATCTCTCTGGGTTGCCTGCCTTGACATCCCTAAGAGATGATTAACAAAACTGTGAAAAACAAGTCGACGGGCTGCTGAAATTCCCCCCCCCCCCAAAAAAATCAAACCTGGAGATTAGCTGCGCCGACTATCTCAAATCTTAACAGGATTAAATCATATTGGAGTTAAGTGGAGACAGTAATCTGATTAGTGGAGTGGTGAGAAAATGAAAGAGCTGATATGTTGAGTGTATAGCACAGTAATCCCTCGTCCGTCGTAGCGCTTACGGTGCCCCGCAACAAAAGATGGGACTGCTGCTGTAGCACTGCAGCTGGTTCCTTAATGGTCGACTGATATTAGGAATAGTAATGACAAAAACATACATCTTACCGACTGGCAATTATACATGTAACCACTAGCCTGCGTTACATTTGATACTCTAACTCTGAATAAATGAGAGACAGTCAAGCAACATAGCATACAGGCAGCCATGTACAGCTGTTGATGCGAGAGCTGCCGAAAATACCAACAGCTGATGAATCTCATGTTTCCGTCCAAAATACACTGTTGTATCACATCAGGAATGTAGTCACAGCCAATGGTGACCGGTAACGTTCAGATGAGGCTGTAAAATTACAATTTTACTGTTACAATTGGCTGAAGTAATGTAGAGACCGAAGTCGGACAGCATCAGAATGGGTCTCCCAACGATACTACGCTGCGCTATGGCTAGCTGGGGTGTTAGCATGTTACATGGGGCCCCCACAGACCCAAGCAGCAACTTGCGCAAACAAAGAGACTTACCTAAATTACAGTCGAGTCACCGTCTCATTTAATGGTGTTCAGGTAGCGAGCAGGGTCCCACTGTCCAAAAAATATTTCAGGAAGCGAGCATTAGCTCGCTTCACAGATGTCGCTTGGTAGTTTCAACAGGGGTTTGCTAGTGTTAGCAGCTAAGCTAATGTTGCCCACTTAGAAAGCAACTCGAAGCTGGCCCAGTACGCACATCCTCGGCAAGCCTTCCTCAAGTTGTTTAACGGTGTCGTCCTCGGTTGCTTTCACACTTCAAAGTCTTTACCTTCCAAATGTTATTCAGACAAACTAACCGAAGCCAGGGACACCCAAAAAGTGGTCCTCAGTTGCTAAGATTAATGACACAGGGCATTAAAAAATCCAAAATGTCCACGACATTCAGCAAGGAAATACAAAAGGCAAAAATGCGTACGACCTCCGGCAGGGCGAAACCTCATCCAAACTGTGCCGCACCCAGGTGTTTTCAGTCATAATCTCCTTTCCTCTAATCAAGCAGCTTTGACAGAGTCGAGTGGAGCTACATAGGGACTGTTGAAGAATGAAGAGGTGGGTTTCTTGTCTGCGACCTCTGCGCCTACACGTAGAAGTAGGCTGTCCGCAAGAAGTCGCCTTTCCAGCCACAGCGAACCCCCGTGATGATGCTTTCACTACCTCACCCGGACACTTTCGGTAAATCCCATTATTTCCTTCAGTCTATTTCCCTGACATTTCCCTCCTCTGTAAAAGACATTCAAATGGACTAAAACATGAGTTTATGGACCAGGCAAAAACAAGACATTTTATTGAACCGGTCAACATATAAAAATAGTGGCACTATTTTTTTTTTATTATTGACGATTCATGTTAACGTTTTACACGAATAAGGACTTTATTTAAATAGTGGAAAGAGGAATTCTCATCATTCTCACCGAGAACATTTATTTTTCTTCACTACGTTTGCTTCGCACAGCAGCATTTTCTATCTTGTGGCGCCCCCTGGTGTACATAAATAACTTTTTTTTTTCTTGCAGGGGAATTACAAGAAGTCCCCAAATTATGCAAAACCCCCTTCTTCCACACTATGAGCACATTTTCGTAATCCTGTTCTGGAGTAGAGAGATCTGAGGATATTTCATCACAATAGTCTAATGCCATTTAAGGAGGGAATTTATATAGATAAGTCCAAAACATTCACTGTAAGGTTTTTTGAGCCATTTTGCTTGAACACATGGAGCTTTAACATCTCGCATTATGTCTTTCTGTAGCTTTGACAGTGTGAAATAACTATGTGTCTGTATCTGTAAATATATATGTTTCAGTACAACGGAAATTTTATTTATGCATTTAGATGATGACCACTTTGAATCTCAACAGCTTTCTAATGCTGCATCACTTAAAAAAAAAAATCAGTGTAATTTACATTTTTACAGGGCACATTTAGCTGCTTTGTTTTCAGTGTTGTGATAATGTGCGCGCTGGCACACTGTCAAGACTGTCCTGACGTGCCGGGACACTTTAATACTACGAAGCAGTCATGATGTTATTAGTAACACATCTGCGGTGAGAAGGGCCTACTGTATGTATCATCACAAGGCCCCTCTGTTATCTACTGTATATTTGAACGAATGTTGACAAGTAGAAATCAAGTAAAAAAAAAAAAACAACTTAAGCACAGTAACACACTTCAAGCAACCACTGCCTTGGCGAAATACTCGTAAAGATTTTATCAAATTAGTGTTTGTGTTTCCTGGGGCTTAATCAGCCCTTTGCACTGAAAGAAGGCATCCTGACATGGGCTACGTCCAAGGAAGGTCTTTAGCATGTCCATTCCGTCCACCGAGCCGCCTGCTTCCAGAATCACCTTTCTGTACTCTTTTCCAACCTGTACAAAAAAAGTACAAATAAAGACATTTTCCACAAAAAAAGTGAGCTATGTATGCTTACAAGTAAATAGATATATAGTAATATTCAGACCTTTGGATTCATGATGCCTTCCTTTTTAAAACGACTGAAAAAAATGTCCATGGAGTAGACTTCACTCCACAGATAGCCATAGTACTGACCATCATATCCGCCGGCCAAGTGGCTGAAACTGGCTGTCATGTTGGTACCTGCAGAGAACAGGTCTCGGTCATGGCATCAAAGTGGTCTTTGTTACAAATCATTCCAATGTGTTCCAAAAAAGAAAAGATTTACTGTGTGCATTTCATACAAGAAGTGTTTAGGTATTCATTCATCATCAGGAGACAAATACCTAAATCCTCATCACTGACAAAAATCTTTATGCTGAATAGCCATCATTTTCCTCGCAAAGCTACTGCTGCTCATGCTACAACTGACCTGGTGTGGCAGGGACACCGAGGATGTCCCGGCAGTGCTTGGCAAACACCTCAGTTGTATCTGCACCAGGGCTGTTATGTAGCGTCTGGTCCACTTTACTGAGAACTACCTGACGCAGGTTCATCAGTCCTGAAGAGGATAAAAAAAAAATGTTGATGTGCTGAGACTCTTGATTTCTACATAAATGTTAAAGAGCTTCATTGTTTTGCAAAAATTCAACTGTCTGACCAGTGTTGGCTACTCTGGAGGCAATCAGTTTGTCAAGCAGGTTGTCAGGGATTGGTGTCCCGTCCTTGTAATGGCGAGACATTCTTCTCAGAGGCTCCTTCTCCCAAACCCAGTTCTCAAGCATCTGTGAAGGAACCTCCACAAAGTCCGTCTCCACCAGGGTCCCGCTGAAATCTGAAAAAGTGGTCTGATACAAAGACAGGGAAGGTTTAAGTTCACTCATACTAATTATACACACTCATGCAACATACTGTAAGCAAATATAATATAACCGCAGACACCTACCTTAGAACAGAGTTCGTGCATAACATGACCAAACTCATGAAAGTAAGTCTCCACTTCATGGTGCTGGAGAAGAGAGGGCCATCCTTTCCTGGGCTTGGTGAAGTTAGCCACCATAGCCGCCACTGGAAGCCTGCGTTTTCCATCAGGCCCTCTGCAGCCGGGCTGGAGCCCAAAGCAGGCTGCATGGCTGTACTTTCCTTCCCTGGTGGAAGACATGGAGGCAAATGAAATGCACTGAACATTAACAGAAAGTACATTATGAAAACCTCCTAGAGCCTGCTAGCTTCATCCATCCATCCATCCATTTTCTATCCCGCTTATCCGTCAGGGTCGCGGGGGAGCTGGAGCCTATCCCAGCTGACTACGGGTGCGAGGCGGGGTACACCCTGGACACAAAGACAGACAACCACACACTCTCACACTCACACCTAGGGGCAATTTAGTGTAGCCAATTAACCTAATGTGCATGTTTTTGGTATTGTGGGAGGAAGCCGGAGTACCCGGAGAAAACCCAAGCAGGCACAGGGAGAACATGCAAACTCCACATAGAAGGGCCCAGACCGGGATTCGAACCTGAAACCCTCTTGCTATGAGGCGACAGTGCTAACCACTGCACCACCGTGCCGCCCCCTGCTAGCTTCAATCTAAGAAATTTGAATTTACCTTGGATGCAAGTCCAAGTAGAACTGGCCAATCTCCTCTCCTGTTTCAGTGTCCTGGGCTGAGTAAAGCTTGACATTTTCGTGCCACACACAAGCATGTTCCACCTCTGTGAACGTGAGACCCAGCAGCTCCTGGTAAATACCAAACAGTCCTTGTGTCACCACATCAAGTGGGAAATACTCGATCAGTTTGTCCTTGTTCACCGCAAACTTGCACTGCTCCACTTGATTCATGTAGTAGGGCAAGTCCCAGGCATTGATCTGTCCATCATACTGGTAGCCCTTCATCAAGCACTCCCTCTTCTTTAGTGCGAGAATGTATTTCCTCTCCTTGATTCCAATGGGCTTCAGTCTTTCATAGAAAGCATCTGCAAAGTGGGAAAAAATACAGATCAGTTAAACTACAGACCCTTTCAGAGTTGTATTATAATAACAAGATACTGACACGCTCATTCAGCTGCTTTTCACTTTGTCCCACATGCCTTCAACAGCCAAAATTACCGCGTTACACAACATACGAGAGGCATGTGGAGTGATTTCCACGACATTACACGCAACAGGCATGAGGTGTAGAGTGTCTCTCTTCTGGTTAAGTCTGTATCTATTTCCCTGTCCATTCCATCCATCCGTCCACTGAGGTTATTTTTCGAAAGCCAAGCTGTTATCAGAGGGCCTGGGTCCTCATCTTGAACGACACAGGGCAGTTGTAAGTGTGAATGTGAGGTGAGATGTCGAAGGTCATACCTAAGAAGTCAGACACATTGCTTGCATTCTTGGCCATGTTAATCTCCAGCACATAGTTTGCATGGCTACTGTAGCCAAGTAAGTCTGCAACCTTTGCCCTCAGTTGTATCAACTCCTCAAGGATCGCTGTGTTTACCTAGAAAACAGAAAGTTTGTTGAACAAGAAGTGCAGCTCAGCTAATTTAAACAACAGAACCATTTTATAATAAATCTAAATTCATTCACTAAAGTTATGATCCTTAATATTGCAGTCCTGGCTGATTTGGTGACTTTGTGGCAGCAAACTCCGGCTCCTTGAGCAAATACTCTGTCAAAAATCCGACAAAAAAAAGCAACTGGTGAATCCTTTCAGAGTGCAGCCAACAAACTCGTGTTGTTTAATGAAGAAGTGAGTCAATAACCCATCGTACCGTGAGGAACCACAATCTGAGTTCTTGATGCACACTTGCTCTCCATACAAAAGCAGGGTGTACTCAAAGGAGCTGCATGTGTGCAGCCTTCCACCTGCAGCTCCTCGTGTGACGGCTCACACTGAGGCTGCCCCTTCCTGTCTCACCTTGTGACACATCAACGCTTTCAACGTGAAGCAGCGGCAGTAGGACGCTTGTGTCAGCAGTAATTTAACACGGCTTCGATATGGACACGAAGAGAGTAAACGGTAGGTTGGATCTGATATCAGTTAGATAAAATTACAAACAGTAACACTGGATTACATGCATGAATCAGTTCCTCTGACATCCTTGTCCATAGGCAGGAAATGAGTGCGGGAACGGCAGTCTCCATATAGAAGATTCCTTCTCCAGGGTTGCAGATGTATATCCACAAGTTAAACATAGAATAGACTTACTGTGGTCAGCAAAGTGTAGGATACACAGATCTACTATCAGATTCCAGTTACCTCTTTACACCTGCTGTGAAAAGCCGTTTCCACCTTCCTCCTGGTCTCAGGATTGTGGCACCTCTTCATCAGGGGGTAGTAATGGGGATATTCAAGTGTCACTTTATAGCGCCCATCTGCCGTCTTCTCCAGCCCACTGAGATAGCTGTCAGCCAGCCCACCTTAACAGAAGAGGATGAAGACGTACGTGAAAACAGTCAAAGCATATTCACGATGCCAGAGAGTCCGGCAGACAAGAGTTTTAGGCGTGTCGGCTTACCCATTTCACGCTCAGAGAAAACCAGAAACGTATTGTCCTCATTCAGATTCTTGTTAAACTCTATGGAGAGCTCACTTATGAGCTTGGAAGTTCTTTTTATTTCCTTAGGAGAGAAACAAAGCAGTTTTACTGGCACAGAAAAATAAAATCAATTTCCAGGATGTGATATGAAAATTCAAAAGAGAAATTTTTAATCAGTTATGATCAAAAAACACTCATTTATCCAACAGAAACTCTAAATTACTTTTAATGTATACGGTCAAAGCTTTAATAATCATTTCACACATCTTATTACCTCTTGTATATCTTCAGACAGGTGTAATCCTTTCCGCTTGCCTAAGGTAACTAGTCTGTCCAAGAATCTCTTTTCTTCAGGTGTAAGGTTGCCTTGGAGCTTTTCCTGTCAAAAAATAATCACAAAAAGTCGAAAACGCTTATTCATCTCAACCGAATTATGGCTGCTTTTATTTTTTCCAGTAATTTATGCTGCATGCCAACCAAGCCAGTCTGGCATGGAATATGACATTGCATTGGCTACCACTGATTCAATCAGATTAAATTTCTTTCTGTGGATAAATAAAAACCTGTGGTGGGGTTAAATGAGGGTGTAGTATCCTCGGTCTTAATATAAGGATATCATTTGATGCCCTCTGGCTGACATAGAATGAGAAAATAATCCAGGGCTGCCATAGCAGTTGCGATAAATGAATCAACGCCTCACACATTAGATTTAATTAGCTTCAAATAAATTTGTTTTATGGTTAAACTTAATTATTATCATCTCAGTGGACCCCTGGTCTGACTGAAAAGGTCAGTTTACAGTCACCTTCCTCATGCTGTAAGTGATATTCAAACGGATGAGACATGAGACGCACCTGCAAGGCAGTGATTCGCTGGAACACGTCTTCCCGCATACTTATCTCCACGTCAAACTCTGACAGTTTCTTGTCGGCCTCTGTGCTCGCTGTCCGAACCTCTTTAGAAGGACAAACGTACTGAGGGAAGTCGAGAACGTGGCGCGATGCTAAGGGAACAGAATCGAACACAAAAAGACCTCATGAATGTTATGTTACTACTCTGTAGCTTTGGAAATCTTTGGTACATCAAAATGTCTTGTCAGTGAATTCCGTGACAAAAATATACATGTTTTAATCTCTCTGCTGGAGATCTAATTAATAAAAAAACTGCCTCAAATATAAAGTTTTATTTTAGAAAAAAAAAAGGCTCAGGCATTTTCCAAAACTGCCGGGCGTGCAGTTTTTAACAAACTTTAGTTAAACCAGAAGAAATAGGTTGTTTTGGGGGGACTATTTTCAGCTCCAGATTAGTACACATTTGGAGCTTTAATTTACATGTATAAGGGACTGACTTCAAAAATCCACACTTACTGGGGTTACTTTGGTCTTTTCATGTGATTGTTAACAAGAAAAATGTAGAATATCACCAGACTTGTCTTTAAACACTCACAAGCATAATCCAGCTTGACGTCAGCCAAGGTTTTCAGCGTGTTTTCGACAGAAACATTTTCTATCTTTAGAGATCCGATGTCATCATAGACCTTCTTTACTCTGTTAATCAAGCAGTCCGTCCTGGTCCTGATCTCAGCTGGTGACAGGTCCCATCTCAGGCCGTTCCTCTGATCCGCTGCCTGAGTGCAGTGGTCTCTGGCAGGTGTCACAGACCCGTTCTGGATGGTCATCCTCAGGGCAGGTTTTGAGGCGCTGTGGAGAGATTCCAACCAGTTTGAAATTACATTTCACATTCACAGGGGACGATTGAACAGGTGACACGAACACAAGCCATCAATTCTTCAAAGTCACACTGGAAACGTGCTGGACGTTTTTTCCATGCTAAGCGGTGACCTTTTCTTCACCGTGTCGACTCAGTGTCAGGTTTCACTGCCTGGCAGCGGATGGCTTCCAAAACAAGTTCATAAAAGTGTGAGATGATTGCACTCACAGCCAAAAGAAGTGCTCAAGAGCAAGATACGCCAGCTAACACTTTAATGCGCCTCCTTAATGATTATCAGGTGTAAATATCATACACAGCACGTGAGATTTGGACCGGTGTAGGTGGTAACCCTCCACCAATCTGTCACACAGGTGTTCAATAAACAGATTTGACATGGCAGCCATGCTGAAACGGAAACGTACCTGGAAAGAGTTCGGCAAACCACAACCCGTAACGCACACATGCCACTGCTTTCATGCGTATTTCCATGCAAAATGAAACACTTTCCTCTCCTCCTCTTACTGTGGCCAGCAGCAGCAGCTAAGCGGTCCCTCTCTCTCTCTCTCTCTCTCTCGCATGTGGAGTAATAAGCCTCTTTATTTCCGCTGTCAACGCGCATGCGCCGAGGAGGATGCGCTCGAGCTGACACACAAGTCCTCATGACGCGGTGGCAGCAGACAGCCGGATAAGAGCTCAGGTAGGTGGGCGGGGGTGGGGGCTGAATAGCATCGTTTGGCACTATGTTATTTAGAAAACTGGCCTCCGACTGTTTGTAGGGATTTGAGGCTGACCTTTCTTTGCTGTTTCACCTCGCCGACAGAGGGATTGTGATGGTTTTTAGCCAGCATCACACCAGCTGCACAGTGCGCGAGCCCTGTTGTCCGGAACGTATAGACAGAGTTGGTTTTTTTTCTTTTGTTAGAAATTAAAAACACCTCCCAGTGTCGTTGGTTGTATTATCTTGAATGCACTGGGTGTTAAAATGTGAATAAAAACATGTCTCGCCTCCCATTGTGGTATTACATCACAGCTTCTGCATCACTGCATTTACGTGTGTCAACACACACTGAGGGAGGAGTGGCTGTGTTGGCCAAACCTACATGAACATAACAACGAACGGCAGCAACACGTGATGGAAATATGAGGCAATGTATGCAAATCTGGAAATCAAATTACGGGCCTCTTCTTGCCCCCGTTGAACTGATGTGTTTTGGTCAGACAGAGAAAAAAACAGTCAGCTTTTTTCTTTCTTAATTAGGAGCAGGAATCGTTTTTTGCTTTCATCCTCCCATAAGATGTTTTGGAAACAAGAGCCAGATGCACCACCAGCATCGTGGTATGGATGATGATGGGATGATGGATAAAAACATGGCCGGACTAACCTGTTAAGAGGGACCTGGGTAAAATTTGCTTACAGGACCATATTGTGGTAATTTGATTTAACGCCACTTTGTTTAGGGGTGTGTACAATGTCAGCTAATTGGTCTGCAAAAACAAGCTAAAACTGTAAGATGTGCATTAGTTCCTACTGTAGCATTTTTCTCTTCCCTGGAAAACAACTAGATAATAAATATAACTAATTACTAAATACCCAGAACTGTTTTACAGGCCTACAGTCCACATTTTCTCAGTTAAACTCTTCGTAAATGATCCCAAAACGTATTCATTTTAATACAAGATGCATTGGGAATTCCTGTTGCTCGACATAAACAAATGATCGAGTCATTGTGAGTTTATGTGATCAGCTAATGCTTAATTTCAGTTTCCATTCAGTTACTTCATACAGTAAACAAATTTGTGGTAGAAAGAAATACTGGATGTTAATGTCAGTCTGTCTGCATTTATTACTACAGACTGTACTGTTGAATCGTGCAGCAACATGCGTGTACTTCCATCTGACCACAGCTTTTTCTCTGAGATCATGTACAACTCAAATGCTCACACAAAATGCTTGCCTCTTCTTTCTAACTACATGCCAGCTGATTTGATGGTCTATAAATCAATGTACATATCGTTAACCATAAAGAAATCCATTAAGCTATTAATTCATCACATCAGTACATTTTTTTTGCATTTAGTTAGAATGCATCAGTTCATCACATAGTCATGTATTAGTTATAGCTTGTGCTTTGTGCCTCCTTATGAATAATACAGCCATTGGAGTGTGGGTGCCTTTCTGTTTCAAACCCAAAAAAAAATAAACAACTTCCTGTTCCCAGCAGTTTCTAGCTAAAAAATGGCAGTGGAGAAGCGTCTGGCGTTCTCTATTGTGCAGTTCCTCCGAGATCAAACACACTGTGGTGCTTTGAATTCTGACGAGCAGGAGAGCCTTGAAGGTAGGTCAGCTACACTGTGCACTTAAATTTTGGGGGAAAAACAAAATATGGGACACTCTGCTCCTACTCTGTCTCTTACAGACTGAAACTAATGTACTTATGCTTTTAGTTCACTATCAGCGAGTAGGATTGGAAGCGACAGAAATTAGCATTACTTGTTTGCAGTGTGATGAGACGAACAGGATGGTTTAAATCTCTCACTCTGAAGGTGCAGCCAAGTTCTGACTCATAATAACGCTGTTAACTGGAAGACCAATTGTTTAGCTATTATCCAAAAAAACAAACCACACACACAAATGTAATTCCCCCCTCTCATCGTCGTTACCCTGTTGCTGCAGTTGCGATCCAGTGTTTGGAGACTACCTTTAAGATCAGCTCCAGTGACTGCCATCTTGCTGTTCCACAGCCTCTGACAGAGATTTTCCTCAATTCCCTGCTCAAGGTGGGTGCTGCGCAGAACACACGGCTAATGCTTAACAGAAGAAAGAAGCGTGGTTCAAATGAACTCAGATTGTACGGCATCAGGATGTGTCCAAAGCAAGATAAATGTGTGTTGCGTTATGCAGAGTCAACACTGTAAACCTTTCTCACAGCAGACATTTTGACTAATATTGCAATGGCTGCATTCCATTAAGGTCCGCCAGTGCACACTGCTTCACTGGGATTGATTATTGGCTCTCTCATGGAATAAAGTCATCATTAATGATATCAATCATGCCTGGCCTTTTCCTCCTGTCAAGTCAAAATGTTATAAAATAATAACAGTTTTCTGTTCAATAAGTCCTATAAATGATTGATGATAGATTTTTTTTTATTTGTCTTTAGAATGACAACCTCACCATACCAGAGACTTCTCCGACTCCGGAAGACATCGAACGAGCAGAGCAGCTTAAGAATGAAGGTAATCTAAAAACTTACTGGCCATTTTTGAGGAAGATAAAAATTGTAACCACAGTCTGCACGTAAACTCTGTGAACAATGTGGTATTTTATTTTCAGGGAACAATCACATGAAGGAAGAGAACTACAGATGTGCAGTGGAGTGCTACACAAAGGCCATCGATCTGGACCTAAGAAACGCCGTGTACTACTGCAACAGGTATTGTCATACACACGGTCATTGTTTTGTACTTAAATTTCTACCCAAGTTGTGTTTTTTTTCCCGACAGCAGACAGCGATGCTTTAACAGCACCAGTGAATTGAATCCATTCTGCATGCTTTATGTGTCTGAACATAATTAAACAAGCCTGTGTTGAAGTTAAGTACGGAGTCTGAATGTCACATTTTGCAGGGCTGCAGCTCACAGCAAACTGGGCAATTACACAGAAGCAACTTGTGACTGCGAGAGAGCCATTGGGATCGATCCCTCCTACAGCAAAGCATATGGGAGGATGGGGTGAGTTAGACCAAAGCTGTTTGTGTCACTGCAAATGTTTCATGTGAGACACTTTAAAAGATGTTTTCCTACATAATCTGCTCTATAACATATATTTTTTTAATCTCTGGCTCCAGTTTGGCTTTGACAGCGATGAACAAGTATCCAGAGGCAATTTCCTACTTCAAAAAAGCGTTGGTGTTAGACCCCGAGAACGATACCTACAAATCCAACCTGAAGATTGCAGAGCAGAAGCAAAAAGAAGCGACCAGTCCAGTAAGTGAAAACAAGCTGAATTTTCCTTATGTTCTTATACAACACAGTCTCATTTAAGCTCACATACTACGTTAAGGTTAGCCACAGTTATTCTGAACTTCATCTATGAATGTGTGCCACAGATAGCTGCTGGACTGGGATTTGACATGGCCAGTTTAATCAACAACCCTGCCTTCATCAGCATGGTAAGCCTACGAGTCCTATGCAGTGTATAAAGCCTGGCTGTGTCACAGGCACAACAGAGTTTCTCTGCTGCTCAGTAAACTTACATTTGGCAACATTAAGCCAGATATTTACCCTAATTATTCCCATGAGTGACACTTAGCTCGTTAATCAAGCAAGTTTATTGTCTAATGGAAAGGATCTTGTCTGTGCCTCAAGAATGCTGACTTGTAAAACGATGACACATGGCGAAAGTCTGCCAGGCCAAGAACGCTTGTGCAAGCATGCCAGAGTTTTATTGCGGCAACCATGACAAGATACATCTGAATCAGACAGCTGCTGCGCTAAATAACAACAAACACTGCCAGCGTAATCAGAAAGAAATTGTCCTTTTTAATACGTTTGTGAGCGACACGAGGGATTTCAGTTTGAGTTCTGTTTGCAGGCTGCAAGCGTGATGCAGAACCAACAAGTACAGCAGCTGTGAGTGCCAGAATGAATTGATTGCATTTAGGGTTGCTTTAAAGTGCAGTTTTTTGAAAGTGCTCTGACTCACTGTCTGTGTGTCACCATGCGGTCAGGATGTCAGGAATGATGTCTAATGCAGTCGGGGGTCCTGCTGCAGGAGTGGGTGGACTGTCAGACATTTCCAGCTTGATCGAAGCGTAAGTAACTCAAACTTAAAAGGATTAAAAGGACTGATTTCAGAGAGTTTTACACGGTAACTGATGATAGTGAACCTATTAAAGTAATAATTCAACATTTGATGAAACTGTGCCAGACTATTTCTTGGCCAGGAACAGCCAGGTCACTTCCTGGTGTCCAGACTGCCTGTTTCCCCCCTTCTTGCTTCCAGTCTTGATGCTAAGCTAAGCTAACTCGCTGCTGACTGTAGCCTCATCTTTGTGGTACAGACATGAAAGTGATATCGATCTGCTCATGTAACTCCTGGCAAGTACAGCAAGCAATATTTGAACATTTGTGAAACAACGTCACGTGGCGTGTAATAGTTTTGCAGACACTCCTTCCTCTCTCATTCACCCCAAGAGGCATTTTTCTGAATGGTGGGAAGAGGTGTGTTTAATTACTCTCTAAACCGATGTGACATGATGATTTCACACCACAGAGCGCAGCCTCTTTTTAGGAAAGCATGAGAACCGTTTTTCTCGTTCAGCGTCAACTTGCACTGTAAATGTCGGCTGTCTCTCATCTTGCTTTGTGTGAGCTGCTGTGCTGGCAGAAAGCGATGCAGCAGGTGAACAGAGTTTTCTCGTCTCTCTGTCAGAGGACAACAGTTTGCACAGCAGATCCAGCAGCAGAACCCGGAACTGATCGAGCAGTTGAGGAACCACATCCGGAGCCGCTCCTTCAGCGGCAGCGCTGAGGAACACTCATGATCTACTCAGGTATATTTAAAACCAAACTCCAGCTGGCTGTATATAAGATTTCAACATATTTTATTTTTACTCATTAACATGCATTATTTTTTTATTTCAGTCTCACATGTTTTTTCCAAGGAAGGGCAACCATATGGCGCGATTACAATCTCTACACCCATTTCTTAAATTCAAATCCCCGGCATGGCTGGAAATGAAGAGACAAGGATGGGGTTGAAGGCACTTTACTGTGACTAAAGGCCCAGGAGTGGAGAGACGAGGGCCTGGAGTCTGGACCACGAGAAGAAGCATCCCACACATTTCGGGCAAAACATACTGTACAACACCTAAATCTAAAAAGAGCCAAGAACTCATTCAGCCCACCGCGAGAACATGAGTAAATCCTGTCTTCAGAGCTTTTACATTATGCAGAGATTGTGTTTTGTATGTGTTGAAATAACTGCCCTCTTCACATTATGAGTTAAGGATCCTCCTTCTGTCTAGTCATGATGAATCGAGGGTTAGGGAGGAATGTACTTTTACAGCATTGCAGGGAACATTTCAGCTTTTTCTCATACAGTAACATCAGGTTTACCTTGTTTATACTGCATACTGTTTATTTTTGTAGACAGATTGAAGCCCTACTTGTTCACTGGATGACAAACACCATTCAGTCCTTGAACACATGGGACTCACATCACCGCTTTTCGATGAGTACTTACCTTGATTTTTGATTAAGACAACTGTTTAATGGCATAGCAGTGTTTGCAGCCTGCATCAAGTTGTTGTTGCACTTTAGCAAAAATAAATGTCTCCCCTTTAAGCCTAATTAATTGTTAATTAACTAGTAACAAAATATTCAGATTGTTCATTTTGCATGCTCTTAAATCTGGTATTTGATATCAGATATCAGATGCTTTGTGGAAACTAATAGGTATGCTTGGGCAGTCACAATGTTTTGTCTAAAACATGTGAATAAATGTCTTGAAATTGATCAACTCCTCACATTCATGCTTGTATTTTTGCCTTTGTGTCATTATTAAATGAAGGACCACAAACCAGACCAGAACATATGGGTTCTGGTCGAGAGAAAAAAAATCCTATGGACATTTATAACAAAACTAATAATTCAAAGACAGCCTTGTCTTATTAATTACCGTCAGTGTGATCAGCTGTACGCTCTGTGACTTGCTTCGTATGTTTACATTCAGGATGGTAGTTTCAAAGGTAACAAAACTGCAATGGAAAGTAGGATCGCTTACTTTTGAAGCTGCATGCACTTGAGGGATTTTAAGTCAAGATCTCTCAGCCTTTGATGTTTTTGTTTTTTTTTTTTAAATCTTTGTCTCAGGTTTTCCAGCTTTGTGGAAGTGCATGGAGTTCCCTTTTAACTGCCGCACAGTTACAGGACGAGCTGTCGTCTTTATGCAACCGTCCAAGAACCACAATCCAACTTCTGAAGTTCAGAAAAGAAAAATCTCTGAAAGACGATGCAACCATGCTGTCCTTTGCCTGTGCAGAATCAGAACCGATGAAATAAAGGAAAACTTCCAACACATTCAATCACCAAAATCCATTCTGTGCTATTTCCCTTTGAAGTATGATTAGCATCATGAAAACAGGAGCCGTCTTGAGCCAAAATGAGCCATGACAATATCATCACAGAGGTTCGATCAAACAGAAACATATATCAGGCTACTCAGGGAGTCATTTTTAATGACAACGACCAGAAAATATGTTTCAAAAAGAAAAAGTAATCAAAGACTGCAGAGATTTTATTAACATTTATGCACATTTACATCGTTATTTTCAAAGGAAGTGATTTATAATATTCACAATTCATTTTAAAATACAGTATTATCCCCTCAGGTTGCAAAAAGAGTGAAATCACAGCATTAGGTGCATAATTCCATTGTTGGTCCATTCATATCTAAAATGCAAAAAAAAGGTAAATAAAATTCCTAGCTCTCATTGCTCATGTACGGGCAGACAACACACACTTGTGCAATGTCGTCATATTCGTACGTCCTCTTCAGAAACGTGTCTGTGAGTCTCAGTCCAGAAATGCTCTGAAACAAAGAGGTCAAGATTGTGTCAACAGCACGGGAGAGGGGCACAAAGACATCAGCCAATAGGTTTTCCTAAATGTTTGCTTCATACCTGCAGACCCTGGATAGATGAGAAGAGCGTGAGGGGCAGAGAGAGGAAGGCACCTGGACTCAGCTTCCCCAGCTGTCTTCCTGATATGCCACACCAGTGGATCGACCTGGTGTTACACATCTCCAGCACCAGGTCCATGGTTCTTTCACTACAACAGGAAAGATGGCTGTAATTCAATACTCAGTTATTAACTGGTTGGTTGCCTCGTATGGATAGCAGCAGTTACCTGCAGTTGGTGATTTTACAGATAATGTCAAAAGGTTCTTCAAGGTTGACAGTGTCAGGAATCAGCTCCAAGGACAGCCTGATGTCTCCATAGCCCGGAGCCTGGAGAGGAAACAAGGACAAAACAAAAATAATCACAAATAGGATAATGTAAATGAGAACTTCTGATTTTTGCAATTGTGCCCACATCAAAAGAAGGTTCTTCATACCATTCTTTGCAGCTGACTGGTCTGTAGCCTCCCTCTCTCCCCGAGATTAGTTTTCCATACGATGTCAAGCTTGCCTATCACCGTCACACCCTTGATGATGCCGGCCTTCTCGGCGTACTCCGGCTTTGGCTTCAGGCAGTACAAGTACTGCCGTGTGTCCATGGGCTGCAGGTAGGACATTTTCCCAAATGTGGACTCTCTGGCAGTGAAACGTTACGGACGAGAGTGAAATGTGAAAGCTGACAGTAAATATCGCCTTTCTGCAATAACATCGCGCTCAAGTGCTTTTACCCGTCATCTGTGGACATGACCGTGTTGAGCTCTGTGACGTTGTACATCATGGAGGGCTCGAGAGAGACCTTCTCCATGAACATGGGTGAGGTGGTGATGTTCTGGATCTGAGCCTCCAGGAACACTTCATCTGTCTGGAGCACAGAAGCCAGGAGTCAAACTGATATTTCTTGTCCGTAATTAAGGTACACTTACACAATCTCCGAGGCGAACTGAGCAACACATCCACTTCATTATTAGGTATTAGGAAAGGGGTTAGGCTTGTGCAATAGCTACTGCCTTAAAGGATAGATTCACACTTTATTCAAGCCCATCTCAATCACATGCTCATATGTACATTTCAAGTTACCGGTTGCTGTATTTTTTCTCCTGTCCATACTTGCCAAGAAGAGGAAGATGAAATACAGAAAACATCTACAGTCCAAAACAATGCATTGTACAGTTTGACCAAAGCTAATATGAGCTTTCAGCAGTCTGAGCTGAGGAAAATAGCCTCTGTTTTTATTGTGGAAGCCCTGAGAGGCAAGTGAGAAGAAAGTGATCATTGTCTAAGTTCTATTTTTTTTTTCACCTGTGAATTGAAAAGCAGAGTTTGCCAAGTTTTCTAAGCAGACGAAAGCCATGACAGTAATGTCACACAGCTTGCGCATACACAATATATGTACTTTGTGGTTAAGAGTGTATGGAAGAATAAAAGCCACCTGAAAGAAAACTTGAATGCTTTTAGTTCTATTTAGAAGCGGTAGTGATGCACTTGTGTCTCTTGTGGCCAAAAAGAGTATTACAAAAACACTTAATTCTGTCAATTTTCTTATTTTAGCATTCAGTTTGCTCATTTATTTTGCCTCCACAGAAGCTCGGAAAGAAAACAAAAAGGGGAAAATTTAGTATTAAAAGGAACTAACGTAGCCTTATGGTCTAACGTAGCCTTATGTTAGCTTAAGCTGAACTTAAGCTGAAGATAACCTTTTGCACAATAAAGGTTTTCGTGCCCCAGTCGCTTAAGAGGGAACCTTCTTTGTAAAGCCGGTATGAACAGCAGGAATGATCGCCAACAGCTGTAACTATTTTAACATACACATGAGCATGCGAGTAATGAGACAAGTTATCCTTTAAGCTACTTTTTAGGTGATGTGAGACTCATGTAATGAATTATACGTGTTAACTCAGACTCAGAAAACAAACCATCGAGTTTGCTCAGTGTACCTTTGAGGACTTTGTTAGTACACATTCAGATACAGTAGGGGTTGCACGACGACAGTCAACAGCTCATTCAAACTGGTCTCCCAAACATCAACTAGATGCGGGTATTCAATCAATCGGATTATTTAAAGCGGCCGTGCCGTCTGAAGCAGAGCCTTTAAGAGGAATTGAATTACAGTCCTGCTCTCCATCAGTTTCCCTGAAAGCAGCTACTTGATACACTCACTGCTCCTGTGTGTGGTGGTTTTACTTATTGAAAAACATGCCAAGTGAAGGTAAGTGTAAAGACCAAAGGCCCTTTTCAGAGATGAACAGAGCTGGTATAACAATTTCCATTAAAAAAATATTTATAATTCACTACAGTTATTACTTACAAATAATAATACCCATATCACCAAAATGTTTATTCGTTACTAATATTTAGTAATAAGTAATTTGACGAGCACAGAAAAATAATAATAAATAAAATATATAAAAATATAAAAATAAAATATAAAATAAAAAAGACTTACTTACCATAATATGACTTGAATTGTTAAAAAAAATATCCTTTGCAGAAAGACAGTTGGTTCTCACAAGATTTGTAAAAGTGTCTTGATTAGGTGTTTGTCTCATTTTAATGTAAACAACTAGTTGATGCTTTGGAAACATACCACTCGGTGGTCTTTACAACTGTCACGTGTTCAGTACAACCTCTACTATACAGTAAACATACAATGAGAAAGAAGCAGAGATTAGTTCATGCCTGCATTTCATAATACAAGAACTGACCGTGAGAAGATCTGAATGAGGTTAACGTTAAATCACAGAGCTTAGCATCTCTGATCCATGCAAAGCCATTCCAACCAATACCTGAAACCTCACGCTTTGTTACATCAAATCAAATATGTTTGTGTCATAACTCAAAAATAATTATGTGCCAGTGGTAAATGATTTAAGCAATTTCGGTTTTGTGATCAGTGGCTGAACATAAGACATTAATTGGCCTTCTGCACCACATTGTAACCTTCAAGCCCCACAATTCAAAAGATAAAAATGAGATTCATTTGAGCTCCATCATTCATGTCTGCAATGTTGCATAATAGTTTCACATCTCAACAAACAGAAAATGAGAACAAACATAGTGTGTACTCATTATTTCCCCAATGATGATAAACTGCCAGCAATCCCCACCCACCACAATCTGACACCACAAACTTGAATTAAAAAGTCCAAGCCCTGCGCAGGATGAGTTTGCAAGAAAGCACGAGCGTCCAAAGAAAGGGCAAAAGAAAAACAATGGAAAATCCCTAACGAGGACTAATGTACTAATTAAAGCAGGTACGTTACTTGTTTAGCTTTACAAGCCTGGTAGGTATTTTATTATTCACACATTATTTTCCATTCTTCTACTTTGCACCTTTCTGTGGGCCCCAGAGAGACAAAATCTGCTGCACCAAAAAAAGGGTTAAGAGAAGCTAATGTTCAGCGATGAGAACAGAAGAAACAATTACCACAGAACTGAGGTCACTCTAATGGAGAAAATAAAATACAAGACATAATAAACAAATGAAGTTACATGCCAAAGATGATGACAATGAATATTTTGCATACCGCTAATATAAAAAGCTACTAGTATGACAAAGAGAAAAAGGAAAACGCTTGTTGCATCTATGAGGAAAACACGTGATGAAACAACAAAACTTTACAGCTTGTGTTTGTGTTAAATGGACGTTTCTGGAAGTACAAGCGTTTTCCATAAGAGCTGTCTTATACTGGCTGCCCCTATATGCATAACTATGAAATAAAATATGACATGAAGCATGTTACATATGCTAAAGTAAAGACTTGCATGTCAGACACACAGCTCTTCTATTTGCGGGATGACGTGGTGAGAAATACGAGTATACAGTCTCTACTGTTGACATCAGCACTTATTATATTATGCTGGTGCTGGTTTTTGAGAGTCGCTAACTTACCTCTGCGTTGTAGAACTTTGTCTTCACATCCAACGGCTTCAAGACCTGATTGAAAATAGATTGCAAACTGAATGCTGCGGTTTTCTCGCACTGTACTTCCATTCAGAAGAAAACAATATCTGCCTAGTTAGACTGGAAATCGTCGGCTTGGGAAGAGGAAGACATGGAAATCTGAAGGACCTCCTGAAAATGCTGCTAGAGGGAAGGGAACAGGCTTACACTTAGCTCACAAACTGAGGGCTGAAAGACCTCAAGACACCAAATCCAAAGTTAGGATGGTAACTTCTTTTGCTCTGTTGTAGACCTGTGACATTTCTCAGCTCTCCTCGAAGCTTACACGTGAGTTAACTACTGCTGTCTAATGAGAACGCTCAAGTATAACTCACCTGGAATTTGAAGAACTTCCGAAAATAGAGTTTCTCCCCGTACTGAGTGGTGTAACTGACGGCACAAACTAAGCTGGAAATTGGAGGAGAGGAAATAAACACAAGTATTTTGTAAAAGAATGTAGCCTTCATATTCTGTCAGCTCTGGGCATATTCTGAGTTTTATAAATATGGCACTAAAACGAAATAGGAAATTATATATAATGTGGGGAAAAAGACTCACATATGTGTTCCAATTTCTTTGACTTCATGGTGGATAACATCATCAATGCAGCATTCGGGTTTGAGTTCTGCTACTGCAGAGTTTGAAGCAGAGAGGTTGAGCCTCTGTGAGCTGGTTTGTAGATCAGCCTGCAGAGGATCACAACACACAGCAGGACAATTACGGCTAAAGCAGCTAAGTGTTGAATGGGTAATAAGCACTGGATGTGTATTTCTTTTTGTACAGCACCTTCACAAGAATGTCCTTCACAACTTGGTTGCTGTCATTGTGCACACTTATGTAACTGGAGAAGGTCTCACCGAGGAAAATATTTCTGTGTAATGCAGACATGTGGAAAAGTCACGACTTTGAAGTTTAAAACAAAACTGTTCCCCAGAAAAATTCTTAGTGTTGACTTCCACCAGAAATGAGCATCTATTACCCAAAGTTCTGTGGTAACGTAAGCATCTCTCCGAGCATTAAAATCTCTGCTCCTTTGACAGTGGACGGGTCCTCCTTCATAAGCTGTCCAAATATATCCCCTGTAGAGGCAAAAACACATACACATATACATAATATGTCAAATCTGCTCATGAATGTGGCTCACGTTCCACTGAGAGCTGCAATGTTGCAACACTCAGCTGTCTCTGAAACAAGTAGAAACTAAAATCAACTTCATTTTATCTGCTGAACCCGTGGACTGTGTAGATACATGAGATGTAGACGTCGTTTTGCAGTAAGGTTTTATTAAAGTGAGTTCTGTGAACTGCAGCGAAGATCACAGAGGGAAAAAACAAGACCTTTGAGGATCAGGTATCAAAGCAGTCTGAACCAGAAAGGTTTTCACTGGGTTCAACAAGTTGGCCACATATGTCTTGTGCTGTGATCAACTCACTGACTAATGTTAGTAACTCTCACTACTATGACTCCTTCGAACACATCTACGTCTCTTATTCACAATGACACGATGAGTATGGAAGATTCTGTAGTCTGCACAGGAGTTAAAGGTGAAAAAAGTGGCAAAAAGTGAAACAGTTTTATGTTTCTAATGTCACATTCAACCAATTCATCTTGACGCACTTAAAGATAAGACATCACTTCATCGCTACTCTTCTATATAAATAGTGATCCTGCTTGGGAGTGTCAGTGTGATTTATTGCTTGTAAGGAGTTCAGTTACCAGTGCAAGTACAAGACAAATTTATATTGTTTTCCATTATTCCCTCAAGTAAACATTTCAGTATGAACACTGAAGTGCTCTCAACTGTCTTGAATGAGATCGTTTGTTAATTCCTGACTTTGGCTGTTGGCTTTTACTGAGCAAAAGCAGAAGCAGTGCTCTCAGAGATGGAAAAAGTGGAAGCCAAACATGCATTTGTTCACGGTCTCAGCCTTTATGTTGCTTCCACGTTGTGCATATTATTATGAAATAATACCACAAACATCCCAGGAATTGAAGCATTCATATTTCAGTTTAGCTCTGGTGTTAAGAAGTAACTTTCTAAAGCCTGACAGGTAATTTCTCAGTCACAGGTATGGACAAAATTCACAGGAATACAACTTGAGTGAAGCCTCAAAAGTTTGGCAAAAACCTCTTGTTTTCTGTATTGTTATACATGCATGAAAGCACTCACAACTGATAATAAAAGAATGGAAAATTTGCATTTGGAAGCTTCCAAAATAAATTCATTTTATAGCAATCAAGCTAAGTTTTGATTGAATCGCTACAATCTTCAAAACAAAAACAACAGCACAACATCAGCGATATAAAAAGACAAACAGCGGGAAATGACACTACAGACACAAGACTGTTATGGTTGATTGTTATGACCTGGTCGACTGCAGCCTTTCTGTTTCCATGTTCTCCACAAATCTGCTCGGGTTTCCGACAGTTGCCCCAGTTTCCTCCCATATTCTCAAGAGGTACAGGTTAGCTGGTCTAACAGTGAAAGACTGTTCACCAGCTGTATGATAATCTAACATACAGTAATGCAAACATTTGGCTGATTTTAATGGTTTCATGGGGATTCTGAGACCCATGTGTTTACTGGTGCTAGAGTTGATTAATGAGCAGCAGATGCAAACCTGATTCCCTTACAATATCAAGATGCTCTGTGTGAGATAAGCCACATGATAGCCAGCAGACAGAAATGTCCTCGACAAGCAAGTTAGCAAAGTCACAAGAAGACAAAATCCACAGGCTCATGATCTTGATTACAAAATGCCAGAGGACGGAGGAGGCACCCAGACATTAACTAACACACGGATCATATCCACTTTTCTGCTAGAAATCTGTTGAACAGAGAACCTCTTTCGGACTCTGTCTTTGAGAGTCTAAGCCAAGCAGGCTTACCTGGCAGATCTCGTTCTTCACATGTCACTGGCAAATTTGTGAAGAGCGTCGGTTTCGTTAACCTCATCACTGCGAAGAAAAGTGAAATTGATTAGTGGTTGGATAAACAAGTAAGTTAGTTACTGTGGTGATTGTGATGACAGCGAAGTCGCTGTCTGACACATAACTGGAATATGAAAGGAATATTTATTGACGGCAATAAACACAGACATAACAGCATAACTAAGCAAGTTCGTTTTTCAGGGCATAATTCACCCAAGAATCAGGAAACCAACATTAGTTTTCTTAGCCCAATTAGCTAACAGCACAATTACAACAAATATGTTGACTGGTAAAATTCTTGCTGGAACATATTGACTCAGGGTCTTTCACTTTCCGCTTTGAAATCCAATAACAACAACAACATCACTTTCTTGGACCGGACCTGTCACAAGCAGCCTTGGCAGCACATTAACAAATGCAACACTTTGATACTACTCTAGCTAACGTTAGCGCTATTAGCAGCTTACAGCAACAAATGACAACCGGTGCACTGACACATTCAACACTTCTGTTTTACCCCTAAAACGACGTCTGAGGTTACTGTCTATTTGTTGTCGTAATGACGATAAAGTACCTTTTAAAGCGAGTAGGTGTTCCTGTTTCGCTTGATTTACATCCATTTTGACAGTAAATAGTCTTTTCGGATGATGTTAGCTACAATGCTAGCTGGTTTGTTGTGACAGGCTAGCAGGTGAACTCTGACCTTAGAGGAGGTGCCTTTCTTCTTCTTTGTATTTTAATTTGTGACCATCTGAAGATGTAATACTGCCACCTTCAGTAAGGGATGGGTGCTGCAATATTAGACTATTATTTTTTTCTGTTTTAATTTTTCTTTTCTTTTCTTTATTTTTCTTTTCTTTTCTTTTCTTTTCACACATTCCTCATTTCAGAAAATGTTATATTTGAATTATTGATGAGAATTATCCAATTTTCAAACCGTCAAACTGTAAAAAGTGTAAAAAGTACGGAAATACTGCATATGTCTGTGTATATTATTTAATTGTCACTATTAATCAAATTCATTTTATCACTGCATACTTTTTGTTCCTCACACCCCAACTGAATCTACGTGGTACAAGTGTTACTGCTGCATGACTCTGACCTCTAGTGGTCCGAGTCTGAAATACATTAAGTTTTAGCAGTACTGCAGCTTTAGTTCATCAGTTTCACAAGTGAATTATATTACCAATAATGACACTCAAATTACCCTGGTGAGTTTTCTAAATGTCTATACACTGTTAATAAAATTCCACAGACTAAATTAAATTCTCACTTGTCGGTCAATAGCAGCAAAGATCATTTGTAGGATGGCATGAAACATCCTGACTGGAGTTGAATTTAATAACCATATATTTAATATCAGAGATCCAATTTTGTGAAGCTGTCACGATGATGTCTAACACACATTTCTGTCATTTATTGAAAAAAAAGATTCACTAAATGTTAACATAGGGAATCATCAAGCATAAAAACACATCATGTATGAAATGGAAAAAAATGTCTACTTGAATACTACAAACCACATTAAACAAAAACAACATTAAATCAAAGTGGAAAGTTTTCAGTGAGTTGTGTAATCCAGTCCAGTTTTCTTCTGCTCAGGACGAGCGCCGTGGACTCTTTGTCTTCCTGCGGTGTATTCAGTGCGCTCATGTGTTGTTTTCATTGAGCATAAGCTGTAAATAAAATATATAAAATATTGTTTCAACCACACAGTAAAATACTGATACAAATATGAACCAATCATGAAAACTTCACGACATACTTTTATTATGAATGAACGCTGGCTGAACACAACAACATTACTACTGCGCATCAGTAATTGACATCGATATTAATTCAAATCAAATGATATCTACAACATGGTCACTGTCACAGTGTGCATACTTACAGGGGCACTTTCGCCATCCGTTTCTGGCCGCTGCCATTTGCTCTTGGACAGGATGCCAAAGACGACCAACCCGAAGGCCACGATGAGCATGCCGAGGGAATTGGCAAACTTTGCTTCCACGGGCAGTGTGTTGTAAGGTTCAGCACTGCTTCCATTGCTACAGCAGACGAGATAAAAAGTTCCTAAGTAAAATTCCATGCTTGGTTCACTGATTTCTGTTTTCCTCCGGCGCCTTGCTTTTGTTAATGTTGTGTAAGATTATGTGTGGGTTTGGCTGCTTTCCTGTTGCTATCTGTGGGATGTTTGAGCACTTACAGAGCGAGAAAAAGGTTCTCATCGATACCACTGATGCAAGAGGTCAGACTGAGGATCAAGATGGCTTTTCCCACCCAGACATGGATGGGTTTCAAGGCTTCGCGGAACCACAGCGGAGAACAAGGAAACATGAAACCAGCCAGGCCAAGGATCCACTATGCAGAAACAAGAAGGGAAGGATTCCTCACAGTTTATTTAATCACTGCACAGGTCATATGTTTGTCTTACAGCAGGAGATGTTTGGCACAAGTGCCGTGTATCCGTACCTGGAGTGAAAACATCACCATTGTACACATGCCCACCCAGCTGTGCAGAGAGTACAGATTAGGGATGTGGGAGTCTCTGTGGACCTCAAACACGGCACACAGGCCCAAGACAGACAGAACCAGGGCCAAAAGCATCAGTCCGGCATGCACCAGCTTCCAGGTGCGCTTCTTCTGCTTCCAGGTGAACGGGACACGATACACAACAAGCGCTGTGGACAGAAATGAATAATTTGATATGCTCTGATTTTCAGTTAAATCGCTAAAACGGTTGCTCGATACTTGCAGCGCCACTTTGGGATACCGCTGAAAAGTCAGACGATATTCTCACCCACATTACACATTTAAATAATCTAGCTTCTGCATTCATTCTGTGAAAAACATAACGAGTTCAGTGTCTGCACAGATCCGTTTCAGTTTTGTGAGTATTATAACTAACAAAAACAAGATCAACTCTCTTTTCATTCAGAATTTCTTAATTAAAACGTGAGTAGCCCTGTAACTACTGTGCACATAAAAATGTATTGGAATAAATCATAAGCATAAGTTAAAGAGATACTGCAGGACTCATAAGAAAGATAAAGAGAGAGAGAAGAAAGGTCAAACATCTGCACAGACCAACACATCCTGACAGTTAATGTACGTCATGTGATCATGTGATCATGTGATGTGGATGCCTAAATGCCCGCATGCTTCACACACCACACCTCCGGTTTGAAACGCAGGCTTTCTGCTCAAAATTTTAAGTGTCAAACCTAATTTAAGATGACCTTGGCGACTCTGAGAAACAGAGGACGGAACAGGCTTAGTGGCACTCGTGAAAATTCAAAATGTGTGAGTGTACAATGGGTGGATTGTCCCTTTTTAAGGCTGGTATTTTTCTACTCTAATGATCCACCAACAACAGCATTAACTTTGCTTTCCAGGATATCGTGGCAGAATCCAGAATCGAAGGGCCTGATCGCATTTTATGTGAGGTCTACACTATTTGTTTTCTATTTCTCTGGCCGCCCGATTTATGTCAGCGAGGGCAGGCTGAACATTACAACACTGAACATTATGGCCCACCTTTGCCATACAGAACCAGCAGCCCGGACACCATGAGGACGGGATGCCAGTTGAACTTCAGAGCAGGATCTGCCCAGGAGAGGCCGCCTCTCCAGTATGAGCTCCAGCAGGTCACAAACAGCACACAGAGCAGGCCCAAGCTCAGGCACAGGGCGTAGGTGACGTAGAAGGACACAGACAGCCTCATGACTGCCACTTTGGGAGGGAGGGAGGAAAAAATAAATAAATAAAAATAAATAAATAAATCATCATGCTTTAGTAAGTCAGGACTGATTCATTTTTTGAAGCTGAGGTGATTAACCTGCTGGTCAGGAGACATCAGACTGGCAAGCGAAATGAGCGACAATTCATCTGTGTAAACAATCTGGATAATCGTTTATCATGTCATTGTTAACAAACAAACAAATGAGGTATACATTTAAATACACTCACACTGCCACCTACTGGTAGGGAAGGAAACATCAGCCAGACCAACTTAAACTACAACATGGGTGCTAACAGTAACAGCTGTGCACACGCAGTAATTCCTTTGGTTAAACTACAGTACGAACTGTGTACATGAATAAGTACACAACATCGCCAAGATGCTTCCATTGATCCAGCTTTATTTATTTATTCACTTTAGAATTAGAATTAGTTTCTTTATTCTTATTTTTCAGTGTGGCCTTCCCCTTGGCCTTTATTTTGAAATATTTTCCTTTAGCTTCAGGTCACATGTCTTGCTGTTCTTCATGTCTTTCTTCATAATGAAAAACAAAAAACAAAACAAAACAAATTTGAATTTGGTTTTCTTGTTGTTTTTTTTTTTGTTTGTTTGTTTCTTGATTCAGTCCACAAAAATGAAAAAAAAAATGGCATTGTTTTTCCTTTTTTCTGTTTTTGGTCAGCTATAAAACAAAAAAAGATAATAAAAACCTTGGTATTTCCAATTTTTTGGATTTTAAATTGTACATGAACTATTCTGCGATATCCTAGCTGTCCTATCTAATCTGAACTGACGAAATAAAAAAGCACCTCAAAGCACAATACTGAACTTTATTAAACGTCAGCAGTTACTTTGCACAAACCCTCAATAACACACACAGAAAAATCTTTATCAAAGAACCTTCGTTTGAGCTTAACTTTTTAAAAACATGTCATGATTTGTACTCACCAGGCAAACGCTTCTGCCCCTCAAGTGGATCCAAGTGGAGCCTCTTTGTGTCCTCCTTCTTAAAGGTCCCGAAGCAGAAGCGTAACATCAGATCTCCTGCTGTCCTGCGCTCATTTGTCCTCAGGCTGTTGCTGCATCCATCAGGAATGGTTTCTGATTTTGAATGAGTCTGGTGCTCAAAGAAAGGATGTTTTTTTTTTGTTTTTGTTTTTGTTTTCTTGTGATGAACTCTTTTGTTCAGAGGGTTGTGTACAACGAGAAGAAAAATAGGATTATAAAACAGATTTCATAACACAACTCACTTTCTGCTTGGTCATGTTGATTTGCTATGGACAGAGCCACTTGACTGTAACGTTTAAGCATTAAGATATTTAAATTGTACAGAGTTAAGACTGAAGTCTGGTGATGTCAAGCTTTTAGAAGAAAGTTGAATTTACATATGAAAGACGGTAATTTTAAGTCATCACGGCTTCCTTTCAAGCAGACTCGTAACATTTCTTACTACATGAGGTGTTATAAAGATGTTTTCTTTTTCAAAACAATCATGTGTCTGTCAGAAACCCCACACCACATCATCTAATTTAGCACAGACCTCTAATATGAATAAGGCCTGCACTGTTTAGAGACAAGACTGAGTTCGGAACCAAAGCAGATGATCACAGAGGACCAAATCAACGCGTAATCTCATTTTACTTTGTAATGACGAATACAAAGGCAGGAGGGCCGTGAAGCTGAGCAGCGCTTTTATTGGCAGCGTCAACAGAGTGAGAATTCCATTATTTGAAAAATGTGTTCAATTTGTAATTCGATTAATAAGCTAAGTCTGCCACATGATTATCTGGATGCATGCAGTCGTCTACATCTACACATCATAAAGCAGCACAGTAAGTGGAGCACTCAGCGCCATGTTGAGCATGATCTGCTTGGAACAAATGTTTTCATCATCTTCGTCCTCCACAAAGACTGACAGGAAGTGATCGGCCACCCAGGGAACTTCCTGAGTCTGAGAGGCCAACACACGGACGTACTTGGTGTCTTTCCTGAAGCTGAACTTTTTGTCTCCGGGAAGCACAGACAAGTTCTTCCAGCTCTTATCGTCACCTTCGGCCTGGGCGATGAAGGCGTCTATCTCCAGAGCTTTTTCTGTGACGAAGACTCGCACGTTTCTTTTGCTGTAGTTGCTCATCTGACACGCGGTGCTGACGTTTCCCATTTTGTGTCTTTGTCTGATTTGACTGGTGTGAACTGATGAGGACTGCAGGTTGTGCTTGAGGCTGTAATGTGAAAATAAGCAGTGATAGTTTTTTTTTTATATACTAAAAAATAACGGCTAATTTCATTTCATTCACATTTTAATACTTAACACATGTCTCTTTATGTAGTTATAATTTCCTTTATCGTCCTGTAAGTCTTAAGGCTAATCATCAGTCTTTACTGCACAGAACATGTGACAAATAAAACCTTTGAATTTGATTATTTTACAGCCATGACTGTCATCAACCGTCAACTGCGACATCAAGACAAAGCAATAAAACTTTTCCATTCTGGTGGAGAGGAATGGTCATTGCCAAATGAACATTTCACATAAATTAAATGAAAACACAGTTCTACTGGATTTTACAATGTAAAATCTGCCGAACAAAGCCGATCTGGTTGTTCTGTTAGTTGTACTTGAGGCATTCGTAGTTAACACCCCATGAAATTTAAAAATGGCACACTTTGTCATTCTTACATACCTCTAACAAGAACACAAATGCATTAATTTGTATTTAAAGGTACACGTACGCAGGATTTTCCCTAAAAAAAATATTTTGCTGTGTTCAAGATGTTTCTGGGTGTCTGTTATTCTGGAGCAAAATATTTGACAGTTGACTGAGCTGTCAAATACTGATGTTTTTGGTTTGTTGGCCATTTGAACCATCTGGGAATGAGACTAAACAATCAGCTATCACTCTGAATCGATTGCTCATGTGTTTACAAACAGCAAGAGACAAATCGTGCATAGTACGCCTTTAACACAGACTATTTACAACATAAGTGTTGTTGCCAGTTTGATCTTTTCTTAATGTTTAGTATGAATCAAAGACAGAATGAATTCTTACCTGCAGCTGCAGTTGAAGTCAAGGTGTCAATAGCAGTCCGTGAGTGTCTTCCTGTCCCAAGCAGCGTGTGTCTTATGGACCAAGTCTGATAACATGCAAAATGTTTTAGCGCAGCTGGCGCGTTGTCAATACGTCATATCAAGCCTCTTTTACTTGCAATAAACATTTGAAAACTCGGCATCCTTTATTATCATGGAAGTTAGAGTGTTTATTTTAAAAACCTGGATTGGCTTGAAAGAACTCTCTCTTTCAGTTTTTGTCTCATCAACGTGCTGATGTGCTAATGTGCTTTTTTGTTGTGGATTAATCCACAATTGGTGTTCTTGTGAGTATTTCCAGCAGCAGGACAGTGTGCTGTGTGTGTGTGCTGGGTTGCCTCACAGCAAATTAAAGAGCACATGTTGACGGTATTGAAGGAACATGTCACCCAGTGGGATATGGGGGTTCACTGACAAGCTTTTAATAGTTTTTGGACAATGGAGCTCGATGGCACGGAGGGATGAGACGAATCAGCCTGCTGATGCACAGACAGACCTTGTTGGCCTTTGCATGTGATATATTGGTGTGAAAATATACTGTCCTTGTGAACATTTATACAGCGCAAAACCAACCAGTCAAATTTAAAGTGGAGAAGCTGCTTAACTCTGAACAATGTTACACCTTCCTGAGGTTCATCACTGTGAAACTGATAGCGATGATCTTTTATTTGCTGCGTAGTTTGCATATTCAAAGTGAGATGAAAACGCAGTAAAGATAGCAGCCTTGCTGTTGCGTTTATGCTGCCTTCCAGCACTCTTTCCCAGCACAATGAGGCCGTGGCTGCTGCTGGTGTCCCTGCTTGTCTCTGACCTGAATCCCCTTGGAGACGGGGACAGGGTCATGGAAAACTACAGCTGGGGTTTATATAGAAAACTGCTTCTCAATGGACAGATGACTCCCAGAGGACTGGAGATACTTCAGACCCAGACTGAACACCACTGTGTATGTACCCAGAGAAACTTTGTGTATGTCGCTGTACAGCACAAACAGACGGCCTCCCCTTCTTACTGGGCGTACACAATCCATAAAGATCACGGACGCAGTTTATCTCATCAGGAGTTTACAGGAATAATCCATGGGAACCATATCCCAGCTATGGTATGTTAATGTCAATTAGTATTTGTGTGAATCTCAAAAAACATGTAAGCTACCAAATTATCATTGAAGTGAATGAATTTTCTCTTTTCTGCTGATCCCTGCTGTGAGCACTTTTAGCATTTTCAGTGTATCATTTCTGGGAATGACACATTTCTAAAGGCAGTCAAGCGTCCTCAAGATCGCGCTGCTTAAAAGCACCAGCAGGGTTTAGATTTGTGTTAATTTCACACTGTTGATAACTAGAATATTGAACATGCAGCATGTATTTGCACCAGTTCAGAATATTTATGGGATGGCGCAGAGATTAACTCACTTTCAGTGCTTGGAGACAATAAATACCTTGGAGACCTTAGAATACTGCCAAGAATATCACAAGTTAAAAGAAGATTAGATTAAATCTCGTGGATAAACAGAAATATGAAAGTGAAGGTGATGGGAGAAGAACTACATCACATGTCAACCACGCGTCACTCTTTGCGTTACAAATCACAGGCCTATCGTCATGCTCGCAGCTCTTAAGAGGCTCTTAAAGCTAAAGCTAGGCTAACATGCTCACAGATGCTAGCATGCTAATGTTTTGCATGTTCAATGGCTACCATTGCCACTGTGTTAGTTTACTGTTTTAATAAACAAATTTAGGCGTTATCATCTGGAGACCACAAACTTTAGTACAGAATTTTATTCAATCCATCTGACTGTTGTCAACTGTTGTCATGTTAACAAGATGTTCACGTAGACCTTTTGTGGCCAGAGTGGCTGAATATTTTCACTTGAATGAATGTATTGTCTGTTTCTAACCAACTCTGTCGTCTTCTCCAATCACTCCAGGTTGTTTTTCTCCTCCACGCAGAGGAAGAAAGTGTTTCAGAATTTCTGTTGAAGTCCGACGCTCCACCAGTCCTGCGTGTTCTTGGTGAAATCGCACCAGCTAAGGCTGATGGAGAAACCAGTCATATTGCAATGGATATTATAAAAGATCACCCTGATTCAGGGGCTGCACGGTTGCTCCACCATCACAAAGCTGCCTCTGGCCACAATTTTCAGGCTTTCTCACTGGAGAAACCCAAGAGCTGGGCACCAGCCGCCATTGTTCAACTGCAGAAAACGTTTACAAAGAGGTGCCGTGCTGCTCCGAATGTCTTCTGCTGTTTTAAAAAGGGCGAAATAAGATCAGCATTGAAAATTGAGAAAATCTCCAAGCAGCAGATGGCACAAAGACAAAAAAAGAGCACACAGCGGGCGATGGACATTAAAGTTCCTGTGGAGTATAATGGACAACAACCTTCAAAAGCTGTCAGTCAACAAGACTTTTTCCAAGCTGCTACTCTGGCAGCTGGCAGCTCCTCAGTGAAAACCTCAGATATATCACAATTAGAAATTCAAAGAAATGTAATCAGAATTATGAAGAAAAACAAACACTTGTATGAAGAGTCCTTGTTGCACAAAAGTGTTCAGAGTCAGCACTCTTTAAAAACTGTATGTAGAGTGTATGATGATGGATTTCATGTGAAGAGGCAGCTCTCCCTGGTATCCAGTAAGAGGACAGAATCTAAAAATAGGCTGCAGCATAAGATGAAGGCTGCTCAGGATGATAATGAAGAGGATTTCAGTGGGAAGACAATCACAAAACAAGCTGAGTTTAAGCCCCCAGTGGGAGGAAGTGAAACAGAACAATCACATACAAATACTATTGAAGATGGAAACCGGATAAGATCCGCATCCATCCGACAGGCAGACTTCACACATAAACCAGATAATAAGGATGTCAATCAGAAACAAACGCTCTCCGAAGTGGGAGAAGAAGTCTTAATCGTGTTATTCCTTCCAGACAGCGAGAAGGAGACACCAACAGAACCACCAACAGAAAGAACACTTGTTCTGAAAACACACACTGTTTGGGAGACAGCAAACATACGCACAAAGGAGCTGGATGACCCCCCACCCATGACTGAAGTTATAAAGGAAAAGTTTATTTTAGACCGCAGTAACTCACACTGTAAATGCTTGAAAGAAAGCCCATTTTCATCAGAAATATACGCACTGGATAACACAGAGAGGATGGATATTAAACCAGCAAAAATTCCACTTAAACTAACCAAAGTGCCTGCACATACTGAGGAAGAGGTCAAAGAAACAATAGAGAAAACAGAGCACACAGATGCTGCTGATACACCTCACAAAAACATCAGCAATCACACTAAACAAGAGGAAACGGTGCCATCAGAAGAATCTGTCATACCTTCACCTCCCTCACTCAAAACAATGGAAATAGAAACCGCAAAACCGGAGCATATGGCAGAGATAACAACAGTAAACACGGAGATAAAAGAGACGACATCAAGTAAGGAAGTCCTCAATCAAGGCCGGAAGCAGGAAGCTGAGGGACTGCCGAACACAGAAGAGACGCCGACAACCACGAGTCCAGAATCTGACACTGAGCCAAGATTTACAACTAATAACAACATACAAGTGATGGCTGAAACGTCTTTCTCACACCTGAGAGAAGACATCCCGGCAGACACGACCAAACTTCATGAAGGCACAGAGAAGGAGGAAAGAGCGGCAACAAACAGGCCACAAACTGAAAGAAAAGATGAAAACTATCCAAAATTAGACTCATTTACATTTGCAAATCCCTCACAAACAATCCACAAACAAGCTACAGACAAGCTTCCCACAGTAAGTGACGTTGCAGTACCAGATTTCTATGAAAATCCTGGATGAATTAAAGGAATGGTTCAACATTTTGGGAAATACACTTAATAGCTTTCTGGCAGGGGGTTGATGAGAACATCAATACCATTTTTATCAGTCTGTTCAGTATTAGGCTACAGCTAGCAGCCAATCAGCTTAGCTTAGCACAAAGATTGGAAACAGGTGTATCTTGTTGCAAACATGTTCATTAGTGAGATACAGAAGTGCTATTAGGCAGATTTTTTATCTTCCAACAGAGCAGGACTAGCTGTTTCCTCCAGTTTCTAGCATTCGTGCTAAGCTAAGCTAACTGGCTGCCGGCTGAACTTTTGCTTTAAAGTCAAATAAAGCTGAGGGACTCAGGGCTTTACATAACAAATGAACTGTTGATATTATATAAAGAAAAAAACAGTCCACTGCATAGTAGTGAACCTGAACATAATAAATTTATTCTAATCCTCACTGAGCAATTACGATCAAAACATTGTGCTGAAAGATGAAACGAGTCCTATTTCACCGGCTGTTTTTGCTAATGAAAAGTTGTCCTCCACAGACTACAGATGACAGCACGCCATTCTGCACAGGTTTAATACATCGCACTGAAGCCGGGTGGAAACACTGTCTAGAGAGATTTGCAGGAAGGGGATCAAAGATGTTTTCCTCGAGGGAAGCCGTGGATGCGTTTAAGGAGACAAGAGAGCAAGAGCACACACCCACCCAGGAGCACAAAGATGAAGGATATGAACATTTCTATTATTTTGACGGAGTACTGAGAACAGTTCAAAATAATTTTTACCCCAATTACAAGAGACAAAGACAGCAGAAAAGGAACACAGAGAGCGGTGTCTTCAAAGTGAGAAGAAGAGGAGACAATCTCCTCAGTTATATCCGACGCCTTGCTCTGAGGAATAAAGCCAGTCACTTCAAATGATCAGGCACCAACGAGGATGTGCACAGAGGCACTTGAAAATTAAATACGCAGAACGACTGCATGACAAGAACCTTGCAAAAAAGAAAACGAAAGATGCAAAATGCAAAAACACAATAACGCCCTCACAAAGACCTGAGTGTAAAAGTGTTTTTAGTGAAGGGACTGCACATAATAGACAGTTATCTGTACAAAACATTTATTTGAAATTGACATAAAAACAGCTCTGACAATTTTGCATAATTTATATCTGAAATCCACGACAAGCAAACAATAACTAAGGGGGAAATGGCTTAACGTCAACTCTTAACAGAACATTTTTACACAAGTAAAAGGAAGTTAACTGAACAGGGCTTGTAATGAAATATGGAAAAGTAACAACACAGAAATGATTGTAAAAAAAAAAAGAAAAGAAAAAAGAATGATTAAAAAAAACAGCATGCACTGAAGCCTATTCACTGCTATGCTGCTTTCAGGAAAGGCCAAGAGGTGCTTTGAAAGAGAAAAGTCTAAGAAACTGGTGCAGTAAAAAAGTTAAGAGAGGGTGTGCAGGGTCCCTAGAAATTGATGCAGGCTGTATTTTCATTGTCCGTCAATAGATGGCAGTGCCAGCACTGTAGCGTCGCTCTCCGGCAGTAATATATAACTCTGTAACTCTGTCCTTTATACATAAGAGACTGCAGGAAAATGGGCAAAATCTACTTTTAAATGTCACAACTCCAACAGCCAACTCCTCTGGTTGGCGTTCCTGTCGTTTTTCTATAACTTCATACCTCACTATGTTCATTTTGGTTTGTTAATAGAGCTGCATATATACAAATACACTTTGTGAAGCTCGTACGCTCTCTGGATATTTCTATGTACAGAATTAGGGAAATAAATTTGAGTTTCTTTTTAAATCCAGAAGAGGTTTCCTTCATCTAGTCTGCGTCTAACTGAGACGAAACAATCCAAGTCTGCATCCCACGTCACCGCTGACATGTACAGGACTTTTTGCTCAGTAGGTTCACTACAACAGATTGGCCTCAACAGGGCAGTTATTTATTTATTTTCCTAAGACTGGTGTCACTGGTGTTGAAATGGCACACTCACACTGCATTTAGCATCATGAAAGCTTCAACAACATGCTTAACGGCGAAGCTCACCTGTGAAGAAATGGCAGGTGAAACACTGACAGTGTGGACGTTGACAGTGCTACACTAAACACAGGACAGCGATCACTGACAGAAATCAACTAAACTCCTCAGCCACACTTTGAAAAAAAAAGTAAAAAAGATGTCAGTCTTTTATTGCCCTGGAGCTAAACATTATCACCACGCGAAAATCGGCGTGCGCTTGTTTTCCAAGGTCGTTTTTGGCAAAGGTATAAATAATAAAACTTAATTATTATTCATTACAATAAATATGTCAATAAATAAAATGACCTTGAAGTTCTCCAAGTTAGAAAATGTCGGAAAAACATTTGACTAGACTATTAACAGTTACTCCAACAGAAACAGCTTTGAAATTCCTTCTACGATGTCGTGTGTGTGTGTAGCAACACTGAACGTAAAGACCGGACAACAAAGAGTGGAAGAGTTTCTCCCATGTAACTCGACTGTGACATTTCTGAATCACTTCACTCTATGAACATAATGAAATCACATGAAAAATGTATACCTAAATGAATTTAGATTATCAAATGGCACTGAAGAGGTAAAGTTTACGATGAGCAAGACTGCACATTGTCAAGATAAATGGACAACATTATATTGTTCATGAACTCTTACATATGGTATCTGAGAATCTTAAATCTACAAAACAAACAAGTGTAGCATGATTGTAGTTTTACATCCTACATGTGCCACAGGTCAGTGCAGCAAAGAGGCACAGTATTAGTGACACAGCTAATGCCACTCCTACAAACCAGTGTATATCCTTGTCTCCAGGTAGTGTATTGTGATCTGGGTAGAGAACCAGACGAGTGACACGAGCCCAGAGACTTAAGCTTTCAGTATTTGGATGCATGTTGCTTCACTAGAGCCTAAAACATGCGTCCATTTGCGCATGTGGGAGTTGACAACTTCATGTTATTCTGCTCTTTCTTCAAACAATTTTCATGGTTGTCTTTGGTGGCAAATTGGACCACAAAATGTTTTCTTCATTTTCATCATTACACCTCCTCATTACGCGAGCAGTCAACATCCTCAGAGCTCTGAGCAATACAGCTTGACCTTCCCCTTTTTGTGTTTTTCTTTTTAAAACTACTGGCTTTTGAATACATGGCTGGTCAGCCACAAAGAGGTAAGGCTGTTCGCGAGACACAAAGTCCACCCATAGTGTCTATGTGCTTATTTTATTTTTCCATATTAAGTACTTTGTGGTTACTTCATTTGCAGTCCTTGTGACGTTGGCTTTCACGGTGTCTCTGCGTGCTTGTAGTAGCCTCTCTGCAGGGCTGCGGAGGCGATGCTCTCGGCCGAGCGCCGCTGGTCCATACTTAGTAAGACCTGTAACAGGTCGTTGATGTCGGCCTTTAGTCCCTGCTTCTGCATCCAGTTCTTCAGCAGTTCATACACTTTGTCACCGGCGGCGCCGCTCTCCGCAATCCGAATGTGGTTGTCACTGACTCCGATCGTTCTGAAGAACTTGTTATGGATCCGCACGTCCAGGTACTCGTCGAACAGATCAAAGCTCTTCCTTAGGGATTTCTCAGACCCTTGAAAGACAGAAAGAGATAAACAGACAACGTTTAGTTAGTGAGTGGCTGCTGAACAAAGTGGCACAAAGCTGGCTGCTTACACAGACCAAGTATCTTTCTTGTCAGTTCACCAGTTTGTATTCTCTCATGATGGACCTATAATGTATAGCTAACATGAACTTACAACCAAGTTAAATGCTTTAAAAAACAAACAAACACTCACGTGGCAATTAATCCTTGAGTATGGACATATTTTCCTTTTGTGGAAGCATATATAACATTTTAATAGACCTGTTAAGCCACATCCTGATTAATTTAGCATGGCAAAAAACCCAGGATGTTCAAACCCCCTGAAGGCTCAGATAAGGCCTGACTGTCATGTGATTATTAATCTGTCAAGCTGCTAATGTGAGAACTTGAGGAGATAATGTGTTTGTTTTTGTTGTTTTACTCTGGACCGACATGGACTGCAATAAGAGATTTTCTGTGTACTGCTGCATTTCAGGATGAATCAAGAAGCAGGATAAACAACATGTCTAATACAGGGCAAAATCTCACGTTCCCACAACAGGAATCTTACCTTGTAGTGGCACCAATCGATGTCGCAGAGGATCATCCTGCAGCATGAGAGAAAATACAAAGATAAGGGTGATTAAATCTTGAAAAAGTAAATGTCAGAATGAAACACAAATGGTTTGAGATCATTCTGAGTTTCTTTAATCCTTTGGTTTCCCCTCACCATGTCTACAGGCTGCAGTCTGAAGACAGTGGGGCTCTGGCGTGGGGTGTTACCAGAGGAAGCTGCAGTGGGCAGAGCGGACAGGCTGGTTTGAGATGAACTAGTGGTGTTGGGCAAACTGTCTCCTAGTCCTCGGTCCTCTTCTTCCAGGGCAGGGGAGGCCTTGGAGCTATCCTGGGTCTCCTGCAGCAGGGGCCGTGACTCCGGGCGCGAGTCCTCCCTCTCCAGACCTGCATTCTGGTCATTCTGTCTCTCCTCTGGTGTGGCTACACTCTCCTTCTGCAGCACAGGATGGAGCAGTGACACGATGTACCACACACAATCTCAACCACGACAGTTCACAATGAGCACCACAACGTGAAAGAAAGACAAAAGAAAACTAACTTACAATAGCAATCTTCACAATTTCACTGGCGTCACAATGGCTCTTTGAACCTGGAGAAAGCAAAGTACACAGGATTGAGGATACCATCTTAATAAGGAAGACTACAAAGATATACAGTACACAATGTAAACTCACGTGATATTTCACATGGACGCTGCTTGCTAAAGAAGCACCACACAACCACTCCAACAATGATGATGAGGAGGATGAACAGCGGGACACCTATTGAGACTGGGGGGAGAATAAAACAGAAACGAATCAGTGAAATCAGTTTAAAATAACCTCCGATGTCAAGCAGAGGGCTCCGTATCAAACAGTGAGAAGTTGTTACCGAAGTCTGGTGGAGAGGTAGGGGTCGGCGTAGGGATGGACGGAGACGTTTTGGTAGTAGACGGATCCTGTTTTCGACACTCTGTGTTAGAAAAGTGGGTGCACTTCTTCACCTCCTCCTCTCCTGGTTTACACCTGTAATTTTATAGAAAACACATTAACTTCTACTAACAGTAAAACATAAAAGGCAAAACAACCCCTGGAGCTTCAAGCTGGTTCTCAATGTTTTGTTTTTTCTGCCAGTCACGGACTGAATTTGAACTGTTTCGCAAGGTAAATGAAATGAACCAGACAGAAAACCCAAACTATATCTTACACAAAGTTTATCTGCTGTGACATGATCATTCCCCAAACTTAACTGTATGCTAGCTGCCACGCTCAGATACTCTAGAAACTTAAATGTTAGCATGGGATGCAAAGAACGCGGTCACTGAATGTGATCCAGTCATGACGCTTACTTGGCACAACGTTTGCAGACTTCGCAGGCCTGGTCTGGCACACAGAAGGTTCCTGGCTTACACTGGCACTTGGTGTCTGTTGTTTTGGTGCAGGAAGCAGTTTCAATCTCATCTGTGAAGAGCAAAAGTTGTGAAAAAGATGAAACGGCGGATATGAGTTTGTTTGTAAAATATCACAAATGCTCGGGAGGTAAATCAAATCAAATTAAATGAGGATTAAATGAAATCTGCAGTGCTCAAAAATGTTCACCAAACATGAACAGCAAGTTAAAACCACATACAGTGTTATCTGAAATAATGACGTATGTAAGAGGGACAACATGGTGGACTTCTTAGCTAATCTGTAGGACGTTAGCAAATTGGACTCTAATGTTTTGAGAAAAAAAGGCAAGTTAGATAACTGGGTTTCCAATTTTAATGAGGGATGGAGAATCTGGCATGATTCACATACTAAACTGAAGGCCGAGAGGGACAGCAGGCCTTTAAGACAAGATCATTAATAAAGCAGCATTCAGTCTTTCACAGAAATTTGATGTCTACGCCGCTAATTGAGGAAGTTTCATTGGCTTGGCAGCAAAATAAGAGCACATTCTTACTCTCCCATAATCACCCCCCCATACAGATTTTGTCAGAGCTTTATTCAGACAATTCAGATCATTATGTTGCAAGTTACGAAGTATTAAAGAACTCTGTAAAGCTGTTTTTCAGATATTCATTTCTAGCACAAATTTATGACCAGTGGTCATGTTATTTTATGACCTAAATGAGGTCACAGACTTAGTCAAGTTTTCCACAGGTGAGAATTTTGCCCGGGATGCAAAGCCCACAATCAGTCATCTCCTGGCAAACTCTTTGTCACCGTCATTAGGAAAACGGTGATAAAGTGCGTGAGCAGCGCCGCGTGATTAACTGAGAAAGTTTGTGTATTTTATTGGGAGGAATTCTGTCTTTATCTGTCCATACGTTTGAAGTTTACTGACCCCAGCCAGCTGAAAGACTCAATGTCTTCCTCTCCACACTGAATTCTTTGTCCTGTCGCTGTAATTATCAGTCACTATGAGCGTAATGCTCATAATGACCTGAGTGCAGTTGGGTAGAAGGGGCCTGAGGCTATCGCAGCCGTGTTCACATGATGCAAGACTAAATATGGATTATATTGACAGCTCAAGTCAACAACTTGGATTGCACGGATATAAACACATAAACAGATCATAGATTTGTCACCATGGGGACAAATGTTTTGGTTTTGATTAAAAGCCTGCTTAATGTTTTTCTTTTTTTTTTTATCTTTCCATGGAAACAGACTGTTTCACTTAATAAGTTAAAAAACATATTCGGCTGACATCTTTTTGAGAAAAATATCTGTTAAAGTTGCATAAGATGAGCCCAGTATGTGCTTCTGGCACGACTTATGAATTAGTATGAACTCCTCTTGCCAGCGATCTTATGTTCTTGGGCTTGACTCTAGCGAGAGTCTGAACTCACTGGATATACAAACACTCCCCCATGGACCACTAATGAGTTAACCACAGGAGTTCTTCACTGTTACTTATCACAAGATACTGGAACAGTTGGTTTGATTGTCATAATTCCAATGATCTATAACAATCAAAACTCAATGACAATTTTCCTTTACGGAATAATTTCCTTATATTTTTGTTTCATTAATTTGCACAGAAAGGGCATAGACATTCAGGGACTGTCAAATGCTCAGCCCTGAGGGACGCTATCATCTTATAATTATTGTAGAGCACACAAATATGTAATATAACAACCAATTAACTGTGAATATAAGTCACATAAAAGTTTCTCACACTGATCCGACTGATTTAAAAGAGGTCCCTCTAAGAAGAGTTAAACTATAAACGCAGTTAAACAATGATGGCTTTTGTTGGACTTTGAACATTTGCGTGAGATTGTTTAGTGACTCCCATTTTTTTTTCCCACATTCGTCTTGTCTTTCATTAAATTTGATCAAGCTAGAATTCAAACGTTGCTTTTGCTGTGTGTTGGTTTTATCACCAGCGAAGACATTTTACACACTGCTGACAGCACAGCACTCTGCTAGATTTTTCATGGAAAATGTGCCGTGCTGAACACACATTCTGTTCAGAGCCTGTTTTTACATAATTATTCTCAGTGATGACTGGAATGTAACACGAGCAGAAACCATAAACACAAAACATTCAGAAGTGACAGACTGGCAACAAGTTAATACACAGCTACCAGTCAGGCAGCTGGTGTTTTGAGGAACACACTATAATTTCTTGATTATGTTATTTTTATTAAATTGGCAGGTGTTTTGTCCAACTCTGTGTGTTGGGGGTGGGACATACAAGGAACAAAATCACAGTTTGCTTAGCCCAATCTGTACATGAATAGCTTTTAGTGTGCACTTCCTGTTGACTCTTAAGTTATTTCTGCAATCTTTAAATGAACACCTTGTGAATGAAATGAAGATCACTTTCACAAATGAAGTGTCCTACACAACATTCATCACAAGGCTTTATTTTAGAGCGAAGCCACGGCTTAAACTTAAAAACAGGAAAGCTCCATCTGGCACCACAGATGATTCATTCAATCCACTGCAGTCTTGTCAATAAAAGATATTTCTCAACAGGAACTTGGAGAGCAGTTCATTTCGAGTGCTAATCCACAGCAAACGTTTGAAAATTTAATTCACGTTCCCTTTGGTGTGTTCCAATTAATTGGAAGGCGGTTGTTAAAACGAGAGCAAAAAACGCACAAAGCTCGATCTTAAAACTACAGTGAACGAGCACCACACACATCCTATGTAACAGTAGTCTCTTTTCTGTAGCTCGAGCCTTTCATTGGACACAAAGACGCCCAGTGTGGGAGACAATGACACACAGACACACCCAGTTCAGCCAGGTAAGACAGACACACACAAAAAAAATCTCTCGAGACAGCTAACACGCTCACATTCAGCCTACGAAACAAAAACAACAAAGACACGCCCTACTACTCCATGTAACATCATAAGATCACATTTTCATGAGTGGAGCAGAAAGGCGGGGGCACAGACAAAAAGGTATTAACTTTCCCAAACAATATATCTTCGACCGACTGGATTACAGAAGGCTCTATGTTGAAATTAAAGGGCAGTCCACTTAGGTGTTTGTTTTCTGCTTTCTTTTCTTTTTAATTAACTTTGGGTTCATTTAAAAAAACGACACAAACTTAGCAAGACAAACTCTTATGTAATAACGACTAATTCTTCCCAAAGACTCAATCTTATGATATTAAGAAGCAGACGTCTCGTTACCTGAGCGGCAGTGAGTGCAGGGCAAACAGCGGTTCATCCCGTTCGAGTGCTCTGTGTAGGTCTGTCCATGTTCACAGGGAAGACATGTCCCTTGTTTCTGGTCTCTTTCACATTCCTTCTGCACAAACGTACCTGCGAATGAGACAAGAAAACAATCAAACAAGAACCGAAGCGAGAAGTAAACGCAAAATGCAGACAATTCGAGTCCAGTTAATCTCGACGTCATCAATGTGATGTGCTTCCTGTTGAAGTAGGATGTCGGGACAGGACATACCACAGTAAGGGATCTCACTGTATGTTCTGCCTCTACACTGTAAACAAATGGGATGGGGGCTTAGGAAAAGGCAGTTACATTTTCTAAAGGAGCAAAGGGGTCTGACTTTTTCTGTTTTACACAAGCTGACAGGTTTCCAGGAAGTTCGAGTCTGCATTTCAAGGAGACTAGAAGGAGGACAGGAAACGTGTCAATGAAAAACACGGTCATTTGAGTTCCTCCACTGGTAGCTTGTCACGCTAAGAATTTTTCTGCTCAGTTTATGGATGCCACGAATAAAATCACTTAATTCGCATGTGTTTTCAGGATTTATCTGATGCACAAAGAACAAAGACAGGGAATGGGAATAATGCAGTAGAAGATGTTCAATATGCAACCAGGTCAAAAACAAAAAAAACAAAAAAAAAAGATTTGCCTGGTTAAATAAAAAGCTCATACTGACTAACATTTCATGTGATAAAGCGGCCACAGTGGCTTTTACGGATGTGGTAACAACTGGCAAGAATGCAAGGACACAGAATCACGAAAGTGGGCAAAACATAAAACCCAAGAGAAATGAATTTTTCTCCAAGCCAGGGTCTGTTTTTATCGGTTAGTATCTATTAATTATCTGTCTCCCATAAATAATCAGTACTTTCGTCTCCGTCTGGCCTCAATATTAGAAGTATGAAATCAAGCTGATCTGTGAGAGCTCTGGCTGAAACATCTGCTAGATTTGTGGGCCTGAAGGTTTCCTCAGTCAAAACGGACACAAACAACGTGACAAAAATAACCTTAAATTTTGAAATGCTCACGCACATATAATCTGATAAAAGGCCATGTGTTTTAGAAATAAAGCACCAGCTGACAAAGTTGATTATTTTCTGGTAACGAACGTGAACCAAAACCAAAACCTGAGTTAATCGAATAGAAAGACTTCTCAGAAGAATTCGCAATGACAAATGAAGTAATTCAATCAGCTAGAGGCAGCATGTAGTAATTGCATCTTGGCTAAATATGTTAACAGCTTTACCTTTTTTTTTTTTTTAAATTTTACATACTAAATTTAAAAGGTTAAAAGATTAAAAACAACCTCAGCTTCATATTCTGCACTTTTTGCATCACTCTGATCTGCTGAGGCAAAGCAGTTTGCTTTCTGCTGCTGGCCATCACACATTCTTTCCAGACCAGGCAGAGAATATTTGCAAAACTCATTTGGGACATTTCAGGTTATGAGCTTGACATTTGACTTTATTCTTTTATTTTTTTGTTTTCCCCCCACAAAATGCCAGTCAAAATGTTGACACTAGTTTGCACTTAGCTTTTGTTATACCAGAAGGCACTGATAATATTTAGGACAGAGGAAATGTTGAATTTGTTGATCAGTGAGTGAGATTCAGGTTGTTGCAGCAGGCGTACTTAAAAAGGCCCACATTCCTTGTATGTATGGCTGCAGCTGGAGCTGTAATGGCTCCTGTATCTTCTACTTTATGTGTCTCTCCTTACCAGCCGGGCAATTGAGGCAACAGAGTCCCTGGTGGAGGTACTGCTCATTCTCAACGCACGTTCTGTGACGTCGAAGGGTGAGGTTTTTGTATTCGTCGCTGGACCATTGAGATGCTGGGACTTCGGCTGCTTGACAAACCAGCCCGATGAGGAGTGCTGCCGCCAACACCTGAATCATCAAGGGTGGGTGGAGGAGAAAGAGGGAAGGGAAAAACAAAACAAAACAAAAACTTTGCATTATTTTTGTGCATCCACTGTATAGAGTTTCACCCACTCAAAGTCAGATGCAGGACAGTAAAGAGGAGAGTCTATCTTCATAGGAAACCTTGTGTGAGCAATCTACAATTTAATTTGAACCATCTGATCTGAACATCTGCCGTGGGAAAGCAATTAAGGGAGCCATCCAGCCGGTCAGAACTAGAGGCAAAACAACCCTGTGTGTGCAGGATGCACAGCTATACACTAACTGCACACAGCGCAACAGGCCACAAAACTTAATTACTGTATGATCTGGTTTTCTTGTTGGAAAGGTTTAAAAAGAAGCGCCTCTGTGGGAGTGACAGAAAGAGTTTGATAAGGTATCTCAGCTAACACCAGCATGGTGCCCCTATCAAATGTGATTCAGAAATCCATTCATGTGCTAGATAATAACAGGCTTGTATAGGTGGGGTGCAGAGAAGAATACAGCCGAACACTTTAGTGTGGCCCCCAGGCGCTGGTGTTTATTCACACGCTTTTCACCATGTCAATGTGAGAAGGCCCCATTCATTGGCAAACAACACACTTTAGTGCCTCTACTTCAAATGACCCACATTCTTAAACCCCGGCTCTTTGAATGCCACGACATGTGACACCGCCATGGAGCGCCTCAAACGCAACGTGACACCTCCTGGGTAAACGAGAGGCCCAGATTCAGAGGTTTTGTCTCTCCTGTGCACCAGCCCCCCCTCCAATCCCACACCCACCTCCACCTCTGCTAGACCAGGAGAGAAAAGAACAGGTTAGGGTGGAGAGGGCCAGGTTGAGAGGGAGAAAGATAAGGAGGAGGGTTGATTCAAAGTGAGAAACTGTAGACAGCGAGTTGAAGATGTTCTGCAGGGAATAGGTTGTCTAAAAAAGACAGTGTGGGAGAATGAGAGGAATAAAGACTGAGAGCAGACAGAGGTAGAGAAAAAGGGACAGGCCGGAGCTGAGACTGACTCCTGACGCTTGACTTGGCTCTCTGGAGGGCCGCCATGCCTTGTTGTTCAAAAGAACTTTCCCCCCTCTCTCTCTCTCTCTCTCTGCCTTTTCCCTTCTTCCTCTCCCTCTGCTCACGTCAGACTTTCCAAAGACGCTGAGAGGCAGACGTGGAGGGGCAGACGGCCGACAGAGCAGTCACAATCATACCATTTAGATCTATCCAAACATTCTGTAGAGGAGAGGGGGGGCAGAAGAGAGCAGGAAAGAGGAGGGAGATAAAATGAGAGTGGTGGGGGACCAACAGCTTGCATGACACAGGGTGAGCCATTTAGACTTGAATACACCATGTGTATGACTGCGGGTGGGTTGGGGTAGGGAGACACGATTTGGGGGGAAAGAGTACGTAGAAAGCAGCGTGAAAAGGCAGGAGAGAAAAATCTGTGCTCAAGCACATGTGCACGACAGCAGAAAAGACAAAAAGACAACTGGGAAAGGGTGAGCTGCTCTAAATCTCATGCTGCACTTCTACAATGCGGGATTAGAATGTGAAATTGCACCAGCAGTTTATTTATTCAGGTGTAAGCAGCTAATAAATCAGCGTGGCCAATCAAAAGCCGAAACTCAGGTGTCTCTTTGGAAATGATGTCATCTCTATGCTGTCTAAGCAACTTCACAGTCTTTGTTCATTTCAGGCCCTGCAGTTTCAAAACACTCCCAGGTGCAGCCGCCCTCAAGAGCAAACCTGCGATGCTCAACAGCTGAAGGTTGCTACTGTACAAAGAAGACCCAGTCGCTTTTTATAAAAAGAAGTGGAGCTTTTATTATTGTCAGCTCATTATTTACTCAGTTAACCATTAGGTCTATAAAACATAAGGGAATGGCGAGGAATGCCGATCACAATTTTCCAGATGACTTCAGATGTCTTGTCTGTCTGTCTGTCCGTCGAGCAGTTAATCAGTTAAACAGTCTAACTAACTTTTCAACTGATACTAAGAGTTGTTTTAAAGACGGATAGTTTTTATAGGATGGCAGATTCACACGAGTGGGTAGTCACTTTGAATCAAAAACAATCTCTCTGCTTTTACTTAGCAAAAAACACAGTTCATTAACTTCAGAATTTCATAGCCTGCCTGCAGACAAGCAAAACCAACAACGTTACACTCAACATGCGTCCACACTCATGTTCTCGGGTTACTAAACTATACAGGCATTAATGTACCATATGCACAAACACTGGGGGCAGCCACAGTGTGGCTGAGTTTTACCTCTATAACCATGTGAGGAGGAAGACTGGAGTGACCATAACCTCAGTGCAGAAAGGCTTTCAAAACCACAATCCCTGGAAACTCTCCAACCGCCGGATGAAGTGGTTCAGTCCACTTCACAGTCCTCTCTATCCTCTGTACAATGAGCGGGCTTGGCCGCGGATTATTTGGTAAAACAGTGTCCTATTGTCACATGTTCAGTGTGTATACATGGTGGGTTAGAACTGTGCTTGCATGGATGCAAGTTAAACTAATAAAAGTTAGAATAAAATAATGAGGGAGGCTACTGTTTATCTGACAACAGTAGCTCCCCTGCACTTCCTCTAAACACCCTGGGTTCTTCCAAATTGCCTTGGCACAAACTCTACACATGCCAACGTACACTGAGAATGCATTTGTGACTAAATGACAGGACATCCTTTCAGTTGACCTAGGTTATCAATGGGCCATTTAGAGGGCTCTGATCACTCCTTATCCCGCAGGGAATTACAGTGAGCTCTATTATTACTAAAAAAGGGCAGATACAGAGAACAGCAAATGTGATGAACTCTTGCACATTGTGCAACAACACACCAGGGAAGAATTCTTCATTTCATATTGGACAGATGATTTCAATCATATCCAGCTAGTAAGGAAAGACATGATGTACCTCATTATACTCCTGTATCCGGAGTAGAACCTGAGTCACCATATCACACTTTTCTTATTAGCCAATAATCCTTTTCTTTAATCAATTGTGTAGCATTTCTGATAGTTGTGATATCATATGTCCAGATCTCTATAATAAAGAGAAGTATGTATCTAAAAAATTGCTGCTGATGTCAGATTAAAATATCAAAAGTCAGTTTGTCACCTTGTAGTTTATGCAGTACATTCAATCCAGTTTTTGAGTGAGTCAAACTGCAAAGTGATCAGTAATCAGTTCATAAGGTTGGAGACAGTCAGCAGCTGGAGTAAACTGAAACACTGATTATCAACCACTGCTACTTTACTTCCATGTTACAATGAGGGATTCAGTCGTTTCACCCTGGTGATATTTAAGGACTATTCACATGACAGGCTGGAGGATGGAACAAAAGTGTTACGCCACAGCTGTTGATTCAAATTCATCATAAATGCTTTAAATATGAACGCTGAACCTCCGTTCGGTTCATCAACAACATGTGTCCTCTAACCTCACCACAGTTCAATCTTTATCGTGTTTGCCTCCCACAAACCACAAACAAAAAGAAACCCCCACACTCAAATGGGGGAGTTGACAGTATCGCTATGCAGTGCAGCTGTCTCTGCTGAGAAGCACAACTGATATCAGGGATTAAATTAATCAAAGATTATCAGTGATCATCCCGTGTCCCTGTCCATTTAAAAGCACTATTAGTCCAATTTTCTGCACGACTCAAAGCCAAAAAGCAATAGCATTACATCATCATAACTGCTAAATTTTCTTATTTAATTGTGACCAATTAATGTTGTCTAGTTGCATAAATAATTCCTATTTTATGGACTGACAAATCTACCTTTGGGTTATTCATTGTGAAAGTGTTTTAAAAAGTGCCCTCCCAGTTCCTTAAAATGATTTTGTTTTTTGCAACCAAAAGCCCAAAACCCATAGCTATTCTGTTCACTGTAATTTATGACAAAGGAAATAAGTAAGCTCACACATTTGAGGAACCAAAGAACCAAAGAATGTGTAGCAATTGATCAGAATTCATCCATGAAAAATGACTGAAGCTGTTGAATAGTTGCGGATTATCCTTCATTCCACCGTCTATGGATGGGCGATATGGACTGATATCCTGATAATTTCTGGTATTAATCACGGTAACGATAAAATGACGATAAATAAACACCAATTCAGCCTAATCTTTTTGACTATAAATCTATCACCAAAATAATAATAAAGGCAGCTAAACTACATCAATTAAGTTCAAGTAGTACACCTCTATTGCAAAAATGTAGTCTGAAGTCTGTAGTCTGAAATGTGAGAACAGAATCTATTATTTATTAAAAATGTATTGGCACACAGGCAGAAAAAAAAAAACAGTGCTAACAGCAAAAATAACTTGGCTTATAAAAATCACAACTACTTAATTCTTTCCACCGTTTGCTCTGATCATCATGCGGTGTGGAAGGAGCAAACACATCGGCAAGTTTCGTCTGACTTCTGCATCCCTGTGCATTTTCTGGCTAATGTCGTATTCCGGCTTGTGTTTGATGTGGTGGAACAAATTAGTCATGTTACTGTCCTTTGTATGCACTGTTTGTTTGCAAACCTCGCACGTGGTAAATTGCTGCTCTGCCTCGTCAGACTTTTAAAAACCAAACCAGTCCCAGATAACGGAGCTGAAGCCCCGTTTAGGAACGAGCTCCTCGCTGCCCGTTGTATCTGCTCCGCCTTCCGCCATTGTTGTCAATATTCCTCACGTTTTGGGCTGCTTTCAGCTTGACTGCACTTTCCTTATCCAAACGTTAACACAGGTCTCCTGGTATTCACCATGAACTACTGATATCTGCTCAATTGTCTTGTCTAATTGTGATTAACAGTCTAACTGTCTCGTTTAGTTGAATAAATGATTCGTATTTTACTGTGTTGTGCAGTAGTCAGGTGGGTCTTTGACTGAAACCAATGCAAATGATGAAGTGGAATTTGAACATCAGATTAACCACAAGATATCACACAGAAAAGACATTAGTGGAGAGTGTGCATGCAAATGAAACTAAAATATAGTCATAAATATTCTCACTGGTTAATTGATTAAGGGTTATCTATAGCCTAAAGTGTTTTCAGTAACTGCTTAAGTAATCTTACTGAAACAATTGAGTATTGTTCAATCCCAAATCCCTTGGGGTTGACCTTGACAGGACACTGAATACTCTCTTCTTTACAGATAAGGTCTGAAATTCCCTGGAGACGTGGGGGTGATCATGCACGACTTTCCTTGAGTGATAAATTACACTGACATTCTGTGTTAGACGACGAGGACAAGCACAGCCCTTATGTCAAGAGAAATAAGTCTGACACTTGCTACGGCACTGTAGATAAATCCAAAGTTCAGCCACGCTCGCATACATTCATCACTATAAAGCTAAACGATATAAAATGACAGACGACGACTCCCACGTCAATTTGAAGCAGCTAGACGAGAAAGCGCTCAGCGCAAAAACCACACTATCGAGCCACAAAAAGTGCACGCACGCACACGCGCACACCCACAGTGAAGAAGACACACAGGCATACAATAGAGTACACAAGCACACATACAGTGTATGTGTGGGAGCGTGTGAAAAGCGGCTGCCCCCTCCTCTCAGGGAGCACAGGAAGCTCGAGACAATACAGAGGCTTCATGCAGGGTTCAGCTCCAAACTGTTCCCTCCACAGCAGCCTGCCTCTGAGCAGGCTCAGCACTCGATTAGACCCACAACATATCCGCTAGGCTGGATATTTATAACTCAGGGAAGCTGCAGCTCCACGACACAAATTCTTGAGTTTCCTCAGGAGACATGCTTCACCGATTTGACAAATGTCAAAGTGTGTCGCAAGCATGTTAGGTGACATTCACCTTTTTACCTATGACGACAGTTGAAATGCATTTCCTTTCCTGGCAATCCAACCGGCACCCGCAAGCTGGTGAAATGACACCATGACGTTGATGTTGACCACATGAAAATGGGTTTATTGTTTTGTTGACGCTAATAAAGAGGGCTGGTGAAAGTTCAGAGAGTTCAAGAGTTGTAAGCAGGTGCAGAGTGACACACATTTTCCAATTTATTTGTGTTGCGAGGTCTTTGTGGTTTCTAAGGGTTGGCTGCTGCACATGAACACAACATTACTGTGAGTCAAACAGCATGTTATTGAGGGATAAGGGAGGACCTTGAAGCTGAATGTCAATCCACAAATCGAATTTAGAGATTTGTGTGCAGGAGGGCTATTAACTTAGCCATTTCAAATTCTGATTAGGCCCTTCACAGAGAAGCTGAGTGGATTCTCACAAGACAACACCAGGACGGAGAACAAGTCAAAGGATGACTAACAGATGTGTAGGAATCCATCACCTCACTTTAGAGACAATCACATTAGCTCCATTAAAGCTCGCCTTTGTGTGTTTTAAAAAAAAAAAAAAAATCCACGAAGGCAGTTTGTGGCCTCATCTATAAACACATCACAGCAAAAATGTAAAATATGTGGCTGGTGTGGCAAGTCAACAAGGACTTAAGTGATGATCAATAGCTGGAATTTATGTCGGATTTATGTCTTTGTAAACACAGGTCCATTTTCGGGACAAAGCTTGAGTTTGTTCTAAGACTCAACAGTTCACTCAGGAGCGCAGGAAGTCAGAGGCTAAAGCACTGATGCAAACCTTATGCCACTCTGGTGTCATGTCTTGTATCTGAGACACCATTTAGTCATTTGCCAGAACATTAATATGCAACTATTTCGAAAATTAATCAATAACTCAACAGTTTTTTCACAGCAAAAGTTCCAAAACTTCACAGGTTTGTTAATTAGTCTTCTATTAGAGTGAACTGAAAATATTTAATTCTGGTTACACAAAACAAGCAGAATACATCAACTTGGCTTTTTCACTATTATCACTATGACACATAACGGGACAAATTATAAATAAATTAATAAAGAAAATATAATCGGCAGATTAATCCATAAAGAAGCACCATACGTGTGGACGTTTTTGATTGTAGTTCGTAAAGGGTGTTCCACAAAGGTTCAGCGAGGTTTACATACAAATCTTATTAGAGCTGCAGTAAATTAAATCATCCATCTATATTCCCTACATCTTAGCCTTTCTTTCCCTCATAAGTCACAGGTTATGAACTTGTTCATAACAAGCCGGCATTTACTGGTCAATTATCGGAAAATAATCCACATTTTGCATCCCTATTAGTCAATAATAAAGCTATGAAATCAACTGCTTTTGAAAGCCTACCACAGTGCAATCTTCTTCAGCTCTTAAATATGAAATTTAAAGCTATAACTAACAATTATTTTCTTTGTCAGCTAACCTGCTCATTACTTCTCGATTTATTGGCCGATGGTGGCCAAAACACATTAAGAAGCAGGGAAAAATGCCTATTGAATTGCTTGCTGTGTTCAATCAGAGACATTCAGTTTATGATCACATGAAAACAAAGAAAAGCCACAAATCCTCACAATTTACAAGCTGGAAATAGGAAATGTTTGGTATATTGGCTTGAAAAGTTATCCAACCATGAACCCACTACTAAACTTGCTCCTTGATTATTTAATGTGAGAAATGCACCCATTTGCTCTTTTGACAAATAAAAGCATTCTGAACATGACTTCCTCCTGCCTCATGGTTTCCTCTTGCTTTAAATCAGTATGGACAGAGGCCTGTCCACTTAACAGTACTAGGACAGCAATTAAAAATTATATTCATTATCAATGAATCTACCAGTTATGTTTTTAATCATTTAGCTCCACTAAATGTCCAAACATAGTTAAAAAATGTTAATCACAATTTCTTAAAGCTCAAGGTGAAGACTGCAAATAGCTCTCTCCCTCAACCAGCTGTGCAAAGTGCAACGATATTTCACTTACAGCACAGAAAAGCAACAAATCATCACATTAGAGTAGCTAAGACCGGAGAACGTTTGCCAATTTTGTTTAAAAAATGACTGAAACAATAAATAGTACTAGACTTATTGTCTTATCAGCGCCGCTGAAATTCCCACATCATCTTTAGGAGCATTTGGAGAGGTAAGCATAACAGATTTGTAATAGCAATTTTCCTCTGCTTCTCTACTTTAACTGCTCGCTTTTGAATATGTAAGTAGAACAAAACCAAAAGAGTTTAAAAGAAGAAAGAGAAGCTGAGAATAACTTTGCACCCTTTGGCAACTAGTGTCCATTTCTAGTGTCATGTCCTCATAGAGGACACCAAATTCAGACTCGTGATTTGTTCCATCAGATGACTACACACATGGAGGAGCTACAGTACTGAAAGAGAGAATATTGCACCTCAAAGTAGTTTGCAAATTCCTAATGACACTGTGTTTGATGTGGAATTACTTGGTACCTTGGTTTCCAAAATTCAGTGAAGCCAGCTGAAGTTAATCTGTTTGTCCAGTGATGTAAGACACACAGTAATTTATCCCCACTTATCTCAGTACCATTCATGGGTGAGCTCTGACTTGCCTCTGTTGGTATGCATTACGTGAGAGGGCAGCACCTGAACAGGTGCCACTCCCTAAGTCAGCCTTTGATATTCAGAGAGTGAATCACACCAACAGTAACAGATTCCATGGGAATAAAAGAACCGCCGGTGAAAAAAAAACAAAACAAGGCAATAAAACATGACTAACTATTTCTATTCTCTGGACTAAATCTCTAAATGGACAATGTGACATTAAACAGTGCGTTAATTACACCCTACATGATTCAGTGTAAATCCACCCTCTCTACGCAACGTTGGGACCATTCAGTTACCAAGCAGAGCAGCAACAAGCAGCAGTTAAAAAGAACTCTTGAGCGGCCAATCTGCTGACCACTGATCAGTTCCCGGTGATGCAGCTATACCCATTCATTTCAGCGCCATTCATGGGTGAGCTCTGACTTGTCTCTGCCGGTATGCCTCATGAGCGTGGCAACACCTGAACAGGTGCCACTCCCCAAGCTAGTCAGTCTTTGATATGCGGAGAATGACTCACAATAACAGCAACAGATTCACCGGAATAATCGTGTTGCTGGTAAAAAAACAAGACAAAAAAACAAACAAAAAAAAACAACACAACAACAATAAAAGATGACTGTGTCTATTATCTGGACAATGTGACATTAAAAGGCACATAACCACCTGGTATGCGACAGTGAGTTAGTTGCACCCCATTGCATCATTCAGTGTCCATGCAGCTTCTCTAAGCCACAGGGTTACGGCTGTTCACATGGTCGCCATGCAGAGCAGCAATAAGCAGCAGTTACATTAAAAAGAACTCTTGAGTGGCCAGTTTGTTGACCACTGCTCAGTCCCCAGTGACACAGTTTGGCCTCCACTTGTCCCAGATGTCAGTCCTGCCCTTGTCTGTGTTGTCCACAGAGACATACAGGGATATTTCCTGTGTGAACCAACACCCAGACACACACAGTAAGCAATCACAGATATCCATCTAGTGTACATTTGCATGGGCATGACAATTCTCAGAAGTAAATTGATGCCACTAATATCAGCTTATCTGTGTACTCTAGACAGGAAGTTTACTGGAGGGCCAGGCACGTACACTCGGGCAATTGGAAGGGGTGTGGAGGATTAGAGACGGGGGGAATCTGGGTGGAAAGAGGTGGGGTGAGGGGGGGGTGAAGTTTCCTCATAGTCCCCAGCAACAGGGCCTGCTGGCAAGGCCTCCAGAATGTACTGTGGTTTACAGAAGAGATAAACATTGACTTTGCCACCCGGAGAAGCAAATCTGATTTCAACAACGGAAAACTGCACAACTTAAAACACAGATCAGACAAAGGGGAAAACAAACACTAAAGCACATTATCGGATACAACATTTCCTTTAAGAGCAACTTTTATGCTAAGCTACCGCTACAGTAGACATCTGTGATGAATTATTAAAATACACTAGTTTGATGACTAATGTCCTAATCAACCACAAAAAAAAAAGCCATGTGTTAACTTGTCATTTGGAACTCTGATTCATTTTTTGCTGAGCTCATATACTGTAAATTAAAACACACCCACTGTGGCATTTCAAAAATCAGCCACATATTTTGCATTAAACCAAAAACCAAAAAAAAAAAAAGAAAAGAAAAAAAAAAGACCTTTCAGAAACTGGTTAACACTTTAAGCTGTGCACACAACATTTTTAGTGTCAGGCTTTGGTGCGGCACATTTGGAAAAAAACAGCAGCCGAGGAATGAAAAGACGTCTCTGTGAAGGTCTGAGAGTGGAATAAACTTTGCTGGAAAAACTGCTGAGAGATTTAACGACTTTAATTCACTAACTGGCAAGGTGAATTATTGGCTTTTTCTTGGTAGGGTAGGGGGGGTAGAGAAGGGAGAAACTGATTACAGCTTCAGATGTGTTACTAAACCTGTGCCTTCTCACTCAAACAAAGTGATTTTAAAAGCCTGTCTGAGCAGGAGTGCACTCTGTGGCAGGCCATAGCTGCACTGCACTTATTAATAGCGCCTATAGGGAAAGCTACATCCGCTGTGACACACCAGGAGCCATCATATGCTGAATGTCTGAACAATATGACCACATGATGTCCATCACAGATGGTGGCTGTAATGTTGGAAGGGCGGGGGGGGGGGGGGGGGTAGATGAGTGAATGATACAGCACATGTAGCCTGCCTCGCGGAGCCCAGAGACCCGGGAGGAGGCTTCAGATGAGTAAAAAGCTCTCCCTACAGAAATAAACAGTTTTATCAACAAAACAACAAACACTGTGTTTCTTCCTGTGGGACAATGGACGGGCTTGTTTCATCTTCTCCAACAAGTTCACAGGCCCGGCCGTGATTTCAGCTCCCGGGTCAACGGCACAGCTTCCCAACAGAGCCCCGGCTCGTCGGGTCTCGGCTTCGACTTAGTGACACAGTCGGTATTTCGGGTTATTAAAACTCTCCTGGCGACAGTTTGAGTAAAAGTTGTCCCGTGTCGCTGTGGCGTCGTGAGCGCGTACAAGACGCCCGAAGTTATTAGCATGTTTTAACCCACATTGGCGCTTTAATGAAGACTACACGAAGGGCTGTTGGTGAAGCATACATTCAAATTAAAGCAAGTATTCAGAGAGTTACTGCCGTGTTTTACTTACACAAAGTTTCCCGACCACCGGACCGAAGTTCATCTTGGGAACTTCGAGACTGAGAGGAAATCCCGGCGACTTTGGGCTTCGCGTTAGACACCACCAGTGTGTGAAGTGTCGAAAACACGCAGTTAGAGTGGAAAAACAAGACAGCCGCACACGTCCAGCTTTAAAACGATCCGTCGTCCGGTTTGGCACATGAGTTTACTCTTGTCACAGGGTTTTCAGCGCTGGTCCCTCGGCCACACAGCTACGGTTAACGCACCACATACAGATTTTTTTTTCTCTCTTTTTTTTTTTTCTTTTTCCCCCCCTTGCCTCAGAGCCATGTGACGTCAGGGTCCACAGGAGCCAATCACAGCGCGTCTCCTTAGAACAATAATTAAGCAACGCATCTGCATATCTGCGCTAAACGGGACTTTTTTTCTTTCTTTTTTTTCACAGTTTCAGTTTGGAAGTGAATTGCGCAGCTCTGATTTAAGCAAATTGAAACAGGCTTTTATAATTCAAATGTTTCATCCCGTACTTTGATCTACATTTACTCATTAGTAACCCACTGCAGCCATTAACTAGCACATGTAATGTGTAACTAACTAATAATAACTAACTGATGTGCAACAAGTTGAAGCACCAGTGAATGAAAAATCCCAAAGTGCATCCATTTGGTCGGTCACACACTCCAAGTGGATTCCCAAGAAAAAATTATGATGATGAAAACTCATCATTTTTGCTGTTTTAGAGTTCGACACAGTGAGCATTTTGCAGCAGGAAGTCAACAGCTATTTATTTACAGCATAACATTATTCCACTGTTTGCACTAAGCTACATCAAACAACAAACATGGTTCCCGCTGACAACATCTTATCTGAAGTGGATTTGTGGTCTAAAAACTATCTGGGGAGGAAAAAGCGGAAGACATTTGGGTAAACCTACACTACCATTCCAGGGCCATTTACAAAACAAACAAATAAACAAACAGAGCCAAACAGCTAGAATAAATAAATCTCAGGCCTGTCATTTAGTCAGACAGTTTTGTGGTGAAACACAGATTGAGCAATTTCAGTATGCTGCTGTCTGGTGTATGTCTCACTTCTCCTACACCAGTCTACCAGTCTCTGATTAATTACACATCTTGTGACCAAAGTTCTGGTCACATCGAGGATCCTGGTTATTTCAGATTATATGTGAAAATAACAGTTGACCTCTAGTGACCCTTTTAATGTGGAACAAAAACTCTGAAGTGACATTTCTCACAATACACTGTTATTTACTCACAGCAAACTGCTGAATGTGAGCAAGGTAGTTAAACTCCAAAAAGAGAAAAAGAAAACAGCTAAACAGAAGCGGATAACATTAATATCACAGAGATTGTGCTGTTGGCAGTGGAAGAAGGCGATCAGACTTTACATCAAATCATCAAATCTGACACGCGCAGTACAGCACTCATTCAGATACACAACAGTGGAATCACATCCTCATCTGCCAAAGTTAAACATGTGTTTCAATTAAAACTATCTAGGAAAGTTCCATCTGTATCATCCACTTGGAGCACATCCTGTGCTCCTCCTTCTGAGGTCACTGACTGTGTGCTCAAAAACAGGAAGTGTATGATTGAGTTATTTGCAGGCTTATCCTGAGCAAGTCAGTATTTATGGCCACTGGGTTGATGAGTTCAGACAGTAGACTTTTGCAATAACAAATATCACCAAAAATTCTGCAATTCATCATTTGAAATTTGAGGGAGAATTTTTGACTTTGAGGATTGATTGTTAAATGCAGTGTGGGTCAAACGTAATTTGCATGTCCTGCGTGGGAGCTGTGGTTTTGTATATTTGTGTGTATGTGGTGCAGTGTGCAGCAGATGAGGGTGACGGTTTTTATTTTTTTTTGCCAAAGAAGTGACCTGCGGAGAAAGAAAAAATAAAGGGAAGGAGAACCTTCCTGAGCGTCAGTAACTTATCTCGTGACGCCCGCTGGGTATTGTTTCACTTGCTGTTTAGGAAGGTTGAAAAAAAAAAAAAAAACAATGACACAGAGCTGAAAAGCTAAGACATAATCCTTGGCTGCACTCCGACTGCTGCATGCTTCCCATAAATGAGTTTGATTTCATTTTGTTGTAAAATTAAAAGAAAAATACCTAGAAGTGCTAATTTAGTTGTATTTTTTATCCGAAAACAGGACAGGAAATTGCATAAGAACGGACCCCCGTTATTTGAACAGGAGTGACGTGACGAGGACAGAGACTTCACATCATCTTAGATGAGACATGAGATAAGACGTGTTCTGTGACGTTTATGAAACAGTTTAACTGTTTAAAACAATTATGCTATTAGTATTCGTAGAGAGGGCTAATGTGATCGCACCCCTCTGGACACATCCAGAGAGCCATGACTGCACGTTGTGAGAGGTCACAGTGTGAATGTGCTGAGATAAGAGGCCGCAGCCTGACACAAAAGCTGATGATACTGTTTATTTTTCTTTCATTTGTGTGGTGGATCGGACCATGACATTCATTTAGTGCACTCTTCCTGGTCACGCACACAGACACACAAGTGTTGTGAAAACACATCAACATGTGTTGATTGAACTGAAAGGATATTAGTGATCAATAACTTCACTTAGTCTTTAACAGTGAATGATGCAAGTTTGGCAGGAAGTTAATGTGCAGGCCTCGCTGAGTGACCAGTGGATGTTGGGTTCACGTGTGGGCCGAGCCAACATGGCAGCAGCGTTGTGGCAGGGAAGCGCGACTTCCTAACCCGGCAGTGGAAATGATTAAATAAAACAAAATTATTTTAAGGACAAACGATTGAGGTGGTCAGACAGAGAGAGATTAAACTGAAGGGGGAAAAAATAACAAAAGGGAAAAAATAAAAAACAAAACCTCCACCAATCAACATCTGACCGGCTTCCTACAGCTCCCAGATGGGAAGTTTAACAGTGGACCGAGGCCCTGCGATGGGTCTGGGGGGTGGCCTACTGCGCCACCTCCCACGCAGCTCTGTTATTCTTTCTGTCTCTCTCTCAACAATAATGAAATCATTAACGTTATACCTCTGAGGTGGACCCTGCTATTCTGCCCCTGCTGCTGTCCCTTAGCCTGCCCTTTGCCACCCCCCCAACTTCCTCCCCGGCCAGGGCCCTCGCAGGGTCAATTTACAACCGCACAAGACAAAAATCACCCGCATCCTAAGTTTAAAGTCCAGCTGAGGGGAATGTCATTAGCTTTGCACGTATTTAATCAGAAACCAAAGTATTTGACAAATAAAATAAAAGTAACAAAAGGTGCATCTATGAAATATGGCTACAGAGTTGGACTTTATATGTGAGATAATGCTAATGTGTCTAAAAACTCACTTTATCTCAGCTACACATAAGAAACCTTTTTAGTAATTTGTTTGTTGCCTTCAAGAATTACATTTGTTAGTGCATGAGTTTTCAGTTTTTCAGTTGACTGAGAAAATTGTTTTAGATAGAAGACTACATAAGGCAGACTTCGGCAACATAAAAAGGGACACAATTCCAGGAAATCCTCATGGTTGGCTTTTCAAAATAAAATGAATAGTAAAGGATAGAGAACTTTGGAAGACTGATATTGTGTATCTTTAAAACAATGGACTCTTAATACCAGTGGAAAAAATTCATCTCCCGACAAGTTCCCAAAGTCATTAGACAAAAGCAAAAGACAAACGTTGTTGGCAAAGTATACTGGAAATATATTGTCAAGCGCCTTATTGTCAGATCAACTCGCACTCCGAATCAAGGCTGTGAAGGTGTTTGCTCGTCAGTCACAAAAAAGGGTTAAAAGTCCGGCTGATGAGAGACAAAGAGGCTCAGGCAGGGAGTCAGAGGCGTAAGAGAGGAGCTTATTGACTGGTTTTATCCGGCTGAGGCCGGGCAGCATATTAATTGGCAGATTACGACTGAGTTAGGAATGCTTGTCTTTGTTGAGATCTTTGTGGTGATGTCATCGGTGTGCTCCCTGGCACCACCTGGGCAGGTTTCACAGGAGGAGCCCGTTTTAGGAAACAATTCAGATGTTGTAATATGGCCTGATTAGTCACCTGACTCTGACTGTGTGACTGTTATGTTTCTTTAAAGCGCTTTTCGACAAAAGACAGACTTCGGTCAGCAGGGCCCATAAAGATTAGCTCCCTGGTGAACCGTGTAAACAAATCTGTGTGTTTGTGAGAGCTGCATACAGGAATGTGGAGGGTGTCAGCGTTCCATATGCTGTTGTGTACACTGTGTGAATTAGGAGGGAAAATGGCATGGATAAATAATAAGACAGATAAGTTTGAGTGAGTAAAGACGATTGGAAAAAATAGAGATAGTGAGTCGTATGTGTGTGTGTGTGTGTGTGTGAGAGAAGGCGGTGAAAGAACATGAGAAAGTGTGCTGGAAAAAAGACGGCGAGTGGGAATTAAAGGAGGACTTGTGGCAAAGCCCACAGTGCTGATGTTAGCTGTCTGATCCACTGAGAGACAGTTGGCAGCCGACTGTCTACCAGCCACAAATGTACAGTAATTCAAAGCATGCGACGTGACGCCGTTCCCTGAAAGCGGGGGCTGCAGTCATCCACTCACCCTCTCACCAGCACACACACACACACACACACACACACACACACTGAAGCAATACACTCTGTAAAAGTACTAAATGCGCTCCATTCCACGTGATGCAATTATTCACAGCTCCATGGCAAATTTGGGCTGGAGCTAATCTCATAACTAAACGGCACGGCGCCTCTTGCAAAAAAAAACAGATCTTCTAAACAACTGCAAGCAATTCAACTTATTGGTGTTGGCAGCCCAACTTTACTGCACCCAAAGTTTAGAAGAAAAAAGAAGTCAGCAAATTTAGTATGATTGTCACTACACAGTCAATAGTCAAATAGCATTTAATGCATCAATGAATTAGTATTTGGCAGCTGCATAACTGATCTTCTGTTTCACAGTAATCATCGCAGAGAAGTATTTTGTTGCTGCCATCTGCACCAATTTCTGTGTTGGAAGATTAAGATTAATAGCATAAAAACCAAGAAAGGAAACAAAGGAATAGCAGCGAAGAGCTGGTGAAAGGAAAACAAGATTACATCTTTTGTAGGTTAGTTCTCATGAGCTTCACATGACTTGCATTTAGCCCTTCTCTCGCTTCTCCCCTCCTCTCTTAATTCTTCCCTTTTCTCTCTCTCTCTCGCTGCACTCCCCCTCCCTCCCCGCCACTCCTCCTCTCTGTGCAGCACATAGACTTCCTGTGTGTCCTGGCCTGAATGGTATGTGCATGGAGTGGGTGTCTGGGAGGCCTTTCATCCGGCATGGAAAGAAAAGAAAAGTCAAGAGAGAGAGAGAGAGAGAGAGAGAGGGGGGGGGGTGAAAAAAAAGGAAAGTGAGAGAAGAGAGTCATCTTTAATCCGTCTGAGTCAGAGCAGTTGTCCAGAGGCGAGTGGGGTGGGGCGTATTAGATGGGGTTGAGAGGGCTCTGGTTGTGCCAGGGATGTGTGTGTAGCGTCTGGAGGGGAAGAGGGAGGCCTGCTGGGAAAGCCTGCAGCCTGCCTGTTTGCCTTCCTGGGACAGATGACATCCGGCTGGGACACGGTTTGCACGGCTGAGTGCAGATACCAAACGTGAGCAGGTAGAACGGGTAAAGATCAACTGAAGTTTTCATGCTCTGCTGTTGCAAAGGGCTAAGTATAAAGTGAAGAATATAAATCAAGCAAAATTTGCAATTACAAAATGGAAAAAGAAAAAAAAAGGAACCTTGAAGCCCCTGCAGTTTTGGCTGCATCTGTCAGACAGGGTGTAGCAGGCTGCTGAGTGCCAGGCCTGACTAGACCCTACCCACACTGTGGAGGGGCACACATGCAAGTCTGTGAGACTCAGTCATGTCATGGAAACAACCTGCAGTTGTGTGTGTGTGTGTGTGTGTGTGCGCACACACAGAATGTAAAGACTTGGCCAGATGAGGTTACCTTTAATAAGAAGAAAGTGTACACTGCCATCTGCTGTTTGGACTGAACCGAGGTTTAATTGTTCCTGGCAGCTGCACAGAGAATATATCAAGCAGTTATTTGACTCATATGTAGTTAAACAGACAGCACATAACCTTTGAATTGCTGAAGCATTACTTACTTACATAGGCTGCTATTAAAAGCAAACTTAACTTAAAGTAACAACAAGTATACATTCTGCAGTAACACATTTTGTTAGTGTTTTAGTATTATGACGTTTCTGGATGAGTATTACTGCCGCATTGATCTGTACGTTGCATTTTACCGCTGTGGGGCTCATTTTAACAACTATAACTACTTTATATACTGCTGGGCAGTTTGATCTACAGCAAAGCATCATATTCTATAGGATCATCATGTGCTGGCAGCGTCACTGTCCCATGGGCACCCGGCATCTACAAAAAGTCAACTTTTCATGAGCTCAGAAAAACAGGCCTGTTTTCAGTCAGCCAGGACGAGTGAAAACAAACTCCACTTACACCCACGTGAAAAAGATGAAAAACAAACGCGAACGACAGAAACAGTGAATCTTGTGCTTTTGCTGCATATTTATTTGAACACAACACAAGTATATACAGTTTGAAAATAAATTCTTTCAGAGATAAAAGAAAGAAAAAGAACTTGGCCTAAGGGAACATCACCAGTGATAAGCAGGATGACTCTCACACTTTTCAGCTTCTTAACACTCAAGCACGTAAATCAAATCTTGAATACAGAGAATGTATTGAGATATTTCAAATCAAATGTAAGTAAATGCACTACATTGTCTACATAACTGTCTGAAGAATAAAATAATTATTGAACATTTCCAGCAGTTTCATTTGATAAACTGAATGATATGGGAATAGGATTTAAAAGGCAGGAGTTTCCGTCGAGGAAAGAATAGCAGAGAAATAGAAACAACAACCAAAAACCAAGCAATAAAATTCTGAATGAAAACTTTCATCACATTTGATGAGCTGATATATTTATACTTAAGTTAGCATTGTTTTCTATTTTCTCCAAAGCAATGCAGATCTTAAGATAGTAGGCTGTGAGAAAAACACATTACATCACACGTCTGAATAAGCTGAAATAGTAGCACGACTGTAGGCTGGATTTTCCAAGGACACGTAATACGGCTTTTTTAAAAGTTACACACAGCTTTCCTTCACTCACACTCACACACTCTCTGAGTCATCGTGTTCATGTAAAGGACACTGACGGACACACCGAGCATCCTCAGGTGACAGATGGCCAAATCATTTTTAGTCAGCTCAGTGTTGCTGTGAGTTCCTGGCATTGGAGATAACAGGATTAAATGCTCCAGTAGTCCTAGCAAACATCTGCAGGTTATACAAGTTGGACACAGCGCATGGCAGTGAACAATACAGCTTGCATATAACATACTTGTTTCTTTGATATGGTGTGATGTAAAAAAAGAACAAAACATTCTGGTCAGAAACTCTGATGGCACTAAAACCCAACATGGAGAGGCACAGTTAGTTAGAAAATTGATGCACAACACATGTAACTAAAATGTGAGTCTGTTTCCTTTTTAAATTATGTAAACGTCTCTTTGTGTTTTTGATAAACAAATTCTGAACTTGCTTAATAAATAAATAAAATAAAAGGTGTTGCCCAACTAAGAGTAAAAGAAAACTCAACATAGGTGGGTAAGATTTTGAATGGACACAGCAACAGGAAGTGTTTGGAGCGAGATTTGTCAGCATGAAAACTTGTTGCCAAAAAAGTAGATTCTAAAGTTCCAAGGCCTCCTGCCAAAAAGTAATCTTCACACCAGCAGTGTCTGTAAAACCTTTATGAGGTGGCATAAATCAGAACGTTGATGCTGCTCCTTGTAGGTCTGCATAGCAAGGTGTGATTCCTTCCCCTGGCAGGAAATCATTGAAATTTAGGGAATGTAGTGTAAAATCTTTATCAGATACTTTCTTCTGTGATGCGTAAAAGTACACGCTGTTCGTACTGCCTTGGTTGTACCGCTTCTCTGCAGTATGACACTTCCATCAAATCTCACTGTCCAGATCTTTATATGCTGCTGCTAACTTGGTTGCTAAGCAGACAATCACATTGTTTTTCTGTAACACACAGGACGGAGGGACAGTACTTATGAAAGCTGGACAGCTGCTCAGGAGAAATCCCATCTTTGGCTTTATTTCTCTTTAATTCAGGCCAAATGTCTGCAGACAAACATTTTTGCACTTCCTTCTGTCCTCCTTCTATGCGTTCTGCTATCCATGCCTTTTCTCCGTCTCTTCAGTACCTGCCATGAAAATATGCCTCTGCACAGCTGGAATGGAGCGTTGTATCCAGTTTCTTGTGATCCAAGGAGACCCGACTTACCCAAACTCAGCTACATCTGTAAATCCACTAAAAACTTTGGAGTTTACCACACGGGGCCATGCAGAGGATGGAGTTAGTAGGAAAGTAGTGGAGAGAAGCTGTTGAGCTCGAAAACAAGAAACAAGTATTGGAACAATCAAGTCAATCAGGGATTGCAGAATGGATTTATACAGTGTTGGTTTATACTTGATTCTACCACTGCACCTGGCTTTAGTCCATTGATGAAGATGAGGTTCTTATAATATGCATTAGTAGAGGTTACTCAACAGAAAATCAAGCTGAAATGTCCCAAATTTCCTGGCTCCAGATTCTCAGTTGCGAATATTTGATGAATAGTTTCAGACATTCATATTATATTTTTTTAAGTATAATTTTACATGCCCAATTAAAGTTTAGATCTGCATGTGGTCTAAATCCGCATGTGACACGCAGAGAGGCCACGTGAGTCAGTTTCTTCTAGGTGTAATTCTATTCCAGGCTTTGACCTTTTCACACAGTGACCTTTTCAGCTGATAGAGGAGAATCAGTCCCTCCTTTGAGGGAGTATTTTTCTGTTTTACCTGTACTGTTCTTTGATCCAGATAGATAGAATGACAAAGGCTTGCTGATAGATGGCAAGTTTAATTATTTGGCACTCATGGCTCGCTGAAAAGAGATTTCCCAAGAAGTCCAACTTCAAATGCAATACACATCTGTGTATCTGGTTATTAGAATATTTCCATCTGTTTTCTCGCTGGACGTTAGAAGAGAAGATTGACACCAAATCTGTTGGCTTAGCTCGGCATAAAAACTGGAAACAGGGACAAGTCAACACACCAGGCCAAGAAATAGTCATACAAGTAAAATTATCTATTTTACACAACAGTTGTTGTCCAGATTAAATAAAAATTCAGAGGTGCTGGAAGGCAGATTTTGTTACGCCTGGACAGAAATGAGTATTCATTTCTCCCAGCCTCCAATCTGTATGCTAAGCTAAGCTACTTGCTGGCTTTAGCTTCATATTTACAATAGAGTGTAGGGAATAAGTGGCATCTATCTTCTCATCTAACTCTTGGCAAGAACACAAATAGCTTCTTTACAAAAATGTTGAAATGTGAGGGAATCGCAGCCGAATTGTTTTACCTGGCCTGGTGAACTCCAAGATGGTTTAATTAAGGGTTTGTTCTTCATCTCAAGGTTTAGGTATGTAAAACGCACGCTAGTTTTTTATTCAAACGCTGATGGTTAGAGGCAGTGGTTTGTCGGCAAATTTAAAAGAAGCTTCTTTCACACATAAGTCACAAGTGCTCCTATGAATAGTTTTAACTAGTGACTACCTAAATAATGTCTGGACTTTTTGTGCAGTTCAAGCAACTACACAATACAACATCAACGTGGTAAACTAGCAACGACCTGCCATCCAAACTAAAAGAGTGCTTTCGTGGTTCCTTTACACATATCAGAAAATTGGACTTTGTATGGTTCTCTGTTTCATCTCTTTGCTGAATACAGTTTTTGAAGATTTACTGTAGCTGATTTTTCCACTGTACAGTATGAGGGCTGCCAGGCCTTTCAAGAATTGAAATTTGAATTCATTAAGTAGATGAAAAGAGAGAGCCAACACAGAGTTCAACACAAAGTCACTTTATTAAGTTTAGGGGCAAGTGGAGCAACCGAATGATGGATCTTTCTGATCAGGATTTCTTTGTTCAAGTGGATGCTGCATCTGCCTGGGAAGAAAAGACAAGGGAGTGGGAGTGAGAGTTGGCTGAATGTCTCCAAATAAAACAGCTGTCCCGGTATTTGATGAGCCAGATGATCCAAAAAAGGCAGCTCCAGTCAAGCCACACATCAAAGGTCAAAATTTAAATGCAAAAATCAAAAATCAAAAAAAAAAAAAAAAACTCCCAGAGGGTCTTGAAAGTACGCACCATTTACCCAGAATTTGCAGCCTATGTAATGTTTCAGCTGCCTGTCTGGTATGAAGTCACTTTCCTCCAAAAGAGCCAGAGGCTGACCAGTAGACTTTAGGGAACGTGGTGCATTGCATTTCACATCGGTGCATCTTCTGTCCCGGAGCATTTGCTTTGACAATGTGTTCGGCTTGTGGGGTTGAAAATGTCCTACATGTGGATGTTTCTAAAACTCCATATGATCCATGCCAATTTAACACTGTAAAAGCTTTTCTAAACTCATCTCTCATACATTCTTTCATTTTTTTAAGCACATGGACACCATCGGCTCTTTTTAAATGTCAGTCAGCACAAAGTATGGACAAGAAGTTCTGACAAAATTAATGTCCTATATTTCTTACTTTCTGTTTTCTCCTCTGGAACATTAGAGAGACACAGTGCAGTAAAGAAAAAGAAGCCTTAGGAAATTTCAAAAATGAATGACAACATAATGACATTACACCAAACATTTTGACAGCCTGGAGGACTGTTTGAGGGCAAGTGCCAGCACATCCGGTCCTGGGAAGGTCACAACACCAGCCTGATTGGCAGTCCGTCTAAAACACACTCCATCCTATGCAGAGAGTCCTCTTCACACATCTATTCATAATCCTTGAAAACAGGTCATCGAATGCACAGGTGTCAGAATATGACATTTCTCAATCAAAGATGTGTGTGTGTGTGTGTGTGGGATATTTATATCCCTTTCGAAAATGTTTTTTGTTGCCTCTCAATAACACAGACACTTAAGTTCTTCCATGTTTGTTTCCCCACTCATTTCATCCTCTCTCGTGGTTGTTCCTTTGTTCCCATCTGTCTGTGTGTGCTATTTGGTGTAGCAGAGGTGTGCCTTCGGTAACAGTCCAAAACAAAGTTTCCCTGCTGTCGTTTTCACATGTCCTCCTCTTTACCGTATGTCAGCTAGTACACCAGATCCTCAGTGTTCATGCAGTAAGGGTTCATCGTTAGTTGATCTGCTGCACCTGACCTGACCTACCCAAGTTTAGTGAACTCTGAGTCCCGCTCTTCTCTGCTGCAGCCAAGGGTGGTGGTGGTCCTGGGACATTGGACTTTGCTGATTTCCTCCAGGGCACTGGCCAGAGAGTCCAGGTCCCCCGAGTCCTGGTGCTGGACTTCCCACAGACTCAGAATCACAGACGATGGGCTCTCCTGACATGCAAAGTAACACAGATTCCTGCACAGGAAAAGCAGAGTTTTTTTTACCAGAGTAGATCACACAGCAAGGATAACGATGAGACAACGCTGATGATATCACTATGACATCATCATCAGGGTTATCTTTTTTTTTTTCAAACCAAAGAGCAACATCAGGTATTATGCTACTGCTTTTACAGGCTGAGTAGTAAGTAAACTTAACTTCATGTGTAAAAATGGTGGAGTGCCCCTTTAAGATTTCTTGGAGTTGCTTTTATCATACACAAAAGAAGATGTTTTACCTTTTTATTTAATGTATACTCACCAGATGAATTACGTGAATCAGCAGTTTACTTGTAGAAAAATAAATAATAAAAATGTTTTCTCTACAGAAATATCAACATTGCCAAAATGAGACGGAGCAATGTTTTAATTTAAATAAAATCAATTGCTCCCACAATTAGTCAGCAAAGATGAGCTAAACTGATTTGATTTGGGGTTAACAATAGTTTGGGTGCCCTGAAATTCAGTTCCAGTTTGCAGTGTGATGTGTGATGTGTGTGATCTGAACTAACAAGCTGTTGTTCTTCTGCTGCTGCTGTGATGACTCTTATCCAACAGGGTGCACTGTTTCATTACATTTCCTTTCTACCCTTCTTCCCCCCCTTGGTGTGATGCTGTTCCCACACATTCTGAGAAATAATTGTGAAAATCAGCTTAACTAGGTAGAGACATTGCCATTACATGCTTCCAGGCGTGTTCAACTTGGCTGGAAAAAAAACAACCAAAATCCTCTCTCATTTCTCAGTCACAGCTGTTTGTTTTTAGACTCGTTTAAATGAAATTCCTTAATCTCATAGCTTCTGTTATCATTTCTTATTCTCTTCATGTTTCTGCAGAAACAGAGAATACTTGACTTTCACTACTCTTTCCCTTCAAGAGCTTAATGGAGGTGATTGCGCAGATGTTCACAGCTGTAAGTACGTGATTATCGACTTCTCCTCTGTACCACCTAATGACATATGGATTAATAGACATATGATTGAGCTTACACGTTCTTCTCAGGAAGCTCAATGCTGTCACCAACAGTTTGACCAACAGTGAAGTGACCACGAGACCAGTCTAAAGACACAGGTGTGCCTCAGGGATGTGCGAATTCTCACATTCACGTTGTGTACAAATGATTGCACAAGCAACAATCCCAGCCAGATTTGTCAGATATTCTGATATTCTACTACCATCTTATGGACTTATGGATGCAGACATCGACATTTCTGGATGTAGTTTTGAGGTTAAAATGATTACTGATCCAGAGCATCTGGGCGAATGCATTTTTATGCAACAACTTTCATGTCCAAGAAAAACTTTCCTGCTCAAATAAAATAATCTTGAATCTTGAAGCACAAACAGAGATCTGCCCATACCGAACAAATAAAATCCTCCACAGCCTACGCAAATACTGACCTGGCACAACCTCTGGAGAGTTTAGCAGGGGTTGAGGGATGGAACACATGCAGAGACGCTGCTAATGAATGAGCGCTAGCATGAACACATTTTCTTGCCAGAGGCTGGCCTGTCAGCGGTCTGAGACCTTCGTTCAGATTTCTGCAGAACACGGCATCTTCTCTGGGGTAATTCTGACTGTGCTAAAGCTGGCCCTTACATCTCTCTCTCTCCTCACTCCCTCTGTGTGCATGTGTTTCTCGATCTATAATGAAATCAGCAGTGTGGCGTGTTACTGAGGGCTGGTTGGTGATGGAAGATTAGGGCTGACACGGTGCCTAAATTCAAGATTAAAAATAGTATTCAAAGCAGGGCAACGTTCACATGGTGGAGGGGCCAGAACCTGCAGCAGTCCTGCTTTCTAGTCATTACTCTGTAATAACACCTGAACAAACCATACTTCATTGTGTAACACATAGATGACTTAGCTATAAGTAAGTGACAATTGCATGTAGTAAAGAATGAGCATGAAATGTGGGTTTTAGGGTGCTCTAACTCATACCTGTCAATGTGGAGCTTTTGAGCCAAGAGCTGCCAGTCCTTCCCCTTGGCATTAGCAGTGTCAAAGGTGGCGCTGATTCGTTGACGAATGGACAGGGGTATTTTAAAGGCCCTTGACCCTGTCTGAGAGGTGATGGTACAGTCTGACTGAGTGAAGAAGGGGACTACTCCCTTTTCATTCTGGCAGCAAGACAAGAAAAAACAAAAGAAAAGAGGTGTAAGGGTGATCTCGATACTGCAGCTGAAAGTCTCAGTATGAAGACAGGGCCAAGGACTTATCAAGACACTTTGCAATCTATACATGAAAAGCTCCCAAAGAGGCTCATTAAGCAAGCTCTTAAATCAAATTAAGAATTATTCAGTGTAATAAAAAATCCTATTAACAAGCTGCATGACTGCCCCCACTCCGTGCACACGCCGTCTGTTTCCGTGAGTGGCGCTCACCTCCACCACAGACGTATAGACCTGCAGTATCTGTTCCTCGCCTTTGACCTGTCGGACGCTGATCTTGCAGGAGAGCTGAGATGAGGAGTGGCTGTATCGCTCCAAAGAGAAGGCACACTGCAGGGGACGCTGGTTACTGGCCCACACCTGAGAAAAGGAGAACTCCTGCAGAGCGAGGACAGATGGAGGGCGGACAGAAAGAGCAATGAAAGGATTAGGCAGAGGAGACAACAAACTCATTAAATCCTTGCGAAAGACGTTAGCTGGATCCTGCTTTGCCACCCACTTTGCTGTTTGCATGATTAATTAAGACCGAATGAGTGGCCTCTTTAGCCAATCAATGACATTAGCTAATCAAGGAGTTTACCCATCAGAAAGAACAGCAACATTTAGGGTTCTAGGAAAGAAAGTATATCCTGTTACCATCAGACAGTGCTGGAGTCATTAGTGCAGCAATGTACTAAATTAGACATTATTTTACTTACTGTTGCCTGGGAGAAATAATTAAGTTACTTGACCCTACAGTTACTTTACCTTCTTCCATGCATTCATCAGTTTGATAAACATTACAGACCTAAGCCCACATTATAAAGTAATGATATAAAATCATCCTCTGTAGATCCAGTTAGACTTTCCCAGCGTCCCTTTGTTGGCTTTGTTATGTTATTTTTTTTCCAAATTCTGGCACTCTGAATATGTTCAAATATGCTTGTAAATTGGTTAGATCAGGAGGAGCAATGCGTTTATGGAATAAAGGCACAGATCCTTAATTTACCCAGTTTGCACTGCACTTCCCCCAAAATGGGGAGCTGAAAAGTAACAGAGCTCTGGAGTGAATGGATTCTTAAGGCCAATTTTGACTTCCATTACTAACTACTGCGTGACCCAGACAATGACACAGTGAGAACAGGTCAAAAACACTGCTTTACAGATGATTCATACCCTCTTCAGATCCATCAGACAGGAGGATGGCTACTTGTAAAAGCCTCCTTTAGGCAAAAGTGGTGTCCGAATGAAAGCCTACAGTCATCTTCCCTGTAGGACCCTCACATAGTGGCTCTTCCCGCTCCAAGAATACCTTGTTGGTATTCTGGAGGCACTACGGTGGGCTAATTCCACTAATAGGGTGTCACTGGTGGGATAAACATCACAGGGCAGAGCAGAACATGCAGCATGCAGACCCCTAGGAAGATAACAATGAGATGTGTGTGTGTGTGTATATGCCAGCCTGGCAGTCCTAATTAATATTGTAAGGGTGTGTGTGGGTGGGTGAGATAGCTAGCCTTAGTGATGTCCTGCTGTGCCCTTGCTACTGTCCTTTGGCTCTGATGTGACCAAGCAAGAAAAACGGAAACTGGTCGAGAGAGAGCGAGAGAGCGAGAGAGACAGAGTTTGGATGGGGGAACAGAGGAAGCTGAGAAGGATGAAGGTGCATGGCTTCGTAACAGATTTGTGGCTCTAAAGTGGTTTTCTTTTTAGATTAGAACTGAGATGCACATGCAGTAAATCTCATCGCTGCCTTACACCAACACACACACACACACACACACACACACACGGTCACACTTATAAACTACCTACCTGGCAGGTGGTGAAAGGCTTGATGCTCCAGAGTAATTGTGGGACGTCCTGGATGGACACCTGGAGGCTGAAAGTGTTCCCCCGGAACAGCATCATTTTAGGCTCCTCCAGCAGCCGCCCGCCCCTGCTGCGCTCGCCCACTGCAACCTCCTGATAAGGACCAGTGTGGGTTGTGTTTTTGGAGGGTGAGGCGGGGGTTAGGGAAGTAGAAAAAAAAGGCAGATATTTTATAAGGTTGACAGACCACATGTTCCAAGCCTGGACTCAGGTACAGCACACAGATTTTTATGTTCACTGATACTACACAAGAATTTATAATAAACCTACAGCTTACAGGTCACATGAGCCTCATTGTCATGGGTTATCTATGGTGACAGCCATTTAATCATTTTAGGACATATTTCACACAAAAATGCTAAACATGCTTCTTACTTCTTAATTTGACAGTTCTTTGGTGTGATAATAAACATGGACGACAAAACAAGCACTTTGAAGTGGTCACCTTGGGCTTCTGGAAACTTTCTGAGGATGTGCTCATTTTTTCATAGACCAAATGATTCATTGATTAATTGAGGAAAAAAAACTGCACATTAATGGAGTCCCAGTTTTGCAGTTTCAGCTGCTGTGTTTGAAATTCCTCTTTCGAAAAGTTTCAGGACAAACATTTTCCTAAAACCCAAAACAAACAAAAACCAAATGCACATCCACACCAGCAGCTTTTAGTAACTGTTTGTGTTGAGTCGGAAGCCACGACTTTTATCTGTCAGTTCTCTTTGCACTTGAGAAACCGTGAGCATGACGTAAATGAAAAATGAAAGCCACAGGTGCACTGTCCATTATTAAACTCTCAAAAGGCATCCAGACTGATTGGCCCTTAAAAGTCAAAAAGCTCAACAGCGGCCCCCAAGAACCACCGCTGCTCACAGCGCATAACCAGACACAAAATGCATCAAACCGACAGACTGCATGAGCTCAGAGCCCAAAAATCAGATAAAGAAAGCAGCCTAAAATGTTATCCAAACAGCCTGACGAGACACAAACAGAGAGAAAAATCAAAACAACATTGTCTTCTGTCAATATTATACCTTTTGGCTTCCTGCTTTGTGATACTGTATTTTTCTGGATCTATGGAGAACAATAACATCCATGTGTTGGTATGTACTTGCATGGTTGTGTTTACATTTTCTGTATCTTGGGGATGCAGGCAGGGGTGGGGCTGTGTGAGTTCTGTATACATGGTGCTTATCCTGCCAGTCAGACAGCGCAGAGGGGTGGATGGGGGGTGCAAAGCATACAGGGCTGTCTCGAATCTGATCAATTCCTGCTGCAAGCTCACAGGGGAAATTAATTGTTGTATGAAGCACAAACAAAAGCCAACCAAAAAAAGAGCAAATGAGCAAATAACCATGTCTGACTGATGGAGAGGTGGAGTGAATTGGCTCTTGGCACCTCCATCCAATTTCTGTTTGTTCGCATGCAGTTCTACCTCTCGAAAGAAGCCAAAAGTGAAACAGGTCTCGTGGTTGTACGGGACAACCATCATCGCTACTTTAGAAAAGCTGTGTGTGTTTAATTAAGAAGCAAATGACTCTTGCAAAAAAGTATTTTTTGGCTGCAGAGAGCCTGAACAGAAAGCCTGTGCCCACACTGCAAGGACAAGGGCAAACTTCTCACAAAGTACCACTTAAGAGCGCAACGATGAAGTGGTGTTGCATCTGAGAATGTGGCTCATTTTAATGTGTTCAAATACTTGTCATGTGGAATGCAATGCTGAAACACATTTAATTAACAGAGAGCAAATTAAATTACACAAAGAAAGGGCAGAGAAGCAACCTTGGAGCATCTGTTGTCTTTGTAATTAAAAGTCCCTCTTTGTCTCCTAGTCATCAAGCATCTCCCTGTGGCAATGTTACTGAACAGGCAGATCTTCAGTGGAGCACGAAAAACTCAGACAGCAATTCTTCTGGGCAAAACCACCAACCGCACTGCCAAACCCCTGCAATTAAAATCTGTTATATCATATATTTATACATATTTCATTTGGATTCTGTTGGAAGCTCAGTGGATGGCAATGTCCATCATACTAAAGCATTTAGTTTTTTTGGTGCTAATGAGTGAACATGTTTGCTGACATTGACGTATGGCTTAAAGCATTCCTAAGTACAGCCTTACAGAGCCAAGGCAAACAAAGTAGGATTATTCATATGGCATCCTTCGCTTTTTGTACTGCTTGCTTCTACACTCTCCCTCTTCCCTTATACCTGAAATGCATGGGGTGTGTCGTCCACACAGTAGACCCTGAGGGTGAAGCCCAGAGAGTTGCTGGTGTCCGGACTACCAAATACAGCCAGCCTCAGTCGCTTGGCTGCCTCCTGGTTCAGGGGCTCCCCTACCAGGGCGTAGCGACCTGGATGCTCCAACAGCACATGGCACCTGTGGGCCTCCAGCAGACAATAGCAGACAGTGCTCTCCTCGTCCACTGACATCACTTCCTTTGGAAGGAGGAAACACAAGGAGAGAGGTTAGTTCAGGTGTATTAAGCAGATATTCTGAGCCATTTTAGTGTTAATCATGAGAACATCTCAATACTGTCTTGCTGATGACTTTGACCAAAACATATCTTCAGTCTATACCAAACAACGTAAACAAATTTGTACTAATGCAATTCTTAGTTTCTGACTTGGAAAGGGGAGAAAAACTGTATTTCTCTTTAACTAAATCACACACACTTAAGCTATTCTGTGTGATCTCCTTTAAATAACTAATATATTTTTTGCCATTCACTGACCCTCCCCTGAAACTGCCTCTGCCCCAAGCAGGCCTCAGGGTCTGCGGATTCAACACAGTGGAGCTTTACACAGCTGAGCTGAGCTTGTAGACTTGTAATTATTAACATTTCAATTACTGCTAAGACTTTGTTTGCAGAGCGAGTGAAGCTCTAAGTGTCAAACTGAAAGCTGAAAGCCATTTAGCCCGTGTTATGTGAGTAATTCAGCTTTATTATTCTATTATTTATTTTTTATCTTATTACATGTAGAAAAACAGACAAAGAGAAAAAATGGCAGCAGAGTTACATCCATAACTATCCATAAGAGGTATAACTTCAGCATTTTAAATGTAAGAAGTGCCTGTATGTTATTAAGAATTTTATTAAGACACCTCAGACAATAAACTGGAAACTATCCTCATACACAAACTAAGGACCAGGAACTGTGCAAACCTGAACAAGGGCCAAATGAATAATCACACATCTCCCTAAACAGATGGGGATACAGTAACACTGACAAAATGAATTAGCAGGGTGCAGTTGTATCCAATGGCCAATTGCTCATCATCTTGTGCTCACTCTGCCCTAAATCACCTTTGAAACATAACTGTGACCCACAGGTCCCTTTGCATATGGCCTGGCTGAGGCATATAGAGCAACGCTGGGTAATTTAGCACCCCACAGATTCCTAAACCCGCCCCATTAGCGCTGCAGCAGACATGAAGGATCTCCATGACATAGCTCATCCCCGCCAGGCAGCCGCCGAGAAATGATGGAGTCAAAATCTAGCAGTACAAAAGTGCAAGCTTTAATGGGAATGGCACTGAGAGGCAGACGGAGCAAGGGAGAAGGGAAGACAGGAAGACAGACGGGGAGAAAGACCTCCATCTCCCATTATATCACTAATTCCAGAGATTAGGCTTTGGGTGAGCATCCTTCCTAAGATAAAGGGCTCATTATTTCACAGTGACAGAGACAGGTCACGGCGCTACATTTTCTTGGAGAACATCTCTTCTTCTTTCTCTGAACCTGTCTGCATCTTTCTGTCTGTCTCTTTTCTCCCTTCTAACTCTTTCTCCTATTCTCTCCTTCACAATGGCATATAGCTCCCCATCAGTGACGGGTCTTTTGATAGCTCCCTTTTGTGCTACACGGCTGCTGGCAAATTACATCTGTGTAAATGTCACACAGAGTGAAAGGACCAGGCCGGGGGAGAGCCACAGGCGCCCCAAGGTCATGCAAACTCGGTGGCACGGGGGTCACTTTGCCTCGATGAGGTCCGCAAAGCTTTTTGATGAGGTTAGTTAAACATTAAAAGAGCATCTTAGATATGTCTGCTCTGCTGAGAAGGCAGGGGAGGATGGATAGAGGGTGTTTGGACTGAAGTCAGATGTCTGAACAAGTCTCTGTGAGCCTGTGAAGTAGCAGGGCAGAGTTGAAGGACTTTTCAGAGGTGTTATTTTACTGAAAGGTGTGAGGAGAAAATCTCACAGCAGCAATCACAGCATTAACACTGTATTGTATTTATAGCAATACAGCCTTGAATCTTTTAAAAAGCACACTTGCTGGGTGTTATCTGTTTTTGACCTCACACTGGGCTATCAGACTGGCCTGTGGCTGCAAATTTCACCTTCTGTATAGCTAAATGGCTATTGAAGATTGTTCTGTGTGTCTCTGCATTCAGCCTCGCTCACTGTTGCAAGGAAGAGGAGATTTACCAAATCGTCACTAGATTAAGATGAAAATATTTATTTTAAAGTGAATTTATCTGATGGACAGTATTTTCTGAATTCTACATAAATCCACAAGTTTCAATGCACACTTCACTGGCAGTCATAGTCACACTGGTCCCGGTATAATAATTGAAATGGTTCACATTCCCTCATGTCTTTATCTGCACTTAACAATAACTTAAATCTACAAGTGCTCTTGTTGCAACACAATGCACCTGCAGAATTAAAATCGCATAATCAAATTATATTTTTAAACCATTTTAACATATACTGTTTTGCCACATAATAAATAACAAAAAACAAACAATCAGAAGCCATGTGCAAAGTGTACAAGCGTTATTGCTTATTGTGTTCGAATTTTATGAACAGCCACAATGCAGAATTCACAGATTCATGAAAGAATAATGTTTTTACGATACCATCATCGTTAAACCGGAAAAAACTAAACGTTTCAGTGACTAATAGCCGCCATTTGCATTTTGGTCCGACATTTCTTTTGGATGTATGACAGCATGAAGTAGAGCTTTAAAGGCTGAATTTTATGCAGAATGACGAATTTGAGCTGGCAACCCTGAAATCGGCTCCCTGCTTGCATGACTGCACTGCAGGATGAGAATTTTCATCAAAGTAAGTTGCAGCAGTTTTATCAGTTCGTATTGATATTCTGGGCTCCGATGAGAGTCGTGTGTTAGAACTTGTTAACATTCTGCACAGTTGTTGCAGCAGAGAATTTGAGGTTTAATAGGAAAGGCTCACCTCCCACTTGTTGTCTTGGGTTTGTCTCTTTAGCCGAATGGTCCAATCGTCGGCAGCGACCTCGGCGCAGTGCGCTATGGTCATGGCCACGGGACAGGACAGGTCAAGGCCTGGTGGGCCATACATGACTGCAGGGCTCAAAAAGATCTCTGGCCCCTCCTCAGACACAGTACTGCACACAGAGAGGCACAGCAAAGGCACAGATTATCATGACAAACCTCATTCTATCACAAACATTTATGACAAAAACAAGACATTATTTTTCCTCTGGATTTTGACTCTGAAAATTAATACCCGAACTACTAATGAATCACTGCTCCAGCAAGTATGCAGATAAACAGAATGTGACCCTTGCCTATGAACAAAGTAAACTAAAATCCTTGCAGACTCATAATGAATCAATCCCTGACCAGCTGACACACAGACACACAGATAGAGGAAGATTAAAGCACCAAGACTAATGGACAGTGGGCCTAGGGAGGACAGGCTTTAGCACACAGCGTGTAAGCTTCGTGGGTCGATGGAGCTTATGAAGCCTGCTCTGGCCAGCCTGGTGACAGATTAGCTGGGCCAAGCTGCTCTTGGCCAGGGGCCCAATCTTGGCTGGAAGCCCTGAAGACTGAGAGCAATCAATGGGACCACCATCAGTCATGCGGTTGGCCCGGCTGGACACCTCACATATACAGGACACAATATTGGTGCTGTTGTCACTGGAGCAGCGTGGATATTTCTCAGCATCATTAATACAACTGCAGCAGGGACAAACCGCTGACATGCAGGCACAGATTCATGACATGTGTGTGTGTGTGTGTGTGTGTGTGTGTGTGGACCCATATGTGTGTACACCAATAGAGTATGAGTGAGATTTTTTCTTTTTTTTGGAAAGGCTATACTTCATCAACAATACTACATGACTCCATATATAGCCACGTCAGAAGCTGCGTCCCAATTCCATACCGAATATTAACTCTAAGCAGCTTTTTCAGTATGTAGTTTGTTAACACTGGAGCAGCGACCAAACAAGGTAAAACCGCAGAAGCATTCAAAAGTTGAAATCTACTGAGATATTTCTTTTTAGTACATAATGTAAAAGTACACGGCTCACTGCAAAAACTGCATACCATAAGGGTTTCAAGTAACAGTTACTTTAATTGATTATTTCTCAATAAATTATTCCAGTTACCTGGGAATTAGTCTAATCAGCACTCCAAGGCCTGAGGATATTCAATTTAAAATGTAATATGATATAAAACTGAGAAAAGCAGCAAATCATCACATTTTAGGAGCTGGAACCAACAAATAGGTGGCATTTGTTTTCTTGAAAAATAGTTGCCTGTAAATTTTTTTCACCAACTGCTTGATCAATCACCTATTGGTTTCAGCTCAGATAATTCAGTATGTTGTGTGCACTAGCTGTATGCACCACTGAACTCTGGGGTGCAGCTTACTTTGGGGCACTTTCCTGTTTTACGTGAACAGTTGTCAGCACAAGTACTGATATTTTTAAAATCTTCAAGTTCAGAAATGACACTTCTGCTGGTGCAGCATTTTCTAGTAGTCTCCATTCCTGCATAATTACCTGCAAGATGCACAATAACTGTTTTATGTATGAGACAGAGGTGGGAAGGTGAGGTGTGATGTATGAGTGTGTGCGTGCGTGTGTGTGTGTGTGTGTCAGCTGAGAGGGTAGTACTCTCAAATGGCATACTGTGTGGTTGAGGTTGTTTCTCCAGTTATTGTAAGTTCCTGGTACCGAGTGCTGTGCGACACATCATTTATTATGCCTGTTACCAATCAACACTAAAAAATTAAAAGAGGTTATGATCCGCTGTCTAAAAATAAAACATAGTTTACATCCAGACGGCACCCTGGTTCTGCAGCTGCACTTTTGTGCTAATCAGCCTCAGGCTCAGAGGAAACCAAGGTTACCTGCTGCTGAGACTGTGGTAATTACCCAGACTGCCTGTGAGTACAGATTAAAGATATTTATTTAGCATCTCTGATTGTGGTTATGAGAACAAAGGATCATCACTTCAGGATGATGGCTAAAGTGTAGACAGAAGATTGAGGGTTATTAATTAAGCCTTGTCTCATATGTGACTGTTCTCTTACACAATAGCACCCAGCATGGCGTTCATTTTTCCCCTTTCCTAAGACCACAATTAGAAATAACATTTTGACAATGCCTCCCTGGCGTTTGACAGTCTATCGTTCAAGCTCTCACAGAAGTGTGGAGTCAGCCACAAAACAGAGCTTTGGAGTAGGAACTTTATGACTACGTTAGGATTTTTTGTTAAAGGGTCACTTCATCTAAAGCAAACAAACAAACAAACAAACAAACAAGCTAGTGGAATCTCGTCATGTAGATCGTCACTGTAGGTGAATGGAATTTAATCTGGCAATAAAGACAAAAAAACATTTTTCTTGGAACATGATGTCAACAACTCTGTTCAGTTCACTGCCATTTGACTTACTAACTTGTCAAATGTGAAAACTCAACAACCCTGGATTATCAGTAACAACTGTTAGTATGCCAGGCAGGCTACCAATAAAAAAAGCACCTCAGGCAATTTATCAATTTTTATGCAGTTCCCTTTGGATCCATGAAAATAAAAATGTATACAACCTTTACACATGTGCAGTAGCAGATCTGTAAACAGAATTTGATGCGTAAAATGATGTGAGTTTACCTTTAATATTTTGTTCAGTATAAGCATTTGATAGCTTCAGTGAAGTGTAGGTACACAAAACCATAATTTAAAACTTGAGAAAATTTCCTTTTTTGTTTCATTCTCACAGCTCTGTCTGTTCTGCAGTGTTTTAACAGCAGGTGGCTGTTTTTCAGTGAAAAAAAACCCCCAACTCTTAAAAACCCACCGCACACCAAACAGCAGACAGACAAAACTGCCAACTAGCTGGGGAGCACAGTGGAGCGTTTATCAGTTAGCATCAGTTAGATTTCCCTCAGGAGTTAGTGGAGATGAACATTTGTTAGGTGGCCAGTGATGCAGACCTAGAAATAATGTTAAAGCTGCTCTAAGTCAGCTGGATGTGTAAATCGGCAGCTGTTTGCTTACACATTAGCCACAACATCTGTATGAGGTGATCAGTGCATCAGTTCTGGGTTTAAAGCTTGTTGCATGGTTGGCCAAGCAGTAGGAGTAAATTTATGGAAAATATCTGGGTTCAAGAGGTTTAGCAAAGTATTGGTACTGCAATAAAAACAAAATAAAAATATCATGACATCCAAAACAGCCACCTACTAAAAATTTAAAAGGAAGCTTAATCTGAGCAGTATGATAATCTGCAAAATATTATCAAAAAATGATGATCGAACTGTTCAACTCTTTCACTCAAACTTGTGTGAGTCACATCACACGAGGCACATTTTGTCATACACTATGACTGTGTCCTTGAACTACCCACTGTCCCCTGCTGAGCTGGGGAAGATCACACACAAAACAACCTCGCAAAGCCCACAGGATGAACGGGAAGCTCTTGTGAACACCTGAAACTGAGCTGATCGATTCCTATTCTTTGCAGCAGGAAAGCATCGTCTTATGTAGATGGCGAGGGTTGAATGGGAAGAATGGATCCAATTTCTCCCGTGGACTCTGCCGCTGTCAGAAGATAGGCTTTGACTGACGGCTCAGCAGTGCACGGCTCCTGCAGCTTCTTAAACGACAGCCAGAGAAGTAAACAGCATCAGGCTTATCAGAGCAAAGCAGGAGCCTGGAGGGCAGCAGCTTGGCTGAATTGAGGAGACTTTAGGCAGTGGTCGGGTTAACCAGCACACTAACTGAGCTCTGCGCCACAACCTAGGAGTGACCTTTGATCTGTATCGTAACCAGATGAACAGGCACTGAATGGGTTGGTGAAGGCGAGGTGAGGTTACAGCTGAATTTCTGATCGCCCTAAATGTCACTTCTGATTCTTCCTCAGATGTAGAAATTGATTTCATTGAGGAACCCAGGCACTTAGCGGTGCTGTGGAGGTGATATCTTGCTAGCAGGGTTTCACACATACCTGCTGGCACATTGATACTCTCTGCTATAAATCAAGAACATGTCCAAAAACTGACTTCAGATTGTCAGATAGCTTTTGAGGTTCTGTTGCAAAGATGTCATTAGACTGAAATGGCTCTTATCTATGATGCCATTTTCTCCTCAAGTAATAGCTTTGTGAAAATCTTGACAGCAAAGTCACAGAAATAGACTCTTGCTGGCAAGCAACAGTCATCTATACTTTGTGGCATATCACGTTCCATCGAACTAAAAACCAAATCAATATCACCCATCATTATGACTCCACAATTTTCACAACTCCGACCAGTCACGATGGAAAGAGATATTGTCACGTTTAGGTCCACAAACACAAAACAGGCTACCAGAGTCACGAGGTGTATCTTCCTCTGCTGAGACAGTTGCTCAAGCCAGTAATGCAACCTGTCTACAGCTGAATAGTGTGTTTGTGAAACACATGTCCTCCCCTGTAGTTTCTGCAAGAAGAGCAAGAATCCCCTGCTGGGTGGGAATATGCCTCCATGTGTATGTGTACATTACATGTGACTGTATGAGACATCTGTGTGCATGTTTGCGGTGCATGTTCGGCAAAGAGAGGAGGAGGCGGCATGTCAGGAAGGGAGACAAGAGATGCTGCGTGACGGGCTGAAAGATTAAAAGAGAGCAGCCTAAGAAGCAGACTGCGCTGGCTCAGTGAGAGTCCCTCACCTGCTGTCCTCCTGGCTGATGATCATGTACATCTCCCAGGTAGTGTCTTCTGCGATCCCCCCATGAGGCACCAACAGACTGATGCCTGCAGAGAAGGAAGCATGCAAAAACTGATCAACACACAGCCAGACATGCACACATGACACACACACACACACACACACCTGCCCGGCTGTCAGGTCTTTTTACTAAAAGGTGACAGCCAGAGAGGTGATGGCCCCAGAAAAAAGGTGACGGAATCAAGTCCCGAAGGCCTTGTGAATCAATGCTGCCAGCAGTCTCCTTGTCACAAATACACACACACACACACACATACAAAGTGTCTCTTTCTTAGACAGAAACACACACACACACACACACACACACACACACACACACACACAATACTCTACTATATGATAAACAATTACTGCCAATCTAGGCTGCAGTAGATAGAGGCCCTCAAGGGACAGGATGATGAATGTAGGCCACAGGAAGGAGCTGCCTGAATAATATGGTAGACTAAGCATCACAGGTTTACATCGCACATACTAGTAAACATTTTCTTCATAGCTTGCTGCAAGTTCTTTAAAATGTGAGCAATAAATTCATAATGCGTTCTAAATTAATTTTTTTCATGAAGTGCTAAAATTACGCATTTTATAGAAAACAAAAAAACTTTCCATACGCTGAGAAATGTTGATTGGTTTTGTCAGGATGCTGGTTAAAAATGCCAATGCTGTCCAACTTCATCACTTCAGTAAATAATATATTCATGTTGTTCGATCGATGACATTTACACATTTTTGCTGTAGACCACCGCTGACAAGGTCAAACAACTTCAGACCGCAATACTGGACTGCTGTTGTTTCACCGTCTCATGTTACAGATTTCAGCTTTTATGTTGGGGGAATGGCAGTTTATACACAGGAACGCATCGAATGAAATTTCCCCCGCAGTCAGCTCACCTGTGTTCGGCACCACCAGCCTCCCTCCAGCATGACCAAACACCGCAGTTGCTTTGTGGAGAGGTCTGCTGGGAGTCAAAGAGGCTTGTGGAGTGAAGAGGTTTTTGCCTCTTCTGCCAAGTGTCGTCCCCACTGCTCTGTAGTCTGGAGCCAGGCCCCTTGGAAATGTCTGAGGGTGGGACATGACATGGTACTCTGCCCTCTCTGCCACCCCTGGAGATACAATGAAAGGACTTTGTTGCAGTCAAACAAACTCAGACTGTCAACTTTAGACCAAGAAAAACAAAAAAAAAAGACAGGAATATGGCATTACTGTCAAGTTCATTTTCAGTATGTTGTCTGTAAAAACCAATAACTCTCCAAATGACATCTCGCTAACACCCCCCAAACAGCATTTGTCCAATCGTAGCTCAGAAACCGAAACTAGCCTATGCAAGCTTTGGATATCTGCACATGCTGAAGCAGCGTTCAGGGGGGTGTAGTGAGAGCAACACTCAACAAATAAAGTTTGGAGGGTGGCGTGTTTTATTTATCATTTCCAGACCCGAAACATAAGGGCAGAAATGTGAGGAATGGATTAAACAATTTATCACGTGTCCGGCTATCTAATTTGGTAACTTGGCGCTACTTCCAAGGTCAAGGAGCATCTCTTAATATCATTAACTAACTACAGAAGTGGACGTACATTTTATGTTAATATGTTACAAAGTTAGAGAATTACACAAAAAATATGTTATAAAACTGACAGTCTTACACAGTTTTTTTCTTCATCTCACTCACTGGGCTAACTTGCTAGTTAAAAATGCTAGTTCTTCATGGAATTATTTTCATTTCTTTTGTATGAATGATCAACTGGTTAGAACATTTTTCTGTGCATTTTAGCCTTGAACGTCCAGCATAATATAATAATGTATGCAGTCATTAAATATTTAGAACTCCTTTTACACAGTTCTCCGGATGGCGTTAATGTTAGCTGGTTATCTATTAGCACGAGTTAATTTCAGCAAAATAGATGGTTGCCAGGATTGATATGACAAATTTGATTTTCTCTACCTCTGTTTGACATGAAACATCCATTGTTTCAAAAATTATACCATGAGTTTATAAATCTGCCCCTGATGTACACTGCAAAGAGTCAACACGTGTAGCCCTCTAAGGTGTCTATTTTTTTATTTGTATGACAACTTTCTTTTGTCCGGGAAGAAAATCAGGTTCAAAACAAGATGGATCATCTATCAGACGTCAACAGCACGACTGTATGCTGCTCAGTGATTATTGCCTTTCCAAAAGTATTTGGCCACAACAGAGGTGGGTTTTCAAAGCAGTTGTAATTTCTGACCTTTGACCTTGAGATCAGGCAATGGGTCAAGCAGCGAGCGTTCTGCCATCAGCTCCTTGTCAATGGAGTCCTGGAAACACATGGGGCTGGTGTAGGTACGCGACACTGTCATATCAGGTTGCATGGATGAATTAATAAGCAGGGGGTTTGCTGAGAGACACACAGAGAAAAACAAGCCAATTAATGTCAACGGTTAGACACCTTTGAGCAACAATTACATTTCTGCAGAGCAACACATTAGACTAGACTGTCACCATCAACAATAATAAAACCAAAAGGGGTATGTCATGAAAATTTGTTTTTACCCATCTGTAACTACTGACTCTGTACTGATATCTTGGTTAGAACAGACAAATTGCAAATAACAACTGCCTATGTGCAGTCATGTGCTTTAATTTGATTCAAAATTCAAGATTCAGGATTAATTTAACTGACGGTAGGCAGCAAAAGGATTATACATGACTTAAAACACAGACTCACAGCATCTTGCGCATCCATCAAGTAACAGAGAAAAGTGAAAGTTATTATAGAACCTAATAATTTAATTATTTGTCACCGGGTTACAGAAGATAAATCTGTTTATTGTGAGGTGAAATTATTTTGTGATTAATGACTCGCCGATGCTGTTTCAGCAAGTCTGAAATGACAACGCAGGATGCGGCTAAGTTAGCAGCGTGGTTTCTCTTAATGACCAAAGAAAGAAAGAACGAGCAAAGAAAGCACACTGCCAATTTATTTTGTCAGAAATTTGGGGAGTTATTGTCACGGTGACACAGCGATCAAGGACGTGACTGCAAAATCGAAGTGAAATGAAATGATTACTGTGTGGAGTGCACAGCAGGCTGCAACGTATAAGCAGGGGAAGACACGTTGGATTTTATGGAGGCTCGGCTGTTTTAGCCCCCACATCAAGGGGAACAGGGACCAAGATTAAAGCTGTCCCTGCCTACTGCTGTGTTATCAAAACTAACTTTATTATACCCCGCTGAGAGCTGTTGCTGTGGCGACCCATAATGCCAGCCTTGTAAAAATATGCCTCAATCAGAGGGGCAAAACACAAAATGCTCCTGAGCGCTGATGTTTCTGTGTTTGGAGACGTGGGACTACAAATGCTTCATTTGGGAGGCAAGTGAAAAAAAAAAAAAAAGATAACACTAATAAATTACATTTTTAATTTTGGAATCATGAATAATTAATTGAAGTTTTGCTATATGTAAGATAAAACCAAAATAGCCCACAGTGCCACAAACTCGCTACTCCGATGAGGTTCAACAATTTGCTCGGCACTAAAGAAGGGCTAAGTAATAACAGATAAGAGCTAAATTGTAAATCTGCTTACACCATAAAATGCGCTTCTCACTACAAGTTTTCTGTGAACCTTTATTGGTTGGGAAACACTGATGTTTGCAATAAAGCAAAGCACAGTGTGCTTTGCAGATTAAGCTTTATATTGTACGTTATTAGGCATTTAGTGCGCTACTGCACAGACAGCATGAATCTGTCTATACAAGGCTCAAGTGAGCAAAATGAAAAAATAAATACTGTCATTTTGCCCTAAAGCATTTTAATAATTGATGCTGTTATATCACAATATAAAGAAACTTATGCATAATTCACATATACATGTATATACACAAATAAATATAAATACAAACCGTATGCTTGCATGTTCTGCAGTTTGAATTACATACAATGACATTAACGTCTGAGTACTTTTACATTATTTGAATGAAAGTGCAATGGAACCAGAAGCACATTTTGTATCTTGTGGTCTCCTCATAATCAAGTTGTGCTCCATTCACTATCACTGAGTGTGTGAATGTGCGTGTGTGTGCCGTACATTTTCTTTCACCAACAGAGACAACCAAAAAACTGCATCTTGCCTGCCTACTTTGTTCGTGTGTTTGGAGAAGAATGACATTTCATATATTATTATGTAATCTCACTTTATTACCAGGCAAAACTGCAGACTTAATTTCATTTTCTAGAGTTTTTTTAGTTTTTTAGTGTCATTTGAATTATCCGAGTGAATTACAATCATAAAGCTAAATTTTCATTTCACTATTTTATAGTGAGTCAAATCCTCATATTTTTCACTATGACGGCCAGATTGATACGCAAACAACATACGCACTATTCTAAATAAACAAATAAATAAATGTATAATTTGAGCACTTGACATTGCAGTTTTATAGCAAATGAAAACCGAATGCCAGTTTCACAGGATGCAGGACGTTTTTTTGTGATTATGCTTGTTTAGTCATTTTAAGAATCAGGATTCACCCTTTAGAGCCAATAAGAGTGTACTGGAGTCTGTATTTGGTGTTGAGCAATTTCTGTACTTGACTTAAAAACTCCTTTTTGCGAAGTCAAGTGCAAAGGACATTGTTTCTTTAGATGGCAAAGAGATGAACCTTTCACACGTTGAGTTAAGCCTCACAGATTTCAAATACAAATTTAAAACAGACCTCTGTTTTTTTAAATCTAGTAAATCCAATCTAGTCTGAGTTTAAATGCACAGCAAAAAACAATTTCAAACAGAATGACGGCAAAATCTATGCTGGATTAAAACAAAAACAAAATGCTGAATGAGGGCCTTCTTATTTAGCTGATTAAGTACCCGAAGTTATCGTGCAGCAGCAGAAATGGCAGGTGTGCTTCAACTCTACTCTTTAATTTATGGGGTGTGCTGAGTGTAATTATGAACAAATCAACAGTGTGCACATCTTAATTAAATAAATCATCCAACATAGAACCAGATTCCAGCAAATCAAACCACACGTGTGTGTTTCTCTTACGTAGCACACTGGTAAGATATTCTGCATAAACTCAATTATTAGAGTGAAATTATTTCAGAAAGCAATATAAGCTGCATGCATCTGATTTTAGAAAACAAAATTATTATTGTGTCATTACAATAACAAAACATTTCAAATTTCTTTTCCTGAAGATCTGAACCCAGTATGCATGTACTCTGTTGTTATTGCACCCACCAGACATATCATGGAGGAACATTATCCAAGTCTTTGGTCCATTTTTTTACTTCCCAGCTTGGATGCAGTACATTCACTGTGGGATGAAGCATTTCATGGCACAATTCCAGGTGGAAATCAGACTGGTAGGATAGTCACTGGCTCACCTTGACGAGAGGTTTTGAAGCTGAAGGACTGGAAGCCCCCTGTGAGGGCAGAGGAGTCGATGACATCAACACCGTACTCACTCTGGCTCCTTCGGTAAAGAGTGACAGCCACAATGAGAAGCACCACTGTCACCACCCCCGCAGCAAGGCCCGAGTACAAGGCCACATCACTGCTGGTCTCCACACCTTGGAAAGTGAGAGCGAGCCAGAGAGAGAAACAAATTTCTGAGCGACTGTTTGCTTTCTGCTGCTTTCTCAGTGTACTGCGCTTAATTAGGAAGCTAGCAGACATTTTCTGCCAGAATAAACTGAAAAACTGTGGTGCCGAGGAATATCAGCTGAGCTAAAGCTGTGAAAGTCTTTTATAGGAGGCAAGTCTACCTTGTTTTCAAACTACTTTAGCTTTAATTTATTTATTTATTTATGTTTTCTCTTCCTCGTCTGCCCAGCCTCCTGATGCACAGCTTCATTGTTCCATCCTGGAGTGTTAAAGCTGCTAATGAGGAACCTCGGAAGGAAGGCGATTATAATCAACTCAACACCTGACTGTCATTTCAAACGCTGCTTGGCTCTGGTGTTGGAGGCACTCTGCGTTCCACTGGGATAATGTGACAAAAGCAATTCATTAAATTAGCTCATCGGCAACAATTATGTTCTATCTGGTCCCACCAGTGCTGCGGCGTCCAGCTCCACAAAGAATAAGAATGAGTGGGGAACTAAAGGGGTTGCTAGCTTATTCTTAAAAGATAATGAGATCTGCGCTGAAACAGGACATGCAGGAAAAAATCCTCTAAGAAGCCTGAAGCTCAAATGAGGAGGAAATTGACAAAATATGCAAAGCGGCATTAACAGCTACAGTAGCAGGTTAATTGAGGGCTTGGGAGGTTTCAGCAGCATGGCCGTATTCTTTCCCCCCATTTCTGACAAACAAAAAATACATCTGTGTTAAAGTACAAGTAAGGAGAACATGTGCCCGTGGCTTAGCAGGTATCAAATAGTTATTTTCACTACACAGCAGTAATCAAGTCATAAAAGGGCCATTATATACTGGTAAACTACTGGCTGCTTGGTTAAAGATGTTATACCTGATGTGTTAAAAAACAATGGCGTCAGTGGTATTTCTGGTATTTTACATTAATTACTGCTAAAGTCCATTAATGATCCAGCAAACGGTAATTTCAAGAGTGAAAGGGATGCCATTTGTTGAGAAACAATCACAATTCTCCGTCTGAGCTTTTCAGCTGCCGTCATAAATATCTACAACACAAAAAAACACAGCAAGCCCGGAAATAAATTCTTTTAACCAAACATATTTCTCTTCTCACTTCTTAAAATATGTGCCAGTAAAGATACTGAAAAATGATTTGTATTTTCCAGTTGTTATTCATGTCCGTCAGAACATCTGTATCGGAAACACCTCGTCGCTATTTTAAGCATGGGAGGATTCACAATGAGTCATGCAGTGTGTTAGTTTTCATAACCACACCTGCCAAACGGAGTTATCCCTTTTATACCTCGGATACTTTACAGCCATCACAGTTTAAGTACTGTTTCCTATTTTAGGAACACTGCGCGCTCTTTGGGCCAAATTACTGACTTGTTAGGCTGAATCACCAGTTAGATATTTCTTTCACTTACTGTCACTTCACCATGATGAAGCAAACAAATGGCTGCTGCTGCTGAACCTCAATAAAAACACTGTGTTAGCTCTATCCTCTCTCATCAAACACGGAACAGCTCAGCAACAGCTGAAACAAGCAGCTCAAAGTGTAAGTAATTTTATCCCAGTGACACAAACTAGAGAAGCGAGGTTATCTGAAAAGACCCACAATCAGGATCAAGAACTGTATGGTCATTGTATTGACAACATTATTGCCCACCTTTCTCCACTCAGAATCAGGTATCCTCCCAGGCCATGGTTGTAGACAGTAATATCTTTGAAATAACATAATAATAAGAAATGAAAGCTGAGGAGAAACTCACCCTGTGGCTTAACATCATGCAGCAACTTTCGATCTGTAAAGACAGAGAAATGTCAGAATTTCGGTTTCTCTTATAACCTGTTTGAATACTACCAGACTTGTGTGTGTGTTACGTACGAGTTGTGGAGCGAATACGTAATGGAGATGAATGAGGGTGCCGGTAATGAGCATAATTATAATGACAATCATGATATAGCCCACACTGCCAAAAGTTATGAACAGTAAATCTATAATGACACAGTCCCTAAACACAAACGGGTTGACAGGAATGATGCTAAATCTTTTTCCTCATTGCTAACCAGTGGAAAGAGATGCAGATGTTACCCACTTTGTGTGCACAGGCCGCCGGTGCAGTTGTCCGTGGCCAGCGCCACCCCGTCACACAGCCGTCCTCCATGTTTGGGCTCCGGAGCCGTACACTCTCTGCTGCGCTGCCTCTCGCAGTCCGAACTACACACCGACCACTCGCTCCACTCGCCCCAGCTGCCGTCCACTGAGGGGAACCAGACACAAATACAAATGTTTAAGAACACGAGGATGCACATGCACAGATGAGCATAACGCACGGTGAGATACACAGGTAGATGGAAATAAAACAAAAACAAATGAAACGACAAGGACGTTCGGTTTTCTTATAGCAAATTCAGACATTAAGCCTGAGCTCATTCAGTTCAAAACTGACACACTGTCTGTAAAACTGCACTACTATCTGTGCAAACCATTTTCCTCCTCAGGGTGCTGGAATGTTTTGCTGTCTTGCTGACTTGGAGCACAAAGACACTTCTTATGCCACACTCCATCAAGTCTCCTTTCCACCTCCAAACGCTCTAAATGTTCCCTTCTTCCTGCTAATCTAAACGCAAATTCATCCCATTTATGTTGAAACGCAGATGCGGTGGAAAGAATTCTTCATGAGGAGGCAGTTGGCAAAGAGGAGATAATCTTTGGAGGAATGCACTGTCTTCCCCTGATAATTTTTTTTACTTCTTAAACCTCATGAGCATTTTCTTTTATAGTGGTGCTATGGCTGAAATCCTGCATTTGGGCTTGTCTAGGAAAAACACTTTGGCAAAGCAGATTACACAGAAGTTTTGATAACTGCTGCTCTGCTCTTTCTCTCACAACCTAAGATTCTGCCATTTGTTTTCCTTGCTCAGGTTCTCATTATCCTTTTATTTTTTTTCCTCTTTTTCTTCTCATTTCCTGTTTAATTAAGCTCAGCTGCATTAGATTGCAGCTACAAACCACGCTGTCAGTGTCAGCAGTGGACACATGTGATGCATTCACAGTGAGATGGAACTGCTTGAAAGGAGATGACCACTAGGTTCAAAACATGCCTCAAGATTTAGACTGACTTCCTGCATCCAAGCAGAGGTTACAAGTCATGCATTTAAATGTAAAATAAAACTATTAGGATCAAAATGTTTAGCCAAAGCTAAAACAGTCATCATGCAGAATGGCATATATGAGAATAATAAATGTAACTGCTCAGTCTTATAAAGTGACACACTGCTGTAGCAGCCAACAGAAAATAACAGAAAATGTTAAATAACAGATACTGTTTTTTTTTTTTTACTAAAATGTTAAACCTTCCTTTAATGTTAAAAAAAATCCCATTTAAAATAAAAGTGTTACCAAAATCAGCAAATAAACTTGCGCTTTTACACAGTAATCAGCATAGACCTCCGCAGCACTATAATCAGCGAGGTCCAGTCCTGAGAAAACATAGCTATCACGTTTTTTCTTCAGTGTTATGTGATTTCCTGTCAAGTGTGCATGCTCTTGCAGAGGTCCATTATTCTGCAGCACAGTACACTCAATGCTTTGAATCTCAAACGCACCCCTGCAGTCATTTTGAAGACAGAACGAGTAACTGAAAACTATGAGGTGGGAAGATGTTTCATAAAACCGAGTGTTTTAAAGCTTATGCACAAACACTAACAGAATGGAGACTCTGTAACATGCTTACCGGGACACAGTGTGCTGCAGGTGCTCTTCTGCACTGACATGCCCTCACAGAAAGCTCCCCCATTGAGAGGAGCTGGATTTGTGCAGGTGCGAGAACGTTTCTGCACACCGCGACCGCAGCGCACATTACAGGGAGACCAGTCGGTCCACGATGACCAGCCTCCATTCACTGCAAGAGCCAAAGGATGAAGGGAAAGGGATGAACAGCTGTTAACGTTCTGTGCTTATCAATATATTTTCTCTTATTAATAACAAGACCAGACTGACGCAATGGATGTTCACTCAAAGGTGGCCATGAGCATCTTGATTAGAAAAAAAGAATCCGAGGTGTCGTTACAAAGATGATCAAAGGTGTCTACACTCTTTTCTCTGATTTGTTGCCTAAAATAATGTGGGATGATTCACTAATCAGTTCATTTGCTGCCACGGCACAGGAAGAAATTCTGCGTTCTGCTGTTGTACATCTGTCTGAGACTATCAGGCGTAGTAGCCTGTCAGAGACTTCATTAGCATTAAGGAAATTAATGATTGATGGGCCTCAGCAACGGGGTGTCAGAAAGGATTAGACGAATTCCTACAGCTGCTAAATGTCCTCCCTAAAAAAAATAAAAACAATGGGCTGAAAGGTCAGTAAAATGAGCACTGAAAAACTCCAATTAACAAGGTGTTCCTCTGGTGTGAATGGAGGTGGTGCTAGTTTGACATTATAATTTCACTTATCCTCCTCTGTCTCTGCAGAGCTCTCTATGGGGCTATAAAAATACTGGAAACAGTGTCTGATGGCCTGCAGCTTTACAAAGCGTTCCGCACAAGGTGTGCGGTGCTGGCAGATAAAAATCGAGGAGTTGTGACAACCCACGTCACTGCCTTTCCACTATTAATAATTGAGTTCTTGTAAATATTGTGCCTGGGCCTCCTTGTTTTTACACACGAGGGATCACTTGCCAATTACCTGCTCATTAGACTCTTGTGTGAAGAAAGACCACACGCTGCGGTTTAGCAGTGCTTTTTACATTAATGACTTTGGGGAATTTGCTTATGGTGCTTATTTGACAGCCTACTTCTGTAGTGAAAATTGATATTTTCATGCAGACAAGAAAGCTGTTACACACTGTTTTGATTCCTAAGGAATTCTATCGCCTAGAGAGAATCAAACCTTTGGCACATTTTCATTGGAAAGTTATGAAAAAAAAGTGCATGTGCAATCCGATATCTCACCGTAGACTACAACGGTGGCCGTGGCACTGCGTCTCTTGGCCACAATGTTGCTGGCAATGCAGGTATAGTTTCCGGAATCAGACAGACGGGCTTCGGAGATGATGAGATTATGGTCGCCTCTCGTATCGATGGCACCTTCAGAGCTGAGAGGCTCTTCATTTTTTAGCCATTCCACCTGAAAACAGAAGAGCACATGAGTAATAAAAACAGCCTTGTTTACCCACCCACCCACCTTTTTGTCTATTGTACCCTCAAATGAGCTCAAGTATGCCTTCAACTGCAGCGCTCAGAGTATTCTGATGAATGGATTATCAAGTGGATGTTATTTAAATTGCATACTGTTACAAAATGTTTTCATACCCAACATACAACTACTCATAATTTGATTTATTTATAATATTTTTAATGGTTCAGAATGTTCCTGCCAGAGTCCTAATGAATACCAAAAGAACTGAATAAATCACACCATTTTCCCCAGGACTCTTCACTGGCTTCTAGTGTGTCAGGAAACGGAGTTTAATGTGCTGCTGCTGCTTGTATATGAATATCTCAGTGGCTTAGGAACGAAATCTGAATCTTCTGCCATACTGAACCCTCTCAGCATTTCAGGTCGACAGGCTGCTAACTGTTCCCCGAGTGAAAAGTAAACATTTACAAGCAGAGAGCTGAAACAAACCTCCAGAGGATATTAGACTTGCTGCAACTTTGACCACTTTTAATTCCAGGTTAAAAACTTTGATGTTCTGCACTGCCTTTGATTTAAGAGTACTTAAATATTCATTATGACCCATCTTGCCCTCCTATCCTGTATTTATGTCTTTCCTCTACCTCCTGCTTTAATTTCTTTTTTTAAAAAGGGCTTCATTCTTTCAACGTTTTCATCATGTTTTCTTTATTTTTTGTTTTAATGCATTATGTAACGCGCCTTGGGTATGACATGAACAATGCTAAACTTACCCAGCTTGTATTGAGAATTAACAAAGAACATCTCTAGAGGTGGTTAGGTAATGTTGATCTGCTTCCGTTGTACATAGTACATGTTATGCAGTGTTGTTAAATGATGTTGAATCACACACAGCAGCAATGAAAGACTATTTAATGAAAACATGTATCTCCATGGTAACCTTTCAGTGCAACTTACTGATTTTCTATTTACAATACAGAGGATTTATTACAGTATGAGAGGGCTCACTCCAGCACACTGAGATCTGTCATAGCCTTTGCATATATTTGTGTTTATTTTCACATGCACCGATCAGCCATGACATTAAAACCACGGACAGATGAAGTAAATAAAATTAGTCATCTGTTTACAACGCAGTGTTCTGAGGGGAAACCTTGGCTCCTGGCTATCATGTGGATGTTTGACAAACACCGCCCACCTAAACACTGCAGACCAAATACAGCAGCAGCCTCCCCCCAGCGGGACCATGTAGCACGTCACATTTCGAAAACCAGCTCAGAATTGTCTCAAGGACCACAACAATGGCCTGCAGCTTCCCAGATCCTAACCTGATGGAAAATCTGTGGGATGCTGAATCCACCCTCCCACCTGGAGGCTCCACAGGCAATGCACAGGACCCAAAGGATCCAACAGTCTGATGCCACCGACCACAACATACCCCCAGAGGTCCTGTGTTCCTTCACCTGACAGGTCAGAGCCGTTTTGGCAGCACAAAGAGGACGTACAAAATATTGAGCAGGTGGTTTTGATGTTGCGGCTGATCGCTGTAGCAGTCGCTAAAGGCACGATGTGAGTACAGTGAGTGAAAGTGATCCTTAAGACTAAATACTTTTATCTCTATTATTTCTCTGGTATCTCACTACGTTTACCATCAGTGAGGAGACACGTGCTTAGTGCAAGATTAGGGCTTTGTGGACAAGGTATAACATAAATGATATCCAGTTGGAGAGAGTGATGCAGCAGGTACGGCACATCTTCTATCATTACCAATTCAGTGGCCGTGTAGTGAGTGAGAGAAATAAGGAACTATAGAATAAAGGACGCTCTGTTGATGCTCCTCTCCTCGCATGACTGGTCCCGTAAATTGCTATTAATGTGCCACTGACTTGAGCTTTTCATTGAGAGAGACGAGCTGTGGCATGAGGGAGTGGGGTTTGATTTATGGCAGTGTATTTGAGGATTAAAAACTCCGCCCCACCGGGAGCTCCATGTGTTTGTGCTTGAGGTTGTACTCGCTTGTGTGTGTGTGTGTGTGTGTGTGTGTATGTGTTTGTGGAGAGTGTCCATTTGCCAAGGGAATATAACAAGAGCCAACAAACTCAGAGATTGCTTTGCTCTTTCAGAGCACCCTGGATGAAAAAATTGAGCTGGGAAATCAATAAATCAGGAGTCATGTTGTCACAAGTATTTTTTTTCCCTCCTTTTGATGGCCCAAGAAGTCTTTCATCATCTGCCTTTAATTTGACTTTTTTCATCATTTGGCTCCACAGCTTTCAAGACAACCAAACCGACCACACTGGTGGGCTGAATCGGTCATTCTGTCAGTGCTTGTCTTTATATTTTTACCTCTCACTATTTCACACGTTCAATGTCTAATCAGCCCCTGTGTTGTTGTTCATGCTGTGTTACATTCTCCACAGCTGCTACCATCAATCTCCTCTATTACGGAAGCAGTCAGTTTCAACCTTCCTTGGCTAAAAAAACAAAAAAAACCAAACAAAAAAACAGTGCAATTTTCTCTTTTAATCACACGAAATTCACCTTTATCTTGTGATTTCTTCATGGATTATTGTTTTTGCTTCAAGCACTGCCACACTATCTACCTACCCATCTATCTATAGAGCTTTTATTGTCTTAGAAATCTACTCTGGTAAGGTCTGGTACACAGCTGTTCTTCCTCTGACTGTGTAAAGCTCACCTTCTCTAATCGACTGCAGCTCTATCCAGTATCTGGGAAGTAGGGAATTAACCTTGACAAGGAGGAGATTTGTGCTTCATCACCCTCTCTCCAAATACTGCAGCCTCTTTCACAAAAATGGTGTCAGAGGTGAGTTCTGTCGTCTCCACCGGGGTCATATTATTCATGGTCTGTGTGTTGCCTGCGGTATTCGGAAAGACTTACCCTCAAAGTAATCTGTAATGTCGGACTAAACATCTCTGATGTTTGAACCCAAAAGAACAACTCTGAGGCCGAGGCGAATAAATGGGAAAAAGTCAAACCCAGGGAGGCAGCGGGGAAGACGAGGCAAACTCGTCCGATACGGGATCGCTGGAGCAAGCAGGTGGTCCAAAAGGCAGGCAAGGAGCCATAGCAGGCAAAACTCAGGCAGGCAGAAAACGTGGCGAGATGAGAGAGACAGAAGCTTAACAGACAATTTGTCACGGAATGAATGGCTGAGAGGGTTGGTGCATATACTATATGCTACTTGGCTGGTGGGGAATTGGTCGCAGGTGGGAGGTCAGGTGATGAGGAATGGCAGAAACATAGAAACATGGGGGTGGGGGGGCAGTATCTACAGCAAAGTAAGTAGAAAAAAAATAGCGGAGGAGGAAGACGTGATAGGAGAAATTGGCAGAAACCGGGACAGACAAAGCCTTTGGAAGCTGAGCTGATAATGAGTCCACGGCTGAACTTTCTGAACTGACTGAGAGGTTATCTGGTGTTATACAAGCAACAAATTACATTTAGAGGAAGGTTCATAACGCAGATCCAGTTTTATATTGCTTTTATTTTATATCTTCACTCTCAATAAAATGCAGACTATTTTTACTTAACTGGGTCTGTGTTGTTGTGAGAAGAGGTCACATTAATCAGATGGGGATTAAGTCACTGGTCACCGACTATTAGATACGAAAAACAACTTATATTATTATACAAGTTCAGTGCTGTAAGGTCAGTTTTGCTACTACAGACACTGTTTAACAATTCAAACACAAATTGCTACCATACCTCTATAGCTTATGATATCAAATTACTTGAAAATATACTTCAATTTATTCTGGAAAGGAAAAAAAACAACTAAAGGCTGCAGGCGATTATAAACTAGTGTGGTGGTAAAACATAATGTGGCAAATTCACTGAATTGAAAATTAACCCTCAACCCTTGGTTCTCCTCCCGACATGTATTCAGATGGGATGCAAATTTATAGAGCAGTGCCAAAATTGAACTTGACAGCTACCAAGATTTAACCATTATGTTGTGTAAATTAAATATATTTCAACATTTAGTGGATAACACATCACCTCAGAGAATACAGAACAAAACTAAACGCACTGCCTGAAGTAAAAGATTTCAGACATTCCACATATTAAACACATTTTTTTTCCAATGACAAACCTAATTTCTATCACAATATAGCAAGTAAAAGTAATGAGCTGAATAAATGTGCAACTACCGTCTATTTTGCAGCTATTTTTCATTAATCAGTTCAAGATCAAGATCAAGATCAAAATAAACTTTACTGTCCCACACGTGGGAAATGTGTCTTGGGCTCTTCCTCCTGTGGAACAGCCGCACACACGACAATACAAATCCACAGCATTCAAATCCTGAATGACCCTGATACTACAGCTCATGACATCGTACCCCTCAGGTTTCATGCAACCATTCTGCAATGTGTACACAAGTAACAACAAATACATTGACAGAAAGAGCAAAGAAGTATTTTTTTTTTTTTTTACTCATTTACCACAAAGAGGGCGGCACGGTGGTGCAGTGGTTAGCACTATCGCCTCATAGCAAGAGGGTCCCAGGTTCGAATCCCGGTCTGGGCCCTTCTATGTGGAGTTTGCATGTTCTCCCTGTGCCTGCATGGGTTTTCTCCGGGTACTCCGGCTTCCTCCCACAACACCAAAAACATGCACATTAGGTTAATTGGCTACTCTAAAATGCCCCTAGGTGTGAGTGTGAGAGTGTGTGGTTGTTTGTCTTTGTGTGTTGGCCCTGCGATTGACTGGCGACCAGTCCAGGGTGAACCCCGCCTCTCGCCCGTAGTCAGCTGGGATAGACTCCAGCTCCCCCGCGACCCTGACGGATAAGCGGTATAGAAAATGGATGGATTTACCACAAAGACTGAAGTAAATTTGTGTTTCTAATAAACCTGTTAGTGTGCTTTCTAATGGTGGCGGTGAGCAAAAGAACAGGGATACCTTAAGATATAGTACAATCCAATACAGTACAATTAATGAATTACCTTATGAAGGTCATCTGACAACAAAAGGTTAGCATTATAAATTTCATTATGGTCATTTTATTGCAGATGAATTGAACTGCATTACATGATACTGCAGGTAATGTAACATAAATATAAATTACACTAAAGACACAAAAGATGCTGCATTATGAAATGCCAGAAGAGGGGGAGGGCGAGCAATCAACCTTTCATAACATTTTATGACTGTAATACTAAGCATGAAAAAGGAAGGAGGAAAGCGGAGGAAAGTTATTGGACACAGAGTCCAGGTGGGATTGGATCCTTGCCAGTAAGGAGGCACACCTGACCGCTGAACCAGCTCAAGGCACAGCAATTTTTAACAGAATTATGCTGCATTCTCCATGGAGGCACAATACAAACAGCAGGTAGATGGTAGATAGTTGAGGTGCTATGTCTCTTTCTGTAATGCAGCTTCTCTGACAAACCTGTCTCTTCTGTTGCGGTTTTAAACCATGATCCCTGTCCTAATACTGTACAATCCCCATGTGCAGCATCTCATACAGTTTATGTCAATACAACACCATTCATCAGGCTCATGGCTGTAATCAAAACATCCATCCATCCATTTTCTATACCACTTATCTGTCTGGGTTGCGGGGGAGCTGGAGTCTCTCCCAGCTGACTACAGGTGAGAGGTGGGATACAACCTGGACTGGTCGCCAGTCAATCGCAGGGCTGACACACAAAGACATACAACCACACACTCTCACACTCACACCTAGGGGCAATGTAGAGTAGCCAATTAACCTAATGTGCATGTTTTTGGGATTGTGGGAGGAAGCCAGGCACAGGGAGAACATGCAAACTCCACATAGAAGGGCCAGACCCACATGAAAGCTCACAGTTTCACTATAACATAAAATAAATGTAAACAAGAAAGATTTATTACCCAGTGTAATAAATAATAAAAAATCTGCTTAAATCAATCACTGCGGTGTTTCCAAAGGCTGACTGAAGGAGGGCGGCTGCAGTCCGGACTTCTGGGAATCTCATCTGAGCCTGTTCGGTGGCAGAAACATGCACTATTTAAGTGTTCTTTATGTCTGCCAGGACCTTGAAACCACACTTAAAAATACAACAACTTTCTAATCAATCCGTTTTAGTTGGTATCGATAACAAGCGAGCTGCGTTTGAGTGTTGAAGTATCGATTACTGCGGCATCGATCAGCCCTTCACCGAGGATCATTCACTCACCTTCTCTGCAATACTCTTGAATTGTGTGGGCCGTTATGTGTTTGTGGCTCTCTGCCCCTGTTGCCAAATATTGGCTCTGTGTTGTACTGAGGCTATACTGTATATATTGTTGTTGTTTGTCACCTAGCTTCATTTGTATTATATTACTTGTTTTATTGGTTTAATTAGCCTGTGTGCACAAGTCACAGACATTTTCAAAGCATGTGTGTGACGAATACTTTGCTGCTCTGCCAAACGTTCCCTGTGTGTTTGTGGAAACGCAGAGAAAGACTTTGGCTGCTTTTTTTTGGCTTTTCCTTGGCCATGACAAAGATGGAGCATGCAGATGCAGCCACTGGTAGCTCCTTCAAATTTGCTCAATTTCTGTTAAAGTTATTTTTTGTCTTACCTGTGATAGAAATACACTCACTGGTATTGATGTACGAGGTGAAGTGTTTGCAATAAGAGGACTTTTTTGAGGGCAATCAGTGCCCAGGGAACCTTTTGACAATTCAACCAGACCAGCTGACCAGCTGAACTGCCACGGGAGGAGAGGAAAGAGAGCCAGGATGGGAGCCATGTTTGACTTAAGACTGCTTCCTGGTTACTGTCCAGTTGCAGGAAAACAAAATGGATGACATGAGACCCTGTCTCTACACAAACCTGTCTCCATCACAACATCCTGGATCAAGCTGTTGCACTCGATGGATGAAATTATCGGTTGGGAGCCGAAGAGTCCAGTCTGACTGTGTTTCCATTATTGACGCCTGGTGCTCAAATGCAGATGATGGACAGCATTTCCCAGGGATGTCAGACTTTTAATGATAAGATGCCGACCATATTATCAACACCATCTTGTTGCAGCTGCTTACATTCACACTGACACAAATTTATAAAATGCTCTACAGAATTATTTCCTGTATATGTGGAGATAAATAATTGTATATATATTGCTTTGTTTTATTCATATTCAATCAATCGATTATTCTAAATTTAACTACCTGTGTGTACTGTATGTTCCATATATGTAGCATGAAGGGGACTGCAAACGTTCATTTCGTTGTGCAGCCCAATGTTGAAAAAGGACAAATAAATAAATTGTATAAAAAAAGTAAAAGAATGTGAACATTTCTTTAGAGAAGCTCATGGACTACCTCAAGGCCGGTTGATTCTGATTCCTAATCAACGTGAGACACGTGTAGCCAGGTATACTGAAGACGACAACAACTGAGGCTGTTAAATGAATTTCTTTCAATTGTCAAATTTGCTCCGTGAAAGGGCAAATGACCTCAGTGAGCAAAAAGGAAGAACAGAACAGAAATAGAAAAGTGTTGACTTCTTTACACAGTATAACAGCCTTAGTTAGTTATTATCTTTGTCAGTGTAACTAACCACGTAATTTTCCCTCTCTTCTTTCTTCTGTGGTGGTGAGCATTCGCTTTTTGGCGCCCTTGTCTCCGAGACTCCTGACTGTAAAGTAAATTAAAATAATCGTCTTGTCGTTTGGTTTGTTTTCCCATCTCATGTTTTTGCTTTGATTTATCTCCCTCACTCTTCCCCTCCTTTTACCCTCTTTCAGTGTTCGCTGCAGGAAGTATATAAACCCAGAGTGTGATTTGCATTCTGCATCGGTCCTTGAGTCTCCCCTTCGGGGGAAAGCGATAGAGAGATGCACATGCTGATGAGAAGGCAGGGACAGGACAGACTCAAACGAGTCTGATAAGCCAGTGCCTGGGGAGGACAGGAAACGGATTTGCTTAATTGGCAGATTTGTTCCACTTAGATAGCAGCAACCAGTGTTGAGCTACAACACACCTAAACCAGTCAACCAGGCCTTACGGCAGCCCGCTGGTGGAGGGGTTGTGAGATGTCAAGGTCACTATGTTGCCCGTTAAACAACAGCTAATTTAAACTGAAAACCGATCTGCACTGTGTCCCTCTCATAGTTTTTTTACTGCAACTTTAGCCTTGCTTTTAGCAGTTTCTGTCTTGCTTGTTCATTTCCAGCCAGAGCAGAGAGAGCAAATGAAATGAGCTCATGATATATTGAAGGCTGCATCAAATGGTCAGCAGGGGGTCTGTGAACCATGCAGCAGAGATTCATTTCTCTGATAGCTTCAAGCTGTTTGAGGAGGTTCAGATGAGACAGCAAACAGGCTTCGAGCACTCTGCGTCTATGTGCAGAAAGGTATCATCTCGCACTTGACTCACGAAAAAAGTGCGTCCTGTTCAAGCCATTCAAATTCCTCCCTGCATCAGGCTTAAACATCCAATTATTCTGTAAGAAAATGTAATGACCCACATTTACAATCATTTAAATGGGAAGTGAAAGCGACATGAAGACGATCACAAAGCATCGCAGTAGGTTTTGTTCCATCTGATTCAATTAAGGTTGAGTTTCATTAGCGAGCGCCCTCCTCCTTTCACTTCCCTCACGCCTGCACCCTCTCCACCTCCCCTCAGTCATCTATGGCCTTTTCTCAATGCAACAATGACTTTCATGAAATCACATTAAACAAATGAGCTCTCCAAATCTGACAGCAGCGTATTCTACAGGCGGGGGCGGCTAAACCCTTGTTTTGTCCTTGGTTTATCTCTTTGCCATCTCTGGAAATGTTATGTTCATCAGTGAATAATTACATTTTAAGTACTTCAAATGACTTTGCATGAGAGGTTTGATGATTAATTATGCTTGGTAAAGAATACTTTGGCGGTTAATGTGCGGCTAATGATTGTAAAACAGTTTTGTTTTGTTTTTTTCTGAAGTTGTTCGATACATTCTGTGTCTCTCCACCACTGAACCTTTAACCTTTAAAAGCAGAGCCACAATTTTCATTGATTTGGCTGGATGTCACTTAAAGCCAGCCGTGTGATCAATGCCTGACAGTTTCCTCCTGAAGTCAGACTTTAACATGAACATTCCCACATCCTGGATAAGACTTTCCTCTCTGAGAGAAAAACCTTCTTTATTGGTTATTTTATAAATTTGAGGCGTGGAAATTGTTGGTGCATGTTTCAGTTGATATTTTTTGAAGATTTCCAATTGTCTTTGCACTGCTTTGTCCAGCTTTCAGCTGCTGCGCCTCGTTAGTCATTAGCAGTTCTTTCCAGAATAATATCCCACAGTGACAAATAAAAATAAAAAGTAAATAAATAAAAAGTTCAGTCATGTGACGGAAAATGAAGTTTCCCAGACTATTCTGATGGTGCGCAAATCGTTTTCTTAGGGTTGCACTCATTATGCAGTCATTACTAATGGACATGGTCTTTATTCTCTGCTGATTTTAAATTTTAGCAGAGACTTTATTCTTTTCAAGTTGAACTGCCATTCGAGTTTGGCCTCCCACACGACAGCCTTTCGGACAAATCAAAAAAGCAACAGCGACTTTGTCAGTGTAACGTCTTGCAGGGCACATAAATTAATAGAATTTAAGTATCCGCGTCCAATCCGTCCAATCCTGCGCTGTCAAAAGCACAAACTTCTCGCAATATTCTCCACAAAGCTGCATGCTTCCTTCTGTGCAGTGATAGATAGTTTCAACACGATACTGCACACAACAAGCTCTACAGATCATCTTGAGGTCACAATTTAAGATTTCTGTTGAGCTTCTCAAATGTATTGTTTTGGGTGCTGTGAGGACTAGAAACAAAGTGTTGTTACCTCATATTCAAGAGAAGGCAGACACCTCTGGAGCCCATATGTCCCAAACTCTGCAACTCACATTTGAACAATAGATAGTTTTGATTTTGGGATGAACTGATCCTTTAAGAAAAGCGATGATGTAACTATTTTGCTCTGATCAGAGTGAATAATGTATGACTTCAACATTACACTGAATATAATCTGCATTGTAAACTGCTTCCTGTCTATTAAAAGCGCGGCCAAGTTAAAAGATTTGGCCAACTTGACTCTTGTCACCAATAAACTGAAGTGGATTTAAGCTGTTTTACTATAACATATTCTCCATGGTCTGACTTCAAGTGTGCACAGATTATTGCCTCTATCACTGCTGGGACAGATAGTGCGGCATTCTTCATTAACATCCCACACAGCAGCCCAGAAAACTCCTGGGTGGCTTAGTAACAGCGAGATGCGGATAAAGTTCTTCGCTCTCTCACTGTTCGTGTTGCCTCCGACAACATGAAGAGAGCAGCGACATAAGGGGATTTCGAGCTGTAAAGCGGTTGTGTTTTAAAACAGCATGCAAAGTTGGAACTCATTGCATTTGCATCTTGTCAGCGGAGCGTTTATTGTCAGCTCCCGAAATTAACTGTTTGCATTTCCTCAACGACACAAGTATTAATTTCCATCAGGATCAGCTGAAACTGGCAGAAGAAGAACGAAAGATTTAAATAAATGTCATGACCAAAATAAACATGCTTGAGAATACAAACGGAGTTGAACAGATCACACTGCATCATGACCTCGATTCCTCACACTGAAACTGTAGCCGAGCTGCGGCGTCTGTCTGAGCCAAATTTCACAACGCTGGTTACAGAAAAGGCTTTAACCTCTTAGCAATGCCTAAAGTCACGAAAAGAGGAAAGTACAGTCACATGCCCATCTCCGAGTGAGTACTTCTCTCCCAGCGCAAGTCATACTAGAGGGAGCTGGATTTGTCCCTGCATTATTTACTATTACCATTCTCTTTGTTAGCCAGAGGCACATTAATGAATGCATGAGGAGTTGCCTATTTGATGACCACAATGCATGGGGGAGACTCGTGGTACACCGATGCTCCATTTGTGTGAGCTGAATCATTCATCAAACACACACACACACACACACACATAATGCACAAACAGAATTTTACGTGCTTCATGTGTCCTGTGGAAGGGGTCCATGGTGATCTTTAAGGAGTCTTAAAGCCCCAATCTGCATTCTTTTTTTGTGATCGATGTTTTATTGATACGACGACGATACGATTGCAGGTACATATTCACACACAAGTGCTGAGTTTAAGCCTGAATTTAAGACTTTTTATAAAGTCTTTCAGTGTGAAGACAAGCTTCAGTCTGAAGACTCATAAACTTGTGGCAATTTGGCATAAAGTAAATAATATCAGAGATTTACCCTGAATTACCAGTGTTTTACAGATTTACACATTGTGATGCAGTTGGCTACTTCACTTTAGAAATTTCTGCAACCTTTTTATTTTTTTGTTTTTTTGTTTATTTATTTATTTTTTTTAAATGTCATGGCCCAACCAGGATTGAGCAACTTGAGTCAGAATCAAATGACTGCTGCTGGGTTGTTTGGTCACCAATGAAGTCAGATCAAAACACCCACACAGTCCCAATGAAGAAGGCAGGGTTTTTGTGGGGCAGACTCTTGATGAATACGACTGAAAGCTCTTATTCATTTTTTTAACCTTTATTGTTGCTTACAAAAAAATGAATGACTCAGGGAAATGCTTACGATTTGAAACCTTCAGGGCCTTTGAAGCTGCATTCTGCTCTTCCGTCTCATCGTTGATTCATAGCAAACCCAGCGAAAAAGAGCAGAACTTCCCAGTCAGTCTGAATGCACTGAATGAAATTCAAACGCTTGACTTTCATCGTATGATATTGCTGCCGCTTACGGTGGTGAAGCTTTACCTGTTAGTACCATGAAGCTTTGAAAACTAATTAGTGAGTGTATCTACAGGCCTATCAGTCATTTGGGGAGCAGCAGAAGGGTTCTGGTCCCGCGCTTTGAAATTTGCTGTGAGGGCTGTCATTTTGTTTACGTATGAATCACGAAATGTGTCTTTAAGCAAACGTAAAGCTTCAGATGCTTGGGCACACAGACTCTGATATTGACATATCTGCCTACTGAGCTTTCACATGGAGGCACACAGCCTCAGAGCGCAGCGCAACACACACCACTCAACAGGACTGTCCACAAGAACCTCATTTTATATTCATAGTAAAAGTTAAAATGGCAACGGCAGCCTCTCTTTCTCCGATACACACACACACACACACACATTCAGACTCTGAGGGGGGAGAGGGTGAAATGAATACAGGACATATAAATAAGTCATAGCTGTTCATCCTTTTACCAGGGAACACAGATATCGTAGCGTTGCACATGGATAGACATTACTGCCAGTACTGTATATGAATGATCACTCTAACTCCAACACACAAAACAAATGACGTCTTCAGCTCATCAACTGCAGCTCTGGCTTGTACTAAAATGAAAAGGAAAGAGCTGATGTGTCCATGGCTGCAGAGTAACAAGCAGACAAGACATAGTAGAATAAAAACAAGTTTTACACTTTAAAGTAAACCACACACATGACTGCTCCTCCCCAGGCAACACAGAAGAAAATGTTACTTGTTTGAAGTGCAAGGAACCCTCACCTCAGCCACAGGCACTCCCTCTGGGGGCCGACAGTGCAGCACAATCATGCCATTCAGAGGCACCTCGGTGCCTTGGGGGTCCTGCTCAAAGTTCTTCCTCAGGTCTAAGGCAGAGAATAAACAGCCTGCATTAAAGAACACCAACAACAGTACATAGGAGCACCAAAAAAAATGCAGTTTATTTCATGTGTGACCTTCTCTCCTCGCACACACATACATGAACATGAAAGACAAATGATGCCTTCTACAAAATCAACGAGCCAGTTTGAAAAAGAATAACCTTTACAGAGACAATAAGGTCAGCGTGGTATCAAAGTGACACAGAAGAGGCTTACAGGCGATGCGGACAGTTGCCTTGCGGCTCTTGGAGGTTCCCAGGTGGCTCCAGGCGACACACAGACACCAGTAATCCTCTGGGCCATGAAAGTCCTCTACCTGCTGACGTGACACGTTGATCATGACCTCGCGGATCTTCAGCCCTGCAGACAAGATGGCAGATTGCTTTCATTACATCACAGAGATGATCAATCAAAGAGATGAAGATTTGTAGGGACTGGCTGGTGAGTCAAATTTGAATCTGATAAGATTATCAGCAGTAAACAGAACTGCCAAGAGGAGAAGGAGGAGAGAATGTTAGTCAAACCAAATCAATTTCAGAGATTTTGTTTAATTTGTACTGTGTACTTCCATCCAGCTGACCACTTCAAAGTAAATACTAATATTCATGGAATTACTGCTCTTCTAACTTGTTAAAAGTTCAGTAAAAGATGTCCAGCAATGCAAAAGAAATTGTTAGTGAGCCCTTATATCTTCTTTAAAACATAATCCATTTAGACAGAAGTGACACTAAATGCTTTCCATTGGAGGCGTTAACTGAGAGGAGGACCACATCAGCCACTTTTTTGTTTTAAGGAGAGACAATGATGAGCATTCATCTTTTTTTTTCTTTAAAACATTTGGGAAGGTGGGTGGGGGAACTATAATTTACGGTAGAAAAGAAAATCAAAACAACACAATTAAATACTGCATCCGAGCACAGATACACCCAATGACAATCAAATCTTCTATTTCTGCAGCAAACTTGGACTTAATGTCACACGGGTCAGTCGTTAATATCCGTGCATTGTCTGTAATAATGAGCTGGGTGTGAGATGAACATTTTCATAGACAACTGATGGGAATTTAAAAGCCTGGTGTTTCAATTAAGCAAGACCAAGCTTAAAAGATGACAGGCCTGGACCATTAATGTATGATAGGTGGCTTTATTGGGTATCTGGAAAATTGCAGCTTTCAACCAACATATGTGATGTCTGTCTGGCACAGCAGAAACCCGAATTTCTGCCAGCCAACTTGAATAGACTTATTAATATGTGAATACAGAGCGACAAAGAGCTAATGTTTGGTGTCGAGTACTTGACCTTGTCACTCCTCACAGCATACAATAAAGAATGCAAAGAGCGGGACTGGAAAGCTACCATAACGAATACCCACCCCCTCAAAGAAAACTAATATTAGTGCTAATCAGTGGATTCAGGGTGAAGGTGTTGCTGAATAACTTGACTGTATGAGCAGCTGAGATGCAACGTTAAATACAACCTAATTGTGTTTTATGCCTTATAGTAAGTTTAGTTTGAGTTATAATTCTTAAGATTTAACTCCTGGTTGATTTGGCAACATCAGTGGGTACTGGTGCAAAGAGCCAGTGAGGATCAATAGGACAGAAAACACTCCTCGAGCAGATACGGTATCAGAAACAGAAAGGTAAGTAGTGTAATCGTTCACAGTCCAGAGAAAAAACATCTGTTTTAATAAAGAAAAAAGTCACTCGGTTATTGGCGGTTACCCACCTGATGCCTCCTATCACCTGCAACTGTATCGAACTGTGGTAGGCTCTTCTTGTTCCATTATTCTTGTCTATGTTTTAAAGCTGATCAGATGCCCAAAAAAATGCCAAGAAATGACCTTACAGTACACACTGCATTTCCTGTGACTGCTTTACGGTAAAAAGCACCTTGTCTTTTACTAGTTGAACGCTTTAAACACGCTTGCAGCAGTAGAATGTTTTGGGTTTGGGGTCATTTGCAGTAACTCAGAGCTCTGATACAGCTAGAGGAGATTTAACAGCAAACAGGGAGGATAATAAAATCAACTAAAATTTCAAACAGCAAAGCTGAATTACATGCTGGGTCATTCGGTCACTCGGATAATGTAATGCCAATATGTTCATAAATGACTTCAGAAATAACATGTAGTGTTTCTGCATGAAAATGACTAAAACCAGAACAGAAAAACCAGAGAGATGTATTATTTCATTTAAGGTTACCGTTGTGTTTCATTTGGTTGCCTGTGACTATACAGAGACAGAGTCAGAGGGTGAAGAAGGAAGTCCATGAATGTGACTAAACGGAATATGAACATTAACAAAACATTACTTCACCTGTCATATTTCTGCTTGAATCACGTCAGATAGCTCGCCATCGGAGACGGCGGTTGTCTAACAACTCCCATGATCCCACGCCACTTAAATCTTTTGCTTTGTTTTACAGTGCATTTAAATCTAACATGTCTGGTACCTTATAATAATCCTGTACCCTTTTCCGAAGGCAGCAAATCAATAAAAGTTGTACTGTACACTGATTTTTGGAACAGCTAACAAGTCATGCCTAACAACATCTCACAGCAGCTGTTCAAAAATCACTTTAAAGCTTGGTCTCTTGTGGCTTATTGCTTAATTAAGCAGCCCTACACTTGTAGAAGAGTTGTCTCTCTACAGGCTCTGCCATCATGCCGTACACCGCAGACAGCAGCTTAGACATGGGCTGGGATTAAATGAAAACTAATAATATGAAATGAAAGGTTATCAAAGGGAGCCTAATGAAGTAATGTAAAACAGGAATGTTCTCCGAAGACACTGTAATCCTCCGCAGTAACTGACTGATATTATGTACAATAAACACACACCACTCCATCAACGCCTCCTTTCCACCGCCACAAATTAGAGACTTAATCAACATGCCTGATTAAGTGAGAGTGAGGCAGATTTAGCTTCGGAATATAAAAACACAAGACTGTACTCGAGTGAGGGGGCAAATGTGTCATCACCACATGAGAAATATGCAGTGCTAGTGAGTCCGATTCTTTGGGCTCAATGCGGCAAACATCCAGGGACGAATTATTTGAACATAAAAAGAAAACGCACTGTAAAATAAAAACAGCATGTGATTTTTTTTTTCAGCAATATTTGTTTTCTTCCTGACGTGACACCCAAGAAACATCAGAATTTATTCTCAATGAAATCACTCGGTGAAATCAAAAACACATGTGGAAGAATTCACTCATAGAGCCAGTGAAGTCAACAGCCATGTGCTCAGACACCATATAAAAGGTCACCTTATGTCTTATAAACATCAGGCTTGGCTCATCCTCATCAGGTTATTTAACACAATGAATTCAGGGGGATTAAATTCACATAACCGTGTTAAGTTCAATATTCAGACATTTAATTGCACTTCTGCGGTTTTGACCAAATTAGCTGCACTGTGCAGGATAAAGCTTGACAGATGTGCTACGGGTATAATGTTCAATTCGTGTTCAGGTATTGAAGTCTGGCACTGCGCACCACCTGTTTCAAAAGTGCATACAAAGAGAAGTTTTAAGATTTTTGTCAATAAATATCTTATTTTTCCCCCAAACCAACAGACATTCTAGACCCAAAGAAACAGTGTAAAAATCATTAAATATGGCCTAATGAAGTAATGACTTGTATTTCCCACAACTACCTCCCATTCTGTTTGAGCATTTCATGTGCACCCAGACTCTTCATAGCCTGGGTCCAAATACAGCTTTTATTTTGACTCAGTTTGTTTTGTTTTTTTCTGTTTTTTTCACTCAATGTTGTGTTCAAATGCAAATCAGGTTTTATTGCTTAATTATTATTATTATTATTGCTTAATTTTATGTTATTTGTATATTTTGCTGGCAGCCATACATAAATATATATACTCCTCACATATGCATATGAGGAGTATGAATAGTTCTGAGGAACTACTTCATGCAGAAAATGAACCAATCTAAATGACTTCTAAAAAGGTTTGGTGTAAATCCAAATGCAGACACAAAAACAGATATTTTTGTGACAGAAATAGACTCAGATTGTTTCTTGGCGGCGCCTCTACATTTCCGTGAGTCTAGTCCTTCAGTGATGGTTGAATTTTCCTCCTCTTCAGCTCCACAACACTATTTTAGCTGACTCAATGGTGACATTGCTTGAGTCTGAGCTCAGGATCAACTGACTTAACTTGCACTGACTACAGCACATGCATTTTGTCTCGGAAGTGTGGTTTGGTCCATATAGTGCTCTGTGTTAGTCTCTGTGTTTAATTGTCAGTTTAGAATTTAAATTTCTTTTAAGCAGCCGTTCAGAATGAATAAGCTCACATCTCCATTTATGTTTTTTATGTAACCTCTAAACTTCCATAAGTAGTTTTTGACAAGCAATTTCACTACTGGATTGTGACAACGGCCTAAAGCACTATGGAGACAAGGGAGCGGGTTTAGGCGTGTTGTCTCTTAATTTACAATGTCTTTTTTTTCCACAATCGGACCGCCTCATCTTTATTAATGATGAAGAAAACAGAAGAAACTAATGAATAAGCAACAGTCTGCTGTTCCTGATGCAATGTTTCATGCTGAAAGCAGACAAACTGACTCACAGAGGGTGTGAGGGTCTGAGCTACAGCCCTGCAGACTCACTCCAAAAGCTGGCGCACAGTCGGAACCTTTACGACTGCTAAACAACAATAAAATAAGAAAACAAAAAGTGATGCTTTTCATGTCTCATGCCCATGAGTACGGTTAAATGTGAAACTTTGCAAGCTGTTTACTTTTTTTGTCTTAAAGTTTTTCTGACATTGAAGATTTAATTATGCAAATGATGCAGATATATTTGTTTTGGATGCGGATTTTTATCACTCCATGAATTGGAAAATACTGTCAACAGCCATAAATATCAATGTTCGCCATGTTTTTAGGGGAAAACAAAAGAAAACATTATATAAACCAGGCTACTGACGTGGATATTTCTGGCCCAGAGTATGAGAAAAATCTCATTTTGAGAAAACAGCCTTTAAAGATTACATACAAGACATGAACACACACGAGCATTTAAACACAAACATGTGAAATACTAGCAATACAAATACACCCACGTGTAAAGGTGTTTGAGTGAAGGCCATGGTGTTTCTGCTGAAGGCGAGATAAAGGAGGAGAGAAATCAGAAAGACACTAAGACTCCCAGGTTCCCTCACATTCAGCATCAATCAAAGAGCTCAGTCCTCGTTCCAAGTCTCACTCGGTGGCACTGCATTAGTGAAATTATCCAATAACTGCTCGGCCATGTTGGTGACATTCGGTCACTTCCCTGCATCCAGGCATACAAATGTTCATTCAGCTCCTTCCATGAGCCCGTCCCTGGACACCTGTTTTCTTTCTGCCTTCCCTTCAGGCTCCTGCCAGTGGCTCTTGACAAAGCACCACAAAGCCTTGACAACAAACCTGAAGGGTGGAGCAGCTTTCACTTGTCCCCTCAATCATGCCCTTTAATACCTCTCTAATGTTGCCTCAATAAAGGAGTCAGGAAGAGATACACCAGTGCTGATGCTCACTTATCATCACATGTTGCTCTCGCTCTCTGCCTTTTGGTCTGTCTGGCACAGGGCCTGTGGTGTGATCTCTCCCTGCTTTGGCCCATTGTTTTGCCTTGGCTGAGTCTATGAAAAGGCCCCAAGGGAGCTAGGCAGTGCCAGCTACAAGTGGCTCCTGATCCAAGCAGCTCAGCAGAACTCGACTTGTCCGGCTCGGCTCAAATCGGTCCAGAACGTCTCTGTCACGCTTTACGCCACGTTGTATGGAGGATTTTCAGAATTCTGTTTGTCTGAGGGATTGTCGCGAGGCAGCTGTGTACATAGCGGGTGACACGGCACGGACTGTGGGGGGTTAAAGTGGATGGATGTAGCTTTAGGAAAGAATCTGAGTGATGTGAACTCAGCTAAGGGGAAATGTTTGTGTGATGTGACATTGCAGCGTGCGGCTCAGCATGTGGGGGCTGCGAGGGTTGGCTGAGGGCCAGACACAGACGAACCCTGCAAGACAAGCGGAACATGCTCCCAGCAACATCTTCAGTCTGGTCCCAGCTGTGTGTGTCATACTTAATCCTGGAACCAAAGGGACGAATTACTCCATGCATAAAAAAAAAAAAAAAAAAAAAATCATGATAATTCAGCCTTTAAAATGCTTTGAGTCCTTATTCGTGTCATTCCCCCCAGTTGCAATGTTTATGTTTATCCAGAAACCACATGTGTGCTTATTAGGGGCAAGTTTTGCATACTCAAGTGTGTTTCAGTATGCGTGCCACTGCATTTACTTCACTTCCACTTTGTTAAACAAACAGACAAATAGTCGGTGATGCTGAGGGACTCCGAAGCATGACACCCTGCCCCTCCCAGTCCCCACCTTTTCTCTCTTTGTCCTGAGTTAATGCCTGGCTGATGGTATCTCTCAGAGGGCTAGGATCATAATACACAACAACAGAGCTGGTCTATGAGAGAGAGCACGAACAGGAATGGATATCCATACTTCCTCTATCCACCCAGCATTCATATGCTTTCCCTCAATCGCTATCTCTTCATCACTGAATCTGCAGGAGCTGCTATCCTCTCCTTCTCGAGACGACCAACCTGATATCCATTTTCAGCCTCTCTTTCACACTCCCACTGTCCTCTCCATTTCAGATGTCCTTTTTCTCCCTCATCCCATCTTTCTCTTATCTCACCATCAGGGTATCATCCTTTCAGCTGAAGTCCATAAACACAGATATCCCCTCTGTTCCACCTTCCTCTCTGCTCTTCTTTCAATCTGTCCTTCAATAATCTCCTGAGTTCTATCACTCATTTCTATCTCCCAGCCCTCTTACAGCATTTCAACAGAGACAAAAATAAAGTTGTTTTCTGTGATAGGTCTGAGCTTGCAGTGTGCTGCGAGAGAATCTGAGTTTTGTTTACAGCCACTGCCGTTCTTTTATTTTTGTCTTTGGAATTTTAAAGCCCAATAAATAACAGAAACTGAGTGATTTACTGTCTCTACAGGCTGGAAACAGCTTCCTGAAATCATTCTAAGGAGTTTATCAGCACAAGCCATTTTCCTTAAGGGAGGTTAAAATCTGGGCAGCAATGATTACACGGTATATCCAGCTGAGCCTTGTCTGCCTGTGGTTTATCAAAAGGCTTAGCAGTTGCAAAGGGAAAAGGAAATAACACTGCTGCACTGAATTACAGTGTGTGGAGATAATCATATTGTATAGGAAGCTGATCAATGTACACTACATAGACAAAAGTATTGGTACACCTGACAATTACACCAACAGGGACTATATTCTAAATGCATGGACAGCTTTGCAGCTATAACAGCTTCCAGTCTTCTGGGGAGGCTTTCCACAAGATGTTGGAGTGTTTCACCATTCATGCAGTAGAGCATTTGTGAGGTCAGACACCGATGTTGGACCAAAAGGACCAACTGGCTTACAATCTCCGTTCCAGTTCATCCCAAAGGCGTTAGATGGGGTTGAGGTCAGGACTCTGTGTGGCCCAGTCAAGTTCTTCCACACCAAACTCATCCAACCATGTCTTTATGGAGCTTTGCTTTGTGCACTGGGGCACAGTCATGCTGGAATAGAAAAGGGCCTTCAACAAACAAACACAAAGTTGGAAGCATAGCATTGTCCACAATGTCTTGGTATGCAGAGGCATAGAAACAAGTATAAAGTTGTCTTGCATTAAGCTGAACGACTCTTCATAGCTACAGGAATCGCATACTAATATTTGACTTGGATGTGTTCTCTACAAACGTGTTATGTGGGGCAACCATTGCTGTCAGTCCTGATCAGCTTCCTGTTTCATGGTTCAGGTAAGGTTGGTTACCTTTAGCGCTAAAGCGAGGGCACACAGAAATTAATGGCAGATTCTGATGCTTGTAAAGCCAGAAATTATGTTAACTCAAAACATCCTTTCTGGATGGTGTGTACACAATACATATTTACACTTTTTCAGTTATGCTTACCCACAGGGAGACCAGCCACCACAAGGAAGGCTCCGAATTGCCTATAAAATGAGTGGGAAAATATTTCATATACCCAAACTGATAAGATACCGTAAATGCAATTCCATTTACCCACTGTGACACAACAGATGTGGACTGCAGCAATAAGCCTCCCACTGGCCGACTGTGACACTCTGCTTCCCCCTGCTCGCTCGCTCTTTTGGTCTCTACTGTTGTTTTTAGTGAAAAGAGACAACGACAAGCAGTTCATCGAGTTAACAACAGCCTACGCTCTGAAGATATAAAATTAAAATAAAAAAATAAATTGTGAAAGCTGCGAATGCTGGGTGAGAATTGAGACTAAAAATTCCCCCCGCCCAGTGTTTACAAGCATCACTGGCTTCAGTCAAGCCCGAACTTGTGCTTTGCATTATTAAAAACACTCACCACAGATGTCAAAACTGCTCAAGCAGTGAGCTCTCAATGAGCCTAATTACCAGGCTGAAGTATGACTGATAAGAATCACAAAATTTGGCAACAAATGGCTTGTTGAACAGTACTGCAGGGTCACTGCAACCTTTCGCACTCTTTGACATGAGAGCAGATCCAGATTGTCCACACAGAGACACTACAAGGCCTTAAGGCAGCTGAATTTCTTCAGATAAGCTTGTTTTGGGTAAGGGTGTTCTGATGAGATTTTATGTACATGCCTCAATTTGTGACCTTGCTTTCTTGGGCAAACTGACACGGACAACTGCCACCACCGTCGTGTGGGTTGTTTTATCTGTATTTAATATTTAATAGTGTTTAATAAAAGACATACAAAATAAGACCGCAAAGACTGTCAGGAGGGTGTTTCTTTATTCATCAAAATAGAGACTAAATTGAATGTGCAATTTTTATTCCCGATCACTGTTCTTGGCGTTAACACTTGTGGTATTGATCTGAAGTCAGGCATAAGAAGTATCAGACAGACATTCTCCCAGAAGAGTTGTTTTAAGAAACATCTTTTTGGACATACAGACAAATGATGTAATGAGAGAAACTGGTCTCAAAAAGTTTTTTCTTCTGCTGTTTTGGACTTCGCGCTGTCTTGTGGGTGGTTGACTTGGACTTTGTGGCCACTTGTCCATTTCTAGATTTTGTCTTGACTAATTAGAGGACATCAAGCCAAAGACGGTTAGATGGTTAGAAAGCCCTACCATTAGCATCTAGTAGCATACCCAGCCAGTTTCTGTGTTGCATGTATGTTAGAGAACACTATTTGGTAAAGCCTCTCTTGCCAGTGCACCAAATGCCTGAATTTCATCGCAGCGCCTTGACATATTGGTGCCTTTTTCCTGTTTTTAACAGCATTTTCATACCCAGCATGTGGCACAAAGGTGTGAGAAGAGGCAGAAACCAATGATGGCTTCATTAAAATAAGTCAGCACAAAGCAACTGCTCAGTGTTTTGCAAATGACTGGAGTGCAGACGTGCTGAAAACAGACATCTGAAATCTGGGGCTGTTTTTGGTGTAACCCCAGCTGATAATTTGGTGATTCTGACACTGAGCACATCCTTCGAGGGGGAAACGTGTAATAAACAGTTTTAATTAAAACACTTGCAAACAACTAGATGTGACTTCAGAATAACACTTTGCAGAAAGTTAAAAAATAATTGGTAGTATGTAACAATGTCTGTCAACTACTGGAGCTGCTTTATACTGAAAATATGAAAGCCTTCCCCTTCAGTAATTAAGCCCTACAACCATCTGAAGCCAGCAGGACAGATGTATGTGATAAATCTGTATCCTCCAATTTGAAAAGTAGCACACTGGGCAGAGCCATTGCCCACAGTGATCCACTGTGTGCGCATTCATAAATAATAAGCAAACAACACCAGGTGACTACAGACCACACAGACTTTACTACACATAAAACCTGTAAGTTTTTAAGTGGATGCACTGGACACAAACAGGCCTAGAAAAAAAAATACTGAGACAATTAAAAGTTCACTCTCGTCTCATTACCACTGATTCTTTATCGGTCTCATCTTCTCTCTTTCGATTTCACTCATCCAGAGACACTGGACCACAAGCAGGCAATAACATTCCTATGTCTCCTTTTTTGTCTGGCAAAACTGGCATCTCAATTTAATTTCTGAAATCCATATTCATCTGTGGTACAGCAAAATTACAAAAGTCGTTTTTGATTGAAGATATCCCATATATGGTTTAACTAGTACTGCTTTTGTTAAACTACAAAGAGTGTGTAGTTAAGCACAGTAGATCACAGGAAAATATCAAAATATCAGTGGAAACACCACATCTCTCGAACTCTGCCCTTTGAATATCTCCACAATTCGTCTTTAAATGTAGCACCATTTGGCACCCCTTGGCAGTAGAGTTGTTGTGCCTTATTATACGCACAGTCTGCATCAAACATCATTTTTCTACTTGGAGAAACTCTCTCATCTCCTTTTAGTGAGCTATTTTCAAAATGCCACTCCAATTGCCACAGCTGTTCAAAAAGAATGAGACCAGTAATGATACTGGCTGAGAGGTTTAATGCCCCTGTCTCTCTGTCTGCTCTTACATCACTGTTTCAAAGTTTTCATTAACCCATCAAAAAGCTTCCTCTGTTGCCTCAAAATATCTCGGCCTCTCAGGAGTCTTTGCTTTTTTCGCAACAGCTGATTTGTAAATTTCTAGGTAAAGATTCGCATTTTGGGAAATATAGCACGGCTGCTTTTGGTTTTCTTTCTTGCAGAGAGTCAGAGGAAAAGACCAATACTTCTCTGATGTTTGTCTGTCAGCTTGGCTTGACTCTGCTCAAAAATAACAAAATCCACCTACCAGCACCTCTAAAGTTGTTTCATTAATACCTTACACCTTGTTTCTGTGCAATGACTGAGGTATAAAAAACTGGTGGCAACTGGTCCTGACCAACAAGTATTTTGTCTTTGTGCTAAGCTAACTGGTCGGCTGCAGCTTCATATTTAGCTGTTGATCATCTCTTCTCTCTAACTCTTAACCAAAAAAAGAATAACAATTTCCACAGACTTTGTTACTCACTACACATCAGCCCATTGTTGTCTTACACTGTGAATTTCTGTAAGTCTTTCAAACTACTTTTCTCAAATATAAGAAAAAACAAAAAAACAACCCAAGAAGAAGCATCGATTAAACTCAAACTGACTGCAGCAACAAAATGAGAAAAGCAGCTCTGATGTTCAACATTCAGTGTCCTCTTTTATCTCCCAAAATATTTCTTTATTGATAGATGCAATATATTTTTCGGCCTGACAGCGCACCATTGCTCGGCTAATGGTTTGAATCACACAACAATGTTATTATTCATAATAACTGCATAATGATAATAAATGGGCATTCATTAGAGATTCTACAACCTACACTTTATCCTGCATTGATACATGACAACAATGTCTGGTGCAATTCTTCAGAAGACGGGAAAGTTTACTCTTTTAACTCCTGGCCTGGGAAAAAGTTTGAGAAGATACCAGTGAATATGGGCACACACAGGTATCCGAAGATCTTTTTAAACTGCTTGAATGGATGTATTTGTTGCAGCAGGAAATACATAAACCAAAAGTCATGAAAAGACAATTCATTGTGACACTGCTGTAGTTGTTGCTGTCTCAGACGAGTGGTGAGGTTTAACTTACATGCACAGTGCTCTAACTAAAGGTGGTCTGGCCAGAACAGCTGACTGTCACAAGATTGTAATTAACATTTTCTTTTCACAGTGTGTCTTAAACTTATAACTTGAAAACATTTACTGACTATGGACTGATTGCTTTTAGTTCTATTTTAGGCATCTACTGTACAGCTCCATATGTTTTGAAAGTATATTTGACTTTTTTTTTTTTTTTTTAAAGAAAGATCTCGTATTAGTTTCATCATTAAAAATACTTCTTCACAAGACAAACGCAGCTCACACTTGCTCATTGTCATGGAAAGTTGAGCAGTCAGGATTAGCTTGCAGGCAAGATGAGTTGCAGGTATGAAATATTTAGCCATTATGAGGTGTTAAAAATATCTTTTCTTTACTCTGCTACACATCTTACAGATTGAGAAACACAACACGATTCATCCAGGTGGAAGATAGCGCATATTGTGCCAGCTTGTCTCATGCTTATGGCAACAGCAGTTGAAGCTATTCACAGAAGCTGTAATGGATATTTCCTTTTTTCCGTTTCTACATTTCTTTTCCTCGTCTGTCGCTGTGACTCCTGGAAGGCACATAGGAGCCAAGACTGAATCTGAGAAAAACAACACAACACAAAGCTAAAATATATCTCCCTAGCTGAGTTAGTCGCCTCTGGACAGACACGGTTTCTGTCCTCCGCCTCAAACCCTCTCGTCAAACAATGTTAGGGCATGTGTTGTTGAGTCTGTCTGCATTTAATTCACAGCTTACTGCTTTAATAGCTACAGCCCCCCGCTCGCTGCTGGACCCAGGGGCCATTCTGCCACCTGAGTCAGACTATAATAGCTTGTACTGAGATACAGCTGTTCAACTGCCTCCTACTGATGAAGCTGGACGAGCAGCCAGAAGTGTCTCAGCTGAGGTGAGACGTTCATTTTCTCAGCATGTAGGATGTTGGTCCACTTCTGTATCAAGCCTAAGCTGCAACAAGAAAACCGTCAGTGACAGATACTCACTAAAACCCTGGTCATGTCCACAGAAATCCCCGAAAGCCCACACCTGTGAATACTAAAGCATGTCCAAGCAGCAAAGCCTCACATCATCATGCTGGGCACCCATCTAGAGGTTTCAGCCAGAGCACACAATATTATAATACGAGCAGATGTATTTAAGCTTAGATATTTTTATAGGAGCGAAAATTTAGGAAAACTACTGACAGCAATGCAGAAGAAGTGCATGAATCGGTCAATAAAAGACAGGACAGACACATGCTGGTTTCCTGCATATTTAGCATGTTTATACAGAATATTTTAGCAGATGAAAAACCAGTATAATTCCTCCCCAGGGGAATGATTGAAACCATGAATGTTTTTAAAATATCTTGATAAATATTGAGATATTTCAGACTCAGACTGGACCAAAGATGGACCTCTATTTTTTCTTTATTTTCACATCTAGGCAGGAATAACTTTGGTAATGACCTGCTGAACCCAGTGCAATGATGAAGTGGTAGTCATTATTTCTTTTCAATCTGGAACAATAACGAATGGTTTTAGTATTCTGCTTGCCGAACATGCTGCTTTTTTTAGAAGAGGATCAGAGAATACAATTAGAAAGCAGGCATTGCTTTTAGACATTACGTACATTTTTTAACACAGTTTCACAACAAAGTATCAGAGAGGTTTGCATTAGTATTGTTTCTTGAAGCAATAAAATAACTGCTATGGAGGAAAGAAAGCAAAAGCAGTCAACATTAAAATCATTTTGCTGAAAGGAGGAATGTGGGCTCTCTTATTTGTACATACAAATGATGCCACTCTTGAATGGACTCCACTGTGCAAAAATGATGTATTAAGCAATGATGATTTCAACATAATCAAGCTATTTGCTGCTTTCAGAGGGAGGCTGTTGGAGTGTGCACTAACACCAAGAGTGGGCTGTGAAAGATGGCCAGGTTTAGTGTTCTTAAAAATCCACTGATATTGGCATCGATTTGGGGACATTTTGTTCCACTCTTTTTTCCTTTAGAGGCGTCATCCAATAAAATAGCTTTAACAGTTTCTTGATATTTTATGTCACGCCAGAGGGCCACTAATTCATGGAAATTTTGTACTTTATCTTCTATATTGAAGCACTAAACTGCTCCATCCATTTTCAATTTGCACCGTCCTGTGTCTAATTACAAGGCTATGCACTGAGATGATCAGTGACAATACAAAATATCTACCCTGGTGAGAAGCTTTGCCAACTAACAAAGCACCTGCTGCACTGCGATATCGTAAGACAAAAGATGATGACAGAAGAAAAACTGCCAATTAGGACTAAGTATTTACTGAGGACGAGATACTAGGGCTGAGGTAATAGAGTGAGTGGTGACTCTGCCAAACACTATGTTTAAGATACTGATATGTTCAAACCATTGCCATATATAAAGATGGACATTGTGTCTCCACGTCCTCCCACTGTACAAGAGCGAAGCCAAAATATCCCAGATATGAGCACTCCCATCCTGCAATGGTGACATCATCCGGAGCCACAGTATTGAGTTCTTGCCCATACACCTGCCTAAACCAATTGTGAGCAGCCCTCAGCTGTCACTCATGACATTTCACCTCAACAAACTGTAAATACACTTCACCTTTCAAATAAAATCTGTGTAAATAAGCAACTTTTTAGTTTCACATCCAGAGCATACTAAAAAAAAAGTTTAACATTCATTTGGTGTTGTGTTTCAGACCACATGGTGACTTTAAGTGCAATACTGACTCTCCTCAAAGCTCTGTTTGGCCTCCACCACATCCTGAGGGGGAGGAAAAAAAAGTCTGTTAATTGCTCCACAATGTTCACCAGCTATTTGCCAAGTTTGTCTGAATGCTGTTCAACACTCTGGACCAAGCGTGCGGAAGACTTCTATGGCTTTTTTTTCTTTTCTTCTTCTTCTTTTTTTGCTTTTTGGCTGAAAACAGCTATCGACTGTGGCAGAGAGTAAGATGCTGAGATCTGAGAGTGAACCAAAACAATGAAGTTGTAGCTGCTTTAAAGCAACTAACTACTTCCTGGAGGTTAGGAAAAGAATGGTGCTATGGTTCAAAGACTTATTGCTCAGAGATGGTAAAATGCATTCAGTCCAATTTTACAAAAAGTACAAATATATAAATTATATTATTGGCAGGAGGATCAAGTCGTGAGTTTATGCAGGAAGTTTCTGCCACCTTCTTCACAAACAGCATGACTCTTTTTTTCTGCCTTCATTAAATTTACACTTCGCAAGAGTTGCCTGTCTATCTGGAAGGCTGTCACCTCAACTATAAACACTAACACAACTAACAGTGTTGACGGACAGGAAACAGTCCCCAGAATAGCATATATAAAACTTACTGAGAACTTTTACAGTACAACAATTCAGGAAAATGTTGAAGTACATTCATATATGGGAAAACAAACCAACTTGGTAAATGCTTCCATTTTGGTGCAGGTCCACCCATCAAGGTTTTCTGTCATTCTTGACATCCGTGTCTGTATTGCTTCGACATTTTTTGGTCAAGGTTACAATAAAGACTAATAAAATACCATCATTTCACATGCACTCTATTTTATCACATCTTCCACCAGCTTGTACTTATAAGGACACATCCTGGCCCGGACTTGACCTTTCTGCTTTATGATATACAAGCACAGGTGGATTTTTAAGATTCTCTCCTTATTGGCTTTTATTCTCTCTGCCTGTCTCTCTCTCTCTCTCCTTTCCCTTCTGTATTTCTATCCTTCCTCGTGTCGGTCCCAGTGGCAACAGATATGAATGGTGATAAGGAGCCAGATGGGAGCAAAGCTATGAATCCAGACTAGAGGCGGTAAAAATTTAGAGGGCCATTGTTAACTCTGTGGGGGGATATTGATTGGTGCTGGGTGATAAGTGAAGAATCAACAATGTCGAGCTAATAGCAGCGAAGGCAGACTCATAAATAATTTGCCTTCATCCCCACCTCTTTCAGAAAGCTATACTCTAATTAGATGATGGTCAATTGATCAAGTGCAGGCTTAGAACTTAATTATGAGATTAGCTAATATTTTTATGCTTTTCAGATCAACAACAATAAAAACGAGAAAATTTTAAAAGAATCAGACTAAGGTGTTAATTATCCTGATGCTTTGAACTCAGCATTTCCGCAGTGGATTAAAACAAGTAACTTTGAACAAAGTGGAGAGTCAGCCGATTTAATTACAATACAAGTACATTTTTGGGTAAAAAAAGAAAGTATAATTATATTTTTTGCCAATTTGTTGTATAAACAACTGAATCTTTGAGATTTGCAATACCCATTGCGAGATGATGCAATAGAAACATACAAGGGCTTCAGAGAAGTAAAGGAAATTTTTCTTTGTGGCTTGAATGAGTTCATTTTTCTTCAAGTTAAAGAAACAACAACTGCATTTCAGCAAGTTGCATCAGTAAAAGACACCAGTACAAAGTCAAATCCTAAAATTGAACATGCTGGGGCCTTTCATGGTCTAACAGTTGTCATTTTGGTTTAAATCAAATATGACACAAAGTGTGCACTAAGGAACCGAGGCATATATTTGAAGGGTTGGACTTAGCTGCAGGCACTGTCATAAAGCCCCATTTGCAAAGTTCATTTTTAAGACCTCAGTCCTCGCTATCAGAGATATGAATACTATGATAATAAGTTACAGTGTCAGGAGGAAGGTATGACAAGAAAAACAAACAAACATAATTTAAGTTACAAGTTGTATGCATATCTTGTGTAAGCCCAGAGTATTTGTTTATGTAGATCTTCTGTACCTGTCCCCAGGTCGGTGTGCTCCTGAGACATGTGCTGGCTCTGGTGGACCCATTCGCCGTTGCACTTGAAGAAGATCTGAAGAGCAGGCCGAGCTTGACACCGGAGCTTGATGGGATTGCTCTTGACGATGTAAGCATCAACAGGCTCTTCCAGGAAGTGGGGCAGTGTCCCAGACTGGCCATGCTGCAGGGCTTCACCTCGGGGACCTGAAGGGCAAAATGAGAAGCAAATGAGAGTCAAAGAGAATGACTAAATACAGCGGAACACAAAGTTAATTATTAATATATGACAGCAAGACGGCTAATTCAAACAAGCTCAGATTTCTTTCCTGCCAACTAACCCTGCAGTAAAACCTTCGAGACAGACAAACGCACATAGAGAAAAAAAACTCTGGCTCTGCCGTCCCCCCAGCTTCCACTATCCCTCACTCTCTCCCTCCGCCCTGCAACCAGAGCCAGCTAGTAGCCATTACTCCTTACACTGACGTCTCCCTCAAATAAATCGCTTTGGAGAAGAGTATGAGAAATAACACAACAAGAGAACATCGCCCCATCCCCACAGTCCATTCTCCACCACAGCATTACAATACAATAATTTACAGGATGTCTACTGTACAGAAAATCCTCCCTGATGCCACAGTGTTTAATATTTGAAGCACACAGGGACGCACAAACAATGCTACAGGGTATTTTGCAGAAAGCTATGCTGGATTTTGTTTTGCAAATCTGCAAAATTTATATGATGAAAAACCACCATCAGCTTTAAATAATTTATGTCATTAGGGTTAATGTTTTTTTTGTTGTCTTTTGTGTTTAACTCCACTGGGGGATGTGAGGCATAAGGGTAAGGGTTATCTCAACTGCACCGCTGCCTCAAGACATGTTACGTGTTTCATCTCTGTCTGGGTAACAAATAGCAACAGTAAAAACATAGTTTTGTTGCATGTTGAGAAATTCAGATTTTAAGGGTAGACACTCAGGAAAACTGTCTGAGCTGTGGGACAGGACCTGAAATATGCAGCAGTTTTTATTGCAGTGCAGTAAGTGACACTGAAGGATAAGCAGTTGTTAAAAATGACAGAGAACAGAAAAAAGCATGACAAATTATTGAAACAAACATGTCCTTGAAGTCAAACAGTATTTGGACCTCCTGTTGTCGATCTGGCAGATCTAAAGTAGTCCCATAAAGACTCATTTGATCTCTCGGATGTCGGTGTTCTCTAAAGACAGTTCATTCAGTTGAAGAATTCACCGACAACACACTGGCAAAACATTAACAGGCATTACTCACTTCTTCCCCTGCCCGTCGGAGGTGTGTTCAAGTCAGCACACGTTTTGCTACTTCTGAGGCCCTGCAAGTGTAATTACACTCTGACTAATCCCCTAGTTTGCTGGAACCTCTTTCATGCAAGTGTGAAGGGTTTAGTGAGGCAAACCGTCCCGCGCCCGCCCCTCCCGATCACAACTCCCCACTGCACACTGCATGCATCTCCACAGTGATGGGTGTACCTCTGAAAACCCCATCAGGATTAGAGAACCCACTCTCTCTTTCTCTCTCCCTGTTCTCTAGCTAATCTAATCCTCCTACCTTTCCTGCCGGATGTCTCCTGATTGAGAGGAATAGATAAAAGACTCTGTGTGATTCCCTGGCTGTGAAAATCACAGCGCTTGCTCAGTGTTCCTCTCCCCTCTGTGCGACACATTCACATTCTCTCCTTCATTCCTGGAACTGGGGCTGAACAAAGAGACATGCTTTTAATTTCAAAATGACTAGCCCCAGGCAAGCTTTTCTTGTACAGAGTGCTCCAATTTGTTTTGCGCACGGAGCATTGACATGGCGTGTTTGTGTTTGGATAGATGCAAAACAGACGTGAGGGCGCATCCAGAGGATGATAGATGGGAACATGAATACACAAACACACAGCTGTCAAACAAAGCCACAGCCTTCTATGTAATGACTCATTTGTTAATAGATCAGGTATTATACCAGTGCTCACCAACAAGACAGTTCAATGCCACTGCCACTAATACTTCAAATGTCCTCATCAACAGCAATAAGGTTTAGTAAAGCATTACGGGCTTTAGTCAGGTAGCCGTCCATTTATGTTTTCATTTCTTATTTAGCAGGTGGGATGGTATCGCAGCAGGACGGATTAGGCGAGACACATGAAGAGACACTCTAGTGTCTGATTTAACCTCGGGCTGGTGATGGGACATGTCACCTCAGAGGGGAACACAAGCACTTAACTGTCTCTGGGAAAAGCATCACATATTTGCACCTGAAATGGGTTGAATACAGATCACAAAGTGCATCCCCCCTCCGGCACTGCACCTTATTGTTAGTACACACGTGGATATGAGAAAACTCACGTCGTTGTCATGTTATCATATCAAACAAAGTGGTCTCAGGTAGTGATGGTGTTGATGGTGCTGTCGGATTTCCGTATGCCTTTCTAAAATTCTCCAACCATTTCCGTCTCGTGGCCAGCACAGGCCTGTTATTGGCTCATCCGCATGTTCCCAGTGAAAGGCTGAAGACCGATATCTCTCCTCAACATGCTCACTGTCACTCAGGAGAACGCTGTGCCCTGTGCTTCACAGTTTTCGCAGTGATCTACAACCAATGCTTCAGCTCGGCAATAACATATAAGGGGGCACCGATACATCTAGCCCAGTCTGAGAGGAAAACAAGATATCACTGCCAAAGGCCTGAGTGATGGCTCTATCAGACACCCTCTCTCCTTCTTTCGTTTTTTCTCTCTATCTCTGCCTCTCTGTCTGTCTTGCATGCAAACTTTTGTCCTGGAAATGCAGACACAGTCTTCTAATACTGCACTGTCTCACAAGCTAACAAACCTTTCCCCCAGTACATAACACTTCTTCTCTTCACATGCAAAGTTAAAAGCATCGAGTAAGTGTGGTTCTCTTACGACACTTCAATGTATTAATAGCTTTTAGTGAAAATCTAAAAGAAATGAGGAGGAAAGAAACCCTGGCTGACTGGACTAATCTGGTAAAACCTTTGAGTGCTGGCCCAGGCTGTTTCACACCAGGACAGATGACTGCTGCTCCAGTACACTCACAGTGCTTTGAGACTGAAGGCAGCAATCAGGCTGATGTTTGTCAAATCTACTTTCAACACACTGAAACAAACCTCATATCCTGGCAGACAACCTGCTGTCCTGTGTCCATCTCAAGCACCAGCCGATCCTATGGATAACTGACATCTTGACACTCAGTTTGCAGATGATCAGGGTCAGCAGTACCCCAGGAAACAATAGTATTAAGAGAACAGTAAGCACCCTAACTGTTTCTACAGAAACACTGGGCCCATGTGTCCTCTGCTATATAGACGCAGCCAGGGGACTGTAACACACAAACAACAAGCCAGCTTCTTGAGCACTGTCTTTGCTAATAAGATCTTATTAAGCTGGTTGTTGAGAACAACCATTTAGCAGTTTAAGTCCTTTTGGATAAGAAGCATACATTATCACACCACATGCCATGTCAGCACATCCTTGAATCATTTCACTGTTGGAAACCTTCATTCATCTACCGATTCTACTTGCGGAATACCAAAAACAAGAAGCACCTGCTCAGCAAGCAACAAGCTCCCACCAATGAAGCTCCACCACAATCCATAGCAAAAACAGTCCAAAAAGCCAGCCTAGACGACACATCCTGGACTTTGAATTCCACCTCCTGGGATGCAGAACTGATAGCGGGGGAAATCCTCTTTTCTTTAAAAGAGGTTGCTGCCTTCTGAAGATGAACCACCCGCCTCTGCTGCGCTTCACAGGAAGTAATTGTTGCTCCTCCTTGAAAAGAAAACCCCTTATATGCATGAGAAACTGAACACAAGGTTTAGTCTTTTGGCAATTTGAACAGCACAGCTAGTCCTGGGTTAATATGGGTCACTGTTGCCCATGCAAGACCTGGTTCACAACTGCAGCTTCCTGTCAGGCGTCTGACAGGACTGTCGTGTTTCAACATGACTGCAAATGTCTTACAATTGAAACTTTTGAAAAATGACTTAACAATCAGTACTTTAGAATCATCAGGACAGACTGTTTCTATACTGACCTGTAGCAGGTGGATCACCTGCAGCCAAAATGACAAGCCAAGTTCCTACCTACAGAGTCCAGCCTGCTTTAATGCCCAACTGTTTCAGGTAAACAGGTTTGATCATTTGTGTTGACGCACTCACACTAAGTATGTTTGTTTCAGTTTGACAGAGCTATAATGGATATGAATGCCTTTGCACTTGCAGCTTCAGTAATCACAACACCTACTCTCCACACTTTGCTGGGTTTTAATGCAAGTTATTTACTTGTGTCCCTTTTGTGCCTGCCATTTCAGTTGCTCTTCGTGAATGATGTTCATTGAGCCGTACTGAATTCAAATGGCACGTGGTGATCTCTGATTCAAAACCTCCAACAGGTTTAAGGCACCCAAAACTAATCTCCTGCTAATATTGTATGTGAATTACCAGCATGAACAGAGAGAAAAAAGGACACAATGTGTGTGTGTTTGTGTGTTTAAAGAAAGAGAAAAGAAAGAGTGGGAGAAAATATATGACTTTAATAAAATGCAACATGGCCTTAACGCTTTATCCAATAATCAGTGGCTTACAGCCGGAAATATTTTACAGAACATCTCTTTTTTAGAATTATTCTTACATGTGTGGAACTGGCCATCCTTCCTGATATCCTAGAAAAGCTGCAGTTTTAAAGCACTAACAGCTTACAGATATCGTGTACCATCGTTTCTACTTAACTTGTTAAAAAAAATGGAGAAAACTGGACAGAAGCACAGGAAACTTCGCCAACTGCTTTAACTCACTCGACAGAATTCAGAATGAATAATCAGGAAGCAGCTGCTTATCCATGAATTAACAAACAAATCTACTAATTAATTCTTAGTTTGTTAATTAAGAGTCAGTGGCATAATTATTTGTTAATTACTTCACCATGTTGACATTTCCGTAACAGGTCTGAGAAATAAGCTGCATGACTAGTTGGCGAATGGGTGGGTGTGCATTTCGTGGATTTCTTTGCTGTTATGTGTTCTTGCGTTTGTGTAAACAGCAACTTTCGGGCTAATGCGACTATGTAAATACATGAATAAATACAGCTTGGCAATGGTCAATGCTGTATTAATTATATATGCAGAGTATGAGGTGTCTTCATAGGCTGCACTGATGCAGTTCTGTGCAGCAGATGGATGGTCTAGATTGAGGATCAGAGGTGAAGCTAGCAGAGGAGATGGGGGTGGAGGGAGATTGGTGAAGCAGAAGATAGGTGGGTGTTGAAGATAGTGAGTAGCACTGGGGGAGCATCTGTTCAGATCAACCAAGTGCACGGCAGGAAGACAAAAAAAATGTTCAGCATTTATGGGAAATGCTTATAAACATCTGAAAAGAAAGGCATTTTCTTTGAAGGTTCTCAGCCAATTTTTGCCCACTGAAGGATCACAACCTTTGAAATGCACAACCCCCACAAGAGCTTTTTTGCCTGTCTGCAGAGATTTCTGAATGACAGGTTCTCCACAGGGGAAAGACAGGCAGGCAAAGATGAGATTTGTTGATCTCCCAGCACAACAGCCAATGAGGCAGGAAAGGCAACAACACGTGAAAGCCTCATTGTGTTTGGAGTTTTGCAGACACTACCCACATCAAAACACAATATAGTGCGACAAGTGTCCCGATGACAAGCTGACAGGTAATGAACTGCTTAGCAGCCACGCGTTATTGCGCACCAGCTGGATGCACACGGATGCTTCTCAAAGTCTGAGTCCACTGTCTGGTTGAAGTCCAGCTCGGTTGTCTTGTTATTCCGACATCTTGCCAAACCACAGGATTAAATTCATGGCGAAGACCGAGCGCGCACCAGATTTTACATCATTATTTAAAATGACATCCCTGTTTCCTTCCTGGCTCTTCTCCTCCCTGGCCCGAGGCAAGTCTCACAGTGACTTCAGTCAGACTGCAGAAATGCCCAGAGCTCTGAAGCTACTCTAACTTGTAATTTCTTTGCAATGGGAGTCACACAAGCAATTCATTTCTCCTCTGCCTCTCAGCCTCTTAAAAACAGCATGGCCTCAACAGAAAGAGATGCCAGAGTGCTTTGTTCAAATATTGATGCAAACCTCTCATCTGTCAACTCAGGACACAACAGACATGTGCACACACAAACACACGCAAACAATCACACACACACAGCCACACACAGATAAGTTGTGTGCCACCAGTGAGACCCTCCCAGGCAAAGACCGTTTTCCATGCCAGATGTTGTCCAATCAAAACAGACAAATGTTTACTCTTTGCGCCGATCGAATATTTCTCATTCAAATGACCATATTATTTCATTTTCCCTGTGTTGATTCAATGAATTTATGTTCAGAAAATGTAGAGAAAATATCTATCAAAAAGATCTTCCCGTTCCTCTTATCAGCAAAGCCCTTCTCCACACTCACAGATGGGAACTGCTCAGTACAACCAAGCTCTTATCTGCTGGACAGCAGACCTGCTGGAGCATCCAGGGGTTAGGAGGCTTGTTTAAGGACACCTGAATGGTGCAAAATAGAAGAGAGGTAACATACACCGTCCCATCAAGATTTATCCTGTATGTCTGTGAGGAGGGCTGCAGTGTCACATCACATCAGGCTTCTCTTGCTTTAGAGGTGGAGAGGAGATAATGCAGTTTGTCAAAGGCAACTATGTTTGCCCTGGGTTTTGTCTTTCAGGCAACATGCCAAGTAATATAAATGTTTAAAATTAATTAAAAGGAAGGTGCTCTTTGTGGCAAAGCTGTAAATACGACATGATCTATCATTGAAGGCATTTTTGCCATTTTATTGGATAGCTAATAGGATGGAGCCATAAAATAAGGTGAGAAAGGTTTAGAAGGACTGGGGTTTCAAGTTGGGTCAGTGCAGCCAAAGTCATCATTTGCAGTGATGACAATGTATTTTTCACATGTATACAAATTCACACCCAGCTAATACTGTGTGTTTTTCTGTGATAATTCAGCACCATATTGTGTTGTCAAAACAAAATATGATCTATTTTTAGGAATTGAAAAGTGTGTGTGCACCTAAACACGCACAAACCAGTGTGTGTGTACGTATGTGTACAGTTTGTCTGGATGTGTGTCACCTACAAACACCCAGGTGGTATATGCATCTTCATTGGTGTTGTGACAGCTTGCCAGCCTGGTTTTGGCAGGCGGGAGATTGTGCTTCCCTCAGCTCTCCTGATAATCAAAGAGTAAACATGCCAAAGCAAAAGTGGGTTACCTGTATGTCAAACTTGCAGAAAAAACTCTCCCATCTCTATCCCATCAACAACTTCTCCATAAGATTTTGCCCATGCTCAAATTAGGAGGGTAACAAACAATCTGTATACGCTTTTCATATCCAGTGTTTCAAAGAACTCCCAAGAAGACTTTTTCCTCTAAAGAACCAAAGAAATGAGGAGCGTAAACTAAAAATATGACAAATAAGCTTTTGACTCAGTTTTTAAGTATAACTATGTATATCAGTGCAGAGAGGGATAATTCTAGTAAAATCGAAAATTCACACCAACTTGTGACTTATAGCTTATAGTGACTGGCCTTTCATGATGAGCAGCACCAGTTTATAAAGATATTCATTATTTCTTTAATATTTTATATGTTAGTTTTAAATATTAATATTAATATCTGTTTATACTATACTTGTCAAACAAAGAAGTAGGTGACATTGTTCTGTAATTACCGGAGTCTGACATTCCCACGCACTACCTAATTCACAGGAAATGATATGTGCGTTCACTCATTACTAAAGTAATAGCATTCCTATTTTTAATGCTATCTTCAATCAATCATCAGGGTGACTGCTCACTTTTCAACCGGCGTGACAGAGTTGGATTAATATGCTACTGATGCAAAGTGAACATTTTCACTGTTAACACAGCAAAAGTATTCAACTGGTGAAACATGAGGTAGCTTTTATTGTGGAGGGAAACCCAATGTTTTTGTCGCAGAGGTTAGTGCCTGTGGCTGTTAATCAAAAATGCATCAACAAAACAAGACATTTTTCTGTATTTTTTGACAGCAGATCAGCTTTAAATATTGTAGTGAGTGGTGGAACAACAAGGAGCAGCTACAGCGAGCTGTCAGATGAAAAGTTCTCCTCCAACTTCTCAGCAAGACAACCAACTTCTTCTGCTGCTGTACGGAAAAAAGACATATACCTTGTGCCGCAAGGAATCAGATAGCTGCTGCTCATGGTTGGATGGAAAATGGCCATTTACTGAGTTTTTCTCTCTTTCTTTATTAAAACAATGCGAGTGTGTTTGGCTGCCAAAAGAATTCTGGGACCTGTAGCATTAAACCTCATTTCTTCTTACCACCTGAAGAAAAAAAAAAAAGGCAGAACTGAAAATCCCGATGCCAGACTGTGTCTGCTGAAACATCTTGACTGGAAGACTTTGAAGAGGAGACTTTCCATGCTCCTCTTCATCAGTTTCTTTGTCTCACATATTTATGCATGCAAGCCTATTCCTACTCAAAGGAGAAATCTGTCAATGTTTCTTAATCCAAATAGCAAAGTCACTTTTGAGTAATGGCAGATGCGGACATAAAGAGCCTTTATTAATATGTTGCGTGCAGCACCCTCATTCCCTCAGAGTTCATTCTCTGGTTTCGCTCGGGTGTAGTTTACAAAGCAAGCCTCCGCTGACTGACAGCGATAGCAGACAAAAGAAGATAATTGCTTACCTACTCTTTCCCATATAGCCTTTGATCCATTTTGTCTTTTCTGACACAGAGGAGACAGCGACATAATTAAAGGCATTGTGTGGCGTTTACAATCTCAGCTGCAATCACACTGGCAACCTGACAGCTCACTCTAATGTGAGTGTACTTTGTGAGGGGGCTTGATAAATAAGTAAAACCCTAGAAAACAATCCTCTCACACTCTCTTTCTCACATTTTTCCATCCACTTATTCCAAGAGAGCTTTAACACAGACCACAAATAAAAAGAGGGACTCTATTATTGAATAAATGTATGAATAAATTACTGCTGTGTGGCCATATGCGAGGAAAGGATTTGAGCGCCAAACTTTATTTTGGAAAATGCTGTTTTGTCTTATCAAACGTTTGGCAGGATAAAAATGAGAGTCAATGGAATAGTTAATATCCCGCAGATGACTAGCCGCTTATCTTCTTTATTTATATCATTAATCATCTCGTTTCATGATGTTAAGCTCAAAATGAGTTTTTATAGAGACTGTCCAAACTTTATAGTAGGTTTAGCAGCACAACAAAGCACAACAGTGTGTAAAGCATTACAAAAGTGTCTGTGTGTGTTGAGGACCTGGATGGCCTGAGTCAGACTAAACAGTCCACGGTTGGGGTGTGTCTCTCGCAATACTTTGGACTCTCAGCGTCACCTTGCCTTGGCGTGGATGTCCTGCCAGGTGGGGAGAGGTGTTCTGGTTGTGCTAAAGGGCACCACAATTACGGACTGAGCAGTTTCCGTACCTATGCTGGACACTCTTCATATAGTCAAGAAGCAGAGGGCCTTCAGGGTTAGCAGGCTGAAGTAGCTCACTGCTACATTGATAAACTTGCCGTTGTCAGCTGACGACATCCATGAGAGTACCTTGTTGCGTGGTTTTAGTCCGTCCAGCAGTTACTTTTCAGCTGGCATTTTCCAGAGCACTAAATTTACTTTTTTTGTGTTAATGTAGCCATGAAAACCTGTTTTGTCATTATGCCACAAAATGGCACCCACTGTGAATACAGGTACAGAAGTTCTTCTGTGGTCCTGGAGGGTCTGAGCAAGACCGGGGCACTGTGGTGCTTTGACAATGCTAATGTCAGCATGCTACTAATAACACTGCATGTTAATGTTCACCATCTTGGTTGAGTGTGTGAGCTTGCTGACATTTGCTAATTAGCAAACAGTACAACTAAGATTGAGGAGAATTTCACTTGTTTTGAAGTATTGGAAAAATTATACATTTAACATCACAATATGAAAAACTAAGGGATCACCATAATTATTACAATTTATCCTGAGGGCTAAATTATGCATCCAAGAATTGGTGAAATAAGTCAAGTACTTATACTCTGGGACACTGAAAAATATGCACCAAATTTAATGGTTATCCACTTATTAGTTGTTGAGAAATAATTTTACTAATAAACTATAAATGTCAACCTCATGATGACACCAGGGAAAAGTCAGTTGGCTTCACCCTCAGGATTGTGTCAGTCCATCTAATAGTTGCTGAGATATTTCAGTCTGGATCAAAGTGGTGGAACAACAGACAAACAAAGCCATTCCCAGAGCCTCACTGCCAAAAACGGCCCAAAAAATAACCCAAGTGATGTCATCAGGGTTATCTCAGCTCAGGCTCGAAAACTTCAAAACTTGTGTTACAAATTGGGGGTGTTAAATTTGAAGTGTTTACCAGACAGGAAAGGTCATGAATCTGTAGGATTAAGTCTGACCTAGAATAGGCTATCTGCTCTGATTTTTAAAAAAAATATCTCACAAGGTCCCCAACTTAATAAATCATCTGATTTGTATTGTATAATGATTTGAATCTATTTAGCCTGGGCGACCCATCCAAGAAAGTTGCTGTGACTGAAGAGTGAGAGCCTAGTCTACAGCAATCAGACTAGAAGCCCTTAAGTCAGAACATTATTAAAATGAATTGTGCAGGATTAGAATATATCATAATTCAACCTGTGACACTCTGATTGCAGTACATTATATTCCACAGTCTGACTTCCAGCTTTACGCCAGAGATTAAGAGCTATCAGAGGTTTCAAGTTGAGCTTTAAGACTTCATGAAAGCCTTGGACATTTTCAAAGGCTTATCTACAAATTGAAAACACTCTCTCTACTTTACAGAAAGGTGTTAACTTCTGCCAATATCAGTCTGACTCATTCAGCTATATCAGCTGCTTTCCTTTTCCCCCTGAAGAATTAAGAAGACGGAGCAGAAAAATCCTCCACTACCTCCCTCATAATGACCTCCTCATGATATTTATTCCTGAATATATGGTTAAAATGAAAAGCGAAAGACAATAAAAATCTACACTGATACTGTGGATTGACTCTAGAGCTGAATAAGGTTAGCCAAAAGCCCATCATAAAAGCAGTCAGTGGTCTCTTGACATTTAAAATTCATGACAATCAAACACCTGTGCAGTGCTTTTCCATGTCTCCAAGCATCCTTGCATATATCAGAAGGGAAAAGATCTTTACTGGCCCCTAAAAAATGCAAGAAAGTCAGTAACTTCTCTCACCAAGCACTATTCTTTCACCTCGTCTCTGGTTTCCTTTAGTGAGCAGGGGCCAGCGGTTCAAAGCACAGCACTGGAGCCCAGTCTGCCCTGCATTTTATGTCCCAGTGGAGGTCTTCAAACGTTACTTTTAACTGCCCCAGTAATGCAATCTGAGTGGATGGCGAGTATGTGATCTAGCCAAAAAGCTCTGCACTAAATGGCATGTGATCGAGATAACATGAATAATAAAGAAGAGAACAAAGTTGAGGTAAAGGTTATATTTAAATCAGATAGTATATAGCATGCTGCTAACAAGCTCCTCCAGTGACAGAAAGATATACGAGATCTCTGCCGAGCAAAGCACATGAAGGCCCCCACTTCACTGTGCATTACTGATGAACAATTTCCCATATTACTCCTTAATAACTTAAGAGTCCCAGTGTACTGTGCCAAGGATTCCTAATGAATCTTTAAAGAAACTGAAAAAACAGCAAAAAAAAAAAAAAAAAACAAGAATTGAGATCTTTTAGGGATGAATACCCCCATTTGTCAAGCTTAGATGGACACGGCAAAAGTATGTCAACATAATCTCTTTGCTGTTGTTCACACAAATGACGCTTCACTTCAAATAACCAAGCAAATGAGCAAGTGTGTAAAGCAAGCAGGGCAGCTCAGCACCTTGTGGCACATCCTCTGCACACTGTGTCCTAGATTCAACCTTACGTAACCTGATTATTTGTGCAAACCACACAAATACTGAAGACAAACAAAAGAAGAAGAAGGCACATTCATTGCTCAGCATCTTGGGTATTGTTGGACCTTTGCATTGCAAAGGTCTGCTATCTCAGCACAAGAATGTGTGAAATTCAAGACAGAGAAAGCTGAGCAAGGCTAGCTAAAAGATGATAGCTGCCATAAGGAGGGTGTTGTGCCATCAGCTGTCCATATGGGTGTTATCAGAATAACATCTACTGCACAGTCTCAAACAGAAGGCCACCTCTCTTCTCATTAATAATCCGACTGGGCTTTTAATTAACAGGTTAGGACCACGATAAGCTCGCTGCTAGAGCCCAGAGGCAATAACGCCTTAATTAGAAGACCTTGACAGCCTTGAGTTTAAAACGCAGAAATCACTCTATCATATGTGCATACAAAAACACCCCCCCCCCCAGTTATTCTGCTTGGTAGAGAGCAGAAGAAGAGTTGTACTGGACAACTGTGTGTGTGGCTGTACAGATAGTGTGCAAAGGTAAGATGCTCTTCTCCTGGAAAAAAACAAACAAACATCAAAATCAAAATGTTTAAGCGATGTCAGAATGAGCTTTCAAATCGTTTCAGATCACAGAAAATGTCTCAAACAGCTGCTACTTTGTAAAAGTGACAGAAAGAGTGCTTCTGATGAGATAAGATTTTAGCCGTCCAGTTGGCTTCCTAGTTTTTTTGGTTCAACATTGTTTGATCCGGGGCCTTTTGAGAATGCTCTCAGAGCTCCTAACTTAGCCTAAATATTGCTAACAAGAAATCATTGCTTAGGAATGATTTAAGAAAGTTTTCAGAGCAACTCTGAGCAAGACAGGGATATAAACTATGATCCTAGTGAGGAGGCGTGACTGACCCTGCTGTTAGGTGTGACACATTTTCTTATAAAAGTACGAACAGTGAAATCAATAGGTCTCATCATGGATTTAGTCTCTATGGTGTAATTATGAATAATTTATGCAATGAACATCTCTGTTGAATAAATTGTAAGCCAAACTTTGCATGAAAAGGCCTTTCAGACATCTTGTAGGCTTCTTTCAGTCTACGGACATGCTGATAGTTGCTATATTCACTTGCTTACAAGTGAATATATAATTGCTTGCAATTTTTGTATGTAATATTTTTGAATCTAATGAGCATAAAACCATTTTAAGGGGAAAAATTTGGCTCCAGTTTCGCAGCACAAGTGAAGAGGCAGGCGTGGGAGAAAACAGTGCAGAAGATACGCCTCATTCCCTCTGCTTGTGCACACCACCGAGGACTGTGAAAACTGGTGGTGTGTGCTGCAGTCTAAAGCGCGAGGGAAGAGGTGGACTGTGAAAACACTTTAATTGTTTGTGTGATCGCCCTGTCAATGGAAGACTGCGACAGACCCAAGTCATCACTGCCGCACTGTTGCATTTTCCTAGTCTGCAAGTATCTTAGTGCTGCGATCACTTTCATTTCCGGCGTCATAGCGTCATTGAATGGAGGGAGACGTCATTGTCTCTTAAAAGTCCTGCTCCCGACTCCTAACACTTTTTCATCTTAGCAGCTCTCTCAAGGGCTAAGATGACTTTGTCAGGATCTAGCCTTAAAGTTCAAGAAAATTTCAGCTAAATTCTCTGAATTTTCTTAGAATTTCATCACTAGGAACAGCTCATTGGAGCAGGAACCTTTATTGATACGGCCCCAGGAATGCAACTATTTTACCTGCTAATGGGCTTCATCAGAAATGGTGTGAGGGAGCTGAGCACATCTATAAGCGATTGTGATTAAATGTGGCAGTCACTATCTACAGGAAGACCACAGCTTGTTATGATCACAGTATAGCGCTAAAACTAATATTGTTTTGATTGTCCTTGACAATCTACCTGATGGGAACCCAGAGTGCAACGGTGGCATACAGAATCACAGTGAAGTCACAGCAGGTCAAGGTGGGGCTGCCACTCAATCTTAAAAACATGAGAGAGGTCCATGGTGTGTCGACCTGTGTGGTTCCTGTTTATGCAGCTTGTCAAGTGTGTGTGTGTGTGTGTGTGTGTGTGTGCATATGCACCGATGCATAATGTGCAGACAAACAGGGGAGGTGAAGAATAACTGTGACCTGGTTTCAGAGTGAGTGAAGCAGAATGTGTGTCTATGCCGTCATGTATGTGCACATCCATCACAAAGTATGCAGTCAGCAAAACTGTGCACACACTTGTCTGCACATGCTTCTCCATTAATGAATGTATTCACCAAATACCCAGGATTATGGTTAATCCCCAACATTGACTGATCCCACAATGCAATGCAAGAGAACTAAATGTCCAAAAAAAAAAAAAAAAATCAATTTAAATGTGATTTACGGACAAATTCACTTTTAATTAAAGATTATTTTGTGACATTTGTGTGACATTTTTACAAGGGCAGGGGAGATGACAGAGGGAGTGACATAAGTAACATAGAAGCCCGGATGGCCTCTGGATCGATATCAGTTTCCCTCTGCTATACATAAACATCAGACCACAACTTAATCCTCATGCTGTATTAGAATCTATTAGAGCTATTCAAACACACATTCTTCACACAGTTAACCAACCCTGTTTCATATGACAACAATTAGAATATTCATTAGATAAAAATCTCTTTAGCCCAATCGATGGTCTTTTAGCCAAAGGGATCTCTGCAGATATCTGAGTCAAAATCCATTGGATATAAAGGATCCAATTGCATGAGCTTTGTGACTTCTCCCACCCCAGTATAAATCAATAGACCAGCCCCTCTAGTGGATTTAGCTGCTTGTTAGCAGGCCAGAAACAGCTGTCTTACCCTGTGTCTCCTGATGTTCTACCCCCATTCTATTTTGTGCAGTGTTGCAGCCCACTTATAGGTTCATTGTGGGTTTATCGGTGTAGCGTGCTCAGGTGAGTGACCACAGCCCCACATCCACTTAGGCTTTTCAATCTCACTGTGACACGGTCAAATCAGGAGAGTGCACAGATTAAATCAATGCCTGGCCAGTTGACTGCTTGACGCAGCATTCTCTTCCAGACCACTTCCCTGGCCTCATCATCTATCACTCACAGACCAAACAGTCCTCCTGTTTCGTCTCCATTCTCCTCTTCTCTTCTCTGGCATAATGTGATCACACCGCGCAGGACAATGCCTGGTCTCAGGAGATGTGACTTCATAATATCTGTATGCCAAGTGATTCCATTGCGGAAGGTGGAGAGGTGGGTGACAAACAGAGGTGACACAGCAACACAATCTGTGCTAGGAAAAAAAAAAATCTAATTTACAGTTTGCCCGAGAGGTCAGCCTGACGGACCAGGTCCAAACATCTATCAGATAAATCGGCTTTAGGGCGCTGGCAATCCACTTACGAACTCCACCTTCTGCCAGCTGCCCTGCCAGTTAAGTGACTAAATTGTGCTACAGTTGGAACAGACAGGACACGTAGCAGATCTGCTGAAGTTCAAGCTCTCTTGGAGTTTGAACCCTTTAAAATATTGAACACGTTGGCATGTAACATGGATAGATAAATGCATATCACATGAGGGTGGTGGTGGTGGTGGTGGTATTGAACCATGCACAGCGACTGTTAGCAGCTTACAAAGCTTGTTATCCAGTTCCTGCCCTCTAACAAACAGTCTCATGTCCTTGATGTTCAAGTAAAGATGCCCAGAAGAGGCAGAGCTCCATCTGTGAAAAGATATGAGACTTTATACCTTGCATGCCCGAAAACACTGCAATCTCATTGCAGTAGCAGAATAATGGCCAAAGCTGAGGCTAAATGTTTGAGGAAATTGCTATTGTTCAGCTGTTGGCGATTGCTTTCTAATGGAAATCAACTGAACAGCAGCTTAATGGTATGTTCTTGAAATCCTGATATCAGCAAGTGGAAGAATGCTGACTTTTTTTACTGACTACTCAGATCGTTTTTAAAAATGTCTCCGAGACCTGTAGCAGTATTTCAGATCCATGATAGGTGAGCAGATTTTTCAGTACAGACTGTGATGTGTCTACTCTGAGCAGTGCACATACACACACAATGTATATATTTTATTTATGCTGCAAAAGCCTGTAGGAAACTGTGCTTTTAATGTATTTATAGCATAGGTTTCAAATAAGAGAGACAAAGAAGCAGCATCTTCTCCAAACAAGGTGATTGCTAATAACATCAGGACAGTACCCCGGCAGAATCATTAACTTATTCCTGGAGATCCCTAGCCAGCAACCTATGGACATTACTCACACTACTAATCATAATCACAGCCAATCACTATTTATATTCAAACTCTGAGGTATTATTTATGGTTAGGTTCTTGTGTGTGAAGGAGTATTTTCTCCAGACACATAGTCACAAGTGCACACCACTTCCAAACCATTTTTTTCCTACAGTTCTCATTAACAAATAACAACATCTGGTGATGAAGCAAACACTCACTCAAACACACACACACACACACACACACACATATGCACAGGCCTGCCATTAATGGGGCCCATTCACTGAAGCAACCCAAGCGAGAACCTGTCACATGTCCGTGTTTCCACTCTCCTCAAACACGGCAATTAGGAGCACTGAGCTGAGTGTCACTTCAGCTGCCTCATTGACCTTTCTCTGGCTCCGCCGGGCCGCCTGCTCGTACCGTCTGCAACAGCTTCATTAGAACAACCTGGCTACTGCGTGCGTCTGAGCAGGAGTGCGCTGCACGCTTGCACAGCTCACGCCCCCTGTTGGATACAGTGAAAGTTGAGAGGCTAAGAAATAATCATTATCTTCACCAAGGTGTTTATTAGTATGTGTTGTCTGAAGACACAAGTTTTGGACCAAATTGAGCCTTTACTTCTTAGGACCATAGACTGCATAAAACATGGACATAGCCTGTAGTTTTCAGGAGAGCCACAGTGAAGTTTACTGTGGTGGCTCCAGCTTACATCTAGCTAATCCAGAAATGTGCAAAGAGGTGGAGCACAGTCTTCCCAGATAATGTGTCAGTACAACTGGCTGCACAGCCTTACCATTTGTCCAACAAAAGCCTTAATATAATTTAAATGATATAAACAGTCATAAAATAATTCATCCTTGTATTTTCGTCGTGAACAGAGGAATTAGCTATAGAGACCAAAACTGTTTTTGTGAAGAGCTTCACACAAGCTCAGCACAGCCCTGATTTAACTCCTTTTCACTTTCTAAATGATCGGGGAAATCCCAGCATTGATAAGCACTCAACTCACTGGACAGACAGATTCCACAGTATACAGATTTTGAATTCATAATAAAACAATTGTGAAAACAAACTAAATGGACAAGTGCACCACAGTTCGTTTTCCTTATTTTATTAATTTGCATAGAATGTCACAAAACAATATGTAGTTATCCAGTCGAGCACCTCTTATTTGTGACAAAAAAAAATAATGGTAAAGTGTGTGTGGTTAGAAGAAACAAATTACTTTGGTTAACATAAATGACAACTATATCATGTTGGAAAAGGAGTCACAGGACAGTCAAAGAAAAAAGCACTCTTGATTTCATAATATTTCTGGGCTGTCTTCATAATATCCACATATTTTTTTGTTTTGACTATGACTGTTTTGTTTCTGCTCACTCCCAGTGTAACAAAATGCTGTGCAGGGGAACCGGTTTCACTGCATTACACCGCAAACCCGGACCACAAATGTTGGCAAATAAACACAAGTGAGATGTTAATGTATCATTGTATGTTCACTGCCCGAGTGTTGGTGTGTGTGTGTCACACCTCTATTTGTGGGTCTGACTCTGTGCTGTGACAGTAGGCAGAATAAGAGAGTGTTTTATGGCATCTCAGTGAGACACCCTTGACGGTGACACCTCCCCTATACTATTCCTGTCAACAGCTCCTTAGCTCTCTTCCCCCACCCTTTGTCTGCGTTTCAGCTCTATTTCTTTCTTGCCCTCTCTTGCTGTCTTTAAATCACTCCCCATTTTTTCTGTCTCTCATCTTTCCCTATCCATCTTTCCCGATCATCTTCTTCCATATTGCTCTATATCCTCACAAATCTCCCACTCTGCCCATCCGAGCACTTCATATCCCTCTCCCTCTTTACCCCCCGCGAGCTTCACCCTTTCCCTTGGAGCACTTGGTATAGTAATGATGCACACTCCGCCACCGTGTTCATTTCAGCATCATCCCCAAAACGGCTGTTTATATCAGAATATTAGAAAGACATTTTTTTTTTTTTTGGGAAACTGTAGATGAAAAAAAACTGCTTCTGCTTTGCATTTAGACAAACTGCATATACATTTACAAAACGACATGTACTGTGAATACTGATGCTCAAGGAAAAAACTTTTTAAGTTAATTTTGCCGCAAAAATGAGATAACAAGACCATAGTCTTCTAATCAGATTTTCACAGGATGAAATTTGTTTTTAAAGGAGAAGAAATAAATGAACATTTCTGTGTACCATAACAAGACAATTTTCTCGGATTTTTTCCTCCTTCCACCAGCAAGGTCTGTTCGTATTCTTTAAACAAGGCAACAGCTTTGGAGTCTGTCCACTTATTGATCAGCATGGCGACTAGAGGGGCCAGCTGCCTGTATGACTTGCCTGACTACGTGTAATTAAAGCTGAAGGAAAGGATGTGTAATACCGACAGTGCCAGCTACCTTGCTATAGGGAAAGCTCTTTGAGGAAACGCTGCAGCTCAGTATGATCAAACCGGGCCTTTGAGTGAAATTTTGAATGCAGCAGCTTTAGGTTTGAATGTGACGTTTAGTGTCAAATGGAGGGAAACACATTTTAAAATATAAGCAATTTCCTGGGAGCATTGAAACTGAGTTAAAAGGAATAATGAAATTTGAGTTGTTGCCCTTTTATGGTCTTTCCAAAACTCGTGTTGAAATTTATCAGACCATCTGTTTCAGGAAATAGACAGAGGCAACCTAAATCAACAGCCTACAGAATACAATTCAAACCACTGGTGTGTGTGTGTGTGTGTGTGTGTGTGTGTGTTTTATGACTGGCTTCAACTCATTTTCCTCCTCAAAAGCCTCTGAGAAGACTCAAATGTAGAATTAAATCCTGCTTAGGGATCATAACTATCTAGGAGAAGTGCATGCACGCAGAATTCAGATATATTTTACTGGCTTAAAAAAATGCTGACATCACTGCAAGAGGAATGCAGCTGCTATCATGAGAGCGGGTGAATGCTGGGAGTAATGGTGAAGAGAAAACGAGCAGAGTAGGACGACCCTTCTTCCTGTTACACTGCATTACCTCCCCGACTGCATCCGAACACGATTCACTCAGAAACTCCGATACAGAAGGCACTGTGGTGGGCAGATGTCATACACTGTTAGACGTGCACAACAACCAATGCACACAGAGACACACACACACACACAGTACAGTACGTGCAAATACGAGTGTGTACACACACACGCAGCTGCACACTAGCATACGTAGGCATTTTTCATGGGCCATTTCATTTCACTTGATCCTGTGACATGGCAATGATCTCCATTTTGTCATTTTGAATTGTAATTGCCCTGAGTAGCCTGGAACACTGAGAGGGAGGAGGGAGCAGGGAGGCGGACGGACCATCAGAGGGAGAGAACGACAGCAAAGTCAGAGTAAAGAAAAAAAGAAACGTGTGGGGGGGCAGACAAATGAAATGGAAAAGATTAGAGCAGCCCAGAGATAAAGGGAAGGAAGAACTCGCTCTTTGTTTCCCTTCCTTTATAACACATGAAAAAAAAAAAAATAATACTCAGCCGTGCTCCACTTTCCTTTCGTCCCTCCTCTTTGAAAGGCGGGTGATATCGCTGATTTTCATTTTCTGTACCTACCCCTCTATCACTCAGTGACGGAGCTCACATAATCATTACCTGGCACTCCGGGTTGTAATTACAAGCCTTCAGAGCAAAAACACTTCAAGTCCGTCAGTCTCCCTTCATCATAATTCTCATCTGAGACTGTGTCACCAGCCTGATGTTCTCCTCTGGGAGGCCTGCTGTTTGTCTACGCTCTGGGTCGGAAGTGTCACTTTCATTCATTGTCAGTTTTCCGTTGTGTTGATGTTCTGTCCATTAGGAGCTTTTCATTGAGATAATTATAGACAGCGTTTTCAGAAGGTGAAAGTGTGTTCATTGAGAAGAACGTATATCATCGTCATGTAGGTTATTCAGACGGAAGCTTTCCTTCAGTTTGATGACTTCAGTTTGGCCTGAAAGTCAGAGAACATTCACTATCCTTTATATTACCCCCTGTGAGGAAATGAAATGTATTTACTTTCCTAATTGGCCGTTCTTCATACTTCCGTTGTATTTTTGATTGCAAACTTACGGCTCTCCTGGGGTTTAATAGTAATTTAATGTCCCTGTTGGAAGAGTGTTTCTCTCTATATATGTACAGATACAGTGTAAATCCTGAGGAATGCAGTCATGTGAAAGGTTTTAAAGTTCACAACACACACATTCTGGCTGTGCTACTTTTGAAATTTTATGCACACAGTTGTGATCTTCACAGCACGTGTGCAGCAGAAAAACAGAGCAAAGTAGAGCATCAACATCATCAAGTGCAACTGCTAACGTAAATCTGAAATAAACACATAAGAAGCAGGACGTATTGAACTGTCTTTCATCTTTCTTTAAATATACCATACATATTTTTCTCCCTTTGAAATTTTCAACAGATTTGTATAGTGTGTTATTTCAGCATTTGATCAGGGAAAATCCCTGGGGGGCAAATCTTGTTTGTGATGAATTAAAATCGGTGAGATGCAGTTGAAAAGTGTCTCCCCAATGATCAATTATGTTGGATCCAAATCAATAAAACAGCAAGAAAAAAAAAAAAATACATTCATGAGTCTTTTGAGAGGAGCGTCTGAAGGCAAGAGAATGATGGTTTATGGTTAAAAACCGAACAAAAGTCTGCTACGATTCATCCATCTGAAAGAAATTAAAAAGTTTCCTGCCTCACAATGTGGTAAAAAGGCCACCTCTCAACCAAAGGATGCTTTTAAATGCGGTTAAAGGTTCTATTGACAATTATAGCATATTGACATTTGAATAATACCATCAATAACATTTGCTCATTGGTGTTTGACCACATCAAGTACTTAAAAATCAAGACCTAACTGAATTAAGGCAGTAAATCAAACTCCCTCACTGTCACTTTGCCTCAGACTGCAATCAGTAGGGGAATATAGGCCATCATTCACTGCAGGGAAAGTACCAAACAAAAGGATTTTAAGGAGACATTCATGCAAATTTATGCACAATTTCTAATTTCACCACAAAAGTGAGTTCCTGATACTTGCTATACGTGCTGATAACGTTTTTTTCCCCCCACAAAGATGAGTAACAGTTTGATTGCTTGGAAATGTCAAAGAAAATTGCTTTGAATGTGACAGTATATCCCATCTCCTAAAATATCTCCACAGATTGCATGGTTACAACATGAACTTTCAGTTATTTCCAGTGTGATTGCATAATTAGTTAAATAATGTTAGAGCCATTGATCTCAGCAGTGATGAATTAAATGCTCACCATTTCTACCTTCAAAGAAAAGAAAAATGATACTTTCATTTAATAATAAATCCTAAAATATGTGTTCTGGCCAATCAACCAGTTCTACAGTTAGCAATGAATACCAGATCATTGTTTCATCTAGCAGTTCAACATGTTTTCATATTGATTCACATTATGGCTACAGTGGTGATCAAAACTAGCACATTTCTTGCACGCAATCAAATCAAATCAACAGCTTGAGGCACTTTATTAACTTCCAGCATTAACACTTCTGTCTGGTGTGACTAATGAGGCTGCAGACAAACACTTAACAAGGCTAACATTGTGTAGGGGGCTTCTAACATTACTCCAATGTCAAGGTAGAACAAGACAGCAATGAGAAAACACCTACAAAGAGCAGGAGAGGTACGTTGGAAGGGTGTCACGTTGGGGTGATGACAATGGCTGCCATCTTATACAATGAATATTAAGGAGCTTCCTGCTGCTTGTGGCTGGAAAATCCAACATGCGAGCAACGGAAATGAATGAATCCCAAATGCTCCAAATACTGTTAGCTGAAAATGGCAGACAAGCAGCAGTGATGCCACCAGCTCTTCCACAGACAAGTAAAACATTTCTGTACTGAACTAAACCTCCCAGAATGTGTCCTGCAAGCCACCCTCAACACTCTAAATATAAATAAATGTGAAATTACAGGCAGTGCTTTGCAGTCTAGTGATAATGTTGGGGCTGCAGAAGTTTCCTCGTCTGCACTAATCTGACTCCAATGCGAAAACACAAAAGTGTATAATTGATTTCCTGACTTGAATTAATGTTCACTAAATAATCATGCATCATGACTTTGTGCGTGCTGATCATTTGTGTCTTATGTGAAAGACACAGCTTAATACATACAGTACATCTGTATATGCGGGTAACAGAAAAATAATATTAGAACATTTAAAAAACTAAACCAAAACTAAAACTATGAGCTACTTTTGACATTCTTCTGCTTTACTTTAAAGTTATGTTTAGTTCCTGTTTGTGTGTGTGTGTGTGTGTGTGTACTGTATAATAGTCTGTCGTTTGTGTGTTTGTGTGTGTGCATGTGGGCTGCAGCATTTGTTAAAGTGTTTTGGTACGTGGGTGTTTTTTTGTTACCTTCCTTTTATTTCATGTTTACATGTTTTTTAAGCCTTGTACACAACTTATTGTTGTATATATTTCGATGTTAAACACAGAAAAGTTCTACTGTATATTCATGACACTGCACCCGTTCCCCGTTTCTCCTCCACCTTTGCGGTGTAAACGCTCAACAAACCTCAGGATGCAATGCATCTTGAGGCCTGTAAACGTGTTTTGAGTGATCAAATCAGTTTCCTACAGTGAGTCAAAGCATGCAGTTCATTTACGCTTGGATTAATACAATTAAGCTGCCTGATCACCCTGGTCACATGAAAACGCCCAACAATGGGATATTTTGTTAATGAAAATATGTTAATGGTTACAATAATCAGGCTGTTCTTTACATAAGGTCCATGTTGCTCCGAATTAAGCAAAACAAACGGAATCCCAAAATACCTTTGTGCTTTTATAATTTGCACACTGTATTATTTTTAAGTCTGTTTATGGCAGAATTTTGCATCCCACTTCCAGTACTTCCCAAAAAAAACCTGAAGGAATGAAAAGCTAAAAGAGTGATGCAGAAAAGCTCAGAAACTAAAATGTGGGCAGCAGCTCGCTCGCTCGCCGTTCACACAATCTAAACTTGGCCGTTGACCTCCTCCCTCTTTGGCCCAGCAGCTCAGAAGTCCCCAACCAGAGTCTGACCAAGGCCAGACTGTCAGGACCAGCGTACTGTGGGAGGCCAACAGGCAAAGCTCACGAGTAGCAGAGGTGACATCTGTAAAGTGTCATAATGAGATCTTTTAGTGTGCCAATGAGGTCCCCGAGAAGCTCAGTGAGTGATGCCCACAGCTGGTCATTATCTGCTCCAGTCGCTGCAGAATCATAAACAGCTCTTCACAAAAGCCCCTCAAATTTGAGTCAGGTTGTCCTCTGCTAAGAGCTGATGAAACTCCCATTTATTCATCTTAAGGACTTGGCTATTTCAAGGTCTGTGGTGTGGCGGCTACTTGAAAGAACATTTGCTTTATTTACAAGGACTTTTATGGTGTACTTCATAATGTTACTGCTGGTCCAGCCTGTGACCTGACACGGCTGTGCAGACACAGCCTTGAGGAATGTATAAAAGGCACACAGCATATCTGTATCATTACGAATGGCTGCTCATCTCTGCATGGACCTGTGGTCATCATTCATCAGAAGTGACTTTATCTCTCAGGTGCCAAGGATAACAATACCAGGGAGGCAGTGGATGGGGACCCTGTGGGGTGATGGTGGGATGGCTGATGAGGGCAAAGACACAAACAAAATGAAAACAAAACAGGTGTGTGAGTGAGAGTGTGTGTGTGAGAGGGGCAGAAAAGGAGAAAGCGAGAGTGACAGAGTGGTGGAGGAAATACTATTAAAGGTAATGAATGTCACTCTATCAACCCTGCTGTATGATCCAGGTGCCTTGGCCAATTATCCTGACAGCCAGAGGCCTGGTCCCTCTCTCCTTCCCACTAAGGAAAAGCTCAGTTCCAGAGCCAAATCCCTGCCTTGTTATGGGATTCACCAGGGACAATGGCTCTGACCAGCCATCATCACTTCTTAGATAAAGAGCTGGAGATTCTGCAAACTTATAAGAGCACAGATCAAGGGAGCTGTTAATGTGGACATGACTTTGATTGCCATCCACTTGTACAGACTCCAGGTGCTCACAGATGGAAGGAAGGACAAATACAGGAGTCTTCTTTCACCGCTCACGGGCTAAGTTTTCTGAATAATGAAATGAGAAAGGCCATAACTCAAAGCACATTTTTCTCGGCATTGTTAGGATAAATTGAGAGATAATTAAAACATGATCCATCTCCCGTAATTCACTGAAATATTTCATCAACGCTGCATGGAGTGCTAATTGCACACAAAATATCCATAAACGTCTGGCCTCCCAACAATTACAAGTGAAGTGACTTAATACACCAATACATCAAAACACTGATGAATATTTTGAGCCTCAGGCTCTGAAAATAAATAAATGATTAAGTTTTCACAACTCTTCACGAAATTAATCTCAGGAGTACTTTTTCACCTAAAAAATGCAATAAATTGGACTCCTAATGAAGCACAGAAGACATATGCAACATATGGCAACTAATATTTAATCACAATATGTACGTAAGCTCAGAGAAAAGGAGAATACGCATGCAACACGTCCTCATTGAAAAATAAAACTATTGCAGCCACTTCAGGAAATACTCGCTGGGAACAATTAACTGTAACAACTACAATTAGTTGAGGAAGTTTCTGCTGTACAGGAGGTTCACTGATTAACTCCAACCAAGCATGTTTAAGATTTGAATATATGGGTATATGAGTATGAATAAAGAAATTAGTTTCAAAGTAATTTTATACAATATGTTACAATATTACAAAATTTCAGGAAAATGTGCAATCGTTGTTTTTCAGACCAAAACCAAATAAGTCAGTGTTCCCTACATTATCTTACACCAACATTGATGTTCCACCATTTATGGTTCAGTGGGATTAAATTTATGGTTCCACAGAAGTATTGGAAAGTTATATTCCATAATTATTCAGTTGAATTCATTCTATAGTTGAAGTCCAGCCTGAGCTATGGTACAAAAAAGCCTAGAAAAGCAGGGAGCATGCAGGGAGAGTCTTGGTTTTTCCCTGCCCACTTTCTGGACGCTTTCAACTTAGTTTGAAGATAAAGTCGCAGCTTTGATCTTCAAACAGTCTGTCTGAGATGCAATTTGATCCCTTGGTTATTATCACCACACAAGAGCTGGAAGTTTGATATGTTTTCTACTTTTCTAATCTTTTATCGTTTTAATTTTTCAGTGGCACAGTGTTATACAAAACCAGGAGGGCTCAATAATTCACTACACAAACCTCATTGGAGGGCAAGAAATCCTTGTTACGGACATATTTTGTAAATTTAATACATCTTTAATAATGAAAATGAATGTAACGAATAGAGTGTTTACCTCTGGATGTATGAGAATGTAATGATGTTGCCCTTTATTATGTAGCTTTTTAAATTATTGATGTGTAACTCCAAACACATTACTTAAACCCTCTTCTATCGGTAACTGAGTCAACCAACTCTGGATGTTAATTAGTCTGAAAAGCACACATCCAGAGCAAATAGGAAGCTAAGGCAAATTAGCATATAAATCATTTCATTGCTAATGGATAAATCAGAAATTCTCCTGATGTGACTGTGTGATGTGCTGCCATTCTGCGCGGGGCTTGATCAGAAGGGAGGCTGGTGTGCTAGCCAGGCCGGCTGTGGATCCCCACTGTGTCCATCTGTGTGTCCATCCTGCAGGGATCCATATGTGGCCAGCTGATAGCAGAAAAGAGGACGGCTGCATGTGGCCAAAACATGTGGTCAAAGCATAAATGAGGATGAGTCGCACCCACAGGAAATGAACAATGAAAAACGTCTCAGTGCCACGGAAATAAATGAGCATTATGAGACAGGTGAGAAACTGTAAAACTGCAGGACATGTTAGAGTTTAGTTTTATAATAATTTTAAGTCTCTAAATAAACAGCAAGTGTTTTTGAGGTCATTAACATGCAGAAACGCTTCTCACTTTCTACTTCCAGCTTCTACAAAGGTGACATTTGTTCCTTTTATCTTTCCTATATCACTATAAATTAAACATTTTTTTGGATTTCAGGTTGTTGGTCAAATAAAACGAGATGTGAACACATCACTGTAGACGTTTTTTGCAATTAATCAATGATGAAAATGATCTTAAGTTGCAGCTCCAATAGAGTCGTTTTTAGAGTGACACAAACAGCTCCACAGAGACTTATTCTGGTACGGTCCAATCTGTCTGGGAGGCATTTCATGCTCTGAATATCAATGTGACATAACATGCAAATTATACATTTTGCCTTCCTATGCTTTAAATAGTTATTTAAAATGTAGGTCACTTTAAACTGTCTAAAAAATGAATACGCCAAGCCTGATGATGTACTCTTAGCTATGCAGTATTTTGTTCAGAACATCACTGTATGGGAAAATCTGCCAAAAACTGTCCTCCAAATGTCCAAATGTCTCGGACAAACCTAAAGTAACCTCTTCCTCAGCTGCCTCCCATCCTTGGGTCCTCACTGCTGTCTTTAATGGACAAAATGCCATAATGACCTCGCATTCCTGTTATTTTGAAGATTTCTAACCATTAAAGGTGATATCACTCAATACCAGTTGACACTACTGATGAATTCATAAATCTTTGCCCACATTTCCAATGAGCGTTTGCCCCTTTTTTTTGTTTTAGAAGCATTTCAAACATTTGCAGCTCATTACTGATTGTACTTTTAATCCACAGAATGATGTCTACCTATATTTTCTAAATAATGTATATTATCTTCTGACATTCCTTCTCAAGGCTCACATACTTCAGACAAGACATTAACAAACCAAAAAAAAAAAAAAAGTGTTTTGCTTTCTGTGTGAAAAAGACAGAAAGCAAAACAGACAAAGTCAGGGCCAAATGAAATCCGTATTTATACACATTCACAGGTGAATTTCACGCTCCAAGGATGCGCGGTGGATCTGGCAATAAGAGATCCGAAGTGCAAAGATAGCAGAGTGGTGAAAAGATTTCTGCATTAGCCGCCAGCACAATGCTATAGTTTGCTAAATTGCTAAACTGTCTCCAGCAGCCTTGATACAGCAAAAATGTAAAACCACAGCAGCATCCTGCACACCATGCTGAAATACTCTCTCATTTACCAGTTTTCCTAAGTAATTTTATGATGATTATTATAGAGAACTCCAAAAATCACATGGTAGTAAATGGTTAGTCAGGAGAAAACAGTCAGACAGGATCAGATAATACAAAATGCTGCAACCTTGTCCTGGATAAACTGTTGCCGCCTGTCCCTTTCCATCTGTATTAGAAGACTCTTCTAGTAGAGTCTGCAGTACTGCAGAGCGGAAAAACAGGCATCACCAAAGAGCAACAACAAGGAAAAACTAACAAACATAGATGTCAGAGGAGCTCTTTCTGTCTCTGAGTGCTCAGTAATGGAATGAAAGCCTTGTCTTGCCGTGTACAACATCAAATCAGACACACACACACCCACTGAATGTGTGTGTGTGTGTGTTACTTCACAGGTTTTTAAGAGCGAATCTTGAAGAAAAAAAAAGCTAAAAATGGAGATTTAATCTCACACATAGAAAAACAGAAACAATATTCACTGTTCAGGTTACAGCAACATTAAAATAAAGAAAATGTTGAATTCACAGAAACAGACAACCAGAACAATTATAGCACAATAACAGTTATTATGTTTGATTACCCATTACTCTCCTTTCTTTATTTCAACTTGCTCTATTTTCCGATAATTCTGGCTTTTTCGATGTTGTGCCCACGCCAGCATTAGCATTTGTGTGCCGAGCTTTCTCACTTGATTGTTGGCCAGCCAGCAAAGATTTAATGCAGGGGCAAATCTTGCTGTATTAGGAGCTGGGTGGCCTACAAGTGAGCGTTGTGAGGCAGGTATGAGTTGTGTACACTGGCAGCAGGTTTCCGCCTGGTTATGCCAAGTCCATCTGGGTTCAGCCCCACCACTGTCCAGAGTAATTACCCCTACTGAGAGTCGCTTGCTACGCCGCTTGCCATACAAAGCACGCGATGTGCCCGGAGCCATGTGTGAAAACGGCTTTGTGTAGGTGAAAGACTTGGAACTCAGAGTCTGTGTGTGTGTGTGTGTGTGTGTGTGTGTGTTTGATTTCAGGTTGTGCCGAGTGAACAAAGCCATTCAGGTGTTTGTGCAATGCAGCACTTCATCTCAATTTATAGAAGCAATTAGGAAGTATTTGTTTCCCCTCATTTTTGTAGCCACCACAGTTTAAGAAAGTGAAAATTGTGCCGCGCAAAATTAACAGCATGAATGCTCAAGCGACTATGATCAAGTGTCTTATTAGGCTGAAATTGAATTAGTGACTTTTTCGTTCATACTGGGTTCAGTTTTAATAAGCATTTAACTTAATTTCATTGGGCGTGTCATGCAACAACAGTTATCTTAGGGAAATTCTCAATGAGTTGCTCAATCTACACAAAATACACAACACAACATTGCAGTGTACAATGATCAAACACATCTTTATGGAGTAAAAATAATTTGAATTCACCATTTGATCATAATCAATATCTTAATCAGTAGTCTAATCACACTGTACTGACTTTGTCCATCTATTTCTGCAAGAATGGTGTAAATATACAAGATATGTGCACATCAGGAGTATTGCAGTACATGTATTCACCTTGAACAGTTTAGTACAGGATGTTCATATCAGTATGCAGCTTTTTAGGTTTAATACAGCGTGTGACCCAAACAATTACCGTCAGAATAGTCTACTTAGCTCTGTGTACTCGCACAGAACATAAAGTTTACAGCACGAGAAAGTTTTGGCAGCGCACCAGTTGTTACCTGTCAGCTGTGGCTCGGTGGTTGGCTCAGCTTGATTTGCCCTGTTTAGCCACAAGCTCATGTGGTGTCCCTGCCAACTGCAAACCCAAATGAAAGAGCTCGAGGATCTTCCCGTGACATTTAGATTCACTGTATAAAAACAGACTGGACGGTAAGCCCTTTTCCTCACAACATTTAGGATTACTCAACCAAACTCAGTTCAGAGAATACAGAATTTAAGCACCTGGGCAAAATACTTGAAGTTGATAAGGCCTCTGCCATCACAAGTATATTCTCAATGTGTTGGAAACACTGCACCGTCACTCATTTTGGCTCTAAATCCTCCCTTCGTCTCCACCCCTGAGGCCATTTCCCATCACACGAGGAAACCGCGACTTCCTCGATGCAAATGACTGTCGGCTCACAGACTCACTCTCATTACCTCATGCATCGCTGAAGAAAAGGAATACATATGAAAGAAAAGGAGCAATTCACTGCTGAGTACCTCCTGTTGTTTGTACGGTTTTAGCCAAACTTAACAGAACTTAACTGGGTTGGTGAGGTTGGGTACTGGCGAGGTCTCTTTTTTCCCCTTCTGTGAACTGAGACCACGGTCCTCTTGGGCCTGCTCTATTGTGCCGCAGGAAAATTGCCAATCCAGGCTATTCCGACTGAACACTGAAAGCAGGAGTTTTATAAAGAAGCTGATTTGCTATTCATTACCTCTCACTCACACCTTTTCTTTCTCTCACAATCTTCCATTTTCCACTGGTTCGCATTGCCACACACCAACTTCCCTTCTTGGGCTTTTCTCCAGCTCGTGTTATACTGTGCTCATCCTTCCCATCTCTACTGACCCCCACCCTCCTCCTCCTCCTCCTCCTCCTCCTCCTCCTACCCCTCCTGCTCGGGGACTCCTATGTTTAGGCGTGGATAAAATGCGACGTTCTCCCGTTTTTCCAGTACTTTGCGTATGAGATCACTGTCAGTTCGTATGTCGATATAGCAAACACCATAATTACCTTCTGGTTTACTGAGGGATCAGCACACACCTGCCTAGATTATCAAGTGAATGGTGTGTTTGCAATATGCGAGCCCTCAGACAAGGCTGACTGTGACAAAGGATATGATGCAGTAATGGCATGAATAAATAAATGAAGAGTGTACAGGGATGAAGAACAAACACACTGCCCTTGTTGGTTTGTTTGGCTGACATTACCTCAAATGGCTATGGATTTAAAGACATTTTCTCTGCCAAAATGAAGCTCAGTCCTAGTGATCATTGATCCAACTGGTCCTTGAATAAAAGGCTATAGTTTTTCCTCTGTAGAATAGGATGTGTTTTCTCCAGGTTTCTTCCAGATGCTCTGCAGGGTGTTCCCCACCCATCGATCAGTGTGTGTGTGTGTGTGCGTGTGTGTGGGTGTGTGTGTGTGTGTGTGTGTGTGTGGGTGTGTGGGTGTGTCAGTTTAGGTGTGAACAACATATAAACCCAAACACGTAAAAAATAAGTAAGAATAGAAAATCAATGGATTGAAGGATCGATGAACAGTATAGTATATACAGTAAAATATATACAAAAAGTGATGTCACATTTGGCTATATAAAACAATAAAATAATGAAAAATAAGTTTCACATGAGACATGAACCCCACTCTCCTGGGTAAAAGTCATGTGTTTAATCCAGCCACCCACCACGGCCTTCTCTCTATGCTATTTATACTACTACTACTTATACGGCTACATTGTAGTATATAAAAGCTATAAGGACTTCAAGGTGCAAGTTTGGCTGCTGTACTGTCAGAATGGCAGCAGGAATGACAAATTATAGACCCAGTTCTGATTGCTATGCTTGGATGAATGTTTTTCAGCTCAATAAATGCATGCCTACAGTTAGTCAGGATAGCATAAGTGTGACTCTGGGTCAAAATTCAAAGTTGAACAAATTTACTTCATCGACCATGATTTGGTGAAAATTTTCACAGTTTTAAACACTGGGATGACATGGCTTTTACAAATTTTAGAGCACAACACATCCAAGAAACTGTTTCTCACAAGGTGTTGTGATAAATCCCTGTTGCATCCCTCCTATGTTAAAGTTTAATGCTCGGATGTGCGGTTCTCCTCGGAACTGCCCTCCACTCAATGTTACAACAATACTTCTCTTTTCTATTTTATCTCCCCTGTCCACATAAGTGCTACTGGAGATTCATTCAAACTGATGGATTGACTTTCAACTTGCCACCTTAGGTTTGTCATCCCTCTTCGGGAAAGCCTCTGGGCCCAAATCCCTTTGAGCGCTGTCCACAGCGCTGAGAGATTCTGTGCCGTGTCCATATGAAGCAACAGCTAAACAGATAGACGCACAGTCAGAGTTGAGATGAATGTTTCTGTCTATTTTCTCCACTTTCTGCTGAAATGAGGGGTTCACTGTGTTTTCTCAGTGGGAAGGAATGAGCATTTAGGTTGCAGTGATGAGGAACTGAACGTGACCACAGTATGCGGATCAAGTAGCTCAGTTATTCCACAAAAAGCAGCCATGACCCTTTCACTACACTGAATTAAACCCCACAATTAAAGACTCTTTCCAACATACTGTAATTAGTAAAACAGCGAACAATGAAATAGCTTTTAATTTGCTTATATTTGGGAACAAGATGAGCAAGCAGATTGCATCTTTTTCCTTAGGACCGAAGACTGTATGGCAGTGGCTGAATATTATGGAAATGTCTTTTGTTTTTTGAAATGACCTGCAATGTGTTATGTTGTTTAAATTTTTATTTAATTTTAATGATATTCATGGGTTATTTCTCTGCCTCAAACACAATCTTCAATTCAAAGGTCTCAAATATAAACACTATAAATGCATGAAAGGCATAAACTAATGCCAGACACCGACTGTTTTGCGTCATGTCTCATTCGGTCTCCCATTGAAAAAAGAAGACAAAAAAGAAAAAAAACCTAATTGCTCTTGAGTGCATAATATACAAAGTATGCAGTGGTAATTTCTCAAAAGTACGGGAAGTCATCAGCATTATAAGCTGCAAGTCTGTTTTTGTGTGATTAACTCTCAGTCAGAGTGTGACGTCAGTCAGGGCAAGACAATTAAAAACAAGGCACTTAAACATCAAGCATATTTTATGAATTTCACATTATTCCAATGTTTAAAACAACGTGACGTGACTGATGAGATCCTGTCACCTGCTCGTGTTTGTATGTTTAGAAAAAAGTCCCAAACAAAACCATCACATCATTGTGGTGCGTACACATTATCAGTGTCATGGTGTATTTCAACTGAGCAAATAATTAACAATTGAATACTAATAATAGAAGAAGAAGAACAAGAAAGAAAAATTGAGCTTTTATAAAATAGAAAAAACATACTTTCACTATATTCATTTCTAGAATTTAATTACATTTCACTGGTGAATTTTTTTATTTAATGTTCACATTATTAACGTAGTTGAGCACGTGCATTGGTTTTACTCATCTTCATCAGTTCAGCGTCACTTCTCTTCCATAATGAAGAAGCAGACCTAAACTAAACTAAACAAGTCAAAATAATGGCTCGTGTCCTGTCGCAAACGTGCACTTCTATATTAGATCAAGCTGTACCTTTCATTGATGCCATTGGTAACACCTGCGTCAAAGGCAGTGCAGCGATGAAAAGTCTTCGAGCTGTAACCCTTACTGAACCGAAAGGCTGAATAAAAGATCTCCCTGGTACCATTAAATGAAACTGACATATTCCTATGGGATCCTATTTACTGACCAAGCCAGAGCTACTTCCACAAATGTCAGCACTGATCGCTCCCAGTGAGGACGTTTTAAGTTATTTTCTAAATGTGGTTGCAGATCAATCCCTCAGCTCCTCCCACAAGACTGTAGTAGCCCTTGTAAAAACATCCTGGCTCCTTAAATTCCATTAGAAAGGTCATTTCTAGGAGGAAACATTCGTCCTACGCTCGCTCTGCCTACAACTGTTCTCCAAAAGATATCTGATTTAATCTGAATATCTTGTCTGTCTTCAATTTTCCATTAATTAGTGGCTCTGGTGAAGCCTTCATTTACAACACTATTGATCAAAGTGTTGAATGAACCACTTTCGGCCACAAATGATGAAAGTCTTTGGTTTTCTTTTTATTACACTTTGGTACCGCATTTGATACTGTCGACCACTGTATTCTGCTGCAATGTCTTGGGCTGTGGATTGCATTTATGGTTTATTGGCGGGGGGTAATTTATAATATTTCCATCCATTCGTAATTTTAGTTTCTCCTGTGTGAGTTTGTCTCGCGGGGTACTGAAAGGTTCTTTTCTTCGACCCACTTGCTTTTCCATTTATATGCTGCCCCTGAGGCAAAATATTTGCACGGCATGGCATCAGTCGTCATTGTCATGCAAATGACACACAGCTATTTCTCCCTGTTGATATAAAAGACAGAAAGAAAATTGACTCACTTTTCAAAAACACCTTTTCAAATTTAAAAACTGCGCCAAATGCAATTTCTTGCATTTAAATACCGACAAACCTGAAGGAATGATTTTAGGTTCTGACACTGCGACAAAGCAAAATTCTGCCACCAATAACCCCCCCTGATGTCACCTTTGACAAAGTGTGTACTGCTTTGTGAATGTGTGACAACTGAAGGTGAGTAAGCCTTCTCTGTTAAGACCCACATTCAATGTTTCACATTCTTGTTTCACACATTTGCAAACTTGCCTGCCTGTTTGACATCTGATGTTCTTCTTTGGTCACATTTAAGCATACTTACTCATCCTTTTAGTTCTTTACTCATTTAGATTATTAAATAAAGCTTTTAAATGCTTCTTATGTGAAAACTTATCTTTGATTTACTGAATATTTAAATTGTGCCCTATGAATTTTCTGTATGCTTCCCTCAGCACTGGGGAAGACAAAGGTGAGCTCCAGATAGCAAAAGTCAACATATTTAAGAGCTTAATTAGCTGAATGCCTTACAGCATCTATGATACAATTTTAACCATTAAATCAATATCCAATCCACTTATGCAAAATAATGTATTCATGTGGGCGAAATAATTACCTCTCAAGGTCTAGGAGGATAGCATACCTACGTGACTGTGCAAAAAAGATGAATGAAGTATAACAATCAAATATCTCAAGACCTTTAGCCTGTCGTTGAGCATTCATTTGTTGAGCTGTCCTTTCCATTTTAATGGGAAATGCACACAATTTAACTCCACACAAGAGACATAGAAATGGTCCCTGGAGAGAGAAAGCAACACAGCTGATATAAAACCTTTTGTCCTCATGAGTCTTGGTCTGCGCACTATGTGTGTACCTGTAGGTGTGTAATAAAATATCCAAGATGAAATTGATATCACACGAAATTTTTGGAAAAACCGAAAAAGTAAATTGCGATGCCCAGAGGGCCTCCGGTTCCCATCCCCCTGTATCATACGCATCACAGATCCACTGAATTAAAATTCAATAGGATCTAGGCTGTTTCCCAAACCGTTTTGCACCAGTGAGCTGTGATATCACCCATATTCTCCAATCAAATCCACTATGGCACTGTTCTCTCACTTCCATTTCAACCAATCATAACAGCTGAAAATTAATTTCTTGATATTCAGTCTGAAGTACTCATAACTGATTAATGACTTGAAAATTCTACACACATTTCTACAGCAGAAATAGCACTTCTTTTTTTAAAAAAAAGGGGGATTAAGCATAAAAACATTTAATGAACATTCCATTAAATACACAGTATCAAGAGGTATGGGTATGGTAAAGCCTTTTGATTTTCTGAGTTTTGTATTCCGCCTCTTCTCCTAGTCTTTAGCCCACACTCACATCGTTTTAAATGGGATGCAGTGAATGACTTTGTTCCAGGCTCTCATTATGCAGCAGCAGAGATATGCACTCTTTGTCCCATGAAAACTATTAGATTAATTAATGGGTGAACATATTTCCCTCTCACCTCCATCCTTGCAATCAGCTTTTCTAGGTCCATTCTCTGCTCAGCCAACCAATTCATTCTCTCTATCATGACAGGCCTTTGCTCCTTTTTACAAAATAAAACCTGTAGCTAATTCTGACTGACTTGATAGATTTGTCCAATTCAAATGCCTGCAGCTTAATGAGGGCGAGCTATAATCAGAGGGCGAAAGAAAAGGCAAAAGAAAAAAAAAAGGACCAACTTTTCAAACCCATCTTCGCCTCCAGAACATTTCACTCAAGGAACCGCTGCTCGTCATTTTTTCCCAGATATCATCCGGTGAGCAATTACAGAGAATGTACAGCGAACGATGCATCATCCTTCCTACACAGTGGCGGTAGGTGAAAAACAGGAGTATTTACTGAGTAGCGATGCATTTACCATGGTAAATATGTGCGTCCTAGGCCAGTGAAGGGTTGATGGTTTTGCTGCAGCGTGACATCTGATATACGGCTGTATGCAGGGAGAGGGCTGATCAAGGCCACCTCTATCACTCAACTAGATAATCTCTGCACCCAGGAAAAACAAATGATGGTTTCTAGCTTGCCTCAACAGCCTGTCTCACATCTTCATCCTGTTCATTTACTGTGGAGCTATTCTTTCGTCTCCCAGTCATTCTTAGACTAGACCTCTGTTATTGCATTATTTTACTGTGCAATAAAATATTCATTTATACGTTTATACTACTACTCATTAATGCACCTAAACCACCTCTAATTATGTTCAAACAGCTATTATTTGCAGGGCTATTGAGGTACAGTAGATGTGTGTGTGTGTATGTCTGTGTGTGTGTACTATCTATATGAAGGTTATCTGAGCTGTTTTGTGCTTACTTCTTCAAGGATGTTTAAATTGTGCCACAGAGACACAGATGTCAAAGAGGGTGAGACAGTGATTTAGGGGGAAGGCGTCACAAAAAGCAGGAAACATGAGGAGGTCAAGAATAGTTCCCTGGGGCAATTTATAGGCCTCTGTTATGGTTACGAAATGAGAATACCAGAGTAAATTGCTCACCAGCAGGGCCGGGGATAAGACACACAGAAGAAAGCGAGCACATACCCCTCCTGAAGCCTGCTCCTGTGGTTGGGTAAACAGAGGCGGAGGTGCTGGGTGGATTGAGATGGATTGGACAAAGCCAATCGCTGACCCGGGCAGCTGAGTGTCCTTTCTCAAATACAGAGCATGTCGGTGGCTTTGATATTCATAAGGTGGTTTAGAGAAGGCTCGGGAGTCAGATGGGATCTGGGATATATGACAGAGGTGTGATGTGAGGTTGGCAAATGGCCTGACACTGGCATTTTGTTAACTGCAAAAGATGAAAAAGAGGGAAAGGGTAAAGAAGGAAGGACACAGATGGAGAAAGTAACATCTATTCTTTAGTGTTACAGATATGCACAGAGCACACGTTTGCTCGTTAACTGACTCAAATGCTGCATAAAGTCAAACTTGGTTAGTGAAGTTTGTGAATCGTACATGAACCAGGCAAGAAAACACAGGCTTCCTGGATCAAGCCGTCACATAACATACTCATTACATCCTACACACTGTGAGCGCCTGTGCTTGCAGGGGGTCTATGTTCATAGGATGTAATGAGTCAGAGATAAAGAAAATCAGAGCAAAACAAGAAAATCTGAGAAAAAGGGACACAGTGAATTAGAAGGGGAGAGAGACTCCCAAGTTCCCCGCTGGCAGAAGTTTTCATGTAATCTGTGCACCCATGGGGCCAGAAAGAAACTTTGATCACAAATATTTTCTACAGTCCATTTGGAGCTCAGAGTCTGTTGTGTGACTGTGTGTGTGTGTGCATTTTTTCTGTAATGTAATGTGGAGGACATAAGCAGGTCACACAGACACATGCCTCATTCCACTTGCAGCAGACCCAAAGGATTAATTTAACGAGCTGTCGGACGCTTGTCCTATGCGGCCCTCGTTAAGACCATCATGCAGAATCTCTATTTGACTGCTGCCTGCCGTGACTAATTGACTTATTTTGCAGGCCTAAGCAGTACTGAAAGCTCTCATATTTCATATTTATCTCTTTTTGGAGCAATGTCAGGAAACTTCAGTGAGAGCAGAGTGATGCATCCTTCCTTTGAATATTACAGAACCAAAAGAGGTGGATAAAACTGCTCTGACCACACAGAAAACAATCAGTGTGTTCCATTTTGTCTTAATTTAGCTTAATATTAAAAGAATGAAAAAGATTTGAGTTTTTCCAGCATAGCATACTGTATATCATCTGATCTCACCAGTCATAATCCACCCTGACAGATGTCTTCGTCTCCTTTTTTAAATAATCTCCTTCTACATTGTATTTTATCAAGATTAAACAGGTTTCAAGAAAGCTGCTTCCAGCCAAGGAGCAGTAATGACTGCATCAATCAGGCTTTACCTTGTACCAGACTAATACCTAGGAAAATTGACTTGCTTGTTTTTCCTATTGTCATCTCATCCTGAATATCATCCTCTTCATTCCCTCCTTATACCATCCTGGCAGAGTGCACGCATTCAGGAAGTGTCAAGACATACAAAGCTCCCCAGGGCATACAGTCAGGCTTTTAAAAGCTGTCTTATTGACTTCAGTTGAGTTTCATTTGTCTCCTACACTGGAGTAGGCTGGTATTAAGAGGAGAGAAGCGTTGTACTTTCACATTTAACTTCGTTTGGATGTGAAACTTTAGCAACTCGTCTTTGTTAGCGAGTGAAAAAGGAGTCAATCACCCGCTCTCACCCACACAAAACACATACACATCGACACCAGTGCAACGCCGTCTCTCCCTCTCTCTCTTTCACACATAAAAATGCAAACAAAATGCCCAAGGCTGCTGTACTTTACACTGCTGCACTTCTATGTAGTTTCAACGGGGACGATGCATTTGTGTTAGCGTGTGGCGAATAGCAGAAATGGATCAGAGACTTTTTTATTAGATCAGTATTGTGTCTTCGAACATAAAATCTGACAAGTAAATGGAAAAACATGGATCATGTCTAGGGAAAAAAAATCAATGATAAAGACTAGGATGTAGGGGCCAGTGTGGTGTCTTGTCTCTACTGGCAGATTATCACCACATATTTCTTATAGCTTTAATAGAGCCATGATCCACCATATAATACAAACACATAGACATACACAGAAACAATCTCTCGCTCTATGCCACACACACACATACATGCACACAGCAAAACCCACTTCTCCTGCCCTGCTCCTTGTCTCTAGGCAGGCATGTAGATGGATTGACAGTCTAATTGGATGTTAGCCATACTATGCGCCCTATACTGTAGAAGACAGACGTGGTCCAGATGCAAAGCAATCAAGTAAAACAGTATGAGTGGAGGGCAAGAGTGCTGCATGCACACCCACTCACACAGAGAACTGGCGCTACAAGAAAAGGCAGAGAAAGACGATGAAGAAAAGTGGGGTGGAAAGGTGATTATGGGGTCTGAAGTGGACTATGAAGGCTGGAGAATAGAGAAAATGTAGATGAGGAGAAGAGTGGTAGATGACACAAGATTGGCCGAAGAACAATAGCTATAGAGAGGAAAAATGGACGGGGGGGCTTTTATGGTGGAGGAGGCAAGTGATAATGGAGGAAAGGTGATGTGAGTGTTCATTCCTAGCCTGAAGAACTGCATTCCTCATGGCTATTTAAATAGTATCCACGGCTCTTATGCTTCACTGTAGATGTCCAGCCAATGGTGAATTATTCAAATACTAAGTAATGTCGAAGAAAATTTTTTTTTTCCGATTTAAGAGTCAAGTTGCCATTTGCTTCAGGTCTTCTCACAATGCTCAGCATTTATTACAAACTACATACCAGGCAGCAAACTCAAAGAAAAACTGCTCTTGTGGCTGTTGTCATTGTTAGTTCCTTCAGGTTCATTTGGTGGATCCCATCTTGTGCCTCAGCACTGGATAGTGTTTGCAGCAGAATTTGACAGAAAGTGAATGCGCTTTTGTTTGTATCATTACTAGTGTTTGTTCCCAAAGGCGAGGCCGATCATCACTGCTAGGGTACTTTCTTTGTCTTTAAGAGCTGTTTTTTGTACAAGCTCCACTCTGTTCTTCTCAGTCAGCTGGACAGCTCCTCCAGCAAACCAACCGTGCAGCATTCATCCAGAGCAGTGCTGTGTTGGTGTAGCCGGCTGCCAGGCGTTGCTACGTATTGTTCCAGCTTCCCGTGCTGCAGCCAGAGGCAGTAAAAAGGAGCAAGAAAACAGTGTAATTTGCCAAGTACGTGGTGTATTTGTCAAGCAAGCCAAACTCTGAAACAAATGTTACAACTCCATGACAATCGCATTATTTCCTTGGACTGTGACTACAATCTGCAAGCCCCACTGCCAGGTTCACCCTTTGCCTCTTGTTGCCTAACAATTCTTTAACGTGGACCCAAACTGATGTTAAATGGGACACAACATTGGTCAACTTTGCACAATGGGTCTATGAATGATGAAACTTTGTAGCAAAATCAATCCATTTCAATGCAATGTGTGCAATGTGGATTTGCTTGCAGGGGTGAAGTAAACCCACAAACTTTTCATGCTCAACTTTGAGATGCTAATCACTGACCTTTGAGGGAACAGAGAGCTGTAGGGTCCAAACTGAGGACGCTATCACAGCTTTTTTAACTGTGCTGTGCCATCCTTTCATTTAACCACAGTCATTTGCTAGAATGTCACTAGGACTGGTTTGCAACAAGCTGAGACATGCATTTATGGAGCGTCTTTCGAGTAAACTGTGCAAAATTATTGTTGTCAGTGAACAAACTAACATGCTTGCTAAATAACAATTGGCAAAACTTGTTTTTATTTCCTCCTCGTCTTGACTAAATTAAATGATGCGCAAAATTCCTGGCTTGCATAAATAATATAGTACAGAGAAAACAGAAAGAAGCATGGGCAGCTATATGGTATTTTACCATTTCAAAAAAACGATGGAAAAATCCCATCCTCAAATCAGATCAAACAAAGTGAATCAAATTGTGCAGATGGGGCTTTAAGCATGTAAATGCTACGCTAAAGCTGTGGGACTTTCACACACCTGTAATGTTGCACTCCAATTGCTTCCAGAGTCAACACTGTGATGTAACATAAAACCACACCTCATCTATCATTCCTCTCAGCACACATTTCATCCATAATTTCAGCTTGCGCCCTGAACAGGAGTAGGATTTTATGTATGTGGTTAATGTCTGTTTGGACTGGTCCCAGACAAACAGGTCCGTACTTAGACATTCATGCCTCAGGCTAGCCAAAGGATCTGTTGTGTTCCCTGTCTAATTTGTATTTTGAGATAATCAATGATAATATTCTTTGTAACTTTAAATGTGTTTCTGGCCAGATCATGTTTTCCTCTTTTTATCCTCTGTAACAATAAACTTTTGTCTCTGATCTTACGTTTATTCACGTTGAGAGGTACTGCACTGGCTATTTTCTATCAAGGTTCTCCAAAACAATGCGACAGCCACAGCTGGAGATTGGATCTGTTTGAATAAGTATCTCTGTTTCAATCATTTCACTGTGCGTCCTTGTCATAGCTCTTTTTCACTTCTTCCCTTTAAGTGTTTTCCCCATCTGTTCGTGAGTGTAGCTGTCAACCAAATGTGAGCCACTCTTTGTCCCTTTTACCTCCCATCCTCTTGCTTTCAGCTCTCTTATCCTCTCCACTTCCCCCTGCCTTTAAGCTCACGGAGTTTGACTGGTGGCTTCTGTGATTGCAGTGTTGGTCCCCTTGGACTGAAGCAGACGCTGCCTTTGCTCCGGGAGGGGAAGCTCATTTAGGCTCTTCACTCATGAGGGAACAGTGGGCTGTCCTATTTGCGTGTGTGTGTGTGTGTGCGTGTGTGGCTTCGTGTGTGTCCGTATGATAGATGAGATGTACAGACAGTTAAAAGCATGGAACTATTAGGGCAGGCTGATGATATGCAGGTGGTATACCAGGTTTGGCGTCCTGCTCAGGAGGAAGAGAACATGTCACTTAAAAGACTCGGCGCGCAACTGACAAATTTAGTGAGAGACTCGAAAGATGAAGACTAGAAAGAGACTAACTAGTAAGGGATTGCAGTCCCCAGCATGTTGACAGTGAGCCTGACAGTTCATTAATCCAACCAAATCCCTCCAAAGTTACTCAAGTGTGGATTCTATTTTCAAATTTCCTATTAGTTCCTCTTTGTGGATTAAGCACTGCAGTTCACGAGTGAGTGCCCAGCCCCAGCCCAGGCCCAGCACATATAATTGGCTTGTAATGGATTTGGGGTCGTCTTTGCATCAGTGATACGGATAGATCCGAGGCAAAACGACTGCTTTCCACTCTGTTCTCAAACACAGCCCATGTCGAGGCCTCTGGTTCTGTATAATTCCTTTCTTTGCTGCACATTGTCATTTCTATTTCTGTGTGTAGCTGTGGCGTTCATAGCTGCAGGACTGTGGCAGGGGAACGTGACATGGCTGGAGATGAAACATGTCAGGTGTCATGCAGCCTTAGGGGCCCTGTCACCGTTAGACCCCAGATTCATATTCTGAAACTTGTCCTTCCTATTTCCAACCCTGCGCTTCTCTTTCGCCCTCTCTTACCATTTATTTCTGTTTTGTCCTTGGATCCACTTCACTAGCTAGTTCATTTTTCATATTTCACATTTCCTAATCTATACACAATCATAAAACCAAATGTATACACTATATGAAGGAGGTTCTCTCATCTCATCTGTAACTGAACTGTAACAGAGGGCTTTTCAGTATTGATAATTAGATTCACAGTAAAGTGGTGACTCTAAAACTGTATTTTAATCACAGATTTATCTTATATGCTGAGGACAGTACTGAAATATTTACCAGGTGTTACAAAGTACTGATTAAACTGGAGGAAATAATATCTGACAATGATGCTTATTTTTCTTTCTATTACACTGAAATTGACTTTGATTTATGATGTCATCAGTAAAATTGACTGTTTGTGAACAAATTATTTATAAAATGTAGCATGAAGGCTGACACCATTATTTTGGATTAATTTACTGCATCATTTATTACTGAGAGACGTAATTAAAGGAAAGAAAGCATCTTAAATACAAACAGATTGATGCATACTTCCATGAAATTGATTCAGGTTAAGGGCACTGCAGAGAAAAATCAATGTGATGATCACACAAACTTTATCATATCCATCACAACATAACTGCGCCAATATCTTGACCAAGCGGTCTGTCAGTCAGAGATCGAGAAAGTTGTGTTCACATTCAGAAAACTACAGTTTGCTGTCAGACTGGTCATCTTGATTATCACAGCATATGGGGCTTAGTGCTGCTTCCCTGCGTCAATCTTCAGCTGCTAGTCTTGCTGTGGCCCAGGCTTCCAGCCTCCAGCACATGATTGTTGAGACAATGACATCACTATTCTGGGACTTCACATAACCGATGACGTGCTCCAGGACTAATGTGGCTTGTAGAAGGCAGTGATAAAGACTTAGCTCTGCCCTGGCTAAGAAGGTCAGAGAGGGGGCAGGCTGACTGATGCTTGGCCCAGAACATCACTGCCTGGTATACAAATCAAGATGGTCAAGATGGGTTTGACCACAGGGCCCCTGTTTTATATTTAAAAATTGGTCACGTAGAAAACATGGGGGTGGGGGTAAGGAAGTAAGACTGTATGGATGTAAATACTGCCCAGAGGACTGCAAGAACTAAATCCTAAACACAAGCAAGTCCCCTTTGAAAGATTAAAGCTCATCTGACATCTCTCTCCTCTGGAAACAAGATGACAAAATCTATGGGCAGCCTATACTATGTTAATTGAATATATTACCACAATAACTTATAATGTGTAATTGAATTGAATCATTATTGTAATGTTCTGTGCGGCTGGTTAATTTATTTGCTGGAACAGACAAAGGCACTGGCGTAAACAGAGACGTGCGCACGCACACGCACGCACACACACACACACACACACTATGTAATGGTGGTGCAATTCAAACTAACAAGGTTGGAGCCTGCCATCTCACAGCCTGATGGTCCCAAGCCAATTATCACATCATAATGAGTCGGTCAGCTAAGGATGCTTGCTTACATTCATTTATAATGCACTGCCAAAGTAGCTATGCACCTATTGTGGGTCTGTGCGTGTGTGTGTGCTGCAAGGGCAATTACTCACACTTATAAAGTAGTGACATGAAGTATATACAGGCTACATATAGAATTAAAGTAACACAGTGTGTTGCAGTTTGAAATGTTTATTTTACAGAACTAGTGATGAGAGTGTAGGCAAAAGTTTTAGACAGCATGGGGCAGCAATGGATATATGTGTTGGATATATACGCCCAAAATGCTTTCAAATGACGGTTGCTTGTGTTGTATTTCAGTATTGTATCCAATTAAGATTATCCAACGATGATTAACAGTCAAATGTAGATTTGCTGTCCAAGCATTCCAACCCTTAAAATGAAGATCCAAAAGCAAATCATCATCAAAATGCACCTACTGTACCATGTCTGTATCATGGAGCGGATTTATTGGCCTTAGGACAGAGCACTTTAAAGATAATGCAAGGGACAAAATAAACATCCTTCAATTAGATGCACACTTGTGATAGAGATCTATGCATATTAGGGACCATCTAACAAAAACACAGATAAGCACATTCAACCCTTCAGAGTCATGTAAATCAATGAAAAAGCTGTTAACAATCCTTGAGTACGTGCACTACAGTTAAATGCAGCAGAAAAGATACTGAGCAGGAGTTGCTCTTGTAATATGCTGTCCCCGATATTTTGATCCTACCTTCAAATTCTAACCATATTTTCTAACAAGCATGTGTGTGGAACTGGGCAGACTGGGTACGACGAGCGGCTCTGGACTCCATCTTGCCTCTAGCTTTCCAGTCTCGACATAACAAATCAACTGGCCTGCTCAACTACTTAAACTTTAAGAGGGAACTGAATTTTATTCATTTGGTTCTATCCGCATGATATGTGTTGAGTTATGTCTGAGTTTTCTCATTCAGTATTGAACGTGCTTGGAGAACAGAAACACACACTCGGCTCTGGCTGAGTCTCATGTCACTCAGCAAGCTACCATACGCTAAGGCCCTCTTCTAACTTCTTCTTTTTGCCACAGTGCGTAGTGACCATCTCTGCATGCTCTCCCAACATGAGTGCACTGTGTGATTGTATCTGAGTGATTCCTGTCTAACACTGGTTTTATCTTTCCTGTTGACCAAAGGGTCTGTTTCTGTCATCGTGGCTCCAGTTGAACTAAACATGCCACAGCTTGGCTGAGAGTGAAATAATGAACCACTTTCCTTGTCAGCACACCAGGGTCCACTGGATTTATAACACAAGACAAAACATCAGCATCACCGCACAACAGCACAATAATTTATCGCGATTATCTTTTTCATATTCACTGGAAGCCAAAATCTTCAATCGACAATACAGTTATTTATTTTTATTAATATTTTATCTTTACTGAGAGCGACTAAATCATAGCAGGTGTGCCGGCCATGAAGCCAAAACAAGCTGGTAAATACAGATTCCTAAATCCACATTGCCGTAAGTGTTCAGTATGTGAGAAGCCAGTCACAAACTGAAGAACAGGAGAGCGCGTTCTACCTCACATAAAGAAGGGACTAAGAAGCAATATGACCTCGAGGGCTCCTACCTTCCCGCCACCGATGGCAATCGAATCAGATGTGGTCAGAGCCCTGGATTTTAATGATGTGGTGAATGTCTTTGCCCAGAGATGGCGAGGTAAAACACAGGGTTCAAGGTCAGACAGCTCTGTTACCAGGTGATAATGTTTACCGCTCGTTTAATGAGTAGTGCAACAGCTTGTCTCACTCAGTGCGCACAAGCGGTTTTGCTGGGCCGCTTTCAGCATGAAAGCTAGTGGCAGTCAGTTATCCATAATTTCTTTCTGTGATTATTTTCTTCTTCTTTTTTTTTTTTTTTTTGCAAATGCTGCAGGAATAATTGATACAAATAATTAAAATGTTTTGCATACACATGATTCAATTTTAATAGAGGTGGCAAATATGCTAATGAGTGGAATATCCCCTGTCGCCATTATTTGTGCATTACACATTAGTATGTGTGCCTGCATGTACAGTGTGTTGGCAAATGGTGGGACTTGTACAAATAATGGACTGGAGGGGCTTCCATCATGTTTCTGCACAGTCCTCATTTTCCATCCTCAGTTGCTCTCTAAAGCTTTTGCATTCGTGTGCTTGTTTTTGGAACCCATTCGTAACTCTGAATGGGGTACAGTCAGTCTTTACTATTTTTTCCTCAACACGGATGGATGCTGGACAGTCCAGGAAAAATAGAACTAGACTGAACTTTAGATCTAAAAAGATGAGACTGTTACTTCAGCCCCTGTCTGGCAAATAAACATTAAAATAAAATGACCTGAAATGGACATTTACAGACAGATACAGTCTGTCAATACAGTGCTGTTCAGACAAAGCATTATCTGCATTATGTTTAAAAGTATCCTAACTGTATAACTGCAAGAAATCCCTGGCCAAGGACACCTTAACTGGGGCCTGAAGCTACTTGTCAGAGGCAGCACGTCGGAAAATTCTGATTATATGTGGATCTTTATTGATAAGGGTAAATTAGTAAGCAGAGCAGTGCAGATGTAAACACTGTAGCATGTATAAAGCAAAATCAATGTCAATATATTGCTCAGGTTGGGATTACTTAATGTGCTGCTTTATATTAACACAAGGTCGAAGGCTAAGTGTAATTGTTTTATTTCTTTGTTCTGATTAAATGAGGGCTGGTCTACTGGATTTTAATAATTATTTTATTATTTTTAATATGTTTGCTACTGTAGAACATTTTGAGTTTCACAGGGAAGCTGTGCTTTGCTGGGCAATGAACCATTTCTATTATCTGTTTTTAGCCACAGCAGCAGCAGATCAAGTCAGTGTCACAGTTCACTGGTCCAGCATTTGTATGTTTATTTATCCATAGGAATACATGTATATTTGTGTGTGCGTGTGTGCTTGTAAGGCTGGTGTGACCAGTGCCAGGAGAGGCTGAACTGTGGCATTTTGTTTATTCTGGCTCATCTCTTATTTCTCTTATTGACCAATCACTGTGTCTATGTGGACCGGACCTCGCTCCCTGACACTGCACAGATAATGGCTTTTCTGGAAACTCAGAGCATTAGGCATCTCCACTGAGCTGTAATTATACCACTAATGTGCCAATTTCCAATGCATTCCTCTAAGGTATTCATTTTTACAGCTTCAGCTGAAATGCATTATGACCAGAACAGAGAAGTCATTGAGAAAATAAGACTATTTTTGTAAGTTTTGTACATAATTTTAACCCTAAAGACTGAGGAACAGAAAAATAAAATCAGGGTGCCTCCTGTTAAAACAAAAAAAAGCCATATAGCTTGACCTTGTATCCACAGAAATTAAATTATAAAACACCTTGGAGGTTCTTGCCCTTGATATTTTTAATTTTTCAAGAATTAATTATATTCAGTCTGTAGCTGCATATTTATTACTCTTTCAGAATGGCTCCACTGATGCAACGTTTGTGGGAGTTTAATCAGCCTTTGAAGACAAAATCTTCCTTGCAAGTGTTTGACGCAGGTAAGAAATACTGTTACACCCACTGTATAAATCTCTCTTTTTTTTAAAAAAGAGAAAACAAAAAAACAAAAACAAAAACAAACAAAAAAAACTTTGTGACTTCAACTGAACAAGTCTGTAATGAAATGCAAAATGTCTCTCCGTCTCTCCCTGAATCCCTAATTATTGCTTACACACTGTGATTTTAGATGGCATCAATTTAGATTCCATTATGTTCCTCAGCTTGCCAGTCCCAGTGGTGGCGCTAATGCAGTCCTCCCAATCTGCACCAGTTGTAAATGAGAAAGGAGCATTTTGATGAATGGTCCATTTGTTAGCAACTACATTAAACCAACATTAGCTAACAGTGTCCGCACCCCCAGTCTAAACACATACACACTCATGCACCATCAACTGATTTAATTGATCACTTATTCTTGCTAAAATTTCTAGTAATCATTCACGCCTTTTCATTATTTATCAACTGTGTGGGATTGCCACCTCTTGCTCCATGGCTGTCCCCCCCCCTTTTTCCCTCCTACTCCTTTTTTTTTATGATATTCCATCTCTCTTCCAAACTTTAGCTCTACTTAGTTTTCCATTCTTCGTTGCCATCGTCAGCTGCCATTTTAACGATCTTTTTCTCTCTTTCTCCATCTTTTGAGCAGGGGCGCGTACTTTAAAGAGTAAACGAGTCTAACTCTATTCCTCAGTGTAGGTTTCCACAGTGGTTATTACCATATGATTATTAGTGATGGACAATTGGCCTCAAAGATGTTTCATTATGAAAGAGCTCACTGGGATCTCATTAGCGCTCTCAGAGTAAGGGCTGCTGCTCAAGCCCGCTCCGCTCAGGGGAATTACATTTCGATCACCAGGGCTCGAGTTAACAAGGCAACATTAAAGAAAAGTGAAGGTGCAACAGCCAAAAAGAGACAAATTAGTAACCTCCAAGAGTGTCAGAGGAACTCTTTACATATTTAAAGAGGTGTGTTGGATCTAAGGGCTGATAGATTAATTTATAGTACAGCCTGGTTTACCTACACAATCATTATTTGGCAAGGATTGCAACCCCTGATGCTGTAGGCATTTGTTTTTCTTTTTGTCTGACAGGAGCATCCATCAAAAAATGTAATTTCATTTCTTTTCAGCTGTTGATAAAGTTGCTGACTTGTGCCAGTCCTCCCCGTAGGATCAATAGCTGTTTATACAAATAATGCTGGAAAGTACAATACGCCCTGTCGCGTTGCTGGAGGTGACTCTCTCCAAGGGCAGCTGCGGCAGTTTACTGAGGCGGCCCAGCGGTAGGCTGTTTTCACTCTGTATTGTGGATACACTTATATTAACCACATAAAGCTTGAAGAATTGTGCAAGTGTTTGTATGGGCCGACAGCAGAGGTTATTACATACACTGACTCTATAATTGAATGCAGTAATTGCTTACATGTGAACCTTGTAGAATTACAGGACCTTTAAGTTGCAGACCACAATTTATTATGCTTTTACACAACACACAGCAGGGGAAATGAGATCTGTTAAAGGCTTATCGACCTTTATACACTTTTAAAAATATTCACTCTTCACTGTATGCCACATGTATGCCCACAGAGCCATCAACGATGAAGGCTAATTACTTCTGGCATGTCAACATTTCAAGCTGTAACACCTAACTTAGGCTCGTTAGTGCTGCACTTAAGTCACAAGCAAACATCAGAAACAAAGTGCAAAATACTTCTCTCCCAGACATCTTCTACCAAGGGAAAATACATCTCCTGCAACCCAATTTTAAGACTTTGTCTCTCATCTTTTGTTCTGACTGAAATCACCTTAATCTTTGCTCTTTGGAAGGTGCTATAATTACCACAGATATGCTGCATTAGCCAAAACAGTTTGAAGAGACAAACAGAACATGAAAGAACAAATGTTTCCAAAATGAGAGAGAAACATAACAGACAAAACTAAAAAAGAGAAGTGAAGTGAGACAACATGGGAGAAAGTAAGGTGACAATGACGGAAAGGAGAAGAGCAAATAAAAGTCACCGTACACCAGCAGGTTCCTCTTTGTTTTACATGAGCTGCTCTGTCAAAGCTCCTCTTCAGCACTGCAGAAATCACATGGCTCTGAACAGAGGGGGAGTGTAACACACAGCACGTCACATGTGATAAGGATCTACTGATCTGAGACCATGTCTTCTCTGCACAAAGAGATTTTTCTATTTTCAGTCTAGTTAGTGGAATACGGAAAGTATTAAGGCACTGGACCAGTACACCAACACTGGGATTCTTAATGCATAGACAGCTTTACAGCTATAACAGCTTCCACTCTTCTGGGAAGGCTTTCCACAAGATTTTGGAGTGTTTGCATGACAGTATTTGGTCATTCATGCAATAGTGATGTCAGGTACTGATGTTGGATGAAAAGACTTTGGTCACATTGCATTCAGTAATAAAGAGGTGTGTCGCAATACTTTTGCCTATATGGCGTATTGTTGATATTGAGCGCTCATAGGTAAACTCATCAGTTCTGTGATATGTACTGTACAAAGGTACTCTCTGCCTCATTTCAGCTTCTTCCAAACTACCACGTGCTAACCTTGCTAGCAAGTCTTTACACAGAGCAAATTTACACTGAGAAAAATAACAGTGAACCTCTGGGTTCTTTCAATTTGTTCTACTTTAATATTTTTTTAGTGATAAATTGAATGGTCAGTCACTGCAGCACCCAGATTTCTTCTGTGTGTTCATTTTTTTCATATTGATTGTCCGATAACATTTAAAAAAAATTCCACATGTAATACTCATTTCAGCAAAGTCATTTCAGTGCTGCATTTTTAAGCTTTACTACTCAGCACAGCAGTTTGGCATTCGTCTACAAAACTTCCCACACATTTTCTTTGAAAATGTTTTCCAGTTCAGCAAATAGAAAAAAAATTCCACCTGCATGAGAACTCTATGACTCCATTCCCACCTTTACCACAACGTCACCTCCTCCCCCTCCTCCTCCTCCTCTTTCACCTCCTCCCCCTCCTTTCTCATTTTCACATTTCAAGCACATCAGCAGGCTGCTGAGACACAACCCTAGGGTTTGCGGCTCTCCACTCAATATTTCCTCATCAGAAAGAAGTGGCAGACCAACAGGAGTGAGGGGAGAGTGCAGCGACAGGCAGGCAGACATTAATGACTGGTGGCTGGGTGATGTGCTATAGGCCACTTCTCCAACTTTGAGCCTGATACCTCAGTTACCCGGCAGTTGTCTAAGCTGTTTGCCCACTACAGATATCCTGAACCTCTGCAATACTCCACTAGGAAACATGATTAATTAATAGCATTGACTGAGTAGTGATCCTTTGCACCTTCCCAAGGTCACAATGCGCAGCTGATAGATAGGGATTGGCAAGCGATGCACTTCTGAAATGCTGGAGATTCTCGGCTGACTCAATAGACTGTAAGGGTGCAGCAGTATGGTGAAAACACGAAGGGCATGTGAGAGAAATAATATTGCATGGCAAACAGTGCAGTAAAGAAATGAACACTGTCATAATGAGAGAACGCTTGGGTTCCTGTGAAACCATGCTGAAAACGACACATGAAGAAGTCACAGGAGAAAGTAATGCAGCAAGAAAAACACAGATTTGAACTGTGTTAGACAGCTACTCGTGATATAGTTTTACTAGTTTGTATCAATCCGTTCACCTGACAAGTAAGCCAGAATTCTCACACTGACGAGGGGTCTTTCAGTGAGAACTCGTGTGCACTTCAGTTATGTCGAGGCGGCTCACCATTCATAAAACATTAAGGCAGCTTTTATTTATTTAATTATTAAACACCTTCCCTTTCACAAGAAAGGGATACGAAGCCTCGAGGAACGTGGGGAGAAGTTTCAAGCTTTGTTGGGGACAATAAAAGAAAGCAAGGGAACAGAACAGATGGGAAAGAGAAGATAGCTAAGACTCGAATGACACGTCTAGAGAATTCTTTAGTGTGCTCCTCTGCTGCTGTCACAAACTGACTTCGTTCTCTTCTGCGGCTCTTTTTTAGGACTTCTCAATATTCCTCTGCAAAACCAAAGTACTGTGGGTCTGTCGGGTACTGAATATGTAAAAACTAAATCGGACCTCATTTCAACCCGCATTTGTCATTTGAATTTTATAATAGCACTACTCATCTTGTCCAAAAAAAACCAAACAAAAAACGTTGTCTTGCACCTCCTTTATTTTAAAAATCAAAGCGGCAGGCCAAATGGACCCTTATGGTCTGAATGAGTTTAACCCTAGAACACTAACGTCGGGTGATTTTCACCCACACAATTTTGAAGTGATCGAATTTTACAACCAAATGAAGGGATGTGTTGATACTTTCGACCAAATGTGTGCTCAGTACAGCTGTGAAAGAAAAACCAAGAGGTGGCCACTGTGTGTCCTATATGGCATGATGAACACTGGTGTGATAAACTGTATTTTATCCGAGATATTATATCGGGTAAAATATACCCAACGTTAGTGATGGTGTTACTAATTTTAACGTTAGTGTTCTAGGGTTAACAACAACAGCCACTCCAGGTAGACAACTGACTGGTACGTGAGCTGTAATATGTGTAGTTAAACACAGTGGTCCAACCTTTGATGTTTCTGTTGTGCTGATTTTGTGGACTGTGCTGCTTTGCTAGCATCTTTGACAAATCGAATCTACCCAACAGCTATATCGCATCGCCTGTCAACTAAACTGCTGCTATTTTTGGTTAACTCGGGCTGACAATTTATTTTAGCCTGCGGCCCGACAGGTAAATTAGGTCTCCAGCCTAACCTTAGTGAAAGGTTAGGTTATTATTCTGTGAAAGCCTAAAACATGCATCTCAGAGTCATGAGATGTACACACATTGACATAAACATGAAAAAACTAAATTGTATGCAAGCTATGTGATGCGGCCCTTTCTATCCATAACTTATTCTAAAAAAACAGTGTGACTGCTCCTATATCTTTAAAATTTGATAAAATGCAAAAAACTTGTTATTCTAATGATTTTTTAGCACACTGGCTTTTCTATAATACATACTGCACTGTAACACCTGATAGCCTGTCACAATCTTCATGATTCTTAATGGTGGTCTGTCATTAACGTTACTTTCCATCACAACTACCGCTGATAGCAGGCATGTCCAAATGTAATGCTTATGATAATTGTATAGGCTGCACTGTGTGTGTGTGTGTGTGTGTGTGTGTGTGTGTGTGTGTGTGTGTACGAGGTCCAGTCAGGGAGATGGCGGCCCACTTTCAGTAAGTGATGAGAGTGGGAAAATAGAACGCTTGATTACCCCTGACACCGCTTGAACAGCACTCCTGCCAATGAAGGTTATTGGGCCTCTATACACGAGTGGTCAAATATAGAAGGACACAATTATGATCTAGTTTTGAAGTCTTTGTCTTAGTGCCAAAGCGATAAGGATTTCTTTGATTAACTGAATATATGGTCAGACGTCCATGTTTGAAGGAGCCCCGCCATGACCTCCATCGCCGGTCCCTTCAACAACATCCACAACCTACATCATCGTCAGCAATCAGGGTCATCAACATCTTCAATCATCATCACTGCCGTCGGTCCATCAGCACTGTCTCTGTCATCGTTGTGGTAATTATCCCAAGCTCTTGAATGCTGATTTCCATTCAATGTCCATCACCTTGCTTTTCTGAATCGCAGAGAAACACGCTTCCCTCTACTACAATTTACTCTCAGCGCTTTGCTATTCAAACAAGCATGCCAAACATACAGCGAAGGCCATAGCAGCCTTGAACAAAAACACTCCCTGGAGGACACGCTACTGATGGTTTTTCTACTCTGTAATGAATAAAAAACACGGAGTGCTACAGCTGTCCCCCAGGCCAGTAAAACCCTCCAAGAATCCCTGCAGCCTCCCTTCTGTACCACAGCTGCCATCACCAACTCGAGAAAAGGTGCAGGAGCCGACACGTACATTTTATAACTAACAACACCTGTCCAAGTCTGCAGCCATGACAATGCATCAACCAAATGAAATCCACCGTAATTGTAAACACTGCCTTTGTTCTCTGAAGTGTAAAAAGGCTCAGTCAACAAACAATATGCAAACACAAATATACACAGCAGCCGTCTCTTGACCCTCGGTAAATACACAAACACATACTAATACACAACCTCCAGAGAGACAGACACAGAATGGAAAAGAACCCTTACGCCTCTATCTTCTGAAGTAATGAGGAATAGGTTGGACCATATTTTCCGGCCTTAAGCTCTAACTGCTGCTTACCCTTTGATACCAAAATGTAATTACCTTTTGAAGCTCTGCCTCCTTCTTTTTAACCGACGGATGTGAGAGAAACAGATTCGTATGTGCGTTTCATGCGTTTTCTTTCTGTACTGGCGCTGCAATTACCAAGAAACCTCAAACACCTGAGCTCTAATTCCTCTCTTGCAGATCAGACTTTCCTTTTTGCCGCTTTCCCTCCAAACTCTTTGATATCTAACATCTTTCTTAATCTTATGATGCGACTCCATTAATGTGACAACACTTTGTTCCACTTGAGCTTCTGAAAAGTTCCCGATCTTCTCCATTTTTTTCAGTTTGCAGCACTGCACTGTAGCTACAAAAGTAAAGTCACAAAGAAGTCCCTTAAACTCTTGTTTGCAGTGTTCTTCTGAAAGGAATTACACCTTTGGTCTATAATTTTTCTCTCTTACTCACAGCTATAGCAAAGATTTAAACTCTACCTGCCTAGCAGTTGTGGGTGTAAAGAATGAAAGGTGTCTGAATCACTCCCTCATGCACCAGGTGGGATAATCTGCTTGCTGAGGTTCTTATAGTAAGTCTGAATGAATAATTTATGCATGCTGTGTTTTATATCCACTAACAAGACAAAAAATATTTCACTTCACTGACAGAATATCAAATTGTAAATTTATCAGTATGAGTTTTTACTTTTCCATTAAAAAGCTATTTCCGTCAGGTCTGCTGCCTTGGAGCTCCTTGAGGTCATTCCACTGAATTTATGCTTTAAAGAAGTTGACTAAAGATTCAAAGCTTTCTTCCTGGATGGAAAGCAGATGAAACCAGTCCTGGCTTTTTTTTTTCGTCCCCCATACGGACATAAAATTGTTACAGGTGTAACAACATTCTGAGGACACAAAACTATTTGGTCTCACCTCTTTATTATTGAATTCAGGTGTGGCATGGGGCTGTTTTTCAGGGGCTGGACTCAACTGATTACTTCTTGGGAAGGGAAATCTTAATGCTTCAGCAAACAAAGACATTTTGGACAATACTATGCATCCAACCCCTCGGCAACAGACCAGAGAAGGGCCCTGTCCAGTGTGGAAGAACCTGACTGGTCTGCACAGTCCTGACCTCAACCCCATCAAACAACTTTGGGATGAACTGGAACAGAGACTGCAAGCCAGGCCTTCCCATCCAACACCAGTTCCTGACCCCACAAACTCTCCACTGTGTGAATGAGTTCACATATCTGCAAAACTTTGACATTCAGTAAATGTCGGCTGAACGTCACGTAGCGAATGTTAGCATGCTGAAACTCTAAACAAAGAGGGTGAACATTATATGACCTAAACTTCAGAAAATTGGCATGCAGCCTCAGGGAGCCACTGCCATGGCTGTAAACTCTTACTGTTGTTTGAAAATAGGGAAAATTATATTTTTTTTATTTAACTTTCAACACTCACACAACTTTGGGTCAAACTCGAAGTAAATAAATCATTTTAGGAAGCTCTGCAACATTTAAAATTCTCAAGTGCAATTGGTATTGGGATAACATCTGCGCTGGTTCAAAGGTGTGACCTATGTGGGCGACTGAATTTATTTTAAAGCAGGTTTCGTGTTGATACATATCAAAATCGGACTCGTACATGGAGGAGTGGGCAGTCATGATGGCAGAAGGGTATGACACACCCGCAGGCACAGGGATAACAAGTCAGCATTAGGAAGGAGACATGTGCATAATGCCAAAACCAAATCCCTAAAAATAAAGTTTGTGATGTTTGTGAGGAACGGTTGAACCTCAAGGTTTAAGGGCAAGGAGGGTTAATGTGATGTGCAACTACAAAACAGGATAATTGGCTTGGCATTTCAGAAGTGGCTGACAGCTCTAACAGCCTAAGCTTTAAGTTTTTCTCTTTTTTGGATTAAGTTCAATATTTGCAGTATTAAAAAGATCATTTTTCAACTTTTCTGACAGCTCTGACACTAAATACACTAGAAAGAGAATTACGGCAACACAAGAGGAACATATCTCAGAATAAAGTAATTAACAGAAAGATGCCGTTATTACACTGAAACCAAGTTTTACAGTGTAACAGATGTGACATGTTAGAATTAAATTAGATTTAATGGGATGAAGATCAGAAGACTTAAGATGGGATGTTCTTGTTGGCATTTTGTTTCATTTCCTGTCAGCAAAATCCGTGGTCTGTGTTTTATTGGGAACATTCAAGACTAACACGGACAAGATTACAGAAAAATGAAATGAAAGCAGTATTTCCTCATCATAAAGTGTGCCTGCTATGATCAGCATTTCATCAGAGTTTAGACATGAAGGTTATTCTGCGGCGGCTTGCTAAGAAGCCACACTGAGGTGGCAACATCCGCTGCGTAACTAGTAAATATAAGCAGACTGGATCAAATGAGCTTCTGACCGAGTTTTTGTTAACTAAGTACAGAATAATTACAGCAACCTAGTGTTTTCTAAGGCTGAGCACTTTCTTGTTGTCGTAATTAATCACTTAAATTAACTCCAAGAGATTTTAGGAGCGGAACTAATGGTTGCACAATAGGGTTATTGAATTTTCATTCCATTTTAAGACTTGGAGTTTCCTTTATTCTGATAAACTGTAATTATAAGCATATTCTCATTGAGCTACCAAAAAAGCAGCAGAATAACCAGGGGTGGATACAAACAGTTAAGTATTTGATTGTTGTTATCCTGGTTTCATTTGAGGTTTTGAAAGAGTTGCTGATTGACTGGACCAACTTGCTATGTTTTGACTGCACCAGCATGTGAATCCATTTTTGTTCAGTCACAGAAGCTGAAGTGTATTTTTCTGATGGCCATACTCAGCATACAGTACTGAGGTAAATCGTCTGGTGCACCGGATGTTGTCAAGTCTTAATACTGTTTTGATACAGCTGGTACCACTCAGGATTGGAGCAAACCGTTCCATTTGATCTCTCAGTAAAAATAAAAAAGAAATATATAAATAAATGTGTGCAATGTGTGACCTTTTTCCCCCTCCAAACACTGGCAATAGGTGAAGGTCATGCATTTAGTTTTATCTCCTGCTCCTAAGCTAAATAACAATCTCAATCAGAAAGTGAATATGTCACGTCTCCTTTAAAAAGGTTGGCTGGGTCTCTTGTCGGTCAGAGGGAAATGAGTGTTTCCACTGTGAATGTCAAACCAACAGATGCGAACGTTTTACTGCCTTCATCCCAGCCAGTGCCTTCCTTATACATCACACTACCAGCTTTCTCCTTTAGCTCAAACTGTTTCCACAATGAAAAATTTAAAAAGGAACCATGATGCTAAGAACAGCTCGTGAAACGCAGGCCTCATATCTCACTATGGGGAGGAGGACTGAGGATTAGGATCCAACCAGCTGTTTAGCATCCAGGGATGGACATTCACACGCACACGGGCATCGTATGCGTATGCACGCACACACACAATGTCATCGTCAACTTATTAAATTGGTAAATGTTTAATGCTGGCTTTAAACATGCCTATTCAAAACTGAGTGGGGAAAAAAAACCCATACTGACAGCAATCGCGGTTTCTTCAATGTTTAATGTTGCTTACATCAAACAATTTCCCCACTCTTCAAGGCTGCTACGGTTTTATTACTGAACTACTTATGAATATATACATATACGATCAGGATGGATATTTTTTAAGGAAAGGCACTAAAACCTGAGAGTTGAAAGCTGCTGCAGGAGTTTTGTGTGGCTGCTGCATGGCAAGACTGAAGGGAGTGAATTATATGTTTCTCATAACTATATGGGTGATGAGAAGAGTGCACCCTTCAAGAGTGCGCTTCAAGATGCGACCAAACTTTTCTAATGGTTGTCAGTTATTGAGCAATGACAAAGGCCAAATATAGTCTGCAACAGTCCAGGTGTGCCTTTTTTGCAACCTAGCCGACTGTCGGAAATGCTTTTTTGTTACATTATCCCTAGTAAAAGCAAGATTCTCAAATGAAGCAGTGGAAGATCACTTGTGGCCCTAATTCGCCAGTTTGCAGGACTGAAGAGTCAGAGCGATTTAAGACACGGCTGTTAATAAAACAGATTTTTTTATTCTAATTATTAATGGCATTTAATCGAATATCAATTAATTATTAGTATTCCTAACCCTAGCTTATTTCTTGTAAAAGAAGAACTAGAATTAGCATGTTATTCATACTCTTTCTAGTATTAGAAGGTATGGAATTAGACCATAGCAAAACAGGAATGATACTGCTTTTGCAGATGTAATATTTTAAAGAAGAAAAAAGTAAAATGAAACTCATCATCTTTGGGAGCCTACCTACGAGTCTAGTGGGAACAGAAAATTTACGATCTATTCGGAGGCCATGGTGCAGTTACTCACTTTGATTTCTCTCACTTTATCTATTGCTTGAGTTCACAGAAACTTACTTTTACAGGCCTTATTCTGTCCAATTTTATGATGAGAAACATAATTAAAATCTCATTCAGCATGTTTTAAATGCCACGGGACTACTGATAAAGCCAGAATATTAATGAACATAAATAAAAGTAAGGATCCACCATTCAAGTATAGAAGGGGCTGAGGAAATATTTCAATTCCCCAGTTTTCCATTTGCACAAGGCTGCTGACAGAGACCTTTGAAAAGTTACCCACTCGCATCTCATCTTCCACTGTTCTCCACAAATTCCTGTAACAACTGTGACCAATAAACAAGACTTCAAACAACAAGTATTAGCTGTTCTGAGGTGTAGGTGTAGAGCACAGAAATCTACAAAGCTCCTCCTTGCTCTCTGTGCTTCCTCAAATGACAGGATGAAAACAACGGCGCTCAAATTAAGACAAAGTGCAACTTGCCTCGAGAGGAGAGCTAAGAACTTTGACATTGAGTTTTTAAAAAAAGAACAGCTTGAGAGGAACAGGCAGAGAGAACGAGCAGAGAGGTGCAGAGGCCTGGGAGAGGAATGCCTCCAGGAGAGAGCCCTTACTCATCTTTGCAAAAGTAAGACAAAAAAGTACAGGAGTAGGAAAAATGGAGAATGGAAAGACGAGCTCGAGAGGGCAATTCGTGGTCTCCCACACCCGACAGCTAGCAGTGGGAAGCGGGGTTGCGTGTGGTTGGTCCAGGGGGACTTCCACGAACAGGTCAGATCGATGCACATCCTTAAAGCAGATCAGAGCTTGACAACACCCCTTGGCGTTGGCGTTTCTGAGTCAACAACAATTTCCCACCTCCACACGAATGAAGAACATCAAAAAGTAATACAAGTTGAAAGCTTTGTGGTAAATGAGGATCTGAAGACAATAATTTAACCAGAGGTAAGAAACTCCTACAGTATTTTGCGCTGTGGGGTTTCAGTCAGTGAGAGGTGATGATACACCACAAAAGGAAAAGGGAAAGCACTTAATAAACACATTAAAGTCTTGATTGCCTTATCTAATCATGCCATGCTGAAATCTCATCTCATTTTCAATGGCAATATTCAATGAATATTCAGCATTAGGTCAATATATACAGTAAAATGACTTTAAGTTAAAAGAGCATTGGGAAAAATCTTCCATTTCTAAAATGTAAAAAAGATGTAATCAAAAATGTAATCAAGTAGTCCTTGACAATGTAACTAACTTAATTACACATGTTCTCAAATGTAATCTGGGCTGATCGTGTAATCTCAATTACATGTAATCTGTTACGACTCTACCAACAAGTTCAGCCAAATAATCAACTGTTTTAGTAACCCCAAAAAAAAAGATATAAATAAAGGTAAGACAGAAGAAGCCTTCTGAAGCCACATCTGTTCTGAGCATCAGAGACCAGTGTGACTCACATATTGATTGCACCGTCTTGTGACAAAAGGAAATCATTCACTCTGCAATCATAGGAACCTGCCACACTCACGACTTTGAGGTAAATGTGCTAAAACAAAGATTTCTGAGAATTGACCACAGCCTGTACAATGACAACATTTGATCATGAATTGAGCCCTGCAGGACGTAGAAACACAAATTTCTTCTCCACCTGATGACATTTTTGTATGCTGTGTGTCTTCTTATGACATTCGGTCTGTAAATATGGAAGACATTCCAGTCTTTCATGGCAATCTGCACAGAACATAATTATTTATATACTCCTATTTTATGAAGTACATTTAAAAGTGATCAGATCTAAATCTTGATAAACTTAATTGATTTCATATCTGTTCAGTGTTTTAGTAAAAAAAAAGGAATGCCAGGCTGCTCGGCTATACTTATGTTCTACGTTCACAATCGAGCATCTAAAAGTGACAGCAGTGTTATTATTTAGAGCTGGCAACTTATCAGCACTCTGAGAATATCTGCTCAACCTAAACTACAGTTATTTGGATTGACAGAACATAAATTGCCTTTCTATACAGTACAAGACATAATAGGATGTCTGCAAAGGTTCACAGAACCCAGTACATCTTGTGGGAAGAAAACATGCCAGGTGGTATTTTAGGCCCAATTACCCATATGTTTGGGACAAGTGACCTTTCCACGCTGCTGCACTGTCTGAATGTCCAGGTAGCAATGGCTACTAGCCATCAAAAATGGTTTATTGAAGTGTTTATTCTTAGTCTTCCCCCAAAGGTTAGACTGAGCCCTCGCACTCACTACACATCAGCTTTCTAATGTGTGTCACAGAGTAACATAAGCCCACAATGAAATAAGAGCGAGCAGATGGGTGATGAGCGGGATTCATAATTTCATCATTATCTTTTTATCTCAGATAAAATATTCGCGTGCTGTCACCCACCCCTGACATAGTTATGATCCCACTTTTCCTTCAGTTCTATTCCAAATGAGGTTTTATAGCTGCGTTTAATTCTGTGGTGGTTCATCAGGGTTTCGGAGGCAATTACCCAGCAATGGGACACACATCCTAAATATGAACCACGCTACTTTTCATTAAATAGCATACGGTCTCATGTGGCCACTAAAATACACTGATATGAAGCTACTGAGACAGTCACACTGCAGTGACATTACTTCCACTTTTACCAGGATGCAGAATATTTGCTTTGTGCAGACTACATGCAGAAACATGAAGAAATGTTCACCTAGAAATTAATTAAATGATGCAGTTAGGTATGAGTTTCTCTACCAGCTGCAGTGCAACTGACCACACTGCAATGCAGACACAAGACAGAGCTCTAACTCACTCTGAGCTGAACTCACTGTGTGTAACTAGCTCTCCCCCCACATCTACAACAAACATGGGCTGATGTAACAATTTTAGCACAACATCTGATGTTTGCTGAATGGCATTTAGGGAATGTACCTAAAGCTAAAAAGGTAAAAGGTAAAACTCTAACTAAAGCACTTCAGTTGTGCTACATGTATCCGAGATGGTGCCGTAATAAAAATTCAACTGAAAGTGATGCTTTATAAAAGTGAAATCACCTAAACTGCCCAGATGAAAGGTCCTCCACATTAAACATGCAGTTTGAAATACGCATTTTGTTCTTCCCCTCTAGAACAACAGATAGAAATGTTTCCTCATCTAAGGCCCCTATCTGCAAGTGTCTGTGTGTGTGCATGTGTTACAAATCACTGCTAAAATAATAAATTGGTGTAATTATGTGCAGCTCGCTTACTTCAATCTGCGTGCAAATAACACCATTTTACACTTTCAAACTGCATACAATACACACACACCAAAGTCCAATTCTGGTGCAGGTGACACACCAATCCTTCGCATTAAAGGGAACAAACATCACGCATATAAAATATCCGGTGACATATTATAAGGAGCAAGAGAGTCCAAGTAGGGTTTAGGTTGGGGTTGATGAAGAGGTCAGACAAACCCTGCTCATACTGGAGGCTGGTGTTTGAGTCCTGCGTGCAGCCAAAAGTCAGCGTTGCCTTGTTTTAACTTACAGACATAACGCATTTAACTTACAAAACGTTATATTTTACTAAACCGAACCAAACTCATGTTTATTTTTGTTACCATGATGACGAAGGTCCCCTTATATGGCACTGAAAATAAAATTTGGCACTGAAAACAAAACATAAACTGGAAAAGGAAGGAGTGGCATTGACGCATCTGTATCCAAAGATACTGTTTATTACTTGTAATTTAGATGAAGTAAACATCTATTGAGTATTTCAACGTAAAAATGTTTGACTGTATTTAATTAAAAACTGAAATTGAATTAAAAACCCCAAAATGCACCGGGTCCACCAGACCCACGAACACTGACTGAATAACAAAAATGTGAACACCACACGAGGGTTAAAAATAGATTTTACAACATATTCTACACGCTTGAGCTCTCAATCGGTTCATTGACACAATCAGCAGGCCTTCGTTTGGCATCACTGTGCGTTAACACTGAATTCAGGTTTCACTTTCTCTGTTCTTAAAGCTTTTTGTGCTTGTGTGTTTGCCATCAATTGCTGCTGGGGAGAGAAACCTCTTGATCAAAGCCAGCCACCTTTACTGAGCCCTTATTTTTTCCTGAATGAGCAGGTTCACTGTGGCAAAGATGTGGAGATATTGGATCGCAGACACTGGGGATGTACTGTAAGGGTACCAGACTCCCACCACCCCAGCCCTCATTTCAGAAGCACTGGCAAAAGGTTAATGCTCCACTACCTGTGGAGCAGAGGCAAGGAGTAGAAAAAAAAGAGAAGGGGGATCAAAGCTTTTAGGTATGTATTTCTGTGAATTTAAAATTCATAATTTGTAAGACTGGAATTTTTTTTCTGCTATAATGGGATTGAATCTGACAGAATAAGCACAAAAGAAGGTAAACACTAAAGCGTACTGTCTCATAATTGTCTCATAAATGCCTCAGCATTTGCATGTTGTTATGTTTTTACCTTGAAGTTTCTCCTTGATATTCTTTACTGTCTTCAAAACACAACAATCAAAGTGCAGTTCTTAAATTACTACTAATGCAATATAGAGTTGATTTTGTATGAAATTTAATCAAAGACCATTTATCAACTACGCAGCTGTGGAGTACAGGTGCATTACAGCAGCAGCACAGCAGTCTGTGCCTCCTTTTTTTAATTTAAGGAACATCAAGCTATTCATCATAAATTCTCTGGTGTGCTGCATAAACCATGCAAATAACATACAATTACATTTATTTTAAAGGTTAGGTGAATTTCCTGCAGGTCCTGCTCCATATCAAATGTGTTTTCAATATTAAAATAGAAACTGTAACAACAAAAGTACAGAAGCAGAAAGGCAGGTTAAGTTAGTAAGGTTAACGTCTCCTTCGTCCACTGGTGGGTTGTTTTGAATAGCCGGCATTGCGTCCTCAGACTGAGCGTTCCACGTTGGTGCATCCCATTCTGAAGTGTCATGTTGATGTCTGCGCTGTCTCCATTTCCCCCAGGACTCTGTTATTCCTCACCTGTCCACTTGTCGCCCCTCTTCTGTTTTACCAGCCTGACAGTCTTCAGATTTAGCCACCTGCTTCCACACCTGTTCCCCGTCTCCCCGTCAAGTCTCTATTAGCTGTTGTTGCCACAACTTCCTGGCAATATTTCCTGTTTTTTTGTAGCAGCCTACCTGCTAGACTGACTGTAGGCCTTTAACAACTTGTCATTTTCTTTCTAAGTGGCTTTCTAAACTCTTCTTGTCCGTGCATAAGTCCTTCCTGTTTGACACCTGTCAATGTAGAACACAACTTTGGTCCCTAAATGATATTGCACCAACACCAACTGTGTTAGCAGAATGCTCTAAAAAGGAAGTGAAACACATCAGGGTGAGGGAGTGTGTATCATTCTCTTTGACCATTGTGTATCAAGGTGTATGAAGGGAGGACAGCCCAAAGGTGTTAGCCAGTGTGTTTCACCTTGTGCCACTTCCATAATATAAAACTTGAAATGTAAAAAACAAATAATTGTGCTGGTTCTTCTCCTTTTACCACTTACTAGGAGTTCACCAAAATCATCGGATTCAGTTTTACTTGCGTGTCCCGCAGCATGGATAACTTGGCTGCTACAATTAGGCAGACTGGGACAAGAGTTTGAATGGGCCACAAGAACCAGGTCATCTGCATAAATAAAAGAAGACCTAATTCCCTGTTTGGTGAAGCAGCTCAGAAGCTCTGAGGACCAATGGAGCCAGATGGAATCATGCTATATAGAGATCGTATCCTTTTCAAAGGGGAGTGCAGGAACTTGTACTCGCATATCACAGAGATATGAACGTTACAGTGAAGCAGTATTGTGGAGCAGTCATTGTGAACTGACAATGAATAATGAGTTCTTTGATGACCTGTTCTCAGTCCACTGAAAGAAGGTGGAAACTACAAAACGAGAGTCTGATTTTGTTTGTTCTGTTAACAGAGAAGCTCCTTCATTCTTGAAAAAAGTGTGTCAGCCCAAACAAACAAACAAAAGAGGTGTGTACAATGATGAAAAAGAATGCCTAATGCATAAGCAAAACACTGTCCTCAACTGACAAGGTGAAACGAGGACAGACACAGCTGCTTCAGAAACAGATTGATCCACCAGCTATGGCTCAAAGCAGGCGAGAAAGACTGAGAAATGAGCTTTGCTTTTCTGACTCAGCCAGACTTGAAGGATGACAACAGGTTTGCAGCCTCACATCCGGCATTGCGACTCGTCCTTAACAACATCTGAAAAAGCTGCAGAGAGAACAAGGCGGGTGCAGCGATAATGAGGACGTTTCAGGCAAGTTTTCTCTAATTTATGAGGCAATACATAATTTTGTCTGTGCTAAATAAAATAGTGAAGCGTGATTTACCGTGTTATTGTCTTGCCATAGCTTGACAATGTGCTTAAACTTTTAGCAGCTGTTGCTGAAAGACAGCCATGAATATTTTACTATATATTTAGTTATATTCACAGTATGTTATCTTCTCCTAGTCTGTTTCAGTTACATGTTTATGATTCACTTGGCAATTCTGTTGCACTGTGGCAAACTTACATCACTTCTTCACAAGCGAACATAGTGGGATTAGACCAAACACAGAGGTACATTTGTCCATAAGCCAGGCATTACATGCCCAGCTTTGAAGTAAAGCCAGCAGAGTCATTACAATTCTGAATAAACACGCTCATCAATTTTCCAATGTTGGGCATGTTTTAAGACATCCAAAAAATTATTTTAATGCAAACTTTTTATGTTCTATCCACAAAAATGTTCAATTATTTTTCAAAAATCTTTAAATTACATTTAGTCCTTCTGCTTCATTGAAATATCTAGATTGAATGAATGAATGCAAAACTTTCAGCTCGACATGATGTGACTCCTACTGCACTGAAAACTCCAGTCGCTTCTGACTAGCGCAAGCTGCATATGGAACTCCAGCTGACTTCCAGACATAATTTATACTTAAACTCAAACTTCACAAGCAGAACTAATATGCAAAAAACGGTGTTGAGTGGAGGGAAAATAAATCATATGAATTCATGTTAAGGTTTTGCTTCCTCTCTGTGTTTTTATTATTTATTATTTAATTTATTAAAATTGAGAATTCCAGGTCTTTTTCCCCTCTCTTGTATTATAGTAACAAGTTGCAGAGGCAACCACAGTGCTGATCATTAGTGGTTCTTTGCAAGCCATTATGGATAAAAGGTACAAGGGGTAAAGAAAAGCGAGTGATACAATACAATGTCAGACATATTATTACGAAGCCATCTTCATTCAGAGGATTCACATTTTCATACAATCACATTCTGTCTCCCAACGAATAAAAATTCTCCTCCAACAATTCTGCTCGAAAGGAATATTAATTTCTCTCACAAATGTATTTCAAAATCTGTAAAAAACAAACAAAAAAAAAACACTCAATACTCACATTTTCCCTTACATACAGCCACTGAATCTCACAAATTATAAATGAACCAATAAAAAGGACCGAGCACTCTTATTTAAGATAACTTCAACCATGTTTGTCAGAAACTTCCAGTTTATACAAATGTGGCTTTGACAGACATTTCTTGTCGTGTTCTCTTCCCTGTCATGTTGGAAAACACATGAATCTGATAACATTCATTGTTCCCTTTAAGTGTGCCAATAAAGCGTGGAAGTAAGAGAGCATGCACAGTACAACAGCGCTAAATTTCTGCCTCACTCTCTCCTTCTTCCTTTGTGTTTGTGTGTTTATCTGTTGTATTGCCATTTACAAGAGCTGCCCTGTAAAGACATTCAGAGTTTTGCACACATCGCTTTGTCTTGCGCTGCCACAGCTGCTTTGCATGAGCTCGTAAGTCTAATGACGAGTCCTCCTTTACTTGTCAGATTAGCTAAGCATCCCTAACGCTGTTGCTGTTGTTATCTACCCGTCACATTTCACCATCAAACTAATCTGCTGTTCTTGTTTTGTACCTTCCTTTTGTTTGCCAGATCAGACAGACAGAGCACAGTTTTCGCAGTCAGAGGCATACAGTCATTTTCCAATTGTTTTAGGCCCTCTGAACACCTCAAGTTGAAAAAAAAAAAAAATCAACTCCGAGCAGAAAAGTGCCCAGTGTTATTTTTTTCCTCATTGTCCAGTCAGATGAATTGAGAGGCGGGACTTCTGTGGTGGTGACAAAGTTTACAGTTGCTTGGAACATGAACCCGATCTTATTGGACCTTTGCAGTAATTATGCAGTTGCTACCCTTTAACAGATTCATCCTGTTCTCATGGGTGCTAAGCTTATTAGAGGACTCTGACTGTATTAGCAGCACTAGGGTTACAAAGCAGAACTGATGCTACAATAGCCCAGAATGACAGCCCAGGTTTACTCTGGGAAATCGGTCTTCATGAAAGATGTTTCAAACATGAGAATGAAAAAAATAACGTTAGTAACATTAAAAGCTACATTTCTGCTTTAATGGTAGTTTGCTTGAACTACCTTAATAGTATAACGGCTACATAGAAAAATGGCTGCACAATATCTATTCAAAGATCCAAACATTCTGTGATATGAAGGTACTCTAATAATAGATGGATGCAGCATAGGTCAAACAAGTCAGAATAATTTTAATCTGACACCGATTCTATGAGGAATGTCTTTACGAGAAAATTACAGCATATTTTCACAGATGTAAAACAACCTAAGTTCATGTTCCCCTGACTAGTGACCTCATTTGTGAGAATAATGACCGTGCTATAGCAAAAGCAAAAGTAATACACTGTTTATTAGCCATAATGTAGACAGTTTCTTATGATAGGAGTGGTAGATGAAAAAATGCTCATTAGAGACATTTATGGAACAGCTATGTAGGTTGTTTTGGAAGGTCCAACCTGTTGTAGGTCAAGTATGAGGAGTTTCTTGTGAAAACAGCAGGTTTTCTATTCTCTGCTCAAAGCTCTTAAACTTTATTAAAAAAAAACAAAAAACTTTTACAACATTAATCACATGGAGCACATAATAAAATGACAGTTGCTCATGTTCACTTTGTAATGTATCTACACTGTGAAAACCTGCTGACTCAGAAAATGAAACTTTGCCCAGGTGCACATGTCTGAGAAACACAAACATCTGCAGCATCTTACACTGGCATCATTTTGTCGCAGATTTAAAGCATTCAGTGAGAAAAAAAACAAATCAAAAAGCTATTTTCAAACAATTTTAGAAGAGATGAATGAAGGCAAGTGATATAAAGTGAGATGAATTAGTGATGATACAGAGTGGGAAGAAGGTAACAAAATCAATAGCACCTACAGACATGATTAGACCACATGAGATTTCTTGGCTTCCATAGTGTACAGAAACACTGAGACACAAATGAGCCAAACAGCCAGCATGTAGCACTGGGTTGTGGAAGGTTTAGGCACACAGGCCATAGCATTTATTATACAAAATTATCTCCTCAATAATTAATTTGAATTAATTTAACGCAAAGAACGAAGGAAGCCTGTGTTCTGCTTTACGTTTTCAGTCTGCCCTGCCTTAACGTCACCAACGAGGACAAGCCTTGAAAAATGCATTTCAGACTTCTTTCAGACTTGCGCAGGATTTCACAAAAGAGCTGGTTGTCATAATCTCAGTAGGTAAGAGAAAAGGTAGACAGCTTCTCCTGCCAGTTAACAAAATAGCACGGCAATATTGTCAATATTTCCAAAAGGAGCTAATGGGTTGTAAAGAAATGACGTGGCAGAAAGAACAATTGACAAATTGCAAAAATGTGCCCATATTTGTCACACTAAAAAGAGACAGGTGGAAATAATATGAAACCAGGCATAAATGTGCTTCTCTCAAGCACAATGAAAACAGACATACCAAATGTTTATTGTATTATAAGCACAAGCAGCAAATGATTTGATGGTGAGCACTGGGCCATCAAAAGTTTTGCTGGAAAACATCTTCAACAGAACAAACACAATCTTTCAGTTCACGAAACAATTTAAAAATGCATGTCTACCATGTCAATACTTTGTAGTTTTTGTTATTAAAGATAACCCTCTCTTTTGTGCTCTTCTGCCTCCCCAAATCCTTCTCATGTTTCAGTCCTTGTTTTGAGAAATTTTAAAATAGCAACGTCAGTAATTTTTCCTCAAGGGAACACACATGAACCAGTAAATTGAAGTCAAGTGTGTTTGAACAACTTGGTGAGCGACATGTATGGCGAGTGAACAGATTCCCCTTGGGATGGGCCATGCCATCATTGGCTTCCTGGTTCTGTCTTGGGAATGTTCTCCATTAGCCCTGAAAAACAAACCTGCTGTTCCTGTAGGTTAGCATACACCTTGTAGGTCAGCATGGCGGGAGCTAAATGTCAGTACTTCCTTGGTATATGCGAGAGCCAAACAAACACCACAGCAACTACAACAAAAGAAAGATGAACACACAGACCCATCGCACGCACTTATAGACAGAGTACTAAAAGCTCAAAAAGTCAGCAAATTCTCTAATGTTTTGCAAAGGTCAAGAGCCTGCTGTGCTCTGCCTTACACTTAAATGTCTTGGAGGGGGAAAAAAGGTTGTTCAGCATTGGGATATATTAACCATGACATCAGTTTACAGTCCAAAACATGTTATTCTAATGTGACAGTAAAAACAAATAAGTTTTGAACATGTAAGAATATATATTTTTTTTCCATCCTGACTTTCATTTTTCTTTTGCCACGTTGAGTTTGATTGTTGGCATTCATCGGCTGAGACCGGGGAGGCCTGTGTTATCGACTCACTATGCATCAGGACCACTCCAGCCTGTAGGCTATTAGGAGAGCCAGCAGTTCAGGCTCCTGCCCTGCCGTTCTCTAATTGGTCACCTCAGAAACCCTGAGCACACAAACTTCACAATCAAACTGGAAGATTACACTGAGGAGAAAAGAGAATCCCTGTGCGCAAGAGCGCTTGGCATCGATTAGCTCACTCTATCACTTCAGTTTCTTCTTCACATTTTTGCATTATCTCATTTCTTTTCACCTACAGATTACAGCTGGGGTGGTCTTTGAGTAAACCATACAAGTCGAGATAAAGAGGAGTAGACAGTGGAGAAAATGGCTGGAACAAATGGGAGATGACTCAGGACTGCCTACTGGGTAATTGGGTTTTATCCTCTCATTTTATCAGGCCTTGTTTTGGATTACAGCGATACAACACACACACACACAAGAAAAGGAGAAGGATACCTAGACATTAGTAGATCTCAAGATAACTGATTGGGTGTGGGAGAATGAGACTGTTGTTGCAGAGTCGTTATGATACTCCACACAAGCAAAGCTCAGCTGTTTCCTGTGGAAAACTGAGGGCTTTTCGCTCCTAACCAAATCAGGTATATCAAAGTGTTGGACACAGTCGGCAAACGTAATGCACACAAAAATGTCAACACGAGACGCTGCTGCACAATAGCTCGTCTGTTCTGTTTCCGCATTCTAATTCAAGGCGTGTTCATTTCAACCTGACGTTTCAATTTCAGATGCTTCAACAATTCAGCACTTTGAATGGGGATCTTGTCAGTACATGTGTACGCTCTGGTTGGAGACCATGACAGGCTGACAATTGCAAGAGTCATCCAGCAGAAATACTGTACATATCTTACCGTCTAACGTGCGGTATTCCACGCCAATTTCTTCTGCGAGTTTCGACAACAAAGGGATGCTGTTACAAAACTCATTTATGGCAAACCGCGTCACTCAGTATAAAAATCTACGGTGTACCTGAGTATCTTATTAAAAACAGCCAGATTATAAAGTGCACACGTGAATAATATTTACTCTTTTATTCAACTGCTGCTTTCTTTTTCCATAGATCTATGGGGATACACCAATCTAATCTCAGTCCAGTTAGATTTGCTTTAGAGACTGTATATTGCATCTGTATTTCACTTAAGTCTCTCGACTTGTTGGACCAGTTGGCACAGGAAATGTGTTTATTGCCCTCGGCTTGTCAAGCATGCAATTCAGTTTAAATATGACAACACTGAGCCATGTGGTGGAGGTGTTTCAGAAAAAGCTACACCCCCCCCACCCCTCCAGTGTTGATTGCAATAGAGGAAAACATCACCCAGTGCGACACTATGGCTGTTTAATGTGTTTTTAATAGTTTTTGGATAACAGAGGAGCCCAATAGCTTGGAGGCATACAGTAAGTTATTCAGAGTGTGGCTTCATAGGAACACTAGTTAGGATAAATTCATTGTTGAACGTGGCATCTTCAAAGAAACTGCTGATACTAGTAAGATAATATAAACACCAGTATTAATTCTTTAACTCCTTCAGAATAGGTATATGTATGTATGGCTTGATAGATACTGTATTGTCTCCAGCTCTGGGGTTGAGTTGGTCTAAACCAGCTAAGATGAAATGAAGCAGAAATAGGGAAAGCTATTTATTGATTCTTCTGTCTGTGAGGTGAAACAAAAGTAGTCTTTAAACGAATGTAGCCACGTCGATGCACAGAATAGATGTTATCTATCTTAATGACAAAGGGGAGTCCTTGGCGGAAGGGGAACCTCATCAAAGTTACACGTGCATAACCTTGCAACGGTGCTCAGACGGCAGAAGAAAACACACAACATTACGTATGGGTAGACATTTAAATTCAAATGTTCAAGTCATTAGCCACCGTCAGTAGGAGAGCAATTCAACGCTGCTCAGGAAGAATGTAAATTTGTTATGTCCATGTTGTTTTCACATTTTGTTTTAAAGTGCTTAATTCATTCTCATTTAAATGTAAATTAGGGGTGCAAATTTTTTTTCCTCCTTCAAATTCATATCAAACAAATGTGGCCAACCATCAGGCGAAGACTAGAGGAGCCTCCGCAGCTCCGAATACACCAAGTGGACAAAAGCAATATATAATGACTCATCAGAGGTTGCATTGGACTTTCTTGTTGGCCATCATTTTGATGGGCAGCATTGTAGAAAATTTATGTCACAATCTACTATTACTCATCATTTTAGTTTTCAATTTTTAATGCTAATGAGGCATACGCTGCTCAATAGATTCACATTTTTCCATCAATCAGTCGGGGAAGGAAAATATTTGGTTAATACAACCTGTGCTCACATTGCTATAGGTGCAAATGCAAAAATATGGGTTGATTTTTTTAACAATCAACAACATAAATAACCAGATCACTTGCTGTGAAAACAATAAGGACTGAACATACTTCAGGAAGCAAGAGCATGACTCCTGTTCACCAAAGAAGGAAGGAAAAGGAAGGGAAGGACTGATCACAGCTAACAAGGGATGAAGGGAAGCCTGCGAAGGGGACGATACAGCAGCCAAGCTGGTCGGCGAGCTGCACGGACTGTTTACTGAACTTTAAACCCCGCTTCTGAAGTCCAGCTTTTCACTGCCAAAGAACAACAAAAAGGAGGAGACAGCAAAGGTAAATAGAGAATAGGAGCAGTGAATAACTACAGCGTGGTTTCAAACAACTCCTCTGAACACACGTGTGCCTTTTGTCGTTTTGAGTTTACTCTTTGCACCCCCGGCAAGAAGCATGTTGTCCTAACTGAAACCACCAAATGTTCTTACCAAACATCTCACTGCAAGGAGAAGCTGCAGTTTCAAAACCGACATCATGATACTGGTGACATGCAGTATTGTAAGTGTTGCTGACTTGCAAACATTTTCTACTGCTTCCCATTCAGAAATGTTTTACTGAGGGGAACAATGATTTCAGGTTGAATGTACTTAATATTCTGCTATGTGCAGATTTACTTTTTTAAAATAGTAATTACCTGTCTTTTTTGATAATGCCACTGGCAAGCCCTGAAGTCAGACATTTCTGGAAGCCTACACACAGTGAGGGATGATTCTGACTGACCATTTCGGAAGCTGTAAAAGCAACCAATTATTTGCAGGTAATTTCATCTGTGAAAGCTTTTTTTATAGACTCATGAAATATGGATTAAAGAAAATATAGTCTGTTTGCGTCGCTGTGGTACAAAGGATCCAAGTCATCACTTCTGGCATCTGAGTTTAACTTTGATTTTTATGCGTTTTAGCTTAACAGTGCGTCTGAATATTTCCCCTTTGTCTGCAGGAGTGAGCATTTCTTCTGAAGAACACAGAAAACATCTTCAAAGACCAATGGACTCCTGCTTTCTGTTTCATTTTATGAATGACAGAGCTTTGTTGGTTTTACAGCATCCAGTCACACATGACTACAGAGAGGTATTATGTGGGCTTCATACGGCAGGAGAGAGACTCTTAAACCACATCCTGCATCTCCAACACTCACAAAAGCACCAAATGGCCATTGAGAACAGAGAGTCCTGAGATATATAGCCAGGGAGGGTCCTTTTCTGTGGCTTGCGGTGTTATCTGAATTCTTTTACTAAAGGAAGATGGACAGCAAACCGGGAAAAAGAGGGATAAGATATAAGGAATGTGGATAAACCAGCAAAACAGCTTCTCAACCACTGACCAACCTGTCAACAGTAGTGCCTTCATGAGAGACACAGGACGAAGACGAAACAATCTACAGCCAGAACACTAAATGGGATCGCAGTCCATCTTAAAAAAAAAAAACAAAACAATTTGGAAAGTGCACGATGTGTGTTTGTGCGCATTTAATGTCACCCCGTTAGAGATGGACAATGCCATAGGGAACACGGCTGATGACCACTGTATATACAGCCATGACAGGATATGTTTCATCACTATATGGTGTAAGGGCTGTATTATTTCTGAAGCACACTAACAAGGAAATCAATCACATGTTCACCTCTGTGGATTTCGTACATTTGTCATTTTTGATGTCTTTCCAATAAGTTTCGTGTCAATTTTGCCATGTGCTATGGTCTGGGTTGAAGTCTCTCTTGTGATACAATCAAAAACAAAAGCAGAAGAAAGGCAGGGACATTAATGCTGATGTCTAAATGTCTTCTTTTTGATTCACTTTCATCGCATTTTCTCACATGACATCAAAACTGATGCATGAACCACCTGCATGTCAAAACACAGTGCACATAAACAAACACCTACTTTAATCCAGAAGACATTATATATGTATTTGCTTTTGATTACGCTAGAAATTAATTCATCAGGGAGAGCAGTGACAGGTGCTCGCTGGTACTGACAAACTGCTGTGGCAGTCACTGATAACATGAGATACTTGCGTATTCTGCACTGTAACCCTCCTATCTGTCTTCCTCTAAGCTTTTTGCTTCTAACATCCCCTGCTTCCTCGTTCTGCCTCTCCATGCTCAGCCCTCCTTCCTCCCTCCGTCAGGTGAGTTGAGAAATGATACCAGAACCAAAACATTTGTCATGGCAACAATCCACTGAAGCTAAATTACACTGAAAGGAATTACAAGGGAGAAGTGGACAACAAGAAAGGATGAAGGAACAGGGTATTTGTGAAACAAAAGTGCTTTAGGGGAAACAAAAGTGCTGCAGGGAGAGAGAGGTTTGTGTGAGTGTCTGTGTGTCTGTGTGTGTGTTGGGGGGGGTTGGCATTGAAGTGAATGGTGTATGGCGTGAATCTCGCGTTTGTGGTTACGCCCTTGAGTTAGCCAGTGAGGCATCGAATGGTGCATTGTGGATGGGCAGTTATCTCCAAGGCTTCTCTTTCAGTGCTATTAGAAAACACATGACAGCAATGCTAGCTCTTACTGAACAGAAAGCTTCAAGGCTGCGGAGACAAGGCTGAGAGACAAACCTGCATGAGCGAAATGGCAGCATCTGACGCCCTGTCATTTTCCCAACACTTGAGCATGCACACACTATGGTAGGGAACACTACAGTGTCTGCATGCTAGCATTCAGTATGCATGTAACATGTATAAATGTTATATAACGCTGGATGACAGAAGTGTCATCACTGGGCGGCATGTAACTCCTCGTATGTTAGAGACAGAGGATCTCTAGAGATCCAGAGCTGATCCTAAGAGCTGTTATCAGGTCCAATCTGGCCATGTTTTAATTGATCTGTATCAGCCTAAACAAACCTGATCAAAAGCAGGTCCTTTCATTTCTGTACTCTACTGTTAAGCTGCTCTCCCCTGAGACGGTCAGGCTCCACAGGACCTTCAGTGTTTGGATCAAGCAGCTTGTGAAAACGCAAAAAGCATGCAAAATTTAATAGGATACAGCTGTTACTTTGATGTGCCAGTTATTTAATCTACACAGCATATCTCTTGATGTTGTGCGTATCATTATTTTTATTATTTACAGCTGTATACAGAACATATTTGGCACAAAACTGTATTTTTGGGTGAACCTGTGTCATTTAACTGATCATCAGATACCCAGGATAAAAGGACATGGATCAGTACTGGGGGAAAAAAAAGAAAAAACAAAACTTGACCTGGACATTCCTAATAAATGCAGACTCTCAACAATATAATAAGTGCATCTAATTATGTAAAAAGTGTTCTGCAATACAACAATGCAAAGTAGAAAAGGGACCTCCAATAATCCATACATAACCACAATGGAACTGAGCAAAAATATGACGCCTCATCAACACACTTACATTGAACGTATTGTTTTTCATTTGTGGATTTTTTTTTTTTTTTTTTGATGTTGTTGTTTGTTTTAAATTGGAGCAAACAAAGGGATTCTGTTCCAATCAATCCTACCTCTCTGGGGAATATCATGTACAAAAGCTTATCTATTGACCAGATTCCAAAGTCTGAACATCCCAAAGACAAAAAACAATAGCTTACTGCTGTAATTGTGTCCAACCCAGACTCTCATCACACTTAATCATTGTAATTAGCGTGTGTATGTTTACTTCCAAGCAAGGCTTCTTATTGTGCATAACATTTTCAGTCATTCCCCCACATTTGATTTTGTAGCTTTCTGCTTTCACTGTACACAATATTTCCTACACTTGTTTGGTTGCTGGTGAGATTTGTTCACTCTGAATGTGGAGTAGAAATGATGGGAGAGGGGGTTGGTGCGTTGGATAGAGAAATGGGTTCTCTTTGAATAATGCAATAGTGAAAGCGGGCAATATGACCACCATGCGATCTCCTACAGAATAGAAACAACTGTGGATAGTCAGCCCAACAGTGCTCGTGAATTCATCTCATGTGAAATGTCAGTTAAATCAAAGCTGGAGCTTGAGAAAGCGTCTGGCAGTCATTTTTTTTGGGATAAATAAAACATGGCAGAGAAGACTCTGTTGCCCTTTATTCCTCTCTCACTCTCGCTTTCTCTGTTTCTATCTATCTCTGTTTTTTTTTCACTTACACCATCGCTCGAACCTGATGCGTTTCTAGCTCCAAGCCACATAGGGCTTGTCAAATTTGATGAAATTGAAAGCAGGTTTATGTTCTACATCTAAATAAAATTGTGTATTGTGTTAGCACCTTACGGCGTTGCTGTGTGGCTGGGATGATCATGTTTTTCCTCAGTATTTTGCTGGAGGTTAGAGTGGCGGCCATCCTACATCTCCTACACCAGTACATGAGGTCAATCAAAGGCGTCTGTCATGGAGCATGGTAGGCTGGTGCGCCTCCTCCTGCTTTGCATGACGATAGAGAATTGTGGTTTGCTCCAGGCTGACCAGTTAGACAGCTTAACAGTGTTGTCATGTTACAGCTCAGGGGTGCATTTACTGATTTCACCCCGATAACCTTAGGAGCTAACTGATGTTTCAGATCAAGCTGTCTATCCATTTAGCTTATGCCACTCAAGTGTCCCATTTTAAAAGGATAAATTAGGCATAATTCTATGTTTCTTATTATAAACAAGTGCCATGAACAGAAGAAAGTCAGGATTCTTTGACACCTCCATCTTTCGGTGCTTTCCACTCCTGTCTGTGGCCACAAGCTCATTCATTAGGCTATTGAAGATATAAATCACACATATAGTTCACACATTTTTTAAAATGGCTGAGTAACTTGCCTGAAAAGCTTGGAGCAGTAGTTTCTAGCAAACATCAAACTCAAACTGAGGTAAATACAGTGCATTTTTGGAGGACTATTTTCAGTTGTGGATCAATACAGATCTGGCGCCCTAGGAGTGTTCATGGCAGCAGGACAGTGCGTGTGGGACTGAAATTTAGAAGATCAGCTGAATAATTAATTAGTCAACCAAAGTATTTTGATAATACATTAATCACTGAAGTAACTTTTCAAACAAATATGCTAACCATTCCCTTGCTCCAACTTCTAAACTTTGAGAATTTGCTTTGTTTTGACTATTCCATAAATATAACCTTCAAATTAAATGATTGCATTTGTTCTTTGTGGCCATAATCTACTATACAGCCACACTTCCAAGCTCAATTTTTCCATTAAACTCAAATCCCCATGTGGCTTCTGTTGAAATGTGACAGCTGAGCATTTTCTGAATAAAATAACTATTTTCCAGCAAAGAAATCAATTTACAGTGATGAGGAACTCTTGGAGAAAAATCACTTCTTCTCACAAATGACTCAAGTTGTTCAGCCACACTCATGTCACTAACTCTGCTTACATATAAACACATCCAAGCTGTGGTTCACTCCCTCTCTGCCAGCACTGCTGCTGCTTCACTGATTCACTGCAAACACCTCTGCCATGTTCGCTGCTTAACATTTCATCAGCTCCATCTCCTCCCTCAATCCACCTGTAGGCACTAATTCAAGGTTTCTCCTTTGGGGTAAGCTTGTTATCATCACTTTGTGTTCTCTCTCTCAACTTTGCATTGTGTGCTTGCAGGTGAGCGATTGCACGCCCGTTCTTGCAAGATATAAAGAATACATTTGGATTACTGAATTATAACCCGGCATGTAATTGAGAATTAATTTACCACCTGTAGGGGTCTATATGTGGCTGTGGCTTGAGAGCTGAGCTTCTGTTTCAAACATGATTCATAACTTACTCTTAGTCTGCATGTTTTAAATTATTTAGTCAGTTTTTTTGTGGAGTCTGCCTTTTCCATTTCATCTCATTTCATTTCTGAATAAAGTATTTGACTGTTGACATCCATATTATTGAACAACATAAATATTTATTTTACAGCATAGCAGAGAGCCATCGCAAAAGCAGGCCCGGCTTTAAAACTTGGCAGATGTACAACAACATATACCTACTCAGCTCGTGAAAACCACATACTGCACATGGGCAACATCTTGCTTTCATGCACTCACAAGCACAGGCCGCTACTTTCATGTATCATGCAGCAATTTACATGGAAATGTAACCACTGTGGAAAAGCTTGTTGTGTAAATGCAATGTACAGCCAGTCTGAAAGGTTATATTCAATGTCTTTCAGGCTAATGTTAAAAGAATGACAAAAATCCTGATTCGTACATGCAAAGTTGCCCTGAAGATACAATATGCATAATCTAATATTTATACTATGCAAATTTCCAAGTTGAAGCTAATTTCAAAACTCGGGATGCAAAAATGAAAACCTTGGGGCTAGTTAACTAATTGACTTGCAAATACATCTTTGTTACACTACCATGTGAGCTAAAATGGATGTCAATAGGTCAGGACAGATTTATCAGAGGAAAATGAAAGATTTCCAACAATCCATTCACTCCCTAAAAAGAAACCTAGAAACATTTTAGACAGTGCAAACATCTCGGTCCTCTCATTCTCACACCGCAAACTTTTATCTTAGTTTTTTTTTAAAAAAAACAACAACACACAAATCTTTGTATTATCACTAAAAAAGACAACAGTAACCTTTTGCTAAAACTGGTAGTTGAGTGTCCTCCAAAGGACACCCCAACTTGTATACCCACAGGATCAGTTAACCTTCCATTGCAATCAAAACCCTCGACATGCCCAAGATATCAAAAGGAAAAGCATTCATGGCTTTCAAAGCAACCAATATTAATTACAAGCTGCCCTCAAGCTATCATCTCCACAAATCAACCCTGGGACTACACTGTATATTATGTAAAACAACAGTTTAGGCTAAATAAGTGAGCAAAACAGGACCCACAGGCTACCAACATGTTCCATTTTACTGATCATTTGTAAACAGCAATGGACCAGCTCGTGTGGTTAATAGTCACTATGCACGCGTGGTGACTCGAGCATCCACAAATGTAAAAAGAAAAAGAAACTCAGACAAAATGAATCGCTTGCACAGTCAGTGTGCTCTGCCTCAGCCACAGGATGCACATCAATGTGCAGCAGAGCAGGCGTTCACCGGGAGTGTAGCTGGCGCTGCTTCCAAACTGATTTCTAATTTCTAATGAGCTCAATTAGAGTTTAACAAATCGGTCTGAACCTTTAACCGCACAAATCTTCGAAAAAAAACCAAAACAAAACATTCACGTCGGTCAAACACTGCTCAGTCAGCGCGTTGCACATTGCAAATAAAAACTTGCCATAATTCAAGTGCAGCTTGAAAAATGTCTTACTTTTCACGCATGCATGCACGCGCACACACGCACATAGTTAAACTGCACACATGCACACACACAGAAATACTACTTTTCAAAACCCAAAGCAACTAAAACGGCAGCTACAAACACCGTGTGTCGATACACTTATCTGTTTATCACTTATCTGTTTCAGTTTATTCCAGCGGGCTGAGACCCCCTCCCGCCCTCCATGGGTTACAAACACCAGCGAGTGTGTGTCTGCCCTGGGCTTACCTCTCGCTAACGTGGCCGGGACTTGCGAAACGAGAACCACGAGGACGCCAAAACTCAAGTAGCATCCTCCCGAAAACTGTCCCATCACTGCTCAGCTTTGTCTCCCTCCCCGTCGGGTCTGGGGGCAGCGGCCGCGGGTCTCGAGCATTTGGCGTCTGCTCGAGGCACCTGCAAACACACCTTTCCGTGGGCCCCGCGACGAACGCTCTGTTTCAGGTGTTGGGCTTAGTTAGTGTCCGCCAGGAGAGAGAGCCGTCACCTCACTGAATCGCAGTGCGGAGGGGAGAGATGGGAAAGTGGTGCGGAGCTCTCAGCAGTCGGCACTCTGCTGCGCGAGAGCGGAATTAAGACGGAGCGCGCGCGAGCCAACAGCTTTGGGGTTTTCAGAGAGAGAGAGAGAGAGAGAGAGAGAGAGAGAGAGAGAAGGAGGGAGAGAGAGAGAGAGAAGGAGAGAGTGAGAGAGAAGGAGAGAGAAGGAGAAGTCTTGTCCAAACCCCCGTGGACCTGTTGAGAAATTACAAAAGTGCATGTGCGTGTTTGTGCATGCGCGCGCGCGCCTATGATGATCAGATGAAAGAAAACAATGTCTTTCAATTATCTCTATCGCTTCCCGTTTTTTAAAAAAATACGTCCTCAGCTGTGCGCCCTGACGTGTTTTTCTGGACATCAATGTGGTCATCATCCACTGCCTTGCAACTCCGGCCAGTGGCGTTTGACGGGGTTTTAAATTAACGCCTGTCTTCAGTCTAGGAGCATATGGCCTCTGATTGGTGTCCAGTTGCTAATTAAGGAGGCAGTAGCTGAGTTAAAGTAGGACTTCTTCTTTACAAACGTCCCTTTTTTGTCCCAAACGATTTCTTTCTAGGAGTGCTTACAGCCGCCTCACATTTTGTTCTGAAGAAGTATATAAGCTGTAGTGGAAGGGGTGTTTAAAGCCCTTGCATCAGTAGAGAAACACATCATTGCAAGTTAAATTACAGAAATATCAGCAAAATATACTTGCAGCTTTCTAACTACCTATAGAGGCAGAGAGAAGAAGTATTCATCTACCTATTGGTCTATTGGTTGGTTTTAAGTATGGTACTTGAGAAAATTCCATCATTTTGCAATGCTGTATGAAAGTATGGACTGAGTCTCCAGCTTTGAAATGCACTGAGATAATACAGCCTTCTAATAGAATGAGAGTGCAAGTTTCCTTGGAATCATTTTCACACTCACTGATCAGCACTAAATGGTAGGATATCCTGTTTCAGAACGCGTGTCTTTATTTGCTCTTTATGTAAATCACTGCAGTTTGACCTCCTCTGACATAATGGCCCTATTGACCACAGATTCAGTGGTTCATTTCCCACAGTTCTGCCTGGGGTCAGCCTGTCAGGCAAAGTTAACTACTTGATAATATTTCTAAAGGGAGCCATAAACTGCGCATTAAATATTTGGGACGGCCTTGAGGCTATTGCGCTAACTGGCAGACCGTGAACGAGAGAAAGACACTGAAAATGTTCTTCTTTTGTTGAGTGATGATGTCTGCTTTATTGTTTTGAAAACATCAAAATGTGCAAACATCAAAAGTTGAATGACTCTTTTGCTTGCTGGTGTACTGTGAACTATAACCCCGACTGATCTTTCCCTGAGATGACAGCAGTAGCAGGATTTGTGACAGCAGAAAAACATTCAGAACTTGTCTTTCATGTGTGTCTAACCGAATGCCCCCAGGCAGCTAACACAGTCTTATACTGGAAAGTGTTCAAGTTGTGGAAAATATTGTAGGTCATATTAGGGTGGGACTGTTAAAGCAGGAGGTTTTACCTACAGCTAATAAGAACCAAAAGATGTGGCAGTGGAATTGGATGGTTCCTGTATTGCTCAGTGTCACTGCAATCCACAAACAATAAAAAACTCATCATGAAAGTGAATAAATAAAAGCTACTTTTTGCAAAGCTACTTTTTGGTTTCTTAGTTTATTTGTAAAAATAAATTCTTTGGGCTGTCTCCTCACAATTTAATACAACAAAGGAGAGTATCCATCCATTGTCTACACCTCTTATCCATCAGGGCTGGAGCCTATCCCAGCTGACTGGGCAAGAGGCAGGATACACCTGGACTGGTCGCCAGTCAATTGTAGAGCCGACACACAAAGACAACCACACACACACACACACTCACACCTAGAGACACTGTAGAGTAGCCAATTAACCTAATGTGCATATTTTTGGGATTATGGGAGGAAGCCAGAGAACCCGGAGAAAACCCACACAAGCACACTGAGAACATGCAAACTCCACACAGAAGAGCCCAGACCGGGATTCAAACCTGGAACCCTCTTGCTATGAGGCAACAGTGCTAACCAATGCAACACCCAGTATGTAGCTGTTAATGTAAACAAAAAGGTTACTATGATTTTTATGGGGAAACACTGCAATATTCACTGCTGCTGAGATTTTCTAGCTTTATTCATCCGATGGCGGGATACCAAGACTGTGAATGCTTGCATAGAAATTTTCTGCAAATGTGCAAAGCAAGCATTTTCTTCCTTTTACCACATGAAGCATTAAAAAGAACAAGGCAAAAAGTTCATCGTCACCAAACTGCGGCTGTATTGACTCCCTGCAGCAATGAGTGACAAGCACAAATAGCCCACCTTATTGTCTTCTGTATATTGAATTTGGTCAAACCCCTTAAATTTCCCCCACTGTGTATTGCCGGGTTGTGTACGTTTCTCAGAGCATTTACAGTCTTCTCACAACCTTGCAGAGCCTCAGCTGAGGAATAGTGAATGTCACTCATTTACTCAGTCAAGCAAATCTGTCTTTCAAAAAAGGCCAGTATATGAAAATAAACTTTTTTTTTAATATGCAATATTTTGCTGAGTTTGTATGTTTTTTTTGCAGCATCACCCTCATACTTCAATCATAGTGATGCACAAAGTGTTGAGTAATGCCAGCTTAAGATTCAAGGTTCACTTTAATGTCCCACATTGGAGGAAATTTAGATTTCTCTTCCAGCCCAGGCTGCATCTTAAAAAACATCACACATACATAAAGGACCCATAAGGGACAGGCTAAGACAGTCACAGAGAACAAGAAGTAAATCTAAGAAAACAGAAATTAGAAACATACGGTAAAGGCCAAAGAAAAAAGAGAAAATACTCTACAAGGTTCAAGGTATCTTGTGTTTGGTCACCAGTGGTACTACTGATCAAGTCTTGAATTTTGACACAGTTTGCACAGTTTCCTGTGCATGAACGGACTATCCCTCCATCCCTTGGGAACATATTTTTATTGCATCTATTATATCTGCACCTGGGAATTTAGATGAAGCAGTGTTCCCTTTATGGGTGGAGGGGCTTGATGACCTGTCGCAGATATGTGATCATGATTTCTATTTTTATACATGTTTCTTTACATTTAAGTTTGCTCACTTGTCTGTATGCGGGCATGAAGCTGCTGCCAGCGGCCAGCTAACAGCTTAGCATGAAGACTGTGAACAGGAAAACACCAAGCCTCGCTAAGTACAAAGTTAACAAAATCCCCCTACAAACATCTTGAAAACTCACTAAATATTGCTAAATATTGCCTGTTACTTTAATCCATAGAAAAACAAAGTCTAATGTAATTTTGTTGTTTTACGTGGAGTGTTGTGTTAGATGGTAGCTTGATATTTAGTCTGCAGATATGAGATTGCTGATGATCTTTTTATCTCATGCAGAGCAAATAGTATAGTATATTCTTGTTTGACAGTAGAACTGAAAAGGGCACATACTGTACTGTGTGAACAAGAAGTTATGACTTGTATATGATTCTCATTTCTTGCCAATTAAGGAAGGTGGCAGTTGTTTGTGGTGATGTGCTGTAAAAGTGAGTGAATCTTTTATGAGGCAGGAAGTACATTCCACTTTTTCTCGTTTTAGGGCCTAGGGACATATAGTGATTGTTGAGTAATGCTGAATACAAATGTATAAAGAAATTCCCCAAGGTACCTTTGAGTGCATCACTTGAAATGTAGTTAAGAGATGACAGACAGTTACTCATCGACCCTCCCTTCCAGCTAACCTGCAGTTCTGAACCAGCAAACCCCCAGTCATAAGCCCACATGTCCAACATTCCCAAGGCTGAGCAATATTGCAGATCTTTTTTCAATATAGGACATGTGTGTGCCGGTGCTGAAACAATGGGCTTCACCATTGTTCTTGGTTGTTTAGGGGCTATGATGATGTGAATAGCCAAAAGGCGCAATTATGCTACGAAAGAGAAGAGAGAAAATCAATGTATTGAGTGCATTATTCTATCCAATTCAACAGTATGGTGTTAACTATTCATATATCAGTCACTGCAATCAATAATGGAAAGCTTACACAAAAGCACAGCGTTATTTAGTTAACAGATCACTCACAGTTACCCTAAAGAAGCTTCTTTAAATATCTCTAACCCTGATCCATAATTTAATTTATGAAATTTAATTATAATTTCTTACTTCAACACAAACACAATGATGACATTTTTCATAAATGAAAAGCCAGAGGAAAAAGAAACATCTTAAATGCTAATTACAAGAAACAAAAACTGAACAACACCAACATATTACAAACATGCAAATCTAGAATGACTGGTTATCAAGTGGAAGTCAGTACAGCAAAGTTTTATGATTCCTCTTCTACAGTGTTTGTCCAAGATCTTGCTGTCAGCTCATCTGCAGAGGAGCTCGAGCTTCCTTTTGAGATTGTTGCAAATGTGCGATATGCATGACGATTCAAAATTAGATGAGAGCCTGATCTCCTTGTATCAAGCCGCATGCACAGGCAGTTGAGTGTGCTCATTTGAGTGTGAAAGGGAGGTAAACATTAATAGCAGATGTGGTGGGGAGCTGGTCAATAAAATGATGTCTTCTCAACTCTTGTAAAAGCAGTGCACCTCACACCAGGGCGTAATGGCAGTCATATACTGGAAATGAGAGTTGACACCAGCTTGTAGATCATGTTCCTGTGTAGGAGGTGCACAGCCACCCCATATATAAATAAATGACACCATAATATATGGATATACAGCACCCCAAATTTGTTGCCTGTGCAGATTCTGTTCCTGTTGAGGACGCATTCACATCTCTCTAAATGCTGATTGAAAGACACAGAGCCACACAATTACTGCATGGGAAGATGCAACTCTTTCATCTGTTGCATCTACATTTGGTTAATGCACTAAATGAATACATTTCCATTCAAGTAGTTATTTGGTTTTATATGCAGTACAGTCATGCAGAAATGGCTCAGTTGTGAATACACAAAGCCACGATCTGATTATTCTATTTACATGAACTTACAGCCCTTCACATAATCCTTTTACAAGTCCGGAGTATTACAACTGGTTCTTTATTGATATAATAATGACAGCTGAAAGACTTCAGGGACATCTCCAATATGACTAGTCACTTTCATATGCACTTATCCTTGATACATGCCTTTCCATTATTTACTTTAAAGGCCTACATCGGCATGTACTTACATGAACTGTAGTCTAGAAAAGCTTTTGTAGACGAACGTCAGTGGTTTTACACAGTGGCAAAAGCAACTCTGTGACAACTGAATGAATCAGTGAGATTTGGTGAAAAGGCACATGTTCTTTTCTTTGAGCTGGCTGAGCTGACAGGGTTTTTAATTCAGAAGACACTGAGAATGTTGGGATGCCGTGAAGATTTGTAAGGTGATGTTCAGTCTTGTTCTGGGTTTGATTTTATGCAGGGTATGCTGTTTTATTGACAGAGGGACAGTAAATTAAGTTTTCCTTTGTTGTTTGCCATGCATTTGGGTTTAAAGGGTGCACAGACCCTACATGTTGAGCCCAGAGAGGCACAGACTTGGTCAGGATTGGAAAGCACAAATGATCTATTTGCAGTCCAGTTACAAAACCCCAAAAGACCTTTAAGCTATTAAATTTGATAGCCTTAAAAGAACAAAACACTAACTCAAAGGATGTTGTAACTGGTACTTGAAATCTCGTAATCTGGCCTTACCACAGCTAGTGTAAAAATTCTGTCCCAGCAAAACAGGTCTGACATTTCTGTTTATGCTAAAGCACAGGAGGGAAAGAGAGACCAGTCCAATTTTGATGAGGCAGCAAGCACACATAGAGCACAGCAGGTTATCTGTGACCGCTGTGCCCTTATAAACACAAAGCGATTATGCTGAAGACGTGATAGAAACATTTAACCAACATGTCCTTGCTCCTCTCTGTGGTGTTCCGCTGGCCTTCGGGCAAAAGCAGTTGAACAAAATAATAGAAAGAAAATTACTCAGAAGCATTGTGTGGGAGGTTTCACTGTAAAGCGGTTTTGTTTTTCCTGTGTGACAAATAAGTTCTGAGTGAAAACTGGCTCAGTCTTTTAACACTGACAGGGAGTATACAACATCCATGACTTTACAAAAGATAAACTTACTCAGTTTTTTTCCCAAACTGAAGGTGAAAACACAGATGTTAAGGTACTTAATCTTTTTTTTCTATGTTCTATTGATGTGTATTTATTATCCAGTTATAAAGAGGAATGAATCACTAGATTGAGAGGTCTTTTTTCCCCATTCAGTATTCCTGTATCAAATTAAAAAAACTTATGAATGTAGAAATATGGATGAAATATGAAAAATGACCATCAGTTTAATCATTTCAACTTTGTTTCTGAGAAATGATGTTTTTGTCCACCAGTCATGGAGGACAGGCTCTGAACAGTACGATACCTCGAAGAATCAACTTCAACTCCAAACTGCAACTCCCTCGCAGTTTTAGCCTCTGTAGTTGGATTTCTCTTGCCAAAATGCTCTTTGCACTGTCCATGAAATGCCAGAAAAGTGCCAGAAGAAGCTTACTTTTTGTTAACCTTCTCCTGAACAAAATAATTTGAATGAAAATAAAGTATGCATCACCTCTCAAGTGTCTCTGCTCAGATCTTGAGCAGATAGTGTACCCTCTTCCTCTGCAAGTTGTGAGTGTGCACACACGAAGCAGACACGTAACATGTGTGCACAAATGTGTGCATGGTTGTGCATGGAGCCGTAAGAACACACTTGGTGCAACACAAAGAGCCAATGCCCTCAAGCAATGAGCTCAAGTCTTCTTGAGCCATCCCGGTGACAGGGCTGGGGGTCCGGTGGAGCTAATCGGGCCCCTGGGACTCGCTCTCAGGCAACAGTATTTGTTGTTGATACTTGGGGATTCTCAACACATAAGGGCAAAGAGGGATAAAGTCAGTCTGAAGGTCTTTCTCTCCCTCTGCTCATCATCCACCTTTGGTTCTCAATACTGACTGTAGGGATTCATGTGCTGGTATTTGTTAGTACAAAAGGTTGACAGTTTCCTCTTAAATGCAAATAGCCTCACATCACTAAACTGACGGATTCAGTATGTTATCATGTGCATGATTCAACCAGTTAAATGTTAGATAAAGTAGCAGTTATGTCCGTGAAAGCATGATTTGCACTGACCAACAGAATCCATTGCTTAAACAAATCCATTGTCCTGTAGTGTAATTAAAGCAGATCTCATTCTAATAAAATAAAAACTTCCCGAGAAAATTTTTTGATCATCAGTCCTGTAAGAACATCATTATTGTTCAGTAGTACCAGTCCAGGTACCACCCTCTGGGAAATGCTCTTGGGCAACAGTTTCTGTTGTTGATGCTTGGAGTTTCTCGACATCCAAGGACATAGAGGGATATAGTCAGTCTGAAGGTCTTTCTCTCCCCTGCACATCGACTGCGTTCAGCCTAGATGAACCAGCACATCATTATAGTATATATTTTAGTATACAGTGCTATTGGCAGTCCACGACTATCAGAATGTTGCTTTGCATTTTATACCTGATTCAAGGTGAACAAATGCCTGATATGTAAATCCGTAAATCTTAAATCCATACATTATTGCAGATGTTTCCAGCAATGTACAAACCCAGTGAAATTTATTCAGTTTTATTCCATAAATACTAGTTAGAGATTGGTGTTTGTTGGACAACAACTCCCATGATCCCACACACTACTGCCAGAAACCACATACAGCACATTGTGTTTTTATTTATTAGCACTAGTTGGTGAACCACTATTACTAAATTTTGCTCTAATTGTACCTTAATTGTATGCATTCCTGTTTCGTTTACAAATACATAATAAAATGTTTATATGTTACAATTAAAGTCTTTTCACCCAGATGAAAGATCAAACCACCATGGCAGGAACAAAAATATCTCTAATAATCATCTCACACCAGAATCTTTCCACTCAAGTCAGTCTGCAAAGATATATCACTACTTGTGTTTTATGGAAATCAAATGTCAAAATTGACTAACTGGATTCCCCCAAAGCCTCTCCAGTAATCTTGCCCTCAAGCTTCTGACACTCATGCAAAGGTGAAGACAAACTGTCTTTGGTGATTGGTGCAATATTGCCCCAGGGGTTAGAGCAACTGCCAATCAGCAGTCTTACGAAATAGCTGGGATTCTGATCCAGCGTTCTTCTGTCGAGTGTGCTACATTCACAGGAAGCAGAAGAGCAAAGAAGACAGCAAAGGGCTAAATTCAGAACAGGAGTGAACATATACAGTACATCATGTGCCACATCAAAGCCGCTTCTACATACGTCAATCATGTGTGGTTATTAATGAAGGATAAAATGCAACAACTGACAGATATAAACTGGAATGAAGAAATGTTTTTGCGCTGTACATGCGTTTCCTTCCGTGTGGCAATTAAAGTAAGTAGGACCTATATTGCCTGCATTTCTGCACTCCCTGCACTTAAATAAGCCACAATAATGAAATGTTTCAAAGAGAGTGGTACTAAGGGCTACAGAAAGCAGAGGAATATATGCTGCCTTGTGCCACTTCTACTGCAAATATCAGAGAAGAAGAACTATGAATCTACTAAATATTTTACGTTTTATGTTGTTGTTCAGTTTTGACATATTTGGGTAGTTGTGAGTTTGTTAGTCAAAGTGTTATAAAAGTAAACTGTCTGTGGAAAAATATCAAACTGGGCTCGCTGCCAACTGTGCCACTGGCAGTGTACATCTTACAACAGCATAAAGCTATCTCAGAACAAAGTTCACATCATGCATCACATCCTCTGAGACCAATTATCTGTTTCTCCTTCTTAACCACGCAGCTCTCAATTTCCTCTTGTTTCAAAACAAAGCACAGTAAATTGTGGGAGGAGACGAGTATATTAATATCTGAAGCAACTTCTTTCCTTTGACATGTAATCTATAAGGAATTTTGACAGTAAATACAAAAAATATTTTTGAACTTTTCTGTCCTTTCAAACCCTCATGTATTCCCATATAATCAAAGTAATATTTATCCTCTTGAAGTAAGATTGTGTGTTACTGTATTACTGATGTGATCAGTGTCATAGTCCAATAGCTATAGGGTCTTATAACTTATATAATCTGTGCTGTATCTAAAAAGAGTACAAAAAAGCCTACATATCAGAAATATGTAACAATGACTCCAGAATAAAAGTTGTGAAAAAGTAAGGCAAGTACATTGCAAGGTCTTAAATCAGTCCTCGACAGCTCAGGTATTTTGCTTGTCTGCCATTGTGATTTGTACCTCGGGGAGACAGAACAACACCCGTTACCCTCCTTCCACAGTCGACCTTGAGTTGGAAAAACCAGAGCAGGGATTGGCTCCGACCCAAACTTGAATAGTCGTCTGTGCCCCCTAATCAGTCAGCTTTTCTCTCTCAAAACAAAGGCAAAGCACAGACTGAAAGCTCAAAATGTCAGAAGCTGATCTTGCAAAAAACAAAAAACTTCATGGGTTAACTGGAAGCTCATGTTGGAGGCACCATCTCTGGAGAGACAAATGTGAACACAGGCTGTGCTGTCCATCGATGACAGCGGGCAATAGGTGTGAGAATGCAAAGATGTACAGCAATTGCATATCAGGCGAGAATCTATGAGCACAGTAGTGATGTGCAGGTCAGCTCAGGGTCACTTAAAGCTACAGGAGCGCCACAGTTATCCACCTGCACACTATCCCTATATGCTCATGAAAATCCAAATCTACCTCCACCTACTCTGTCTAAACAAATGCCTCACATTGTCACAACACTGAATTATGTTAATTAATTAATTAAGAATGGTTGCTCAGAATGGTAGAAAATGATGAACAGCGTGATTTTTGTTGACAGGTTCACAGATACTATCACCACAGAGTGTTTTACTTGTCTTTCATCTAACTGTTTTTGTGTTTGTTCACTCTCACAGCTCCTTTTAGCTTTGTCTGCAGATGCAACAGGCAGCAATTTACAGCAAGCAAGTTTTCCTTAACCCACTGTGTTCTACGAGCAGAAAAAAACGGAGGATTTAGCAGCTTTTGAGTCAGGTATGGGTGGCAGGGTGGTGCAGTGGTTAGCACTGTCGCCTCATAGCAGGAGGGTTCCAGGTTTGAGTCCTGGTCTGGGCTCTTCAGTTTGCACGGGTACTCTTGCTTCCCCACAATCCCAAAAACATGCACATTAGGTTAATTGGCTACTCTACATTGCCCCTAGGTGTGAGTGTGTGGTTGTCTGTCTTTGTGTGTGTCAGTCCCACAATTGACTGGTGACTAATCTGCTGGGATTGTCTCCAGCCCCCTCGTGACCCTGACAGATAGGAGTAGAGAGAATGAATGAATGAATGAGTCAGATATTTGCTCAGAAGATGACTCAAAAACAAACATCTTTGTGTCTATTGTTTAATGTCAGTTAGTTTTATGACAGCAGTACAGGTTCAGGCTCCTGTATTTGCTCATGGTTGCTAACATCTCCAGGATATGGAACAAATTAGATCCAGCATAGAAATACCTTTGTTGTATGATAAACTGAGCTGAGGTAATAGAAAATGTTTAGATTGTGCCTCGATAAGAAATATTAAGATGTCAATGATGAGAACTTTGCTAGTGTTTCTGGGGGATTCAATATGCTCATTTTGCTACTTTTCTATTCTATCTGAAGATGTTGTCTGCACAGAACAGAATCCAGCACGCAGGACAGATGTGGGGGTTCAATCACGTGGGTCCTCAGGTAATTTTAGTTCAGTGCTAATGGGCTATCTGACCCCCACAGGCCATGAGACATGGCTCACTATGCAGGTGACACCAAGTCAAAGTTATTCACATGCTTCCTCTGCAATGATAATGAGCTGGACTGAGTGCCCTTGTTGTTAACAAAAAAAATAAAAAATAAAAAATCAGAATAAGATGAGTCAAGTTGCCAACTGAACACATTTGAGGGGTGTCTTGTCTTTTTTGACTGACATAAGCTGCTTCTGTTTCTTCTATGAATTTCCACCTTTTTCCCCAGCTAATGTAATCAGCGTACATTTTTGCACACAGCCACACTTGGTTTTTGATCCACATGCTTCCAGCTGAGCACCTGTATGTTTAATTCATGAAGTCTTGTGGATCACTCAAGAGTCTTTTATTTTCCGAGTACAGCTGGTTATACAAAGACAATGATGCTGCATTTTCTCAACAGACTGGAACCATGCAAAACAAAAGGCTGTCTCCTCATATGAAAGCTTCATCAAAGTCTGAAGCAACAGACCCACAAATTAGCAACTGAATGATGCAGGTGACACATTGTTTCAGACTCTCCTTTAATGGAAATAAATTAAAAGTAGACAAGCAACAGCAGACATCTGAAACAAATTTTAAATGGAAATCCACAGCTTGTGTGCTTGAACAGAAACATATTGTAGAAGGAGAACATCAGCTAAACATCGTCAAATAAAAAAATATTCATAATTAAGTTTAGGTACAGCATTTTCACAACATAAAATTAAAAGTTGAACAACAACAATTGCTACATCTGAAACAAACAAAAGTGAAAAGTTAATTTTTTGAGGGTGACACTGGTTTCAGACTGTGCTGTGAAAATATGCTTGGTGTCATTACCAGGTCATTGTGTGTAGTACAAACTCTTTCAGTAAGTCACAAAATGACTTGGTTGAGTTGAGGGAAAAATCATGGTTTGGGAAAAGTACTTGGGGTAGATTGGGGAAACATTGTAGTTTGGGTTTAGCTTCCATGGTAGGCAGCTAACACTTGAAAGTAACCAGTAATTTGAATTAAAAGCCTTTCAAATCTTTTATCCAAGCTTATCACAAAAAGTCAGGGATAAAAATAGGAACAGTGCCATATCTACTGCATGGTAGACTGCGGGAAGCGGTGCTGAGCACATATGAATAAATGAATCTTAGAGGTATTATTATCTGTCCATTCCCTTGAGACATCATCAGAACTTGAACACAAGTCGTCATCCTCCATGAAACAACACATGCTTCAAGTATGGCTCCATAATCAATATTTGTAACAATAGCTCAGCAGAAAAGGAAAAAAAAAAACAAACCAAAACTCTCTGTCATATTGAAGTAAACATGAAAGTGATCTGGTCATATTGGCGTCAAATCCCTTCCTTATTAAGAAATAATAAAGAATACACAATAACCTTGAGAGAGCCTAACCTAACAATCAGCGGGAGTGATGGATGAACTCGCCTGTGGAGGAAGTGCACAGCATTAGACGCATCCCCCACCAGCTGAAGTTATTTGCTCTAGCATTCATTCAGTTACTCAGTCAGTCAGTAAGGGGAGCCGAGGCTTAAATCAATCCATTAGATCCATCCATCATCTCAGTATCTCAGTGGGAGACACACGCTGATGGATCTGCTCACATCGACTGGCATTCCACCTTAAAAATGGGGCTTGCTCCTGGGTCTTCCATATGCTCCAGAGTGTACCGTTTACAGAAAGAGAGAGACTGTTTAAATACTTTGAGGAGGTGTGAGCTCATCATCATCAGAGAATGCTCCACTTCATCAGTCCAGGCAGGAGTAGGCGTGATTATGAACGTTTGAAAATGCATTTAAATAAAAGAAGATAAAACTGACAATAGTGAAAGCAGAGCCCCAGCCACACATCAGGTTTCCTGGACTTGATGCCCATAAGCACGTGACAACTTCAAGATCCTGTTTTGATCATACTTCTAAGAAAGAAGACATTTCCCTTTCTTTGCAGCCATCTTTCAAGTTAGGGAGTCTGCATCAATAAGATGGGAGACAGATGTGACAGCCCTTAAACCACAAACTGACAATTTTAGTGAATGGATCAATGAGCAATTAAATACAAAGACAGAATAAACAAGTAACCAAATAAGTCATTATTAGCAGCAGAGTTTCTCCCTTTTTAAAAAATAAAACTTCCAGTCTGAATTGTTTTTCAAGTTTTCCAAGAGTATGAATCCAGTTAAAATGCTTAAAAAGCATGTCTGACACAGATCAGAGAGACAATACCAAATGAAATGTGAATACACTCTGAAAATGAGAAACAAATGGATTAACTTGTGAGTGAGTCATGGATGAGTAATATGCTGAACAGCCAGTCAAGAATAAAAATATATAAATAGCAGTATGCTAAATGTACCAGCAGTCAGATGTTTTTATGAGAGCTTTAAAGTCCTGTCTGGGATAGCCAGTTAATTAGATCATGATCACTGTGGGAAGAGTTCTCACTAACCTGGCTTTAACTGCACCAATGAATCTTTATTCCAAACAAGTTTTCCTGTGTACTTGTGGGTGAATATGTGTGTCTCAGTGTTGTTCTAATACAATACACACACACACACACAAAATAAAGTTTCACCACATCAACAACTGCAACAGCTATTAACAAACAATAGCAAGCAATAAATCAACGGTAAAACTTGGCAAACTGCTCCACTGACAAACTTGCTAAACTTGAGGGTAAAAAGGTGTAGGCAGCAGATAAATACAAAGCACTCAACCAAATTAATACTGTTATTAAACCAAATGCTATACAATACAGCCGCAATTCTCATTTGTTCTGCATCTGCATCTCTCACACTCAATAAGTCCCTGCAGTCTCTTCAAATAATAATCCATTCATCCATCCGTCTTCTATGCCACTTGATCAGTGCAGGGTCGCCGGGGGGCTGGAGCCCACCCCAGCTGGCAACTGGTGAGAGACGGACTACATCCTGGACTGGTCTCCAGTCAATCACAGGGCTGCAGCAGATGTTTGATGAGTCTAATAAAATGTTTATTTTCTTTTACTATTATTTTCTTCCTAAACAAATTAACTGAATAATTTTGCATAAGGACAAGGGGCAGCACTGTACAACAAGAACCACTAAAATTTGGCAGTGGATCAAAAGATTTTGTGACACTGTAGACAAGACTGCAGCATCCTCACATTGCGGAAATAAAGATGACATTGTCATGTCAAAGACATTTGGACATGCTGTAAAGAGGAGTCAGAAAGGAACCAACACTCCTGTGAAGGGTGAGATACTGTCAGGGCTCAGGTCAGATGCTAATCAGGGATTATAGCAACCAACCAACTATAAAATATCACCATTGAAACCTCCACTTCTTCGTCACACCTAAAGGTCATATGTAAGCAATTACAATTTTCATTAAGAATTATCTGTAGAAAAGGTACAGACAACATTGCATGAAATCACAAAAGCGTGGGACATTCTTATCTGTATTCTGTGCAAATATATTTGTATCTCATCACACCACATGCAACCGATAAAGTACGTGACCTTATTACTGTTTACTAGTATGCAGAGCAGGTTGCTATTAGACAAGTGGTTGAATCCAAGAACCACGATAAAACCAGTTGTTACCAGCAGGAAATGTAAGCTGAGCTTTGCTGAGAGCCAAGGCTTTGAAGGAAGGATAAGGATCAGTCGGCAATGAGACGGCCGCCTATTGCCTGTGCATATCTGACTCTCATCAGTCTTTGCTGGGCAGCTGCTGCGGTGGAAAAATTGACTTGGTGCTCACTCTCAACTGGCATGGGAAAGTGGAAAGCCATGCAGCCGCCAAATGAGGCACACAGAGGGTCAGATTTACTATGTGAAACATGATTTTCAGTTTACAGTCTGATCAAATCAATGAAAGATTGATACTTTTTTTTGTAATTTTGATACCAAACCACTAATATGTACAGTATCTAATGTAGCTAATGCAATGTGAATATTTCAAACAACAATTACCATATGCAACTTAAATATTTAACTAAATAAGCTGACATATGAAAGGCATAACAAACTAAATCTGCCAATGGCTACAACAGAATGTACTGAAAAGCAAAACTAACCATCGAAAATGAAAAAATTCAAGTCATATTTTTCCTGTTTTATCTTCCGGGTGCCAAACCGGTTGAGTCAGATCAGGCCCGTGAGCATTAGTCATCCAGGCTCCCGTGACTAATGGTGTTGTTTTGAAGAATGCAGCATGCCACCACAATGTTGCACACCTTTATGGTTTGTAGGCAGCCCTTTGTGCGATCGGGGCAACAGAAGTTAATCTTGAGGATGCCAATTGAACGCTCGACAATGCCTTTCACCTGTTATGGGAAAGGCTGTAACTGTGCACTGTAATGGAATTGTTTAATGAAATAACAAGCCATGGTTACAGAGGATGCCTTCCATCGCCCTGCTGAGAACATGGCTGTTGCTGTAGACTTCGAAAGTTCTAAATAAATTCACAAATATATTTGGGCGTGAATATACAAGTCAAACAAGCAAAGTAATAGTTTAACCATAATGATACAGTACACATTTAATATAAGATATGCAGTCATTAATTAGTATGGGCTTTTTCACCAACCGTCACAATGACATATCTGCAGCAGATTAAGTCATTTTTTCAGTGTATATTATTCATACTTTACACACATTGGCTAATAGTAATACTTTTTTCTTACAAGATGACAGTTTAAAGTTTCTACTCAATTACCAAGCTGTCAGTGGACCCCAGCATGGGCGTCACGTTGAGAGGTACTCATGTAATTTGTAATTTGTCGCAGTTTTCTGCTCTGTCCCTCCCTCCAGCCACATTCCTTCTTCTTCAAAACTATTCACTGTTATTATCCACCTGTCCACCACATGGCTTTTCTTTCCATCTCGATCCTGCCACTTCCATCTGCCCTGCAATCACCTTATTCCCCCTCAACTGAACTTCCCAGCCCATCTCCCCACCTACAGCCCATTACCTCATCAGCCCAGCAGCACAGAAACCAGCCTCCTTTTCCCAGCTAGTTGTCACATTGTTACTGCTTCTTCGTTTCTTTGCTTTGAGGCTTCCTTTACCTGCCTGCCTGTAATCTTATTCCATCTCCTGATGGTCATTAAATCTAAAAAAACAACCTCTTCATGCCTGTCTTGACTACATGCATATTGATCCTTATTGTCTCATGCTCACCTTCCTGACAGTCATTCATCAGTTGCACACATTACACAACTACCAGTGCCATATCACATGAATCACAAAAGACTGCAGTGGATTCATTTTCTTGCTGCCGTGTGATGAAAACTCAGCATCTTGTGTTCAGTAGCCAGTAGTGCAACACAAACTCCACACATATTTGTGTGTAGTTAGGAACTACAGAAATTAGCTACCCGCTAAATCTGAAAGTAAGCATCTTTTCTCACCCTTGAGACCAATGTTTTTGACCATCGCCCCTGATAAACTACTGGATAAAGATAACCTTGTCCCATCAAGAATATCTGGACATGCAGTCAGGAGAGTAAAGGAACCAGTGGGTTTCATAACTGAAGGTAGTCCTTAACCATTCCAGTCATTCTGTACAATAATCCTGCCTTATTTCCGAGCGCACATTGGGTTTGGCGCTCGTCAAGCACAAATACACAAAAAAACAATGTGTGTTCCTGTGGTTAGCATCATAACCCCCGAGCCACGCACCAACTGTGGTTTATAACAGTAGAAGCACAGAAGAATGGCTACTTCAAAGTTCCAGCAATAGATAAGCTGCTGGGCTGATTATGCCAACAGGGCCAGCAGATTGGCGCTTCAGGTGGGCATGCAGCACCTGTTGTTGTGGCAGCCCAGGAATGCCGACAGTTTCAGCAGCCAGTCTTCCGGCTTGTGATCTCCTAAGGGAGAAGGATCGCCTCACAAATGGTAGGGTTATTTCTTTACTTTGACTGTTGATTAGTTGCAACCCTCTGGGCAGGGAAGAGATCTGTGTTTTGCCGACAATGTCATGCAACATTTAGTGCATCAAAGGCTGTGTGCCTATGGGGACAGTTACAGGTTTTAAAGACTTTAGATCTGACCTAAAAACAGTCCTTGGTGCACCGTCTGTTCCTTCTCAAAGCGCCCCCTGCACTCCCCTGCCTTCACCTTCTGCCATCAGTCAAACTTTGCAGCTCTCATTGGGACGTGTAGAGCTCCGGTGAAACATCTGCTGAGATGGTTTGGAGCTATACTCTGTGTCGGATCATGTCACTGACAATTATTGTAAATTGCTTTAGTGTGCTACTGCGCTATGGCTGATATAAACTAGCTCACTGCCGTAGTACTTGTACTGCCTCTGACTGGCAAATGGCAGTAAACACAGATGTGGCATGATTGGCTCCTGATGGCTGATGCCACAGAATATCAGGCAGCTGAGGTATTTAGCATTAACAGACTATCACCTATGCCACGTTGTCATCCCTTGCAGCAATAAGCTTTCTGAAGATAAGAACATATATATTATACACACATATAAAAAATTACTGAGTTTGAGTGCTTCTGACCAATTTACCTTCCATGGCAGCATTCGGAGCCATTTCCTCTCATCTTCTCATTGTGCCACAACTCCATCAACTCTGCTTTTATCAGTGTTTCAGCAGCACAGGTTTTCCTGCTGTTATGACCTCCCAGTATGCCTCCTTGTTCCACTGCACTGCATTAACCAATCCAGTTTGCCACCTCGCCTGAATTGGTTTAATTAAATCCAGGGGCCTTAACACCTTCATGAATTTCAAAGAGTTCAGGGATGCATGCACGCATATGCCAAAAAACCTACACCGGCTTGGTCCTGCCAACTGAACGTTTGATCGTCATTAGTTGATATTCATGCAGTGCACACCAGAGGTCCTAAAACTGAATCTCATATTCTTTAATATTCCGATGATCATCAGCGTGCATATTAATTATAGAATTTAAATCATGGGATCTGATTTGTCTCTAATGGAGTGTACAACATATCTTTATCAGTTTTCTTAATTCCTTTTCTCCTCTCAGGTGCTTAAGCTGACATGAGACTACGTAATTAATTCACTTAGTGTACAGAAGACAAGGCAATCAGTCAATGTGAATGACACTAAGATTAATTCAGGCTTTTTATATTGATGACTGCTGGCTGAATATTATATACATTAATGAAACTGTTCATAAGCACTGAGAGAGCTACAAAATAATAAGTGACCGTATCATAAGGGGGTGCATATATTATTTCTATAATGCTGTTCTTCAAAACACCAGGGAGGAATATGTGCATACTCTATTGAAACCTAAGCCTCACTTAATGCTAAAGTGCATGTGGTTGTGTGTTTCCTGTACACTGCACACATTTCCTGGATCCTTGGGAAATTTCATCCAGCCTTGTTCTGATAAGTTTGCAGGGAAGGAGAGGAAGAAAGAAAAAGAAATAAGGAGTGAATTACAGCTGAGCTGATGCTTACTGATGCCTAACACTAATTACATTTTTGCTGCTGTTTTAATGCAGTTTACATAAAGTCTTGTGGCAACCATGCGGGTAGAAGAAGCACCTTGTTTTCATTAGATTGATCACTGATGCAGAAAGCTCCTACAGTATTTTTGTTTGGAAAAAAGCTCTGTGTGGCACTGCATATGGGCAAAACCCATTCACTGTTTCTGCCTGTAATGTCAGTGCAGAGCCGCTGGTGACACTCTTTGAATTCATCAAGTCAGGGCAAGTGAGCAGTATGACACATAGGTTTTCCTCTGTTATAAACACTAATACTTTTTGTACAAACCTTTTCCTCTGCAGGTTGTCTGTGTGCATATTGTGTTGTGGTTAAGTGAAAAGCAGCTGAGATAAGGTTGAGCTATGCTTGGCAAACCACCATGTGTCAACCATGTGATAATGTGAAGCCTCTCTCCTGAGATTCCTCAGTCTTTGATGTACACTCTAATTAACCTACCTCCAGTCTTTGATCAGTAATTTTCATTACGACCTCATATGTTCTTAGCTACTTTGTCTTCTTGCAACTATCAGCGACCTGTGTTGTAAAAAGCAGGGCCAAGGCCAAAACTCTTATCACACTCTTTTTGCTGGATTCCTGGGTTACCATAAGCCCAGACTCGACTCTTTCATTTTTCATAAGCGCATGCATTTTATGAGAGTAAACTTAAGTCATGTAGTTATTCGTCTGTTAAAAGAATCAACTGTGGACATCTGATACACGTTTGAAGTGCCTTGACATTACAAACAGATTTTTTTGCATTCTTAATTTACTGGCTGTCAGTGCTTGCTTTAAAAAGATATTTAATGTCATCTTAAAAGTGTTTTTGAACATATTCTGTACTGACTTTTATGGGCAGTTTCTTGCTATGGCTGGAAAACTTCACCCATGAGTTTTCTGCATGTTCACATGGACAGCTGACAACTAACTACAGCACTATGTAAGATTAAGGGAAATTTCAGCTTGTAAATTCACGTCTTGTTTGCATATTACAATTATGGTAATATGTTAGGCATACTAATGCTAATTTACTGCTAATTAGAGTAGATATGTTACTGCCACAAAAATAAATTATATTGCTTCAATGCTCAACAAGAACATATCAGTAATACACAGACAGTGATCTGCCATGAAATTCATAAGCACTTCTGTGGGAGGGAAAAGGAAGCAAATAAAATTATTCCAGTTCTCCCATCTCACAGTTCAATATATCCCATAATCTGCAACCATCCTGGTTCAACTTTGACTATTATTAGCACGTAGAGAGCTTAGCAATATGTTACTTTTTACAGTCAAAGCTTTGAATGCTTCTCTGAGGATTTTCCTATTTACTGATCCTATCAGTGACAAACACTTACACAGTCAAGCCCCTGTGACCATGTTTATTAATAGACAGTTGTCTCAACCAGTAGCCAGTAAATTGCTGTTGCCTAATGTGATGGGACTCGCCAAGCCAGGAAAGAGAATGTGGGCTGAACAAACTGCATATTGTTTTCAAGCAGTACATGGGAAATCAGAAGAGAGATTGAGAAACTCATCAGACTCAAAAACGCTTCCTTGTTCCTCTCATATTACCAGTGTACAGAAACACACACACACACGCACACACAAAAGATTTTGGAAATGTCCAACAGAGAATCATTTGTGTTTTTGTGTCTCCAAATTTCTGAAACTTTACTAAAATCACTGCTGTCTGCAAGAAACTGTGAGTATATAAACAGATGGACAATCTTCATAATTTTCAGCACACATTTCAAATATAATACACGCATAAGGTGACGTATGTATAGTTTATGTTGAGGGGTTGCACTGCATCCGTCCACCCACTGGTGTGATAAGTGCATCTTGTTTTGGTGTGTACACAGCATAATGTTGATGTTAGTCATTAATAAAAAATGGGCCCATCTGCTCCTTCTGTGTGCCAGTGATATGTGCAGGATATCTGTCTACTCCAGCACTGCTATGATGGACAGCTATTCAATAATCCGCCTCAGAATAACAGAATGCTGGCCAGCACCAGGAGGTGCTTTCTCCTGTGAGCTGTAAGCAGTACTGTGACACATTATGCTTGCTGACCCTCATGCAATCAATAGTGTCATGAGAGCAGATCTCTAACATCCACTTCTGGACTGCTAAGTTTAGCTTAGGCTTCAATTAATCAACACAACAGTTAATTGATTAGCAGTAATATGCTAAACAGATGCTGTGACAGGAAGGGATTCAGGGGGTGTGATCCATTTGAGGGATTGACTAAATTTAAGTGCTGCTATCAACATACATCTTTCCATCATTGTAGGTATTCTCACATTAGATCTCTTCAAAGTATTTCATGACTGACAGCCTTAATAAAGATAAATGGGTTTTTGTCCACCACAAAACACTGGACCAACAGAACAGGATGAAGGAATGTACATAACATTGTGAGGTCAATTTATGTTCCCCTTTAGTGTTTGATGTATGTGCTCTGCATGCACTGACAATAATGTAGCTGCACCCAATGAGTCTGATTTTACTGATGGCAAAGAAGGCACAAAATGTAATGAGAAACTCATACACAGTGTGAGGATGCTGCAAGTCAGAGGCTAAAGGCATTTTTGCTCTCTTGTCCCCGGCTCACTCACAATGCAGTGACACTTTCTGATGGATGACAAAATAATGTGATTACTTGTGCACTTAACTTTTGTCCTTAATTTATGTAGATGGGCAACTTTTGCACCAAGATGAATAAGTTGCAGCCGAACTGGAACTAAATTCGTTTTTTAAATCAGTTCTGCCAAAACTTTGTTGTTTTGTTAATATTTTGCAGGTGCACTTTCATTCACTCTGCCCACTGAGAATATTATAACAAAGCATATGCTAACTGCAGTTTTCTGTACATACTACCTTCCAATAATCTTCTTCATAAGCACCTGTACTTGCACCTTTTGGAGACATGGGGAAGAGGGATTATCACAGAGAATGTTCTGGTGTGATTCATCACGCCTGCACTTATGGATCATTTAGGAAGCCCAGGTTAAGAAGTACTGCTAGTCGAATTTAGCATGTAGAGAAGCCTGCAATTATCAGATGGTACCCATTATCGATACAAGTCTGACGTGTGTGGGTTCTCACTGGAAAATGAAGGAGGCTCTCCTGGTGTCTCTGGAATAAATAAGAGCAGAGTTGCTCTTCATCTCAACTCTACATGGACTAGATTAAATAGTTATCAAGGTTCAGATTCATGCCTGCTTTGCAAGGTGAGGGCAATCACTTCTACAGAGTGACAGGATTGTTTTTTTTTCCACGCTGAAATGAGTAGGAATCATTACTGAGCTGTTTGAACAACATTTCATTATTTCAGAGTTCCCAAATGTGTTTCAGTGTGAAGGGCACACATTTGCAATACTGCTTCAAGCATTAATGAATATTATGTTGATAAGAAATCTCATCACTTTTTTTCCATTCGCAAATGAAGACAGAATTTTGAATTCAGATTTAAAGAAGCACTCTGCAGGTTTTACATAAAGATCAGTTTAGTCTTTATGGTTAGGACTACTTCAAAGAGAAGTGTAAGACTAAATGAATATATAAATGTTTAATTTCATAATCAGATGGTAATACCTGTCTGTGACATACAGTTTCTGCATAAAAGCTACAACAAAGACGCAAACACTATTAAAGGACATATCCTTAGAGACAGGACACTATATCAGACAGGGTAAAGGAGAGGTAGACTACTTTTTTTGTCTTCCCTCCAGTCTTTATTTCAGGCTAATGGCACATTGAGGTTAAGGACCATTAGTTCGCTCCCTGGACTATAGCTGCACCTATTATAGTGCTACAGCATAGCTTTTTTCAATGGGCCAACCCTACTTTATCACTGCTTACCCAAGACCTTTCCCAGAAGGTCAGGCTTTTCTAATGACTCGTGACTTGAGTCATGAGGAGGAAAGGAAAAGTGAATGGGGAAAATAGCCTGTAGAGAGAGACAGAAGAGACAGAGCAAGAATGAAAAGCAAAGAAAGAGGGGAAATGAAGGGGGCAGGGAAAAGGTTAGCGATGGTGGGACAATAATGGGTCTAATGTAGGCACTGGTGGATAAAACTTGCCATTGTGAAGGTTCTTGATTTAATCAGGGAGGCATCCAGGAAGACATTTTAAATAATCCTAAACAAAATCTTGACAAGTTCATAACTTTACACCCTGATTTCTGATTCCACATCACTGACATGACTTTGGTGATTGAATAAAGACTGCGAGAGAATAATCATGAGGAGACGAGGGGGATGAGAATATTGACTTGCATTATGTTGTGAAATGAGTCTTTGTAACTGAAAACAATTATTGGTGTGGTAAGATTGACTAATCTTCCATTATTGACAGATGGAGGGAGGAGGCATGACAGGAAATCTGAGTTCCATATATGCAGCTGAGGAAACAGAGAAATTCAGGGTGAATTTTCATGGTGTAAATTTGCTTCAGTCTGGAAATTCTTCACCTTAATTAAATTGGCTGACCCATGATTCAATCCACTTCCTCTTTAACGAGCCTCAAAGATTAATTGGCAGGGAATATAAAAGAGAGAAAATGTGCGAAATTGTTTGGTACAATTTACACTTTTCTAACTGACCTACTTAGAGTTGCTTCCCCCAGGTGCTCTGCCTTTTCAGTGGGAGGTGGACAAAGGTCAATTCCTACAGTTTTGCAATAAAGCAAAGAGGAAGTGACAATGAGAAGTAGAAGATCTAGTTGCAGGAAAATGGCAACATGCAAGAATATTTATCTACTATCTTAAAACCAGTCCATTGGTTAACTATTTTTCTGATCTTTCCACTGGGTGTCCTGTATGCAGCTGTGTCAAGACTCCATTTGATGGCTAATAAAGTGACTTCACAGCATCAACTCCTCCTGTAAAAACAGCAGGTTTATTTTTAATTGTCAACAAGCAAGCAGGGACCACTGACACATGATTGTGTTTATTTTTGTAAAGTGACGCATTGTAGTGATGGAGGGTAACATCCATGACGACATACGTCACTGCATTCACATTAGTGTGCACGAGAACTTGAAAACATGTATATAAATATGGTAATGGTAAGGTACATGATTTGTGTAAAAAGATGTTATGTGTTTATTAAAGAATGAAGGAGGAGTAAAGTGCCAGCAGAGAGCAAGCAACTCACAGGAGGATGTGCATGTGAGAAGCAGTGATGGAAAGGGAAGATGAGATGCAGGAGCAAAAAAAAGAAGCAGACATAAAGTTATGGTCTAATATTACTTTACTTAAGTTTGAAATACTGTAACATGGCAGTACAATGTTTGGCATATTTAAAAAGTATATTTTTTGAAAGTTTTGAAATACATGAAAACTCAAATGCAGTATGGATAAAGCTGATAATCTAATAATCATGACTGGCTTTTTGCCTGATAATATCCAGAAGGCACGTGGAGTAGAACTGCAGCTCTTTTGTCTTGGAAGGACGAACCTCAGGTGGTTTTGACATCTGATTAAAATCCTTCCTGGACGCCTCCTTGTGAAGTTATTCTGGACATGTCCAACAGGAAGGCCACCTTGGGGCAGACCAACATCCATCTGGCCCGACTACACCTAGGGATCTCCCTGGAACAGGTGGAGGTGGCTGGAGAGAAGGACATCTGGGCTTCTCTGCATAGCTTGCTGCTACCACCACACAGATAAGAAAATGAATGGATGGGATGCTGGAAAATAGGATATCTATTACGTAGAAAATATGCCAGTAGTAATGCCAGCCAGTTTTCTGCATGAGGTTATCAGCTATAAGGCCTTGGTACACAATGTCTCCTAACCTCTGCATTTGGGCATAAGGAACAAATGGTTGAACAAACAGAAGACAGATAAGGAAAAGGAAAGGAAAGGTATATGGAGAAAAATGTCATTGTAGGAATATTGCCTTCACAGATACAGGACACAGTGACTTGATAATGTCAGCCAGTGATTGGAAAAAGTAATTGCTTTCTAATGACTTCCAGTTTTTTCCAGGACTGTCATCTGTTACCTCTCTGTGTACAATAACAGGTTAAAGTGAAGCTCTGCTCTCACTGAAATAATGGAAACAGAATTTTGACAAATCTGTAGTGCTGCAGTGATGCAAGCCCTGTCTCAAATTATTTTTCTACATGTTTTAAGTTAGCGGTTTTGGAGTATTATCACCAGAAATAGTCAGGAACATTTCCACGTGCTTTGGGCTAATGGAAATAAAATTGTACATTTTATAGCAGAGAACTGAGAACTTGGTATCAGGTGCCAGTCAGGGGGAAAAAAATGTTTGCCAGAGTTTTGTGAAAGTTAAAACTTGTCAAAAGTTAAAGGAATAATTTGACATTTGGGGAAATACACTTATTTGGATGAGAAGATCCCAGATTTGTCTGTTCAAAATGTCTGTTAAAACTACTCCTTTGAATCATATATAATAATCAAAATTAAATTCATTAAAAAAAAAAAAACTCAATTAACACAGCTGTGCACTCACATGCTGCTTTCCATAAGCAGAGGAAAGTTGTTAACTGAATTCTTTTATTCATTAACCTTGAATTTTCCACATTACCAACAAGCAAATTAAATATCACTGAAACATTTCTGTATTATGATGTTCACATATCATTCTATCCTGAATCGTTTCTGACCGGCCCTTCAGGACTGTAGGGAGTTCTGTATCTCACAGGGACACAGCAGCGCAGATGCTATTTTGTTGGTCCAATTCTGGAATTGTTTATTTCTTTTCCGTCTCTCAGCCAGAGGGCAATGTAATGCACCCAATACTCCCCATCCACAAACTGATACAGAAACAGTTTTGCAGAGTCCAATACATGTGAGGTGCACTGGTGCCTAAAACTACAAAATAAAACCACCAGCTCATGAAAGCATCAAATTGAAATATAAAACCCAATAGGAAAACTTTGGGAAAAGCAATAGCACAACACGAATGTTCACATAACATCATAGGAACTCATATTTGAAAAACTGATAACAATGAATGATGTTTTTCTATTTGGGAAAACCAAGGCGAAGGACTTTTTCAAAATGTGTCACAATGACGAAAATAAGTGAACTTAAAAAGGAAATTATGTAGCCTAATGTCCGTCCTTGTGGACTGATGTTTGCATCAGCAAAGATGTTGCTGAAACAAATGTGTGTGTGCATGTGTACTGACACACATCGTTTGTGCATGCTTTGGCAGAAAGCTGATTAAAGAGTGAATGAGGAAGTTGATTTCTACCCCACAGTGGACCAACAATGTGCAGGATTAATCAGGCCCGGTTCCTATCCGTGCAGGTTAATTAGGGTTAAATGATAATTAGGACGCCATTAAAAAGGCAAACAACCACAGAGGACCCTTAATCCACGCAGTGCTGTGCTGTTGGGGCTTTATTTGTTTGTGGAGGGGTGTGTGTATGGACAAAAGGTGTTTTTTGTGCTGATGTGATACAGGCCTGCTACGTGTATGAATTTGTCTGTGTAGACTGAATGAAACTATCTGTTTTCTTGTTAAACTGAATTTCCACGACCTTCCCTGGAACCTCATCGAGAATCTCACTGAAGCAATGTGGGCTTTATAACTTTGCAACGATGAAGGTCATAGCACACATGACAGTTCTGACTTTTAAACTCTCAAAAAATGATTAAAGATGCATTCAAGTCAAAGCCAAGATTAAAATATCTCAGCAATGGCCAAAGGTATCACAGAAAACATAACATGGAGTTTACAACATCCACGCCACATCATATTAACCGCTGCTGCGCTCAGCTGCTCCCAATAAGTTCACCATAGTGAAAATAGAATTATGACTAATACCCAGAATGCCTTGCACCATCACTGATGGGATGTAAATATGTCAGGGCTGACCTGGAACATCCTTTTTGTCCTTTCTCAGATACGACAATTTGGTCCAATTTTGTGCTCGCAAATGTGACACCAGGATGTTGCAGTGACAAATTGGAATTGATTGGGAGCCTTGGCTAAAATGTCTCAGGTTGTGACCCTCGAAGCTCAAAAGCATTTTCCATATTAGTATTCTGCACCTCGCTGCTCCTACCTGGCAGCCAAAGGTTTAAGAGCAGAAGTGGAATCAATCTACATGACTCTGTCTTTGCAGTTTTCTATGGTTCATGTCATTGCTTTACTGCATTTCTGATGTGTTATTATTGGTAAGATTATTGTTGTGTCACTGTTGTTATTGTTATTACATTGTAGTTAGCACCTTTGCTTTACATCAAGGCCCGCAGGTAACCAATTGTCTAAGCTCGTTTTTCAACCACAAAAAGGGAAAAATGTAACCCAACGATCCGTACAATGATCGGTGAGCAATTGGTGTAACTGAAAAATATTTTAATACCTCAACAAAGACTGAGATTTCTGAGCCCTCAGATTTATTTTGTTGTTGTAATTTATTGTAACCTTCATTAATTCATTAATGCCATTGGTGATGGATGTCACCTTTACACAGGCTGTGCTCCAGACGGGGGGTAGTACGGTGGTTTGTAATCTTCTTTCGGGTCCCCAGATCTCTCGGGCTGGCACTGAACTCCTTCTCTCTTCAGCACCCAGATGTACACTCTGTAAATTTATCAGCACAAAACACCCTTGGCATGCCTGAGTGAAAGCGGGAGCTTAACCCTGATAGTATGGCTGTAGAGTAGCAATGGGCATTTTATTCCGTCTTATTTTTACTTCACATCTTTCTTGGAAGGTTGCATCTGATGCTTTGCTGTGATCGGACTGCAGCCTGACTGGGTAATTCCTGGGCTGCGATAAGGGCTTGGATAAGCATAATGACGTTTGGAAGTGTGAAGTTTTTGCTGCCTTTGAATGGATACGGTGATGCTCTCCTTACACCTCTGTGCTCATTTAGAGCCCAGACTGTGGCCAGGAATTTCAATAGAGGTTTTCTCTTTCCTGTGTGTGTCGGTGTGTGAGGGCTTTTGTGTGACCTGCATTTTTTCCTGGTTTTACCACACGTTACACACTGCTCCCTCCTGGTGAGGGTTGAGCAGGCAGTGTGTATCAGTTCTTGGTGGAGTCTAGGGGTCACTCTTATCTGCTCACCAATTCAGAAACAGCTGAATGTACACTGACTGTGCACAGCCAGCCTATTCAGTTGGCGGCCAGATGGCCACATTTGGCCAAGAAGCAACCACTGAGTGGCTCACTATACATAAATCTAAAATATGTAAACTACATACAGTATACTATCGTATAAATGTCTATGTATGTCTCATAGATAAATGTAATGCTCGCACTGTATGTAATCAAATACTTTTAAGATCATAATTTTAGGTTCCATGACCTCACAGATAATTTTGGCATTTTACTGGGGGCTATTAGCCTCTAATGTGGCCTCATAATGATGTCACCGATTCAGATAATGAAGTTTATAAATAGACCTTTGAAAGATTATACTAAACAGGCTGTAGTCGACACAGCTCCCTCAGATGGGTGGTTGTGGACCTCCACCTCTCCAGATCATTCCATCTTTGTAACTTGTCACACCACATTTAACATCTGTTAATTGAACAGCCCTGGTGTACAACATTTACAAAAGGGAGACTGGAGCAACAGGGGTATTGGTGTGGTTATCTTTTTTCTTTTCACCATGTAGCAGTAGGACTCTAGGGATGGCAAGGTCTGTCATTCACTCAGTCCACCACTGTCGTGGAATGGTCTCAACAACTATTAGATAGTTTGCCATGAAGCTTTGCTGTAGATATTCATGATCCCCAGGGGATGAATCCTACAGAATCTGGTGATTACCTGACTTTTCTTCTAGTGTTACAATGAGGTTGACAATTTTAGTGAAATATTTCAATAACTATAAGATGGACTGCCAAAGCATTTGGTACAGATACACACTGTATCCAGGGGTTGGGTCCTAATGGTGTTGGTGTTCTCCTGATTTTTCCATCTACAGCCATCTTCAGAATTGTATCTGAATTTGTCCAGCGCTGTTTATGACCATATGCTTGGACTCACAGCAACCTTTATGACAGCAAAAGTCGCGTCATGACCCTAACTTTGATCTATCACCATAATCATGGCATCTTACGTGAAGAAGCTATAGCTGCACAGCATTATGCAGCAGAAGGACAAGGACATCTAAAAAACATCTAAACTATTTTAAGCAGCTATTTAGCCCTGTATGGCTTTGTAAATGATAAGGCTTTGGATATTCCATTTATTATTTTTTTAATAAATCCCATGAAAAGACCAAAACCTTCAATAAAGTATTGCCTGTGCAGTCAAAGCTTGAAATAACTCATTCCACTGTGCCAAAGACTTCCATCACTATTTCTGAGTCAGTTCCACAATAACTGCATTACTGGCAGTAGCCCCCAGAAAATTAACCATTTACACGCATCCCATAATGATCTCCAAAAACTATTGTGCTCAGCTGTTTTTTAATTTTGTTGTTGTTTGTTTTGGTTTTTTTTAATGAAAATTGTGACCGAATTACATTTCAGAAAAATGGGCTTTAAGGGTTGAGCGTCACAGAATACTGAGGGACAGACCAATGCATTATTGGTTTTAACCTTTTCATGGAACTTGTTGATAATAACTGAAGTATAGAATATTACTAGTCTCCTTAATTCTCCTTGAAAAGAGAATGGTTCGCCTGAGCTTTCCTTCCCTGCTAGTTGCATTTATCTTGTACAACATCTGCGTTCTCATTTCAGTAAATCTGTGCACACTGTGACACACTGCACAGATCAAAGCCTAATGTGGAGCTACTTTCATTTTGCCAATGTGAACCCACCACATTTCATTCTGGAGTATGCTTCAGAGCTTACGGGTGGATGCTGGGGTGTTAGTGGGACTGATGAGCCCTGGAGTGGTGTGCAGCAGTACTCGGTGTAGTGGCGGTGGTTGCAATCTGAAAGGTAAAACAGCAACAGTGGCTGCGAGAGTGATTTACTGCTGCTGCTGTATTATGGGGAATTTCTTGGATCTGCGTGACAGTAAGCTCCGTGTATCGTGTATTGAAATGTCTGCATAAACCATACCTCCACAGGTCCTTTTTACAGCACTATAACTGAAATCTTCTGGAAATTTATCACATTGTGAGAATACAATAGCACTAAATGATGCATCTGCAACAGAACCACATGTTTGCTTCTGTAGGGATTCTCTTTTTTATTGCATCTTTTAGGAGTGCAGTGTACCCCTCTAAAAAGTCCTGTTGCAGCTTGTAAACCCTGGAGTCACAAGGCTTTCACCAAATAACATGAAGTTGATAAAACATCTGGAGCAAATGAAAGAAGAAAAGGAGGGGAGAGGCAACAGAAGCAATTTTATAGCTGAAGTGCAAAGAAAAACACAATTACTGGGGGGAGGAGAGCTGCAGTGTAGCAGAGTGATGTGCATGAGTGAGGATGTTTGGCCCTGCATTGAGCGAGGCTGAGGTTGAACCGAGCCAGACTGATTACTGCAACAGAAAATATATTGAACGCATCTTTCGCAACACGTAGCTATCATAACTGTCAATAGCAGTTTAGAAGCAAAATCACACTTAATGGTCCTCGAGCCATTATGCATTTTGACTTCAAACATGAAAGACTGCATGTAGTTTTGTATTCTATGGTTTGCACAGTTGGTATCACCCACATTTGAAATGGGTATGGTAAAAAAACCCAAAAAAGCTCAAATGATGAAACTATATAATTGCTACAGCACCTGAGGCAGGAGATACAGCATGGATTTATGTGCACATGTGTGTAAGAGATTGCATCAGCATAAAACTTCAAAAACGCAACCAATATACCAGAATATATTTTATATTGTTGTGTTTGCGCCTTCAGACAAAAATAATATAAAACATAGAATACAGGAAGGGACACAGTGAGGAAATTCATGTATTTTCCAGAAGGATAAATGGTTATGGGATATTGCATCTGCTTACAATTTCTGGAGTATTTTGTGTGTGTATTATACAACATCCCAACTGTTCACTTTAGGTAGCTGAAAAGCTTGGTTATGAATACTTACAGTAGTAGCTTGTTTCATTTAAACATTTGATCCCCCAGTGCAATGCAGCCCATAGCATTTAACAATAAATTAAAGATGTAATCTCTTAGATGGTCTTGGTTGGACCTTTTGGTCAGCTGTCATTCATTCCTGTCAACATTTTGTGTTACATGGCTTGGCAAGTTAATTGGAGTCAGGCGAGGTTCAAAAGGTTGCTGAAAACACTGTAGAGGCTAACCCTTGACTACCCTTGGTGGATCGTGTTCCTTCTCAGGGAAGGACACATAAAATTCTCTTCCATCACACAGAGAAAATGTCAACTTCTACCACAGCTTAATATAATGCATGATCTGGCTCCGAATCTCAACTTATTACTGTGCTTGGCAGGGGGGTTACAGTTTTCCTGGTGTACGTTTGATTTTTCTGGAGACTCAGTCCAAATTCTTTCTTTTTTATTGGAATTTTTTGTTTTTAGTATTTTTGAACAGATTGTCATGCACCCTGAGAACAAAACATTCCAGCATTTTTTAGACTTTTCTCTAAATTAGACCACAGGCCAACCTGGCGACGTTTGCTGTCTGAATCGCTTTGCTTTGAATCACCTCATTCAGAGCATCCACTCTGAGTGCACTGAATGCCCTGAAGTATTGATTGAATTAGACAAAGAACCCTCATGAGGAGAAAAAAGACTGAATGCAATCATATTCCCATTAGTGCCAGACAGGATGAGAGAAGCACGTGCTGGCCTTTTCTTCTAACCTTATTCTTATTCAGCATTAATTACTGTTCATTTCACACATTCTGTTCTTTCACTCTCCCCACTTTCCTTCTTTATACATCATTTCAGCCCCCGTTCATCATGTTGCTTTCTCCGAACTCCTTTGAATTAAACACTGAATAAGGTATCAGCCAATGGTCCGAAGATTATTATTTCGCTTTTTGAACCCTCCACTTTAATTTCGCGGGGAAGTCATAAATGAAAAAAGGTTGAGAGTTGAATTTGATGTCCACTGTGCACATAAATCAAACACTGCTGGCTGGGCTGAGTATTTTCACACTGAAGTAGAGGATGGTGAGAAATGCACTGCGTGCCCTGAGTGCTTACGTAAGGATAGAAAGAATTGTGTCCTTTTATTCTGCCAATGGCACCTAAAGCTTTTGTCTCCTGGCAATTGTCTGGCTGTGTTTTCATCACTGTCACATACCCTGTGAATTTCACTTCAGCTTCTGTCTTCACATGTGTGACTTCTATTCCAAATGTTGCTGGAGAAATCTTAGACCTGTCTGTGTAACCTTGATGTAGTGTCGATGTTCTTGAGGTTTATCCAGCAGAAAAGGCTGAAGTGGAAGCCAACTTGTTTAGGGATAATTAAAAAAATCGAAGTATCTAAGAGCAAATTATTGACACAGTTCAGAAATGGCGCATTCAAAAAACGTCTTCAACAGTTTCTCCAGTTTAAGACGACGAAAGCTGGTATTAGTTAAGGTAATTCCACTGGTGTTCACATCTGTTTACAGGTCTTTGGGAGGACTACTGCATAGTTCTTTCTTTCTTCATTCAGATCCTCATACTAAGGTGGCAAGTATCGTTTTTTTTAATGTGAATCATGAATCTGATGGTGTGCAAAGTCAAATCCGTGGAGTGCTCTTTAACAGGTAGGCTAACTAAAAAGCACTGTGTATCTATTGGGTCACGGTGTTATCCTCTTCTACTGTTACGAATGCCCGGTTTACCTTCTGCAGTTGGAAGTCGGTTGTAGAACTCACCAAACTCTACTCATTACTATTGAGACCTTTTAACCTGAATTTAGATTTATTTATAAATTTAGATTCAAATTTTTGTGGCCATTATAAAAATGTGCAACATTTTGGAAAATGTGCTACCAAAGCTATACCAGTACCGTTCTGCAAAACTTTAAGCTGGCAGACTAACCGACGGTGCCATTCCTAGAGAGAAAAATATTAAAATAACCTTCAACTGCTGGACAACTGGAGCAGCTGTATGGCAGGGCTGATGGATTCAATGATCTATCTTCATATATCTATCATGAGAAGGCAGGGTTCATATCCGATTGTAGGGAGAGAGCTGTCAATTATCTATTGAATTGCCTACTTAACTTTAAATGCACTCCTCAGGTCTTCAGAGACTGGAGATCATATTGCTCTCCATCTGATTCATTCATTATATTCAGACCTCAACTCCATGGTATTCCCCAAGCTATTTGTTTTTAAAATGTTAAACGTATTGAAAATTCTCGTCTTTCAAATGTCTCTGTCTAGAATGTGTATGAGGTCTTAAGAGTGTTGTATTCTTTCAGTTTCTAAGAATGAAGTGGTTCGAACATGTCCACTCTGTAATATAAAATTAAGTTGAATAGCCCTGCTTGCCACATCTAGCGCTACCTTTCTTGAAAAGCCTTAGTGATCAAGGATACACAGACGGCATCATCGTGATGGCTGTGTTTTAATACCGTGTTTAGGGACAGAAAACCATCTTCCTGACAGTTTGCAAACACTTGTCTGTTGATCAACCACTCACATCTACAACCCATCCACAGAAAAAAAAGAAGATAACCACCTCCAAAACTGATTTTGTGTTTGTGTGTGTGTTTTTTTCCCTAGCTTTACCTTCATTATCATCGCCGTGAAGCTTTCCATCTCAGGAATGAAACATCTGCTGTTTGGGCTTTTTGTTCAACTGACAATTATGTACACAAAGATGTTGTGTGCTATCATTTTTCATACTAATCCTTTTCCCCATCATCGCGCATTCATCATTCCTAGAAACCCACTGGTGCAATATGTCATTGTGATGCCAAAAATGTCAGTAATATAATGCATACATGTGAGTCTGATTGTTTTATTTTTCTGTTAAGTAACTGTTTAGCACTTTTCCACAACTTAAACGGCTCTGATGTTTTGTGTGACATTTTTTATGGTAAACAAAATTATGATTTGCAGCAGACTTTAATGACTGGGAGCTCCATAATCGTAAACCAAGACCGGCATGAGCAAAGACGGACAGACCTGCAATTACATAATTAGTTTGTGTGACTCAAGAAATGAGGGAGAAAAAAAAATCAGTAATGTGCAATATGTCCTATTTTTGCTTTATTGTGTGCAAGCAGATGCCACTATTTTTTTCAGGGGTGATGTGTTGCAAAGCAGACACTGTTTTTGAGTATTTTAATGCAGCGGCATATTTTTGAAGATAAACCATGCATAAAATATACTCTTTTGAAAGGGAGAAGAAAACTTTTGCTTGAGAGCTGTTTATGAGGGCAGAGTTGCTTTTCTTTTGCCAGTTTGTCTGTACTTTGAGAAGAGTGTGATTTTTCTTAATGAACACAGCTTAGATGCAGCACAGCGCAGAGTTGCACTTGTTCTGCTCTTTGGAAAGGTTTTTACTTTCATCACTGTCTTACCTCCAGCAGGGATGGTTAGTGTCAGAAAACCTGGGCTGGTATATCCCAGTGCATTAAGGTGAGCAATGCTCTTTGGAATATAAGCTAAAGTGAGAAACTCCAAGACACAGGTCTGTGTCAGGCACAACACTGGGTACAGATTTGTGTTTTTACACATTAAACAATTCTCTTGATAAGGGTGACAACACTTTTTCAAAAAGGTAAACCACAGGTGTAAATAATTAATAATAATGTAAATAATTCTAACAAGTCCATTTAGGTGACCAAGTCTAAGGATGTCACCTACTGGGACACTTTAATTTAAAGGAGCCATTGATAAAGCCACTGCAACTACAACTGTGCTTGTTTCAAGTTAAAATGTTTCCTGTGAAAATGGCCAATAGCTTTTTTGAGAGATGTGCAAATATGAGCAGGCTGGAAAACATACCAGAATGACTGAGAGTTTGTGGGGAGACCAACAGTGTGTGTAACAAAATGCGAAAGAAATGGAAACTGTTCAGTCAGTGGTGCCAGATTGAACTGTATCCTGCCCGCTTAGGCTGCTTCCTGTTTGATTGTGCAGATGAAAATGGTTTTGGAGGTTGTGATGATTTGGGCTGCTTTTGTGTACCAGTTGGACAGTTTCTCCAAATGAAAAGTTACTGTGTGTTCCAATGAATCAGTCTTTAAGAGATTGCCAGGACACTGAGTTCATTAGGCTCACCATGCAGGGACTGATATGACAGGAAAAAAAATGCATTTAAGTTTATTACAGCTAGTCTCAAACTATTTTCCCCCTAATAAAATGGTCAGCTTTGTGATAAAAGCCTTGAAATGTGCATCTGATCATTGAGCAGTGGGTGAGTTTTACTGGTCTTCAGCAAGTTGCTTGGTTTCTAAATGCTGAAAATGTTTGTATGTGATGCATTGCTATCATGACGTTGTGGCAACATGTTTCCCCTGTTCTGAGTGTATCTATCCTAAATTCAATTCATCCAGGGGGTTAGATAAGAGCGTGTGAGGCTGAAGAGGTCGACAGGGCAGGTCAGAGAGACAGTGATGATAATGGACATAAGTTATAAGGAGTTATAAGGAGTCAAAAGTGTATTTAGGTGCTATCTATATGAATCGAGGTGAGTACGGGGGAGTCGGATGACAGCTGTGAGAGAACTCGCTCCCCTACAATTCCATGGTGCACAAGTACTTATTTCTCCTGATTAGACCTCGATCCTCTCAGGACTGTTTGGCTGTGTACAGATTAAGTTTGACTGACATCTCTATCACATCCCTGTCAGTTTCCTGGCAACTGTTAGGGCAAGGACAAGTGCCAACTTTATCATTATTTTTAATACATGGAGTTTGGTGAAATCATGCAATTTCCCACATTCTGTACAACATTATTTTAAGGGATGGCGTACAAACAGCATTTTTAAGGACATTTTGTTTTTCATGTCTATGCATTTCTTTTCATGTGTCATTTAACGCTGTCCATATTTTATGAGTTTTAGATGTGCAGAAAAGGATGAAGTTAGGTGACCTTCATCAGGTCACAGTCATCGTTATGGTAACAAAACTCAAGGCACCTTTGTTGTCATGGCATCAGCTTTCACTCGATGACAACGTGTGGCGCATGAAGAAGCCCAGAATATGATGAACAGACACCCCAGACTGTTGATCAAGCAAGAATGGGGAAAAAAATCACGTTCAAAACTTCAGCAATTACTGTCCTCACTTCCCAAATGTGTTATTAAAAGAAAAGGTGATGCAACACAGTGGGAAACATGCCAGTGTCTTAATTCCTTTGGTGTCTGGCATCAAATTCAGAATGAGTATATATTAACACAAAACAATTTGTTAATATTGTTAACAAGTTTATCAGTTTGAACATTGAAAATCAAATCTTTGTACTGTCAACAATAGAGGCAATTATTGCATTCTATTTTGATTTATTTCATTTTACGTTTCTAATTTTCAATTGTTCTTTTCCTATGAACTGTCACATCATCATACCAGTCAATAAACACGTTTATTTTGTTAAATAAAAACCCTGGACAATTCTTTTGATTCTTCCTGACCTAAGCCTGGAAACACATCAAAGAGACATGAAGCTGAACGCAAATGACAGACAATAAAATTTGTATTTTATAATGTGGTACTTCTCAGAATTAATTGTTAGCCGACACTAAGTTAAAATTGTTTAGGAACAACAAACATCCAAATTCAAGTTACATTTATCAGAAATCTTACTGAATGCATACTGTGATCCTGATCTGAGCTACATTTGTGATGTCATGCTCCCAACACATTTTTGTTCCCATACTGTTGTTTTCTATCATCCGCCCCGAGTCTAAGCCTGTGACAGTGATGGCTGACAGTGACGGATTGACATGGACAGATTAAACACTGGCTGTCAGACAGTCTCTTTCCTCTGTGGAAGAGCATCTATCCAACACTCTGCCATTTCTGCCTCAGTCGATTCCACAGGTTAGAAAGAATCAAACCTCTAATTGACTTCAGTAAGTGCAGGGACAGTGTTTGATCATTAGACGGCAGACAAAGCTCTGAAACCCACAGACTTACAGTGCAGTAAAAATCACAGTTCAGAAAGAGGTCATTCTCAGGCCCCAGTCTGTTGGCTAACAGCTGGCCAGCTGTCAGATTTACCTCTCAAACTTCACATATGCAAAATCATTGAGATGCTGTTCAAGAGAATAAAGTGTAGACTACAGTATGTTGGGGACAAACAGTCATCTGCTGATATGAAGCTGTCATTATTTATTAAATTCAATCCGTGACAAGATTGCACAGCTATCAAACAAAAAGTGTGATTTGAGCTTTCTTTTTTCAATAGGGAAAACATAATGTATGTATTTTTTTGTGTGCAGGACATTTTTTTCACATAATTTTTTGGGACTTTTGTTTTTAAAAACCTCCTTCCAGCTTCATTAAGAACGAGAAGAGAGAGAGAAGAATAGAAAGACATAATTCTCAGAATGGTCAGCTGATTTACCATGTCCTTGCAATCACAGGCCTTTCCTGTATTTAATAGACAATAAAGTGTATCTTGTGCACCTGGATGAGACATGCAAAGGCGTGACAAAGCGTTGGAGTTGACAACGTAAAGGAGCTGCCTGCTCCTCTAATTAAATGTTAGCTAGCTGTGTCCTTCTGCTTCCAGTCTGTGTGAGCTGGCTGAAGCTTCATATTTATCACACAGACAAAAGCAATAAGAGTATTCCTTAACTGAAGGCAAAAAATAAATAAATAAATAAATAATCAGTGTCCTCACTGAAGTATATTATGCCAGCCTAGCAAAGAGCAAAATCCCATTTTTCCACATAGTAAATAATAACACATAGCTTCAAGGCAGATTCTGTAGATGCCTGATGATTTTGAGATGTCTGCCAAGCAGCGCAACAATATGGCGGGAAACTCGGCTAAGCACCAACATGACACTGAGCCTCGCAAACACCCAAACATTATTATATACAGTAGCTTCTAGACAGCTTAAAGGACACTAAGCAATGAGCATTGTCTGCCAGGTGGCAAAGCTGCCGTGCAAGTGGCAGTCAGACAAGTAGATGTTGATCCTTTTAGGCAGCAAAGTGGTTCGATGTGTCATTTTGCTGCCCGGTGCACTGCCCCAGCATGCTTTGCAGCCTGGAAATGTCGTGACCATTATCTGGTGTTCTTTAAGTTGATGTGCGGAGGCTGTCTGCCCCTGTTACGCAGGTCTCGGATTTTCAGACATTCAGGGTTCCCAGGGATTTGAACTGCTCTATGATAAATTCTGAAGTTATATAGTAAAGATATATAATAAAGATAAAGTTAAACATATGGGTAATTTAATAATACTAATTGCATCTAAGGTATAGTTTTGTTTTTCAAAAAGAAAACCCTGTATAATGTGTTCAGGGAAAAATGAACTCACTCCAAATTGATTTTAGCAGGTATTAGCCAGTTTTATTTACAGTACAGTCTTAATTAGACAGCTATAAGCTGGGATGTTGGTGTTATTTGTTCATCACTTTAAAATACACATGAATGGATTCACGAGCTCATTAAGTATAGTTGTCCACTAGACATGCTTTCACAATATCTAAGTGAATGATTTAGCAACAAAAGCAAAGTGAAAAGCCTCTAATGAAACATTAGGACTACATGTACTACATGAAATGATGAAATAATGTATCATATGCTGCATTTTAGAACTTCCTTCCTTTCTCCTCATCCCTCTGTTGTTCCCTTGTGCTGTGCTGCAGTTGCAGATGTCTATCAATGAGGAAAAGTGCTTCTTTGTTTGTCATCTAAAATGGAAACTCTCAGCTGCTCATACTTTTTAATTTCTGAGCTCTTGTTCACCTCACCTCATAGCAAAATTGCTACAAGGTGAACAATCAGAAATATTTTTTCATCTTCAGGGTCAAGCAACAAGTATTGAGTTCACTGAGGGAAAGTCAGATGAACTCAGCTGAGCCATGAGATGACTTTAAAGCTCAATACTGCCTCATGTCAACTGGCTACACTGAATAATGTAACCATACTGTGGTAATGCACAGGAATTCCCTCACATCTGCATCAGGGCCAACCTGTGACCATCAGCATAGCTCAACATAAGTTAACATAACTTAAGTGGTGTCCCATGTGTGGTCCTAGACCACTTAAATAACATTAAAATGTGTTTTTCCTTCTACTTTGGTCAAATATTTTTGTGTAACCTGCGTGAACTAACACTTGGGGGCAGCAGAAACAATCTGTTAACATAAAACTGACATACACTGTGTCATCGCCTTTTTAAATTAATGTGAACAGGAGAGCAACCTGTGAAATATCTCACTGTTGAGATGTTAAATGATGCAGTGTTCACAAGCTAGTCACTAACTGTGTCTGTCTGCTGGTTGGTGCTGAGCAGGTGGTGTACGATGGATTTTACGAGCTGAAAAGAGCTCCCTGCGCTGTTAGAATGGTGCAAGTGAGCCAAAACAGTAAAGTTGTGCTCCGACAGTTTAACAATAAGCTGAAAAAGTCCATTAAGCCGAGCTGCAGATTACGGTGATATTTCTCTGTGGGTTCATCACTACAAGCGACTCAGTGTCATATTGTTGGCACTTTGCTTTTCTGAGACTTTTCTGAGTGCATTGTTATAAAAATATGGATTATAGCAGTTCTAAAGAATCATGGAAATATTGCAGGCCTACTCATTCCACTACTGGAACAAGAGGAATGCTGGTAATTGAATGGTAATTGAATGAATGGTAATTGATTGGTATCAGGATGTCATATAAAAGGTCAGCTTGGTCTCTCTGAAAAAAACTCAGGACGTGACCCTTCACATAAGTGTGCTGCTTTGCATTTTTAAAACTTGCTTCAAAGCAAAGCTCCACCTTTGCAGCAGGTTAAAATGCAATTTGTAGTTTTTTTTTTTTACTGTACTGAGCATAATAACACACCTCCCATATGATATCTGACATGCTGGACATGCTTTGAATGGGTACAGCACATGCACGACGAGGCTATTTCCTGATCACATTGCATTCTGCATAATAACCGACCAATAAACCAACATAGACCCTCACATTCTTCATGTCTTGCTTCTGTTAAATCTAAGAATGCATGTTCGTTATGTCTGACAAGCAGTCGTGATGATCAGGTAATGTGTAAATGGATGAATTCTTACTTTACTTTTACATGAAACAGTAAAATAAAATGTTATAGTGAGTCATTTCAGAGCCTTATTATGAGGAGTCAGTAGAGGCGGAGAAAGTCTTAGTCACAAACTGCACTGAAGCAATGCTGAGTGAAATATATTTTCTGGAGCAAATATACTGTAGATGGCACTTTGGTGATTTTATTAGTCAGTGCTGAAAAGCTCAGAGAGACATTACAGCTCTGTGTATGCATGGGGTAGATCTTAGTATGCGTGTTTCTGCATACAGAATTAGCTGGAGGAGTTACAACTTTTTTTTCTGTGCTTTTTTCAGTTGCTCTTTGCCTCACGATTTTCAGCTCTGCCTTGTGAAAAAACTCTGCCAGTCGTTAGAAACAAAGGAAAAGAGCTCAACCCATGAGGGACAATTAAAACTTCAGTTTATCTAAGAATAAAAACATGAAAATGTGTGTTTCTTACTGTCCATATAAGCCATTGATTAACATTTACTTCTCAATTGAAACATGAAAGACGATGGCATTAGAGTAACAGCCCCTTAGATCACATTAGGGGTAAAAACAAGTACAGAACGTGTTGCTGGAGCTGTTACATGATAAGATACATAAGCTCTGTCCTACTCACAACAGCTGAGATAATGTGCATTTTCATTGCAGTGTATCACCTTTTCCCAGCCTTTGCTAGTTTATAGTTACCCTCGTGGGCAGCAGAGTTCCATTTTCATACAATCATTTTCAATTCCATGCGAGTGTAAATGCAGCGTATATAGACATGGCTGATTGGGGATATTACCAAGACGTGTATGTTTCAGATTCTGAGTGTCACACTAATATGACAGTAGGAATACTGATTGTCACTATTCAGGGATGTAAGCTTGACATTGGTGTTATGATAATGCAGCAGCACTCTCCTGACTGTGTCCACACATGCGCTGAACACCTCCCAGCATTAGCCGTGAATTTTCATACAATCCACAGATAATAGAAGCTCATTTTATTCAGAGGACGTGGTGGACGACACTGAGCATAATTATGCCAACGCAAATAATAAGCTTATACTTATTCATCTTTGTCTCTTACCTTTGTCTCTCCTCTGTGACCTTTGATTTTGTGCACAGAGCACAACATAATGCATTATGAATCCAGCTCAGGAATATAAAATATAAATCATCAGCATGTGTGTTTAATTTTTAAAGTGCAAAGACAAGATTAAACCAGCCCTCACTTATTTTGGTAGTGGTAGGTCAATATCAGAGAGACAAACAATTGGAATCAGTGTGGCAGAAGCCTCGCTGGGGGAAGCCAGAGAGAGCATCACTGTGATGTTTATTTTAAAAATCAATTTATTTTGCACGCATCAGGCTTCAGCGAAACAAACCCAGCATTTTAGTAGGAGTGACAGCCTGCTGTTTGGGACATGCTGTGTTTTATATGTCCTGACAGAAGATCATGTGTGTGTTAGAGTGTACTGTCTGGATACTTTTCCATTCAAATAACTACACTTTTGTTTTAATGCACTACAGATTCAAAAAATACAAATACCCCATATCACATAATTGAATATCATCTTCATTACACCTCATGCCTATATATTTATGTATGTATATACCTCTAAGGGCACCAACCTGATCTGTAAACAAATCAGTATAATGTTAATTGGGGTTATCATGGGGGTGTTTTCTGCATTGTGCCAAAACAGCAAGTCAGTCTGATTTTAACTAACCTCAAAGATAAACCTTCAAAGTTCTCTCCTCTGGCCATTCCCATCGCACTAACACGCTGAACGAAGCAGGAGATGTGAACTTCTTAATTACGGCGCACTTTGAGAAAATGATAACACACACACACACACACACGCACACACACACACACACACACACAAACATACTGGTAAATGGTTGAATGATACACAAGGTGAAAACATCTTGGAATAAACACCTCTTTGGGCTTTAGTCCTGCCTTCATCATAGCTAAAAAAAAAACTGGCATGGTACTTTATAACTTAACATATTAGTAGCAAGGTCGAGCTCAACCTCCATCACCATCAGCCCTGATTTTCTCCACAGATAACCATGATGTGCATGGCTCCAGTGTTTGCTCTTGGGGTGATGTTGACCCACCCATCTCTCCCACCCCCAACCTCCAGCCTTTATGAGGATGGTTATAAATTTTATACTGTGAAGCAGTATTCAGATTTTACCACCAAAACACAAATTTTCAGATGAGAAAGTAATTTTTGGAGCAAGTCTATATACTGTTAAATTTATTTTTATGATTCATCTATGCTAATTTCAAACCACTGTGTTTCTACTGTTGGCTAAACCGTGGCTAACTGCGGTGTGGATGGTGGCAACTCCTTTGAAGAAGTGTTACTACAAACATCCCAGTGACAAATAAACACATTGTCTGAATCCTACTTCTTTTCCAGCATGCCAAGAAGTGGGTGAGATGAAGTGACTGAAGTTTGCATCAGATGATGAGAGGCAGAGAAAGACGGGTCTAAAGAAAACAAAGCATACACTGCCATGGAGAAGCTACTGCAGGACATTACAAAACCATGGAAAACAAGTCCTGAGGCAGCTGTCCCATGTGGACTTTCACAGCCAGATAGTCCTCAATGCACAGCAAGAGGATGTCGTGACTGGTTACTGGACTGAGCCAGAAGGCTTATATTGTGGACTCACTCTGTGTGAAGTTTTAAGCACTTGACAGGTAGGTCACCTTACAGGGGACATCAAACCCCCTCAGTGGCGTATGGAAAAAACTGTGAAAGCAATACTTATTGTTTTGAGGATGTTTCCCATATACAGTGAAACACAAAACTCTGTGAAGCACTCCTTTAAACTAACTTTTTTTTGTTTTCTTAATATAGCATTGTGTGCAACCTGCTGTTTACTTGTTTATTCATACATTCACTCCTTAATCTGGAGAGTCCTCCGCGGATATGAATGTGACTTGTGAAGGGCTCAAGAAGAGTGATGTAAAGGATCCCTGTCATCTTATGTCCCTCAGGATGAAGTTCCATGCTTGATAAATGTGCACAATTATGCACAGAAAGTCTTTTAATTGGATTGTATAATTTTAAACTGGCACAAGAAACCTTGAAAAAAAAACACTTTATGGCTGTATTTTAATCCTTGACTGTGCTGTAGAGAGACAGAAATGTGAAGGAGTTCAACAGTGGCCCCCCCACCGCTCCAAAGACAGTCCAAAGAAGCGCTTTTATTGTTTTGTTTTTAAAAAGGGAGGGATCCTTCGGAGACCCGTAAAGCTGATGCACAGCTACTGACTCACATTCGCTGCAAGACCACAGAGCCTACCTCAAGATAATCTTATAATAACTGCATCATGGGAAAGCAAAAAGACATTTTGCAGAAACTGGCAGAGACCTTCCAGATCCGACATGTGCTCCTCCGCCAGGCCCTGGCAGAATGCCTGGGAACCCTCATTCTGGTGGTGAGTAGAATGTGTTTTTGCATCCCTCCTGCAGGGTGCCGAGTGCATCGTTTGGTTCAAGTATAGCAGACTAAATCACTAACTGTGTAACATACTCTGTGCAAGCCAGTTATTAACTACATTTTAATTTTAATTTAGAGGATTGTCATTGGATTATTGTCTGTCGGTCTTACAATTGATTAAATTAAATAAACTGCTGTTTTATTCAAGAAATTAGTACATTAAATGTACTTGTTTTATTCAGGAAATGGGTACATTAAATATACTACACAGTGTGTTCTTTTGCTTTGGAAGCATGATAGAAACAAGACCACTGAATAAGCTGGGATCATGTCAAAAATCTAATACAAGAGTAATGCATGGCAAATAACACAGCATGAATGAAACAAAGCACTAGTTAAAGATGTGAGATGGTGAAAAAATAATTATTTTCTATATTTTATTGTAACATTAGTAAACACTTCATAATAAATGGTTAACAAGTGCAAAATTGTTCTCAATAAAAACATACCCTGAAGCCATACAGCAGCTTCTCAGTTCAACAGAAGGAAAGAGAAAAAGATCTGAGTGTGATGTTGGTGTCGAGATGAAGGTGAGGGTGCTGTCGTGCCTGGCAAGAGTTCAGGTGTCTGATGACAGAAAAAGATAATAATTTGCTTTTTTGATAGGTTGTTAAGTTGTTCAAAGGCAACTCTTACAGTAGTGTCAAAAGGTAAAGAAAGTTTAACTGTGGCTCTCTTCTCATTAATTTGCTGCTTTGTTAGAAGTCTGTGAAGCAAGAAACACTGAGTCATTTATTTAAATGTATTTTTTTTCATAAGAACTTTAGAGTTGAAGCACCTAAGACTCCTCTATCAATTATCTCCTATGCTATTTCCTTACTTGAACTTGAAAATCACCTGTTATTTTATATGCACAAGTTTTGCTAATGATGGAGGATTTAATAAAGCAGCTGTATAGTCCCCAGTGACACCTAATCCAACTCACCAAGATTCCTTCAAATTAAAACAAAATGTTTTTTAGTCAGTTCAAAACAACCTGGAATCTCCTATGTTTCTCAGGGGCACCCACAGACATCAAAAATATCAGGAGAGGGCACCTACAGTGAAACGCCAGGCCATTTGTTATTCTGCTCCCCCCAGCTGCGACTGATCTGTTAATTCCAGGAGACCTTTCACTCTGCTGGCAATCAGGTCCCCTCAGTGGTCGGAGCTGGAGGCTCTGCGGGGGGGGAGTCACATTGTTTTCGGCATCAACAGTCCCACACAAAACCCAACCAACATACACATGACCCCCGAGGTCAGAGAGACACACCCTGGATACACCAAAGAGCAAGACTCAGCCAGACACCTGACTCTAGGTCAGGCCACCGTGGGGCTTCATCATCTCTTTGAAGTTTTTCCACTATTGTCTCAATAAAAACTACCTTGTTTGCTTTTGTTTCTTCTTTAACTTGACTGCTTATTTCTGATTGGATCTCAAAATGGTACAGATTATTTGGAAAATGTGAAAAATGGATGAAAAGTAGATGCGTTCAGTTTGTGCCTCCTCTTTGCAGATGTTTGGTTGTGGTGCAGTCGCACAGCTGGTGCTAAGCGGAGGCTCCCATGGCACGTTCCTCACTGTCAACTTTGCTTTTGGTTTTGCTGCGACTTTGGGCATCCTTGTGAGTGGGCAGGTCTCAGGTGAGGATATCCTGTACTGAATTTCAAAGAGTGCAGGTGCTTCAGTGTTTCCTTAAAAGTCCATTTAATCCTTTGGTTTCTACTTTGGGGCTCCAAACCTTCCTTCACAGCTGATATAACATGCTTAACATTGTTATATTACTTTAATACTTAGTGACTTTTCCTTTTTTAATGATAATTGCTTATAAATGTGATTTTATATTCATGTTTGAAAAGCCCTCTACAGAAAATTATATTGCTATATGTAGATTTTGCTATTCTTCTTAGTAAATATTCATACACAGATTACAGCAAAACAACAAAGAGGGAGCAAAACCAATGCCAATAAAACACAAGGATTAACTTAGTGGGGAACGTTGGGAAATGTTTATTGTGATGAAAATCACATTTAGTTGAGCTACAGACATTTGCATCACTGTCATGAAGTACCTGACATTTAAAGAGTGTTTCAACAAGACCTCCACCCCCCACCCACCTCTCATTATTATTGATGGCTTGACAGACACTAAATATCAGCAAAAGGTAAACAAGCAGTTCTCTGAAGTGCAGTCTTTACCGCTCTGATGTGTTTACCAGATGAATTACAAGCGGCAGGGGAAGCAGAACGGGAAGCAGTGGACAGAGGAAAGTTTAGAATAGACGCACACGCAGAAAAAAGGGGACACTTACCCCCTAACTTGAAAACGACGCAGTCCGTAATTGAAAGGAAAATGAATGAGTCAATCCTCAATCCCGATATCTTCTGTCAAAAGCAGCAACACTACAAAGGGTTCCGCAGTTCACTCATGCTCACTTCTTCAGCGCCTTTATAATGAGCCTGTCCCCTTTCTAATACACATTGCAGCTGAGAAAATAAGCTCTTATAATTAGATAGCTTCAACCCTGACACGATTAAGGTGTGAATACAAGCGAGGCGCCCACATGAGTGTGCCATCAGAGCAGTTATTTCTTCCTTCAAGGTTAGAAAAAAGGATACTTTTCTGAATCTTTTCATCCGCCAATTTAATTTGTGTCACAGAGACCTTCCATCCTAAGAGGACTTTACTGAGACCGCAATTACTGACTATACAGCCGGCTTAGAACTTTCTCTTCTGCCTCACTAAGAAATGGGGGGTTGTACCGCATGCACTAGAAATGAAGGAGCCTCCTTGTGTTTGCCTTCTCCAAGTGAGTCACATTTGAATTTGATCATAGATACACGTATCAAAATATATGATGGCCTCTATATTTTCTCATCTTCAGGTGGTCATCTGAACCCTGCAGTGACCTTCACGCTGTGTTTACTTGGGAGAGAGCCTTGGAGGAAATTCCTGTTGTTCTTTGTCTTCCAGACTCTTGGAGCCTTTCTGGGTGCAGCAATTGTTTTCGGCATGTATTTTGGTATGTGAAACTGAAGAGAAACAATCAGATTATTATATGTTAATATGCAAAATGTTTATAAGCACCTATAATATGTAGACAAATCAAGTTTATTGTGGTCTACTGGGTGATACACATAACAGTTAATGAAGTTTTGTTCTTTTTCCTTCTTAGCTTACTGGTAACAATTAAAAATTTTGTACACCGTTATGTAGCTCTTGACTAATAGCAGAACAGAACAGAATATTTGTGCCACATTTCATAGAAGTCCATCTCAGTTCTTGAGTGTATTTGAGACCAGCTTGTGCCATTATTCTGCATACTTAAAGAGACTGATATTGTTCTGTAGGCTTGTGCATCCAAAGCCCCTAGGAAGCAGAAAGAAAACAAATGAAATGTCAAGTGCCTGCAGTATCACTCAAACTTCCATTATTTAGCCAATTTAGTCTAAATTTGCAGGTTTCTTAGGAGATATATTTGATTTGAATGTAAGGTGTAATCTCAAAAAGGAAAAAAAGCTGCAGGGTGAAGAGGATGCACTTCAAATATTTAGCAAAGTTTCCATAAGCTGTCTTGTATGTTCTCCCACCAGATGCGCTGTGGGACTTTAACCAGGGGGAGCTGATTGTGGTGGGGAAGAACGCCACTGCTGGAATTTTTGCCACATACCCATCGAAACATCTCTCACTAGTTAATGGATTCTTCGATCAGGTAACGCTGGCGTGATTTTCTGTAAGTGATTCCTCAGTGAAAACAGTGGCTCCATCTAAAGCAGCAATCACTACAGTTAAAAGTATAGCATGTGAATCATAGCTAGCAGTCATTTCTCCTCTGTGTCTGACTGTCTGTTGAAGAAGGCAACAACCTCAGTTTTATATGTTTAAGCAATCACAGAGGTCACAGTGATACACGTCTGGTACTGCTGAATTGACGACAGCTTGATTGAAAGTCATGGCTTAGTCATGTCCATTAAAGTCAAAGTGTACTGTAGACACAGCCAGAAATAGGACTTGCACAGCTTCACTCCGGCTCAGAAGTATTTTATGGAAATATGGTGAGCAGCTTGTAAGTGTGAAGAAAAGGATGGTAAATGAGATCCAGCTGTGTCTGAAGATTAAAATAATTAATGAAGGTGTGCAGTGTGCATCAAAAACCTGGATGTTGCAGATGCAACTCACATAATCCTGCTGCTGAGACCAACATGTATCATCTCTGAAATAACCCTCTTTTAACAGGTGGGTTACATTTTGATTTGCTAGGCTGTCTGAGTAGATGGAAATGCAAGTAAACATAATCTACTCACAACATATAGGGAGCTTTTTCCTCCACAATTTGCACAAATGACGTATTATTACATTTTGCAAAAACTTTTTTAATAGAATATCAACTCTCTTTTCTACAAAACAATTAAGAAGACTTTGCTATACAATTGCTATATGCTATCAATGGATTTTGGGTTTTCATAAACGCTTACCAGTTAGCTTCTTTACCCCTGCTGAATGACTATTTAGTTGACATCTGCAAAGACATATTCAAAACCCCTGTTCACACTGAAACAGAACTTCATCCTTGCAGGTGCCAGCAATGCAATCTCACAAAAGCTGTAGTAACACCTTGCTTCAAGCGTTCAACTCTTTGCAGCACTATTACAACAGCAGTGCTGCTCCTGGCCAGCAGGGGCCACTAGTCAACACTGCTGCTGCTGCTGCTGAAGCACTCATAGATCCTGGCATATAACAGCATGTGGAATAATCTATACCATATCAACTGTGAATGTCATTGTTCTCAGGTCCTGACCTGTAGTGATGCAATAATGCAAACTGTAGAATAGGCTATCTTCAGCGAAGCTCTCCCTGTGGCACTTCTGCAATCCACTGATTCAGAATACATCAGTGAGAATGGAATTTCTATGTCACGCTGTTTTCTGATGAAAAAGCTGACATGATTTCTTCACATCACATACATTTTTCTTCAAGAGAAAGTTTTCAGCCCGACAACTTGTCAACATTTTTCAGAACAAATCCACTATGAATATCACAGCTTCGTAAAAGTGGTTAAACTTTAATATTATTTCACAGGAATCACAAGACAAATAAGTTCATAAAAGTGAGGTTTGTGTAATTAAAAAGATTTTTAAGTACCTCAGCAGACAAAAAGTCTGGTTTAGATGTATAAAGAGTCTGTTGATTGTTCAAGCAAAAGCAGGACTATTTGTTTAATGAAAGGAATTATCATCTTTTCATCTCAGATTATTGGAACAGCTGCACTGATCGTGTGCATCCTGGCCATAGCTGACCCACACAACAACGCAGTCCCGAGAGGTCTGGAGCCGTTCACTGTAGGCTTTGTGGTGTTGGTCATTGGCCTGTCCATGGGCTTCAACTCTGGCTATGCCGTCAACCCAGCCAGAGACCTGGGACCGCGCATCTTCAGCGCTCTTGCAGGCTGGGGTAGAGAGGTTTTCACGTAAGTACAGCACTATTTTAGTCTAAAACAATATGAACTGTAGGGGACAGTGAACCCAGTGGTTTGGGAGCTGTAACTAACATTGGATGATAGTTTATCACTTGCCATCCTTTTGTCATTACTGGAACCAGTAAATTCACATTTAGTGTAGATGAAGGCTGGGTGGAGCAACATGGTGGCAGCAGCCTCATGCAACTCATATCTTATTCAAGCCTGCTACAGTGGGTTAATTAAATAAAAAATGTAAAAAAAACGCCATTCATTACAGTGTTTTTCAATTTATTCTCTTACAGAGCAAACACCTACTGGTTTTTTGTGCCCATCTGTGCCCCCTTTTTGGGTGCAGTGGTGGGTGTGCTGATGTACCAGCTAATGATTGGATATCATTTAGAAAGAGAGGTGAAAGAGAAGCAGAAGAAGAAGGAGGAGGAGGAGGAGGAGAAAAAGTTCAAACTTTCCAATGTTACAACGAACATGGATGAATAAGCACCGCTCAATCTCTTTATGTCGCGCTGAATAAAATTCTTGCCTAGCAATTTTTTGCTGTTTAGGAAGCCCCCTTCTTCCTTTTCACATATCACTCTAACTAATATCACTTTTTGGATAACAGATAAGCCGTCAAGCCATAATAATGAAAACATCTATTCTTATGACATCTCACAATAGAAGAGAACAGTTTCTCAGGCAAATACGGCACATGTTTTCCGAATTCATTTCACATAACACAGCCAGTGAGTGCTTTCATTTGTGGTTGAAGCACAAAACAGTTTCTTTCATGCTGTGTTTCTGACAAAACAAATATATCAGCTAACATATAAAAGATAAGCAAAAGACAGTTTAAGTTGAAGAGGTATTTGAATGATGTTTATTTCTGTCTGTGAAGAGACACCTTCAAATCGTCCTTTTTTTTTTACTGCAGTTTCTTTCACTTTTAAAATCTTTGTAGAATGACACCTCTGGGAGATATTTACACATTTTAGAAATACTTACAATTTTTAAAAATGCTACCAATAATGTCACTGAAAAATCAGATATATGAGTCACCTTTTTGAAATTTTCAAGTGTTGCCTGATGTTTACCTATATTCAGAAATAAAAATGAAAACTTGTAAGAGTGTGATCCTGTCTATGGCTGTCACTAACAATGAGCTTTGGCAATATTCACTTGTGCATTTCTTTTACATTTGCATATAAGCAGGTTTTATAGACTCACTGCTGTGTAAAATCTACATAGATTCACCACTTAAAGGTTGTATATGTTGGAGAAAAACACCCACTTACTGTGAGGTACAAACAGTAAAATGATTTACTGTAGGCAGTGTGTTATGGATGAAACTGAACATGTGCACTGTGCGCTTCATGAGCAATGAACAAAACAAATCCACAAAATTGGGAAATAAGCTAACACTTCAGTCATCATCTTGCCAAGAGTTACATGAGTAGATTACTAACACTCTTGTATCTGTGTGTCAAACAGGAAACTGGAACCAAGAGACTGTTAGCTTAGCATTAAGAGTGGAAAGGGAAAACAGCTAGCCTTGTCCTGTCCAAATGTAAATACAATAAAACTACCTACCAGAACCGATTTAAAAACTTGCTGTGGTTTTACAGAAATTCTGTTTTATGGGAATTAAGTTTTAGTGCAGATAGTTATTACAGGTGTTTTGTGCCAGATTACTTCCTGGCTGGGAGCACTAATTTCCTTCTTGTCACAGTGAGTTTGGGAGCCAGCGGAGACTCTGGGATTAAATAAAAGAGCTAAAAGAGGAGTTAGCATTTAATTTGATTCCTTAACCTGTCAAACCCAGCCCATCACCACATGCTGCCCCGAGTGCTGTCTGTGGGCATTCATGATCGTCTTAAAGATTATGTAACATTTCTGCATTCAAATGTTTAAAACTAACCAGACTTTTGTTGTTTATTTTGTTAAGGTGTGTACTCACAGTTTACCAAATGTTTCCAACAATGTTCAAACTTAGAGAGTGAGCAATGAAAGTTGGCAAATGTGACTCAAACTAAAAATATGAAAATGTTGCCTCATCGTAAACATTTCAGCCTGGATCATGTCAAATAGATTTTCATCCGTATGGGTGATGGTTTGACAATGAAGACAACTCCCACGATCCCAAGTCATCAAACTTCATCTTTCATTCTTGTTGTTTTGACAGAGACACCTCTGATGGCAAAAATTACAGCAGCAATCCCTCTTCCTCACCAGAATTTTCTTCTCGTTTTCCTAATGACGGAAACAGCTTTTTTTTTTTTCAGAAAAAAATGCAAAAGGTTAGAACCACAAAAGCACACGTATGGTGACCTTAAAATAAATGTTTTAAGAAGAAGACTTCTCTCAAACCTTACAAAAGCATTTAGCAAAATCTTTATTCTTAAAAACAGTAAAAGTGTTTAAGTGAAAAATTAAAAAGAATGTTTCTTTGTTGTTTTTTTTTTTTTTTTGAGTTTTTTTGCTGGTGTGGTTGGCAAGCAGGAACCTTAGAGACTCACCGGAATGCAAATAGTGACATTTGCTTCATTATAAATGCCCTACAAAGTGTTAATATGCCCCTTTTGGTTTATAGTGCCTCAGGTGGTTATCACTGTTAGAAATTCGATCTTAGTTTGAAAGGGCACTAAGGGCAAACAAAGGTCAGTGGTATTTGCTCAAAGTAACACTCCCACAACCGTTACACAACAAAGCACGCATGACACAACACACACACACCCATCAGAAGTTTATATTACAGAACTGACGTCTTCCACTAAGGTCCTTCAATGCTCAGTTATCATCATCAGAGAAACAAATGCATATTCTGCATCAAAATACCAGTAATGACATTTCTGAAGAAGGATATCAATAAATTATATCTTACAAAGGCTTAAACTACAGAGATGGGTGTTTGACATTTGGATTCCCTCTTTGGCATGACCTTTGCAGCAGTTCACCAAACATTTCCACTGTCAAGCTAACCATTTGTGTCTGAAATTGTAATTTACCTCCCTGCTGACTCGCAGGAGAGAATTAGAGCAAGCAGCAGGATTTAGCTTTCACTTTTACAGATGTTGGGTAAGAACAAACGCAAGGTTCAACCATCTTTACAGTGCAAGTTCCATTACAAATATGATAAGGTATGTTGATCTGGAAAAACCATAACAAGTCACTAAATCCCCATTCACTCTTCATTTCCTATGCATTGGAGCCAGGCTCCTATGGACACAGGGGCAGAAACACAAGGCAGAAATGAAAAATGTTATCTACGACCAGAAAATAAAATCAGCAACATAAACTACAAGAGTAATAAGAACCCTCTCTATGGCTGACATAGTAGTTAGTTGCAAACCAACCAACATATACGGGACCGAGAATTAAATGCAAAAAACATGGGCAGCAGGCTTTCTTTTAAGATTGAACGTATGGAATATTATTCAGTCTAATCTTTATGTCATGTCACTCAGGTACTTCAGTGCAAAGAAATATGAAAGCTTGAGCCACAGCTCCACTGTGTGGTGAACTAATGAACCTTCAATGCTTAAACCACTGTGCAGTATGTGCAGACAGCCACACATGAAAACATGATAGATAGATAGATAGATGGATAGATACTTTATTGATCCCAAGGGAAATTCAAGATATTCAAGATATTCATATAGAATTCAAGATAGCGTACACACAAATTTTACTGAAAGTCTGACTTGACCAATTCAAGATGCAGATGTTCAAAAAAATTAAACAGATTTTATACATGGTTTTGTCAGCTTAATGACTAAATTCTAATAACATCCTTCCCTTTACCAAATCATATTATTACAGATACAGATTATTCCAGCAACTGAAAGGTGGATACAAACACAGTCTAAATGATAGTAATGACAAATGAAAAGATGCTTTGTCTTCATATCCTCATTCTCAGACTTTCATTTCCCTGATGCAATATCCCCTCCAATGTTTCTCATTGCATCGAAGCTATCGTGTTACACACACGGCGGCAGTAGGATTATTTTCATTTCAAGCTGGTACAACAACAACAACATGTCATGGAATACTGCTCAACTAAAGAAAATACGTACATAAGGAAGCCTTATGCTTAGGTTATTACCCTGATTATCACCTGTTGTGTAGTTTCCTGTCTCTGTGTCACATTCAGTTGCATGATTCTGCAGAGTTAAGTTTGTCACACCCTTTTTAGCTCTAATGGCAGTAAATGCAAGTCACACTCTGCTGGGCAGTCTCTGGCTTCTAAAAATGTCTTCATTACACATCAGCAACAGCCAGATACAGTTCAGGGCTACAGACAAACGCTTTTCAGGGTCCATAAATACAAAGACTTAGAAAGGTGTACGATGATTTGTGAGCAATTTATGATGGATTTTCCATTTCACAAACAAATATCATCAAATGCAAAACGATAAACACAACCGTATTTGAATATTAAACTTCATTTAAAAACAAAAATCACAATTCATAAATATTTTAATGTTTTTATATTTTTGTATATTTTTTATATATTTGTTTTATATTTATAAACAAGGATCTTTTCATGCATGCATCTGTAAAATTGTTTTACATTTGAGAAACATGAACACCACAGATTTTCACAAATCATCATCAAACACTTGTAAATTGTTTTGAGGCTCATAAGCACAGGTTTGCACATTTCTCTTCACAGAAATCATAGAAATGACAGCTATGTCTTGTTAACATGATCCGCTCAGTCTTCATAAGCCCTTGACGTGCGTTGTATCTTCTGGACAGCACAATTGCACACCGTCACTGTTTGACACATATCTCACACATGTGAATCCTTCAGATTATTATCAATTTCAGAACATTTCAAATATGACTGTGCTATCCCTGTACATTGTACAGTACACTAGTTTCTTATCTGATAGTTTTTAATATGCTTGAGAATGTGCTTCACAGTCTTGTCTCCAAGTCCCCCACCCATATGCATACCTGCATTTCAATATCACAGCAAGAATGTCATCTTCTTAGACAGCGAAACAATCATTATACCAGGAAAAAACAATCACTCAAGAAGACGCCTCAAGAAAGCCACACCTGAGAAAGCTATGACTGAGATGAGGTAATCTCCTTAACTTACCTTTTCATACTCATGAAACAACTAATGCAATGCAGTTGATCCTGCGGCTTTATTTAGTGGCTTAGAAACAAGCAGTCTGACAGCATTTCAATACAAAGTCTAACTTATCTGTTGCTTCAAAAGCTTTGAAAAGCATTTTAACAAATAAGAGTTCTCGTGGACATGGTTTAGTTGACGTGTTGTAATAAATTACAGAGTGTACAAGCACTGTCCCAATCAACACCTATAGTTAAATCAGGGCTCCTTAACCCCACACGGGACTGGCAGCTGTGATCGGGCAGGCAACTCAAGTTCGCCCAGCATGTCATCACCAAAGCTCTCAGATCTGACATTGTTCTGGTGTAAGAGGCAACAAAAGACACTGTCTTGCTGGGGCTTACCAGGGCCATCTATAACAACATGGAGGCTGTCGAGAAAGCCTCCAAATGTCTCTGGAACAAAAGAGTGGATTTATAGGAGAGAACAGCTGAGAACATAGCGTCTAATGTAACACCCAGTGACCTCAGGTACATCACTTATGATGTGCCCTGGCTTAGCATCCAAATTTGTTTCATTTCAACAGTTCTGTTTTTTGTCATATGCAAAGTTGTTATCATCAATGACAAAACAGCCTAACTGCCCCCTGGTGGCAAGCTCCGCTATAGGTCAGAAATCCCGCCCCCTCATATGGTCCTGTACACACCAAATAAAGCTATTTCCCAAACTTTTGGAGCCAAAGTCTGCACAAATTTTTAAGGGAAGCTCATATGATACTGATGTAGGTTTAAGTGTTCACACCTCTGATGAGTTTGGCTTCAATTATTCATTTGATGTCATAAAAAGAGTGTGAAACATAGCACACATTTTAATTGAAATAGTATGACGATATGACTAATTTGAAATTTGAAATGTACTGAAGATATGCTATATGTCTGAATATTTACTGTAACTAACTGCAGACACACAGTAAATTGACTATATACTCAAGATTCTTTCATGTTTATCCAATAAATGGGTGGACTGAACTTTCACAGCTATATTTCAAGTGTGTCCGATGTGAAGAGGTGAATTTTTACCACACCTTCAGAAGATATCACAATTATGCTGTATGGTAGGAATCCAGGTGTGCATACAAGAGCTATTTACATCTTTTGTACTTGAGGTTCAGGAGTGATTGATGGTACATGACGCCACTTGAAGCTGATCCAAAATTTAATAAGCAATAACATGCTTATTAAGACAAGTAAATCTACAGTTCATTTATACATTCTGTGCTGGGTTGCAGAGCTAAATTGCTATTTAGCTATTGTATCTCTGGATGAAATTGAAATGCACCTGAGTCTGTGATGAGTAGCCCCAATAGAAAATATTTTTCTTTTTTAAATATGGTTATGTCCAATATTCATTTTCTTGCTAGTATGATGAGGTATCAGGATGAGCAAATTCATCCTGAAAAAATCTGACATATCAACACATACATTTGTTCTGCTCCAAACCAATCACTGTTTTAAGTTGAGCAAAAGGGAAACAGAGCCCTTGTATGTTTATTGATTAGCTGTGAATATTCAAAAATATAAAAACGTCAAGTGTCTCTAAAGCTTGTTAGTCATTTTTGAGCAGAACAAACATCCTTCAGTTGAAACACACCTTCAGCTATGTGCAGCATAGACACTGATAAGAACAAATGTCATTGGATTCCCCATAACAATGTATCTGTCATACCAGGAAAAATGAGTTGTTACATGAAACATTTTTCCCTAAGCAGGTTTCCTTCTTTAAAGTTGTCAGGGAGTTTTTGTCATGAGGTGTTGAAAGGGAAACGTCTGCACATTTTTTTTTTTCGTGCTTTGTCTAGTAAAGACATCTTTATGTGATCCTGAAACATGACATCAGATAGTACCAGTAAACGTCTATTTCTTTACTTCAGCATTCTATCAGACCACAAACTGTGGCTGTTTCTGGGATGTTGCTTACAAGAGTCGGACAGTATTGATGACTGGATGTGTGTGACATGTTGGACACGTGGCCTCAAGTTTTTGAATGAGATAGAAACAATCAATTTGATGATTTCTACTTCAGATCTTTTGAGGCCAGCTAACAACAGATGTGTGTCATATAGCAGGTTTTTATGAATAACCCACAGTGTGACCACAGATAGGCAGAGAAAAAGAATTCTGCTACACCCCATAGGCAGCCTTACAGGGAAAACAACACTCTAACAACCCAGAACAACCACAGAAAAGACATGCTACGAGGCATCAACACCAGCAGCCTCACCTCCAGAAGCCTCTGCTTTCAGAGGTGCTTTTATAAGCTCTTCTCTCCCAGGCCAGGTGCACCTCATTGAGCTATTAGGATGAAAAGCAGGAAGTCAGGAGGGGGAAGGGACAAACAGTACAAAGGATGCAAACAATGCTGTTGATTTCTCATACATTTTTGTTTATATATATATTTCTTTGAATGTATGGAGATTTGAAGGAAATTTTTGATGAATTTTACTGCATAATAGTGACAAAGGAAGTGATGTTACAATAATGAAACCATCAGGTGAAAAATGTAAAAGTGTTTTTAACATTCAAGTCAAGATCAATAGACGTAAAATTATTCTAGACTTTTTCAGTGCATTTACTATTTAATATTGTTATAATAGTTTAGACAACAGCAGTAGAACTTTGATTATTGTACACACCAATCAGTAAAACTAACAGCAGCAAATGCAGCAGCTCCAGCGCAGGGGTTCTTCCTGTGGTTGAAAGACTGCTAACAGCCAATATTGCAAGCAGCACTACCATCTAACTGAGCTGCACTGGAGGAGCTCTTTCTCTCGTTTCTTCCTCTCAGTCAATGTCTCACACCACTTTCTCGCAACAGCTCACTTGATCAATCTCCCTTGATCTGATCAACGTCAGCCCTGCGTGAAGAATCCAGCGGATAGAAGGTTGTCATGGCAGATGGTATTACACTTGATTAAAAGGAGAAACAGAAGCTTAATTAAGGAAATTAGAACAAATATTTGGCTATGTCTTGGTGGGACAAGGGTGAAGCTAGAAGAAAACACCTGAGGAATAATGTAGAATTGCAGTCATGCAAAGCTGCAGAGCTTTCACCTGTTCATGCGTCTTCCAGTGTCGTTGCCAGGTTGCTACATTTGTACTGTTTATAGTGCGCATACTTACATAATGTTCTGTGTTTTGATAAGGGCAGTACCAACGCACAAAGACAGGCAGACTTCATCACAGACAGATGACAGTCTAATGAAAACACACTACTGTATCCAAGAGTTCATTTTTAAAAGAAAGCGAAATCATCATTAAACAATAATTGTGTTATGGTATTCATTCATTTTAGTTTTAAAATTTATTAGAAACAGTGTTGCCAGATTTGGCTGTTTTCCACCCAGCTGAACTACTTTTAAGTGGAAATTCAGCATTGTCAACCATGGGCTCTATGTTCCCATGCTTTGGCGTGTAAATGATTCATACTTACCTAAAGTTTTGAAACTAGATCACCACAGCCGGCAGCCGCAGCACCGCTGCAATGTCTGAAACATAATCCTTTGGGACAGCTTTGGCTGTCATAGTTATGTATGCTTTTATTCATTGTTGTTTAAATTGTTACTCGAAGTCTCGGATCTCTTCAGAAATTGGGAAAGACAGAGATAGTCACAGTGAGTTGCAGGAAGACAAAAGTGAAAATGTGAGCCAGAGTTGAAAAGAAGACTTTGAAGTTTATGTAGAGACACTACAGACATGAATTTATTTTCAAAGTCATGAATGAAGATTTATTTGATTTTGAAAAATCTACTGCAACATTCAGTCTCTCATAAAGAGACTGAATGGTCTAATTTGAGCAATATTCCACATATATACATATATTCATGACCCTTTTAAAATGGCTATTAAAATTAAGATCAGCATCTATTGTCACTCTGGGGTCTGTGTCTTACCTCCTAATATGCTTGGACATACTAGCAAGTCCTGTCTGCTAATAGGATTTATATTATCTCCTCATATCTTCCCCAGACATCTAGTCAAACCGGGCGATATAATTGTGTATCATCAGCATATCAGTATTTGTCACTGTGGTGTAATTATGTTGCTCAGCGTAACTATGTATTCCTGCCGAAGAGCGGGACCTAAAAAGCTTCATTGAAGAACACCATGTTCAGTATCAAATGTTTCTCACACAAAGCCGTCTAAACTAACAAAATGTTACAGGTGGGGGATCAAATCAGAGATTGGGGTCCTGCTCAAGGTTTCTTCCTGTTAAAAGTGTGTTTTTCCTTGCCACCTTCTGTTTGCTCAGGGGTTCAGTCTCTGGGTCTCTGTAAAGCATCTAGAGACAATTTTGATTGTATAAGGTGCTATATAAATAAATTGAAATTGAAATTGAAATTGAAATTAAATTGAATTCGTTCTATCTTTCAACCTTGTATGGAGTGTATATCATTTCAACAAATGGAAGACACTGAACCTCATAAGAGGCCCTTATGGAATGCGTCCCCAAAAGTGAATAACAGGCATCAAAATTAAGGAAGCACGACTTTTAACTGACACCAAAAGAAGAAAAACTCTTGAAATTTTTGTTCACTACAACAACTGTGAATCTTTAATTCCAGTTCAAATTGTTATTTGGTCATGATGACAGAGTCTCACATTTCCTGCTTTCACATGCACACAACTTTATTATGCTAACTTAAACGCCCATACTAACAGTGTGCTGTTTTGTTTTGTTTTGTTTGTTGTTGTTTTTTTTTAACACTCAGTTATTCAGATATTTCTAATAGTGAAATGAAGAGGAGCAACCGACATTTGGGCCCAATTCTGTCTCTTGTGACTGTAAACAACAAAATAATCAAGTTTGACTTGTTTAAACAATACTTCCTGTTACTCAGATATGATGAACACACCAGTGTCTTTTCATTAATCTGCCAATTTGTGTACAATATTCCAGTGTGAACCGTTTTTGGGCTCATGCTCAGAGCAGGTTCGTCTGGTTTGACGATAGAGATCTCAAGAGGAAAACGTTGGAGTAAACACCCCCTTCGTCAGTCACACAGATACTAACAACAAGTTTGTGACAGACGCGACCTGACTTTAGCAACTGACTGTAGTGATTTCAGATCTCTTTTACTACACTGGAAGGAGCCTGTACACTGCTTGTTCTTTTATTGTTAGGGCAATGATTTAATATGATCCACACTTATTCTCTCAATGGAAACACAGGTGAGGAACAACAGAGTTGATTAATTTTGTTAACAATATTTTTATCTATGATTTTTTTGAAACAATACCTTTCATGTACTAGATTTAAACCTGCAGTTGCTCTCCTCCAACTCCAATTCTATGAGTACGCAGAAATAAAATAAGGGTTTGCTTTATATTGAAAATAATCCTTGTATTCATATCATTGTAAACAGCTCATATTAAATGATGAAACATATGACAAATAAATGAAAGTTTCTAATCTTCTAAATTGCAGCAATTAGTTTAGCTTCAATATTTTTGAAGCTTTTTTTAAAAAAAAAAAAAATTCCAAGTGTGAGCACATGTATACTGATGTGATGGTTTAAACTATACTAATGGAAACTGGGGAATAAAGGAGGACATTGATGACATTTCAGAGTGTCATATCAATGGTATGTTGTCTCAGAAAGAGGAGTTAGAGAAGGTTAACTTCAGTGAGGCAAGTACAAACATATGATATTTGGTCAGAAATGTTTGACTATCATCAGTCAAGTTGATGTGACCTTGAAACAGTGAGGCATTGTTTCACCACGGCATTTCAGGTTTAGAGGTGTGTTGTAGTGTTGTGTAGTGTTGTATCATGTTTCTGATTTTAGAGGGGTCAGAAACAGCTAAATATTAAACATTAGCTATGATCATCAATTGGAATATGATTGTCATAATTTACTGTTGGTTGTGTTCTTAGGCAGACGCAGACATGGCACACGGAGGGATCCCAAAGGAGGAAGGCAAAGAGTCCAACGAGATCACAGAAACGGAGAAACAGTTCCTCAAAGACCTCTACGTTTTCATGAAGAAGAGAGATACACCCATAGAGAGGATCCCAAATCTGGGCTTCAAGCAAAGTACTTACAAATAATATTTATCTTATCACAGTTTGCATGAGCAAAACTCTAATTTCCAGATTTTGTTTTACAATTATATGGTATTTTGAATTAATCTGCCAACTAATATATATAGGCTAATATATATATATATATATATGGGATACATTAGTGTTAGCAATTTTGATTTTAAACGATTAATTGAGTGACTGATTAACAGAAAATAACTTAGAACTGTTTAATAATAAATCTATGAAACATTTTTTTTGGCATAAAGAGAAAATAATCTACAGATTAACTGATGACAATTTTAATTCATTTAAACTGTTTTACCTTCTCATAATAAAATGTATTTGAATATGTATATTTTCTTTATTTTTCAGTTGACCTATTCTTGATGTTCAAGACTGTTGGAGACTTGGGCGGCTATCATCAAGTAACCAAATATGTCCAAATTATTCTGATTACTATTATTATCAGTTGAAGCAATATTAACTTAACTTCTTACACTGAAAAGTGCTAATCTAGAGTACACAAAGGCAAATCTAGGGAGTTGCATTGCAAGTGAGCTTTGGCCAAAATGCTGTGACACGTGGCGTGGGCTCATGCCATGTGCTTGTCACTATACGAACAAATAGAAAATAAAATTGAATATCCTGCAATCTTCCAGGTGACTGCTCAGCAGCTGTGGAAGCAAGTGTACAACGCTCTTGGAGGAAATCCTCGGAGCACAAGTGCAGCCACCTGCACCCGCAGACACTATGAGAAGTGAGTTGAACAATGCATGTGTGTTTGTCAGGCTGGGAGTGGATGGTATGTTCCTGTGATGGTCTAATCTGATCAATGTTTTTTTGTTCAGGCTGCTTCTGCCATACGAATGTCACATAAAAGGCATATCGATGAAAATCTTGCCTCACCATCAGCCAAAGCACTATGCCAACTACAGCAAAGATGATGAAGATGGACAAAGGCCAGCTAAACGTAAACTGTTATCAATACCTCTGCATCAGGTTGGTATTATTTTGCACTCAAAAAAGATAAGAAGAACATAGCAAAGATTCTAAACTGTTTTGTATTCCTCATGACTGCACAAACAGAGGCAAAAACACAAACTTAGACTGACATGATATACTTGAAGTGGCTGGTTTATAAATACATATACTGGTAATGTAAGATAAATTATCCTTATTTAAGATATATTCTTGTGAATAATCAGGTTCTGATGCAACAAAAACTTAATTCCTACCCCATATTTCCGGTTAGCTAAACCTTTATGTTTTGCAGTACACTGAACAATACATTAAAGCACAATATAATTATTTTCTTTCTTGACAAGAGTTTGATGAGAAGATCAATATCCCTTTCAAAGCCTGGGTGGTACATATGTAGCTGAAGCCAGTTTGCCTAGCTTGGAATAAAGACTGAACAGGACACGAAACAATTAACCTGATTCTCAAAGGTAACAAAATCCACCTACCAGAACTCCCGAAGTTTGCTATTTGTGCAAAAGACAATTCAACTTCCTGGAGTCTCTGCTGAATGCCTGGCAACTCCCACTCCAGTAATTACCAATAAAACTAAGCAAAACCACACCTGTTGTTTTTAATATTTGTTGGTACAGATTAATCGGACAAAATGTAACTTGTTAACTAGTGAGTTCTAGAGTTGACTGAAGATGAATTTTGTTACCTTTGGACAGAGCCGGCGTAGCTGCTAACCTCTTTGCCAGTCTTGCTACACTAAGCTGAGCAACTGCTGACTGTATTTCATATTTAGTGTACAAACTTGAGATTGGTGTCAATCTTCTCTTCTAACTCTGCAAAAAAAGCGAATAAACATATTCCTTTAAATTTCAAACTAATCCTTCGACCTCTGAATGACCACTTTTCTTTCCAACAGAACCTGCATACCCTTGGATCAGACCGACATGGAAATGCCTTCCCTCTGCCGCTCCACTACTCTCACTACTATCACCCAAGCCCTGCAGTTCTCCCTGTATCTCCTCCCTATGTCCCTATCGCTTCCTCAGTGTTAACACCACACAGCCCCGCTGCCCCCCAGATGCAGTTTTCTTTCGATCCATACCGAACAGAGAGGGTTAAGGAGCCACTGGAGCACTTGCGGTACCTGGCAGAACGGTACAAGACTTCGTCTGGATTGACTGAGCCTCTCAACCTCAGTGTTAAAGCGTCAAGACGGGAATCCATCAGCAACCCTGCCTCATCGTTTGCCCCACCTTCATCCAGCAAAAACCCAAAGTTTTTGAATAAACCGTCCCCTCTGTATGCTGCTCGTTGCCCACAAGTGGTGAAGAATGACGGACATGAGACACAAGATGGTGAGACATGTTTAGCTGACAAACCAAATTCATATTCTGTGAAGGCCAGGGAGGCATATGCCTTTGATGCCAAAGCTATGACAGCCTCAAGCAGCCCCACATACGATTTTGCTTCGGCACTTGGAATAGATAAAAGTGCCACCACAAGGGCCCAAAATCCCAGCTCTCCAAAAACAGACTTCACAGTGCAGCCAAGAGGAGAGAGAAGTGGGGGTCCAGAAGTAAAGGAGCTCAATCTCAGCCAAATACTGCCCGGTATCCCTCGAGAGAATGAGAGGGGCGAAATGGAAATTGAGTTACCACTGTCTGTGTTTCATAACTGGCTAAGGCTGTGTAGGTCTTCAGCTACAGCGCGTGGGGACAAGGAGCTATCGTCTCTTCTGACTCTGGAAGAACACTCAGGACAAAGGAATTGTTCTGACACAGATGTCCTCCATACCAACCTGACATTTCGCATGAATCCCCAACACCTGAGCTCAGTCGCAGAGGATCTAAGGCTGAGGCAGAGGAATTTGTTAAGCCCCACATCAAGCATCCAGACAAGCGGCTATCACTGCAGTACTAGCCAGTATCCTTTCACCAGCTGCAAGCCTTTGCCTCCGGGTGGTATTCTAAAAAATGCAGGAAGCCAGGATGTCTGTCTGTTTGATCAGCAGGATGTAAATAAGTCTTACACCTCCAAACCCTCAAATAGCTGGGGTGCATATGAGCAAGAGACACCCATAAAAGTGAAAACTGACTCTAATCCCCGCACAGTTCAGCAGAACTTTGCAGCCGCTAAAGAAGAGACAGTCCAGGGAGGGAAGGAGGACTCAGAGACGGATCCCTCAGCTGTGCTAATGATGAACTCCAGCTCCACTCCTCTGCTGCACCTCACCACTGAGGAGGTGATAAAGCTGAAGAAAATCATCTCAAGCTCATTGTGAAGATCAGTTCAGTTAATTACACTCAGACTCCAACACCCCATTAAGGCTGTATATAATTAAAATATATATTTTTATATTGTATTTTTTTAACATGATAATTTTAATGGATAATAATTCATTCATATCAGGAGTATAGCTTGATTTAATGACAATGTGCTCCGCTGACTGTTGTAGGTTTTTCTGTACAGTAATATTACTTGTATAATACATGTAATACAATTCACCTAATTATAATGTACATCCAAATAAACTGAATCCATTCAAAAAGTTAATTACATTTTATGAATCTTATCAATCTTTTCGTAGCATAGAGTTACTGCATATTTATGCCATTGTAGAAAAGAAAAACTAACTTGTACTTTAGTAGTTCAGTAAGTGTCCAGTTAAAGAGAGAGAGAGAAAGTCCACTTCTTTTCTTTTATATTCAAGACAAAAGTCAAAGTTAAAAGAAGATGCCTCAGCTATGCTTTTACAAGCTTTGTGTTTATTTGTCTGAATGCATGACGCCAGTCTACTATTATGTTATTGTCATGGCTATAATTATTTTCACCTTCAATACATTATGTGTGACAGCATGGAATTAGAACTGACACTCCCTTCATTGTAACTTTAGACACTGATTGTGTGTAAATTGCACACTGACATCATAAAAGTCCTGTGATATCTGTTATGGCTCATTGTCCAGAAAATGCATACCATTTGAAGAGGACTTCAAACCTTAAGCAATTTGGATTTGTTTTGTTCACTTATTTACACGATTGTTATCATGTTGAAAACATTGCTAAGGTTTTAAAAAGCCAGAAAAAACTGACAGAGGAGATTGTGAGAAATCCGGCATGAACATGTTTAAGCAAGTATTTTACTGTTCTTTCTCAGCAGATTATTGCTTAACTTAGAGGTCTCTTTGTCTGTGTGTGCAGTCAATTTTTCAAACGTCCTATGCTTTTGGTTATCAAAAGACAAGAAAAACAAAAACCCCAAAAAACTTGTGTTCTTTGTTACAATTTAACACATTTTAATTCTGCAAGTCACTGAAGGATTTACTGGGCTTAGTACGGGCTTCAGACCTTCATTCATGTCTAGTAAGGCATCAGGCCTTTTACCAACAACCTGGTTGTGTGTTGCAAATATTGCCTTGTCAAGCTTGAAAAGCAGACACTGAAATTGGAATTCATGCTGTTGTAAGGCTGAGTGTCAAGAGTTTCAAGACCTAAATTATTGTCTCAGTACAAGTTAAATAATATTACTCTGAGCAATATTATCTATACATTTATGTGGCATAATCTACGCATTCACGTAGATTATTTTGGTGTTTGGAGTTGCAGAGTTTTGGAGATATTCGCAGTAGAGATGTCAGGTTTCTCTAGAATATAATGGAATTAGACAGCACTTATCTTGACTCAAAAAAATTACATTTAAAACACACAACACCACTCTCTTAAAAAAATATTTTCTTTCTCTATGACCACAAAGAAGGAAGTACACATCTATCTGTGTATGAGAGACTACTTAACTAAGCTAGCCAGTGAGGAGATTAATGTTTACAAACCCCTTATCAATGACCACATGCAAGTCTACAGATACCAGATGCAATGAAATTCCCTCCAGTTCATGATCTAATGCATTCCCAAGAATGGGTCGGATGTACGGAGAAAGAAAACCCAAAAACATAATACCTCTGGCAACTCTCACCAGCTCAGAGGCATGAGAATGACTTACTCATTTATCAAAATAGTTGCCAATTCACTCTCTGTCATTCAGCTAAATGATTATTCCATTAAGTCCTCAATTTATACCAAAACATTATATTCTATCACCGCTCTTCAGTTCTTGCTTTGTGTGCAAATCAGTCTTTATCTGTAAAATAACACTTAACCGAAGCAGTCAAGGAAATGGTGTAAAAAGTACAGTGTTTCTATCTGAACTGTGGTGTGTAGTACAAATACAGTTACCTCAAATTTGCAGTTAAGTAGGCTACAGAAGTGTTTTTATGTACTTCCATCATTTCACTACCGTACTGGGCTTAATTTTTATGTTGGTTATGGACTGAAGATTCAGAAGGTTTGCCAAACTTGAACAACTTGATTTTTAACTCTTAATTGCTTTGCTCTTGCTCTAGTTTACAGTGATGTTCCTGTGTGTGTGTGTGTGTGTGTGTGTGTGTGTCAGCCAAGCCCCAGAAGGTCACGTTTAGTTTACCGGCTTTAAATGGCTTCCAGGAGGTGTGACCATATGGCAAGAACCCAGTGATGAACAAGGGATGCTGTTAGACTGAAAAAGGTTTTCTTCTGGGAATATCTGGATCATGACTCAACAGATCGGTAGCAGGACAGACTGCTTCTGTGGTTTCAGTATGAAAGTCTGGCTGTCACAGAAAGCTAAACAACTGAATTGATCATAGTTGAAAATATTGATATTTTATTGCAACATAGATGCGAACAAACCTTTAAGGGCATCACAAAAGATAAAATGCTTGTATTAGCAAACTTTTACTCATGTGTTGTCTATCATATGCTTGAGACTCTAATGAGCAAAACCTTAGCCACAGTATAGCCTCCAGGTTGTCATTATAGGCGTCTTTCAAAATGATCAATCGATAATCATCATCAGTGTACTTAATGGTCGACAGAATAGTAAAATAGAAGCTGGTATCGGCATCTGATGATTTGGTAATGAGGCACAGCGATCTTTCAACACAATTACTTAATTGGTAAACACACCTTTAAATGGTGTATGGTGTAAACAGTAACCGACAAATCCTGTTTAGTATGTCTATAACATTCATACAAGAGAGGTAGAACATTGCGTAGAAAGATGTGTCCCATATTTGATTTGGAAACAGCACCATTTTTCGTGTCCGTATCCATTTCATCGACCAGGTGTGGTAAGCACAAATGGACAGAATAAGGACAGGTCCAACTCCTCCAGCGCAGCTGTGCCAGTCAGTCAACTGCAAAAAAGAGAGAGAGAAAATAAATAGGAATATCAAAATAGATTTTATTTGTTTGTGACTCATACGCGTCACAAATAACAACTTGCTTTGACAAACACGCACACATCACACCGTCCTGACAGGTGAAACTATTTATGCAAGTATCTGCTAAAACCACAGCTTGTATTTCAGCTCTGGAAATGACTGGAATGAGGATACGGTCCAAGAGCATGCACAAAACATTATTTGCTAGATCAAATCACAAGAATTGATAGTAATAAAGTACATCATTATTCTGGTAAGCAGCAGTCACCTCTAGACAGGAGGAAATATATTTTTCTTACTTACTACTACTACTACTACTTACTGCATTTGTATTAGAATTTATGCCCTGTAATCAAACTTGTACATGTCTCAACATCGAGGCTGACCAAATGGGGGAGAAGAGCCTTAAGCTGTAGCCAAAAACGATTCATGTGTGGGATTTTTCACATCTAAAAGGGAAACTGAAGTGAAGAAAAGCTAAATACAATAAAACCAAACAGGTTGGATGGCAGGGGTGAGAGGAAGATTGGCTGACGGCATCTAGCGGCATCTAGCCAGACCAGGTGAGCTGAATCTTCCCGAAGACCTGACTCCACCCAGTGAGTGCCACACTGAGCTGCTGAGACAAGGTTAACTAACATAGTAGGAAGAATCAGCGATAAACACAAACCAACAAAATTCCCACAAAGAATTAATCAAGATGGTTACTTTGATCCTGAATGATCCCCAATTCACAAGGTCAAGTGGAAAACACAGCTTTAAAGTTAAATAAAGTAATTTAGCCAGACTAGCATACAGTCAGTGGTGGCAAGTGAACAAAGTGAAGCGAAGAAATGAAAGAAAACAATAGCTGCAATAAAACCAAACAGGTATGTCACTATCCAGTCTGAGCAGTACATCCGCCATGCACCATCTTGGATTGCAAGGTACAGAAACACCATTTGAGCAAACCACAAACAATATCTCCATGTAGGTTCTCAGTCATCTGGATCGTGGTAGTTGGTCCCTCTGTGGTGGGGTTGTCTGAGAAACGCAGAAGGATTTTCTCAAAGCACAACATCTGGACACACTTTAATCCCAGCAACACCCTCACACAAAGACTGGTCCATCCTAAAAACACCTACAGACAAACTGAATACGTGATATATGCGTTAAAATGCAGTGAGGAGTGCTCAGACCTTTACATCGAGGAAAACAAACAACCACTCCACGGATGCATGGCACAGCACAGGAGAATCAGCTCATCTGGACAAGACTCAGCTGTATATCCGCATCTCAAGGATAAGGGACACACCTTTGAGGACTCATATGTTCACATTTTAGACAAAGAAGATCAATGGTTCGAGAGAGGTGTGGAAGAGGTCATCTACGCCCAGATAGAACATCCATCTTTGACCAGAGGTGATGGCTTATTACACCAACTTTCAGCCACCTATAGTGCATCTTAGAGATCCCTCCCCATTAACCCCCATTTGCACAATCCCTCATGTGACCCTAACCATTCACATGATGGAGTGAGACAAGACTCACTAAGGAGTCACACCTTGGCTCATGTGACCATAACGACTCACATGATGGAACGAAGTGTCAACGACCCTCAAGACCACCTCCAAGAAGACAACTAAATAGGTGGACTTCCCTTTAATCTCAGAACTGAAGAAGCCTTTCGGATGAGAGGTGAAACATCTTCAGCAGCCTAAAGCTATCCGCACTTCACATACAACATTATTATATAAACTTTCATGTCAGTAAATCCCTTTTGAATTGAACTGAGTTAATCGGAAAAAAAGGGCCATGCTTAAACAGGCAACCACGCACCATGGGTTCACAACAGTTCAGAGTGTGGTTTGTCCCAGTACCCAGCTATCCAATAAAGCAGATGTGCTCAGGCATGTGCCACTCTGATTGAGCTGCTATTCATATGGGCCAGTGACAGGGCGCCTGCAGGTAAGGAGGGAGAGCCTGTTGGTTACAGCCAGGCCTTTATGAACTGTGAATACCAGGATCAGGAGTTCCCAGCTGGTGCTAAGGACCATCTACCCAACCCACCAGTTATCTGAAAAACAACTAGGCAAAAGACAGAGTAGCAGGGCAGGACAGGTGCTGTCAGGGGTGTTGATTACAAAGCATTTTATATTACAGCGTTTTGGCTTTATTTCAAATGCAACAGCCATACAGCATGATTAGCCTACTTGTACCGTCTCATAAACAACTTCAAGATCAATAGAAAAATGTTTTAATGATTGTTATTATCTCGGCAGGTTATATTCTAAGTCTTAAATATAAATTCATCCCAAGTGACAGATAATTTTCCAATTTCTCTACTTTCCTCTCTATACTTTCTCTAATTTCAAAGAAATTAGATCTGCTGGACTCTGCAAATAAGAAGAAAAATCGCAGCCAGACATCCAACAAGCATCTAACTGGTGTCCAAACAGTTGCTACAGACAATATGGTCAAGCATACAATACAGAGAGAGGTCTGACTCATAGTTTACTAGAAAAAGAACATTCACACATGAGGAATTCAACATTTCACAAAGCCAGCATTGAAAAAACAGGACCCAGTTAGTTTGTAACATCACATATATCAACTATCTGTCTCCAGCAGAACCTGTTCTCTATAGAATGTCTTTTGACCAGTCTTTGACCAGGCTTTTCTCTGTACACAAGGCATGACACCCCTGAACAATATCTTCAACATTTGACACTCAGGTGCATTATGTGCAGACTTAAACCTGTAACTCTGACTGTTTGCCATTCTAATAAGTCAGATTATCTGGAAAACATTCAGTGTTTGATGACATACCCCACATTGTATATGAGGCTATTATGTCTTTGAAACAAAGAGGTATTTATCTCGCTTAGCTGTGGTGTCACATCATGCCACTGCTGACCTCAATAGTTTCATGGAAGAAACAGTTTGCGGCCTGTGTCATTGTTTGCTGTTGGGTTTTTTTAATAGCTGTAGTATAATGACTGATTAAATTGACTAAACATGAAATTTGTCCCAATGACTTGTTACTTGCTCATCAAGCCTGAGTCACACACCTCTGGCAAAAGAAGAAATTCCTGTAATTGTGACGTGATTTCACATAGTAATTACCAAGGGTGACCAATCAGGATTCTTTGGGCCAATCTCATATTGTTGGAAGGCATATTGGACGATGTCAATCACAGATCAAAATGTTGTTTGTTTTTTACTTCATTAACATCTATAGTTATTAGTGGCATAATAAAAACACCACTATTTAACAGCGCTTAAAGAAACTGTCTCCTGTGTTTATCTGATCAGTTTTTCTGACTGGCCTTTACAGAATTCACCAAAGCGACCAAACTATGTAGAACAAATACCATTCAATAATGATCAATGGCTGATCAATTAGAGCACCATTACATACTCATATACCCACATTCAGCAGTATACCGAACACCCTGGACCCCATGCAGTATGCCTACCAGGCCAACAGGACCATTTCAGGTGCCATCACTGCTGTCCTATCATATTGCCGGCTCTTGCTACCTCAGCAGAGCCACAAACATTGTCAGGGACCCGTTCCACCCCCTGGCTGGCGCTACAGAGCCCACAAAACACGCACAAACAGGCTCAGGGACAGCTTTTTCCCCAGAGCCATCAGTGCTCTGAACACAAGTAAATGACTCAAACAAAAATCAGAGCCCGCGAAATACAAATTATACAAAATGTAATCCATTTCACACATGTGAAATAGACTGTAACAAAAGTGCAATACCACTGTGACACTGTGAAATACAATATTCTTATGTGCAATTACACTACTAACATTGAAAATGTATTTCTTTATTCCATTTATAGTATTATATTTCTATTTAGTATTTTATTTTCTATTTATTTTACTCTTTTTGGACTAACTTTAATAGTTTTATATTGTGATGCAAACACCAAACAGAGCAGCGTGCCCAAATTTTGTTGTATTCCCAGGTATATAATGACAATAAAGGTCTTTCTGATTCTAATTCTGATTCGCACAACTGCATAATTGCACAAACACGACTGACTGCACATACAGCCATTGGTCTATGTACGCAGTTTATTGGCAGCCAGTTAGAGGTTTTTATATTTTTACACTTTTAAAATTGTCTCTTTTGCTTTTTACTTTATTATTTTTATTTCTGTTTATCTTGGCATTCAGTGTGGACAGCAAAGGAAAAATTTCACTGTACAGGGAAACATGTTTCTCTCTGTGCATATAACAATAAACACTTTGACTTGACTTGATAAAACAGGCTGAAACAGCATTCAAAGTGCAATACTTAAAGACTTACCGTACAATATCTTAAATCTGAGGAAACTGTCACATAAGAATTCATCTCTCACATATCTATCCCCTTTGTTGACATTTGAAATGTTGATTGAAAAATATGTATAGAAAAACAACCATGCTTATCTTATCATGCTTATGCTTTTTCACTCAACACTTTTTGTCAGTCTGGGAGGGACACATTTTTGTTCTTCTGTTCATGTTTTGGAGTCAGTGTTACGTTATATAGTGTTGCAGTGCTTCTAGTTACAGTGCAAGCCTTGTTGCGTTATCACAATAAACAAGTGTTATTGTGAGCATTAGGGGAGGGTTTTATATTGAATAAAGGAGGAAATCTATCATACTGGCCAAGTTGTGCAGATGTAGAAAGGTGAACGGTGGGAGGAGTGTTTGCTGTAGCAGAAAGCCTACCTTTCCTTGTAGTAGGAAGAGAGCAAAGTACGGATCTCATCAGATAAATCGGGAAGCACGAGACCCTCCCTGGGGGAGGAGGGTGTTACTGGAAAAAGAAGAGGCAGAAAAAAGTCACTTATCTTGTAATGTCAAAGATATCAAAATCTCAGGCCAGTTGCCAATATGCTGGCATTTTCTCATTTTCCCAAACCACAGATTCGTTAAATTCATACATGTCATTTGTATCCCACGCACAGTACAAAGTTTCAACATATCAGATATGAAATGTACTCTAGAGAAAATATTCAAAACATCTCCTTTTGTGACAGGAAATGGTTTTCCCCAAGTTGGTTAGTACATGATGGGAATGTGGCATAACATTTTTATTTCCGTTACTGCAATATTTTGTCCTCTCTTCCTTCTAAGGGTTTTCTTGTCTTTTTTACCTGCAGTCTGTCTGTTCAAAGGAAAGGAATGCTCTTTAAAAAGGAACACTTTGTCATTTTAACAGCACATCCACATTTAAGATGCTAACCTATTTGTTCTCCTTGGTTGTGTATAGCTTAGGTGTATATTTTCTGATCAGCATGACTGATGTCTTTGTCAGCAAGTATTGGTGGTAATACACCTATTCACAGTATCTTGCCTGTTCTTCCAGGCCATTGTTGGGCAACATTATTTATCTCTCTCACATCCTGCTATTTACACAAACCGGCTTGTCAACTTTTAGGCCAAGAGTCTCTACAACTTTCCACAGATAAAGACAAAGCATGTACAAACGAGGCATCATATTTCACCTTTCATTATATTGTCAGAACTCCTGGCATGGAGAGACAGATGTGTAAGTAGACCGTGACAATCTCATCATCTATGAATTTGTACCTTTGCAAGTTTTAGTCGCTGAACTACAAATCGTGTTACATGCTTTGGAGCTAAAGATTTTTACATATTCTATCCTCCTCTTTGAGACAGCCGTTCATTTCCTTTAATTTCTACATGAAATCTATTAGCTAACTCATGAAACTTGCTTGAGTTGTGATAGTCATCTTTCGTATTTTGCGTTGTGGTTTTATGAGCCAGAACTTAACTGTTTTGGTTCACCTTCATTTCTTTCATCAGCATAGATTTTGGCAGCAGCATGCATCTGTTCTGGGTGACTAAACGGCAAAAATCTACCCTACCCAGAAGACGAAGTTACACTTGTTAACAAGTTCATCATATCTAAAATATCTATGTAAAAGTGATATCACATTTACAGCTTGTTCCTGCTGCCCCAAAGTGGCCAAAAATGTTAGTTAAAGCTAAAATTTATTTAAAAGTTTTTAACTCTTTAATATAACACATATGACACAAATAGAAACCGACTGGTCTTTTGTTGTGATGGATTACTTTTGCAAGATTCAAGAGTCTGAAAAGATGAAAAGGAAGGTGTGAAATTGGCATATAAAAAACATTAAAATTAAAAATGATGAGTGTGAAGGAGCTGACAGGGAGTAAACCAGCAAAACCACTGATTAGGCCCTTGAAAGCTTCCACTTGCGTTACACTACCCATTTCATGGTATAGCGACCCCTGCTTCACTGTGGTGGGCTTCCTGGAGCTCAGCATTTCAATCTTCATGAGGTGATCACAACACTGCTTCCACTGGCCTGCAAGAAATAGCAGAAGCAACTATTTTTTTTAAAGCACATGGAATTACCATCCATCTGGTAGATTTACTATGAGCAATTGTCAGCAATTAACAGTAGTTGGTGAGCCGGCGCTATCTCAGTACAGCCCGACAAAGTGTCACAATGAATACAATATAGAAATATCTATACCACATACCCGTCTAACCAGGCTAACACTAACTCTACATCCAGTAGTCAGACTAGTCTTTCCATGTGTGCTCACTAATCAAGTATAAATCTTGAAGGCCTAATTATTAAAATATTCATGCTGTAATTATACAAATTATACATTTGCTGTGCTGGTGTCTTTGTATTAAATATGTGCTCCTGCAGCTCCTGCAGCTCCTGCAGTTATCCATTATGGACAATCCTGACCCCTCTCTCCACCATCTACTGTGCAGACAGTAGAGCTCTTTCTGTAAGCCGGCTGGTCTGGTTCAGCCTTCCTTAGGCAAGGAAAAATACAGGAAATCTTCCCTGCCAAGGCAGTATCTGTCTGCCACACCTCACCTCTGTCTAAATGAGAAATCTCAGAACTCTCAGATTTATAATTTCCTTGTCATCCAAACTCCAACACTGGTCATGTTGAATTTGCATATATTTATACTCCTGCTATGGAAGCCCATTACTGACAGTGTGATTCAAAGAAGATCCTGTATGTCTCTAAGATTCTGTGGGAAACTTCCTCCAAATAATGATTTACTTATCTCAAAATAATGACTTATATCTCAAGTATCTCAAAATCAGAGTTTTTTTTTTTTCTTTTTCAAAATAATGATGCGGTATGTCCCAAGAATGAGGTTTTTCGAAGCAAAGACATGCTTCCGTCAAAATAATAATGTGGTCTAAAATAATGTCATGAAATAAAATAATAATTATCATTAAAATGCAGAAATAACCTCTCCAATTAAAAATGAATTCAAGTTAACAAGCACTATAAAGAGAGAGAAGATACATGGCGTATCTTAATCCTCATAAATGCACTGAGGTATGAAAAAGCTACAAAAATAACAAAGACATGCATCGTATCTATTGCATGTTGCACCACCAGGATGCAAGACACACCCTTAGTGAAGGCACTTAAAGAAATAAGAGAAATGAATGAAACAAATGAGCATGAATCTTGAAAGTCTTGAAGATCTCTTTTCCCCACTTACTTAATCAAAGGTTCAGAGTGGGGCTCTAAACATTAGCTAAATTAAATTATCTAAATTAAAAATTATCATCTGAGCTGGATACAGAGTAGTTCAGAAAAGTAAACTGCTCAACTGAAAGTTGATAGTAAATATTCCACCTACTTCCTCTTAGAAGCACTTACAAGGGACAAAAATCAAATTGCTGTTACACAGCTATTATACCACACTGGATTGACACATTTGGCTTACACAGTCATATGTGTTTCACAGCACTGAAACGCTTGAAACAAATGTTGAACATATTTGTCTCTGACATAGACACAGGCTTTTACATCTTCTATGTATTTTAATAATACTGTCAGAGAACATGCAGTATGTACATGCATGCATGTTATTGCCGCACACAAAAGAGTAATAATATGCAGAGTGAGAAATCCACATGGTTCTGACTGGAACATTAAGAAACCCCACTGTCCCTGACATTTGGCTCATTTCTGCTGTGTTGTCTGTTAGCTTGGCTGTATATTCATACTCCAACACAGTGGAGACTGGTTTCAGAATCTTCATTATTGCCACTCAAGGACATTATTTTATTTTGCTCATGTTTAGAAGATGAGGAAGTACACTGCAATGAACTTCTTTATCTCAGACATACAGACAGACAGATAAATATTTCCTTGTGACGCCCTAATCCTAAAATGGCAGGTCTCACAGGTGTTACAAACGTCATAAAAGAATGCTGTTTCGCAGGTATCAGCAGCTATATTTTGTGTCCCTTTGAAATGCACACTCAAAGCCTGATAAACACCTCATCTAACAATTTCCAGGTATGGAGACTTGAGTTTGTATAAAAGACTGTATAAAACATGGATGTTGTCTCTGTGAAGTCAACCACAGGTTTCTGAAGAGCCAGTGAGGTGGCTCCAGCTGTTCTTATCTTGACAGTGCCTGACTCCACATACCCTAACTGTAAGATAATCTGAAAATGGGCAAAAATAGCAGACAGTCTGTCAGTACAACTAGTCACACAGTAATCCATATTATTTCTCTGGCATTTGCATGAAATATTCTCCAAAAAGGCACCAACACCGCAAACACGGCCAACACACAGCTCGCTAGCTGCGAACTCAAGGCAGCCAGATTCTTTATTATGTATAATTTTAAGCATTAATATGATTCAAACCGCTGAATAACTTAACCCCGTGTCTAAGGTGAGTCTTAATGAGAACAGACAAGCTCTAAAGCATACTGTGCTCAATCATTTCTTCTACTCTAAATGGGACAATAATTTGTATAATTAACATCATTATGTGCTGCAGAAGACTTGAGTCTTGGCGTTGGGACAGGGATTCCCCCTACTGGTCATTACAGTACATACCAAACTGGCTCCACTTCTCATGAAGCCTTGTTCATACTTTATGTATACAAAATAATTCTAACGATGTCAAAATTGCCAAAATCTGAAGAAAATTAAGAAAAGTGGCAAATGTATTGTACATTACATTTGTTTTTATAGGACCTCCTAAAGAAGAATGTTTGTTTGCTAAATATGAAGCTGCAGCCAACAGCCAATTAGCTTAGGTCAGCAAAATTTGTTTGCTATGCTATTTGTTTGCTATGCTGTGCTTTGGTATTGGTACACAATAAACAAGCAATATCTTTGTTAAATATCTTAAAAAGCTGTTTTCAAATTTCATGAAAATTTGATGGAAAATCAGAACCAAGAACAGAAAGAGTGAATTGAAAGTGGATCAAGGTGGATATGCAGGATCTCATGATCCATTGTGCTGTGCCTCGCATGTCTATTTTGATGCACAACTGTCATTGATTTTATTGTGTACACACCCTGTTCTTGTCAGTTTTCCAACACATTTTAATTAATGGTGACACTACAGCAGTTATTTTTTCCCCTTGGCTCCCAGCCTAAATTAACATCTCTTCAAGATGTTTCACAAGAAAACTTCATACCTTTCTTAAGGCTGTTAAAATACTGTATAGGGTCAGCAGTTTTGCTATTAGCTAGAGACTGAAGGGGTTACATTATCAATTCAGGCCTCACTCATGTTATAGACGTGCTCCCAGAGGGCCTCAGTCCAGTGCTGCGTGTCTTCAGGTGTGTGCGTGGACAGCGTGTAGGTCACGTCCTCTTCTTGATGCTGGGTACTGATGTATATGCTCTGGCAGTTTACAGGATCCCTCTCTGACACACAGATGAGGGTATCCTGACAGAAATACACACACAAACATAATCATTTCCACATCAAATTACTCAGGTAATTGTTTTGGATTTTGCTTGATTAAACATCCGCACAGCCAAGACATTACAGGTAGCCAAGATGCCACTGTAGACACTGAGATATTAAAGATGACGTGTATTGACAGAATAATATAGCAGTTTCAACTGCAGTTTGACAGACGCTCAGAGTGAATTTGCTGCAGGCAAAAACTTGTTTTCACATGTACAAAGGTCCTCCACTATTGGATTTTTTTGTGTATAATAAAGTGTAAGTCTAAAAAAGTCATGCCCTGTCTTTATATCTGTGGTATCATGGTTAAAAAATTTGTAAAATGCAATAGGGTTTTACTTAGATTTTACATTGTTTTCAATTCTCGACGTTATACATCTAACAGATGAATGAATCTGGTTAAAACTGCACAAAATACTCCAATCTGCAGATGCTCACCACAACATCAGGCTTCCTTTCCTAGGACATTTTTCATTAATTCACCAGTGCACTCTGGTGGTCTTGGCATGTCATTGTAATCAATGTGGACAAAACCATAAATGAATACATCAATTTATCCACTATTTTGCTCATTTAGAACCAAACCTTTTTGATGGGGATTACAAGTAATGGTTTGTTCTCAGACTCCAGGTCATCTTCACTTTGATAGCAGAGAAGACTTTGTCCCCTGAGGACGCCGTGGACATTTTGCCAGCAATTAAGGTCCTCTTCAAGCTGAATGAGAGCAGGGTAAAGAGATACAGTGAATGATAATGTGATAATGCGGGGAAAAAAACCACACAGGATAATAGATGAGATTTTAGTCACCTTAACCTTGAGTTGGCCACTTCTAACTGGCTGAATCATGCACAGAGGCTGAGCAACCAGGCGGCAGCACATATTGCCATACAGAGGCAACCAGAATGTACTATCCTCTGCAAGAAAGAAGAGATCAAGGATCAGGGGAGAGGAGAAGAGAAGAGACAAGAAGAAAAGCGGAAAGGACTTATAACTCACCAGTTGCTGCTAATGACAAATCATGCGTCTTGAAACCCTCCTGGACATGTTCAATTCTCAGTGTTGTGTGAGCCAGCAGGTTATATTTAGGCCCCCTTCAGATAGACAGAATCAGGTAAAATCAGTCTCCATTTTTCAGGGTGCCACTCAGTTAAAAACTATTTTCCATTAGGTCTAGTGTGTGCTTTGGGAAGAATCGTCATCCTCACAGTGTAGGAGAGGAAGGCAATGACACACTTTCAGGTCCTGCATCTTCTCCACTGGAGATGGATCCACAAACGGCTGCAGACTCAAACGCAGCACGGATCTTCTTCCCAGAGGAGCGTCCCAGGGAGCCCCCCAGTCGGCTCATTCTCCTGGCTCCTAGAGCTCCAGGGGAGGAATCCTCCTCTGTAGAAGTGCTGTACAGCTCAACACGCAGCTGAAACTCAGGACCTACCTCATTGCTGCTCATACACACACACACACACACACACACAGACACATGCATGCCAGGATGCATAAAGCGACAAAAACTGAACTGCTAAAAACTGTCAAAATGGGCCACTTACAATATGACAGTGTCCTCAAAACAGATGTCAGTTAAAGTCCTGTCTACCATCACCAGGTCAGTGTCATGGATCTCTGTGCCACACTGGAACAAGCAGAACACAGCACAGCGATGTAGATCTGCAAGAAGAAAGAACAGGAATGGAAATGCAAATTAATTCTTTGTTTATTTCCTGATTTCCTGTAATGACATATACTCAGGCAAGTCAGGTACCACAGAGTGTTGACAATAAGTTCAGTCATTTCAGTGAACTTTAATAAACTTTAAAAGAACTGGACATTATGCTGACATTACGCTGAGGTTGGCAAGGTTTCCATGCAATTATAGTCTTCATTTTTTAATTTGCTGTCAGTTTACATAATCTTAAGCGAGACAATAGTACAATCAGTTCCTTTGATCGCACTATTCAGACTTACCTCCTTTGTTTTTGAAGTACTCTGAATCTTTCCACATTAGTGGGATTCGCAGGTCTACAGAGTGAAAAATTATAAAGTTAGAATTGTAAAAGTCATGTTCAAGTATTTTTTTCTGAATTTGTGATAAGTTATTTCGTTAACACATGCACCTGACAGGGCTATTTTTCCCAAACATGGCACTATATCTTCAGATGGCCTGCAGTAAAAGAAACAGATCACAGTCCAGGGGATGAACAAAAAAACACGAGCAGTGATGGAATCCAATGCAACAGCACAAATTACAGCCTCAAGAAGAATAAGAAAGAGTTGAATCTCTGCATCTCGTAAAACTGAACATCTTATGTTCCACAAAGATAATATTAGTGAATATTTCATAAAAATATATCCCCTATGTCCACCATTGCATACAAAGTGTGTGGTTGTGCTTCATACATATATGTAATGTTACACATGCATGCATTATAAACACAATAAATCATGTAAACCCTGACATCCAAAAACAAAACAAACAAACAAACAAAAAAACCCTCCAAGGATTGAAAAATCAATCTTGTCTGCCCTCTAGTGGCTGGTGGGAGGCATAGCAATGTCCACAAACAACTTGTCTGTTTACATACAATACATCTCCGAACTTCATCTGACCTGCATCCAGCTCTCTGTAGGATCTGAGCTTTCCTCATCCCCTGAAGTTGGCTGAGCAGGGCCAGAATGCGGGCATTATAGGTCAGCAGGCTCTTGGAGGCCTCCAGGGCCTGCTCTCTCCTGGAACAAGCTGCCAGCAGCTTTCTGGCCCCCTCCTGCATCCGTACCTCCCTCTCAATCTGCTTCAGCACCTCTTCATCCTGTTTGAGATAAGTGGGAAAAAGACACATTCTTTGAATCAAAACTATTGATATACTTTTGACTAAAAACAAAGAGAGATAAACAGCTTAGTGCTTGGAAGCTGGTACTGAGAATTATCTGATTTTTCAGGAAGCAAAGAAGGCAGGTGTGACAAAGCATTGGCACACGATGAGCTGGGATGATAAAGTGTTGGAGCACCGCATTTTAGCTGGGCTGTCAACCACTCTGATGAACTGTCATGAAACTTAGTATGCACCCTCCTGACTTCTGAACACCATAAGGACAGTAATGGTCCAGACTGAAATGTCTAAACAACAATTCACTTCAGTAATCCCCTGTGTTATCTAAATGACATCATCAGGTCAAAATTTGAACCTGTCCAACTAGCTTATGGCGAAATATCTGCAGGTATCATTTCGGTCAAAGCACCACTCTGCCCAAGTACAGCTGGGCTAAGATCCAGTTGTTGTTGATGATTGACAATGATAAACATGACTGCCACATTATATGACAGTAGTGACCAATATCAGCCTTTAAACTTTCAAAGACTCTGTTGATCCTCCTGCCAACAAGTTTGAAACACACTGTTACATAAGAGCCCTGGACCCATGGGGCAACAGTGTTAAATTAGTGTTACATTAATCCCTGGATATAGTCCATGTGTCACAGCCCAAAGATCAAACTGATTTCAGGTGAGCTGGTTAGATCGCAAAGAGCTGACAAGGTGTAGCTTGTTGGAATTTACTTTCAGACAATCCTGTCTTTGTCCCTGACAAAGCATTTGTTATTCTTTGTTAGGCCAGAAAAACAATACCAGGTATATAGCAATAGAAAATTCTTCTGAAGTCCATGCAGTTGACAGAATTCCACAACAGAATTATTTATTGGTAATCCACTAGCATGTTTTCTATTGAGGTTATTATCATAACTATAATTGTCATGATTATGAATACCTTTTTTGTTTATTTACACTGTGAATATGCTGTTAAGGTTTTTGACAACACAACACTTTCCCATCATTAATACAATGAATACACCCTGTTATGTATTATCTTTAGACTTGTTTATGACATAGTGTCTCTAGGTTAAGGGGATATTCTTGGGCACAGTCTTTTGAGGTTTTGCATGCATTAATAAGCCATACGAGTGAGGTCAAGTACAGCTTTAGGGATCAGATTCGATGTTATATAATTCAGTCATGTTTTCTGAGCCTAAGTCCCATTGATATGCTGTTTTCGTTGTGAAAAGATTCCATATAATTGCATAACCTGTTACTCATTCAACTGGTTTAGCCAAAAAAAACTTTAAGGGCTCAGTTGTATTGTATTACAGCAACTTTGAAATAGTTTCAAGGGCACACTGGGACACACAGATTGATCGTGATCAACTAGGCTCCGTTAGCTTTTCACAGAAACACAAACCAACATGCAAAATCCTATTTGTAAATTAACAGAACAGCTATATATAATCTACTGAGAACAAAACACAATCACATATACATTCTTGTGCTGACCCACAGTATAAAACCAGTAATGAAAGTTACTCAGAAATGGATTAAACAAAATCTTTTTCCACTAACCTGGGTGTTCTCACTCATGTTGGTCCTCTGAAGAGGTCTGCTCCACTCCCTGGGAACTCAGCGGCTCATTGAAGGGACTGACTAATCTCACAGCTGACTGAAAGAGAGTAAGAGTGAACCTGCAGACAGAGCAGTTCGTTACTCAACAGTGAGATCAAAACGGTCTTAATCCTCGGTACAAGAGGTTACAGCATGAGGGATTAGTGGAGTCTTTCATTCTGTCAGCTTTATCACATGGAGCAGTGAATGCCTATACATACAGTATCTCATTTAGGCTAAGAAATATAATAAATTAAGGGTAGCTACTCTAAAATAATTACTGTAAAACATAAACAACTAATTTTCTTAGACAAAAAATTAAGGGCCCAAAGTTTCCTGAGCTTATATAAATGTATACTGAAATGTAAAGTACATGATTGCCCATTATGATAAGCACCCAGCACACTTCTATGCGATCCAATCCTGCAACAGACTTAACTACCACTGAGAAGCTTATACAGTAGTCAAATGTTCCCTTGTTTCATAGTCACTCATTTCTAAGGTTATGATTTCAGGTTCTGTAAATTAAATGCCTTCTGTGGTGCAAACGCAGGCTTTAGCCACTGAATTTCAGTGCGTCAGTGATGATGTAAGGACTCAAAGTAGTTTGCCATGTTCTGTTCAACAAGCTGCGTTTTTAATGGCTGGAGGTGATCTGTACATTCAGTCTGTACATTTAAAATAACATGTAATTTCATAAAACAAAGGGAATGCAATTATTCTACTACTTTACAGCAAAAAATGCATCTAGATACAAGAGTGGGTTAAGTGGTGGTGAAGAAAACATTTTATTCAGATCTTACCACATTTTACTTTTAATGAACTAATGGAATATGTAAGGCAGATAATACATGATGGGTTTATTTTTCAAGTATCAAACATAACAACTGGATGCTATACAAGGACCTCTTTGGACATTCAACTCATCTACATAATACAGTTCAACAAAATGTCTTACAGAACAAATTTCCTTTAAGTCGCACTACCTCTGCTCTACATGGTGTGAACTTGCAGAATATAATGGTCTTCAAACCCTTTTACTAAAAGCCAATTTTAAGACCTCCTTTTTGTCAAATGAAAATAAAAATTTGATTCAGATCTGAATGGATGACGAAAAACTACCACAAAATACACAAACGGGGCATTAATTAGATAAAGCATTTAAAAATGCAACTGTATTATGATGATGATGATGATGGCGAAGAATCTGATTTTCCTTCCTGAGATGAAATGTCTGTTCTGTGTCATTTGTGTTCAGTGGCACAAATATGGGAGAAAAACAATTAAAACCAGTTCGCTATTGTACAATATTTACATGTTCACAGATATGCAGATTGAAAAAAAAAATATATTGAAATGGATTAAATAACTAGGAAAAAAGCCACCACAGCTTTGAGTCAAACTGTTACCAATGTTTGGCTGTTAGTGAGTACAATTCAGTAATTATTATTTGAACTAACGGCTGTTTAAAAAATGCATTCCAGCAAACTGAAATTACTGTACATATCCAAAGTGCTTGTGAAAGAAAATGCATTCATCTGTAATTTTAGCTTCACTTCAATACAATAGACTGCAAAAACAATAAAAACTATACTGTCTTTCTTTATAAATTAACTTTTAAGACATGACTTTACACAACCAAATTTTAAGAACGTAAGAGTGCAGGTTTCTTCTCTCACTCCACCACGCTACGGCTTTCCCCCGTCATCCACTTCTGTAAAAATGTCACTTAAGAAGTACTGAGACACACTGGTGGGCTCCTCCTCAACTGGGACACTCTCCACACTGTCAATTTGATGGGGAACTGAGACCTACAAAACAAGAACAAAGGATGAGTTGTAATCAACTATGTGGATGTGGAAATTTTCACTGAATTAATATGACTCTTCATCCACTTCTGCAGCCCCTCCTCCTCCTCCTCCTCCTCCTCCTCACCTCAACTGTGCACGGAGTTGGGTCTGAGGACAGACGGCTGTGCTCAGAAGTCTGTTCTACATCCATCTCTGCTTGTGTTGGTGATGTGGTAGAGGATGTTGAGTGGGTTTCCCCTGATGGCTGTACTGGAGTGGGTGTAGGATCGACATCATATGATGTTGAGGCTACAGGTGATGGGGTAGATTGTTTTCTTGCTACTTGTGAGGATTTGACCTTAGGGCCCTTGGGAGCTGCTTTGCCAGATAAAGAAGTGCTTGAATTTGCAGTGTTGTTTGTCTCAGAAAGTACGGAAGAGAAGCCTTCAGGTTTTCTGTCAGATATTAAAGGTGAATGTAACACTGAATTAGCATCTTATTCAAAATTGATAACAATCAGAAAACCGGGGAAATAATTCAGAATTCAACAAAGGATTTGCTTTTGTTCCACCTCACCTATTCCGACTACTAGTCCTCCTGGTCTGTGCAGTTTGTGCTTCTGAGCTGCTATCCTCAGGCTCCTTTCCACTCGTCAATACCTGCTTTTCAACATCTACATGATCACCTCCTTCTTTCTGCGGATCACTGACAACTTCATCCATGGCTTTTGGCTGCACAGAAGGCCCAGGAAGCTCAGAGCCCTGGGTGGAGAAGAACTCTGCTTCCTTGGCAGCGAGGGTCTTGCTGGCTTGATTCTTTCTTGGAAATTTGGGCTTAACCTGCAGTTTGGCTGATTCAAGGTGAAACCGGGACATGAGAAAAAAGACGTGTTCAATTAACTGGGTGTGAATGCGATCCCTAAGTACTCATCTAATGCATACCTGCTCTTCCAGTGCCCATTAGTCTCTGCTTTTTAGGGGGATGTTCAGTCTCATCATTATTCTCCACAGTCCCTGGCACTATGGACGGCTGACCTGGACTACTGTCTGTTCCATAAACACAAACAATCCATGTTTACTGTTTCTAATAACACTTTCAAAATTTGCTTAATTAAATGACAGAATAATCCGATCACTATACCATGTGGATCCACTGGATTCTCCTTGACAGAACCCTGGCATGATTGAGAAAAAGGAAATGTGTTACACAGACAACGCATCAGAGCACAGCTACAAGCGGCTCCTTACAGCTTCACTTACCACACATGCAGCTTTGTCCTGTCCAGTGTCTTTTACACTGATGAAGCCTGTCTCATCGCCTACCTCTGTGGACTCCGGCACAGAGGCAGGTCTATCTCCAGCTGCCAGTTGTTCTGCAGGAACACTACTGAGAGAGGAAAGTTGTAGAATCAGAGGCCAAACAAAACCAGATTCACGCCTGCATTAGGAGCTGATAAAAGGCAGGTACTAACCTTTGTTGCTGTACTGATGCATCTGTTTCAGGAAGATAAGGGACAGGCTCAGGCGTCCTGTTCACAACCTCCGCCAGTGAACAGACTGGGATCTCAGTTAAAGAGAGGATGAAAAATGGTTCATCTGGATCTGAAGGCATCTGGTCCTGCAGCACTGAGAGTGAGAGCCAGAGAGGTTTAGCCACAATCATAGTGCATATGCTGCATATGATACACAATATAAAATTAACTGATGTGAGTGGATGGTGGTCCCAGATTGACTTACTGTCTGTAAATATTGTGACATTTGGATGACTCTGAGTTACTCCTGTGATAGATTGTGATCCATCCTGGGACTGTGAGAAGAATCATAAGGGCAAGATTACACCATTCATTTCTCATGGTCATGTAGTGCTCACAGGATATGCCTTCTTGTACACTTATTGATTAATATCTTACCTGAGTAGAAATGTCAGGTGTCAAACAACCCAGAGAGGATCCAGCAACATTTGGAGGGGAGTCATGTTGATTCACTTGCTCAATAACTTGTGTCAAGCAACCCAATGAGGACTCAGCATCATTTATGGGTGAATTCCGCCCAGTAGCTCCCTCTACTGCTTCCTGAACATTAGGTTGGACTACAGACACAGGTTTTTCACAAACCAAAGCATCCACAGCTTCTGAGGAAGTACCAGAATCTGCCGAGAAGCAGAGCCACAAGTCATCAACAAAGATGCTACAAGGCCATAGATGCCATTAATAATTATCTGCTTAGCATTCTTTGAGGTGAGGAAACTTTCATTTTTAAGGTGCCATACCTGCTTCTGCTGGTTTTGTATTCTGGATTTGCTGGTGTTGACCACGACGTCCCAAGTTGGGTTTGGGTTTAACAAGCCGGCCTCTACGAGTCTGAGGACCTTTTCTTGAGGACTTGGAAGAATCAGTCGACTCTGACTCATTATTATCACCGCTTTAAGTGGAAAACAAACTCATATTACACATATTACATTAGACTGTAAGTACGACATGACAACATTATTCGTATTGTCTTACATACTTTTTAGGGCAAAATCAGGAATGGTACGATTTACCTTTGGGCAGCTGTTTGATTAGTTTCAGTAGGCTCCGGATATTGAGGGACTGCAACTTGACTCTGTGCCTCAAAGTTATTCTCTGAGCATGGCTCTTGGATGATTTCTTTTGGATCTGGGGTGGACTGCGTATTAGCAGATTTAATTTTTGACTCTGCTGAACCATGTTCTGAAGACTGAACATCTGAAATAGCAGTTGGACCATCTGTTGGTTGGCTTTTTGACTCGGTAGTTTTGCAGTCCCATTGTGAAGCAGGTCCAGCCTCCACCTCGACTCCTGTGGATTCCCCTTCAACTGTGGATTTTTCACGTATGTTACTTTCAAGAAATAATTCTGGCAATACAGACTGATTCTCAGCAACCGAAGATGTTGCCACGACTAAGGCATCAGGGGATGTACCATCTATTGACTTTTCCGACTCTGCAGGTCCTAACTTCTTACAACTGAGAGGCTCTGTAGTCAGCAAACAATGTGTTGATGTCAAAAGATTTTTGTGTGCACTTTCAAAATCTGTCTTTTGGCCCCCAGTCGTAGACAGCTCCTCTGCGGGTTCATGAGTAGAGCATAATTCCAATGACGGTAGTGAAACTGAAGCAGAGCCAGTTATTTTAATTTGACTTGTTTTTTCAGGAGAAGTGATGCCAGTTGGTTCTGTTTCTATCTCTGCTATTGTGTGGGCAGTGGAGGGTTTCTCCACAAGTTGCATGGGTGCAACAGGGTCTTTCGTGGTTTGAGGTTTGGGCTGCACACTTCGTGATGTTTGTGGCAAATTGGGTTTGGGTTTGATTTTTTGACCTCTCCTAGTCCGGCAAGTAGATATGACGACACTTTCTGCTTTCTGACTGAGAAGTAGCTTTTCTGCATGCATTAGATGTCCAGCAGGATGGTTGCTGATGTCTGAAACAGGTACTGAGTCTATGTTTGACTGTGGTCCAACTTGTGATTCTGGGACCGCTGAGCCTGTTGAACACAGGTTACTACAACTACTCTCCGCTGTCCAATCATGAGACATCACTTGTTCTGTCGACTCCAATGTTGGCCTTGTGTCTCTAGTGGCCGGGTCCCTATTGGGTTCATACAGAGCATCAGACAAGCTCTGATTTTCTGAGGCTCGCTGATCTGATGTTGCTGCTCCTGATTCTACATGATCAACATCTCCAACATTTCTATTTTTCTCCTCTGTTGGTGTAAGAGTAGAGCTCACATCAAATGATGCTATCAAACCTGAAGCAGGACCAGTGCTTTGACCTGTTTTTTCAGATGAGGTGATGCGAGTTGGTTCTGCTATTGTGCTGTCAGCGGATTCAGGTTTTGAAGTTGGGCTGGAAGGTTTCTCCACAAGCTGTAAGTGTGTGACAGGGTTTTTTGTGGTTTGAGGTTTGGATCGTACAGTTCTTGATGTCTGCGATAAATTGGGTTTAGGTTTGACTTTTTGGCCTCTCCTCGTCTGGAAAGTAGATGCAACTACACTTTCTTCTTTCTGACTGAGTGGTAACTCCTCCACATGTGTTACGTGGGGAGAAGACTGATCTGATGTTGTTCCATCTGATTCTATTTGACCAGTAACTCCAACATCTGTCTTTTTCTGCTCTGTTGTAGACTGTTCCCCTGTGGCTTCAAGAGTAGAGCCTATATCCAGTGATGGTGTCAAATCTGAAACAGGACCAGTGCTTTGACTTGATTTTTCAGGAGAGGTGATGCAAGTTGGTTCGGCTTCAGCTGGTTCTGCTACTGTGTTGTCCATGGATTGGGGCTCTGAAGTTGGACTGGAAGGTTTCTCTGCAAGCTGCATGTGTGCGACAGACTCTTTTGTGTTTTGAGGTTTGGAGTGCACAATTCTTGATGTCTGTGACAATTTAGGTTTTGGTTTGACCTTTTTGCCTCTCTTAGTCTGGAAAGAAGACACAACTACACTTTCTTCTTTCTGTTTGAGAGGTAACTCTTCTACATGTGCTACATGTGAAGCAGGATGGTTGCTGCTCTCTTGAACAGGTACTGAGTCTATGTTTGACTCTTGTCCAACCTGTAATTCTGGGACTGCTAAGTTTGATGTCAGCAGATTACAGCTACTGTCCTTTGACCCATTATGAGACATCAGTTTTTCTTCCGTGGACTCAGATGTTGGCCTTACGCCTCTTGTGGACTGTTCTCTACAGGGTTCAAACTGAGCTTCAGAGAAGTTCAGTTTTTCCAAGGCTCTCTGATCTGATGTTGCAGCTGGTTCTATCTGAAGAACAACTCCAACATCTGTATTTTTCTCTTCAGTTGTAGACAGTTCTTCTCTTGGTGTGATAGTAGAGCTTATATCCAATGATGGTTTGAAATCTGAAGTAGGACCAGCGCTTTTACTTGGTTTTTCATGAGAGGTGATGCAAGTTGGTTCTGCTTCAACATCTATCACTGTTTTCTCATGGAATTTGAGGTTTGGAGTTGGGTTTGGGTTTCTCTCTATGATGTCTTTTGTGGTGTCAGATTTAAACTGCAAAGTTCTTGATGTCTGTGATAGGTTGGGTTTTGGTTTGACTTTCTTGAATCGACTCTTCTTAATCTGCCACGTAGCTGCGTCTTCACTCTCTTCTTTCTGACTGACAGGTAAATCTTCAACAGGTGTAACGTATGGATCAGGAAGGCTGCTGCTCTGTTGGACTGGAGCTGAATATATGTTTGTCCCTTGCAAGTCTGTGACTGCTGTGTCGCATATCACCAGATTGTCAAAACTACTGTGAGTTGTCCCCACATGAGATACCAGTATTTTGTCTGTGGACTCTGTAGTGGAGTCTCCAGTAGCATGTTCAAAACTGGGTTCAAATGTAGGGTCAGAAAAACTTTGACTCTGGTTTTTTGAGGTATTCAGATCTGACGTTGCTGCCTCTGATATCACTTGACCAACAGAACTCTCCTGATTGCCAGATGCATCTTCAGCAAGTTTTTCTTCAATACGAGAAATTTCATCCATTGACTCTTTTTGACTAGAGTCTTCCATGTTCTCCAGTTGGAACTTTGACTGTGCAGTCCTTGAGGCTTGGATCAGGTTAGGTTTTGGTTTCACCTTGGATAAGCGTCCTCCCCTGGGTTGTGAAGAAATTTTCTTTGACCCCTCTGGACTTGAGTGCAATTGTGGGGTAAGGTTCATATCAGAACCAGTCCTCTGATCGCTGCTTTCAGTAATGGGCATGTTCCCATTGTCTGCTGTGCTGTTTTGTAGCTCCACAGTGGCAACAGTTTCTGATGCTTCTGTTACTCCTTGACCAGAAGTTGCAGACACAAGTGGAGTGAGACTGTTTTTACTGTGCGCAGCAGGCTTTGATGCAATATCTTCTTCTTGGTGTTGGCTGGTTTCACCCACACTGACTGATGCTGTACCTGCAATTAAACATAATGGTACATCTTAAATTTAGTGTAATTTAACCCAAAACAAATAAAATCCAATTCCAGTGTGAGCAAACTTGTGGCTTCTGTGACTCTAACCTGTTTTGAGATCTTGTGTGGCTGTTTGATTCTGTGCTGACTGTGAGACGTGAGCCAGGCTGCCGATGGCCAACAAAGTTTGAGCTGCCTCATTGTAGCTCTGCTCCTCAGATACTACAACAAAAAAGACACCAAAAAATTAATACTTTGAGACCATCTAAATATATATATATGTTTTCCATTAGGGGCTATTCAGAATATTTCTTCAACATACCTTCTGTGTTTTCTGAAGAAAGGAAGTCAATAACATCCTGCAAGGGAAAGAAATATATTGTAAGTCAGACCAAGAGTTTCCCATATAACCAGAGTAGGTGAGAAAGGATGCGATGTATTTGGAAAACATATATCACAGTAGTCCCAGTTATACTTCTTTGACACTTTTTTTCTATGTCTGTCAGCTGATTACATTAAAAGACAAAAAGGTTGATGTAAGCTCATCTGCCTCCGCAAAATATTAAATACTAAACTGCATGAAGCTTTCTTCAAACTGGAACTTCTATTCTCATTTAAAGTGTGCACAAAATGAACTTGGAAGAAAACAAGGTTATTTTATCTATGTCAGCCCTTTCATATATAAATGTGGATAATGATTTAATTTCACTGGCACTACAGTTTAGGTAAAGGACACTTACAACCAGCAGGTCCAACTGATGTTCACAAGGTTCAGCTGTGCCTGTCTCATTTTGTGCCAGCTCGCAAGAGACATCAGGGCACAGAGCATCTTGGGAGATACCCAACACATCAGGCATATGGGCCAAGATTTCAAGCTATGTGTGGGATGGGGGAGTCAGAGTGGAGGGTTTGAATTATGGAATGTAAAACCATGCACAAAAATAATGAAAAAAACAAAAAACACAAAAATGCTTGTAACAAGAATTATGAAAACATAAAATCAATGCAAGATGGTAAACAGGAAAGGGTTTCTCATACCTCCTCCATAGTCTCTTCCACTTCTGAAATCACAGGAGGTGGGGAGCGTAGGCTGGCAGGTACAAACGCAGGGGCAATGCCATCCTTACTGAAGCTACATGCACGATGCTGCTCCTCCTCCACCTCTTCGTCCCCCCACTGCTTTTCATTTTCCTCATCACTGTATTCAGACTGAGAAGCCCTGAGGGTGACTAGTTTGGTTTTTTTGGACTCCTGGACTGACTGTGACTTTGATGATCTTCCCCTCTTGGCTGTGCATTTGGGTTTAGGCTTGGTAGTGGAAGCAGTGGTCCCCACTGGTGAGGCAGGAGTGGTTTCAGATTTGGAGGAGTGGGCATCATCTTTGGCAGGGTAAGTCAAGGGTTTGGTGGGTTTGGGCGTTCTCCCATACCTACAAATCACAGTTTCATACTGATGAACCACACTTGGTGTATCCAAAGTATTTTCTGTGGGTGCTGGGAATGGGAATATTTCTGAATACAATGTCAAAAAAACTTGCCATGTGCAAAAACATGTAATACCTGGTAGGTCTTGGAGGTTGAACAGTGGCATCCTCGTCTTCCGAGGAAACGCCATCGCTCTTCTTACTGACTTGCTTCACAGGTGATGCGTCTTTATTTACCTAAAAGGTTCGCAAAAGTTTTAGCAAGACAAATTAACAATGTGGAGAAATATCTGGGATGCTCTGAAATTGAAATAGTAACCTGCTCTTCAGAGGCTCCATCACTCACACTCACATCCCCCTCATCTGACACGGTATCTTTGTCCCTTGTGGAGGGTGGTGCAGGCTTTTTACCCCACTTCCGACCTAAAGGCAGCAGTGGTTTTGGTGCTCTGCCTCGTGAGAGTTTAGCTGGCTTGATTACAGTGTCCTTGGCTGCATTTACCTTGTCAGTCTTTTCAGACCTGAATATGGGGACAAGACAGAGAATTTTACTACCTGAATATGCATTTAAATAGCAGCAATTTTACACTTCATTACATCTCTGAGACTGGGTGGTCCTCAGGAAGCGCTGCCTCAGCATCTTCAGGTATGCAGGCCTCATCTGAGAATAGAAAAGCAAAACAAAATAAAGCAACAAATAACATTGAACAACGGCCACACAGACATGGAGAAACTGAGATATCTTTGAGAAATGGGATTTTTTCCCTTAAATAACTGAATGCTCCTGTACCTGGTTCATTGCTTTTTCCACTGCTTTTGTTTTTCTTGTCATTTGGTTCCACAGTGGAGACATCCTGTCTATTCTTTCTTTTGCGGTTCTTCTTAGGCCTAGAAACGGGGGTTCCTTCCTCACTACAGAGATCCTCATTCTCCTTCTCTCCCTCCTCCTCTAAGTCAGGCATTTCATTCTCCACTTCCTCATCTTCCTCCTCCACATCACTCAGCTTCGGTGCAGCTTTTTTCCCTGCAACAGGATTTAAAAACACACAAGGATTGTTGAATTGAGACAAAATCAGGTAGAAGTTAAATCTGCACCCCAGAATAATATTTAAAGGATGACATAATAATACACAGCTCAGAGAGCATTAAATGTGACAAAAAGCATGAGAGAGAGTTACCCTTTGCCTTTCTCTTGGGCTTGTTGCGGGAGTTCTTCTCAGCAAGTGACTTGAGTTTCTTTCTGCTTTTCTGAACTTCTAGAATCTTCTCTAGCAACTTAGAAAAATACTCTATGTCTAATTTGCGCCTCTCTCCTAGAAAACAATCATCATAAAATGCTGCGTCAAAATCCACACAGGTATCGCAGAGGGAACATTTCATTTTCATTTCATTTAATGGTCTACTGAACCAGCTAAACATATTGTTCTACTGATTACTTACTGAAAGCTTTGTCAATCCTCCAGGCGTTCTCTCGCTCTTCTTTTTTGAATTTGTTCTGAAAGTTTCAATCAATGCAATTAGCACAAACTTTATACTGTGTTTTCAGCGAGGCAGTGCGTTGCTTCCGCATATAAAAATCTGAAGCTTTTCAACAACATACCAACCTTTATCTCCGATCGAGCTCTATGAGGAAACAGTTGACAAATCATGGAAAAGTCTGTCCCCACCATGCTGATTGCCAGGAAGAACATGTCTGTCTCTGATGGAAAAGAGCAAGCATGGAAACAATATCAACAAGGCATCAGAGCAAAATGTGCCATAAATGTGTCACAATTCAGGTATGTATATGTGTTATTCATAGCAGTTCAACCTTCACTAGACCACGGTTTCGAATAGGTCCCTTTCCTGAAGCTTGAGTAAGTTGTAGTGGAGCCACGCTCAAAGATGGGGTCTCGATCCTGAGCTGGGTTTGGTCCTTTGGCTCGCTGGACTTCCACCGTCAAGCTGACACACAAGTCGAGAAGACATGATTAAATCAAAAAATCTGATCCCAGCATCTCAAATATCACAGTATTAGCAGGCAATGTTTAAATTAAGAGGAAAAATTACATCCTTGGACAATTTTATAGATGCACTGGAGACACTATCAATGACACATTTCATCTACAATAACCGCAAAGAGAAGCGGGCAAAACTGAATGAATACCTTTAATGAGCTACAGAAGGGTACTGACCTCTCTTCATCAATGATCAGTGAGCCATCCTCTGCTACTTTGACCTGAGGAACCATGAGCGCTTCTTCCTCTTCTTCCTCTGCTGCCTCCTCCTCCTCTTCCTCCACTCTCGGGCTTGCAATTTTAGCAGCTACTTCAGGTTCCTGCGCTCTCTCTGGTGACCTTCAGGGATTGCATTGCAAAAATCATACAGAAAAAAAGGGCTGATATATAGACAACTTTTATATCTAATTATATAAACTACTGCCTTATGAGGTCCGCATGTAAATTATGGCTGACAGAGCTATTAATTAGAAATATAGTGCACTATTCAGACTATTTCATTATTTAGACTTATTTATAAAACCATCAAATCTTTGTCAATGCTATGTACATATGGATACAAATAAGGAAAATATAAGGCAAAGAGATTTTAGAAAATTGATGATATAAACTTACTCTTCTCTTCCTGGAGAAGGTGGGACAACGGTCTCATTTTCTGAAGCTGGGTCTTCTATGCTAGATCTGAGCAAATTGCAAATACAGTGACATATGACAAGGAATCACAAAAACAGCCTTTCTTCTCAAATGGGACGAGGGATAATCAATAAAAAAAAAAAACATTTCTCTGGAGGTAAAGATTAAATGTTACACAAGCTTGACTAAGTAGTCGAGAAGAAACTTACGTCATGGGGTTAGACACTGGTAAATAACGGATAAGGTCCCTCATGGTCATTTTGGCAGGATCTATCGTAAATTCCTTTGCACGTGCTTTAGCTTTCTTGATTTTCTGCAACATCAGATTGTAACACTCTTTGTGTATAAACAATTTATTTTATAATATATGTCAAATTAATATGATACACAACTTAAGAAGTGAAGAGAATCTGGAAAAGTACACCTCATGAATAATCTGAGCTCACCTTTTCTTTGTGCATCTCATGTCTGAGCAACTCTCTGAGCTTTCGGGCCTTTGCAAGCCTCTGTAGGTCTGATGGGTCATTCAGGAGTCTACTCAAAGAAAGCGCTGCTGGCGACGGTGAAAGCCCACCCTTAGATGACACTAGAGTCCTGGCTTTCTCCGATATCTCAATACTTTCTTTATCTGGCAGAGATGGGGGAACTTTATCTGGTAATCTGGAAGGAACATCTTTAACTTGGCTGCCTGATGTGATAGCTACTTGTTTGCCACTGTCTGCTGGTAGATCAGCATTTTTGGGTAAATCCTCAGGTAGAGGAAAAGCTGAAGGTCCTGAACCATCAGAAGGGATGAGGGTGGGTTTAGGCTGCACTTTGGACGGCTTGCTCTCCTCTGAAGGCCTCCGTCGCCTTGGGGACTGGAGCGCCTGTGGAGGTGAAGTAATTGCAGCTTGGCTTGTTGTAGTTGGTTTCTCTGAGCCGGGGACTTCAACGGGGGTTTCAGAAACTGCCTTGACGGGGGACTTCAGCGTCCGAGAAAAGGTGGAGGGGCGACCTGGGGCCACTTTAGGCTTGACAGAAAATCGTTTCCGTCTCTGCACTGCTGCTGAGGAGCTGGTACCTTCCCCATTTTGATCGTTACCATCCCTAAACAGTTGTGAGACCAGCTGTTACATATAATAAAAGTAACGATAAAATACATTTTAGCGGTCATTTACTACTTGTTACTCACCCTGGGGCTGCAGATTTTTCTGATGGGGTCACAACACTCTTGTTATCTGTCACAGCAGGAGCAGTGCAGCTCTCACTGACAACTCTGGGGGTCTCGCTGGTTTCCTGGTTTACCGGAGGGGACTCCTGTGAGGTTGCTGTAGTTCTCCCTGCCGTACCAACGTTGGGCCGAATGCTGAATCTTGACCGACGAAACATTTTGACCTGAAAACAAGAAGTCAAAGCTGCATCAGTATTCCATAAGCTGAGGGTGAAATATTACCATGGTATCTCTCCTTTTACTGAAGACCAGGACCTGAGTATTTCTCCCACCACAGGAATATGTTATTTGATAAAGACCGTTTTATTCAAAGTGCAACGATATTTAAACTATGTAATGAAAAATATTGTGAAGTTATGATAACTTTACTGCCTGACATCTTATCTAGGAAACCGAAGCTGCTGTGAAAGCTTAACAAATTGGAATACACCACAACTATAGGACAGGGGGTTAGCATAGCACAAACGTTTGTTTCGCTCACTGCATTAGCGAAATACAACAACAACGCTGAAAACCTTCCTTGGCTTACGGCTGTGAAGCTAGCAACGTCACATTATTTCATGCAGGTTGCAGAGAGGCAAACCACAGCTATTCGTCCACATGACAGCAAGAGCGACGATGACAACTAAAAGCCAGCAGATAACCAGCAGATCTTTAATGAGACCTAACAGACCTCATTCCAACGAATGCACGACTTTGAAAAACGCGTGACTAACGAACAAAAGTGCACAAAGCTGCACCCAAACTCGCAAGTCAACACTTTGAGTCAGTCGTCCATACTTGGACCGTGCTGTTCTTTATAGTGAGAAGCTACGGCATCGAAATTTTAAATTTTACTAAGTTGACATGTGTTGTGTTGCTGTTAACGATATACCTGTCGCCGAAATATGCCGTCTATTTGTCGACGACGGGTGGCACGTAGCTGTAGCTAACATAGATAACCTCATGAGAACAAGAATCCGCCATGTTTTCATGACACGTTATTTTCGTGGCCGAAAGGGGTTGTGGGAAATGTAGTCGGATCAGTAAGCGAGTCGGCTGAGGCAAGATCATACAGTCTAGAGGCAAGACTGGCCTCTTTCTAAAGAAACCGAGCATTGAACCGGGACTGTTTGCAGGCTTTAAATATTATATAATATTGTCTGTAAAAACTCTGATGTGAGGGACATATTGAGATGTTTTATTTAAGTAAAACTAATAAGAAAAATAATAAAATATTCAAAAATAATGTTGAAATTGAATACGACAAGGTAAAATTGGCGTAACTTCAATAAACTTCAAAAGTAATTAGTGGTTGCACATGATTTAATCTGTAACAATTAATGTAATAATAATAGTAATAGGTTGAGAGATGCCATTCTTTGGCATAAGCATTTTTACTTCAGTACATTTTGTGAGTAAAATTTAGACCACATGACTTTTCAGAGAGTATTTTTCCACTGTGGTATTGTATATGGAGATCTAAATGCTATTACTTAAAAAAATATGGAATTCCAGTAATCAGAAATGGATGCCACGCTTGGGTTTTGTTGCACTGAAATCCTACCAGATTACTGCATGGGCAAACTCTAAATTAATTTTCATCATAACGATGTAGATTTCTTTCTGAAAATGCATTTTAGTCAAGGTTTTTTTTTCTCTCTTTTGGGTGAGTATATGTTTACCAATAGTTCTTCCACATAATATTTCATAATAGCTGCAATGTGTTCAAAATTGTATAGCGAACAATAAACAGACACATCCCAGAACCATTTTTGAGAGTGGTAAAAAAAATAAAGACGGACACCATCAGTGGGCAGGCAAAATTCTGGCTTTGACATTCATGAGTCAGACAGTTTATCTCTTTGCTGAACCTCCTGCGGACTGCAACTGCTGATTCAGCCTGAAAAACGCAATGGACTTGGCAACTCCTGGTATCGTTATGATTGAATTACTTTATTTCATTAACACAGACAGCATCAGCAGTGAACCTCTTTGGATATGCCTTATCTCACATGCCACATTTCTTTCTTCAGCAGATTTTCAACATTTATTTCTTAGATCACTGGTCTTTAGAAATAAGGAAACTACTGATTGGACAGAACAAAGAACGGTGGTTCAGGGACAACAGTTAGAAGAGTTCATTATTTGGATTGTCTTGCGCACGCCGTAGCAGCTCGTCCCAACGATGTTATTTGATGTGAAGATCTCCATTTGCTCCATTTACACCATTTCAACTGTGAGGGCAGAGAGAAGAGAAAAAGGTGTTTTTCCTGTACATATAAGTTTTTCCTGTATATATAAGTTCAGTTAAGAAATAAACATGAAAATATACTTACTTATGGACAAAGTTATGGTCAAGCAAAGGGATTTCCAAAAGGATCCCCAAAAGCATCTGTTGAACCAGAAGTCTGACCAACGGCAGCCGTCTGCTGTGGAGGGAGGAAAGAGACGAAAATTTTCAAATTATTACTGTGATACTTGTAGTGAGCCTATGTTTCTGTGTGAATCTCTGTACCATAGCTACAGGTGGCACTCCAAAAGGACTGGAATCTGGGGCCCCAAATGCTTTATCAAACATGTCTTCATTGTTTGAAGTTGGAGAGAAGGTGGCATCGAGGAGGCCAGGGTTAGCAGGAGCTGGAGCAGCAGCTGGAGCAGTTTTAGGAACATCTAGGGTGACAGGCGGAGGTGACAACAGAAGTCATAATTAGTCACAATTCTTAGTCATACATATGTGCCTCCTTGCAAAATTTTGTGCACATGCACTGCAGTGCTTTTGTGCAGCTGGTTTACCATTAGTAACTGCTGACATCTGATTTATATCGAAGTCATCATGATCTGCAGTATCCTGAGCCAGGCCCACTTTATTGGAAAAGTACTGATCAAATGCTGCGGCTGTACTGCTGCTGGGCGCTGGAGCAGAGTTAGACCCAAGCTCCCCTTTCCTTGCTGGGATGGCAGGGGGTTTGGCAAGCTGGAAGTCCTTGAACATATCCTTTCCAGTCTTCTTCTCTTTATCTCCAAGGGGGTCCAAAGCTGTGAAGGCATTGTTCTCTACCTTTGGAGTAGCTTCCTTTCCAGGTGGCCTAGGAGGGGGGCGTGATGGACCTTGCTGGTCACCCATTGCAGGGAATGCCCCAGACAGGAAAGGATTGGTCATAGCGCCAGCTGGTGCAGCAGGGGCAGGCTGGCAGAAGATGTGGGGTGGAGATAAAGGCGGCGCACTAATCTGAGGTGGCATCTGCTGGCCCCAGGCTGTAGGTGGTATTGGGAGACCACCAAAGGCAGATGGCTGTGAGAAGCTGAACCCAGGGCCTGGAGCTGTCACTCCTGGCATGGGGAACATGGAGGGTGCAGCGGTGGGGACTCCCCACATGCCTGTAGTTGGAATACTTGTGGTAGCTGGAGGACCTAACTGAAGATTCCCTGAATATAAACAAAAAGGAACATGAAAGTTTTAAGGAGATTAAATATAAAGCCCAAACAACATCTTAATATATGAATAAGACACAAAGTTCCCTTCTTGTTTATTACCCAGAGCAGCCATAGCGGAGGAAGTGGAAATGGCAGGTGTACTGTTGAAGAGGTCACCTGAAGCAGATGACCCTTCTGAATTACCAGGAGCAGCAAACAGCTCTGCTCCAAATAGGTCACCTGTGTTGGACTTTTCACAAAAAATAAAGCAAAAACATTTAGTGTAGTTGCAGCACATTCTCATAACTCATAAACTATGAAGCATGCAGAAATTAATATTAAACCTTCAATACATTACCTTTAATACATACATTAAATAACAACAACAAATTCAGTAAAATGATGCAGTCAAGAATAAATACTTTAGTATTTACCTTATGGGCACATATGCATGCTTTGCAACTCACCCGTGCTTTAATCACTGAAGCATGAATGTTAGAGAATAACAAAAGGTACACATAATTCAGCAGCAAAGTGTAATTTATTTGAGCCAGAGAGAAAAGCATGTGACAAACAGTGCATGCATAAAGACTGAAGGGATCCAAACAACCCATCCTTAACTGCAGTCCTTAATTATAGGCACTGCAAACAACAAATTAGGCTATCTCAACCAAATGCACCCTTTGGTTGGCTATATCCTGTCAGACACCATTGCATAACCCAAATGCTGTGAAAGGGAGATGTTAGCAAACTAATTATGCTCTAGAAGAGGTGCAAAACAACATATTTAGGCATCACACATGCAAATCTATGCTATTCATGATTCATTTATGGAATTTCACCTTTACACTCCTTCGACCTCGTCCAGCCTTAGAGCTCTGCGGAGGGGGATTTATGACTACTGAATCCTTGCTCTGGGTCACTGGGGGTTGTGGCTGGTGAGTTATGCCATTTGAGGCAGGGGTAGTTTGCAAAGATGAGTCAAAAAACGGGTTTTTGGATGAGAGAACTTGTCCAGATTCATTCCCGTCCATCAACGTAATTGTGTTGCCCTGAGTTATTTTGCCCCCTAGTGGCCATTGTCCATTACTGAGAGCGAGGATCATGGTTTCACTAGTCAACCCATTTATCTGCTGACTAAGACATTCAGAGTCTCCGTTAATAATTGTCTTACTGGTGTTGCCAGCAGTGTTGTTTAGGTGATTAGTGGTGGTGAGGGCGACGTGTGAATTATCGGGTGCCAAACGAGAAAGGGGGTCATCTCTGAAAGGGTCGGTGTCTGGAGTTGGAAAGTAGCCAAATGTTAAGGAAAAGGGGTTCTCTGTCTGGGGAGATGCCCTTCGGTCAGGGGCACAGGAAGTTACAAAGAAATCTCCCTTTATGCAATTCTGATTGCTGTCAACTTCAGCAGAAAAGTCCAGCAAAAGAATATCATTAGAGCCCTGGTTAACATGAGAGGGACAGTGGGAGAGAAAAAAAGATTTATGAATCAGTTCTGCAGAGGAGGAAAAACGTGTTAACAAAATGTAAAAATGAATCACACGGTGGGAAAATTAACATGAAAATGTAAAGTTGCTACTTGTAGAATCATCCATCTTGTAACTTGGAAAATTAAGTTCTAAATTCTTACTCGCGTTGGATAACAGCAAGATATATTTAAACAAGCTGAAGTCAGCACTGGCTCGCTGACCTGAAACTGAGCCAATGAACTGGCCCAGCCACGGTGATATGAAACATTACCAGTACAAGGCTCTAGGTGTCACCAAAGTCAAACACAAATGTCTCTTTTGTAGATTCTACTTGTAGCAGCTTTAAAGGTTTGATTGTCAACAATGTGATTGGTACACATGAAGCATAAACTCAGTTATTTAAAGACGTTTTTGACTGAAGTCTGAAATCTACAATTTATAAAATCTGACACTCACAACAAGTAATTTCAGAGAAAAATGGTGATCTTTTTAGAAATGAGTGAAAAAACATTGAATGATCTGGAAGTTGCTGAGATTATCCATTGGAGCCATTCTTACAAACACAATAATTCAAATCAACAGGCAGCATGTAACAAATCATAATGCTATTATTGCACTTATCGATAGTGTTAGTAAATCTTAGTGCATAGAAGTTATGGATTCAAGTCTTCTACTGCTTACTGTGTTATTTCTTTATATTGTTACGATGTGTATAAACTTCAAGGATAAGAATTATTCCACAATTCAAACACATTACGGTAGCACACTTACATTTGGAGCCTGGATGTCTGGAGGGGTCGACATAGCTCCAAAAAGGTCAAGCTGCTCCACTGGCTGAATGTCGAAAAGAAACAGAAACATACTGTATTTATTGGGATACCTTCAATCAGCAGCATTTTACTTCATGTTAAGCTGCAAACACAGCAGAGCAGAAATTCGTACTTTGGCAGCTTTTACTTCAGCATCCACACTTAGCAAGGCATCACTTCCATTCTGAAAACAACACAGAGAAGCAGAAGGTTAAGGAAGTTACAGTTACAGGAACTATTTGGAAAAAAACAAGTGCTTCCAAGCACTTACCTCAACTACAGTGCTGCCATTTTCAACCTGTACACAGAGGCAAGACTGTTAATACTTTTTTAATTCACTGGGGCATGTGTCATTTCACATCATTTCAAAGGAATGTCAGAAGATGTGATTCACTGAAAGAACACAGAGAGGCAGTGTTGACATTCAGGAGGTACATACAGTGTGTACCCTGTCAGCCCTCCCAGATGACTACACCAAAGTGCTTTTCTTTCAGAAAGAAAATGTTTTCACGGTCCAACTTTTGAAAAAAAAATAAAATAAAAAAAGACATTGCCTCTGAGCTGGTTACCTTCTGTGAGGCCTCTGCCTCTTTCTTCCTCATGTTAAAGATGACCTGGAACAGATCCTTCAGGTCAATCACCAGGGGCTCCGCCTGTACGGTGACAGAAATCAATCAATCAATCAAACTTTATTTAACTTTATTATAGAACACCCTTCAAACAAATCCAAACACATGCAATTTCAAGTGTTTTATAAATGATACACATAACATAGGTTGTTGACACTGGATTTAGAGACCAAAACAATCAAAAATCCAAAAGCTGATTCAAAAAAAGACAACAATAAAAGATGGGTAATTAAGATAATCACAGGTAATACAACAAATAAAATAACATTATGAAATACTGCACAAAATAAAACAGATCAGAGTAAAACAATTGAGATAAACTAGCGGATGATCAACAGTAAAAATGCTGATTAACATATAGAATAAAATAAATAATAATGATAATAAGTATTAGAAAGACACTGTTTACAGTATGCAAACAGCAAACTACATAACAGAGTGTGACTGCGACTGTTACCTGTTGTGCAGTCTTTATGGCAAAGAACTGATGCTGCCCTTCTGCTCCGCACACATATCCAAACGCCCTGTTATCTGTTACGTCTCTGGCGATGAAGGAGATCTTGTTCACCACATGTTCGTGCTCAATCACCTGAGATCCAAGGACAGAGGTTTTATTAGCAGGTCAGACTAAATCTAATGAACTTCACAGTGCGTTGTGATAATAACGAAAGGAAATGGCAGAACTCACTCCTGATCTTTCATCAATGATCTTGATGCCCGACAAGGAAATGTTGACCCAGATCCTCTGTTTGTGTTTACCTTGAGACCGAGCAGCTACTGCCATACCCTGGAGTGAGATAAATCATACATGCCGCTCTCTTTTTATCCTTTATAAGTGAAGTAAGTGAAAATATGACTTCAGTTGAAAACTAATATTTTGTGCATACAGCCTGCCATACAGCTTAATTATTAAGAGAGAAACATTAGAGATGCCCGCTTTAAAACACTGTTCTGTTGATATATTTCAGGAATTATAAAGATAGGAGGGCACGCTCTAATGATAAATGCTGCACCTTAAGTTTCATCATGGAGTCCTGGCACATCTTGTCTCCTCTGGCCTCCGGGACATCGTCGATGCCAATCAGCTTGGCCTTGTACCTCACGCCGTCCCCTTGAAACCTTCCCACCAGGTACTCATCTGTCTTCTCTGGGACTGTAAACAAATTAAGAAAACTATGATTTCTACAAGATCAGAGCTGAAACTGTTCAACATCTTGACTGTGGCATGATCATAATCATCATCACTCTGTATCCCGTCACTCACCTTTCTTCTTCTCTTTCTTGAAAGGGACCTTGGATGTGGCAGGGGACGTGGGAGGGGTATTGGAGGCCGAGGCTGTAGACGGGGATGCGGTGCTGGGATCGGCAGGGACGGGCGCGCTGTTCTCCACCTCTGCAGACATGGTGTGGAGTGAGCCTCACTGGACGGTCAGGGGTAAAGCAAGCGGCAGCTCCGTGTTCAGGGGCAGCGAGGTCAACCGGACAGATGACTCTTAACACCCACACATGCTTTTCTTGTTACTTGTCTGGAGCAGAAAATAGTGAAGTCGGACAGTGCGTATGATGAGAAAAAAGGAGAAGGAGATGGAATGTGAAGACACACTCTTTCCTGGTAGAACTGCAAACAAGACAGTGGCTATAAAGGAATGCAATTGCTTTGTTACTGCTAGAAGCGTTTTGCAAGGAGCTCCTGAAAAAAAGTTGCACATCATAAACAATATTCTTTTAACAATCCACAGTAATAGTTTTACAGCCTCAGAGTCACCCTTCTGTCAGAGAAGCATAAGAGGACACAAGATCCATAAAACATCAGTCAATCAGTCATCAGTCAATGATGAGAACGGAGAAAACACACACTTTAACCCTTCTTTACACATGCTGTGTCAGTTGTTTGTGTAAAGGGCTTTATTTCCCTTAAGATTCTGAAAAGTCCCGCACATGTTAAATCTATTGTTCCCCTGTCACTGAACTTGGTATTTGGGGAGGATTACTGTCAAAGATGGACAAAGAGAAACATACTTTGTAAACATACTCTCACATCATGTGACCCATAAAAATCCCATCTAAAACCCTGTGCTAACTGTGGCTCAGAAGACAATTACATGTATCTGCACATCATCAGATCTTAGTCTTCAGTTTGTCTACAAACATACTAGATGTCAGCCATCGATACCTCTGCTTTTACTCTGCAGGAAACACAAGGCCATGCCACATGAGATAAAAACAACATCACAGAGGATCGTAGCAGATGACACAGCAGCTGAGAGTCACCTATCTCAGCCCTGTTAGACATGCAAAGCGTATTTTGGACCCATCAGAAACAACATTTTGTTACATTCTTTTGTTACAATATCAGCAACGCGGTAACAATCACATTCATTCAGCCATAAATGACTTCTACTCTACAAAAGCACTGGAATACAACCAACTCAAACATGGATCTCTATGAGACATACCTTTACAGGACCAGTTCCAGAGGCTACACTGAAGAGAATATCGGTGTTAAGAGGCTGTGAATACTGTAGAACGGACCAAAGGTTGAAAGTGGGCAAAGGTTGAGCAATTACCCGAGGTTAATTTTACGCTAACAGAGCAAAAGATCTCGTGATGCCCGGCTAAGTATCTACAGAAACCGGTGCCTTTGGAATGATCATTTACTCACAATGTTCTCACTATCAAGCTGTCCATAAATATTCACTTCATATACTAATGATGTGAAATAAGGGTAAAAACGAGAACAATCCAAATGCATCTGTGTGTGATCATGCAAATTAAAAACACAGTCTGGTCCAGAATTATTGTTTATGATGTAATCAGTCAGGTAGGTAATTTGTTTGATTCATAAAGGAAATAGTAGCCATATAAGATAAGATAACAGGTGGGACCTTTAAAGGCTACTGAGTGCATTCCAGGTTTGTGCTGATGGTTATCACTCAAAAAATCAAATTCATATCTGACAATATCAGAGACTGACATGTATACAAATATTCTGTTCAAATACAGGTTGCAAGGCTTTTGATTTGTATCTTCTCATTATAAAATGAGATAACAGCTGCTCCAATAAGGGTTAAAAGAAATACTATACAGCTGTAAAACAATAAAAAAAACTAAACATTTTATCCACAAGTACCAGTTTTGAAGTGAAAGAAACAAGCAATGTAAGCCCTTATATTTGGTTGTCCATGGTGACAGACACGCACACTGTTTCTGCTGCTGTGCAAGGAAGCGTGGAAAAACAAGGCATAACCCTAAGCACTTGTTGATGCTCCATTTAAACGAGTGTGACACATGACTGCGCTTGTCCAGTCACCAGAGTGGTGTTATAGTCCCACTAGCTGGAGCAAAAGGCCAATAAAAAGGGTGAAATGTCAGCTGTTCATGGCAGATTTGAGTGAAAGGATTACATCCTCCAGTGTTACAAACATAAGTAACGCAGAATGTAAGCGTAAATTCATATTTGTCAGCAGAATAAATGCAGGGCAAGGGCAGCAATGTCACAATTCTGAGCCGTCAGGAAACGTAAACTGCTGCACATCTGGAGGAAATCAGAGAGAATGACTCAGTCTGCAAGTGAATGAGATGGTGAAATACCACAAGCCCACTGTGAACACAAAGGGCATGCAAACACTTTCATACAAAATACAAACTGTTTTGCTCTAATACTAGGATAAGTATATGGATAGGAGATGCAACTTTGCAAAAAGGAAGATTAGAAAGTTGTCAATAAAAAGTTTTGCAGCTAAAACAGAGAGAGTTCTGAAAAGAAAACTTAGTGGGGGAAAGTGTTTACACTGTTTGTTATTCCAACAGTTCAGACAGAAAAGGACCATGAAATTAGTAACAAATGACAGCAGTGAGTGTTGAAAGTTTTACCCCCTGAAATGATGTGTCTCTCCAACAATTCATATAAAAACAGCACAAGTTTGTTTAAGACTGAAGAACAACTCTCACAAAGATACTTGTTGTCATTTTTACAGGCGATCTCAAACATTTTTATAACTAGGCTACTGTAAAAACGTGCTGTAGTTCTTTGCTGGATCATAATTAATGCATGGATGGAAAAAGTGAACAACACATGTGAGCTACCTGTTTGAAAGCGCGCAGTAAGCTGGCGAAATCCTGCTGAAGAAACAGTGATTTTTGTTCCCGTGATGCCTCCGCGGCTCCGGCGCAAAATGAGAAAAACCAAACACAGCTTCGGAAAACGAGCAGGAGTCAGATGTTTTCCGCTAAATTCCGTGGACAGAAAGGAGAGACTGCAGCAGACTCCCAGTTTAACCCTTCACTGACTGACTGACAAGCTTAACTCACTGCAGATTTCAACCAGAAGAGGGGCGGGCTCTTCAAGTGAAAGTTTCACCATCGGTCATACAGCCAATTACATGCAGATACAGTCTACTATTCAGAAAGTAGGTCATGACGGATGTTGTGTTTTCAATATTGTATCATACGTAAAGTAAATCTTTAGCGGTCAGTTATGCATACATATAATAGATATATTAATAAAAATATTAAGTTTGATCAAGACAAGTCAGTTTTTATTACCTCAGAACAAATGGGTTTGTCTACGGGTTGCCCCAATTATTGACTGATTATTATTGACTTGCTGCAAAAGCCACTTCTAATGAAATGAGTTACAGCTTCTTTCAGCATATTATTTTGTTTTCAGCTTTAATATATACCTTAACTCAGTAGAGCTTTTAGCTGCTGAAAAGCCAGATATGTACTACAGGAGGCCTAAAACAGTTAAAGGGGTTAATAGAGGTGGCCAGAAACTCCATATGATTGCTTTAATTTTGCTCTGTATCTGCTGGATTTTGTAAATAAGCAACAAGTGAACCATGTCAACTTACTGTAAAAAGTGACAGTAAGTCAGTGTTGTCTTAACAGCTTATTTATGCTGCCCCTGAAGTGGCCAAAAATGTAAACATACTGCAGAATTATTTTTCTAATATAATAACCTCCAAAATATGTCAGTGCTCTCAAACCTTTAAGCAATCTTTAAAATAGGCAGAGTTACTAGCTTTTAATCATTTCTGTTATTCAAAACAGCGTCTTTCAGTGGCAAAGACTCAGCTCAAAGAAGGGTGAAGAAAGGTTCCTTGTTGCTCAGCATTTGTGGCAGAAATTGCTCTGGTACCCAGAAAACCGTGAATATATCCCACCTTCCTCTGCCAGCACTGTGGGGCCACAGCACTGAATGACTGAATTAAAAAGCTCATCATCTAAACATTATGTACTCTGAGCTTAATATCATAAAATATAGAAGGAGTGAGTGGAAAGAAGAGCTGAAACCAGAGAGGAAAGCTCTAATGTCGCTAACACAGCAGAATTTTTGAAAGAGACGGGCACTACATTTCCTTTACCATATGCTAGTTTTGCTGCAATTACAGTAAACTGCCTGCTGAAAAGGGGTCATCAACTTCCTCAGTATAAATGTCTATTTTGCTTAGATACCATGTAGTGATTCAGCCATGTAATGACAGTTTTTATATTTGCTGTTCTAAGCACAGAGTGCCAGTTATGATATTCCCAGGAGGAAAATCCTCAAGCTACAGGGGAAGGGTTTTTGTTTTATGTTTGCAGAAGTATCAATAGATGTTTGTTTGGGATAATTAAGAGAAGAACTGAATAGCCAAGCAGGGGTAGCCACAATAAAAAAGACAAAGAACTGTAGCTTCTTCAAAAGAAACAGAAACAAATTATTAGGAAAGGAAATCATCTAGCTACAAAATTAGAGTAAACATCAACACTGAGATCTACACTAACATGATGTCAATGTGACTGGTTTGTTTCCTGCACATTGGTGGGTTTCACTTCTGTAATTTTGTGTGTTTTATTACTATGGTGAGCCATCCTTTAACAGTTATAATTTATATGTCAGACAGACATGAGTGATGGTAACTTAAACGCCGGATAAACATCCCATACCTGATAGTTTGATGTTTTCTTGATGCACCTCGATGAGAGCTCTTCTGGTGGCCTACCAGCACTATTGGTTTGTGACAATGCTGCTGTTGGCAGTAAGCTTGAGCGTATTGCTTAAACAACAAAAAGTTTTTCCTATATGCCATTCCTGCTAAATTCTACTTCCATGTATCCCAGTACTACTTGAATAGTTAGATTTTGTCCTGTCTGAGCCTGTGTGAGGCCACTTCTTTTTGAGTGACATCTGAACTTCTAACCTCAAGTCAATGAAAGTTATACCATATAAACACAATCAAATATTGGAAAAGTAAGAGTTATCTTGCTGCAGAACCAGCCAGCAACCTCATAATCCAACCCAAAGCCTATGGCTTTTTCTTTTTGGAAACAATTCAAATTATGTTGCCTTATATTAAATAGATGTACACTATACTGGATGTTGCAGGTTTAGAGCTGAAAAAATGAGAGAAAAAGGAACAGAGGAAGGACGTCCTTCCTGCTTTTGTATCCTGTGTTCTGCTGACAGAGGCTAGTTTTTAGGAGATGAGCTCTTCAGAAGCCAGATTACTGACTAACTGAGTGTCTGTTTTCCCCCTCAGTCACCAACCACTGGAATGATTGTTGTCATAGCCTCTTATTAAACATTTAAAATCATCAGACTTTTGTGTATAATGGCAGAACCCCAGAAAAAAATGCATGTGCATCTGCATAAAAACACGGAACCGTTGCTGCATCACGTATAACATTTGCTCTTGTGTTTAATGCCTTTTCAATTTTCTTATACATATCAATGGAATGGTATTCATATACAATACATCATTAAATAAGGGATGGAAAACGTGTTTTTCATGTAAAATTTAAAGGCTGTTAACCTTTGCCATGAATGACGTGTCCCTCTGGGGATGACGTTGCATTAAAATGATGGTTTCTTGTTCCTGTGAAAGTGATTCATTGTCTGTTTAGGTCGATGGCAAACCCAATGCAACCGCACAGTTTGCATACAGGCGGACATGATGGATGCCGCTCCAACAGGAAGAGTATGGGACACCCAGTCTGCAGATGGAACAAGTCAGCACATACACATTAGAGGATTTATTTTTATGATGGAATGCTGACAGGACAATCTAATGGGAAGTGTCCTTTCCAGTTTATGACAGGAAGGCCAAAATCCAAACATCAAGCATTTAGGGCGTGAATCCTGGAACCGACTGCCACCACAGCCAGAACCTAAGATAGCCACTTATCTCCAGTCCATAATTGAGGTAGTCTTAGATTTTATCTTCTCCATGCCTCTCTGCTTTTTTTTTACTCTCAACTGCCTTCACTGTTCTCAGACTAAAAATAAGACATAAATCAGAAAGGACAAGTAACGTCCTCGTGTTTTCTCAGACGTAATGACAAAGTCTATACTGGATGTAGTGTGGAAATTACAGTAAACTGGAGCAATCGTCTGTCAACACAAGTGTTTCCACACAATTCCAACCTCCTCCCCCCAAAAAACAGGAAGTCTTTCTAGTCAGGAGAAATATTGACCAAGCACCTTACCTACCCTCTGGTTTCCTGAGAAAGCTGGGAGGAAACTGCAGAACCTCGTAAAAATGGTGACCTAAGCACATATTTGTGCCTCTCTAACGGGCCATGACCACATAGCCCCTAGACTACCCCAGCTCTGCTCGCAGATACAGGGGAAAAAAACAGACCATGTCAGTCCCCCAAACTGACTTCGGAGACATCAGGGAATAGTCTGACAGTGTTTATTTAAGTCAGCAGAAAATACTTGTCAGCATGCTGAATGGTAGAGTTTAACATCAATTTTACTATCTTAGAGGGGTAAAAGCAGATGACTCGTCAGACACACAGTGCTGCCAGATCTCTGTGTCTATGAAAAATAATTCACCTGATTTTGAATGATTATCTAGTTTATCATAATCCTCACAAGTTGACTCCACTTTAAAATTCCCCACTGGTTTCATTCCTCTACACCGAGAGGGGCTCTGTTTTCCCTGTTTTTTAAAATTTATACTCACTACACTCCCTCCTTTTAAAGAACAAAGTACTGCAGACTCAGCAAAAGCCTCTCTCAGATCACATGACATGTCATTAGGAGCAACAGTTTAAAAATTCCTGTGCGTTGAGCAAGGCTTGTTTTAGTGTATTTAGAAAAGAATTCAGTGTTTGACTCACCAGAGAAAGAAATCAGTGCAAGTGTATTGAAATAAACTGCTTTAGTTTCTATAATGGTGTGTTTTTTTACCTTATACCCAAACAGTGAGTGAATGTGAGACATCGACACACAGCATTAAAACACTGCTGTTATCTGTTTGATGTTGCCATCTTGTGGGCAAAGAGCTGCACTTCAGCACAAGCTCACCAAATCTGAGCAGCACTTCCTGGCAATTACAACAAGTGTGTGCTTGTGTGTTTGTGCAACTGAATTTTGATTCAGTCTCATCCAGTTTCTCAATCTCTAATGGTGACCTAAATGTACCACGGACGTTTTTCGTCAATGTATTACAACTGCCTCTTTAAATATTTGCTCTGCTTTGCTGAAAACCTGCCTGAATGATTGCATAATCCTGGAAAGACAGAAATGAACACACTGTCTCTAATTAATACAAGTATTCTTAAAATAAAAACCGAAACGATGATGATGATAGCCTTTGGCCTTGTGCATGAACAGTGTGTATGCACTAAAGGTGTGGATAAATCTGACTCAGTAAGAGTATTTTTCAGTTTTTGTGTCCCAAGTGCCTCTCTGCCCTTCACCCAGGGCATGCTGGGATAGTATTCAGCTTCATCTGACTCTGACGACGGAATGGGTACAACAGGCAAATGACTAATCATGATCGTGTAATCCTGGTTTACATGACAGCTATTCAGATAGGACGTAACAGTATATTTATCGGTTCCATGACTTCAACAGGGTGTCACATTTGACACTTTTTTGTGGTTTCAGTGGAATATTTATAAAGAAACTGGCAACAGCCAACTAAAACAGGATTATTAAAACCTATGTTTGGCAGAAGTATGTGTGATAGAGTCATCTGCACATCTGTCTCAGTGGAATTATTTGCTTTCATGGCTTGTGGTAAATGGAGGTGCAGTTTCAACCAGTGCGCTGGCTCATAACTAAAATACTTCACCTGATCATGTCATGTAACAGTTAGGCAACAGCTTGCAGAGATGATGAGAAGAAATGACTCATCATCACTTTTTCTTATTAGTGTGTGTTTTTGGAGAAGTTCTGCTCACAGTGTGAAGAATAAAATATACCGACTGGATGAATAAAATGTTTTATTTTGAACAAACTCTAAACTCTGGTGCAGGAGTTTCCGAGCACTGAATCAATATTGCTGCACCTGAAATCCAAACTATTGATTTTGATGACAACAAAGTGGTCCTTTCGCAGTTGGATAATGATTGACAGAAACACAGCTTAAAAGACTAACTATGCACAGACACACAACACCATCTGTGTCTTCAAATGTTCATCATGAGGACTGAGGTAGCTCTCCAGCTCGGCTTCTGTGGCCTGTGCCTAACTCTGGCTCTGATTGGAGATGGAATGTATGTATATTTCATGCTACATTTACACGACAACAGCCAGGACATTTTTTTATTCACTTACTAAGGATTAGGTACAAGACAAAGACTTGAATCACTGAATATGTGTATTTCAGGGCAGTGGAACTTCCTGATCCACCAGCAGTAGACTGTCTTTGGAGCCGCTGGACAGAGTGGAGTAACTGTGATCCTTGCACGAAAACCAGAGTGAGTTCATTAAAACCCTAGTAGATGCCAGTGACAGCAGAACTCAGTTTTCAGCTTAGTCCAGTCAAAATATGGTACTTGCTAGCATCTGGCAAACTGCACTGACGTACTGCAAAAAGCAGTCAACAGGCCTTTGTATTTGGTCATTTCAGCAATCTGACTTCCTTAAATCTGTTTTTCCATAAATATAATGTCATATAAAGTTAGTAATTTTAGGAAGAAATAAACAGAATGTAAGTTTCAAAGGCAAAGGGGTATTTTATCTGTAGATACTGCATTTTCCTTTCACCCTTTAGTTTGTCCATACATAAAGTACTGCATGCAAATATTTCTTTAAGGTTCTACAAAAGGCTTGTGTCTAAATTTAGCAATTTGGCTAACAGTTGTAAAGGCTAAATCTTTTTAAAATCAACTTCAGTGTGAAAGTGTAGATTCTAAAGTGTAATATCACTGCTGCCCCTCAGAGGCGTTCACGAGGTGTGGAAGTGTTTGGCCAGTTCAATGGTGTGTCCTGCCAGAGTCCTCTGGGGGAGAGGGAATTCTGTGTAACAGATGCTGTATGTGAACGACCACCTCCTCCTGCGTGCACCGACACGGAGTTCCAGTGTGAATCAGGTAGGCCTACTTTAGCTTCTTTTAAGTCACCTCCAGAACCTTAATCTTTATTATTTTATGCCCAGTCACTTTCTTTTACACAGGTTCTTGCATCAAGAAGAGATTAATGTGCAATGGTGACTATGACTGTGAGGATGGATCAGATGAGGACTGTGAGCCTGAGCATAAACCCTGTGGATCGACAGTCCTGGACAGTAATGAGCAAGGCAGGACGGCGGGATATGGGTAAGAGTAAATTATTACATACATTTAGAGAGCCAGTGACATGAAATTTAAATGAAGGCTTTGTCACCATAGGAGGGAGCATTTACATCAGGATGGTACATAACAAATATTAATCAAATATGTTTTTTTTGTACTTGAATAATATTTTAAAACATTTTAAGGAACCATAGTCATTTTCTTGGTGAGTTATAAGAGAACATCAATACCATGTCTGTATGCTTAAAATGAAGCTAGAGCCAGAAGACAGTTTGTTTCCAGGCTGTATGCTAAGCTAGGCTAATCATCCCCTCATTCTAATATCAAACTTAACATGTTTAAATAAGTATGATACAGTATAAAAGTCGTCCACTGTGTCTATGCACCAGAATCAACATTTTGGGCGCAGATCCTCGAATGAATCCCTTCAACAATGATTACTTCAATGGGAGGTGTCAGCGAGTGAGGAATCCAAACACTGGGCGCGACGACAGGGTTCCCTGGAACGTTGGTGTGCTCAACTATCAGGTTAACCACAACAATTATTCACCATGTGTGCCTTTGTGTGTGCAAAATGTTGATGAATACATAGTATGTCAGTGAGAATCCTGAAAAGTCTGTTGTCCCCTTAACACTTTGGCCCCTCGTCTTTCCAGACACTGGCAGAGGAAACCGTTTCTCGAGAAATCTATGAGGATACGCACAGCCTGCTAAGAGACATATTGAAAGAGACAAGTGTGAAAGTTGACGCTGGACTTTCCTTCAAATTCAAATCATCTGAGCCGTCCCTGTCCGATGCTTCTCTTAATTTGAATTTTGACACTCAATACGAGAAAAAAGCAATGATTAAAGAGGTCTCAGAGTTCAGCAACATTAAGGTAAATGCCTGCAAAGTTACAAGTAATTCCCAATGTAGTTAATACATACATCATGCCAAACATATCACTATTAACTAAACTAAGAAAATACAATGTAATATGCACTGTCTCAAAATATAAATACTTCTCTCTGGCACACTCAGAACAAGAGCTTTATGCGGGTGACGGGCAGAGTGCAGCTGAGTACCTACAGGATGCGTTCCCATCAGCTCCAGGTGGCCAATGAATTTCTGGAACATGTGAAATCCTTGCCCTTGGAGTATGAAAAGGGTATTTATTTTGCCTTTCTGGAGGACTATGGCACTCACTACACCAAAAACGGGAAGTCTGGTGGTGAATATGAGTTGATCTACGTTCTCAACCAGGACACCATCCATGCAAAAAGTATGTGCACCCAAGAAAATGTCTTTTTTCAAAATAGCTGCTTTCATTCTTAAAGCTTTTATGCCTCAACACTTCTTGTAACTAAACTGAAAGGTGATAAGCATTCATATACTTACTAGTATATATTCATGATTCTTGCAGATTTGACAGAGCGAAGGATTCAAGAATGTGTCCAACTAGGCATCACAGCAGAGTTTAGTGGCACTTCTGTGACTGATGGAAATGCACACTTGAAGCATGGTGACTGTGACACCGTAACAAAAAAAGAACAAGGTGTGCAATTGTTTGATTTCTATGTTAACACAATACTCATGCCATATGTACATCAAAAAAATTATTAGCAATCACTCCTCCAGACCATGAAATGGTTCCTTCCTAGCACAGTCACATTGAAAGACAGAGGGGTCCAAATCCACATCTTTTGTTCCAAGAAAAACAAAAACCTTTTGCATTGTAAAGTTCAGACAAGGCTGATATGAGGATGCAAGAGTTGGAGTTAGCCAAACTGAGTGGTTATTTTTCTCCAGATAGTCAGGAGTAAGTTTAGTGACAATGTTTTACCCTGGCAAGTAATTATTAATTAGGGGATTTTGCATGAAAAAGGCTGTAACTTTGGAAGATCAAATCTAACCTTAAAGAGCTGACCCCTCGTTTCTTATGTGCACAGACTCTGTGATATAGATATATATATATATATATATAAGTTTACATTAATGTATCAAGTTTAGAAAGTCTCTAAAATCTGGTCACCTGTTGCTACACAGGTGATAAGCAGGGTAAAGCAGTCGTGGACAGGGTGATGACATCAGTCAAAGGAGGTACTCTAGAAACTGCTGTCGCTATGAGGGCAAAACTGAATAAGGAAGGGGTGATGGACATCGCTACATATCAGGATTGGGCCCGGACCATCGCTAATGCTCCTGCACTGATTAACAGTGAGGTAGGAATGATAGATTGGCAAAGTAAAGCTGTGACAACATAATTATTTTTTAAAAAATTTAATTTAATTTAAGATGCTTTATTAATCCCAAGCTGGGAAATTACTTCTCTGCATTTAACCCATCACTGATTGAAACACACACACATGCAACATGCAACATGCAGTGAAACACACAGGAGCAGTGGGCTGCATCAAGCACCCGGGGAGCATATTGGGGGTTAAGTGCCTTGCTCAAGGGCACATCAGCCGGTTAAGGAGGGTGGGGACATTATAACTCCACCACACTCAAATTTTTCCTGCCCATCCGGTGGGGGAATCGAACCAGCGACCTTCCAATCACAAGCCGCTTCACATCTCAGTAACTACCATGAGATTTTGGAAATATTCACGGCATCCGTATGATGATTCCCAATGATTTGGGTGCTAGATAAGTTTTCATCTAGCACCACCATGAGGTTGATTTTTAATGTTTTTAGCTGCTTTTATTCAACAGATTCACTGAAATTTTAGATTATTTTTAAGTCTCAGTTGTACTTTTTATTTACTGCTAATTACCAGATGTTAGCATGCCAAACGGTGGTGAACATTGCAAGCATGTTATCATGTTGGTGTTAGCATTTACTGCAAGGCATTACTCTGCACAAGTAGCCCTACAACCTCACAGAGCCACAAGCGTGCCTTTAGACTTGTTACAAGATATGAGGCAAATGAGAGATTATGTAAAGTTTTCTGTTATCACAGTTTGAAAATATTTTCTTGTTTTGACAGCCAGAGCCCATCTATATGTTAATTCCAGTGGATATACCGGATGCTAACGCCAGGATCGCCAACCTGAAGCAAGCCACATCAGACTATGTGGCAGAGTATAATGTATGTAAGTGTAAGCCTTGTCACAATGGAGGCACTCTTGCTCTGATGGATGGAAAGTGCATGTGCCTTTGCCCTCACCTGTTTGAAGGCCTGGGCTGCCAGAATTTCAAGGGCGAAAAAGCCAAAAGCTCGGGTAAGAGTAAACAGTAGGATATAAGATGAATCAAAACATGCAGTGTCTCAACAAAAGGCCATGCATATCACTGTAGGCAAATGTGTGGTAATTTGATCAATGTTTTCCAGTTTCGAGACCTACTGTTAATCAGGAAGGGAACTGGTCATGTTGGTCAAGCTGGTCCAGCTGCACGGCGACAAAGCGCACCAGGACACGCAGCTGCAACACAGATGGGGTCCTTGGAGCTGTGTGCAGGGGAGAGACCACCAGTGAAGCATACTGCTAAGCAGTTTAACAATCTCTCTCGGAAGCACAGATGAGATTTGAACCTGAGCATTTTTGTCTTTGCATGTTAAGATGGGAGAACAGAGACATCTTGAGGTTGGTAATGGATAATACAGTTCTTTCTTCTTCAGAACTTTTTTATGTTTAGATAGATTTTTGTTTATTTTTGTGATTGAAATATGTGAAGTTTGTGAATCACTTGTAAATGTGCACACATAGGGATTCAGGAGAAAATAATTTCTGTGAAAATCAAAGGATCCAGTGTAACCCGGCACACAAGTCCTTTGATTTTGTTGAGTACAAATGAAACAATGATGAGTATTAACAGATACAGAACAAGTTTCAAGAATAACATGTCCTTAATTTGTTGAAGATGACGTGCAACAGTTTTCCAATGAGGGCTTTGATGTTTGCCTGATATGAACACCAGGGCTTGAGTCCTGTAAATGATTTTCGTTTTAGTCTTTCATTTTGGTGACTCAGTGTTGTTCCATTGTGACGCAGGAAATCTCATTAAAAGCAACTTTTGAAAACCATTTCATTAAAAAGTTTGTGTTGTCTTTTATAGCCCACAGCAGCCTGGACAGAAAAAAACTGACCAATTTATTAATTTTTTAGATGTTTTTAGAACATTGGCTTTTTGACTACAAGCAACAATGTCTCTTTCCATATTAGTTCACTTAAAAAAAGTGTTGGGCTCAAGTATGTATTAATGGGCAAATAACTCATCTTTAAAAGCATTCCAGCTGGCTGTGCTGCGAAAATGAAAACCAGATGAGCAGGAGCAGGATGGACTGAGAACTGGAGATTGAGGAGTCAGATATAAAGACAACATAAAGTAAGACATTTTGCGTGCATTCTAGCTGCCATTTACTGTTCCTGAACCTTTTCATTTAAGATAAGTTGATGATGGTTAACATTTGAGGGGTCAAATCGTTAATTGTCTGCAAAATAAGTCTCAGAATGCTCTATAGCCTGCTGCTGTTTGTACAGCTGAACAGCAGCCAAAACTGTGTTTGTCTCTGTTTGACTGTCCTCGAGCAAATCCACAACTCCAAAGGTGCAAATGAAAATGAAAATGCATATATTTAACATGAGTGCATGTCTTGGATTAACATGGAAAGGATAGAACCAAATAACGGTCCATTTGCTCTCACAATGGGCAAAAAGGATGATCACATTTGCGTAGCTTAACAGCCTCTGATTTCTATGTTTGCTCTTGGATTTAAATGCCCTTCAGCGTCAACTCTGCAGGCATGAGTGGAGATCCTCCTGTCAGATAAAGCCATTTGTTGTAGCAGTGAGTGTACTGCTAAAGCTTTGCACAATGGTGAGGAATGTGCACGTACATGTTAAAGGAAAATTTGCTTACACTAAGTATTTATGGTCTGCCTATTTTAGATTAGACATTTTCTGAAGTGAAATTTTGGGAACTTGTAAAACAAGCCTTCTTCATCTGAATGTTAGAGTCTTTGGAAGTTTGTTTAAAACTACCTGGTCCTTTTGCTTTCATGTTATTTATTACTTCTTCTTTCCCTCTAAATAAGCTTTCCGTGGATGTTGTCTCCTGCCATCATTTAGAGAGAAGTCCAAAAGTTGTGTGTGTGTGTGTGTAGTGGGGGGTGATGAATGCATACTTGAGGGGTAACCACTGGGGGTGGTGCCCCCTGGCCTTTAGGATGTCAGCATAATAGAGTAAACTTTGGGACCTTATTGAGCTCCAAGGAGACCCCATTCACTCCGGACAGCAACCCAGCCTCAAGCCTTTATCTTAGTCTAAAATGTTTTGTTCTTTCTTCAGCCCTCAACAGAACCACTCACACAAAATAATGAACTCCTCTTCATCAATAGACTACCCAATTCTCTTTTTACTAATATTTACTCATACCATAAACTGAGCAACAAGTGAAAATTTAAAGCTTAAATGAGGACTTCCAAAACGTGTTTGAGAAAGAAGGGAAGGTGATGTTTTACATTTCCAATCTATTCCATTATGTGGGAGAAACATGTTTGCTATTTTAGACATATTCAGTGTAAATGTTGGAGATGATTCGTGGGGAAATCTCTAATAAATTCCAGCAGCATATTTTGCACTTAATCATAGCCAAATGCAAAACTTGCATCTTCTGTAAAACATTTCAGTCTTTTTCAGCCAATAGATGCCTTTCAAGATTATCAAGCAAGTTGGCAAACAGAGAACATGCAATTTATTTTGCTTCATGAAAACATAGCTTAAAGCCCACAGTTTCACCAGCAATAAAATGCACCCTGTCTGGAACTTTTTGTGCAAGCTAGAAGCTACTAAATTAATTCTAAGTTTGCATTCAAAATGTGACCCATTGTTGTCTCATCTCATAAACACATAGTCCTTGCTTGCAGCAAAAAGGAGGTAAGGGATATATTTTTAACAAAAGCCCTTGGAAGGGAATGAAAGGAGCCCCCTCGCACTCTTAAATGCCAGGACACAGTTGGAAGTTGCACCCTCCCCACTTCCCTGGGTCACTAAAGGCATTGAAGTTTTAGAGGGCTGCTACTACAGATTACTCCCACAGCTGTCCCAGCACCGTGGAAATGAAGTTATGCCCCTTGTCAGCTATGTTTTGTGTTCCCCACTCCTCCTGTTCTTCTCTCACTCCTTAAAACTTTGCACCACTGATCTTTAGCTAGGCTGCAAGGAGGGAGGTAACTAAAGGACAAATCGTATCCAGCCATGGCAGATAGAGGAAACGGACCTGATTGGTTGATTATTCCCTCTTTGCATCATTATTCAGTGAGGGTTGAGATCCCTGACATTCAACCCAGCACAGCCGCTCTCCCATACCAGACCCTTCCCCCATTAACCCTCAATCATAAATCAACCCCTCCTCCACCTTTCCCACCTCTCTAAAAGCCCAGGGTTCTGCCTTCCTCAAGTCTATGCCTTTCATTAATGTGGGTTACTGGGGTTTATTCCCTTCACTTAGCTTTCGCTAAGCTTGTTTATATTTGATTAAAAGTAAATTGTATCTTAAATGAAAACAAAGAAACAACACAATTCTGAGATGTTAGAGGGCTAAATGAATGCTGAATTCAGGGGAGCTGCAGGTTTAACTTAGGTTCAGAAAAAAAATCTCACCATAAAATCCATTGGGAAGCAATTTCTGAGGCCAGGAATGAGCCGTGAACCTCAATACAGAAAAGGTTTCCAGTTCATAATGATTTGCTATATTTTATCTATCCATATTCATTTGTTTCAAATTGTTTTTTTTCCCCTCCATCTCACTTTGCAGACACAAGTACATCTGAATTAGAATCAGTTCTCTTTATTCCAAGAGTCCTAAAATAGGCTCAACAGGAAAAAGTTAATGTTTTGCAAAGTTCCACTGGGGAGCAATAACTGAAGAACAGTGTCTGACATCAAAATGATTTGCAGAATAAATTCTCCTTCCTAAACTTATGGTGTAATTTAAATGTTCATTTACAATTATTATAAAATGCCATATTATGCACCCTGCACCAGTAGGCTGGGACAAATAAAGACAAATGTATGAGGAATAAACATATCACTAATCTGACTGAATATTGTCTACAAAATTAAGCTAACATACAGCCGCCTGCTTTCTTTTTCCTTAGAGTAACCTAGAGGACGAAGGCCTCGGGGCAGGGCACAGTGGGGGCTGGCCAACAGTTTGAGTTATGATAAGGCAATTTTAATGATGTTCTGGTCCCCACACCAAAGGCCACAGTTGAATCTTTTCTGTTTCTGCATGGGAAAGAAAACACAACATTCCTATTTTCCTCTGGTGCCAAAAGTTAATTGAAAACATTTCAGGGCAAAGTATGGTCTGGGCCCCCCATATGATTCTCATCCCTTCATTATCCTCAGCAATAATAAAAAGGCATTACAATTATTAATGGCTGGAGTCGGGGCTTGCTCTCTTAAAGTGACAGTGGCAGGCTTTTGCTTCTCATAACAAAGGCCCACAATGTCTTCACCACATCACTTTGTTGGTATTTTCAACAACTGATGCCATTGTAGGATTTATTATTTCTTTTCAGGACTGTTTAAAGTCAAATCATGGCTTAACATTTCTCGAGTCGAATCATGTTGTATAACTGAACTGAACTGAGTGACAAACTGAAAGAAAGTTATCCTCATAGCTTCAGAGAAAAGTTAGGGAAGAGCACTCAAACATCTATTTTTAAGAGAACTGTGGCACAAATGAAGGTTAAACTGTGGACAGAAGTCTCAGCAGGAGTTCGGCCAAGTAATAAAGCTGAACTTTCTCACATAACTCCTCTGTCTTCCTCTGGGATAGCTGTCTCCTCATGCTCCCCCACTCCCTGAAAAGGGTGACAGAGGAAAAGAGTGAATGAAGTGCCCCTGTATTGTGCTGCCGCACCATTGTGTATTTTGCATCTCCATAATAGAGGTGCCACTCGACTTCTCTTCCAATCAATGGGCTGGAGGGCCCATCTCTTTTCCTTGAAAAGCAACATGGCTGCCCTCAGTGGTTTCAAGACACATTATCACAAGTGAAGGAGGCTTTTTTGTGAGGGTAGAGAGATGACTGACTCATAACATGAGCATGTAAACAGATACATGTACCATCGCTGCTATCATCGCTAAAAATCCATTTTAAACTGGAAATAGAAATCCCGAAATTAGAATTAAAGATTTTCATTAGGAATAAAAAGCGTCAACACATTTGTGATCTTTAAAATAAGACAGTTAGATAGATAGATGACTTTATTCAACCTCAAGGGGAAATTAGGTAGTTCATACTTTAAGAGTAAAAATCCGAGAAATGTCCAGACTCTCGAAGTCTTTTTTGTCACATCTAAATTGTTACTATAAATGTAAAATTTTAATCAATTAACTGTCACTTCATTTTACCAAGTGTTCACATTAACTGATAAGAATTATAAAACGCTTGCTAATTTTGTGTTTGTTTAATGTCACATAATAAAATAGTTTTGATTTACACAATTGACTGTGTAAAATACAAGCATTTTAGAGTATATCCAAATTCAAGAAAAATCTTCGATTAAGCTAAGCGTTTTCTAAACTTTCATAACTTCCCTTTTCATCCATTTTGCTGTCACCACTACTCAAGAAATGTACTGCTTTAACTGCATTACTGAAATAACCGTGTCTGAAGAGGAAGCACCCTGGCTAAAGACCCTTAGCAGATGTTTTATCTGCATGATTGCAAATAAGTATGGCCTCCATTTGTTTCTGAAATGGCTGTACTTTCACTGGCACTGGTGAATAATTGTGTTAAATGCTTTCAGAAAATAGTTGGTCCCAGATCTGTCGAGTGACTGTTTCAATCAAAATAACAGCAAATTTTCCAAGGAAAGTAAAAGCAGAGGTAGAAATCATGTAAAAAAGAAAATAATTTCAACAAACTTTATACAATTAAGAAGTGTTTCCATTAAACTAAATAAGAACAGATTAGTGTAAACGAATCAAGATTCTCTAATCAATATGTGAAGGCTGCATCTTTCAAAAGAAAAAAAAAGATTAAAAGTTCACGACAAAGCCACACAGCTTCCAAATGAATCCTTTTAAAATCCTTATTTATTTAATGTGCATGTACATTGAGAGGAGTGTGTTCACAATGGACACTTCTTCACTCACCCAAACACAGACATCTTGTTTTTTTTCTCAGCGTGTCTTGGTGAAGACCTCTGACAAACACAAGGGGTGAGGATAAACAAACCGACCAAACGCCTCTTGGCTCCAATTGTGCGGCAAATCCCCAAGAGGAGGAGTTTAACTTTCTCTCTTCTGTTTGAACTGTTTTCGAGAATGAACATTTTATACTTTGTGCAAACATCTATGTTTATAATGCCAAGTGTGTCGCTCTGAAGAGCTTCTTGTTTCAGCTCTGCCCTGGGATTTTGACACAATTCAGTGGCTAACATCAACATTGGTTTTTAATGATGGGGTTGTGAAAAAAAAAATCTGCTGGTAAAAGAAAACTGCTGCGCTTGGACTGCATGCCTCTAATATGGTCACATAATGTTGAATAATATGAAGTATAAAGACATTCAGGCACTTCTTGACAAAACATGTGTCCTTCCTCTGTGGTCGTAGTGCTCTAAAAGAGTGTGACCCACCTATTCATACAGTGCAAATCTCTTGTCATTCGCAGACAAATATTCTGACAAAACATGTTTATACAATATACTGTACAATTTATCTTTATATGGACATACAAAAATAGGCTCCTTCAGCTTTATCAGACCATTTTTGAAAGCGATTTACGAACAGTAAATGTCCTCAAACATATGAATGTGTTGCAGAAACTTCAGTTGAATTTAATTGTTAGTTTAATGTCAAACATGGCTGGTTACAACAAGGCAGACTGGTTCTAATGATGTGAGCTGATTTCTCCTGTTAATTCACAATGAGAGACAACACTGACTTTCTTCAGCTTCTCAGATTAATTTGGTTAAAACCAAAATGGTGGTCAGGACATTAAACACAGTCTGACCAGGTTTGGCGTCACTCGAGTTTTCCACGTATTGATAATCCTCCTGTTCGATGTAATCATCCTCAAGATCCTCCTCAGAGTCTGAAAAGCCGCTTCCTGCTAACCTCTCGTTAGAATCAGAGCATAAAGTTTTCATGCTGACTTTTATGTACTCGCATATGTTCCTCTCCGTGCCATCGCACACACAAGTGTCCAGCAGTTGCGCTTTCGGCACGGAGCTCATGTTGGCTATCACCCTGCGGCACTCGTCCGAGCACCTTTGCCCGCCGAAAAGTTTTCTGCAGTGGAATAAATAATCCCTCATAGCTGAGCTACAGGACAGGTCCATCTCACACTGTCGTCGGGCCTCGGTGCAGCCCATGGTGTGGGTACGCGGCAGGCACGGCTCGATGGCTTGTTTGGTGCTCTTGCAGACTGAGTCCAGAGCGCAGTCGCAGTCCTCCAGAGCCGGGCCGCTTTGGGTTAGGTTGAGCTGAATGAGAGAGGATATGCAGTGACTTGGGCACTTCTTGCGGTCCCCATTGATGACAGATGCGCAGGCATAAAGGTACTGATCGTACGCGTAATGGCACTCCGGCTCCCCGTGACACTTCAGGATGGCTTTCCAGCAGACCAGCCGACGGCTGTGGTTAGGAGACCCGACACATAAACCGATGATTAGGATCAATACACTGCACAACAAAACCGCCGTCCGCTCCATCAATATGACACGACTTGCCATTTCCAGAAAGAATGAATCTTAAGAAAAGACTTCATGAGGGCTTCTGTAATTCCACCACGCTGCGTCCAACCCAGATTACTCCTAGATGGTTTCACATCATGTTGAGACTTGAAGTCAGCGAGGCGCCACAAAGTATGCGGAATCTCATCAAGGATGTCCATAACAAGCAAATCATGTCAATATCAAAGGAGTTTCAGTGTAGATGCAAACTTTCCAGGCTCTCTCAAGCCCCAGTCCGTGTCTGGAGGCTTCACGTGCAGCACGAACACGAGCGAGTCTAAGTTCTGACAGGCCTGAACTCACACGTGTCCGCCAAATCTTTGCCAACTAACAGACTTATTAGGACAGTATTGCGATAATATCCTTGTTTTTCAGTCACTCATCCGCTTTAACTTCACACCAGCATCCACTCGGCCCGCAGCGGCGTTGTGATGAGAGCTGAGCAGTGATGGGCTGATTAGGTTACTGCAGCAGCCGTGTCCGATTGGTCCGATAAACTGTTGTGACTCTTTCGTCACGCGCGGGGCAGTGACGTAGGCTACCGTGTTTAAACTGAGGTAAAACAGAAACGTCCCGTAGAGGTACTTATTATCTAATTATGGAAATATGATTAAAATATGTATTTACCCATCTGCGTTTTATAAAGGCACACTTTACAATTATTTTACATCTAAGCTGCTATTCCCAGCGCATAGATCGAAACTTTCTGCTGATGTTGCATTGTTTTCTGCTGTGGTATTGTTGGGAGTAAAAAAAAGTTTCTGTCTGTTTTTTCTTTCCTTTTATAAATAGATAGGTCATGAGTTATGTTTGCTGCACTCTAACCATAAATATCCCGTTTTATATTATGCTGCTGCAAAATTTGGACCTCAAATGATATATTGTTCAACTGCTGTGGTCTGATTCTTGAATAATTGCTTATCCCTGCAATGGGAGCCATATATAATGAGGCACAGTTTCTTTGGCAAACACTGAGATCGTGCAGCCTCCCCGCAGGAAGAAACGACAGCTGTTATAACACATGCAGAGCTCCTGTCTTACACTTTCCACCATGGCACATGACAAGCCTCGACTGTACAGCGATACAGCACACCTGTGGATGCTGCACTGACACATTTGCAGACACCAGCAAAGGCATGACCAACCTGGTCTCACCACATGGTGCATGAATAACACGCTGATGTCTTAAGTCAATTTTGCATTGACATGACAGCTTAGAGGTTTAAGAACTACGACTACCAGATATGGAGCTGGGAAAGTACCAACCTTCATGTGAGAATGGTATAAGAAAAAACACATTTGGCTGTTTTTACTGCCCAAGTGTAAGCAAGCAGTGGTGTGAAATCCTGATGACCCAGTACTTTACCTTTTGGTAAAGGGTATTTCCTATTTCCCAACAATAACACTTAACAGGGAAAAGGGTGTGAAGAGGAATGACTACTGCTGTCACACGGCATGTAAACAAACATGAAGCATGAAGCTGCTAGGAATGAAAACAGAAGGAACAAAGTGGAGAAAAGAAAACCACTCAGTCATTGGGCTAACTCTGTTCTCTTGACCCTGTCACATCATCACACTGTGACCACAAAGATCTGGCAGCTGTCAGGGACCCTCAGACCCCCAACTCCAATTAGAGAGATTAGAAAGGAATCAAGACAAGAGCAGAAGAGTTTCTTAGCCAAACAACCCGAACACCCCCTTCCATCTCACCCAGCTGGCATACCAGAGCAACAGGATGACTGCAGACTCAATTTAAGGCAACATCAAAGCAGAGGTTAAAGAAAGCCCAAATGGCAAACTGCTCAAGAGTCTCCATTAACTACAGAAGGACCCTGACATCAGCCCAGTAAGGCCAAAGAAGGCACTTAACAGAGATAGATCTGGGTCACACTGAGGGATGTGACTAGTCAACATTTTTTCCTTTTACTTTTGTTCAAAGTGTGGGTTCCTTTAATTTTTGTTCTTTGTAGAGCCATACAGTACACTCTAATGCATAGGGCCTGTGCAAAGTTTTCTTTTCGACAACTGGGAACACACTAAAGAACACACCCTGACCACACTTGCATTTCACTCTTAAGGAGGAGTTCATAATGCATAGCAGTACCGAAATCCCATCAGTGTTGGATGGAAGCCAGCTAAGAACAACGGCCAGATTCAGCCGAGCCAGCAGCTCTGTATGATGGAGCAGGCAGCTGCTCCCCCCCAAACTGTACCTCTTAAATTAATCTAATACATCACTTAGATTCTTCACTTTTACACCAAACTTCTGGGGTTCTTCTATGGGAAAATATGAGGCCAGTTGCCTTTGCAGTCCTGCCATCCATTTATTTCAAAAAAGTACCTCAGGATATGCATCCTCTACATGCGGTTGTTCATGGCGACTTGCATATAATAGTGTTTCCAGAATTGGAATGCGGTTCCCGAGAGTAGATTTGTAAATACTCATGCAGAGACAGACATGCTCTTCAGTTTGTCTCCACTGCTGTCAGAAGTCATTACACACAAGCTGCTATGCCAGAACAATTCACTAAACTTTGCATTCAAGTGCTTCCAAGCTGAGAGAGGAGCAGGGAGAGGGGAGAAAGGGGAGAAAGGGGAGGTGGAAAAGGAGTCAGTGTTAAAAAGTTGCCAAGTGTTGTTCTCCCTGCTTTTATTTCACTTTTCTGTGGCTCAGAAAATTTTCAGATATCTGTCTTAGATATGCTATTACTTATTTATTTATTTATTTTAGCTTAATGCTTTTGCCAAGAAAAAGAAGAATGCATATGAATCAAGTTCAACTTTCTGTTGGCCTGTGTATAGTCATGGCATGAATATGCAGCTTAAATGTCTTCCTGAATCAAGTCAAAAACACAGCACAACAGCATTGTTGTTTTCTGGTAAGTCAAATCTTTACTGCCCCTGTGGATTAGCTCAGTATCTTCAAAATGGATTGAGATAAAATCTCATTTTTACTTCCCAGACCTGGAATTCAATTGACTCTGGTGATCCTTTCTCTTCCATCTATTCAGTTCCACCCCAGGATGAACTGTAATAACGTTGGTGATCCCTTTATTCTTCATCTAGTGCCAAACTTTAATTTGCTTAAATACTTTGGTTTGTGAACAATAGCTGATACCTGACATTGGCATTAACTCAACACCTCTCCAGCACGCCCTGTAATTTCTATTTTTTTTTAAAAATCAAAACAGACATGTTTTAGGATGGTGCCACATGCTATGAGACTAAGTGCATCCCTCAGGGGGAAGGCAGGCACCATGGAAGGAAAAGGATTTGACTTCGAGCTCACAGAAGAGAACAGAGTCACAGGCTCAAACAAGGGTCATTACAGCTGTAAAGCAGCCTAAAGTGCTCAGAAAGTTACAATCTCAGCCAAAGGTGTGGGACATGGTGGGTATGAACATATAGACAATTGTTTTATTGTCTTGGTTTCCCATCTGAAGATTTTCCTGTTGTTTCATGGAGCAGATTAACAGCATGGTGGGGAGTAAAACTGGATAAAGTTACAAGAAGATTCTTGTTCTGGTTGTTATTGTTTCACTTCGGGATTTCGCAGGAAAGCAGATGGAGCTGTTAAATAGATTGGAACAGAGAGCTAAACTCCAGACAGAGAGGTAGACACTGGTTTTGCTATCATAAAGAAGAGTAATTGATAGTGGGGTCTGTTGTAGATTAATGACACCTGCTGTGAAGTCTGTTATGAGGAACAATGAAAACCCTTAAGGGCTGCTTAGGCTGTCAGTGTGGAGATACTCATTGACACTGGTCAGGTAACAATAAGATAAGAGAGCCATGTCTCTTCGGTGCAAAGAAGGGAAGGTAATAAAGCCACACAAAGCTACTCGGAAGTGATGCCAGCGTCTATAAATGGATACATGTAGGTTTTACAGAAGAAAAAGAGACTCTAAGGCAGAAAGGGGTTTTAGTTTTTGTTTGAAATGTGACCTCTCCTCTCTAAACTCTGATCACATTTCTCTATGAGAGGAAATGGCTCCTCGGGGACAGATATGCCACCACAACCTCAACAGAGAAGTCTTTGTTCGTGAGATCAAGACTTTAACAAGAAACCTGATAGGAAGAAAATGACTAGCCAGCATCCACATTACAAAAGCTAAAGGGAAAAAAGGGGAGTTCACCTCAAGGTTTGAACGGCTGATTCTTGGTTTACTGAGAAAGAAATCCAGTGATTTAAAGCTTAAGCTCAGGAGGCTCCTTCATAGACTTCATTATGTTGATGAGCTTGAATAAAGGTAGAATCAGGCACAACAATCATTGCTATGGCCCAGTCAATCTTCATGTGACAGTGTAATGAGTGCTTATGCCAACCACGACGTATGGCGTTAAGGACTGCTGTGGTTAGTGTCAAGGGAAATGCATTTGGTTGTCATTAGCACACAGTCCTCTATTTTAGCCATTTAGTAACTTAAATGTAAAACTTTGTCTGTCATTTACTTAAAGCATGTTTAACAAATTGGGAAATACACTTATTCGCTTTCTGACAGTTGGGGAGATTAATGCTACTCTTTCACATGTTAAATGAATGGCTACAGCTATAGCAGCTTAACGCAAAGACTAGAAACACAAACCAAAGTGCAAAAATGACAATTCAGCATTGTACAGGTTATTTTGTGGCTAGGAGACCAGACTTCAGGAAGTTGTCACTGGTTGCGAATTATAATTTTTCCACTTCAGATTAGAAATGTTGTACTATTATTTTGTTTTCTTAAAAGACATCTGAATTACTTTAGTCAGGGCTAAGAAGGGATCACTGCGGGAGTATTATTATGTGCATACAAGCACTCACACAGCACAGTCTCTCAACAGAGCTGAAGAAGCAGAATACAAGATTGCCAGTTTTTCATTTCCATGGTACATTCTGTAACTGAGTACATCTGGCATCCTCCCAATGTGGGACACATTCTGAGCCCAGTCTTTAAGGCATAGCTGCTGTTTTGGGAGACAGAAAATGAGTTGTGACCCAGGGCTTCCCTGACATTCGCCCGAGTAATCACAATGTTTGAGCAGAACTGCAAGTGCTGTTTGAATAGTGTGGGCCATTGTTCCTTTCTGGTAGCCTCAGAAGTATTCTTCAAACTTCAAGCCAGTCACAGGAAATGAGTGGGCTGATTTATGACATCTGAGTGAGTGTCAGCAGATTCTGATGCATAACCCCAGTTGACAAAAGTGCATCTCATTCCAGCTCAGTGTAAAAGCAGACCGAGATACACAATAGCTGCAGAACTCTATTACATGAGAAGAGCGACACATCTCTCATACAAACACATCTGACGATTGACAAATGCAAACATATCCAAAGAACGTCCTTTGATATTTTTGTTCATGTGGATGGAGAAGTCTGCAGTTTGGTTAGTTAGATTTCTTTCATGTACATCGCAGTTATTGTTCCTAAATGTCAATACACACATATCCTACATGCAGAAGAAACACTGAATCTAAGCTCATGAAGAGGCTGGTGGTCAGAGGTTGGATGAGGCTGTCTTCAATGACAGAAACCACATGTATGCCTTTAATCCAAACACACCAGCTTTTGTAAGGCGCAGCATCGGTGGTGGTCTGATCCAACTGTCCCCGTCCATGACATCATAGAATAAATTAAGATGATCTGAAGGGACTTTTTCCAACTTCCTTACACAAATACCTCAAAGTACCACAGTTCCTACTGGATTTGAACCATCATAGCTGAAAGAAGACCAACCTTCTTACAGGCAGGATTCAAGAACCATTCAGAGGACACACATGCTTGTCATAGGATATTATGTCATCCTGATGCACTGAGATTTATTTTACTAATCGACTGCTGTTTTGCTGAGATATACGAGTAGATGGACATTTAATAAAATCTGCTGTCATACGTGAATCTCAGAGAGGATACTGAGCCAGCTAAGTGCACCGCAAGTGTTAATGTTACCTATAGTAACATAACTTTGGACAAAACATTTCACTTCTTTGCCCTCTAAAGTGCATTGTAATGGATTCTCCCATCCAACTTGGCTTCAAGACTTACATCAGTTTTGGTTCCAGTTGTAGACAAGAGTTTTCACCAAAGTGACAAGAAAGCCTTGAGTGGGTAACCAGAGACTTCAGGGGAGGTTTTTGTACTGGACTACAGTTACTCAGATGTCAGTTTGAATTTGAGATTTGGAATGCGGAAACATGAAATGCGGTCTTGTGACTGGCAACGACCAAGGAAACTTTCATATGTTTTGACTCCAAAATAAGAGTATTTCATGGGACGGGGGATGGGCAGGATTGGGGACTCATGAAGTATCAGGTACAAATAAGGGCCCTTTCTGGACAAAGGCTGAGGCACTATTTGGATTAGCAGTTAGCTCCAGGCAGGGTGGTCTGGGATTCAGAGTTTATGTTTAATTTAAACATAGGCTCTTTGAGTCTGCATACTGTCACTGAGCTGAGAAAAGCCATGCTGATCAGTTAAACAAGAGGTGAGATTGTAGGTCTAATGTGTCCTCTGATGACTGAAGTTATAAAACCTTTCTACTGTTCACAATCCGGCAGACAGAATCTACAGGCACACAATCAGCTGCGTATATATTTAGTTCAGCAGGCAGGTAGATTCTTGCACTTGGTACAAAAAGACTGACCACCAGAGAAAAACATGTTTGTTGCTGCATTGGCTGAGGGGTTAAGGCACTGAACTGCAGTGCGCTCAGTTATTCACCTTCTCTGGCTGCCCTCATTGCCTGTAAACTCTCTAATGTCTGCTAGGAATAAAAAGCAACCCCCAAAAATAACAAAACACAACAGCTTTATGAGGCTGTACTTCATGCAAACGTCAGCACATGCGCACAATGACAACACTAACAAGCTGATGTGCTTGTTGAGATGTTGAATTATGGACTAAAGCAATAGACAAATGACGTACAGAGCCATGCATGCCAAACATGTTTTTTCACTACTTTTATTTTAGAAAATTTTCCTTTATTTAATTTCTGCATAAACACAAATTAGACGACCTATTGTCTTTGTGATTTTTCTTTAATTTCCATCCAGCAGAAGCAAACTGAGATGGGCTGCAGAGTGGCGGGGTGGAGGGGGGTTGTTGACTGAGAAAGCTGTGAGCTGCACAGACACACCAGTAAAACGCTCTTCATCAGAGACGAAAGTAAACAGAGCCTGTCTGGACGTGGGCTTGAGATCAGTCAGACAGCAGTCAGACAGTGAAGGGCTACAACATTAAACAAAAGTTACTGACCCGTCATGATTACACAGAAAAAAAAGTGACAAAGCAATCCTGCATACACCAAATCAAACAGAAAAAAGGGCAAAGACCTGACATATTCTTTTATATTACAAATAAACATTTACTATTCACTTAAATTAACAATAAATTGGTTGGCAGAAGAAGCCGTGACAAGTTTATTTATTAAAATAAACCACTCTTGTCCCATTGCCTCTGTTATATAATTTGGTATTTTTCTGTTTTTCCCAGAGAAAAATTAATAGTCCGACCGTGATGCAGCTAGATGTAACAAGTAACTCCTCTGGGGGAACAAAGGAAATGCCACTGCTGAAAAGCATGGCAAAGACTACAGTGCAGCCAAACACATTTAAATATTACCCTTAAACTTTTCCACTTATCCCAAACCTTTATTTCAGTAGTATGACTAGTTTTCAAAGCAAACTGTGTCATCTCATCTTGTTCTTTCTACATGAGCACGAACACGTACATACAACGTACACACACACACACACACACACACACTGCACAGTAGCAAGAGAAACATAAAGAGGCTGGGTTTTGCTTTTCCTGCGAAATCTAAATATTGACTCAGTAACCTATAATCATACACAGTCAGAACAAAATCGAAATAAACAAGCGCGCCTGTAATGTGTAAGTGTTTGTGTGTCTCATGGGCGCTGAGGCTCTCGAATGCTGACACTGACAAACTCACATAATACAGAGGAAGTGGTTCAGTTTTCAGTTCTTAGTGAATGTCATACAATATGGATCCCATCCAGCACATGCATTAATTATTTTGTATTCTCTCTATATACAAAGAAGTTCTTTCAAAAGCACTGAACCCTCCCTGTCTGATCAAACATCTGCTATCAATTCACATTTAACATTCAGATGACTCACATACAACATTCTCAAATTAAGAGGCTTTAAATTGCCAAGACGTAAGTAAAAAAGGCAATAAAAATTCCATCATGCACTCAGTGGAGCGATCGCATTTTAATGCCAAGTTTCCAAGTGACATCAGCAGCCAGTCATCCACAGAACTGTGTTATTATTGTGTTGTAATGTTATTAGAAGCTCATCAAGGTCCATATCAAACTTTAAATATATTTTTCCCCTCTGCTGGAAGCTGCAGTACAATATCGGGAAAGACTCTATGCTGACTTAAAAGGCAGTGCTGTTGTATGGACCATAATGACTGCTTTCCTAAATAAACTTGACTGATTGAATGAGGGTTTTGTGTTAGCATGCTGTTGGATCTTTTTGTTTTTCTTTGTGAGTTTTTATGGCTCATTAGTGAAGTGGCAAAGCTGAAACATTTCTGGCTCTATTAAGGGCTGTCAGTGAGTGCTGCTGATGCCAGAAACCATTTGAGGCTAACAAGGAAACACAGTCTGGAAGAACTGAAAGCTGTTAATGGACATGAACAATGAAGGTTTTTTTTTATTATTATTTTTCTAATGTTCCACTGTCTTCGGTGTATGTTCTCTCAAATTAAAAGAACAGTTCAACATTTTGGTAAACATGCTAATGTGCTTTCTTGCCAAGATGAAAAGATCATACAGCCATCACATTTGTTTGATATGAAGCTGGAGCCAGCAGTTTAGTGTATAAAGACTGGAAATGGGGAAACAAGACTCTGTCCAAAGGTAACAAAATGTGTCCACCAGCACTCAATACATAAGCTAAAGTTAAACCACAATTTGTGATTTTATGGTTGTGATGTGCTGGAACTATTTCTTGGCCTGGTATTCAACAAATGATAAATAATATGTTACCTACAAGTTCACTAGCTCACTTGTTCAAATTCTTCTTCTCCTCCTCTCCTTGCAATTGTTTAATTTTCCTTCCTATTCTTTCCTTCTGTTCTTCCTCCTTCTTCTCCTCCATCAGAGGAAGGTGAAATATCTGACGTAACAGATGATAAAGCTACACTGCAGTGCCATCACACCTGCCACATGAAACCAGTGGAGTTAGGGAGGAGTTCAATTCAATTCAATTCAATTTTATTTATATAGCACCTTTTAAAATCAAAATTGTCTCTAGATGCTTTACAGAAACCCAGAGCCTGAACCCCTGAGCAAGCTAAAAAAAAAGTCCCTTTTAACAGGAAGAAACCTTGAGCAGGACCCGACTCACACGGGAAAACCATCCTGCTGATAGTTGACCAGGTGAAGGAGGAGAAGAAGAGGTAGACAGGACAGAGAGGATGAAAGAGAGAGAGAGAGAGAGAAACATAGATGCAATAAGCATCATTCATCACAAAGGACAGACATGACAGGTTGTTTGAATTGGAATGCTGAAAAACTTTAAGGTCATTCAGAATAATAATGTCTTTTTACTTGTTCTGCTGGGCTTGCATCCCAAAGTCCCATTAGGTTCAAACAAAAAGAGGTTGGACTCAGCTTTCTTAGGAAGAAAATGAAAGGAAAGTATTGTTCATACATTCTTAGAAATGGAAGAATCAGGCTGGTGGGATTCCCAGACTGTCAGGTCATATCCGAGTGAGAAAGACTGTTTGTACCTGGCAGCTTCATGGCCTGATTCTGAGTAATCATCCGACTGTTAGGCTATCAGGCGTGTTGCTCTGAAAACAGTTTGAGCAGATGGCCAATGAATTTACACAGTATTCTATAGCTGAAATTGTAAATGGCAAAATGTGTGGTGGTCACAAAAAATAACAACATGGTATAGTTAGATAGATAACCCAGCCAGGGTCACATCCAAGTAGAATTTCGGTTGCTATGTTTATGACCACTTTGGCCCAGACTGAAATTTTTCATCTTCTAGACCGAGTGCATTTCATTTTTTGTGCAGACATTGATTTGATATTAAGTAGTAGATATTAAGTAGAGTAAGAGCATGAGCGTCTTTTCATTTGTCTTTATTTAAAAAAAAGAACCACACACAGGGTAAGTCTCTGCAAATAAGACCAACAAGATGGAACCAGCATAGTGAGAGGCGGACTTGGTAGGCCCAGTGACACAGCACTGTGACCCAGTCAGGTTCCTGGAGCCTTCATCAATGCAGTTGGAGGAATGAGTAGAAAGCACCCAACAATGAATGTCGTGATTGAGCCTCTTGATTGTGCTGTTTTAGCTTGGGAAAAAAAAAAACATAAAATTGTTTATTATCTAGGACATTTGATGAGTATTTTAAAACAATTTTGTGTAATGTTGATACATAAAAGAAATGAATACCTCATTTGTTATGCTTTTTATAGATGGAAATATACTCTTGCACGTCATCAGGAGATCCCAGGACCACAGGAACTCGCTGGTGGATGGTGGTGGGCTGAACGTCTAGAACATTTATGGATCCCGTCGTGGCCATGCCTCCTGCCTGCTCCATGATGAAGGCCATGGGGTTGCATTCATACAACAGCCTGAGCTGAAAGGCAAGAAGCAGAAATATGAGTGATTTGATGAGCAGATACATGACAGATAACCTGCGTGTGGATGCTACTGGCATTCAACTTGGCATAGAAGAAGCCATTCCATTCCCGCCTGCTTACCTTGCCCTTGGGACTCTTGACATTAGCAGGATATAAAAAGATGCCTCCATAAACCAAAGTGCGATGAACATCAGCTACCATTGAACCAACATATCGACTGCCATAAGGAGCCGACCCGTCCTAGAAACACAAAAAGACAATATTACGTTTATTTAATGAATTTATGAGTCTTGATGTCAATGTCACATTCACTTAAATTGAATATGAATATTAATACAAATATTTAACAGCCACAATTCAACATTGGGCCTTTGTAATGCATAATAATATTCAAAACTACACACTTATTGCTATTACCTCCGGGTATTTCTTCTTTTGTAGGTATTCTGTCACATCAGGATAAAAATGCTGTGCATATCCTTCATTCAAACTGTAGATTTTTCCCTTTTTCTTAATCTTCACATTTTGATCCACCAAGATGAACTCGCCAATGGCCTAAAAAAAATGTGAGGAACCCATGAGAAACCTATCAGAACATCATCATGAAGACATATACAGACTGAAACGGCTTGCAAAAAGAAATCATAGTAATAGTGTCCTTTAAGTGTATTTTTATTCTATTTTTCTACTTAAGTATTTAATGCTATTGTATTTTTATTGTGCTATTGTATTTTTATTGTATTCAAATATGCCGGACTGCTATGACAACCTAATTCATCATCTATCTATCTATCTAAAACAAATATGTTTGATGTCATCTATTATACGAAAACCTTACAGGATCGAGCATGAAGCAGTTGACTCCTTGGCCAGTGGAGAGGACAATCATGGTGGCACTGCCATAAAGAGCATAACCAGCAGCCACAATGTTTCTTCCAGGCTGCAGAGCATCCTTCTCAGATGGCTCATCATCTGTGGTCTGTGGAGCAACATGAGTACGGTATATAAAATATCCCAAGAACAGGGAGAAACCAATGTGACGGTTACCACTGCCAGCGAGAATGCTGTTTTCTTTGACGAAGATACAGAATTCTGAGAGGTTGCAAACATATAAACCTGTTTTTATGGATTCAGAGCCTTGAACTTGAATCGGCACGCGGTATCAACGTTGCTAACCTTTTTGTAAATGGCGAAAATTGTTCCAATTGAGACAAGACAGTCGATGTTTGAGGAACCATCCAGTGGATCAAAGCACACAATGTATTTTCCCTGTAAGTTCAGAACAAATTATTTTATCACTGATACAATAACACCAGAGAAACACAGCAATATAAAGGAAAACACAGCACTGCGGGATTTGAACCAGCACGTAGACAAATGTTAAATACCCGCTCTTCTGGTTCCACAATGATGGCCTTTTCATCTTCCTCAGACACCAGTACACAGGAGGAGAAGGAGGACTTGATCATGTTAATCACCAGGTCATTGGACAGGACGTCCAGTTTCTTCACCTGGTCTCCTGTCACGTTGGTGCTTCCAGCAATGCCATACCTTCCACGAGACAGAGGAGAAAGAGGAGCTGACTGGAGTGATCAAAACCAGAGTAGAAGCTATGTATCCTGATGTATTTTTACATATAAAACACAACTAAGAATATGAAAAAAAGGAAGAATGGTCTGAAAAGGCTTCTATCCTTTTGACCTCTGCCTTGCAGGAGATTGTACGCAACATGGGCTGAATTTACCTTTGGCCAGTGGCCTAAGTTAAAGATTCTCGCAGATTCACATGAAATAAAAACCGACACTAAAGTTCATATTTCAGACACATTTAAATGAAAGAGTGAAAACCTAATTAAGCAGAAGAGAAAAGAAACTGAAACTTGCTAAACTAAAAGACAAAAACTAATGTGACACCACATGGATTTATAAATCGTGTGCATTATGGCTCCAATTGCCCTTAATCTGCCCTCAATAATTAAAGGGCAACCTTATATTCACCTTCATACTCGTATTCAAGTGCATGAATGTTTATGTCTTTCTGAACACTTAAAAAAAGAAATATTACTCACAGGTTAGCGATCCCAGCCTTCCTGACAGCAGTTGAGATGGCTTTCACAGCTGTGCAGATGGAGTTGAGCAGGTTTGTCAGCTCACCTGTCCCATGGGCCCTCCTGCCCTCCTCCAGAACAAACCTGGTGAGGGTCAGCACGTTGGTATCGAAGGCTCCTTTGTCGGACATTTTGCTGTCAGGTACAGGACTGGGACTTAATGCCTGAAGTGAAACAGGTGAGCATAGCCCCAAAGTTAAAAAGTGGACTCTACCACAGAGATAGGGGAAGAGTGGGGGGTGTGCCACTCTTCTAACCAATCAGAAGTGTCCTCTCTCACAGTCAGGAGTTGGTTTGATTGCTTTGGTAACTGTGGGTTTAGAAGAGCAAAGTTCATAGATAGTAAACATTTGTGTTTAAGAGTAAGAATGACTTTTGACTAATTAAGACTCTGCACATTTTCATTAATTTCATTTTTTTTTCAATTTGCTCAATTACATAGTGAGATTTTTTTTCAAAACTGATGTTACACTTGAAACAGCACTTAGACTGAGCACAACTGGATCTCAGTGCAGAAGTGCATCATTATCCCAAAAGCTTTTGACAGAATCAGTGCTTTACAGATCGCTATAGCTGGTCAAGTCCTATTATTTCATTTGTTGACTTTTACAAGTGCCAAGCAGTTTATGAGCTTTATCTAATATCCTGACAATAACCTAATTAAAATGTGCATAGCTTGCACCAGAAATGACCGTAACACTAACAACACATTCCTTCCCTGCGTGATCCTAAAGGAGTATAAAGTTCAAATGATGGGGCTCATTGTCCATACCTACCCTACCTGATTTTATATAACACCTTTTATTTTACACGCGCTGATAAAACACTATTTGCATGGTAACGGAGGAGCAGTGGTGCGTGTTGTCTGTGTGTCTCTGCATGCTTGTAATTAGTTTATGGCTGTCTCTGTCTGCAGCACCGACATGAAAAGGTAAAAGGACTTATGTGAAAGCTTACACGAAATGTTACCAAGGCCTGTTTCACAACAGAGAAGTGAAGCTGAACTTTGAACTTAACAAGATAAAAGCCACCACGATGAGGTAACGTGTGATGGTTAATCACACACCATTCAGAGCTTTTTCAGGTTAATGATAAAAACTGAATTGCAAAGGTCAGTTTTGCTGAGCAGCATGTGAGAGCTTCAGAAATTACGCAACAGATTTTGATTTATTGGGTCTTTTACATTTGAGCTGCAATGATTGGTCAGATAACTGATTAGTTGATGGAAAGGAAATGAATCTGCAGCAATTTTTGATAATTGATTAAGTTTCTTAAATGTAAGAATTAGCTGCTTTTCTTTGTTGTTTATGAAGTCATTGGTTGTTGGGCTGTTGTTTGGACAAAAGAGGCAACCTGTACACATCAGTTTTACTCCATAAATTGTGACTGTGATGAATCAATATTTTTTCTTTTACATTTGCTTTACTAATGCAGATTAATCATGAAAATAATCTTTAGTCACAGCCCTACATTACATGCTTACAAAACAGTACCTCAAACAAAAATATTTTTCAATGTAATGAACAAAAGTTAGAGTACTCTTGTTTCATGGCCATCCCAGTCAAACTGTTATAATATTGTCAAATATATTTCTCCACTGTGTCCACTTGATGTCACTGTGGAGCTTACAAGCTGTTGAATATAAAAGAAGTCTGGGCAAAGATTCAGTTCTAAGAAACATGCCGTTTCCCGCTGGAAACTGATGTGCCCTGCATCACTTTTACTTTGCAGTTCTTTGCAAAATAAAACCAAACATTTTATTCTTAAAATATCTGCACCAACATTACAGCTCCGACAGGATACAGTGCCATCCTGCAGGACGAAAGAGTGACCGCATTCCAAACAGCAAATAAATACCAGCAGTTCGTGTTAACATAAAATAAATTCTAAAGAAAATATAATTGTCGATGCAGGCTGTGGATGGTCATCACATCCCCTTCTCTTGTAGAGGAGCCTGCAGAAAGTTTTAAAAGGATGCTTCAGACTGAATAGAGACAAAAACTATGTAGTCGTTAGGCCTTGCAATCGATGCAATAGAAGAACAGACCTCATCAATATTTTACAGAAGACCGTTCATCACCTGACTGACTCGCACGAACACCCGCTGTGCATGTTGACGGCTCTCTGCACATGCGCAGTGGCTGTCCTACTCCTGCACAGTAAAAACTTCTCTCTTTACAGGAATGGCGTTTCACAAGCAAAAAAAAAAAAAGATGAAACTATTGCCGTAACGGGAGAAAAGACAATCGCGCATGTCTAAAAAATTCCATTGGACCTTTTCCAACTGATGAGGCTACTGTGTCACTTTATTCTTAACTTCTACATCACTCGGATTTCGGCCTCTCCTGCACAGGTGAGTGGCAGCTCATCACGTTGACTAGCTAATGTAGACAATACCCACTGAGTTTGGACTACATTTCACAATAGAAATTTTTAAAAAAAACCCCAAAACATTCTGTTCAGTATCAAAGTTTTGCAGCTGCATCATGTCAGTTTTTGTTTATCTTTTTTTACCTCAGCGTGACCACAAGGCGTCAGGATTGAGCAACATGCAGGAATGCAAAGTTTCTGTCCCATTTTTAGGAGAAACAAACACAACATATTGCAATGTTGGCCTCCCGTAATGAACGAGATAAAATAAATAAATCTAATTCTAATTCCTCTTGTAGACTAACATTAAGATATGCATGTTGGTCTTCATATATTTGAAACCTATCACACTAAAACATTTCCCTAAATCTAACAGTAAAAACCACAGTCACTTTGAATACCACAAGTTGTGATTGTAGTGAAAACTAAAGCAACCAATTTTATTTGGAATAAACAAGAAAAATTAAGTACTCCAACTATACTAATTGATAATAATATGTTCACACACATAGAGATAACACTTCCCAGCAGCCCCTGGTTGTGAGTGAATAAATGAGGATATGTCACTTGCTTCGTGAATAGATAAGATGCTTGGTACAGGAATAATACTGCAATAACAGTGTTTGTATTAGCAGAAAAATGTTTTGATGTAGATTGAACTGGAAAAGACATAAAGCATACACACATTTAAATCGCATGTACATTTTACTTCTGTGTGTGTGTGTGTCCTTCCTTCCTTGTCTGTCCAACACATTCATCTGTTAGCTCCAGATTCTGTTTTTCTTTGCAAACTTGACTGTGCTTTCCTGTAGTGTGTTTTCCCAAGTGACTCCATAACATTCATCTGAGAGCAGCAGAAAAATAGTACTCTGGGTCAGTGTGGCTGATTTTGAAGAGAACTTCTTGTTCACTGAGGCTTCAGATGAAGTGTCTTTAGAATTTGATGTTAGTGGGATTTTTCTTTTATATACACCAAGTATTTTCTTACACTTACATACATTAATATTATGTTTGTTACTGGTGATCCGTGTTTAAATACAGTGATGGAGACTGGGTGTGACAGCTGAAAGTAAATCCATAAATGTTTATTTACATAAAGTTATAGCCTACAGACATGTTGACTCAGTGGTGCAAGTGTTTAGCTGTGGCATATTGTATCTCTATTACCATATTTTTTCCTTATATATTCCTTTAGTGCATCCATAAAATACTCTTTTCTCTGCTGAGTCCTGATGCGCAACCTAATTTCTCCTTACTTATCTCATCTCATCTAACATTATTTTATACATATAAAACACTATTTGTCTAACTAGTTATCATTCAAATGTAACTTACTCTATATGAATGGAGAAAAATAGAAACCGTAAAAGATGTTGAAGGATCTAAATAAACTCCACTTAAAACCTCCACATGCTGAGAACAGAAGGCCCTTGCTAATGAGAAAGTGGTATGGCATTTCAATGCGGTGAGTCACTGTTGTGCACTGAGGCTTAGCCTTTTGCTCACTGTACTTCTGCAGAATTAACTATAATATGTCGTGGTCTGGTGTTGCATTTCCTTTATGTAAGCATTGTAAGGTTAGCTGTTATTGATTGCTGGACTTGGGCTTGGAGGGAGAAAGAAAATGAGCGAGCAGATGATGCAGTAGGACAGTGCATGTCAAGTAAACGCTAATTATCAAGATGTCAAGAACGGTTAATGTGCTGCTTTTTTCTTTTATTTGCAGACCAATTCAAACTCCTAACTGGATACATAAGGAGGGATTGTTTCATTATTGATACTTTGTGAATCATGTCATGGCTCAGGGCAGTTACATCTCAAGAAATGTATCAGGTAACTATTTTCCCCATTGCTTAAGTTCTATTTTTTGCTTGTAGTGGATTTCATAACTCGTTCATCTTATTCAACTTATTTTCTGTGTTTAATGCACACAATATGTTCACTCTTTGGGAGAGATTATAATGGAATTTCACAACCATAAAGAAAGGAATATCTCCATCAAAGTAAATACAACTCCCTCTCAACTAAAATGATCAAAATGTACTGTTCAAATGTAAATATGTAAATTATATTTTATATTGTGTCGAGTATTTGATAAATGAATGTCTGTTTTTTGTGTGTTCACTGGCTGAATAACTTGGAAGATGTCTGTGGTTGAGAACAACCTGCCAAGAGCATGGTCAGGCATTTAGAGGGAAAGTTGCAGAGTAATTATAGAGTAGGTTGAGTCTATGTAGAGAGACATACCATTTGGAGAGAAGGGACTACTGAAAACAGAGTGTCTACACAAATGGTAGATCGTCCTCTGTCCCTCCTCATCTTATGGGACGGGCTCGCAGAGTTTATAGTCGAAAATATTTCGAGGTGGTAGTAAGAAGGCTCTAGATTCAACAGAAACTGTCTCTGATCGGCATATAACATTGAGGTAAGGAAAGATGAAAGAATCTGTAAGGGCAGAAAGTATATAGCATTAAAGCAGTATTGACAGTGTATTTTTCATCTGTTTTTTTGCCTGTGATATTTTTGTGTTGAAGCATTAAGAACAATTTCAATTCAGTGCACTGGTAATTTTGTTTTTATCACGTGCAAACAGCGCATTTGAGATAATCCTACATAGTATGTGTTTTTGATTTTATAATTTTTAGTTCAGTAGAAGAACTCTCTTTTATAAACTTTTCAAGAGTGTTAAACCATAGGCATTCATTCCACTTTTGGTCTAACAGGTCAACTCGCTGAAGAGTGCATTTCTTACTACTTGGGGAATAACTACAATTATCAGTCGGATGTGGACTACCTCAAGTGTGTGGACAATTTTCAACACAGCACCACCATTAAGCGATTAAATCTTAAGAGGAGGCCCAGAGTGGCCATCAATAATGCGGACAAAACACATGGTGACATTTCATCCAGCCAGTGGCATTCTGCAGAATCCTTGCCATCATCTTGCAATGATGATACACGACTACTGGGTATGTCTTCTACAACCAGAGGTCGACCTCCTTTACCTCCACCACATGGTTCCTCATTGGATAGCAAATCGTCTAGGAATGAAGGATCAGCAATGTCTCCCACCCTTACTGAGTCAAAGCCTCAGCCTGCTGCACGATCTCTTGTCTTGCACAGACAAAGCCCCGAGACCCATAAACACTTGGATCAGGAGGTGGCGAACCAGCCTCCACCTCAGCCCCAACCCCGTCGACGACTGGCCAGCTTTGGAGGGGTAAGCTCCCCTGGGTCAGTTTCCCCCTTTACTGGCTTGAGTGCATATAATCAGAATAACAATGGGAACAAGCCCACTGGCACAGGAGCTGATGTGCAGGTCCACCTTGGTTCATCCCTGGGCAGTAGAGGCAGCACAGGATCCCTTAGACAAAGCCCACAAAGTTCTGGTAGATCCACTCCAGTTACAAGTCTTGGCTCTGTGCACCTTCAACATGTCCGTGACCAAATGGTTGTAGCTCTGCAGAGGCTGAAGGATCTAGAAGAGCAAGTGAAAATCATCCCCATTCTCCAGGTCAAAGTTTCAGTCCTTCAGGAGGAAAAGAGGCAACTGGTATCTCAGCTCAAGAACCAGAGAGACAACAAGGACATAAATGATGTCATCCTGAATAGAGCAGATAGCATGGAAAGGTCTGACAACAAGATAAATGAAGAAGGACTTGAGGGCATAGTGAGAAGTGACGACACTGACCTCCGGGAGTTCAGGCAACTGTCTGGTGAGATGCAGGTATTGGAAAGAACTATCAAGGATGGACATTTGCAAGCATGGCATGGAAAAGATCATAGCCCACTGCGTGACAAGACAATCAAGTCAGTCACAGGGGGTACTGATAAAGTTAGAGATATTACAATGTGTAAGCCATTAAAAGAAAACAAATATGTGTACACTGATCAAGTAGAGGTGAGGTCCATTGCAACAGAAGTGTCTGAAGTTAATCTTGGAATTTACAGACAAAGGGAAGCAGAGCTTGATGCCCAGCAACTAGTAATTGGTACCTTGAAGGAGAGAATTTGCCACTTAGAAGCAGAGTTGAAAGAATCAGCTCTCCAGACAGAGATGAGCCGTCTAAAACTGGAGCTTCAGGCTGCTGGTGCTAGGAATCGAACTGATAAAGCCTCATTTGCTAGGCCATCCACTGTGAGCACAGGCATCGATGCAAGGCCTCAAACCACAAGCAAAGGAGTGGGTAATCACACAGAGTTCCGAGATGCCAGCACAGGGGAGGCAACAGAGGTGAAGAATGTGGGCATATCTTGTTGTGTACCTGAGCTGAAGGATGTTTGCACAGGACCAGAGGTACCCATGAGCCACTGGGAGGTCAGGGAGCGAGTGGAGACCTTAGAAAAGGGTGTGGGGAACCATGTTTTCACAAACACACAAGGAGTTGGGATGGAAATAAGGTTACGTGATGCAGAAACCAACACAGAGGCACCAGTAGAGAATCTAGGGTCTAAGAAAGGAAAGGTCAGTTATAATTCGGTGGCTTGTGGGGACTGTTCTATTGATGTGATCATCTACGAGGCAAAGGAAGTGGTTTCTCAAAGTATTGCCACAGATCAAGTCAGAGGAGTGGATCTTGGAATCATGGCATCACCCCAGACAGCTTCTCAGCGTACCAACACTGTATCCAGTTCAGTGTCTCGCTTTACCAACACCAGACATGCCTTCAACACAGACTCCAGCACTAACACTGTCCTAAATACCAAAGACAAGCACACAAACACCACTCAGACTGTTACCAGGACAGTGTCAGCAGGCAACAGGGTCCAAGATATGAAATGCACTCCAGAGACCTGCACAGTTGGTGTAGGAACTGGAAATCTGCAAAGTGTCATAAAGCAAACACTAGGGTCAGTCCGCAAGGTAACTAGAGACACTGGTGTAGGATTCACCAACATTAACGAGAATTTCCTGGTTGGGCTGAAAACCCGTAATATGGCCTCTGGACCATCCCATCTGCCAGACCCAATCAAGACAAGGAGCATCGGTGTAGGTGAGGGGAGGATACGGAATTTGTCCGTTTCATCCAGTAAACCTGGTCAGATGTTCCAGCAACCTGTACAGTCCCAGTGGGATCCCGAGCTGAACCATTACATAGAGAAGATGCATAGGCTTCTCAAGGAGCATGGGGACCTGCTCACAGAGGACTACACTCCCCAGAGGGACGGGATCATCCTGCAGCATAGTAATCAAGAAGCCAGCTCCAAACTGTCCTGTAATAACAGAGCTGCAGCACAAGGAGGAACAGAAGTACTTCCTTTAGACGCTCATTCAGCAGGTAACACTGACTGGGTTTATTTAATGTTAAAGGTACCCTGCAGAGTTTTCTTGTAAACAAACAGCTGTATTTACATACAGAATACTATGTGTCTCGAGGCCTGCCTGGCAAATTTAAGTGTATATCCTCATAAAATATTTACAAACAGGATTTTTTTTTTTAATCTATGGGGTTTGCATTCACGTTTACATTATTCAGCTACATTTACTGTTATGTTAGCACCACCAATTCTTAATCAATGGAATAATGTGAAACCAAGGCACCCCATTACAGCTTGCCAAACCTCCGAATTGTTGCCCATCATCCATTTGCTTGCAAACAAAAAGGGAACTCACATCTCCATTTTAATGATTGATTATTAGGATTATTATGATGTTATACTACGTAATATTATAATATGCTGGTACTGTTCTAAAATATCACTTATATCGTCTTTCTTTATCACAGTCAGCAGAGAGTTTCAGCCTCCATCTCAGTATCATGCTGATTCTTTCAAGTGTGACAAAGCAAACCCAGGAATGTGCCAACAGGGTGGCAGTGATTCAGAGGTCAAAAGAATGATACAGATGTTAGAACAACAGGCATCAACAGCTCTGCAAGGTAAACATACATATGTGTATGTCAATGCGTTATAAAGTTCATGTTCATGAGAAGTGTATTAGGTGGGTAAGAATACTGTTATGTGCTTAAGTATTCTAGTTTAAAAATACTTTAAATCCAGACCACTCCCAAGGCCCAGTTTAAACTTGTGTTAGGTTTAGAGGAAGTGGCTGCCTTTGGCTTGGCAAGTCTTACTTTTTGAGGGATACACTTGCAATGTCTGGAATGATATCTGGTTTTGGAAGGCGTCTCTTACCACATAGCAGTTTGTGACCGAGGGTCTAAAATTGAATGGCTTCATAGGAGGAGCTGGTTTCAGTGGAAGTTTTCTTTGAGACCTTCAGATTGTAAGATTATACCCTGCAGATGACACAATTCTCAATTAATTAAGTGTGGTGTATGATTCAGAGGCATGTGCTGCACTGTTGTTTCTAGACAGGTCAACTAACGCCGGTGTGCTTCAATCTGTGACGAAGAAACAGAATAGTGACCAGGGCTGTGGCAGCAACAGGAAGAGCATGAAGTTTTTGAGGGTGACCACAGGGTAATCATCTAACGTTTAACTAATGTTTTACAACAAGACACTAGGACTCGGCATCTTAATACATTTTCAGTGCACTGACTCTTGTGTTTTGTCCTTAGATTGGACCCCATGTTGTCTTATGAGTTCTCCTCCAGTGAAAAGGCTCACTCTGAGGAAGTAGAAAGAAGAGGAAACAAAAAAATCAGGGAAGCTTCTCAAGATGGAACGCAAGTCAGAAAGGTCAAAGGTGGCTCCAACAAGGGCTCGAAAGGGTCTGCAAGATCACATATACAACAGAGGTAATAACGTGAAAAGGTTTTAAAGCCAAAAAACTCTCAGTTGAAGAAGATTATCGCATTAAAAGTAGCATTTTATTCCTTTTCAGATGCAAGTTAAGTGAAAAGATGTTTTCTGCTTGTCAAGCCTTAAAGATGCATCTGAGTGATGAGACAAATCTATCCAGCAGAGAGCTGGTATGTTTTGTTCACTATATTCTGTGTGAGAGCAATTTAAGTTCCCCATGTGTATGTGTGCATGTATAATGGTATGTCACGGGATGGGTGTGGAGAGAAGCCGAGCTAGGGTGCGTTCAAGTATGTCATTTAAAACAAAATGACTTTGGAATTGGATACAAAACGCACAGGAATGCGTCGGCTATGTATTTTTCCGTTACTGTATTGTATTTTTCTTGAACCTGAACACAGTTACATTTGAAAGCAGGGGAGACTCCTTACTTTCAAAATAATTTGACAAACAGATAGAGAGAAGGGGGGAGTTCAAAGGGTAAAATACTAGCAGAATTCAAAAGACTCCAAAGCCTTTTCTTTTATGATGCTGTTTTGGAGATTTTACCAGTGAGTTGTAGCTTTGTTATGTTCTGTCTGTCCTCTTTTATTCCCTGTAATTAGATGCTCCTGTCTATTTTGAAGCGGTAGTTGAAATTGCTCTGCAGACTGTGAATTATGGCTACTTGCAAGGTATTTAGGAGAACGCTTAAAAAAAAACTCTGATGTTTACATATACCTGTTTGTGTGTGTGTCTGTTGTTTTGTCCCTTCAGAACGACTGTCTCCAAACACTCCGGCAGGAATGGTTCTCTGTGTCCAGCCACAAGTCAGCGGCCCCCGACACAGTGGAGGACTACTTGTCTGCTTTTCGGGTCATTTCACCGTCAGTATTACAGCATATAGCTAATATGGCTGATGGCAATGGAAATACAGCTTTGCACTACAGCGTGTCTCACTCCAATTTTGGCATTGTCAAGAAATTGCTTGATGCAGGTACAGTAATACTCACAGGGCATAATGTATTCTATCAACAGTCTGGCTTTTCATCTTGTCGCTTTTTTGACTGCTGCACAACCACTCAAAAGAGGCTTTTTTGTTTTTTTACTGTCAAAGTGGCTCTGAAAAAACAATAATTACACCAGACTTTCAATGTGTGTGCACTTCTCCGGGCTTGTGAAAGTAGAAAAATGCTTTATTGATCCTTAGACGTTCTGTACTACCTATAAGTGCTTGTATGTTTACTAATCTATGGTTCAGAGGACATAGTTTGTCCCAACACAGTCTTTCTTAAAATTAGAAATGAAGATACACTTTAGAAATCCACTTCTAGGGAGCTTGAAGGTTTTAGAAGCTTGAAGGGATCAGGTCTATTAGGATCTAACATTCAGAAATATGATTAAGTCCCATGCTATTCAGAGGCTTTGAATAGAAACAATGACTTGAAGCGGCCAATGGAGGGGATAAAATACTCTTTCTTATTTTTATCTTTTAAATCAGAAAAGACTGGAAGCATATTATCAGCAAGAACGCAAACCATTCTAATAATGTGTGTCACAGACATGAATCAATATTGTGTTTCTAATGTGCCTAATGGAAAAAAAACAAAACAAATGAAGGTCAAATATCACCTGGCCCTAAAAAACATCCTTGCACTCATAAAATAAAAAGGAACCCAGACTGCGTCGAGGTAGTCTGTTGCTTCATAACAGGCAGTGAGTGTTTTAGCAGCTCTTTCCTATTATAGTGCAGTCATTTCATGGAGATGAAAAACAAATTTCAGAGCTATTAAAGTAAAGAAAGGAGTCCTGCTAAAACATAAACAATGCAGAATTTTAGCTCTTGTGAAATACTTGCTTTTGAGGGCTGTTAATTGCACAGCAGCAATGTAGGCACAGTTATTTGAGCAATACTAAAATATGTTCATATGATGGCATATGATGATTTATTTTAATTTTTCCATATCTATACATCTTCGCTGTAACAATTGTACTTAGAAAAGGTTATTTTGTAAAGGTATTTCTTTATAAATCCTGGTATAGTCAGTACTGGTGGAAAAACTGAAGATATAAACCTTTTTCCTCTTTACATCTTTCTGCTTTCCTGACTTTTGTGGCTTCTGCTCGGGCTGCCACAGAGGTGTGTAACGTGAATCAACAGAACAAAGCAGGTTACACTCCCATCATGCTGGCTGCGCTTGCAGCTGTGGAAAGTCCCGAGGATATGAGAGTTGTGGAGCAGCTCTTCACAAAAGGAGACGTCAATGCCAAGGCCAGCCAGGTCAGTGTGTTCACGGGTAATGGTAGTGGACTGTGCACAGAAATACTAGTAAAAAACACTGTAATGTGTTTTTTGAACTAGTTGTGCTGACGTTCTCAGACTCATTCAAAACCACTGAATTCTAAAATCCCAGACAAAAAAAATCATCAATCTTATGGAACTACAGGAAATGGCATATTTTATGTATGTATTTTTGGTAACATTTTGATGTAGGTCCAAAATTTCTGAATAATTTCCTCCTCCTTCCTGGAGAGAACTGTATAATTTGTTACTAATTATAGAGAAAATTCCTTTTAAAGACCTCCTCTATTAAAGCTCAAGTGAATACTCAGTCATTATTCATTTATTATTGGAAACCTTGTAGTGGACAGGAGAAAAACAAAGAGAAAATGGCCCTTTGCAACCCCGATAGGATGGGAGGTGAGGAGGTAAATCACATATGCCTGTGAGCTGGTGAAATGGGGAAAAAACAAACTAAAGGAGGATGGAGGAGACCAGGAAGAGGAGTGAGAGTGGCTAAAGGAGCAGAAAACTAATAGAATTGTTGAATTGTAAGCTTGCTTGTAGAAAACTGCATTATTTTTGCAGGTGTGGCTGACTTATTATATGAATTATGTAGGCAATTAAATGAAACTGTCTGCATAAAAAAGAAAAACAAATCAAACCCTGTCTCTGTTTTACTCCTAATTAGTACTAAATGTCTTTTTTCTTTCCTGGACAATTACTAGATAATTATTAAGAAATTATGGAACAATAATCCAAACAAACATGAATGTTGATTAACATTTTTTTGGTAGATGTATCTATGACAAGTTAAGAATGAAGAAAGTGTCATCTGTCTACTTCCAAACACAAGCTGTGATTCTATATATGAAACGTTTGACATATGTGCACATCATTAACCGTGGTTCTTGTGTTTGATCCCCGCCTTCTGCTGCCCAGGCTGGTCAGACAGCTCTGATGCTGGCTGTGAGCCACGGCAGGATGGACATGGTGCAGGCGCTCTTGGCACGTGGGGCAGAGGTCAACCTCCAGGATGACGAGGGCTCCACGGCGCTGATGTGTGCAAGCGAGCACGGCCACGCTGATATTGTTAGACTGCTGTTGGCCCAACCAGACTGCGATGCCACCCTGACTGACAGTGTATGTGAGTCACGGCTTCTGTGAGACTGGTGGCTTTAAGCTACGAAGATGAGGGGCTCCAAGCTTTGTCTCACATATTGTATTCCAAAAGCAGAGGCCTTTCATTTACACAATTTCCATTATGTCAGGGATGGAAGTTGCCTAAATGTGTGCAGTATGTTTTCAGGCAATAAACAGCAAAACCTGTCGTAATGGATATGAGTTTGTGTGTTTACAGGATGAAAGCACAGCTCTGTCCATTGCACTGGAGGCAGGACATAACGACATTGCAGTGCTCCTTTACGCCCGTGCTAACTTCTCCAAAGGACAGACTGGGGTATGTGGGCCTCACATTTCACACTCACTCTTAAACTACAAGTATACATGCGGGTAACTTTTTTATTGTTTGCGTATGTTTGTGTGTGTGTGTTTATGTGTCTTAACAGGCAGCTGCTCGTCACAGTGGCAAGTGTCTCTCCTCATCTGCGGGCAGAAATTTCTTTGAATGAGATGATGCCCCTGAGCCCTTAACAAAGGGGTCAATTTTAAGTCAACTTCATATGTATAGATGGAAACCAAGTCAGGCTGATTCTTTTTACTACCTGACAGAATGCTCCTTTCATTGACAGTTAACTTCCAAGGGCAGCATGTAAAGAACTAAATATATAGTGTGTACTTTCCTGTAAATCAGTAGGTGATATACTGTATGCATAGCAGAGTGTATTAAGAGGTGATAGTTAATGTATCCTACGATTGTCTATTATATACTAACTCTTTGAAGTTTCTTTAACCATTTTCTCTTTTTTCAAACGATATTTATGATTGCAAAAGGAAATGAGAACATACAGTAGAGTATATAGTACAGTAGCATCCAACCCAATAAAGAAAATAAAGATAAAGAAATAGCTCACAGATTGCCAAGCTTGATTTTGTTAATTATTCTGAAAAATAAAATAAATTCTTCATCCATATGTTATTGTATACTACTGTCATAGAAGAGTCAAGAAATATAATAAACATTTGAAAAATGTTTCACGTTGACATTTGATCCAATACCAGAGCTACAGCTACATGCAGTTACAAACTGGAGCAGGACTTTTGTTTCTAAGCTTCATGGGAGATGGTGTTTTTGTAAAGTTAAACCATTCTTGTGTTGGTTTGATGAACATGAAGCTGGCTCTGTTGTTTTGTACAGATTAGACAAATGAGATGTTCATCAGCTTAAGAGGTGCTAGACAGCAGATTTCACTTCTGCCTTTGGTCAGAGCCAGGCTAACTGTTTGTTTCCCTGTTTCCAGTCTTTAAAAATAAAAAAATAAAGTGAAAAAATGACCTCAATACTTTTTGTACTGGTTCAGCGTCTGTTTCTTTGCCACGTCCCTCTGTATCATCGGCTACTGATCAGATTAATCAAATTAACACCTCCCACAAACACAGAGACTCTAATGAAAGTGTCTTCAACAGGCTTTTCTTTTCAGTAGAGGGTTTCACCTATTAAGCAACTCGGCTAGCTGAAAAAAAATGTGCTGGGTCTTCAATCATCAACACTTCTCTTCCCAGTCCGGTAGACACCAGTTGGATTCCAGCTCTCTGTTCTCTTAGACAGAATCTACTTGCCTCCCTCGCTGAGCTTTTCCTTCCTCCCCACGAGGTGCTGTCCTCCATGTCCAACCTGTGTCCATTATTTTTTTTTTCAGTGTGCTTTCATGAGAATAGAGCTGCTTTAAATTTTAAACATCCTTTCAGAAGACAGACATTGGCTCATTTGTTATTTTGGCTTTGTGACCTGACAGTGCGAATCACAGCTGGAATTACTGATCAAAGTGTGCTGGGCTCCATCCATACTTGCATCACTGCCAATTAAAACTGAATTTCAGCCTTGAATAAGCCATAAATCATTTATGAAACATTCACAATAACCTGGGCCCTGGCAAAGTTCAGGCTGTTTTTATGAATATTCCCTTGGTAGAGAAGAGAGATTTTGTGGCGACTCTGGCATTAAATATGGGACAATAAATAAATTCTGCATCTGCCCCGCAGCTGAGAGACTTTCATTGTTTAATTTTACAGAGGAACACTGACGGACAATGAATATGTGAACAGTTATAAATTATAAGATCTCATGAAATAAGTTAGAGTCCCATTTACTTTAGCCCACGATGTTAATGTTCTCTATTTTTCAGTACTTGCTAAAAAAAAATTCAAATAACAGATACTATGGACACGAGTGAAGCATGCAGGGACACGGCTGTCTGTCTGCCTATCTGTCTGGCTTTTGTTTTCCACATCTACCCAGATGATTTACATTTTGTCTGTTTGCCAAGGCTGTAAAAGTGATGACTGGGTGCATAAAACAAAATTTCAATGAAACGAAAGAGGTATAAAATTATTTCTTATAGCAATGTCGCTGTGTCCCATCACTGAGAGCTCAGACATGTGTGACTGAGAGCACTCTGAGTCATTTCCCAGCAACGGCAATAAATTACAATGATATACAAGGTCCACCATCACAATTTGCAGTTGCCATGGTAACAGTCAGCGGTTTTGAGCAAATGGTTCTTGGGAACATAATACTGGAATGATATCTGTATTTCAACGGGGTTACCTAATTCAGTCACTTCTCACTGGCATGGTCTTTGAGCAACACTTTGCTAACAATAACAAATGTCATGAAACTGGCAGGCAAGAAAAATCAGCAATCAGAATTTCATGCACATTAATCCTCCTTTGAGCCGAGAAATACAATCAACAAATGTTGTGTCTTTGCACAGTACTCCTGTTGACAGTACAGTATGTGGCCTGTTCTTGACATCTGCTGCCTAATGATTAATCTGCTGGCTAATGATTTCTTATTCCAAGCCAGTGAGTGGTGCACCCTGTCTTTGTTTGGGGCTCCTGCAGTTAAATAGTTGTCCAGTTCCTCTGCTGCACGGTGCGTGTCTCTTTAAACCGTAAGTACAAGACGCAGTGTATCATCCTATCATATCCTATTACAGTTTACAACTTCTTTTTGGTCTGTTCACAGCATACTTATGTGCTCTTCAAATTACATGTTGTGTGTTCTGGTTTGAGGAAAAAAATCAGAACAGAAGGGAGAAATTTACATTTCATGCATCTATTTTTGCATTAATTCAGCAAAGTATTGCCTTTTCTCAGTCTGCATAGATGGAAGTGCACCACTAAAGTCATTTGTCAGCAACCTACAGCACCTTAAACAGCATAAAAAGTTACATGGAAACAGCACTTGGGGTCATTCAAATGATCTTTGACACAACTGCTAACAACATACTGTGTACTTGTGGGCCATAGTGAAAATCGATGTACTTTATATCTCATGCTCAGCCTGCCCACTGCTGTCAGTCAAGCGAAAACAAGTTTTAAATGTGTGTTCTTTTTAACTGCAAAAAGGCTTTAAATCATCTTACGCTACATAAGCTCATTTTAAAAGAGTTTAGCCTGAAGAGCGTACTCCACCTCCGGAGGACCTGCCACCATCAGTATCCACAGCGAAGGTGAGAAGAATCCAGCTGAGTGTGAATATGAATCAAGCTACTGGGTCTGATAAAATGCCTGACTGTCAGCTAGTTCATGTTATTACTGACATTGTTAACATATCACTGTCACGGGGGAATGTTCCTACCTGCTTCAAGACTGCCAGCGTCGTCTCCAGCACATTAGCGACAACATCAGAGCGAGCCTGGATCACCACCACTTTGCATCCTGAAATAACAGATCCGTAGAGGATGCCATCTCCACCGCCCTCCACTCAGTCGTCACACACCCTGAAAATAACAAGACCCACATCAGAGATTTGTTTAACGATTTAAATTTAATTCAATTCATTCAATACCCCCCCCCCCCCCCCCCCCCATGACAGTGATTTGAAACCGTAACACTCTGGGCTTGAGTACCACACTCAGCCTCTGGTTATTGGAAAATTTGTCAGTCACACCTTCTCCACTCTAGTGCTCAACATTGGAGCCCCTCAGGGCTGTGTGTTCAGCCCCCTCCTGTTCGCACTGTACACCCAACTGCAATTCCAGACAGGGCATGAACTCCACTGTAAAGTTTCACTGTTAGAATTTCAAACTAAAGATGTTAATTCACATCGGGAGGACATCATCAGTCAGTGTTGCAGAGTGGTGCACAGAGAACAACCTGCAGCTCAACAAAACAAAAAAGCTGATTGTTAATTTTAGAAAAATGGAGGCACACACACACACACACATCCCTGTCTCCATCCATGGAGTTGATGGGGAGGAGGTGAACATCTTCAGGCTCCGAGGAATCAGCATTTACATAATTTTTATTTTGTTGATAGCAAAAAAGGACTACAACTAGCATTCCTCTACACAGCAATGATGCAAAATGTTAAATTAACCCTGAGCAGTACGTGATATGTGTGAGAATGTTAATAATGTACAGTATTATCAACACAACAACAGGATGTATGTGCAGAAAGGTTTAGGGAGTAGGTGCAGGTACCGGATGGCTGTATTGGGACTTAAGAAGGATAAGAGAAGAAAAACGTGTTTTAAGCCGAGACAATGTCATGGCCAAGTAGATAAAGATCAACCAACAGCTTGAGCAAAACCATGTGCATCCTGACACTGGTTACAGTTATCTCCAAGTACGATACAAAGTGAGAAAACACTGCCTCCCAACAGTCACACCAGTTTAATGCCGATGATGGCTCTTGCTTAGAAGCAATAAAGATCTACTGAGAATATGAATACTGTGTCATCTGAGCCCAGTATTTCAAAACCTTTAATCTAGACCAGAATTATTCAGATTCAAGATAAAACTGATCTTGTAGGTTTTGTCCTGGCTTTTGAATAGAACACCAGCTTTCATCAGCACTGGAGACGACCCCAGAGCCACTTAGAACCCCAGAAAACATTTTCATAGACGCTCTCACTTCCATGTTACTATGAGACATGTGGACGTGGCTCAGTTGGGAAAAGGCAATGCTGCATGTATTTCTCTGAACCAATCAGGGCTTAGCATTTGACTCATGATGTGGATTTGTTTGTTCGTGTTGTCAGTCCAGCGTCAATGAAAGTTGAACAAACCACATCCACACAATCCTGATGAAGCAAAACTTTTTCACTTTCAGGGACCTTTGAAATCTTAATGTTTTTAATAGTTAAACCTACATTTAACTAAACCAACTTTTTTCCTATATGAGTATGAAATACTCTGTAAAGTATGACTAATGGTTTTAACTCATAATGTCAATATGAGTTTGACCTTATTTGAAGAACATGCAACTGGATTTTTTTTTTCTATCTTGTTTTCTTGTGTATCCTTCATTTCCTGCGCAATGTGTGCTGTTTTCCAGCAGCCTTTTTTTTTGGGGGGGGGGGCAAAGTGATTCACAGAAACCAGATGTGTTTGAATATCAGGCCAAACTAGAAAAACTCCACTGTTATTACTGCAATTGTTGGAGCTCAGCAGCTCAGTGTTGCAGAGATATTTTCCCTTGCTGTCTTGGCACAGAAATCAAGTGTAATCTGATATTAATGCATTAATCACCCTGCAGGAATGCTGTGGCTGCACACACAAACTGCAAGGGCGAAAAGCTTGAGGGCGGCATGGGTGGAGTATGAACTAAAGACAGAGGCGCACAGTAACTTCAATTATTATCAGTTTTTCAGGTGGTGGCAAGGAATACTCAGCAGCAAATTCAAATCAAGCAGTTATGGTCACTTTGGGAAATGAAGCTACACCTGCACACACGTTCAGGTATTATACCACAGCAGAATCAGCAGATGGGCTTCTCAGGTAATCTGGAAGTGCTTCATCTCACCAGTCAGCCTGGCTCTTCTTTGTGTCTAAATGTGCACACTTCTGGTTTAACATCCGTACGCTGTTCTTTTGAAAACGATCAATGGCTGTGCGTTTCTCGTGAACCATCAGCTGGCCTACATGTCGGCAGTTAGGACCTCCATCCACAGGCAACGTGGGCCTGACGCACATCGCGATTCAAAGCAGCCAAGCGGCGAGTGTTTGTGTGGTTTTTGACGTGCAACACAACAGCAACCTTGTGGGTTCGCAGAGACTCGGTTGCTTGTGGCGTGGTGTTTCAGACATACCCGTGGTCAGCTTGTGTGCATGCGCGCTGGGGACTTCAGGACGACTCTCAAAAACTTTGGCAGTGGTCCACCGAAGCAGGAGGAAGCGTTCAGTGGACAGATTGACTGAGCGCGTCTTGAAGTCGGTTTAACGCTCAATATTGACGGCAACAAATAGCTTTCTCTCCGCACTTGGAGGAAGTGATGACGTGTCTGGTCATTAAAGTGGAGGGGAGGCGGGCAAACTTCCATATTTCACATATTGACCCGATGTCCCGCGTGGCCATCGGCCTATACGCGCGTGCACAAATGTACATGCATGTCCTGTATGGCTGCAGGCTGAACTCAAGTTAGGATCACTACATTAGTTGCCATAAAATGGCACGTCCCCTCCGAGATGCACTGCAAAATTTAAAATAGTAACAACAACAATAATAATAAAAATAGAGCCGATAACTTTAACAGCAGGGTAGGAAGAGGGGGAAAAAAACGTCTGGCAGCAGTCGATATTAAAAACATGCTGAAGGAGACAAGCTCGGGGCCTTCCAGAGTCAGGAAAAAGACTTCGGAGAGCTGCACACAGGAGATGGGTATGGCATTTCTATTTTCCCCCAGCCCAATGATTTGTATATGAAAACATAGCGCTTTTATTCTCCCCCCTTCTGGGCTCTGCTTCTGAGTGATCAGCTGATGAAGAGACTAGCAGCTCGCCGCTATGCTGGCTTGCTAATTCTCTCCCCCACAGCTGCAGCCGATCCTGATAACCAGCCCGCAGATTGCAGTCAGGTAAATATCCTCCTCCATGTCTTTTCTTCTCAGGCTCAGGATTCAGCTAGGCTACGTCGCATGGGAAGAGAGGAAGAGATGGATAAAAATGTGTGTGTGTGTGTGTGAGAGAGAGAGAGAGAGAGAGAGTGACAACGTGTGTGTGTGCGCGCGCGCGCCGGGGAAAGCGAGCGAATGAGTTTATTCGTGTCTGCCTGTGTAAGTGTGTGCGTGTGTGTGTGTGTGTGTGTGTGCGCGTGAGGGCAGGGGGAGAGAGGGAGTGTGTAGGTGTGTGGTGTAACAGATGAGCGGGAATCTTTGCCAGATTAGTCAGGGAAGAGGCAGGCTTGTTAGGAGATAGCACAGGCATGGAGCATCACATGCACACACTGACAGCCCTGCGCTCACACATGCACAGTCAATCAGGCGGCTCTCAGCTGCGTTATACATCTTTGAGGATTACCCTCTATCCCTCCAGTATTCCGCTGGAACGATTGCAGCCCCTTAGAGAGAGAGAGAGGGAGAGGGAGAGAGAGAGGGTAGCGGGGCTTTCACAGCCTACATTTGAGCCAGGCGATGATGAGCAGGATCTCTATTGTTACATCTCCAGTGTTGTTGTCTCCTCCAACTAAATCTGCCATGTCTTTTGGTTCGGAAGTGCAGGCATGCGTTTTTCTTTTACTGTATCACAGCCTCATTCCTTTTTTTTTTCTTCTTCTTTTTTTGAGGCTTGGAAATTGTTATGATTGTTTTCCAGTAACAATTCTGCACGGTGCTGTTCCAATTCCTCTAACCAGTGTGTTCAAAAAGAACACTTCAGCATGGCTTCATCTCTGTCCTTGAGAAATCCAGCTCACAAACGCATGGTCCATTATATGATTTGAATGCGTGTGTGTGTGTGTGTGTACTGTATGAGCCAGTGTGATTGATGCATCAATTTTCAGTCGGGATTGGACAGCATGCCTTCCCTATTTCCACCCTCTTCTCTCCAGCCGGGCTGCTGCTGCTGCTGTAGCCGTTCTTGCTGCATGCATACTCATGTTTCTGGCCTCTAATTGCCTTTGTGGAAAACATGGAGGTTGTAGCAGATATTTGAAGGGGAGTGATGGTTGAAAATAATTCAGGATGCAGCGTGCATCCCCCTCGCACATCACGTACCCCGAAATCATTCTTCCACTTCAATTGTGTGTATGAACCAGGAAAATCTGGGTTAATATTTATTGCATTAATAGCATTTTGACTGTGCTTTGGTGTAACATGTCTGCTTAACACGTATTCACATTCATTGTGCATTTAAAATTTTGCCTCCCCTCCATAATCATCTGACATCAAAGCCTCCAGATAAAATAATCTGCCCTAAATTTGCAGAGACAGCACAGCAGTTGTGTCGCTCCAGTCCATGCAAATTCAGATGCTATTCTAATAAAAAAAACTCTCTTTCATTTGAATATAAAACCATATCTGTAATTCTGAATGCTTAAACTCCAGTCAGAGCTGCTAATTAGCTGAAGACTATGAGTGCTTTATTTTGAGCGTTTTCCGCTCTGACTTGCTTCAGGTTTCTGTCTATGTGGCACATGAATGTTTGAAGACACATAGTGTGTGCGGCAGTTTCAGAAGATCTCAACCGTTACGTTATGAAAGTCAAATGAATGGAAAAAGAAGATGTTTTACTGGAAGTACACCGCAGTTGATCTTATTCCCTCCCATTATTATCCTAGTAATGCTGACATATGAACTGAACGACAACAGAGGAACAGAAGGCTTTTTGTTTACAATATATACAGTACAGGTTTCCAGTGCTCCGGTCACCTTAGCCTACGCCTGTGTGTTTGTTTGAGTTTCTTACATATCTCCACACATGGCACCCTCTTCCTGCAGCCTGAGACAAGAGAGAACGGATCCCTGGAGGAGATGGACGAGGACATCAGTCTGAAGAAACGTAAAAGTGATCATCATGAGCAGAAAGAAGCGCAGGCCGGGCAGGAAACTGGTGAAAAGGTCAAAAGGAAGCGCGGACGCCCACCAGCTGAGAAACTTCCTCCGAATCCCCCTGAACTCACCAGAACACTGAGCACACTGGTAGATATGGTTATCAACTACAAGGACGGGTGAGGATTATTTGTGGACTGTGCCGCGATACTGCAATGTAACTGTATTAATTGTCAGTCATGAACTAGCTGAGGAAAAAGCTGTTGGCTTTCGAATCGTTGTCTTAGAAGAAAGATACTGAAATACGTTGTGATCTCAGAGTTAATCACCTTGAACTATCGTTTTGTCCTTCCAGGTTGGGTCGACAGATCAGTAAAGGCTTTGTGCAGCTTCCCTCTAAGAAGGAGGTGCCTGAGTACTACGAGCTAATCCGAAAGCCTGTGGACTTCAGAAGGATCAGGGTGCGTGTCACTGAACACACTCAGATATACTCACAAAGAGATACTGTTGTCATGTATCATAACAACGATATCTGCTGAAAGAAGATATATCAAACACCTCTCTTCATTGGGAAATGATGTAATTAGAGCTACAGTACAATGCATTGCCAAATAGATTAAAAACATCTGAAAGACGTACCTGTTGGAAAACTTTCAAAGCAGCCATAGTCAGCGCTGAAGCTTTGATGTTTTTTTTCATATATGAGATATTATTTTTTTCTATTTGCCCATTTGAGTTAGCCACATTTAAGTGTCTTTTGAGTGTTTTCACATAAACCTCCAAAATCAGGACATCCGAAATACTCAACTGATCCCAAGTCTGTAGTGACGTTTTCTTCTTTTCTTCTGTAATGGCTTTTTAAACGGACACCAGAAGAACTGTTCACATGTGAAACAGTTCTGACCCCAAAAGAAGAATAATTAAACGATTAAAAGTTTCATTTAGTTGATGTCCCCACAGTGTGGCATGAGGGGAGAATACAGTTATATTAATACTGATTTTCAATGTGTTTTCCAACCCAGACAAGTGTAAGCGGTCCTGGATCATTACTGAACCTCAATGCTTCAAAGTTGGCTCTAAATATTTTGGGGATCCTTTTTTTCTTTTTGCCCTTTGCAGTCCACTCAGTAGTTAGATTCAGTAGGTTTGATTTGAACTTTGATTTGTCAATTCATTCTCAGTCAGTGCTGACTGAACACTAACCTTCTATCTCTATATGTTTTAACAATGGCTTTGTATAGCAACTCACCTGTCAATTCCAGCTTGTTGCATTATTGTGCAAGTTTCATTTCTGTTGATAAAAAACAGGAATACAAATACCATCACATTCTGCCTCTCTTGGACCTGTGCTTAATAAAAATCTTACTGATGGCTGAATCTTGGTGATCACACTGAGATTTTGATACTGACCTTCTGCTTCACAGGAACGTGTACGTAATCACAAGTACAGAAGTGTGGGAGATTTGGAAAAGGATATTTTCCTCCTGTGTCACAATGCTCAGACTTATAACCTGGAGGGATCTCAGGTGAACCCCAAGGATTTCTTTCATTTGAAAGCAGCTACATTGCTGTTCAGTCTCCATTCTATTACTGCAGTCATAAATTGGTTTGGATCTTGATGTACTGTATCTGTGTGTGTGTGTGTGTGTGTGTGTGTGTGTGTGTGTGTGTGTGCTACATGCGGCCATTTACAACTACAGATCTATGAGGATTCAATTGTCATTAAGTCTGTTTTTGAGAGTGCGAGACAGAGAATCGTCACAGACGAGGAACAGAAAGAGACTGTTAGCACCAGCCACAGCGATAATGGCGGTGGAGCTGACGACCAGTTTTCTCCATCAGCAGGTGAAAGCTAAAACACAAAAACTGAGAGGGGTCGTCTGAATAGCACAGACCTTCTGTGGTTAAAAAAAAATCTTTAAAATTTTTCTTTACTGATTGTCCTAACTTTTCACAACTTTTGAATCACTGAAGCATTTAAAATCCAGTGCATTTTTGCATTACACTCATCCTGTTTTCTCTTTTTGTAACCAGTGAAGCCATTGCCAGTGCAGCTTAAGAAAGGGAATGAAGAGGAAAGAAGCCGAAATGCCATGGCCAAGAGGCTGCACAGTGATTTCGACAGTGATGAGGATCTAGAGGATAACACCACAAAAGATGAAGGTTGAACTGAAAGGCCATCCTTTTTTTTTTTATTATTATTATTATTGGTTTTTTTTTTTTTTTTTTTTTGGATTCTGGCTCGTCTCTATTCTCCACTGCATCCCTTTTCATAGGTTTCTTCATCCTCCAAGCAAAGGTCTTTGAGAATAAAACAGGAAAGACCTTTCAAAGAGAGGTACTTATGGATCGGTGCTTTTCCATTTAGGTGACTCGAGTCATTCAAACACGTCTTGCTGCACATAGTGCTGTCCTTTTAGTTTTGCTAGCCTTCACAATAATGTTTTACCTGCCTTAGTCCCTGTGATCGCTTCTGCAAATATTCTGTAAAAACACCAGTTTCACTGACTGTTTTTAATTGATATATCTTGATTGTATGAAATGCCTTCATATGTCTTGGAGCATGATGCATATATCTCCCCTGAAGCTGGCTCCTCCAGAGCAGCACCTGATGATGACAGTGTTGATGTGTTCGGGGCTAGAGGACTGAAGCACACAGGGAAGAGGTTTTTAAAGAACACGAGAACACTATTGGTTTGTTAAAAATGATTTCAGAGATGGAGAGAAATCTTTGATTAAAAAAACAAACAAATAATGGAAGTATGAAGTCAGAGAGACGATACGCAATGGTTTTGTTCTAATCAAGGGTACTCTAGCTGAACATTTGTATCCCTTGTGCTACTACAGTATATTCACATATTGTACAGTTTGTGTGAAAAGTAAGTGAAAACTAAAGTCTTCTTTTCATTTACTCTCCTGGTTGTTGAGGGTGGGGGTGTGGGAGGAGGGCTGTGGAAGACATCATTGTTAAGACAATCCCTGGAAACATGTATCACTTAAAACACTTGTGAAATAAATTTTACCAAAATCATTCCCGCTGATTGGTGATTATTATTATTTTTAATAACAGTGGTAGTCATAAACTCAGTAGTGATAAAATCACCTCAGAACAGGGACAGAAGACAAAAAGAAGACCTGGTTGTAGAGGTTTAATTTTAAATTGAAGCCATTATTCAACCACTTACAGCAATATAACCTTGACATTAAGGTACTATGAGAGTCAGCATCACTCTCTTTAGAGTGTAAGTACTTGTATGTGATGGGAATGTTTTGACTGTGCGCCAACAGGTGGTGCAAGAGAGCTGTTTGTCTCTGTCTGTATCAGGTCTCTGTCAGTTTGTGTAACTTCCATCTGTGCCCTGACTCGGCTCTTTGCAGCATTTCTTTCCTTTATTCTCTCTGCATTAAATGCAGTAATTGATAAGAACATCACATGTTTTATACAGATGAGGATACATTACGAGAACCCTTGTATTCTCATGCACCCAGCTGGTGATTGGTGTTTACATTTTGATGGTTGTCTTCCTCATATCCTTCAATCATATCCTCCATCATAATTGCTTTTCACATTATGTCTCACAGGGGCCCATCTGTGGTAATGTCACAGCCAGTCTGTGCCCACCCATCCTCACCCTGAAGCGTTTCAATTTACGTCAGTTAAAGAGCCACCACTTGCAACCAATCACAACATAGATTATATACTGTGAGTGACAAATGGATAACATGGCAACCTTCACCAAATCGTATGCTGTAACTAGAAAGATTATGGTTATACGTGATGAACAGATGCTGATGATACAAACACAAAAACGATCAGGTAACAGATTAATCTGACCCTTATCTGTTCCCAACAAGTAATTACTACTGGTTGTGTTATTTTTGTGCAGTGCAAGTCATCGGTTTAATCAGTAACTGATAAATTATAAGGTAAACACCAGCAACTTTAAACAAATAGTCGTTTTGGGAAATACGCTTGCACTCGCTTTCTTGCAGGGGGTTAGATAGAAGATCAGAATCACTCAGGTCCGTCTGTTGCGTATGAAATGGAACAAGAGCTGAGAGAGGATTATCATAGCTTGGCATAAAGACTGGAAGTTGAGGTTTAAATCTTCTCATGTAACCACCCCTTACAAAGCAAATAGGCATATTTTCCAGATGTTGAATTATCCCTCCAGGGTATTTTTTTTTTTTTTTACCTTTTTTTTACCATTTTTTAAAACTGTCCTTGTCATGTCTTACTAAATACTGCCTACTTACACATTCTGCAGGTACACAAACTGTCTCACTGGAGCCTCTTCCTGACTACATGTTGAGTCTAACCTGTTCACAGCATTTGACACCTGGTTTGGTGAGAAAACTCCTGAGAAAAACATGTGGATCTCTTTTTCTTGTTGGAGATTCGCCTCACTTGAGCGGCGACCTGTTTACTTTGGTTCTTCACTGCTTCACATTTGTCTGAGTCATTGTTAATATCAAAAATATCACAGACTGGAGCTTCTGACAGCTGTTGTTTCAGTATTGACTGGGTGTCAAAAATGTTGTGTTCACAGTGCAGTTAAATATCAGTATGCATCGGCAACAGTGTGTGCTTGTATTAGAATTTAAAATACGTAACAGCAAAAATCAAGTGCAATTAAGCATTTTTGCTGGAGCTGCTGCCTTGAAGCTCTGCGGTTTCACATAGAAAACAAAGCATGACAGCATGAAAAGCACAAGATCCTCCTCTCACACACCCCCTCTTCCCCCTCATCCATCCAAGCTTTTGTGTTAGGGGTTTGGATAGGAAAAGCATACATTTTTAATGCACTTTCTGTGGCACACTCACTTTTAGCTGGGACAGCTTAAAATTTAAGATATCACCTGAAAATCTCAGTGACAGAAAAGAGCTGTTGAGAAAAGATAACATTAAAATTTTGTGTAATTAGTAAATAAATTCAGTACTAGTACATTGTGTATACTGTGTAATCAGAGCATCAAGAGGGTTGCCTGCTTGAAACTATGTGAGTAGTATTTTGTATCAGTCAGATACATATTTTTGTTTTCGAGTGAAATAAGTCAACAGTTGTTTGATGGATTGAAACTGTGTCTACAACTAATTACAACTGTGTCTACATCGGAGGCGTGACGTTAGCAGCGTGTTCTCGAGAGAACTGGCAGCACTCACAACCCAATGTGCAATCAGTGTAGTCTGCACACCTAAAACAGAGGAAAACCTGAAGCCTAAACTTAGGTCATGAGCACACGCATATAGCATAAATAAAAGCAAATGCTTTCTCTTCTCAGTCGTTCTCTGTATGTCCACATTCAAAACCCCACAGGAAGCTCATGAGAATATCACTCAAAGTCTTAATGTGCCACTTCCAATATAAAGTTTGTATCATCTTGTTCAGTCAAAGGGGATTCTTTGCAGTGTTCCCCAGGTAGGCTAAGATAATGAAAACCAAATAAATCAATTAACAGTTGTGAGATATGCTCCTTAACATTTAATGAGGTGTTAGATGCAAAAAGCTCCTCACAGATAGAGATTAACAACATCCTTAGTGTGAGGCAGCTAAAAGGCGTGGTAGGCTCTTACAGTAAATAGCTCTGGGATACGAAGTGGCACGTATGTCTTCTTGATGAAAATCTCACATAAAATGACACATAAAGCTAATGGAAGAGCAGGGATAGAGATATAGCTGAAGGTAGATGCACTAATGGATTTTGGAGATTAGTGGGCCCAGAAGGTGACTTTAATCTGCTGAGAAGACAATCCATTTTCTCTATACCCATAGGACACAGAATTTTAATAGATAGTTAGTGTGGTACACATTTCACTAATAACCTGTAATATCAGTTGATCACATCACTGTCAGTCTTGGTAGGAAAACGCAATCATTGACCTTTGATTTTATGGTTCATTTGCCAGAGTTGAATCATTTTGAATGCATCATCATTTATATGATATCTTGTATTTATTTTTCCATTTCCAAGTAGTTTCTCTTCTGCAGATGACTGCCATCTATTTTTGAAAAACCGATATAGAGTTGGTCACATATTTTTCTCTGAAGACCAGACTTCTGAACACTGAATTTGAAAGTCACTAACCCAGACTGTCGTCGTTCTTCTGCCTCTGCACACATAAAACACATTAACTGTTCTATCAAGAAAAGAGTACAACAGCAGCATGAGGAATATTGACCTCGACATAAAAGTCAATATTTCAATTATTGTTTTTCCTCTGTCTGCGTTACTGTTCTCTGCTTCATTGAGTACTGTATGGAGAAGGCTTTTAAATGACATTTGAGGTGTTTTATATGTGTCATAGTGGGGATACTCTCAAGTCTGTGGTGGTCTCTTTCTGATTCAGCTAGACTGGTAAATCCATTTTTTTTGCTGTTTACTCCTGTGTTATTCAGTTACACATGTGTGCACTGCTCTTTTTGCATCTTATATTGTCTTTATGTCCCCAGCTGCTGTTTTGACCCACATATTCGTCCTCTTTCTTCAGCAGAGTTTTTTTTTTCTGGTAAACAAGCACTCCCGGATGCCTCGTCACTCCTCTGTCATTCAAGTCCGATTAGCCCAGCTGCAGACCATGTGTATCTTTTATAGCTTTGTACTTGTAGGTATTCGAGTTCAACTTCCATGGGTGCACTGTGGCTGCAAAGATATTATAAAGCAATGATAAACTGGGCTGTCCCTCTTTGATTAAGGTATGCTTACTGTGATCTTAAATGTATTCATCTACTCAGAAATATAACCATATGGCTGTTATAAAGTCACAAAATGGAGGACCCAATATGCAGACACTGATGCAATTGAGAAGGTGAACTAAGCAAACTTTAACCAACTAAGGAACAGAAACAGTCAAATTAAAAGGTGACTCGATTTCCAGGTAAAAAAGGCCCAAACAAAGAAATGAGGAAGATCCAGAAGCAGTTAGCAGCACTGGGAACACAGAACGCAGGGATAGCAGGAAACACAGAGAAACAGAAAACTCAGGGAAGACAGAGCATCAAAGAGCAACACAGAACAACAGGACTACAGGAAACTCAGGGAAACACAGCAGACGCAGGGAACAAAGAGAAACTCAGAACACAGGGAAGACAGCCCACACACAGGAAACATGACAAACTGACAGCACTCACAAGGAGAGCACAGGTATATAAAGGTGAGGTAACAAGACACAGGTGAAACCATTTAGGGGAGGAGCAAACAGTCGATACAGGAGGGAAAAATATGCAGGAAATGAAAAGCTAAACAGGTCACAAGGGAAGAGGTGCTACAAAATAAATCAAGAAACTAAACTAACACTTCAAACCACGACAATGAAAGCATAACAGATACAAGCAGAAATGAACCACATTTCCAAGCAGATTTTTTTCTAAACCAACAAAAAATGTGCTGGACTATACTTCTCAATGTGAAAGACTGCTGAGACGTTTCTCCTTTTGACACTTAATATATTAGTATAGGATGTATATTAAAGTGTGAGGAGAAAAAAGAAAGAAGTCAGTATATTAGTCAGTCAATGAGTAATATACCAGAGGGAGGCAAAGATGTGGTTTCCCAGCACTATCAGGGAAGGTTTCTCCAGAGCAGCTTTCCAGGAGCATTAGGAAATGTCTTCTTCTTCTTCTTCTTCTTTGAAATAATCCATTAAAACGTGTTAGCCATGAAATGACATATGTTTGCTGGTAAAAGACAACTTTGTGAATTACAGTCACATTCAGCTGGTTGTTAGGGAAAGAAAGATCTTCCTCAAATGCAAACTGTGACTTCAATTATGAGTGTGCCAAATCAGAGAGCTAATTTCCTGTTTGTCGCAGTACAGTAATGGATCCTGCTGCTGGGTCACTGCAGTTTTTCTAGGTTTACATTCTCTAATTTATAGGACATGTAATAATAAGGGAAGGGAATATCCTGTATTTTTCTCTAGGTCAGCATATCCTATGTAAAGACCAAAACCGACCATGAACTGGTCATACTAACAAATACTGTCTGTGTATCTAATACTTCAGTCTTCTGTGCCATATTGCTCTTGAGTCTTTAATGAAATCATATCAGTGAATATCATTATTAGAGTATTAGAATAAATATTTGTTATTATTACTGTGGGTGTGGTGTGTGTGGGGTCTGCCTTTCTGTCACAGACATGAAGTATTTTTAATATGAATAATACACATATATTTTCAAACTTCTTTCACACCATCCCACCATAATCATCAAAAACATATTCTCACAACATTCTTTATTTTATTTTTCATCAGCAAACTGACAGTATATAAGTATATTTACCCACATTTTGTCAAATACAAATATCAAAGTAAGCCAAAAAACGGCGGTTGAAACACTGTATATATTACAAATGTATACTGTTTGCATAAAGACAGACACAAGCTATCATGTGATGCATTCAGGCATTTTTCATATTTCTTTACATTCTTCTTGATGCTGGCCTCGTGAAATCAAAGAAAGCAATGAAAAAACAGCCAATCAAAATAATAATAATAATAAATATAATAAATCCAAAATACAAGGAACACATTGCTACACTTCATGGTACTCATAGTGAGGTATTCTCCCTTTTCTTTCGATCCCTGAGGCCTGCTGTCTGTAGTGTCATTGAAAGTCCTTCCATTACCATCAAACATGTAGCACTTCACAACATATGCATCTGTTTACAGAATGAGCTGTTTGGAGAAACACGGTGAATTATCTTGCTAACACTTTACTAGAAAAGTACACAAAGGCCCCTGAAAAGGAGACCACAAGAAACATGGTTCACACCTTCATTGTCATAAGACACTTCATGAGATACTGCATAAACCCGTTTTATATATTGAGCTTAGCTTTGTTGCTACATAGCTACATTTCTTGGAGCAGCACTGCCACCAGGTTACAGTCACCAGAACAGAGGGAAAACAATAGCACAAGTATGTACCACATCACATGCACGTGGGTCCTCATGCATGACACAAACACCGGAGGGACCCGTTCTTAAAACAATGCTCCACAGCGCTACTAGTGGTCAAAAAATTCTACAGGGCCCCTTTATGATTTTGGCACAAACGCACCACATAGCTACTTTAGCTTGTCAAATATCAACCACAAAAAAGTGTCATTATAGTACAAAATAACAGGTGTACAAAATAAAAACAATATGAAAATGACTTCAATTTTCCTTTGGTGCTGTACATTGTTGACACAGCTATTATGTTTGTGATAATAGCAAAATGACACCATTATGATGTGATGATACTGGACCCACTCACAGCTACGATAGCTACTCCAAAGTCAAGTTCACCCACGTATTGTATAGGTGAAATAGTGTGGGATGAAATCTGAGCATTTTTAGAAAGTGTCATGTCCTTGATTCTCTTGGTTCTCTCCCACACTTTTCATGTTGACCCTACGAGTACCTTATGTACTTTACCGCTACTTTGTGTATATACATGCACTCTTTTGCCACTGTAAAGGCTCATTTCTTATTATCTGCTCTGCTTTCATGCGAGGCCCTACTTTATTCACATCTTCTTCTTTGTCCTCGCCCTACTTCTACTAATATATGTAACTTGTTTTCTTTTCTCTGACATGGCAGTGTTTTAAGTCTGCAGATTTCAAAGGGCCCTGCGAGGAAGCAGAGAACAAGAAGCTCTCCAAATATGCCTGCAAATTTTCCCTTGCCACTGCATGTCACTGCTGTCAGCCCAACCCAACTGCCTCAGGGCTCTAGAACATGTACTTTAACTGGAGACAGCCAACACAGTTCTTATCACACACCTCCTTGCACATTACCCGTGAGAAGTGTGTTATTCTGATCTTGGTATCTTGCCAGAAATGCCTAAACGTCATTCTTTTTGAAAAATTGAATATAATATATACTAACATTCCATTTATTGATCTCACAGGAATGGCATCATCTGCAAAAACAATTTGTAGCAGGCATTACCACAGGACAGGTTTACAGAACAACAAAAAGCACAATTGTGATGAGGATGGGCGGATGGATTATCTTTCTGTCTGAAAGGTCCTAATTTTTTTCTCCATTGGCTTGTTACTCTGAGTGCTACAAATACACACACATTTCTGATGGGCTATTTAGTATAATAGCATTCAGTAGTTATCTCACTATGTTGTTGTTTTCATTGTTAGTGGCTAAGTCTGCCATTCTCATGCTGGATTAAAATTGCCTTCTCACACACACAAGACATTCATATGAAAGAATGCATGCATGTAATCCAACATTACAGTTAATGTAATGCTATCTCACTGATATCATTTTCACTTTTTACTATTTCTTTTCCTACCACCGTATCAGAGCAGGACTTTGAAGTTACAGTGAGCCAAAATGCATCCTACAAAACAAGATGGTTTTGGCATTTTAAGGTCAGCAGATGTTGTTGATGTTTTTGCAAGGGATTACTGGAACAAGAAGGAGCAGCCACGATGAGCTGTTACATGAACAGCTGCAGGTGAGGGGGGCTGCACACCTTCAGTTCTTCAAAAAGGTAACCAACCTTACTGTCTTGTTTTGGTTTGGAAAACTTCTGGAACCACATGAAATCAGATCATTGCTGCAATGTTTTCGGACCGTCTTCTTTACTGAACATTATTGTTTCACTGCACTGTAAACAGATACACCAGATGCTCTCCTGTATTGCTGACAAAGTTGCTGTCCAACTGCCTTTGCCATGGCATGAACATCACTTAAACAAGCACTGAAATTTTAAGGATTGCAACTTTCATGATAATACCCATAATGTTATTTTCCTAAACGTTAACTTTGCTTGTTGCTTATTCAGTCATGAATCTTTATTGTTAGGGAAAAACAAGATTTTCGAAACCAAGATTTCAGAGCTTTTAAACCTTTTTGTTTATACTGTTCTTTTCACTGTACACCATGATTTACTTAAAATGATTTATGACGATAGTTGTTGCAGAGCTTGCAGATACATTTTCAACAAATATAGGTGGACTTTAATTATGTATTTCTGAGGTATGTTTTTCATTGTCACTGAGATGCAAATACGTTATTCTCCAGAAGCCTCAGGTTCTAATATAGTCTTAGTCTGTCTAAATCTGGGACACCTTCTCAAGGTCCTCCATGATCAGGTCCTGTTCTTTGATATCTCCTTCCTTACATGAGCACTTCCCATTCTCCACTAACCCTGATCTGACTCCTGAGCCTGGCCCAGTGAGAGCAGCAGGCTGGACTGGGAGCACAGCGTGGCCCCGAATACGATGGGAGTGGGTCTTCTGGCGCTCAAAGTCAGCAGTGCACAGCTTGAACTTGAAAGCAGCCTGAAAACCTCTGCGAAAGTTCTCATTGAAGAACCCATAGATGATGGGGTTGACGCTGCTATTGAAGAAGGCCAACCAGTGAGCTAAGGGATACACGTAGATGTTAATGACACGATGCTGGTGCTCTGTCAGGCTGGCATAGTCGCTCAGCATCATCAGTGTCCATAGAGGAAGCCAGGATAAGATGAAGAGCAGAGCTACAACCAGCAGCATCATTATCACCCGAGTCTTCTTCTTTGAAATCGTGTGACGGCCCTCCATGCTCAGCTTGCTGTTGCCAAGCCCTTCCTCAGATGCAGTTCCACTGCCTCTCATTGGAGGAATGTTGGTCTTGGAGAGGGTGAAGCCGATGCGGGCGTACATGATGACGATAAGGCTGAGAGGAGCGAGGTAGATGTTAGCAAAGAGGACAGTGGTGTAGATTTTTCGCATCTCCTGATTGGGCCAGTTTTCTCTGCACCAGTAGAAGGGGCGGGTGTCATTGTTGCGGCCAACGACTATTCTCACGCTCTGCTCCTTCGTGACCTGGAGCATGACCCCCGAGGGGCACATAATGGACACAGCCAAGACCCATATGACAACGATGATTAGCTTTAAGGTGGCAATGGTCAGTTTCTGCTTGAAAGGGTAGACAATGCAGCGGAACCTGACATAAAGGGGAGTGAAGGAAATGCATTAAAGAAAAAGAGTCTCTTAGGACAAAAGACACTCCCACACAAGCACATTGCAACCAGTAAGATCATTACAACCCTCACCTGTCAACAGCTATTGCCACTAGAGTGAACACAGAGGCTGACACGGATATCCCCTGAACCATTCCACTTAGTTTACACACTACACTGCCAAATGGCCATCCTGCAGAAAAGAGAAAACTGTTAGAACTGTGTGATTGTAAGAACACAAGGAAAAGCAATGTGCTTGAATAATTTAAATGCTAAAAGTGCAAAAGTTGCTCTCCCTTACATTTAAACAAGCAGAATATTTCACCATTTCCAAATAAACGTCAATACAGAAGAGAGTAGAAAAGTTGAACTACATAAAGATGTATATTCTGACCTGTAATTATGTTGTCCACTAGTGTGGTTGGCATACAAAAGATACCAACCAGCAGGTCACTGATGGCCAGGTTGAGAATGAACAGGTTGGTGACCGTGCGCATGTTTTTGCTGCGTAGCACAATGAAACACACCACTCCGTTACCCACCATGCACACCAGGAAGATGAGCAGATAGGAAACAGTGAAGACTGCAGCCACAGAGGGTTTGTGGAGGTAGAAATCAACATAGGTGATATTGTGGAGGGTCAAAGGGTTTTCCTGTATTCTTGAAAAATTGAAAGAGTTAAGGTCTTCCCTGGTAGTGTTGAGACGTAGATTCTGGGTCATGGTGATCTCTGGAGATAAGAGAGGAAGAGAAATGGTGGTTTTGCTCATTTTGCTCATTCACTGTCCACCTGCTGTTCATTTGCACTGTCTACCTCACCCACTTGCACTATACTCCACCCTGCACTACCTTACTTTTGGACTACCTCCAGAAAAATATTTATTTCACTTACTTTATTTTGTGTTACCTTACTCTATTTTATTTTTATTTTTATTTTTTATTTTATTTTATTCTTCATTTATATGTTAATGTTATGTTCTATGTATGCACCAATCACCAAGACAAATTCCTAGTAATGTGAAACCTCTTCACTTACATGGCAATAAAGTCTTTTCTGATTCTGATTCTGATTCTGATTCTGAAATATAGATGGATGGAGATATAGCATCTCCCTTAACAAAATCAACCAATTACAAAGCAGACACATCTTCCCAGTGGGAGTGCAATCCTGCACACCAGAAGAAAGTAATCAGTTGGTAATTACATAAAACAACAGAACCAATCCAGAAATCAATAGTCCAATTCTTGTGCCTTTTGATTTGATTTGGAGTGGGTTGATTGGGTCAACTGCATGCTCTCACACACTCCCTAATTACAACACGCTGAAATGACCAATCTGATCTGAGAGCAGTGGGGTTGGTAGCTTGTCAGCTGGTTATATCAGTCATCTGAATCCAGCATTGTAGGAAGAAAACCAGGTCAGTATTGACTCGTAACTGTTTTGACACTTATGTGATTGATGAATTTTAGATCAGATCAAAGTGCTGCCTTTCTTGTCTGAAAATTGTTTTCAGTGGTATAAACAGAGCAAAGTAGGCCAGGTTTCCTCAGTGATGAATATTTAATTGATGTCACTTGATGAATGAATAATTACTATTTTAATAACTAATTGCATGTGAAATCATGTCTTACTAATTCAATTTTCATACTTATTTTTGTATTTTAAAAATAAATAATTTAATAACCTCTAATAAATTGCCTCTGAATAGAATTTGCCTTAGAAATGGGCTAAAATTTCCCTACTGTAAAATACTTATTTTTCTCTAAAGGTCTTGATTGAGAGAAGAAAACTGTGTCAAGTTTTTGTTTGATTAAGATTCAGTCTGCAACCTCCATGTTTCTGAATCTTCAAAAAGATAAGGTAGATTTTTGATTAAAAGCTGCACTGCTAGTTAGAATTTCTTGCTCACACAGTTGCATCCATTATGCTGCTCATTATACCGAGACTCTGAAGGAGAACTGATTAATATCATATAGCAAAAACCTGGAATTCAAACCTTTTGTGGGCAAGATAAGATGAGTTTATCATTTAATCAGCAGAGCTTTGGAAGAAATTATGGCTTGTTTCCCTTGAAGCTATGCAACTCTTTTGTTCTGTTGTTCTTTTAATAACTGGATGACTGAAATGATGTTGGAGATCATTTCAAAAAATGTTAGAAATACACTCGGGACCAAAAAAATCAGTTCTTAGAGAAACTGAGCTTTATATATTCCTATGAGATACAGAGTTCAGTTTCTTTTTTTTTTGTTTGTTTGTTTTTTATCACTCTGTTCTTTCAAAATTCATCTCTGGTGTTTATCTGAAGGACACGAGCTTAACTTAACTGATAAAAAAAGTCTTCATTTCTCTGACAAAGTCTTTCTTTTTAATTAATGCGTCACACAGCCTTAATATATTCACAGTTTTACTATATGCATAATTAATTATCACAGGAGAAGGTATGGAAAGAGACAATTTCTTCCAGGAGGCAGATTATCTTGGTCAAAGATTCCCAACTAATTCTAAACTAGTCACTTAATTTCTTACCTTACAGAAAACAGAATCTGAGTTGTATTCCTTTCCTCTGTCCTCAGGGGTTGTATGTATCCATCTGACAGAAATTGCACTCATTTAGAGCAACAAGCAGCGCACTCTGCTTCCTGTGTGAGACCCTGTGCATCTGCTCAGTCCGCCTGCCAGGCAGAAACTGCTGTAGTGCTTATAGATGAGAAAGAGGAAATGAGGTTTGCTGGAGAGAGATGTGCTAGGCGGCGTGGGTGCTGAGAGCAACACGTATCCAGAGGCGTTGCGTGAACTGAGTATACCATATATAGAGAGAAATGTCACACTGTGCACTGACTCCTTGCGAATGAGGAGCAAAGGCTGGACGTCCGAAGACACTCAGACATTTGTTTCCTTTGACATCTCTCAGTCAAATAGGTGTTGAGGAATGTCATTACTTGGATCAACACCGCAGTCATGCATAAGTTCTTCTCACCTCTGCGCTGATCAGGTCTCTCAAAAGTCATGTCACACCTTTTACTACTCAACCTTCATACCTGCAAGTGGAGAGAATGTTAAGTGGTGCACAGAAGCCTCTGCAGCTGAATCTGACTTAATTATGGCATTTTCAGGTGGTTTTATGTATGCACTAGCTTAAGTGTTTCTATTAACGCAACCCCACAAACCAGGGTGAGGACCTGTAGAAAGATAACCACAATGTCATTAACAGAACTTGCGATTAATGGCATGCTCGAGAGACAGTTGGCTCAGGTGCTAACAGAGAGATGATGGGTTGAGGGATCAGCAGCAGAAGTGAGATTTAAAGAGATTTAAAGTCAATATCTGGTTGATGAGGGAGCGAGAGGTGAGAGGAGAAGGTGAGGACTGAGCAAACTGATACTGGATCAAAGTGAAACAGCTTGAGGAGAGTTGATGCTTGTTCAGCAGATGGCTGATACCTGACTGGAGGAGAAATGAAGATTAAAGGAAAGAAGCGAGGAGGCTGTGAATAAGGTTGCTGTACATAAGAGGTAATTAGAGTCAGAGCCAACTCTTGCTGCAGTTGCAGTTGCAACAGGAATGCTTAATTATCCTGTTAAAATGCTCCAGTCAAAACGGTAGGGATTATCACCTTACAGAGAAGTGAGAGGTAGGAAACATTACTCAGCTGGAGTTCATTTTTAAAATTTTGTCACTTTAAAAATAGAGCTTTCAGAGTGTAGGGGGAAACTGGGAAAGGTGTAGCAGTAGGTACAAAGAGCTACCCCCTGTGACCACAACAAAAAAGCGATCATGTGACCAACACTTGAGAAGGTAGGTCACATTACTCAGTCCCTCTTGGACTCAAAAATATTTTGATACAATATAACAGACACTTAACAGCATGTTTTCAGATTTCAAATAATTGATCTTAAGAAAATGCCATGTAGTCGCCCCCTCCAAATTTGATATTAGATTTTCAGCCCAGCAATGATGTTAGCATATTAGCATGCTAACATTTGCTAACTAGCAGAAAACACAAAGTTTAGCTGAGGCTAATAGGAATGTCATTGTATTTTTCTGGTCATAAACGTAAGTATTGGACAGATTAAAATTTTTACCTAAAATGCTGTTAGATGTAAAATCATGTGATCACCAAAGTTATTGCACCTCAAGGCTACTGACTAATCATACTTTTTAACTGTGCTCATTTTTCTTCCATGGCTTTCTGCACTCATGCCTCCAGGTGACATTTCTGCTTCGATTCCTCTCTATATATAAATATATATCCGTCCTCTTGATTAAAAGATGCTGATGTCTACGTGTTGTTTGCAACTCATCATTTAATTCCACCTGCCTGACCTCTGCAGGAATTTTAGCGTTTTGTTGACCAAAACACTTTTCTTGTGCGTCTTGTGTCTTGTGCTTTTTATAATCTTTATACTCTAAAAATTTTTGCAATTTGTTCATGTGATACACCAAAATGGTCATATAATGTTTCTGCCTGTCCTCAAGTGGAAATCAAGAAAAAGGAAGCTGGAGAAAAAAGACAAAATAAATTATGAAACTCTATGTGTGGATTTCAAAATGTTAGTAATTACTGTTCTGTTCTTCTCGTTCCTGCTAAGATTTTCATGGCAGCGTGTGAAAAAAATAATTGTAGCAGAGCTTCCCTGCCGGTAACCTTCCAGCACCACCTGGAAAGAGAAATGTACGGTTCACTTTTTATATTATTGAAGTGAAAGTCAGCAGCTTTGTTGCATCTGTAAAGGGCTTTTCAATATTAATGTCAAAGACAAAGCCTTCTGTTGTGTTTGCACAATTTGCAAGGAAAAAAAAGCTTCTAAAATGAGATTTATTTGTATTATAATGCATGGCCTTGTAACATAACTATAAAAGCTGTAGCCTGTGGCACAAATGCGTATGACAGCTGGAATACGATGTATCTGTGACACAGCAAACGACAAAAATATATTATTATCATGTTCCAAATTGGTGCATTTTCACATATGATCCAATTTAATACAACAGCACTTATAGACAATAGACAATAGCACTGTTGCCTCACAGCTTGAAAGTCATTAGTTTGAATCGGACATCCAGCTGAGATCTTTCAGTGGATTAATTGATCAGCCAGCATCTGTGAGTTTATTGTTCTCTCACAGGCTGCATCAGCAGTAAGCTAACATTTCATCATTTTTTCTGTTTTCTCAACAGAATCTTGCTTCCATAGCTTGTGATTGAGATCAACATGTAAAACTAATAGAGGGTGAGAGGTTACCACAGCTCCCTGCAGTGTATGCTGCATGAGACAAACTCCTGAGTGTAGACAATACATGGTTACTGTAGCTAGTTCCGATATGGAGAACAAGGTTTGCAGGAAGATGTTTACAATAATTATGGCTTTATTAGGCCTACTTTGTTGTTTACTTATTGAATGAATAAATATGGCCATGCACACATAGTGAAGTCTAGTGCAGAATGCTGCTTTTAAAATCCTACTCAAGTCCCAAAAACATTGATTATTTAAAGGGTTACATTATTATATAATACCAATACCAATACCAATAGACCTCAACCCCATCCAATACCTTTGGGATGAACTGGGGACGGAGATTGTGAGCCAGGCCTTTTGGTCCAACATCAGTGTGTGACCTCACAAATGCTCCACTGCATGAATGGGCACAAATTCCCACAGAAACAAATCTTGTGGAAGCCTTCCCAGAACAGTGGAAGCTGTTATAGCTGTAAGACCATCTATGTACTAAGAATGTAATTTCATTAAAGCCCCTGTTAGTGTAAAGGTCAAGTGACACTACTTGTGTCCATATAGTGTAAAATAATCATATTTTTTGTAGAAAAACTGTAAAATCTGTAAAGTGACTGTAGCTGTAAATAGTTCGATATTTAACCTGCAATAGTGAAAATGAATAAAAATGGAAATAGTAGTTTATGGTTTAAATAGAACAATAATTACAGGCTTTAAAAGTCATAAAGAAAATGTGTTACAATGTGACTCTCTGCTCCGTTTACCTCATAATTAAATTGTCTTCCTGAAGTTCCCCTCCTCATTTTATTATTGAAGCTCCCCCTGAGAACTAATTGCATAGAACTGTTTTTCACATCTGCATCTGATTTCACGTACATATGTTTGGCAATGCTTTTGATTTCTCTTACACATTGCAGTGATAGCATAATTACATGCTGCTCTTGCTGTCATCAGAATACCAAAAACAGATTACCAAACCTGAGCTGCTCTCCTGCAGCACTTTTCTTTTAAGATCGTGTGCCTTACACGACAGTTAGAACACAGTTATTAATGAATAGACATGGCAACATGTCAAGTTGCCATGTGTGAGTGGCAGACAATAAAATATAAAAATAGATGAGTTTCATCAACTGTGATATAATGAATAGCCAGTCCATGATTGCTTTCGCTGGCGAATTGAAGGACAGTTCATTTAGAAAAAAACTGGCTTTGTGGTCTTGTTAAACTGCCTGTAACACCCAGAAGGAACACATACTAACGGCTCCCCTCAAATGAGAAATGACACAATGACCAGAGTCTGGACAGATGATGAACCTTGGAAACCGTGTCAGAGAGTGTTGAGAGCCAGCGGGTGCGCTGTCAGTTTGTTAAGAGTGTTAAAGTTGTTATTGGAAGAAGCAACTGAGCTGCACATCTATTTCTATAGGGCTCCTCCTGAAGTTGACTCTTATCTCCACAGTTTTGAGTGTAATATTTTTAATTTAATCAACGATTCCACTGTCTCTTTGCAGAGTTCAAACCACAAACAGTGAGCCAAACAAGAACTTTCAGAAAATGAAAGCACTCAGTTGTCTATGGACTCGTCCAAACAGAAAATCTTTGTACCACCATGTTGTGAAGAATTGCTAACAACTTTTAAAAACTATATACAACCGCAGTCTTGATTTAACAGCGTTTATAAATGGCTTGCTAACTTTTACTACTCCAGATTTGATGGCTTATTAGACAGTGGAAAGAAAGCCATGAATATTTAACAATCGATTATCAAATTTAGTAAACAGAACAAAGGGCACCAATGGGATTTTTCACGACGTGGAAAACAAAAGCTGTTCTTAATGCTGATAACTGAGCTCAATCAGTAAATTATCTACCATCATTAAAAAACCATTGGTTAGAACTTAAGCACTTATTAGAGTGAAAAACCTCCAAGCACTGTCATTTCAGATCAACACAGGTATGCATGCACATGTCACCTGTCGCCCTGCACACTTAAAACAAATAAACTAAACCGAGATGGCCTCTGTGACTTCCTACTTGCCCATAGCAAGCATTCGGCAGCGTTTTTAGTATCAAAGATGATGGTAAACAATGCAAATCATATAACTGAATACAACTACAGCTTCAGTGGTCTCATAGTGAGGCAGCGCTGATTTATTTGCTGTTGTCTCAGTGGATTGCTCAGTGGAGTGCTGATGGGATCTCGACTTCAAACAGGCAGCAGATATTGCAACAGTATTGCATTACGAGGCAACAGATTTCTTATATTATGGAGAAGCAAAAATATTAAAATGGCTTTCAGTGTAATGCAATTCCATACAACACCACTACCAAGTACTAGAATACTACTGAATGTACTTCCAATTCTGCAGTATTGGATTGCAGCACTTTGTACTGGTGTTTCTGTCTCTCGGATGTCAGACACCTTTAACAACTGCAACAGCTTGCATTTGCTACTTATACATTTGTTTTATTTTCTTTTGTTTTCATATAGTCAAATGTTAAAGTGCACATGTGACATCGGCAGTAATCAAGAGGATGTCAGATTACAGGGAAAAAACAAAAAACTTTATAGAGGTGACTGCTGTGACGTCAGAGACAAGTCAGGCGATCCCCTCCTGAGCTCTGTCACACCATCGCTCATATTTAGTCACCTAGGCAACATCTCCAACAAAATTAACCTCAGTGAAAACAAGGCTGTTCTTTTCAATACAAGGAGTTAATTATTACATTTTTTTTTGTCCTCTTGGCAATGTGAAGAACACAGTAACTCCCAGTAATGAGCCAATTAGCTTCATTATAGCAGATTCAAGTCCTGTGATCGCGGAAACTATGCAGCCTTCCTTTCTTATCTTTTGCTGCCAGACTAAGCACTCACAGCAGAGTGTGAAGATGGTGACAACAGCTAAGCTCTTCAACCCAAGTCATCCCCCTGAAGAGACATGTGCACTCCACGTGTCTCCCAAACCAGATATTTGCTGCAGTGACCTTACAGTCGTGACACTGGCAGAAGTCTAAAAACACTTTGACATGCATGTTTGCTACTGTACTGTACCATCACGTCACACAGCATTGTTTGTTGCAGGATGCTGCATCCTGTGTGGCCCAAACTATTATCGTAATGATTAACCAAAAAAAAACAAAAAAAAACAAACACATACACATCTATGTATTTAAGAATCATTCAGACTGTTTTTATTGCTCACATTTGAAACACTGCTCCTTTTAATAATAAAAAAACAACACACCTTCCTTCTGAGTAACCTCTGGTTATTGAGTACATAAGAATCGTGTATGAAATTGGTTTCAGAGTTAAAACATTAAAAACTGGAATCAGAACCACAAAGTCAAAAAGTGCAGATATACAGATCACAGGAAGACAGTGTGGGTTTTGATTTTTGGTTCAGAAGAACTTTTAACAGTCTTGTGCTTCACAGCATAAATCGATGTGATTGTCAAAACCTGACTGAAAGCCCTTATTTGCGCTACAGAACAGAAACAGCACTGCTTTTGAATGTCCTTTCTCCTCAAGGAATACTCGTACATTTCAAATGATTGAGATATATTAGACTCAGATATGCATTCATACTCTAAAAAGACTGAATCAGACAGTTTAAATTACAGTACTTCAATCAACAGCAGAAGCATGATCACGTCGTTTGAATCAAACAGGGAAGTTGAAGACATTCCTCATCAAACTGTCCGTAATGGATTTTACATACTGATGAACTGAAGCAAGTGTCTAAGCAGATTAAAATAAAGATGCTGCACATATACTTCTTTACTCTGTGTACTATAAAGCAGTAGCTCTTCCAGGACCGGAAGTCACAACATTGCATTGCCTCACAGTGATTGATTGTTGATTTGCATTAAAAAAATTTCATTACATAATTAAAAAAAAAAGAAAAGAAAAAAAGTTTACCCAAAGATTTATCACATTAACACCTTTAAATATGATTACATTTTAAAAAGGAAAACAAATGAAATAGGCTTTCAGGGTTGAGTTCACAGTCAAGTGTGAGAACATTGAACTGCATTCACTTAGATGAGCTCAAAAGGAGAACATGAAACATACTGATCGTGTTTTGTTTGTTGTAGTTGGGTGATGCAATTTTAGCTTTCGTTTTTCTCGCCTGTGTGTTTACTTGTTTGTAGAGATAATCCAAACTATTTAAAACTTTTAGGGAAAAAAAAAATAAAAAACATAATTTTGGAGGAATTAGCCTTTAAAACAGTCATATATAATCACTGCATATTGACAAACAAGAAAAACAAAAGTATTTTATATGTCACAGAGCAAGCAAAGATGAACTCAAAGTTAAGATTCAGGGCCAGTTGAAAAAAAAATAAAAATAAATCAGTGTTTGATCACAAACTTCTGCACAACAGATGATTTGAATATTCAATGCCTGGCACCTACAGAGAAATCAGAGGTAGAGCTACATACAAGTATAACACATCCCTAAAAGGGAAAAGACAGTTGAGTGGATGCAGACCACAGTAAGAATATCTTCAAATTTGCACAAATGGGGAAGTCAAATAGTAAAGCCACACTTAAGATTCAAACAGCAATATTTTTTGCTGACTGAGTTTAAATACAATAAATACAGATAAGTAAAAAGATGGAAGAATAAGAAACAGAAACAGACGTTCCAGTCGGTATGGTTTTGATCGATTTTCGTCTTACCATACCGAGACAAACACGGTATTCTGACAGTATCTTCTGGATGTGTTTTATGAAGATGCAGCCTTAAAGATGGGTGCTCAATAAATAATGAATATGCCCCTTAATACAAAATTAATGTCCGTTCATGACTGTGCACAGATGACCTTTTGCAGCCTTTTGTTCACTACAGGTAATGGAGGATTTCTGATGTGTGTCCCCCTGTGCTCCCCTCCAAATGCAGTACCTCCACTATATTTTGATCTTAAGATTCTAGCAGTTATAACTTAAACTCTACCAGTACTATTAAAATAATACAGAACAAAAACAGGTCTATAAAAAGAAAGAGGCTGGTTATGTTTGGTGCTATTTGGATTTAATCTACATGAAAAGACTGTGGGAACCTCCTGATGTGTATGAGTGATATAATAACTAATGTGGATGCTATGCAGTCACCTGCTGGCTACAAACTGTATACTGGACATCTTTTATGTTAAAAACATTTTTAGCTGGACGCTTATTATAAATTATTAGCATACACATTCATAAGACATTAATGTCTTAAACTGCATAGAAATGACTTGAGTAGCCCTTTTGTTTTCTGTAAGAACTTTCTGCAGATGAAGATCGCTCAGACGTAGCCCTCATTAAAATTCAGTACCAGCAAATTGTTTCGAGAACACTTCCAGCCATTCTGATTTACATCCTCACACAAGGAGTAGTAAAAATATATATATACACACACACACACCGTTACAGTGCGGTACTATAGTACAATGTTATGTTTGTTAGGTTGTGCTGGTTCTGCTGTATCTTTGGATAATTCATTCACAGATCTGTTTCAGAGCCCTTTTTCCAGAAGAAACCGTTCTCCTCAGTGTCCCTGTCTATTCGAATCTGAGGCAAACCTTTTGCACTAGAACATCTGTCAAGACTGAAAGAGGAAGAGATATAGAGTAACATAAACATGGTGTTGTATGAACGCAGAATCAAACAGTATGAATTTGTTTGCATGCGATGAAAATGGCAGCTGGTACTCACTTACTCAGCCACTGTGGGAGACTCAAAGTAGTTCTCAGCACGGCGAATGCGTGTTAAGGAAAGTCTGGGATTGATCTCCTGGAGAGAGAAGAAAAGACTTTTAAAAAACATATTTCACAAACACTTGAGATATGGACCAACGGAGGAGACAAGAAAGGTGAGCACTGCGAAGCTGCCTTTAGGGTTAAACTCGCAGGTTAGAGCAGAGTTAAGGAACAGTCAGAAAAGCATGTTGATCTTTTTAAAAAAAATTAATTTGTTAGTGCATGCCGGAAGCCTAGTATGACAGAAGAAAATACAAGCACGAAGCCTTTGGAAGCAAATTATGGGTAGCCTTATGGCAGCGATGGCAAAGCAAATCCTGCCTAGTACTCACTATCGAAAGATTTTTCCCCCAACATGGGCTGCTGCTCCATCATATCCATAGAGATTTTTATACTGGGGATATTTTCATGGTAGGGGTAGTCAGACTGTGGGAGAAGGGAGGGAGAACATTAACACTTATGGACTTTAAGGATCTACAGGAGGGTGTTGACAATCACCTGATTGTGACAATCACAATCGATTTCAATGTACTTTTTCTACATATACAGAATATTTTATTTGAAAGGATACTCACAAATTCGATTTCACTGTCGATGCTTCCCTTCTTCTTGTGTTTCTTTTTCTTCTCATCCTCTTTCTTCTTCTTGTCTTTCTCTGGGATGACATCGTCCAGGTAGCTGAGGTCATGTTGGGAGAACACGTAGTCCATCGCCCTACGAACGGCAACTAATGCCAAGATCTGTCAGGACAAGAATGGTCTGATTAGCTTTTATACCCAGACAGAGCTTATGGTGTTTGTGTCCAGCTCCTTCAGTGATGGCAGCCAAATCTCACCATGACAGGGAAGATGATGGCAGCCACAGTAGACTTGAGAACCCAGAGGAGGGCCAAACACAGGACCTGGATGAAGGTGAAGAGGTGGATGCGTCTCTGGGGGACGTGTCTCAGGTAGATCAGGTCCGGCTGGTGCTTGGCTGGCATCAAGAGTAGCTGCAGGCGGTCCATGAACTGACACAAGCAAAGACACAAACACGTCAAGAGAATGGACCTGCTGCAGACAGATGTTTACATGTGTGTTAACTGCTAGCTAGCCACCAGTAGCTATTGCCTCCTAACAGCTGGCTGGCAGCTTGTCCAACAGCTATATCTTATTAAAAGATGTTGTGGTTGGATGTGGAAGCTTTAGAGTTGTTTTGATTGAGCTGGGCTGAATAAAGCAATGAAAAGTAAAGTAACAAGTAATGTAATTATTTTAATCTTGAGTGATTACTTAAGTAATGCAATTATTTAGTCACGCTCACCTGAACACCATTGAGCGACGCCACACCCATGTAGAGGAACACACCGTAGAGCACAGGCATGGGAATGAACTGAAAGGCACAGAGCACAATGAAAATAAAGTTATTAATGTAATGACGGGCTATGCTAACATCACCGAAGACGCAACATGCAAGGTGACGTTTGCGCTCTCGTCACACAGGTGATAAAAACGGTTATTTTTAGCATCATTGCCTGGTTTAAAAATAGTCCCCAAGCAGCTTTTCTAAGAATGTTCTTTTAGTAGGCACATTGGTGTGACCGGTCGCTGGGATGCCACCTGTACAGGTTTGGCTACTCCTTGCTGAGTCATGGAAATTTAAAGCAGTAGAAGAAGAAAATCCACAACAATCTAGCAAGTTAGTGTAGAAATTTGCGATCCAAATAAATTATCAACAGTCAATAAGATGTGAAAGCTTTTGAAACAGCATAAATCTAATCTGCACTAAACACTTTGCATCTTTCCGAAAGACGATAGTCTACTAGAAGACAAAACAGATCAAAGGTAAATGTATTCCCAGGACCAGAAGCACAGTATTCAAAATATCCACAAGGGGGAGCACGTGAGCCAATAATCCCCCTTCAGTGACTTCACATTTCTGGTTTGGCAGCTTAATGTGGGAATGGAAACTCAAGAAGGCACTCAGCTGCAATCGGAGCTTAAGCCCCGATGAACATGCTTATTTCACATCACATTACTTCAACTTGGGGAGCTCCTAATCGGATGAATACAAATTTTAAATTATTTTAAAGGGTGACAGGAGTTTGTCCTAAAAGAGGTGGACAGTAATCCATATTTCCAAGGAAGAATTAAGAAATATGAGCATTACCTTGAGGATAGGAGCCATGAAGACAGAGAGCCCCGTCAGGAGGAAAACAAAGATACCAGTGACTCTTTGTTCCCTGGATTGGTGGGGGAAAAAAACAAAAAAATTAATCAACAATCCTCACAAGCATTAAAGGCAGCGGATTAGGGCTTCATTTTAATAGTCATGTACTCAAAAAATCCATATGTTGTTTTTCCTCTTATTATTCAAACATAAGTCTGTCTCTGTGTACATGATTTCTTCATTTCTTTTGTGTCCATATAAACTTTTCTAATGGATTTCTTAAAGCATTATGGCCCGTAGTCCTAAAAGCTGTTTTGTCAGCATGAAGACAGTCTGTCTTGTAGCCATTTGCTATGAGATTTTATTATTTTATTTACACCTGAGAATCCGAAAGCTGACAGCAAGTTGGGAAAATGAAAAGAAAGAAACTTTATCTTATTTAATTGTGAGTACGTATTCAATTCTGTGTTTACCCACCTCACACCCAGGAATTTAGGCTGCTCCCCGGGGGCCGATGTCTGGGTCTCCATTTTCAGAGAGTCAATGTGGGCGATGGAGATGACGGTGGCAGCCACGTACCACGGCAGACCCATGAAGGAGCAGATTATCATCAGGATGGCCACCCAGAACAGGTCCAAGTGATAGCCTGCCCCTTTCTGAGAGAAGACAAAAGGAAAGAGAGCAGAACAGTGAGTTTGCCAGGAATTAAAGTTACAATTTGCAGAAAACAGACAGCATTTTAACAGTTAAATTAATGTAAAGAATATGTAAGAAACAGGGAAGTCTGGAAGTTTTGGGTGCCGAGTCATTTCCAAATATGGTTACAGCCCTACTGTATTTTCAGTAGTTTTATCCTTCAATTTATTCACTAACTGTGACTCTTTATAAAGAATAAAAATGCGAGGAGGTGCACCAACCTTGAGTTTGTGCTCTTTCCTGTTGACAATCACAGCAGTGATCTGCTGGTCCATAAATATCAGAATGGTGACCAGCAGTGCGGGGAGTGAGGCTGCCAGGTACACCCACCAGGGGTTTCCTCCAAAAGGAAGAATAAACCAGCCCCTGTTTGGATTTGTGGGCTAGACGAAAAAAGAAGAAGAAGAAGAATGAGACCTGGATTGCATTAATGTGGGGACACCAGACTAGTGTATCATCTCATTTCTGTGTGGACGCAATCCAGATCGCTCAGACATGTAAAACATCTCATTTAGAACAGAAAAGGATAATTCAAAATGGTTACTCTGCACTTTCTGAAAGTCTGAACACTGAACAGAGTCTGAAGTTACCAGAGCATCATTACATGACAGAAATCTAAGGTTTAAGTCTCATTGGTCAAACAAAGGTCGCTCTGTACTTGCAACTATAAGATCCTCTGTGTTCTCACATCACCTATAATCAAGCTGTTATTTGATGCAGGTGCCAGCTCCTCACCCATTCATCCCCCTTCCTCTATGTCAAGACAAGGGGAGGTCTTAACACCAGCTGAGGAACATTTGAGCTCTGCAATCTGCAAGACTGACTGTGCCTTAGTTTCAGGCAATATGTATCATTTACTGGGCAAATTACAAAGAAAGCGTTATACTGAGATTCTAAAGAATTTCAGCTTTCTGGCACAAATCCTTTCTGTTGTAATCAGAGGAATCCACACCTGACTGATCATTGAGCCAAAGACAATCCAACAATTTCAAACACAGAAAGAAATGGCAACTAATTTTGTACGAGTATGTACCTTAAATTCACTTGGCACTATGAGCTTTGGGGTGTTCACACCGACAAAGGCGTCCACACCACAGAAGAGAAGAATAGTCAAGATGATCGCAAAGTCACTGATGAGCTTCCTCACCTGCAAGGAGGAAACATTTACAACTGGTTTGACAGTGTTTTTTTCCCCAGCAGTATAAAGTTCTGACTCCTGACAATGACAAAAGATGTGTTTGTAGATGATAAAAATACTGGCAGACATTACCAAAAACTGAATGTGTTACTGCAAGTGCAGTGACTGCAATTATATCAGAACAGTAAGTAAACACAGTTGTTCAGCAGATGACAAATAATGGTTAACAGGTTTTAAACCAGGCAAAAGGCTAATAAATTTTATTTGCAAGAAAACGAATTGAAATGTTTGTTACGCAAATGGTACAATTTGGCGCCTTATATCCCACCATCCCAAACGTTAGGTTTTTATTAGCCATTCAGCTGTCAGCTTGGCTCTAAGGACGCCAATGCAGGCCTACCACTTTCAGACTGAAAGTACTGGACGAATTGACATGAAATTTTGGTACAGACACATTCTTGTTCCCTTCCGGATGATATGTAATAAGTTTGGAGAAGCCTCCACTTTGTGGTTGCACCATCATCGGGTCAGAATTCTAATTTGTCCACTACTTTGGTTTATGACCACATAACTAAAAAACTAAGGACACATCAGCCTCTGCGGTACTTTCTGTTTTGTGCTACTTAGCAAATGTTACTCAGCTCTTTGTTGATCTTCATTTATTTTGGTTTTGTTACTGATTTGAATAAAATGTAAATTAAGAAGCAGTAATTTATGGAACTGAACTTGAGCCTCATGTCTTCTAAGTCTCAAACACTGCTAGTATTGTGAAATCTGGTGGGGCTGCTGCATATCAGTTGATGGGTGCAATCACTCACTGTGGTTGGGAAGAAGCGGCTCGTCTTGAACTGCTTCAGAGCCATGGAACAGGTGTAAGTCCCAAAGAACAAGATGAAGGACATCAAGGTGATGTCAGGCACGTAGCCACAGCTGTCTCCGACCAGCTGCCCGCCGTATTTCAGACACTGCTTCTTGGTCAGGGACGCCCAGGTGGAATTCACTGACTGCAGAGACAAGGACAAAAAGGTTCCATTAACCACCAATATTCAGATTAAAAAAAACAAAAACAAAACAGCTCTGTCAGTGAATTAAATTCCAGGTTTGAAATTCTGAATACTCGCTACTGAATGTCGCAACAAGAACAAGAACATCACATACCAGATCAGTACTGTTCGTCCAGGCAGAGACATCAAAGAGTTCTGATGAGTTGCCTGGTAAAGAGAAACAATGATATCTAATCACCAAAATGAGAATTACATGCAATATCACACTTGCCATTTGGGATCTGAGCCAACGTATCTCTCCCTTACAATCCTGCCAGCTCACTTGCATCACGGAAACTGATAGTGCTGTTGAGAAAGTAAACAGCGGTATCTCCAGGCCGACACACACTAGTATCATTTACTATCTGCACTGTAAACACGGCAAAAACAAGTTGAAAGCTTTGTTTAACATACAATAGTAACTTTGCTGCCAAACAGGACAAAACCAAATACGATTGTTCAGCTTTCACTGTCCGGTATCACTGGTGATACTGAGATTCTGATGGCGCCCTGAAATAATCAGCAATGAGGAGTTACAAGGCAAAGGATTACAGATTAACAAGTGGCGGTATCAAACACTGGCTATGTTATTGGATACGGTGAAACCATTCTAACGTTTATGTGGCCATTTGGGCAATTCCTCTTAATCTGCTGCAATGAAAGTGAAGACGACATACCAGGCATGCAGCGGCAGTCGTACTGAGTGATCAAGTTGGGATCGTAATTGGAGTTAATCGGGTTGTAGTGCCCCAGGTTTATCATCTTCTTGAAAGCGTCATAGATGAAGATGAAACTGATGAGTGCAGAGAAGCCTTCCTCGGTGAAACGGGTGAAGTACTGCACCAGGAAGCTGGCGTCTGTGGCGACCAGCACCAGACAGAATAAGCCCGACCACAGGCCGATCCACAGCCGGAACTCAAGGTAGTCGAAGCCGTTGTCTCTGAGGAGAAGGGACAGATTCGGCACAGAGGGAGCAGTTAATGGGAGTACAAATGTATTCCTACACCGCCATATTTTACCTCCACGCAATTCTCTGGAGGTTAGTCCTGATAAGAGTGTTTTTTAAAAGATCTGTATGTATGAGTTATGCTCTAGGGTTGATTCTGAAGCCGTGAAACACCTGAAGCCAGAGATGTCAGCGTGCTCCGCTCTATGCAGAAAACATACATATACAGCAGCTGCAACCGACTCAGCAACCGTTGACTTAAGGCATGGAAACACTGAGGACACATACGCCACAACATTCTGAACTCACAGTGTAAAATTAAATGAGAGTGAATTATTAATAATGGAACATAATCTGTGTGGTGTTTGGTAATGGTAGAAGACTCTCTCTGGGAGAGAAAGAGAGTACAGTGGGAGGAAAAGGGAGAAGTCGAACAACCTTTGACACTCATCCAGTGAAGTGAAATTACATGTTAAAATAATAAAGTGTATTTGTTGAATGCACTTTATTAAATTATTAGGACGTGTGTGGTATCAGTCCTGTCGGTCAGGACAGTTCATGACAAATACCCATGGAAAATTAACATTCAGCTGGCAACTGTAGCTGCCATGGGATTTACTGTGACCACAAAATTTTCCACAGAGATACTGTTAAAATAAACAAACCTTAAAACACATTCACCAGGCTACTGTGGATGTGAATTATCTACTTCTACTCCATATGCTTTTATTTTTTATTTTATTTATAGAGGGTACAAGGATAATCTTTCTGCAAAACATCTGCCCTTTGGGCATAGACAACCAACTGTAAATATCTCCCAGTTTCAACGTTTTGAAACTCTGTTCCACCATGCTAATACTGCTAGAAGGGTTTGATCAGTAGCTACTCACCTGCTGAAGTTAAAGAGGAGTCTTTCAAAGACGAGCACTGGGCCCGTGCTGCTGAGAATAGTCAGAGGCTGGCCAGCCAGCAGGCAGAACACTGCTCCCGTCAGTGCTGTACCCACGAAACTTTCCAACACTCCCTGTGACAAGGAAAGAAAAAAGAAGATATACAGACTTTATGCACAGCTCGAGGAGCATGTTACACCTAGAAAACATACAGACAAGAACAGGCAGCACATTCATACCCTGAACATGACCCCATATTGACCGTTTCAGAAAGAATTTGTTCAACAGACACATTTTTTTTTCCATTATCATTGAGCATATTTTTTATTAAGCTCTTATGTAACTCTTTCTGGAGCATTGAAGCATATATACCATAATTTCAGCTTGTTCAGCTGGAAGCTTTGTTTTCCCTACACACATGATACAGCTGCTAGGCTGGCCCATCAGGACGGGCCTGTTTCCAGTCGTGTTGGCTGTTCAAACTCTGTATTTCTGTGTTTTACATGCCTAATGCTGTATTTCTGAAACCTGTGCTGAGAAAGGGCACGTGAGGGCAGGGATTCCCTCTGTTGCGCTCAGAGTGGAGCCATGACGAGGCTACAGTGGCTGAGTAATCTGGATCTGTGGTTATTTACAGCCTGGACAAATCCCTGACGGCCGGTCTTCACTCTGCAGGTCTGTTAGGATGCAACTCTCTGCCAGGAGAGAGGCCCAAGCAAAGTACCAACGCTGTACACTCCGCCGTCAGGGGCGCCAGCATGAATACAGCATCCAATGCTATTATACCACAACTGTTCAGCTGTTCCATGTTCACTCCTGTCAACAGTAGGCACAACAGATGGGAGCCTCTGAGCTCCAAATTAGCATGGCTTATCAGCTGAAGTGAACTCTTTCTGTTGTTCATTAGTTTGTGACTTAACACAGATAGCCACGCTGGCCTGAAATTTACACGTACATTAGGGGAAACTAACATCCGTGTTAATTCTGTATTTACTGTACTGCGCTGTTGAAAGGAGCACTCAATCACTTTTACATAAGAAGTTCAGTTTACTTTTCATGAGTAATACTGACTAAACAGTTATATAATGTCCTCAGTTGCTCTAGAGGAGGTTTTAAAGTCTTGAGTCTTGTAACAAAGTGGGGGAGGGCCAGGGAGGGTTTTATTAAAGGACGCTATCCAGTTGTATTCTTTTGACGGTTTTAGTCAAAATTACTGTTCGTCACCTGCATGTTTTCTGTAGCATCACCAAGTAAGCCTCCAAACGTGATCGCATTGGTGACTGTGCCCAGATAGATGAACAGGATGGTCGACAGAGACTGGATATGAAGAGCATCATAGAAGTCACTGGCAAAAAATGGCAGCTTGCGCTTGACATCCAGGATAAGACCTCCGCAAAACCTTAAATACAGAAGCATTCAGGTTAGTAGTTGCAACATCCCTTCATGCCGTTGCTCATTTTGACATATGAATGATACACTACATGCAGGAGCAGAACACTGGCTAGGAATGAAGGAAACTGAACAAACAAACAAACAAGATTCAATAGGAAAGAGCTTTCATTGTTCTTCAGTCATGGAAGACTGAAGAGGCTAACACTAAAATATGATTTTTATTTTATGATGCATAACTTCCCCAACAACAATCACACGCCATCAGGATGATAATCAGGGTGACAATGCCCTCATGAGGGTCATAATATCACCTAATGTTATCACCACCGTGTCAGTGTCACACTGAATGGGTGTTGTTAAAATTGTTTACTTGGACAAGAACTTTTGCTTTAACTACTGTAATTTGGTTTAAGAACGTGGAAGTTCCATTTACTTTCTAGTGCGCTGAAGTTCCTCTCCAACCTGGTGTCCTCCTCCCCCTCCATGTCCCGCATCATGGGGAGTGTCACCGTTCATGTGAGGCCCATCTAATCCGGCATACATGTTCTTCCTTCAAAACACAAGACCAAAACAGTGACATTTCACAAGATGCAAGCATTCTGACTTTTAGTTCACCCTGAAAACAAGTTGAAAACTATTCAGAAAAACTAAATATTATCGACAATTATGTTCTGACTTCATGGCTATGAAATCTGTTCAGCAAAGGTTGCACAGTCTTGCTTTAAGAAAAAGAGAAAGAGTTGATGTCTCTGTTTCTTTTACATCCTGTTGAACATGTGTTCATGCAACCCACTAGATTTGTAATAGATTTATGTGCAGTGCCTTCATTCATTTGGATTAGATTATGTGGATTAGAGCAGACCTCTTGTCAGAGGAGGGCAGAGACTTGGGTGGCTCTATCCTAATGTCAGGGTCCCACTCGCCAGGGGGCAGGACGATGACCTCATCCAGGAACTCCTCGATACCAGCCAGCAGGTCCTGCCTGTCCTTTGCTTTGTAGGCAATATCATGGAACACCTGACAACAAACAAACATGGCCAACCTATTAGTAATCAGCCAATCAAAAATGTCCTAAATGTCACTGACACTTGGAGAAAAACCACAAAATGTGCAACTCGATGGCTCACTGTATACTGGGCCACAGTGTTGCAAGCCGTTGAAATGCAAATCATTGCAAGCAGCCCCACCGCTATAATATTGACACAACCAAGAACTTTCTGAACTCTGTAAACAAATGAGGAGTCATTATCTGTGTACCCCCCCCCCCCCCGGAGGAACACTGGGGCAGACAGAAAGAGCACAACTGGGCAGCGTGGAGATGAGGACTCAAAAACACAAACGTCTGATGAACCTGTGACGCAGCTGGGAGAGCTGACAGGTTAAAGTTTAACCTGAGGAAATCCTGTACAAAAAAACACTTCGTATCGTGTCATGTTGACACAAGAGATATACTGGGAAGAGCTGAGGCCTGTGGGAATTTGCTCTTCGGGTTAAGAACATTAACATTCCTGACAACTCGGTGAGGTTAAATCAGAAGTGAAGGCACACACCAGACAAAGCACACAAAGCTGTAAATATTGGAAGATATAAAAAAAAAAAAAAATGAAGAGAAAATAAAAACTATCTGTTGCCTTAATGCACTGCATTTATTCTGCCAACACCAAAGCAAATTTGTCTCCCACCACTTCAACACAGAGCTTAACAGGACTGGTCAGGCAAACTGCTGTGTTGATTAATACAACAATATTCTAAGTGCTGAGGGATTTGGCAAGAGAACAAGTGGTGGGGGGGGTGTAGGTGGGCAGGACTCTTAACACTATTTTCTGGACCTTATAAATGAGGAAGAAAAAGAGGAAAAATGCTGAGTGCTCCTCATCTTTTAGCCATGCTAAAAGTGTAGCAGCAGGGATGGTGTCAGTTTGTCAACCCACTTTGGTTCAGACTGAAATATTTCAGCAACTATTGGATGGGTTGGCGTGATATTTTGTGCAGACATTCCTTAACGCTTTGCGTAGTGTATCATCTCTCATGATTGGAAGAGATAAGACCCCTTCATTGTTAGGCCATGTCACGATCCAGAGGATCAGGCACTTCATTCCAAAATAGATGACATTATCTCAGGTTTACAACCAATCATGGATTAATTAGTCCAATTAGAGCTTAAAGAGGATGAGATCTATTGTGTTGGAACAGTGAGGATCAGTTCAGTGTTCTTTATCAGTCCAGTTGCCTTCAGTTTAAAAGTAAAACTAATTAACCAAGGCTAAGTAATCATTATTGAGGAACGTGAAGCACCACACATTTTAAAACACAAGGTTACAACAATACCTTAACACATGTACAGCTACCAATGAATATAAACTGACAAATATCAAATTATCTAAGCAATAAAGTACCTCATCTGACATCAGGGTGGCAATGGCTCTTCCAATTTCATGATAGGATTTTGCTTTCCCTTTGGGTCCCAGCAGGACAAAGAGAAATCTAAACAGCAAGAAAATGAAATGAGTTAGGGCGCAGTCTACAGAGGCAGCATCTGATTGTTTCAGTGCCAGGACATCAATCAAAGTTAATGGTGCTGCTGTACCTTGTGGGCACTGGGACCTCGGTCAGCGCTCCCAGCATGACAGCCTGCTGCAGACGCACAAATGCCACAAAGGGGTTTTCCAGGAAGTCCACCTCTCCGACCAGCACGTTCGACGCCTCTGCATCGCGGGGCAGTTTTTTCATGAACTTATTCTTCAGCTGTTAGAACAGAGAGAGAGTGGAGCACAGTAAGGAGAGAAAAGTTAAAGTTGGCCAATGAAAACACCAGGCAATGCAGTAACAATAAGGAGATCATGCACACATAAACTCTTACTCCCTTCTCTCTGTCACACGAATGAATAATCAATGATAGATGTGACACTTTAAATAAATGTGGTGATTAAAATATGGCTGGAAGGAGACTGACGTGGTGTTTTTGCTGTCTCTATAAGCACAAGAACAGGCAGTAGCCGCCCTTTCCTTGAATTATGTGTTGAACAGCAGCTTGACTTGATGCCACCTAATAAACACACTTTACTGCAGCATATTAAATTGTATATACAGTCTAGCACTAAACTAACATGGAAATTACACTGTGCTCATCTAAGATTCAGCAAAAGAATACACACAAACTGTGTATGAAAGAAAGTACTCACTTGCTAGGAGATGATTAACTAAAATATTGGTGTTATGTCAAAGGCCACAACATTTTCAGAAGTCTACAGTTTATTAAATGTCACTGGAGAGCAATTCACAGTTTAACTGATCTTTTATCTCTGCATGCGTATCTGTACAGCATGCAGCAAAAGTAAGCTACTCGATCATGAGTCATGACATTGAGAGAAACTGCATGCACAGATAATAGAAACTCACCAAAGATGGGAAACAGTGAGTTTTTGTTACACAAAGCAGCAAGCTGGTCTTATCTATCAGTATGGGAGGCTCACACGCTCATGCATACACACTGCCCAACACACGACCCTGCACGGTGCTGCTTTATGAATGGAGACTTCAAATATCCCCCATCACACATGTGTCAAACTCAAGCCCACAGGCCAAATCTGGCCCAGCACCTCATTTTATGTGGGCATCAAGAGCATGAAAAGAATTTATTGCATTGCAGAAGTCGGTCAAGTCTATCATATTATCATCTCTATCCGATAACACAGGTAGACACAAACATATTACCTGATCCTTCTCTGGTTTGTCAGAGAAGTCACTCAGGCTGTTGGAGGTGAGGTTTCGATGGGCGGTAGTTGGGCTACCTGCACAGATGTAAGACACTGTTAGATCCAAAGAGGCTGGGAGAGACTGCAGAGCTTCAAATGAGACATTTTTGGCCCAGATAGGAAGACAAGTCCCAGAAAAGAAAGGCACCAGGAAAGTACATGAAGAGAGCCAGAAAACTCAGAACCAAGCTAAATGTGGAAAGGCTTAAGCTTTGGGACCATTGCCAGACGGTCGTTCATTCAGAGACTGCACAGAGAGAAGAGCTGGGATTCGTCGCTGCTAATATGCGTCAGTAGAAACATGATTGGGTAACTATTGGCAAATATGTGAGAATGTAAACTTTGGAAATCAGTTTGATACATCTGTCCATTTACTTATCTGCTATTACTGCTGATGTTAGAGAACAGAGTCTACAACAGGTAAGCTTTCTGTTGCCCAACAAATATTTAGTTAAAAAAAATTTTACTTCACTTTGTAGCACTGAATAAACACACACACACAGCTGTTTAAGGGAATGGACTGAATGAGGGCTCAGCTCATATTTGTGGATCTCCCTGCTGCTAGTTTTACATGAGTGTATGTTCCAGTTGACCTCACTTACAGAGGTATCCCAAGCTGGAGCTCCGCATGACGTCACATGGTTCCTCTGAGTCTTGTGGGGTTAAACAAGGCACAGGGTGCTCAGGGGGGTTGCGTGCTAACATCCCAGATGCAGGAGACAGTCAGAGACAGTATAGGCCCAAACAGAGAAGAAGAAAGAGATAAAAATGCCAGGAAGACCAGAGGTAAAAGGAAAGTAAAGACAAGAAGGAATGAGAGGTTGTTTTAGTAGAAGATAATCTTTGACATAGTTAGTGTAAGGATTTCACATCAGAAATAAGAAATCAGAGGGCCAAGAGAATGAGAACTGATTGGGTTAAGAGGGATAAAAAAATGGTTTCACTTTACCATTTTCCTGGCTGGAAAACAGCCTACTTGCACTGGAAACACTCTTGCCAATATCAGCAAGAGAACGCAGGTTTGACTTCTTGGTTTGGTGGCGATGCTTCCGTAGCAGCGTGTACATGACCTTCTCCTTCAGGTCGGCCTTCAACTGACCAGCCTCGATCTGGCTGTCGGTGATCATCTCTGTTAGAGAGAGAGATTAAAGATCATGACCGACTCACCCCTGGCTCTTCAAATGCTCCAAGAGTGTGCTGGAGTTCTGGCCTACTTACCAACAACCTGTGGCAGTGTGGAGGCCTCCAGGTCCAGCATGATGGTGCCCTTCTCGATGCACGTTTTGAGTTCCATCAGGCTGTGTAAGGACAGCGTGGCCACATGGGGCTTGCTCCAGCGCTCGCCGCCCTTCTCCACCTTCTCCTCAAACTTGATCCATCTGGACAGGGGAGGACAAAAGACACAGAAATGAGGAGAGCATTGAGATGCATCCACGGCGCTGGACAGCTGAGTCCAACCTTACGCATACATTTCCAGAAAGGCCCCATGTTACCCGAGTGTGTATAATCACATATGTTTTCCTCTCTCTCCCTCTCAACAAGGAAGGTTCCTGAAAGTAAAGGTCACTGCAAAATATAAATAAACTACACGACAGTGGCTTTAAAAGTTTATGAAAAGAAAATACGGGCTACAAACAAAAGGAGACAAGATGGATCCTTTTTTCTTTACAAAACAAGCTCATGGTGCTTTGAAAGTCACAGTTCACAAGCAAGAATAGGGGATGCAGGAGAGGGGCTTAGAAATAAAATAAATAAATCACCAGACTCAAGAACATACACAGAACACTAGAACGGCAACAGTCTTGTGACTTTCATGAGAAACGTGACTTACAGTCCTACCATGGATGAGCTGAGCCTTGAAGGTAAGATTCAGGACAAGGACTCTTTTTAATAATGATGCCTCACATGTCACCACTACAAAGAGCCATTCTCCCGGGGCCTGAGGATGGGGTTTCCTCAGGGGATAGAGTATCCCTCTGGCTGTGGCCCACACGCCTCTGACCAGCCATCTTACTGGGAGAAGAACCTGACTATGAAGACACTGTCGACCTCAAGGACTTCATTTGTCTTCTCTTTTTTAATAACATCCCACTTTCCCTTCTCAAAAGTAGATAAACATTTAAAACTAGTCTTTAGTCTTGGGACTTGAGGCAGTTTATCATGTAACTGTATTGATCCCAGAGAAAAAAAAAAAAAAAAAAGCGTAATACGTTATTGCATCCATCTATTAGAGGATAAAAACTATGTGATCGTTTAAATGCTTACAGCAAAAGATTTCATGTGCCCCAGTGCTAACTGGAAGTCTTTTTCTGACCATGTGGGAGTTTCTCCTTCTTCCTGGTCCCACAGAGCAGCTACTACCATACTTGATCAGATAAGAGTAGACAGGGAGTTCACTGAAGTACAGATTTCCCTACACATTCAAAACACTCTTATTCATAGCGACAGTGTTCCGCTTTACTGTACTAGGGTGAAGCAGGAAACTTTCTGACCACACTGCCCATGGCTCTTATTGTGTTGGCAGATGACACATGCCTGGCTTAAAAGGCATTGGACTAGCGGCTCACCTGGCTGTCTCCTTCCACTCCATCTCCTGCCCATCCACAGACAGCAGTTCGTCCAGCTCGGTGAAGAGCTGAGGAGGTGGGGGCCCATCGTCCTCCTCTCCCAGGATAAACCTGATCCTCTCTGCTGGAGAAACTGTGGGAGAAACAGGCAAGTTAGGGGCCAACAAACCTCTCGGCCATCTCTTGACCAGCTCGAACCCATGACAGAAATAAAACATTCATATTTAAGATAGAAAAAAAGACTATGACTGCACACCCTCACGAGGAAGAACTTTTCCTGAGCATATAACCATTACTTCCTTCTAAGAAACTGATCAGCAAATCTGCCTCTTCAGAAATTCTATATACAAAGTTTTAACCTTAGGATGTCAGCAAGTTGGGCAAGAGCCCTAATAATATCCCATTTACACAACAATAAGGACAATCAAAATTTTTTATATACTGTACATTTATGGGTTATATTTTGCAAAAAGAATTACGTACTCTAGTTAACACTTCTAGGAAAGTGCAACTGTTAAGTGATGGGAAAGAGTTAAAGTTAATTGCCAAGTCACAAGGTGCTATTTATGCAACTTTCTCTAGATATACTGTACCAGTCAGGTTTCCAGAGGTCGCTACCTCAACAACGTAACAGTACCAGTAACCTTTTAATCCTGACACGGTGCAGCCAAGCCCAATTTAGGATTTTTAAAATAGTACTCTTGTACTGTAGCGAGAAAATCTAACGTTAAGTAACATGAAGGTGAAGATAAATGTCTTGGAAACAGCCTCCAGGTAAGAAACACTTAGTGTCTCCCCCGTATTATGCATCAGCATTATTGTGCAGTGCATGCATGCATGCATGCACACACACACACACCACATCCACAACAGAACAGACACAGATCTTCATGAACACAGGGCCTTTCTGTTGTTCTTTTACTGGCTGACTGGCTTAGCAGACCTGACTTTTAATACGACATGTACTGACACCACATGGTGTACACAACATCACTCACCTCTTAAGTCTCACAACTGGTGTTATCAATGAAAACCAGGCCTTTGTTGTGGTTACACACAACTTTTAAGTGGACAGCTCCACGGGGTTTGCCAGAATCAACAGGATTAGGGGATTTGGATGGAGGGCAAAACAGCAGAAAATTCAACAAGTGGAGGGCTCCGTATGTACTGTGTAGAAGTGTGTGTGTTTTGAATTGGGGCTTTCACCGTCTGGCACATGTCAGGCTGAACGCTACCTACACACCTCCGACCATTATCTCCCATGTTTACGTACCGCTATAGCACACAACCTCCCCAAACCAGCTATCATGAGGCACTTTAATGACTTACAGTGAGTTAGGTGGAAGCAAAGATAAGCAGAGACATCAGCAAAACGGCAAAGGCAAACTAGCAAGGAGCAACATGCTCGCTTAGTAAATGAAGGGTAAAAATCTATTATGAAAATCTTTGCAGGGGGTCACTGGAGTGATTTACTGCTTAAAAGGAGAAAAATGTTTATCCAAACAGTGGCTGCAGCCTCATCATACAGCCAGTTCTGCCCTCTCATTCAACCATACAAGACTGTTTAGAGTTCAGATCTTCCACAGAGATATGAACCAATGAGAAAGAAGCAGGAGTCTGTGTCTGTTCCTGTGTGTGAATGTGTGTGCATGCTCTAGGAGGGACGTTTTAAGCAAACCACAGTCCAGTTGAAAAACCTGCTTCTGTATTTACTTTGGTTGCATGCCCCCCCGATTTACAGTCCGTTTCTATGATGAACAACTGGCGACACTGTTTGCATTTACACGAATGTCGCCATGTATGTTTGAACACACACACACACAAAATTCTACAAGGTAAATTAAGGGCATTCATTTAAGAGCTCAGACATTCAGAAAAGGCTTTTAAGAAACAGGGTGCTTCTGTAATGTTCACTGCTTCAGTCATTTAGGTCCAAATCTATGAGGAAATACACAATTTTACCCAATACACAACACGACCGTGCTGAGTTTTACAACACTGATAATGCTTAATTGAGCAGTGAATAAGTTGTAAAGCTGATATCAAATCAGCAAATACTTAATGTGATTGCCTTTTACAGCTACATTGATCTATCTGTTCCTCCATTGGCCTATTTAAGAGATGCTGGAAAAATCTGCAACTCGCAAAAAATAAATAAATAAATAAAAAGTACAGTTACAGTGGAGTGTTTACCTACAACCAGAATTTGACTCACAAAGCAATCACGCAGGGTCTGTGAGATGCAGAGAGAGAGATTAGCGTGAGCGAAACTCTTATCATATCACGGCACCTTCAGATGACTAAGCACACAGACTGGTCTACACCTGAGCACGAAGTGTAACAAAGTAGGATTACAGCGTCAGAGGAGCGAGCAGAGCGACAGGATTAATCAAGTGCTCGTCTGTGAACCAGAGGCTTGATGTGGCGATTGAGAAAGGTGTTGCGCTTCACTGTTACTTTACTGTTGAATTTAAACGGGCATTCATTATTTCCTAGGCATTACAGAGCTCCTAAACTGATCGTGTTGAAGCATCTACACAGACCTCCTCAGCTCTACTGATGTGGATCCAGTTAGAGAGAACAAGCCTATGTGTAACTGCAGTTGTTTGGAAATCCTGAATACCGCTGCTATAAAAAAAAAAAAGAAAAAGTGTCAGATGAAGAAACTGATGTAAATTCCTCTTAGCCCTCCTGATGCCTGATACTCCTGTCTCACCCAGATCCGTACCACACAGTGTCAAAATCCTCCTGTGTCTAATCACTGATAGCAAAATTCCCAACTTGCCCATTCATGCTCGTGTGCACAAGCTGCAAGAAAAGCAAAACTCTCTTTACAGCGTCTTTATCCTCTCGTGTGTATCTAAAGCTTCATTTGAACTAAAACATGATTTTAAATATAATTACCAGTTGATACCTTGATTTGCATTACTTTCAGGTATGTTGTACTGCTGTCACTGACCACACCTGTCCTGAGAGCTGGGAGGCAAATCCCTGACTTTTCCCATCTCCATCCCATTTTGAGACCTTAATGGTTACCTCCACCAGCAGTAAACACTCTCCCATTATGGCAGTTTCCAGGATGTGCCATTTTGAGGTGAATTCTAGTATTGGGATAATTGTATGTCTTGCAAATAGCTTTTAACCAGACTGTAATGTTTGGCGGTTTAAACAAGAAAACACCCACCCAAAAGGTCTGTGTGGTGGTGCAGAGCTTTCATCAAGACTTAAAGATACAACACGGGGATCCCCAAACCATTATATGACTCATTTACTGTACACTGGTGCTAAATCATAATGTTGACTCTAAGGGATCTTTGTTTAATGCTTTCCCACCTGTGGTACCGTGTTAGTAAAATGGAGATGGAGGAGACGTATGGGTAAAAACCGATTTATATCTAAAGACTCTAAAGATGATATTATTCCTCCTGTTCCAGATAATGATCTTGGGATTAATGGTTGTGCTGTGCCATGCTCCTAAGCCTCTATATAAGGAATGACATCTGGTGTGTCTTCCTGCAGCAGGAAGAAGACTCCTGAGACCGACAATGATCTTAATGTGCATTTTGCATCTCTATTCACCTTGTTGACAAACACGTGGCAGGTTGATATGTCATGGGGTATTTCACACATTTGATGCTTCCTTTTTTTCCCCAGAATCAACTGCTGTAACAATATCCTCCTTCAGCTTGGGAAACATCTTGATATTCTGCAGTGTGTGCTTCTTCCTTTCTTCCCAGCTACTTGGCTTTAGCTTCTAAGAATTCTTCCTCACAAATCCCACTAAGTCCTGTGTTAATCATCATGGGGACAGAAAACACCCCTCTTGTATTTACTTTACACACTTTAACCCAATCCAGTGTCATTTTCAGATTAGTATCCAACATGTTCCCATCCTCTCGGTCTATTAATTCTGTTGAGGTTTCTGCCTGGTGAGCTTTCTTGTTTTTCCCTCTCTGTCTTGGCTGCCACCCCACCCAGCCCTCCATGTTTCATTTGAATGACTGCCTCCTTAACTACAGAAGCACTGATATCCTGTAGGCCCTGATTTACTGAGTGCTGCTGGACTTCACCCAACCAATATCTCAAAGAGAGCTAGAACCTCCTCGTGTGACTCCTGTAAAGTATCTTCTGCGCACCGGATGCTTTCACCAACTCATCTGAACTCACTGAGAGGTTTGAGGACGTTCGCGGCGGACTCATCTGCGTTCTCTCCATCTGACTTGTATCCTTCCGTACTGTGTTCAGCTCGTTCCCGTTTCTCCTTGTGGCTAGACTTGCGTCTGTGGCGTCTCCTCCGGTGGAAGCTCTTGGGAACGTGCACGCCGATGTACACAGTGTGGTGACCTGTCACAACACAATAGGACAGAGGGAACGCAGGTCAGATTACACTCACAAAAGGAAATCACGTTAATCCTGACCGCTGCTAATCCGTATCAATGCTGAAAGGACAAAAACAACTGGTTGATATGGTGCGATGCATTATGAAATGTTTGGTTATCACAGGTTTGGCTGCTTTGACGGATCTTTTATCTTGGCTTGTGCTGAAGTTTAAACTGATTGTCATTTGTGAGAACCATGGTGGTTTGTTGCTTATTTCCCAAGCAGGAAGAGATACAGCCTGTCAGTCAGACAAAATGTGATAATTCAATACTGCCAACTACTTCCTACAAAGCAGCTCATACAGGAAATGATGACTTAGTGTCTCCAGGAAGTAATTATAGAGACAGAGAAAAAAAACTCATACTGGGCTTCAGGACTCAAGTTGAAGCAATCGTGTGTTTTCCCATTCCATCATGCATTCCATTAACATGTCTTGTGTGCTTTAATATCCTTCACACTTCGTCACTCATGCTTCTTTGTACGAACCAAAGAGCACTTGAGGTGCACACTGAACAAAGCCATTCCACCACGTTCCCATGCAGGGAAGTCAAAGGGTTTTGCATCTACTACTGTGTACACACAAACAGCTTAACATAACGTCAGAATCTCTGAAGTGCTTTTCTTTGTGTGCAACCTTAAAATGCTGGTTTGTGGATTTAGCCGACAGCCAGTGCTGGACAGGATTAGAACACTTGAGGGTACACCTTTGCGTGCAGAGATGTTAAGCTAAACTGGAAATCGTTCATTCAGTTCAGTGCTGATGCTGGAGAGGAAACCTGCAGCTTTCACCAGGGTTCATGAAGGGATAAACATGTCTGTCAGCTACATAGCATGCTAGTATTTATCTCTGGTCTTACCTTCCACTTCCTCTTCATCACAGACATGCTTGACAAAGGAAGCTCCTCTGTCCAAGACTGCTTCATCCTCCACCCTACAAGACAAAAGAGGAACATGATTAAATATGGGTCACCACAGAGCGCAGCATGGAACTTGCTTGTGATTAAATAAGCCCAATCTTCATCATCACTCCCACCAACATCATCCACAGTGTGTCAAACACATGGAAAACTAAAATGCGCTTGAACAATGAATAAGTGACACAACTAAATATTCAAATGAACTCATATCAAAAAATGTTTGGCGTCATTTTCAACCTTCGGGTTGATGCCACGGTTTCATTCAGCTCCCACTCTGAATCACACTCTTCCGAGGAAGCAAAAATGGCGCTAAATTGAGTAAAAAGGATGAGCGTGTCCAGCTTGGCAAACTTCTGCACAGCAAACCATTTTAAAGCTAGTTTCCCCAATCTCTCTATTAGAATGATGGTTTTTGAGGGTAAATTATCCGGAGAGGATTTTAAAAAGACATGTAATATACCCAGGTAGTTGGCCAAGTCATGCTTTGCAAACATATAAAATATTATGCTGTTCTCGGCTCATTACCATTGAAAGCCAAACCACTCATAAAGCAAAGAAGCCCGTGTTCTAAAGCAAACCCAGGTTAAGTTAAAGTTTCTTTAAGGGTATTTTGAGTTAGCATGAGAGACAATCCTGACAATGACTTCTATTCAGATACTTCTTATTCAAATACATACTGTTACTGAATGTGAGGTCACAGACACAAAACAAAGTTCATTTTGGACTTCCGTAATCACACTCACTCCCACACACATGTGACCAAAACATCACCTTCCCATCCACCTACAGATCTGCACACAACAGGAATGATATTTTCTTTTCTTAAAGCAGCTCCTTTTCCTCAGTGAGTGGGTCTGTGAATTGTATGCCGCCTTTAATGACGGTAAGAAGGACTTACATCATCTGTCATTTTGTCATTCAAAAATGACAGCCGTACTGGTCCTCTCAGTACACAAAGGCCTTATGTTTCTGTGTTTGACCTGGAGATTTCTTTTATCATCGAGCCTCAACCTTCCTGGAAAGTTGCAAGGAATGCGGCTCCTCCAGTGCAGCAAAGTGTGACCTTATCAAGGCCCTGTAAGGTGGTTTAGGCCTCAACATTTTGCAAATCTCTGAATACACTGTTGGCAAAACAGCAATAAAAGAAAACAATATATCAGCATACATCTTAAAAAAAAGTAAAAGAAAAACTGAAGGTAGTATTTATTTTCACCAGGCATAATGTGTAGCTTTGTCTTATTTCTGTTCTTTTCACCCCGACTGTGCCTCTAAGTCACCACATTCCTTCAAAGTGTTTTGGGGCAACTTAAGCGTGTCAGTATCAAATTAAGAATTCATCTGCTGGGGCTAATCTGACCCACTGATTTATGAGAATAGTTTTGTTAAACAACTAAAAAATAAATATTTGATCTCGGATGCGTATGAAGAATGTCAATAAACACATCAACAGTTTCCGTTTGCCACTGAACAGTCCCCAACAGAGGATGATACAGTTCAAAAAATGATAGAACGGGAGCAGTGTACACAAACTGCTAAATAAACAAAGTCAGGAAGGATACAACTTGTACCTCCGATTGCGCTGGGAGTCCATCTGAATTTCCCCAGTGGATATGCTATCTGGCCTCAACAGAGATAGAGGTATAATGTCGATAAGCACACGTAATGTTGAGCCAAGATCGGTGATGTGATGGAGGGGTGGCTGGACTCGGTGCCAAGTTCACAGGCAAAACTAATACAGTCATTAGCCTCCGCACCTTCTTTTTGTTGCCCATTGTTACTTACTAAAAAAAAAAAAAAAAAATTAAAAAAAATGAAAGACCAGGAAGTTTAAGTTCCCACAAGGCACCGTGTACAGAATGTCAATGCTATCATTCAGATTTCTTTGTATGTTCTGTTCTGCTCGTACACCTCCAGAACAGAGTGTGCAGAGGGTGCAAGTTACATTTGTGAAGAAGAACTTGTACTTAAACACTTAACTTAATACAGCCTGAACTGTTCCTCAGAACACACACACATTCAAAAACTACAAAACAAAAGGGTGGAGTCATTTTAATTCAAACATTGCATGCATGGAGCAACACCCTTCAGGATCTCTCCAAGAAAGCAGCTCGGTCTTATAGCATTTATTCCTGCAACACACACTGAAGTGTTGGCGATCGTGTTTGTGTGTGTGTGTCTGTGCACATGGAGACAGGTCATGTAACACAGCGACTGGGGCTTCAGAAAACCGCCGGCTGCACTGGAGAGCAAAGGAAGGAGGCTCATGTTGCAGGTTTACTGCTGCCTATAGCCAGTCAATGGAGCCATGTTAATCACTCCACGCTGAGGCCTCAGACAGGGAGACCCTCATGATGAGAAACATGCCACAGGTGGTACACAGACATGCAGGATGCAGGAGAAGACTTCAGCATTCCTGTTTTGAATGGAGCGCTCAGTCAAGAAAGAACTAGACTGCCTGTAACGTGGAATGACACGTAAGAGAAAGAAGAAGGCAAACATTGGGAGCTGCAAGAAACTTAAATCTGCTCTTCAGCTTTGGTTAGCAATGCTTAAAAGATGCAATGTTGGGTAAAAATAAGGTAGCAGAAAGCAAAACAAAAGCTGAACGCTTATCTTGGGCATAAAAACTTAAGGCAGATAAGATCCAGTGCCTTCTCATTCACGTCATTGTGGACGCAGGAAATCTTCTTGATCTCCTTTTTCATTTCCTGCCTGTAACTTCCTATGCCTGATTAATAAAAAAGCTGGGCGAGGGTCGGAAAAACCGGCTGCATCCACCTCACCCCGGCAAACTTCTCACTTTGCTTCTGCTCTCGGTGACCTCGTGAGGCTGGATAAACCTGTCAGTGCGTGAGGAGCCGGGATCAGCTGCTCGGGATCAGGGATCATCCCCATCTCTTTACAGAATGACGCACCCAATCCCACCAGCCAGGCTCACCACGGGGGGCGGGCGCCCCCAGTATCATCAGTGCCCGCCAAACACACCTATGATGGGCGGCGTGAATTCAGCCAGTTGAACTGAATTTTGATGTTGAAAGGTTTACCCACAGAAAGTGCTCGAACCACTCTGGCTGTGCAAACCTTTTTAGCGTGGCTGCTTTAAAAAAATTGTCTAGCTCACAGAGAGGTGACAAAGGACACATGCCATGTGATTATACTTCTCTTATGTAATCACACGTCTTGTGAATTATACTGTCTGCTCCTCTGGTCCGCCTTGACTTTCGGAATTTCCTCTAACCAAACTTGAATGGATAAGGAAATGGATGGATATCTCTTTGCTCATAACATCACTCATCAGTGCACAAAAGAGCATTCAAGATTCAGGTCAGCACCAAGAGGAAGAGCCACACCAGTCAATGTATGACTAACTAAAGAGAACAACATTTCTCTGTTGCAACCAGTTTTCATAATCTCTACAGGAAGACTTGGAATGAGGAATACGTTTTTACAGTTTATGTTGCCATTGTAAGAAAAGGGCAGGACTGTTCACTCAGGGTGACACTCTTTGCAGCTTGTGGGGGTTGTGGGGGTAACACTTCGAGGGACTGTGGCCAACCCTCAGGCTGCTACTGTAAGTTCTGATTCCTATAACCAACTCACAAAGGCTGCAGATGAGAATTCCAGGTGCATGTCAGGGAAGCGCATGCGGACTCCCGAGTGCGTTTCCGTGTTTGAGAAAACCGTACAGTCTGACTTGTTGTGTCTCTGGCATGCGCGTCATTGCGCAACGTAAATGCACACGCTGGCCTACGCCGAACGTGGACTTTTGGGGTGTCTGCACACAGACCACATGCTCTGTGAGGCAAACACACAGCTTTATTCATGAAGTCGCAGTGGAGACACCTCTCCACTCTTAGGCCTGCTCTCCCTGCGTCTCGTTAATTGACAGTGACGGCTTCATGGAAAACAGATTACCGGCCGTTCATAGCCACAGCGGCGAGGCGACCGTGGCTTATCCAGCCAAAGGTGTACCTCTAATGAATGAAGACATTTATTAACTTGATTAGAAGCCTAATCAACACGTATTTTCAGTTTTACTACAGGTATGGCATCGGTGGCAAACTAAAACCAAGATTTACGCACAGAAAAAAGACACCGGATAACACAGTGAATGTCTACAAGGTAAAGTTCCCAACATAATCATTCAGCCTGCTTCTAAAAGTTTCACGGAACAGACGATGGATCATAAACTTACTTCTTGTCGGAACTCATGGTGTCAAACTTGGCCTTTCCAGATGATCAGCGGTCCTAATGTTCAGCTCAAGCCGCTCGGTCTTGTATTCTTCACGTACTCTGGCAGTGGCGCTTTTTCAAGAGGATAAAAGTAAAAGAAAGGAGTCGAGGAGCAGCAGCTATCTGGCTGGAATGATTTCTCCGACTCTACAAAACCAAATTAACACGTAACACACAACCGTCATATCGTGCTGGACTTGTTCAGCTGGCGTCTCGGTGACATCGTCAAGAAAAGGCTCGTTTTGAGTGTCGCTGGCGGCGTGTGGGGACTCTGAGACCGCGGCGTGTCTTTTTCCATATTTAAAGTGCCATCCCTCCTCCTGCGTGACGCCACCGGGGGGTGGAGGTCAGAAAGTTACTCCTGGGTGGCGCACCAAACACTTAAACTTGACAAATGGTTTCTATTGTTCACTTTGCATCCGTAAAGAGACGAATTGCAATTTAAAGCGACCCATTAAATAATACCAAAGGAAAAAAATAAATAAATAAAATTTGAAGCACTTTTATTGTTTGAATGAATCACAGCTTCATTCCTGTTATATGCCATTACACTTCCAACTCAGTGACTTGCTAAGGAAAAACATTTTTGTTCGTTTTGGACCGTTAAAGCACGCGCAAACGCACGTTTTAAACGTTATCTGGTCCTAACAACTCAGTGCTGACTTTTATCATTAACTTTAATGCGCCATAAACGTCTTGAGGGTTCAACTTGTTGTGCATTCTGATCTCTGTTATTATAAGTGAAAATTAAGACACCTATTTCAGGTAGCTTTAATCAGATCCTATTGGAGCTACCAGGCAAAGGCTCAGCACTCAGAATAGCTGGCTGAACCGTCGCTTTGGAGACTGGCGACACCTTCTGGAAGAAACCAGTGGAGACAGAGATTCATTTTGTGGAAATCGGTAATCACTGGGTGCAGGCATGTCAAACTGGTCTACAGGAGGGCCGGTGTGGCTGCAGGTTTTTGTGCCAACCAACCAAGAGCACACCGTTTGACCAATCAGCTGTCTGAAGACGGAGATCAGTTGAGGTGTGTGCTTTAACTTATTTTTCACAGCAGCTGGACATCACTGTGATACATATTAGAAAAACAACACTCAAACTTATTTAGAGTATTTCAAGTTTATTGTCATTTTTGAATGGACTAATTGACATAGAGTCCCATTTGAACACAAAACATTTATAAATACACACCAGGGGTTAAAAGAAACAGTAAAAAGTCTTTTTTAATGCAATGCATTCAATAATTTTAATGACTGTATATATATATAAAAGAATTGTCATTGTTGAGGCATTTAATTGTTATAAAAACAGTTTTCTTCATCCACTTCTTCCTCCTCATATGGACAACGGTTGCATTTTCCATCACCAAATGATCTTCACAATGTGCTCAAGAACTCTTTGACCTGAAAGAGAACAGAAAGAGAGAGTCGAGCTGTTAGCATTAACAAATACCCACATCGGTGACAATCAGCTCTTTCTTCTTCTTTGTTTAGTTCCAGCTTCCTTTCGGGAGATACTCGCTGAAAAGCAAGTCTTTGGTGTCATTTTGTACAAACCGCCGTGTGTGGATCTGAGTACATTTCTTACTGAAAGGCTGTGAAATCTATTGTGATTACCATCAACACGAAACTGCCACATAAGCAGCTCTTCAGGCCTCATTTCCATTAGGGTGTGTGCAGGTGTGACAACTGACAACGTTGCACATGTTTCCAATACAAATGAACTGATTTCTACACTTCTAATAAAAAAATAAATAAATCTTGATTCTAGTGTAAAACCTTATTCTGTCTTCTTTCAAAAGTACCACAAAATGGAAATATTCAAGCTAAGTAATCCATCTGATGGGGTTATAATATACTAACACAAACATCTCTGTCAAGTTCACCTCAGAGACAAACCAGCTTCACCATCTCTCACCTTCTCAATCATGTCAGCACTCTTGATTTTATTCCCCTTGAAGTCTTCATTCACATCGATGGTCAAGACGGGCACCTCATTGAGATACTCAAACTCCATGCTGTGGGCCAGAGAAGACATGACACACGCGGTCAGTGATGCTTAGCGTTTCACATTGAGGAAACGGCATCCTTTTTCACGATCCTTCAAGTTATGTCCTGAAAGTGATGACACACTCATATTTGTAAGGACCAGAGGAAAAAGCCATTTCCAGACTCATTGATTTCCTAAACACACTGCCGGGGCGGATCAGATCACATGCACCCATAACTGTTATAAGCTCTTATTTGCCTTCGGGTTAGTACATTAATGGGGACTTTTTCCAATTGCAAAGATCAGACAACTAACAGCCTTTTCTTCTATAACACAAATGCATCCGTTGTCCTCACTAAACTGCATATGACGCCTGACGCGCCAAAAGTCTGTGTGTGCATTTTGTGGGCTCACGTCATGGTCTTGTGCTGCAGCCAGCTCTCATGTTTAAAGTGGAGCTTCTCCAGATACTCCAGAGGGATGTCCTGCTCTTCTTGCCTGCCTCTCAGGCGCAACCGCTCTAAACATCTCTACACACACACAAAACACACACAACAACGAAAGGACATTACTGACATCTTTGTGTGTAGTGTTATTTCAGTTGCTGTCTTATGCTCAGAAGTTCTACCCGTATGTTACTGTACAGCAAAGCAGTAAGAGTTGGAAGAGCACCTCTGGTGAAGCTCTGAGGTAGACGATACCATCCAGCTCGATGTTCTTGCCAAACTGGTTGTGCAGCCAGCCATGCCAGTCCTGGTACACGGACCATTCAGTCTCATTCAGGCACTCGCTCTCATAGAGGTTGGCTGCAAAAATGTATCTGTGACACAAGAAGAATTCATGCACAAGGAGTTTCAACTTATATTTAAAATAAAGAAATAAAGAACAACAAAAAGAGGCCACATCAGTGTTTTAGCACAAGCTGCATTTTCCCATTACTGCTGTCATCTTTCAACACGTTTTTAATTTTGCACGGCAGCCTACTTTAAAATCTTGTTGTGGTGTCCTTGAATGCAACAGTAGGGCTGCAGCCACCAGTTTGTTCATTGCTGATTAACCTGCCAAATGTTTTTCTCAAGGTATCACAAAATTGAAAAATGCCTTCATACAATTTAATGTATTTTGTCAAACCAAGTCTAAAACCCAAAACCACTCAATTTACAATTACGCTAAGTGGGGAAAAAAGAAACAGATTTTTAGTGGAACTTTAGCTGTTTTATTTTTCCTGATAAATGACCTTAAACTCTGCTGCCAGGCTTTTAGCTCGAACTATATATGCAGACATTTGTTGGTACCTGTCACTGTAGATGGACCGCTCAAAGAACTGCACGGGATTCTCGGCCTCTCGGAGCTTCCCATTGGCCGACCTGATCTGAGCACGCACTCGGCTGATACAGGCGTAGCTCTGGAAAGTGTAGGCCCACCTCTCCGGTTTCTCATACATCATCTGCAACACGTTCCCCCCACTCCTCTGAGATGTGGTCAGCTCCTAGGACACATAAGCGGTAGGGTGAATTTAGATCCATGCAGAAACTGAATACCTCCTCCCCACTGGGATCAATCAGTGTGTTGCCATTATAGCTTAGCGTATAGTTCAAATACATGTATAAGTGCCATGTTGGTGAAATGTGGTCATTTTTAATTCGTAGTGGCTGATATTTATAGATCAGCATTTATAGACAGTATAACAAACTGTTGTGTTATGTTTATTGTGCTTTATATGTTTGTCTTTAAGGCTGCAACTAAAGTTTGTTTTCACTATTAAACAATCCACTGATTATTTTCTCAGTAATGTTCCTCAAAATATTGGTACATTTCTAAAGTAATTTTGCAGAGGGTGATGCATTCAGATTGCTTGTTTTATTCAACCAACCATCCAAACAGTCAGTTTATTCAGTTTTCTATCGTGTGCTGTAAAACAGTAAAAAATCTCAAATTCTGACAGTAAAGAAGCTGCAAATGGATAACAAACAACTTTTCACTTCGCCTTAAATTCTTTGCATTGTATTAATGCTACTCTGTCTGTATGTGGCATCTTCCTCCCTACTGTGAAAAATCACAAACCTACGATCGAGGCAGGCTTTTCTCACTCAGTCCACAACGAGGGCACACCTACGACGGCTAAAGCGAAAATAAACAAATTATACATCCCATTTTCACAAATGCCACTCAGTTCCCCTATGAAAGGCTACACGGGTGAATCTGTTAAAATGCAGAACTCAGTCCGTCCCACGATCAGCAGAGGGCGCATGATCAAACGACTTGAGCTGCACATACTGTACCTTACAGAGTTGCTATAGAGCCTTGTTAGAGGACTCCACAACAGTTGTACATACTGAAAATACCCCGATGCTATCATTTTACACTGCACTGCACACTGTCAAAATATCGCAGCTCGTGCAATTATTGCACTTGGCCTTTTGCAATTTGGATAATATTTTTTATTAACTGTTCAGCCCAGATAGGCTCTTAATGTCTCATACGTAATATGGAGTCTATGCATGTGCAAAACACTAAGATCTGCTTTCACCTGATGCACATTTCCAGATGACATTAATTCAGTTGACATTAATTCAACTCTCAGTCACCGCAGGACAGACCACACTCTCATAAGAGAGGATCATTTGGTATGCTGGCTCAAATAAATCAAGCGAACACCTGAATATCCAGCTTTCTGCTCCTACATGGTCGGGCCGCACCGCTGAAACCGAGCCCGAGGGTGAGGCCGGGCCTGCTGCTGTTAGAGATGTTTGGCACCATGATGGCATGTTCATCTGTCCAGAGCGGGACCATCTGTTGCTATGGGTGTGTGGTGGTGAACAGTGACTAGCGCAGATATACAGACAGATGGCAGCTGCACTCTAAATACAGATGAAGTCTCTCCGAGTCATCTTAACATACGTGGCACATGTTGAATCAGTGCTCAGACGGCTGGAGGATCCTGTTCCTCTGATGCACCAAACTGCATGATGAAAGTCCTGGTTTTTACAGTGCTGGCTGGTTTGAAATTTATACTGTTTTGCCTTCTTGAGCTGATGTGAAGTCATTTTATCTTCATGGGCATCGACCGACAGCACTGAATTTGAACCATTATTTCAAAATGCAGGAGGACTGTACGTGTGATGTCAGTACCTCGAAGTCATTGCCGGTTGTTTGGACATTGCACCATCTGGCGATTGGCTCTGGTACCACCTCCCAGTCCCCGCTCTCCTGCTCCAAAAGGCGCACAAAGGTGGATTTGCCCGCCGCTGAACACAATGGATGAAAACGCTCGAGTTCAACCATGCAAGACATTAAAAACAAAACAAAACAAAACAAAAACACGAAACGACATCCAGTTTATGGAAGCTGCATGAGTTACCGAACATATTAGCGAGGAGTTTAGCTGCGGAAGTGACAGCAGTTTTGCGATTGGCGGCAAGATTTTACTGTTTTCAATTCCGATAAATAAATAGTCATGTGTGTCTGAAATCACAGCCGAAAGTTAGCCGACTTTATCTAACACACCACCCGCCAACTACGTTATCGTGCGGTTTGGTAGCTTGTTGTGTAAAATGTCGCTTTTGTCCTAAAAAGGCGCTGCACTCACTCACCAATATTTCCCTCGATTGATATCCGCTTTATCCTCTTCTCCATCGAGTCGTTCAGCGCGTCGTTCAGCGCGTCCGGACAGGGCCTCTTTGGAGTAAAAGACATTTTTTCTAGCAAATAAATAAGTAGTCCTTTCACTGTCTAAAGCTTGTAGTACTGCTGCAGCTGCTGCGGCGCTCCTTGTTGTTTAAAGTTTGGCGGCAACAGAAGTCAGGAAGCGGCGGTTTGCACAGATGTGTCCCCGCCCAGGAAGCAGCGGCGGCGGCGGCGGCAGCAGCAGCTGCCTCTAACGTGTCCGCAGCCCCAGCTGGTCTGAGGTCTGCCTTGTGAACAGCATCCAGCGGAGGAAGAAGCATTTAAACTGTCAAACGTGACTGAAGCTCCAGCTGGTCTGAGGTCTGCCTTGTGAACAGCATCCAGCGGAGGAAGAAGCATTTAAACTGTCAAACGTGACTGAAGCTCCAGCTGGTCTGAGGTCTGCCTTGTAAACAGCATCCAGCAGAGGAAGAAGCATTTAAACTGTCAAACGTGACTGAAGCTCCAGCTGGTCTGAGGTCTGCCTTGTAAACAGCATCCAGCAGAGGAAGAAGCATTTAAACTGTCAAACGTGACTGAAGTAAACATGTTATTTACCCCATTATAAGTGAGAGTCCTGCATCGATTTAATGTACTAAAACATATATTAGTATTAGAGACGACAGGTACTTATTATGCATACTGTGTAAGCAGTATGTAAATGTTGTTTGAGGTGGAAGTATTTTATATTCTATTGGCTACTGTGATGTATAACTAAGCATCATATCTTATGTGATAACATGTGTTTGTAAAATGTAACTACAGCTGTTAAAAACACATTGTGAAGTAGTAATGCAGTGGAAAAAGCAGTATAAAAACATAAAATGTATATACTGAACTCAGATGACTCAAAACAGCAGTTGAGTTACTTTTCACATCTGAATGTACTTAAATATCAATGGAAAATACACTAAACTACTTAACGCTTCAGCATACCAAGACATTTTGGACAATGCTATGCTTCCAACTCTGTGGCAACAGTTTGTCATTATTGAATTATTGATGGGTAAACATGCAACATCATTTTAGTTTTGTATATGTTTAAGTGCTTTAATCTCTAATAATGCATCATATTTTCTGAACTAATTTTGTGTTTCGTATGTAAAACCTTAACGTTAAAAGTAATAATATGGTGGAGTAAACATAGCAGAGTAAAAATACAAGTACCTCTGAACTGTACAGTCTTTTCAATGCAAATGGAAACTTCCCACTACAGAATAAACACACAATTCATTCAAAGAGTCAAGACCACCTTTATTTGCCTTGTAAACAGCATAAATCAATTCAGTAGCATTGAAAACCCCCTACCAAGCCTTTATTTACAAACATTTCATCAATTATTACAGTCAAAGAGGGAAAAAAACGTAGGCAATAGGCTATGTTACGGGCATTTCATAAGGATGAGATGCTTTAAGGATGACTGTTTTTCTATTACATTTGCAGATATCTGGTGAGCAGTAACATTCAGAACAGCTAGCTAAGGAAGTGGAGAAAGATACTCAACAGCTAAAACAAACAATATTTTAATATCCAAATGAGGGAGGGGAAGCAGCCTCTAAAAAGACTCGATGCATTCTTCAAACAAAAAAAACTACCACTCCATGCTCGCTGAAAATTATTTTTAAGACAGGTCTAACCCTCAGTATTTACATGTGTGCATTGAAGTATTACACCTCTCCAACAAATTTCTGACAAGATATATAAAATGTTCATCATGTCACTGTTTTTGAAACCAAACCTGAAAGAAAAGCAGTTCCATTAACATCATACACCAGAATTTATGCACTATAAAGTAATATTAATGGCAGATAAAGTATGAATGAGCCGACTGGTAACCCTTTTAGTGTTTCATGTGAATTATTGCATAGTAAACTACACTTTGAGACTGGGGAGGGCACATGCATCTGCTGTTTTGAAGCACAACACCAAAACCACTCAGACTGTAAAAAAGCATAAGAAATCTCACTTGTGCCTTATAGCCAATTTCAGCAGAGATTAAGCAATTCAACATTCATTGGGCGGGTGGGGCAGGGGGGGGCATATGAGAGGGGAAAAGTATGATCAGTCACGTGATTCGACTTCTCACAAAAGCACGGCCTATGTAAAACCAACATTCAGGCAAGAGAGGTCAGGAAAATTGTTCAAAGTGCTTTATGGCTCGTGAGAGAACGAGGGACGCGGCGCAATCCGATTCAAAATGCTTGTATTTTCAAGCAGTGGCGGTTGTGGCTTTAAGCTCTACTTCTATCTGCAAACACGTATTTACAACTTAAGGTTTTAGTTCCCTTCAAGAGCTTTTCCTAAAAATGTGTTTCTACTTCCAAGTTCTGGGGGGGAACCTACAGAGAACATATGACGAGTAAAACCTAAACGTTTAGTTCATTTTTAGTCCCTGCTACAACATGACAAGATTCTAGCCTCACTTCTATGTCCTTTAACACATTCATTCATCATCATAACCTGCAATGAACACTTGGTAAAGAGACTTAATGACTAAATAAGGGTAAGGGTTAATGAGAAGTATAATTTTCAAACAAAGTTACAGTATAATAAGAAAAGGGCTGTAAGAGACAACTAATAACCACAGAAACCTAAAAGGAGGAGGCGTGGAAAAATTAATATTTTCTCAGTAAAGTTAGCGGTAGATGGCCTTTATCTTCTTACAGTTCTCACTGTTGATATAGGGCAATTATGAGCCGTGCTAGGCACTTAGGGTTTCTTTCTGTAGTGACAGATGTGGGCTATTACTGACGTAGTGGACTGCAACCCAAATCCTTCTATGTAGATTGCTGAACATAATAACTAGCTACTGCCGTGAAACTGGCTGAAAGGCTGGCTTAAATCCTCGCCATGACACCATGAAAACCCTCCTGTAATGATACAGAAACTTTGATCACACAATATTCTTTCTTCCTCCGGGTGAGCTGGAAATGGGAATCTAAGAGCAAGGAAATGCCTCCTGTTGCTGTGAATCAAAGGGAAACAAAAGAAGTCTGTGCAGTGTAATAGAAAACTATTGAACATATATCTCTATTATCCTAAATGTCAGCCCTGACTGAATACTGGGGATCTTTCTGTACAGCTAAATCCATCTTCTCCAATACGTTTAATCTGTGGTTTGTTCAATTAAGTGTGTAATCCCTGATTGCATTAGTCCTGGTGCCTTAAACCTATCAAAACCCTTCCTTCTTCCTGGCCTTATTAAAAACATTTCCCCAAATGGAAATATAGTATATACTGCATACATACAGCCAGGGTGGGGTGGGTATCTGTGCAAAAACTAGAAGACCGATAGAATTAGGATTAGGTTGCTATTTATCTATCCTTGGTTGTCAGTTTTTCAATCAGCTCTTGAAGTGGGACCAGCTCTTTCCTGTCAATGAGGTTGAACTCCTGGAAAACAAAAACCAAAGAACAGGAGGAACCTGATTATTCTCTGTAGGCCTCGTTTCTTTCAATATCCAAATGTCAGAATTTTATTTATTTATTTTTTTACCTGAACAAAAAAGATGAAGTGTTTGAATGACGTGTTGAGGTGGGCCTCCTCTTGCAGCTGCATGACAGAGTCAAAGTGCTGGTGGTAGATGTGAGCGTAGACTCTGAACAGGCGCTTCAGGATGGTCTTCGCCACTGACATAAAGTTTCGCTTAAAGGGGACACCTTGGTAACAAGAAAGGAAAGCTGTTATTCAGACTCTCTCTCCCCCAAACAGATACTACAGTCAGTGGTGAGGTGGAGCAAAGGACTCAATGCAAACACTTTCAGTTCAAGGGGATCCTGACAGACACATCGAAAATGTTCACTTAATCTTTTCTTTTTATCTCTTCACTACCACTGTTCATCTTAATAAGCCCCAAAAGCCCAGAGCAAAGAAGTCAGATGCAGCTACGGCATGTTCTCCATGTTGGGAATGTCTACAGAGGCAGGCCACAGCACGATTTTAAGGGAAGTACAAACAAACCTGGCTGCAGCACGTAACCACCTCGCGGTTCATCTGTAGGTGGGAGACTCTGATGGAGTTACAGCAGCGCTGCTCTCTATGCTTCAGATGCTAATTTGCAGTTCTCCTATGATTCAGTGAACAGTTGGGGAGTACAGAAGCCTGGAGGAGTTCTGCTTCTTGCAGCTACAGTACCTACAGTTCAACCTAACATCAATTATTCAAAAGGAGCTCTTGGTTAAATAATCATAGGGCTGAACATGCACATGGCCCAGGCTTCTAAATATTTTGGACTTCAAACTTGACTATTCCAGTAATATTAGCCATTTCTGGGTTAGAGGGCAGTGTTTCAACTGTATTTTGTGTCAGATGGTGAGAGCCTTTGAGGTACAACTGTGGAAAACGAAGCACATTCTGACACTCCAAGTGAGCACCTTTAGTCTCCGGCTGCTTCGGCTGTGATAAAGCAAGGGATGACATTTATTTGTGCTGGCTGCCATCCAACTCGATTAAGACTGCACCCTAGTCAGCACAAGCCCCTGCTAGTTGGGCGGTTGAGAACTGTGTGGGTATGTATAGAAATTCAAACTCTGTACAATGTTAAGAGAAAATTCTGAATATGTTCATCTGGATGTATTTGTGAAATATCACTGAATTTGTAAATAAGCAAACAGATGATATTTAACATGTGCTTTTCTGCTGACAACTCAGATGACCTCTCCTAAGGACTTAATAACCCGTCCGCTTATATAATACTTCTTCCCTCACTATTTTTTTCTTTTTCAATAAAACCCAGCTTTAATGTACCTGCTACTTATTTAGCATTTCAAGCCAACATGACATGGTGAAAATGAAAGGTTTATCTACAAGCATAATTTACATTTTATGAGTTTTACCACCCATTCATTTTGCATGGCAGTTGCATTTCAGAGTAAAAAGCAAAAGGTATTCTCTTGTTCATGATAACGTTTTGTGAGTTGCCCAGCCTTTTTCCAGACTGCGGGTAAAACTGTTGGCACACGTCTCATCATTGGACATTCAGCAGGTGGATGAAAGCTGCTCTTCTTCAGAGCTAAGCACTAACAGACATACATCAAACCCAGACAAGGAACATCCAGCTTTGACAGGATAGAGCAAACAGCCACAAAGCATACCGATCTTGGAAGGGAAAAGTGTCTCATCATCGAGCTGGTCTTGCACCCAGGTCATGAGGTAATCAATATACTTGGGAGCAGAGCATTTGATAGGCTTCTTGATGTTGGTTCCATCTGCCCAGTGGTACTCATACCTACAAGAAAGATTGATGGAAATACATTTTATTTTGAAAAAATTCTGGATTCCATCTTGGTTAAAGTCAGACAACAGATCTGCACACTGCACTGAAAATGTCATTTAACAAAGCAAAATTTCAAGGTTCATCAGATGCTGTCGATCAAAATTTACCACCTTTCCCCAATGACATCATCTTACATACAACAAAACAGTATTTCTGCTTTCGCTTTCACTTACATAAGGCTAATATAAGTCACCAAACACAGATGCTAGCATGCAAAACATCCACTAATCTAGTGAGGCTGACAGGAGAAGGCCAGACTACTGGCAGGTACACAGGTGTTTAATATGATCATGATAACAAGGGTGCTATATTTAAGTCACATTTTATGCTAACTGAGCCAAGTTATTCTGACCCGCTGACCACGCCCAGACTGCATGATCTGCTAAGCCTTGACAAGCCAAGATGACTGAAGCAAAAGCTTGTGGGTTTGTTCTACGAGATCACAAACTTACCGACCTAAAATGACAGACTTACTTAGGACCAGCAGACATGACTGGACAGCTTTCCTCCGTGCAAAAATCTGTGATGGTGCCATACAGCATGTTGATCTGGTTGAAGAAATCCACAGCTGAAGAAAAAAAAAAAGCAAAAAGAGCATAAACATACATGAGACCGAATTCCCAGTGTGCCAGCACAAATAGCATCAAGCAGCCCTTCACCCGCCCCACTTCACTGCCCAGTACAAACTATGGACCAGGGCACACTCCAGTTATCTGCAACAAACTGTTATCGCTCATTCCCAGGGGCATACAGCCATCTCTGGCATTCCATTACTTGCAGGGATCCAGCTGAAGTTCTGGCAGCATTTGTGGTGCTGATCCATTTGCTAAACTCAGAGAGAAGAAAGACATACTGATGTGACCTATGTGTTGTGTGAGGTCCTGTTTAAAGAGACATCAGCTTCTTGTTAAGTTTGATTAGCTTTACTCAGTAATCAATAAAGACATTTTAGCTCAAAACGTGTAGCTGGGTCAAGGCTTGATGAGAAAAAAACTAAATAAATAAATAAGGGAACAGTTCCTTCAAGTCATTATCTACTCAAGTTTCTTTGTCCATAAAGCCGTTCCAGAACTTTACAGCAGTTGTTTTCGTGGTTGTGTTTTTCCAAACTAAGAAACTTAATTTTCTGGGTTAGCTGTTCCTTTAAGAGAATAACATAAATACATTCTAATCAAGAGCTGAAAGCCCTCACTACTGTTTATGCCTCCATAGTTATTGAAGTTAGATGTAATGCAGCAAGGTCTCCATGTAAAACTTTTGAAGTGCTTCATGCAACCACTGGTTGGAAGAACAGAAATAAATCAGGTTGTTGCTTCTGTCACTACTCTCAACAGGTCAGCACATTGGCATGACAGGTGCCCAAGTCACCGTCACAATGCCAGATTTTCCTCGAGCCTGGACTGACAAAGAGGTGAATGCAAAGAGACAACAGAGCTACACAACATCAGAGATGCTGAGGTGATACAGAATGAACTGCTAGAATTGTTCAGTCAAAATGAAGTGGGAACCACCGGTGGCCCTGTAGTTAAGATGCATACTACATAGCCTTCCCAGTTTGATTCTGGACGGGTACCTGCTGCATGGCTTAAACCCCGTCCCCCTTTACTGTCACTAAACAAATGCCAAGAAAAGAAACTTTAAAAAAAATGAAGTGAACTGCTTCTCGTGAGCAGAGATCATGGGGAAAGTCACACAAACTTGGTGATGGGAGAAGTTGTTCTAACTTCTCTTTATTGTGCAAGTTAAAACAGCTCATGCAGCACTGACTAACATGCATCCATCTCTGCCAACCCTGTATGAAACTGTAGAGCACAAGTATTGCAGTGTGACATAGCCAAAACATCTCCCAGGCACATTTAACCAAGCTACGAAATGCCTGAACTTGTTAAGGAAACACTGTAGATAATAGTAGAGAAACGCTGTCACTCTGCTTTAGCTTTTATGTTTTCTCGTGCTACAAATGGATACTTTTGGAGAACCCAGCAATAATGAAAGTCAAATCAAAGATAAGCAAATAAAGATGCTTTTCCTCTGATCTGTATAACATCAGCGTTAAAAAAAAAGACAAATCATTATTCAAATGCTAATCACTTTACATTTCAATGTAGAGAAGCGTCTTTAAATAAAAAGTTTAATTCAATTGCTAACAGGCTGAGACACTGAACATCTCAAAGGCACTCTGACGCAAGAGGAAATTGAGCTTCTACTGAGCAGCCATTTGTCTCAATTTAGAAGTGGGTAAACAAGGCTCTCCAAGCACAGACAATAAAGTCTATTTAACATTCACAGGGTTTTTTCAGCATGAATGCACGTGGTCTTTAGAGGGAATGCCAAGATCTTAGACTCTGATGGTTCACCCTCTGCTGACTCCCGATGTGGACTAATTGAGATTTCAGAAACATAACTACTAAGAAGAACACAAAGACTAAAAGGAGACTGACAGATAAAATTAAAAAAAAGCATGTGAGGAATTTGAAACCTAAAAGAATGGGGAAAAGGTAAAATTTGTGCTTACTGTTGACTGCGACCCACTCATTTAAGTCTTCACCCTCGGGCAACATGACTGCCATGCGCAGGTTTCCACTTCCCAGTGTAGCCTCTGCATGTTTCAACAGCTCGTACTGGTGAGATCCCTCGGGGATATTCTTCTTGGGCTTGAACGTCTTGGATGAACGGTTTCCACTGTGAGTCACATCATAAAGAGGAAGACGAATGGTGTGATAAATAAGGATGTCGTCAGACACACAGTGACAAATCATGAGTTCACAGTTTCCCCCCAGGTGAGAGACTTTAGCCGACAAAGGTGGGGATATTTATAGAAAAAATAAAAAGCTGGGAAAAGAGTTACGCTCTTCATGACTTGAACTGGCGGAATCAGAGTGGGGGACCAGAACAGAAAGTCTCTCTGTGTGTATAAAGCCTAATGAGGCCATTTGGAGACGTACTGCATTCAATCCCCCTCACTGCCCCATTAAACAAGAATATCTGAGAGTCATCACAACATAGTAGACCACAGACTGAAGCATTCTTCATTTAATTAGAGCACTAACATCTACTAACACCAACCTCCATCAGAACAACATCATTCTGATTTTAGATTTGATACAAGAGAAAATTATCCTTTCTGTAACAGCACCAAATATGCAGGCTTTGAAATAAAATGTTGTCCATGTCCTCACCTTCAGTTGAAATGCGCTTTTGATAGTGACGAACAAATTAGGAATCAGCTGCAGCAAATCAAACGCGTCTCTTCGTGTATGATGGCAACGATGACAGCCATTAAAATGGAGCTTTTTGAATGCCAGATGTTTGATCACCTTTAAATATCCACAGCGTGTGGAGGAGGGTGTCATAAGTTAAGTAGCCCAAGATAAAGTAGAAAATGGTCACGTATTAAACCTAGCAAATGCTTCCCTGGGGTTGAGTATCGACTCCGCTTCTACCGCTTACCTAAAAAAGACCGGCAAGCTCAGAAGTAAAAGCATTTAAAGACCACCCCACGATTTCATCCACTAACAGGCCTTTAATGTAGCTGGCTGAAGATCAACCACACGGCCATGTTACTTTGATAAAATACTGCCTCATGAATTCATTGGTGAGTTCTGGCACATCAAGGCTTCATTAGCCCGTGGCAACGTCACACCAGTAAATATCCAGACCAGACCCTGAGCCCTCACAGTTATAATTTGCTCGAGGGTCAGTACTATACGCCTATAGGTTTACGTTTAAAGGAAGAACGTGATACGTACTCATTAATTACAAACAATCTAATACGATGCCGATATTAACTCTCATTGAGAGTAAAAGAAAACAACGCGAACCACATGAGACATTAAGGGTGAATCCAGGAACTAGTCTTATCCCATAATATGCTATCGCTAGAAAGCTAGCTGTGTAGCGCTAACACCGCTGATATTTTCCGAATACAGAGTCAAAATGAAAGGCAAAATAAATACTGATGAAACAATTATAACGTTTACTCACAAAAGAAAGCTCATGTTTCCTCGGACCGCAGAAAACGACTCTCTTGGCAAATTGCTAACAAGCAGAGCGAAGGCAGACCAAAGGGATTGTTGGTTAAAACTCTGCTCTCACGTCCTCGGCTTCTTCTCGGGTTTCCTTCAGTGGTCCTTGTGAAAAATTCTAAATAACTATTACTGTAGCAGAAACAACACCACGCTATCATAAAAGAATATACAATAATTTTATGGAAAGACCGGTCCACTAGATGCTGCTCCGTACGCTGAGAGGCAGCAGCGTACTCAATGTACTGCGAACTTCTTCATCTGGCACGTTCAAAGCAGATCAAACGCATTTCTGTCGTGTGCTGCCACCCAGTGGAAAGAAATGGTCAACGCTACTGCTCATTCGTGTGATTTGGAGATGAGTTTAATTGATTATTGTACAGAAATAAAGTCACTTCTATGTGGCCATGCAGCAGAGAAACGTTTCAGTATTTTTTATTTTTTTATTAATTTCCTTATTCATTAGTCTGATAATCAAACGGAACTGCCCTTTTGTGTAACATAAATAACGTAGAATAATGTTGTAGATTTTGTAATAATACTGTCTATTATTATATGTATTGTTATTTTTAGATCCTCTCTTTTGAAACTGTCTTTTTCCACAAACCATCACTATGATGAACAGTAGATATATAGTGTCATATAATATCTTTGTTAAACTTTGTTGTCCTTGTTTTTAGCTGTATGTGTATTTCCATTTTCCTGTAATTTGTCGGAACTTTAGGTAAAAAATAATGTGAGGAACTTAAAATTGAAGTAAAATTCCTTGGGTTTGCTGGATATTTTTACCCACTCTTTCATTTATATTTTTTGTTGCATTTTGTTTTCAAAATTTGCTATGTTCGTACTTGTTTTATGAAGTTCTTCATAGCTGTATTGAATAAACCCTAACACAAACAGCCGCTAGATGTCACTATTTCACATTTCCTCGAATTATACACCAGCGGTGACATCATATGGTACTCAGGCGAGTCGTGCTGCCTTAAAGTGCTGTCGGAAATATGCCATATTTTTAAGATGCGTTCTGAATTTTTCTTGTCTTTCACGCTTCTTCCTCTCTCTAGTCTGAATCTGACAGTTTGAATGTGTATCAAAAACCGTGTGGAGGAGTGGGTGTCAGATAATAATGAAAACAGTATGCTGATTTACGAACATGTTTGGCGAAGCCGTCTGGCACTAGGACCACCCAGCCGTGCGTCAGCTGATGAGGCACCAAGATATATTCGACGCGAGTCTGTATGGCCCGCAGCTTTTTCAGCTTGTTGCGAAAACGGATGTGCCTGCTGTAACAGGCCCATGTCTGAAAACCCAGACAGACGGTCACATTTGTACAGAAAGTCAGCCACACTAGACTACGTCGGCTTAGTCTGAGCAGGTAAGAGGCCTCTCTGTGTCGAAAATTAGATAATGTGTCCAGATAATGTAAAATTGGCGTGTTATTGTCTGTTAGTGGTACGCATTAGGGAGCCGTTCGATGACAAATCCTCTGTGGTCGCAAATGTTATTTCTTTATCCGCAGCAGCGGCATAGCAAGATGGAGTGTGAGTGGAAGCCAGACGAGCAAGGACTTCAACAGATTTTACAGCTGCTGAAAGAGTCTCAGTCGCCAGATACGTCCACACAGAGATCCGTCCAGCAAGTATCCTTTGCTAATCCAGACATGGACGTTAACACGTGTTGTTAGTTCTCAATTAATGTCACATAGACTCAACAGGCTAGCTATAGCTAACATTAGCCGAGGTGGTTACCGTTATAAGCAGGTAACGTTACGCAGGTGCTGACCTGTTGGAGCTTAATGCAGCTAGCAAAGCAGGCCGTGCTGATTTCACGTCTGGCCATTTATAAATTCGGTTTATGTTGGCACAAACAAACGTTGCGTGTAGGCTTGGTTCAGCAGTCAGTCGTCTGCATATAATGTTACAAACATATAAACATGACATTGCACGTTTTCATATGTTTAGTACAGTGAAAATGTAGCTTTTAGTTATAAATCTGTTGAAATCTGAATGAAATAAATGGCGTTTGAAGTGCATTAGATGTCTGTCAGATGGATTGCAGATGTGCAGTAGTATTTTGTGCACACCACCACATGCTTTTGCATTGGAGAACAATTATCTGCTGGTCCATGTTATCTGGTTGCATGCTGATCTTAAATGGTTTACTAATGTGACGTTTCAATAGAAACTGCATCATAGAGGAGCTGCTGTTATGGTTCTGAATGCACCATCTGGCTGGCAGCGTACAGAATTTAGTCCCGTCATATGACATATTTATGACCCCCCTACACACACACACACACACACACACACACACACACACACACACTCTGTTGTGCTCTTAGGTTACACCAACACTTGACCACATAAACATGTGCGACTCCCACATGCCTTCAGATGAATAAATCTGTCGGCCCTTTAACAAGCCATGCACACAATTAGCACCTTGTCTTCCTCAGCCACTTTTCCCAGAGACTTGAGCAGCTGAACCAGTATCCAGACTTCAACAACTACTTGATATTTGTTTTGACAAAGTTGAAATCGGAAGGTAAGCTCTCTGTCTGTCTGTGTGTTTGATCTGTCTGGTCTGTTTTAGTGTGCCATTTCTTGTTTCTGTTCCATGTTCCTGGATCATCTGGTGGTGCTGGACAGTGTGAAAGTCAGACATGTTGTTTTTATGTAACTACTCACTGACAGGTCTGTTTGGCCATGACTCGGGTGACCACCAATGGCATCTTTGCCACAGATGATGTGGCACTCAGAATATGGGTCACTCTAATTTTAAACCTATTTCCTGGCACCACTCAACTCTTGGCTTGACTGTCGATGCACACTCGATGACCGAAAGGTTAAGTGGTGTTAAGACATTTTAGGATGCTGTTTTGGGATGCAGTAGCTTTAAGCTGTGAAGCGGCAAACCACTAATATTAATCAAATATGAATAGAATAATACATTTAGATATTAGTTAACCATCTTTGGTTGAAATATGTTGTGTAAATCATTAGTTTTTCATATAAATAGTTCTTGTTCCCATCCATTGTGTTGTGCTGGGTCATATGGAAAATACTATGAAAGCAATAAGATGCCGTGGGCAGTTAAAGTCTAAGTTATACAAGCCTCACAACACATTAACCTTTGTCCTGTCTCTACCAGTGTGTCTGTGTTCAGCTGAAATGAATGTGTCTTCTCTCCACTCACCAAGATGAGCCTACAAGGTCTCTGAGTGGGCTGATACTGAAGAACAATGTGAAAGCCCACTATCAGAACTTCCCTAATGGCGTGTCTGATTTCATCAAGAGCGAGTGCCTCCAAAACATTGGAGACTCATCTCCCCTCATCCGGGCCACTGTGGGTAAGTTGCATCCTCTGACGCTGATGAATGTGTGATGGCTTGCTTCTCAGATGCCACATGAAGTGTTCACTCACCGTAACTCGCTTGCTCAGATCTACAAAAGAAAAATATCCATCCTATTAGTGTTGTAGAGGAGTGTTAAGGTTTTTGGGATGTGCCTTGCATTATTTCTCCCATGTAGCGCATGCTTATTAGCTGACACAACATACTGTAACCTTGAACTTACAGCTAAGTATTTCAGCTATTTGGGAAATGTCAGAATTTGTCAGTAGTGGCAGTAGATGTAGACGAAGCAGGTTAAAGGACAATGAGTGTGTCAATTAAATAAATTACAGCTCAAATTTGGAACTAACTTTTGACTGTTATTGAACATCTACCATGTGTACATATCATGATGTACATGTATGGTGAGATGGTAAGATATCTTGATATATATCAGATATAATTCATGTTTTTTGGAGGACTGGAATCAGATGTTTCCATTGCATGTACCATTCTGTATTAGCATGATTAGGGTCAGATTTAGATGTCTCAGCTCTGTCATATACTATCAGTCATTCTGCCCACTGATTTATGATGATTTTCTTGGATTTGTTTTGATCACTAGGAAAGCAGTTCTTGGTCTTGTCACTAATAGTCGATCCTTCCCATAACAGGCATCCTCATCACTACCATTGCCTCCAAGGGAGAGCTACAGAACTGGCCGGAGCTTCTGCCTAAACTCTGCCTGCTGTTGGATTCTGAGGACTACAACACATGTGAGGTGAGGATGAACATGGGAGACGTAGGTGTGATCAGAGTTTTTTGGGGTTTTTTTCCCCCCCCTTGCTCGTCTGTCGCTGTATTTGGGAGGTTCTTGTCTGTGGCGGAGAAGCTCTTAAGAACTTTGAATTGATAAGTGTGAAACATCTGCAGTTCTGTCATGGCAGCACAATGAAAATGAGAGAAAACGTTTGTATATTTCTGATTTTTTTTTTGTTTGTTTTTTTGCATAAATCAGAGCTATTAGATGATATTTGAAATCAGAACAAAATATATCCTCCGACAGAACCAATTGACGTGGATATAAAATTGAAAACATCTTGCTGCTACTTTCGTTCATGGTTTTCTCGCTCTGCAGAGAAAGGTCAGGGTTTGTCTTCATTCTGATCTAAAATTAAAGCTTGTTTAACATTCAGTAATGATCCCTTCAAACCAGATTAATCTACAAGCATGAGACTCAGACATGGCAAAACCAGTATCTATGTGGCAGTGTCTCTAATTGTCGATTACGCTTGGCTTTGTTTGGATACGATGATGGAGTAATTTTGGCGTTATTTGTTGAGCCGCATCTCATATCTGTATGTGAGGCAGGGAGAGAGATTAAGTGTATGCACGTTTGCGATCATAGGTCATAGCACACTTGAGTTACATGTAAGCATGTCTGGACACACAGCCCTGCATGTCTGTTTGTCAGTCTGTCTGTTTATTTATTGAGGGAAGGGAAGAGAGCTGGGTCAGCTGTAAAGCAGCTTCTGGATGGCATCCTGCTGGCCAGATGAGCTAAAGGCAGCCTCACAGCTGGAGCAGCAGCCATCGCTACAGATTATTCAACATGGAATCGGTTATTCTCTTTCTATCCTTTTTAACTGGAAAACCATTATGACCCCATTTTTATGACTTGGTGCACTTCATCACCCAGAATGGCTTTTATAATGTAGTATAGGCATAAACATTATAGTGTTGTTCTGTTTTATAATACAAGTAGTTTGAATTTGTATGTTAAAAAATATCTTACTCTTGTTGCTCTACTGTATAATATGCATTATGAGCTCTGGACTGCATCAAGTAGAAGTGCTTGATCTCATCAGTTCTTGATGATATCAGCACTTTGAATCAGTGGACAAATGTTCTTCTGCAGTGACCACTAAAATTATTATATAGCAGCCTGTAGGGGATGTTGAAGCATATGATCTGAGCAAATGGTGCCGCACCCATACTTAGGCTCACATGAACTCCCTGGTCGTTTATAAGCTTGTCTGCTGCATGTGCCCTTTAGACCAGCCACTATCAGGAAGGTGGATACGTTACAGTGGAGAACATGCACAAATTACATTTTACTGTCATGCTAAATTCATCTCTGTCAAAGGCCATTTCAGGATTATGCTGGCAGGATTGCTCATCACCCCCTGGAGCAGGAATGTTCACATGATTTTCTCTGAGCTGTACTGTTTGAAATTTAAGGAAGAGGTGTGTTAGTTTCTACCATGTAGCACCACAGCCTGTCTCTCTGATAAAGCTCATTCAGATGCTGAGATTTAGGTCAGCTATTTACTGCGGAGGATCTTGAAGTGTATGTGCGTACAAGGCTTAACACCGAACAGCCACCGAAAGTAGCAGCTCCTCATAAGACTCGTTATGGTTTTGAAAAGCAGCTTGGAGTCTGGAAAGCTGCTTAGCGTCTGATGTTGAAGATGGTTAAGTTGGTGCTGGATGAAAAAGTTTGTATAAATCCTGTGGTAAAAGGTGCAAAATGTGTATTTAAATGCTTTTGGTTCTTTTGGCATGTTTGTCTTTGGCGTTGTTGTGGTAGGGAGGGAAAGATATTTTCATGCTGTTTTCGTGACGTGTTTTAAATGGCAAGTTTAACCAGTAATGTTAATGGCAATGCTGGTGCTTAAAATTTTCTGTAAGTCTAGTTGTTTAAAGGCTTTTGTAGAGATGTACTTACCTTAAAGGTGCCCTGTGCCACCTGAAGCTGGGTTTGTTTTCTAATCCAGGAAATGGACAATAGACTTCAAACTGACAGAACTACTAACATATCTGTCTTTTTTGTGTGTGTGTGTGTGTGTGTGTGTGTGTGTGTGTGTGTGTGTGTGTGACGATGGCTCTTATATGTGATTTCACACCACTGCACCTGCAGCCTTGTGACATTTATGTCAGGTGGGACCTGGAACTGCGATGTTTATAGTCCAAGGTTTCATCTTGATCCACTGTATTGTATTTCATATGTGTTACTTTGGACAGAAGCCAAATGAATAAATCCAATGTGTTACACAGAGATTGTGTCAAACCTAATTTCATTTGTTATGTAAGATCATTACCAGTGTTCACTTCTTGTTCAAACATGTTTTATGCGGCGAAGTTCAAGTGATTTTGTTGTCATTTGCAAAAGTAGACAAACCGAGATAAATAAGGTTAAACACTTGACAACGGACCGTGTACATGTGATAGAGATGGCAAATAATCATGTCGTCAGAAACTCATTTTTGAAGGTGTTGACTGTTGCCAGAGACGCCTAAATAAGCTACACCATCACTGCCACCTGCACTTTAATATCTATTTTTGGAATGGCTGCCAGTGTACAGTTTCAGGGCTGTATGCACTTTGTAATCTAAGCAATGAAAAACATGTGTGCATACATTTTGGCCGCGGGCCATTTGATCAGTTTACATCAGTATATCTATGTGAACTTGATCCTCATCACTCTGTTACTGAATTATCCTCACTGTGAGTCCACCAGTGTCGGGATGAAAGGGAAGGTTGACTCTGTGGTATGATTGGGGTGTGTAGCTGATGTTGGTGTATTTTGTTATCATTATATAATATAATAGTCATTAATGTATACAACAAAGTACACAAATTTCTTTGATATAGAAAACAAAATCATCAAGGGCTACAGCTAACAGTTCTATTAATTATTGAATAATCTGATGATTGTTTCCACAATTAACAGATTCTGTGTTCTGAAAGCCAAAAACTCTTCATTTGCTACCATAAATGACAAAGAAAAGCAGCAAATTTAAGAAGCATGAATCAGCAAATGTTTGACATTTTTTGCTTGGAAAATGACAACACAACAACAACAACAATTAATCGATAGGCAATTAATCATCTCTCAGTCAATTCAGCTCTAAAATCACCATTTCATTGCCTTGGTAACATCCAGAGTTGTGACCATTGGTCCCGTCATGATGGTGGTTTAAGAGCAACCACGCTGTACCCCTCACTGCACACTCTGTAAAAAGACATGAGCAGGTGTGCTGAATACCAAGTGTAATGTTGGTGGATGGCTTTATATAGGTTTTGCCTGATGGCAGTTTTGCTGTTTTGATAAATGGCGGTTGGAAAGCGGTTGCGATGGTGCTGTCAGGGTCACGCTGAGGCCAAACGACCGGAGCTTCTTTGTAACATTCAGATTTCTGAAGCAGGAGCCTGAAAGAGCTGCTTAGTTGATTAAAAGGATACCTCTCTCTTCTTTGATCTGTGCGTGACTCGCATTCTCGTGTTTAATGACCTTCCATAGAAGGACTCGGGAGGGAGGATTGCACTTCAGATGCTTCAGCGTCACTGGAATGCTTCAAAGCCACTCCCGTTTCTTTGCCCTTCTCTGTTGACACACGGACACGCCACAGTGGGCGCCGTCTGCTGCATATCTTTTGACACAGGTTAAGTTATAATGGAGCTGCATTTCAGCATATTATGGTCTATTCAGAGCCCAAATCTGACGCTGCATAATTTGTTTATTAACATGACAATAGGAAGCATAACTTGTTTGTTCCCATGAGAACAATCTTGTGCTGTTCAGCTGCGTTATGTTCAGATCTGGTAGTTTATTTCAAGCGTCATCAACAGCAAGTGTCGCACATGTCAAATCCCTCAGTGTTTTTTTTTCTTCTTTTTTTTTTTTCTCTTTCAGTTTGATTTTACATTTTCTACACTGACCTGTGAGGTGAATCTGTATGCTAATCTGTATATTAATGAGGGGCATGACTTTATTAGTCTTAGTTGCAGCAGAGTTTGTCTCCTCCTTGTTTGTGACCTTGAGAGTCACAGCCTCCCTCTCTTGATTTTTATTGCATCTTTTTCGCTCCTTTTTTATTTATTTATTTATTTTTTTGAGGACGTTTCGTATGTGTCATCTCAAAGGAATGCCGACATGGGGGCAGTTTCCATGGTAACGCATTTCAGACAGCGTCAGTGTCGATGCTACGCTGTTATATCTGCTTCTCAGACTGCATTTCAGTGAGAGACACGGAAGTCTGCAGCATATTGCGAACGTGCATACTAACCATCAGTCAGGCAGCTGGAAAGGGGTGTGTGTGTGTGTGTGTGTGTGTGTGTGTGTGTGTGTGTGTGTGTGTGTGTGTGTGTGTGTGTGTGTGTCTGCGACTGCTTGCCCACCATTTGAAGGTTATTGGAGCAGAAGTGGATGAATTGAAGGTCATGGATGAGCACATTTTGCCAACTTGCGCTGTGCAAAAACTGGAAGGAGATCCTTTGTATGACCTGTCTTTATGTAAATACATATGATGATGATACATTTGTTCATTTCAGAGCCAATAAAATGTGAACATACATTAAAAATATGTTGACAATGTATTCCAAAAATGTGATGTCAAATAAAGGGATTCTGTAGATGAATTTTATTCCACCTTCACTCTTGAGGTTGGGTGGGGGTTGTACTCTTATTATTAGCCACAGTATCTCAGTAGTTTGAGCTAATACCTGCCTGACTGTCCGGTAGAATTAGAGTTACGAAATCTTCAGATTTGCTTCACATTTTGTCTTTTCCCTCTTTTGTTTGACCCTCAGGGAGCGTTTGGAGCCCTGCAGAAGATCTGTGAGGACTCTGCTGAGATCCTGGACAGTGACATGCTGGATCGTCCTCTGAACATCATGATCCCCAAGTTCTTGCAGTTTTTCAAGCACAACAGTCCTAAGATTAGGTATCAGATCTTCTTTCTGTGCTCAAGATTTTTATCTGTGACCTTTAACTTCAGCTTTGAATCATAAATAATATCAAACTTCAGGTAAACTTGAGTAAATCTGCCTCTGTTTCACTGTTTTAGAGGATGTATGGCATTGCAACTGAAGTGTTCATCAAGTCTGTTCACTGCTCTTGTAATAACATGAGTGGCATGAAACCTAACATCATCTCCTAGTGATTATGTTTTACGCAGCAAGCACGTTTACTCCACTCAGGCTTTTGTAATGCAAAGGGCCTGTTGAAGAAGACAGGTTCCTCATTTGTTGGTCAAATCAGTGGCGATGGGGGCAGCATTCATAGTAGTATTGTGTTGCAGGTCTCATGCCATCGCGTGTGTCAATCAGTTCATCATCAGCAGGACTCAGGCTCTTATGCTGCACATCGACCCTTTCATTGAGGCAAGTCTGACTGCATTTCTTATCTTTTCGTGTCTGTAGACTCAAAGTGACGAGAAAATATGTACTGTGGGAGTGACCTTCCTGCCTCATGTCATTATCTGTAACTAAATACTAGCTGCTACACTGACAGCTTGTCTGTGGTTTACCTCTCAAGTTGTGGCTTTGTTTTTCAGTCACTCCTTAAAGCGGGATTTAAAATAATGTTTTATTTAAAATTACTTGTGAAAAGGTCATGATTGATTTTTACTTTGGGATTAATCTAGTTCTTTTTCTGGCCTTTTTAAATTGGGTGAACGATTCTTAATGTTTTCATTGTACTTCCTTGTAAGTACCTAACTTAAAATGCTGTGCAGTAATAAAGTTGCAAGAGACAGATGTACAGCAGCCTGGAGTCATGCAATATTGAAAATCAGATTTATGTAAATATGAAATTGCTACACAACATCTAGCAAAAAAAACTATGTACAGCCAAAAGCAAGCACTTAATAAAATGTTGGCCCAAAACTGTTATGTTTTGGGCCAACATGTTATTATCATTATTGTATTGATCCTGGTGTCTTTCTGTCCTCTGTAGAACCTGTTTGCACTGGCAACAGATGAGGAACCAGAGGTGAGAAAGAATGTGTGCAGAGCTCTAGTCATGCTGCTTGAAGTTCGCCTGGACCGCCTCCTGCCACACATGCATAACATCATAGAGGTGAGTGTGTGTGTGTGTGTGTGTGTGTGTGTGTCTTTTGGGGGGGGTGAGAGAGGGAGAGAGAGTCATGTCATGAATGCAGGAAAATATATAGCATGACATTTTTTGACAAGGTTGTAAAGTCAAAAGATATTAAGACACAAACACACAGCTGGTTTTGCTCTTTTCATGGGATTTCATATTTCTTATTCTGCTAAGATGCTTTTCCAATGACTGTCTGACCTGCAGACAGAGATCGTACTTTTGTCAATGGTACTTTCAGAATGAAACATTCATTTTTGTAAATAAAAAGCACATTAGCTTAAATTCCTCTTTTTTTTAATCTCAGTACATGCTGCAGAGGACTCAGGACCAAGATGAAAATGTTGCATTGGAGGCCTGTGAGTTCTGGCTTACTCTGGCAGAGCAGCCAGTGTGTAAGGAAGTGCTGTGTGGACACCTGTCCCAGTAAGAGCGCACACACAAACACAATATGTGCATTCAGTACAGTGCTAATATCAAAAGCTGGTGATTCATATCAACCTTGGCAGTAATTTAGTGCAGACCTTGTGCTAGGATGATATTTTTCTTCACCTCAGGACCGATGATTAAGATCCTTGGCTGTTGACCTCAGCTGTAACATCTGTCACCACACTGCCACATTAAACTGAGCCCACAGCAGGAATCAGATGTGAGTGATTGCCTGTGGGCTGCGACCTATCCTTGCCCTTTGTTCTCATAATTTTTCATCTGGCTTCTTCTCCAGGCTCACTCCGGTGCTTGTCAACGGGATGAAGTACTCTGAGATTGACATTATTTTGCTCAAGGTCAGTTTATATAGACTAATGTGTGTACCTGCAGGTAAGGTGATAAATTTCCTCATGACTCAGGGTGAAGTTTGATTTCGATTAAGTGGTTTGTGGGACTTTATGATGTCCAAATACACAAGTTTAAGCATTTTACTTTAATTATAGAATTTTGTGCTTTTAAAATAATGTGCTTGCAACATACATGAGTTTTTTGAACCTTGCACGGTTGTTATTAGGGGGACATTGAGGAAGACGAGGCCATTCCAGACAACGAGCAAGACATCAGGCCACGCTTCCATCGCTCCCGCACAGTCGCTCAGCAGCATGAGGGTGATGGGATCGAGGAAGAGGAAGATGAGGATGATGAACTGGATGATGATGATGATACCATCTCTGATTGGAACCTGCGTGAGTTCAGTGCCTGTCTAAAAGGAGCTGTGTAGATCTCCCTCCTTGTCCCCTTTCATCCCCATTTCTCTTGACTAAGAGCTAGGAAACGTACAGTGTGTTGATTACTTTTGTTGCATTTGTGCGTGTACTGTATCTGTGACGTCTGTATGATGTTTGTCCACATACCTCTGTGTTTGTATGTATGTCTTTCTGCTTTTCACCAAACATCAGGCAAGTGTTCAGCTGCAGCACTGGATGTGTTGGCCAATGTGTTCAGGGACGAGCTGCTGCTGCACATTCTGCCCCTACTCAAAGAGCTGCTCTTCCATCCAGAGTGGGTAGTTAAAGAGTCTGGCATCCTTGTGCTGGGAGCTATAGCTGAAGGTAAGAGGGGAAAGGGAAAAAGGAAAAATGGGAGAAAAGGTAGGGAGTTCCCAGAGTATGGAGACAGAAAAAATGACTGTTCTTTATGCTTGTCTCCAGGCTGCATGCAGGGCATGATCCCATACCTGCCTGAGCTCATTCCTCATCTCGTCCAGTGTTTGTCTGACAAGAAGGCCCTGGTGCGTTCCATCACCTGCTGGACACTAAGCCGCTATGCCCACTGGGTTGTCAGCCAACCCCCAGATATTTACCTGAAGCCTCTAATGACAGAGCTGCTCAAACGTATTCTGGATAGCAACAAACGTGTGCAGGAGGCCGCTTGCAGGTGAGCGTGGAGTCCTGAAAATGCCATTTTGACGGCTCATAAGGAACCCTGAAGTGTGTTCTTTCTGAGGTTGAGAGACTAAAGTCATGCATGCAAACTTTGCATCCTTTTCTCAACATCTCCTCTTTTTCTTAATCTCTTTCAACTAGTGCCTTTGCCACTTTAGAGGAGGAGGCTTGCACAGAGCTGGTGCCCTACCTGGCTTTCATCCTGGACACGCTGGTGTTTGCTTTCAGCAAGTACCAACACAAAAATCTGCTCATTCTTTACGATGCCATAGGAACACTTGCAGACTCAGTGGGACACCATCTCAATAAACCGGTATGCCGAACAGAAGCACAGACTCAGTTTCACTTTGCATTTTCTCGTGAAATAAAATTAGCACCTCTGACTTGTACCTTCTTCCTCATTTCACTTTTGTAGTATTAGTAGTGTTAAGCGTACTTTCTGATCTTAAAGTTATATGCAAACACCAGAAAGTAAACGTAAAATCACATCATAAACAAATCCTGGGTGAAGGCATTAATTGCAGTTCTCAGACTCACTCTTTAGTTACATACTGTGTCAGACTTGCATTAATCTGTGTTGTTCTGTTAGGAATACATCCAGATGTTGATGCCTCCCCTGATCCAGAAGTGGAACCAGCTGAAAGATGAAGACAAAGATCTATTTCCTTTATTAGAAGTGAGTCTCTGATGCCTGTGTGAATTTAATTGACAGTAAGTCAGTCCAAGCTTTGTGATGACAACGTTGTATGGAAAGGCCTCTGACTGTAGCCACTCCCTGCCTGCCTTCCTCAGTGTCTGTCGTCTGTAGCCACTGCCCTGCAGAGTGGCTTTCTGCCCTACTGTGAGCCTGTGTACCAGCGCTGTGTCAACCTGGTCCAGAAGACCCTTGCTCAGGCCATGGTGAGTGTTGGACCCTCAAATGTGTACACATGAAGGATCAATCACAATGATTGTCTGCTGTCTCACTACACACTGAAGGAGCACATCTGAGCTGCTGGACTTCTCTGTTCTTTATCGTACCTTTTGCAGAGCTATGCTAAGAACAGAGCTGCTCTAATCAATATGTTTGTATCCAACAATGGATCAAATTAATGCTATATTAGAGGATTTGGTCTTAGTAACAGATAATTAGCCTACATGCAGGTCTATGGAGTGTGTGCAGGCTCACTGTTGCACTTTTATGCCTCATAACTTTAATGATCTGGTCAAGTCTTGTGCTCTTCTCATCAACCTCCTTTCCAGATGTGGTAGGCAGCTGTTTTCAACTAAAACGCTTTGATAAACCCACTGTACTCTTCTTGCCAAGCGCCAAACACAAAACAGAGACAGCAACTAGACAGTGAACACTGTGAAGCAGAGCCACATATTTCCCTCAGGAACTAAAGACCAAAACAAAGCTAAAGTGAGATTAGATACTGGACTTAAATTCATCAGGTAGACAAAAAAATGAGATGAAATAAATGCTGTTGTTGTGTCCAGGTAATTGTTTGCAGACTGGTGCCCCCAAGTGGTCATACAAACCAATTGTAGGTTTAATGAAAAGGTGTACTGGGAAACTACACCTTTAATCACTAACGCAGTGAGGAGGAAATTTAGTTTCAGACTGGAGAGCTGACTTCATTAGTAGAGAACTTAACTTTAAACCTCAAGTTTTTTTATGTAGTTATAATGGGACTACCTGCTACTGTAGTTATTCATTCTCATTTAACTAAACTCTTATCCTCTTTCTTCAATATTCTAGCTTCATCAGTCACAGCCAGACCAGTATGAGGCTCCTGACAAAGACTTCATGATTGTGGCTTTGGATCTCCTCAGCGGACTGGCTGAGGGTTTGGGAGGCACCATCGAGCAGCTGGTGGCTCGTAGCAACATCCTCACCCTCATGTACCAGTGCATGCAGGTGAAGAGCTGTCAAACGTGCGTCTTATCTGATGAACTGATGATGTCTCCTGCACTGCTCAGCTTTTGTTGTTCTCTCCATCTGTTCAGGACAAAATGCCAGAAGTGCGTCAGAGTTCTTTTGCTCTGCTTGGGGATCTGACCAAGGCTTGTTTCCAACATGTCAAACCCTGCATCGGTACGTACCCTGCAGTTAATGTCGGAACTGTTTATTTAACAAGTTGTCACTTGCTAAGTTGATTTGCTTTCCTTCTTCCAGCTGATTTCATGCCCATACTGGGTACTAATTTAAACCCGGAATTAATATCAGTATGCAACAATGCAACATGGGCAATTGGAGAGATATCTATACAAATGGGTGAGTGCTTCACAAATATTCATAGTATGTCACCATTTACACTGTATATTTTGTTATCATTACAAAGTCAATTTACAAAGTAACTAGTCAACAGATTTCTTTCCATGATTTTGTATTGTTCCTACGCCCTCAGGGCCTGAAATGCAGCCGTACATTGCCATGGTGCTGCACCAGCTGGTGGAGATCATTAACAGGCCTAATACCCCAAAGACTCTTCTGGAGAACACAGGTACCACTCGGTGGCGGTGCTGAGCCAGCCAGCCAACTCGCCACACACAGGGAGGTGCTCACACACACTCAGGCCCATTCAGCCAGGGTTCACCACATTTCATTAGGATGCCTGTCCTGCCCTTTAATCTCTGTCCAAAAACCCTTCCCAAGCTATGAGCCTTACAGGTTTCGCTGGTTTCGCCAAAGCATGCAAAATATTTCAGCTATTGATTTGCATCCTGGCAGCCTTGCTCGTAGATGGAGATAAAAGAAAATGAAACCCCGGGTGAGCGCACAAGTGAAATTCTTGACACTCTTGAAGCCAGCGAGCCATGTAAGCGCCCAGTCTTGGAATTAACTAATGTGGAATGACTGTGCACTATCATGTGAAGGAAGAATACTGAAGCAAAACAAAATGCAAAGCGCAGGCAGTGTGTGAAATGGACAGCCGAGTTCACAGCCTCACATAGTTAGCTGTTAGACTGAAGACATTTTCCAAGCACTTAAACAATAACGACTCACAAATGATTGAGAGAACAACTAAACTGAATAAATGTATGGCACCAAGCCTACAGCATTAAAAAGGAAAGGTTACACTGTGCTCTTGTTTTTAATCAATTAAATTGGAATTCACTTTTAACAAGTCAAAGAAACCATCTCATTGAAAACATGCACGCAAGGGTGAAGTGTAACCTGCCTCAATGAAAGACAATCTAGGGACTCTGTAGATGTGTTCCTGTTTGTTTGCTGTCAGTTTATTTGTTGCTTTTATTTACTGTTCTTTAAATGTGGATGCATATCTGCCAATAGATGTTAAATGTTGTTAAGAATGGCCAATGTTTGATGCAGGATACATGATAATCATAACTGTGAGAGATTCCAAGATTCATATGAATTTATTAATGCTTTCAGATGGACTTTGGCACCATTTGTTGCTCAACAGTGAACTTAAAGATACAAGATAAATGGACAAAATCAGATGTTTTGACTATGTTATGTCTGTCACAGATTATCAAGAACACCAGTTTTATCACTGGAACTAAATTCAAAATGTGCAGCCATCTTAATACCACAGTCGGTTAAAAGTGGGTGTGGCAGTAAATTCATGGCAGCACTTTTCAGTTTGTCTCTAATCAGCTTATCCTGCACTGAACTTAATTCTAATGAGCATACCATCTGCTTTCTGCATGTGTCATTGGACTGTTCATAAATGCCTGTTTGTTAATGAGAATGTTGCATAGTTTTGTGTCTCTTAAACTTAGGTCCTCCCTCCTCTCTGCCTCATAAGAACCTGCTGTGCTGGATACTAGTCTCCCTCCATGTAGTTGGCTTGGAGTAATCTGTCATTTATTTTTATTTGTTTGTTTTTTCAAAAGAACAAAACAAAAAAATCTGTTTCTTATGTAAAGAAAAAATTAACATTTGTGAGTTTAAGGGAGAAATCTCTGAAAGCCCAAGTGAGCTGCTCTTTCTTAGGCTGGTCATACACACATGCTACACCTTTCCAGTTTCTTCATTGAGATCCACATTTTAAAATGAAGCTTAATGAATTCCAATCACCGTAGCTTTGAATAGCTGATCGATCCATGTGATTTCTGAAAGCAGATGCCATTGTTTGCCTTTTTCTATGAATGTGCTGTCACAAGTTGTCTCCCTTAAACGTGTTGTATGTTTTTTATTTTTGTTTATTTTTTTTGTTTTAGAGTGTCATATTTTACATTCCTCCCCGTGACTGAAGGGGCAGTAATAATCAGCTCTAGTGAAATCTTCTATTTATTATCATACACAGATTCTGTTGATTTATGTCTCTGAGTTGTTTGTTTTTTCTTTATTTTTCTCCCCCCCTCCTCATTGCTCATGTCTTGGTTGGCGTTTGGTGGTGTGTAACCGTGATTGCGTTACCTTAGCAATAACAATTGGTCGTCTTGGTTACGTTTGTCCTCAAGAGGTGGCACCCATGCTACAGCAGTTTATAAGACCCTGGTGTGTATTATTCAATCTTTTATTTAATTCATCTTCTTTCTGCTTTCCTCCTATCTTCTCCTTCTTGTCTCCTGTCGCTCCCCTTTTCTCCCCTGTTGCTCTCCTCACTTTCCTTCCTTCTCAAAAGAAGTCTTTTCAGTTTTTGTTATTTTTTTTCTTATCAGTTTGTAATCATTGCCAACCATGTGACTAACTCTGTCCTCTTTTAGGTCCTACTTGTGATTTTTGTTTTTTGCCTCAGTAGCACCTTCATGTATTATACATTAATTTGTTTAATTTCTAGTCCTTTGTCATTGTTAATTGTCGCTAACCTAAAAGATGCATGGGATCAGATTTGTCACATGCCTGCTGGTTCAACAACAGAGAAAGGATGCTGCAAAAGAGCATTCCTAAAATCCCTTTCTCATTTAGTAGTCACCCAGCTGCATGTGCCTGTCCCAGAAAACGACCCCTCCCCCACAACAAACCTTCTTTAGTCAATCTTCCAAAAAAGTAATGTTATTTTCAAGGTGCTATAGATGAGGTTTTGCTGAACACACTGCTCATAAACAAAAGTGAATTGATTAGTGTTCCATGTAGTTTTGTTAAAAGTAAAAATGTTCTGTTTTAATCTGTTCAGTATGCATGCTTGACTTGTGGTTATCCCTCAGGCCGTGATAGACACATTTTTCTCCTCACATGAATGTATACTTAGAGTCTAATATGTATTTAGTGATAAGACAAGTATTAATAATGATAAGAAAACACGTCAACATGACATTCTGGATTAGGGATGGAAATAGGCTATTTTTGTGTATTTCTCACAAACAATAATGATAATATTGATTCATATGGATATATTCAATAGTCATTCTTAGTTGCCAGGTAGTAGATTTAGTTTCTAAAATTTGTTACTCGATATGTCTGATGTTAAATTTGGCCGTCCCTGTTGTCAGGTGCACCTCTCTACGAAATATAAGAGACAATGAGGAGAAAGACTCTGCGTTCAGAGGAATTTGCACTATGATCAGTGTGAATCCGGGAGGTGTCGTGCAGGTGAGGGTTCAGCAATACAGTGGTCGTGTGGTCAATGTGGTTTCATTTGATCCGAATGTTGAACTGTTGCCTCAACTCTCTTCTCTGGAACAGGATTTTATATTCTTCTGTGATGCAGTGGCCTCCTGGGTAAATCCAAAGGATGATCTCCGAGACATGTTCTACAAGGTAAAAGCTGAAAGTTACCCAATGTATGAACACAAAATGATAAAACTTACTGGATTAAATCACAGTTCAAATAACTGGACTAACTGAGCAAAATTTCATCAAAGTTCACTGATTATTAAGACTACAGCCAGGTGATTTGAAAAGATTCACTTGTGTATTCATCTTCATTCACCCACTCAGTCACCCTGTTTGCCCCACAGTGGCCAAACAGATGCACAAGAACTATTTTGAAAGGCAGCACTTCATTATAACTTGGCATGAACGTCGGCTGGTGTTTTATTTCAGATCCTTCACGGGTTTAAGAACCAGGTGGGAGAGGACAACTGGAGGCGCTTCTCAGATCAGTTTCCCATACCACTGAAGGAACGGCTGGCAACCTTTTACGGGGTCTAACTGTTTCCACAGCAGTGTGCCTCATCACTGAGGTTAGTTTGCTCCGATATCATTTGTTATTGAGGAAAAGAAATCGAAAAACAAGTGTAATGTTTAATTTTTAAAAAGTTGTCGCTGTAGGATTGTGTTCTAATGCATTCTAATGAGGCCTCTCTTTCTCTGCACAGGTCATTCACTATGGGAGACAATATAGGGAACCTCTTTTACCCAGGGAACATGTTACCCTTTACAAGGGGGGAAGGGTCTGCCTGCTGAGGGGAGGGAAGGGGTGCAATCCCCTCCCCGACCTGACGGACGGGGTGGGAGGGAGGTGGTAGCTGCGGTGCTCACTGCCCCCCATGCACAGGCAAGGGGGGGAAAGGGGGCTGGCAGAACAACCTTATCGTGGGAGGAAAATTCATCTAATCACATTTCAACCAGAAATAATGAAATCAATCACTCTTTTTTTTCTTTTCTCTCCGTTTAGTCCCAAGACATCTTGTTTTCTGCTAGCTGAAAAACTGTCTAGAACTGTACGCAAACATGGAAAGAAAAACTTTGCAAAACCCTGTAAAGCATTTGTTCTTTCATTTTGGTAAGGCAGGGGGGTTTGCACATACTGAAATGTTTGTGCAGAAAGTGGTTTTCAGAGCAGATACACATTTATGATCGTGTCAGTCAGCTAAATGGCATGTGGTGAACTCTAAGTAAAGTTAGAAGAAGTTATTGAAGGTTCATTAAGAGATTTTGTTCGTTTTTGTTAAATTATAAGGATAGCTTCAAACTAAGGAATAGCAGCTGACGCTAAGAAGGCATCATATTGGATTTGAATCTGGAGAATAGGATTTTATTACACTGCATATCATCAAGAATAATGATCACCTATAGTTTTCAGATTTTTTTTCCAGTATTCCTATTCTTGAGCAGGGCAAAGGCTGTTATGTCACTGGAGAGCACAAGATTTACATTTTAAGAGCAGCTTTTCTGGGAATAGGTAGCATGCTTGTATCATTGTGAAAAGCTGTGGAACATTAGTGATGTGCATCATGTTGACAGCCATCGTTGCCCTGTGATAAGGTTCTCCTTTGACCTTGTGATTTATCTATTTACAGTACTTTTGTTTCCTCTACGAGAGAATTACAGCAATCAGCTGTAATGTAGCATGACTGGGTTTACACGCCAAGTTTAGGAAATGTGTAAAATCTTGGATGTGACGTACCGTTGGAGTGAATCTCCCTGTTTGGTCTTGTGGTGTGTGAATGTTGATGTTCATCAGCAAACGCGGCAAAGCTTTAAATGCTTGCAGTTCTTTGTGTTGTCTGAGCCTCGCGAAGGAAGAATGAAGGAGACGATCGAAAGAGACACCACAACGACACAAATCCTGTCTTAGTGATTTTTGTGACTTTGGCTGTCAGAACCATGCAGTCCATCAAATGAATGTTAAATATGTTTATTTCTCAATGTACTGAAGTTTTTGGGTTTGTTTGGGGTTTTTTTTCTTTCCTTTTTTGGATGTTTGGCTTCTTGTGCTAAAAGCATGATCTCGAGGATGACTGTATAATGTTCTGGTTGGTTGTGTTTTGTGGGGTGCTTGGATGCTTTCATCTCTTGCATGTTGGTGGCCCCTCACAGCCCAACATAAGTGGGATTAACGGGAGGGAGGGGAGCTTCAATTTGACATTTAAAAAGTACATAGTAAACATTTATGTATTGCAACACTGGGACTTTTACTTCACATCTTCTTGCTGGAGTGTTCCCCTTAAACTTTTACCCCATAGCTGGATGTATAGTTTTTCAATACTGTGAAACTACAGCATTATTGTCTCTGCTTGTTTTGCGCTGTTATATTTAATTAAGCGTGTAAGTGTTTAAGTTACAGATAGCCTGAGTGTATTCCATGATTGTTTGGTGAGATTTTTTTGTTTTGTAGTCTTGATGCCCAGCCAGTCATTTTTTCCTCTGCTGGCCAGAGTAATAACTGCAGTATTTTAACCCTTTGTGATGCACAATGCACTTAAAACTTCAATTGCAAGTGCTTAAAATTAATGATGTAGCCAAACCCTTCAGAATATGACCTTAGTTTTAACGCAGATCGTAAATGAAATAATGCTGCTAAAATGTAATCACCTAATGCAATATGTATCTTGATGCAATGGGAATATTAGATTGTGAAAGTAGTTTAATGTCTTAGAACTCTCACAACTTGAAGTATGTAACTGATCTCTTAGATTTAACATTAATAAGGTAAATTAAAAAAAAAAAGTGGTGAATTTAATGCATCATGGAATACAGAGGCAAAGACTTGTTTGTGCCACCTCATTTTGTGTTTCGAAGTGATTTTTTGTCTGTCACATTCCAGCTGTTTTGGCATGCAAAAAATGGAGTAATCAAGGCTTGTTGGGGTGTGTGTGTATGTGTGTACATGGTCCTGTTGTTCTTTCATTGAAAGAGTGTAGGTCTGTAAAACACATGTGAAACAATCCCCACCATTTCTGTGCTGTGTTTCTGACTCGACTGCTGCTATATACATTGTAGTTGTGTTTCACTACTTGAATATGTGTTTGGTATGTGTTAACCTCAGGTCGTCTGTGTTCAGTGTTATTCGTTATCATTTCCCCAATGTGTATGCCTTTTACACATCTCCTCTCAACAACTAAAGATTAGTAAAACTCTTGCCCGTCATTGTAGACTTGGATAACCATGGGTGTTAATTGACATTAATGTTATACGTGCGCAACACTGCTAGCTGTCAGATGTGATTACAGTTGCAAGGCAGGGGTGAAAATAAAATGGTAACTTGCACATACTTCATGTGCTCTTTGTCAAGTGATTGTCATGAGACTACGCTAAATAATTAGTGCAATGTGTACACAATGCCTTGAGAGGAAATACTTTGAGGTTTTGTTGGTGTTTTGCAATAGATATACAGTATACTGTATCTAAACAAACAGGTAACTTCTAATTTAAAAGCAGAGAAATAGGTTAATGACTTAATGACATAAACATATTGTTACAAACATGTTTGACTTTCTACAAAGCTTTATTGAAAATTTGTATTTTATAAAGCACCCACCAATATTAAGGAATGTCTAGTCAAAGATCTCCTGTATTCTCATTTAGCCTTCAAACTTGATTAGACTATCTGCCTTCATCTTTTTTGCGAGTAAAAGCAAAAACATCATTTTGATAGACTTTTTTTTTTTTTTTTTTTTTTTAAATAAGCTGCTGAATTTTGAAAAAAGTAATACTTTTGGGGCCACCAAATATTTTGGATCATGCAAAGAATCTATATTGTACTGTAGTAATTTTGTAATATTTGTAAGATGATATAGTGGATGTGACTGGTTACCATTGCTTGAATCTGTACATTGTTCCAATAAATTGTTTACATTATTATGGGCCTTTGTCTTGCGTTATTGCAAATATTGAAATATTGTAGAACCCTTTTGCGTCTGCACAATATTAACATGCAAGGAAATTTAAAGGAAGGAAGATGTTGAGAACCACATCTATCAAATCTATCTGCTGGCTGCTGTCTCGGAGACCTCTCCTATCTTCTTTGTTTTTTTAATCGGTTCAGACAGTGGCCAAGGCTCCGGTCATCTGGCCAGTGTCTGGTTCCAGCCTTAGGCTTTAGTGTTGCACTTGACATTACATACAAGTCTCTTTTCACAGTGACGATCCACTGTAGGATTATGTGATAGGTCTTTGAAATGTAGGAAAGTGATGTTTTGCCAAAAAAATCCTAGTCCTTCCCCAGATAAAACATTTTTAGGAAAAACGGGAAAAGGGTCATTTTCTTTAAGATGTTTCCCCCGCTTCTTATTTCTTGAAATAAATAGCAGTTATCAGTTAGGCAAACAGCACTGTTATGCACATACTTTACTGTAATTATAAAGGTCTCCATAACGTCACATGGGCCTGCGTGAAGCTAGATATAAAAAAACATTATTTTGTCATCAAGTCTCAAGTCTCGTTAAAACTTGACGTCTTGGTGACATTATTTGTTGAATCTACCTTAATGTACCAGATGTCTGTAGTTAAATATAGAATTTTAATTGAATGACAAACAGAAGCTGCAGACAGACAAAACAATGTAATAGCTCTTGCATAAAAGAAACCTGAATTCTCACGATTAGTGATAGACTTTTACCCAAGTTCTGTCCACCACTGAGTTAAGATCTCTCACCAGCTCTGGTCTGGTGTGTATTTATTTTCCGTTTTTTGTGTTCTCAAAAAATGAAAATATTAATGTTTTTATTCATTCATACTTTATCTTCCTCAATTTTGACGCTGCAGCATTTTCAGTCTACACAAGTAGAGGCGTTTACGTGGAGCACTTGAAGGCAGCGTTTTATCCAACGGCCTGCCCTTTGTTATTACCCACCAGTGGTGGCGCTGTTTCCTCCACCAATTTTTTTTTTACGGGAAGAAAGCGATAGGGGAGAGCCTCAGCACAGCCGACTGGAGGTGGAGTCTGTAGGTGGGGAGGGAGAAGAAAGGGGAGAGGAGGAATACGGGGAAAGGCAGATACAAGAGGAACGGGGGGAGGACGGTGGATGATTTACGCTTTAAAAGTTGCATTACAACAAATTTAAGAGTTGCGGCGAAGAGGAATACAACAAGATGATAACGCCGTACTTCCTAGAGAATTTCTGGGTAGGTACTTCTTTTTATTCACGGTGTTTACACCGGCGCTATTCCTTATTATTCTGTTGCAGTGTTCCCTCCCTAACATGTTCATGTCAGCCAAGTAAATTAGGTATTATTCACGTCGCCGGGGTAGTCGTTCAGGGGCTCGCTGCCGCTGAAGCGGCGGTGTCCGGTGCCGCCAGACTTACTGGTCAGCAGCCCACCGGCCATCGTTAATTTTCCTTAGCGATTATTATTTTGCCACCCCGGGGTTTGGGCCTCTGTGAACCCATCTAACTTGAAACCTCAGAGAATCCACCCCGGCTCCCGCTAATTGGCCCTCTCAGGTTTGCTTGGAATGTTTATGGTCAGTTCCATGAATGCCATTGGACACTCCAGCTGTCAGTCAATGTCCTCGGCCGTACGCGTCATTTTCCTCCGTCACAAAGTTTCAGTGAGAGTCCAGATGTTTAGTAAGTTAGAGAACAGCTTTAAAAACACGACATCAGCCCCATAGTATGCTGAACATGAAGCTGTAATAGCATATACGTAGCCGTATTGCGAGTGTTACTTTTACACTGTGCACATTGTTGTCTGTTTACTTCCAAGCGGTCATTTCTGTCTCGATTTGACGTGGCTGTGTCAAAGCAGGTTGAAAAGTAAAAGTTCAGTGCTCATTCTGCCCTCCCCGACCTGTCTGTCATTCATCGTTTTTTTTTTCTTCCTGTTTTATATGTCTTTGTGCATATCGCCAAAACCATAAAGACAGCCTTGTTAAAATTGAAAACAATCCAATCCCTAACTTTATTAGGGCCAGTTAACGCCATGCATTGCATTGTTACCGCTGCAGCAAGTGTGAGTCGTGTCTTATTTCTTCCGTTGACTTATCTTTGAGATGATCTCTTTGGCTGATCATCTCCTTCATTTGGACTGTAGCCACGGGTAAATGCCTGAATGTGTTGAGGAGATATATGCTAATAAATGTGTTATTGCTCTTGTTTTTCGATTTTTAGGTGTAACGTAATTAACAAATTCTGGGAAATATAGTGCTTGTAGTAGGTTGTAGATTGTAGTTCACGTTTCCAAAGCATACACCTTTTACAAATATGGTTTTAGTGCTGATATGAATCAGAGCTTCATGCATGTCTAATATTTATAAACCAGTTTCTCAGCTACAAATGACTTCCATTCATGTAGTATGCCTGTCTTCCGTAAGCTGTAGTTTTTAGCCTTAGCTGACCTCAGCTCTGGTTGGTGAAGTCTGCTGGGAATTATCTTCTGACAAAGCTGGTAACACAGACTTAGTTTCTGAAACCTACATTAAGATAAGACTTCAAATTAATGAAGTGAGACAAAGAAAGTACAGTACTCTCAACCCCCAAAGCCTTTTTCTAAAGGAGTCTTCATCATTAACGAAATGGGAAAAGAGAAGAGCACAGCCACTCCTGATTCGTCAATCTGCCCTTTGTGCCCTGCAGTGGGCCACAAGAGGATCCAGTGATGGCAAAGATCGGCTGCGTGCTTGACATGCAGGACACACACACACACGCACTTGGCGTTAGGAGATGCATCCATTTCCCTTCGACTTGACTGCAAATCATCACCGCAAGCACACACACACACACACACAGTCACATTAGGCTGTCAGATTTTAAGCTTTTGCACAGCACACAGTTCTAAACGGCTCCTTCACTTTAGTTTTTGTAGAGACATTTTTATTAGTTCTTTTCCTTGTATGTAATCTTGGCTTGAATCTCTGATGCAGACAAAATGCACCCCAGCTGAATAAACAAGTTCTTTAAGAGCCAGACATGTTACCACCGCGTCATTTCTCTATTTCAAACATACAGCATCTGATTGGTCACTGGCTGCAACATTTCCCCTCACTAGATGTAGTTGCACATCTCAAACAGCCATTTCCCTTTTATTTCTGCATCTGTAATATGCATGTGTGAGCTGTAGTTCGCTGTGGCCTGTTAATGAACATTTGGACATGTGTGACTGTCCCCACATGTGCTGAAAAGTCTCAGGCTGTGGGTCAGTTTAACCAAAGCAGTAGGTAGCTGGCGCAGTGCTCTAGTTTTTTCGGCCTATATCTGCAATGAGTCTGTGTTTAATGTGGAATGCGTCAGCCTTGAGCATGTCATGGGAAAATAAGATGGCAGTGTGATAAGCAAACAGTGCTGATACAGCCAGCAGCCCCGGGTTAGCCTTCTTCTCCCTGCTGTCTGCATTGTGCGTGTGGTCTGAGAGGTTCTCACACAGCTCACTGTGTGCACAGTTTCACTCTCCCACAAGTTACTGTGACACATATGAAGTGTCACAATAATGCTGCAAAGGCTGAAGCAAGAAGAAGTGATTGACAGTGGTGGCACATTTCCTTTCAGCTGGCGCTTTTCTCCAAATGAGCCTGAAAAACACAGTCACGGGCTAGCATATTAGTTTCCATCTTTTGTCTTTAGAGGAAGGTCTTGCTGAGTTTTTGCAATGGGACTGAGTGTCATGCTTAGTCGTATATTATCATCCAGCAAAGATAATTCAGTGGGTTTGACGTGCTTGTGATATGTGATATATTGTCTGTTTCCAGCTTAGCAACTGTTGTTGGTAAGTTGGGTTTAGAGTTGTTTGAATGTATCACAGGTTGTCATAAACTCATCTGTTCCCTGCTTATATCCAGGTTCCTTTGTGTTTGCACCACAAACAAAGCCACATAATGCATACGCTGCATGTGTCACTGTTGGTTTGATGCGATAGCTTCAGTGTGCCACTCCCAGACCTCTCTGGTCACATGACTGAGGGCACACGCTCTGTTGTCATCCTGCTGTCTACCAGCCCTGTGCTTAAGGCTCTGGGGTGTACAGGCCATCGTTTATGGTCCGTCTGGAGAGAGGGAGTCTTGTTTAGTTAATCCTAAATTCCTCAGTGAGAGTGTGCACTCTTGCTTCTTTCCGCTGCCTCTACCTGGACACCATTCAGAGCCTCAATAGGAGTCCTGTCACCAGGGACGCTCTTGATGCTGCCTGTTTTTTTTGTTTCTGTTACTAGTGGAATATATGATCAAAACATATGTCCTATATTATATGTCTTGATATATTTTGCACCTCTACTTTCCAACAAGAGTGACGTCAAGAGCCTTGACAAAGTAGTTTTGTTTAGTTCTCCTTACATGTGAAGAGAAACAACAAGTTTGTTTGCAAAGTAGTTCCGCTTTGTAGCCTACGTAAGAAAGTGTTTTGTTTAACACTGCTCTCATTCTGTTTGCAAGTATGTGTGATATTTTATTTTGTGATAAAACAAGTCAGTGTCATTTCATTGATCCCATTTGGCATAATTGCATTTGTGTTGTGTAACATCAGGAAGGCACTTAATTCAATTAGCTTAATTGGCCATTGGTGTTGTTTATTGATATGAATAGATAGAGCTGAAAGGATTTATTGACTAAAATTTTCCAACTTTAAAGCAGCTCATCCTCAGTTAGTTGCAGTCCTGGATGCGGACTACCGTGTGTATGAAACAATATATCAGACTGTCAAAGTTAGTTTATCTCTTATTGTTAGAAGATGGCGGTACAATATTGGGCGGACTCACTGTGCGTCGTGGGTTGCATTTCTGCCTGTCAGGCAATGAACACTTGACTCCCTACATACAGGATATTGAGACTGGTGTTGCACTTCAACAGAAAGACAGTGAATTCCTGTCTTTTTCTGCCCGACAGATGTTCAGTGATAAACTGCAGTGCTGTGGTTTTGTTTATCTTTATGGTTGTATTTCAGATGAAGGATAGAAGCTGTGTAACAGTTTCTTTGGGTGCCGATTTTACTCTGTAGTTCTGTTGATGTTATTGTTGTATATTTTAAAAGCAGTCTGTGCTGTTTCCTGGTCATGACTTCATTGCACACAGGCTTGAACAGACATATTTGATTATAAGCCTGTCTGCAGTTCAGACTTAAGTCATTAAAATATCTTACTGACTTAGTAGTTTGTGTGATCACGAGAAAGCAGAGCAGTATGTTTACTTAGCAGTATAACTATGTCTCATATTTAATTTGAGACAAAAATGTCTTTGGGATTTGGTTATTTTAATATTGTGTGGTCAGTGTTGGTCTGTGTTTTGGTATTTATGTATTTCTTTCTTTTTATTGAAAGAAAAAAGTAACATTAGAAATATGGCTGCAGCTTATGGATATTTTCATTCGTTAATTAGTTTGGTCTTTAAAATGTCAGAAAATAGGGAAAATGCCCATATAATTTCCTTTATCCTTGGCTGATGTCTTCAAATTGTCTGTTTTCTGCTACTTGCAGTCTAAAACCCGAAGACATTAAGGTTTGCTATCACATAAGACCGAGAAAAGCTGCAAACCCTCACACTGGAGAAGCTATAACAAGGGAAATGTCTGGTTTTTTTTTTACTTGGAAAAATGACTAAAAATGGTTAATCTATTATAAGAATAGTTTGCAATATAATGCTGATTTACAGTTAAGTGACAAAGTTCTCTCAAATATTTTGTGATCATTTCTATCAGACATCTTATTCCACTCCAAGTTGAACTCCATGAACTCTCCAGTAGTCATTCCAAACTAACTAAACTCTATGACATGTTAATATTTCCCCAATGATGCAAACAGACATCATTGCAAGTGAATACATTAAGTTGTCTTTGGGAAACAGGTGGCCGAAACAAGAATCAAAGCTGCCGCACTCATGTTTTGTTAATGTTTGTTTAGAAAAACATGATAATTATAACTTCAGGTCCATGAACCATCCATGAACCCAGCTCTCCTGGAACCTGAGCTTCTGGGAACAAAACCGACTGGTTTCATTCTAAACACCACTTCACAACCTGTCTATAAATACATTGTGCATTTAATAGTAGGTGATGTCGCTGCTTTTTTCCATCTGAGCTTGCCGTCTCTCTGCTTGTTCTCTTCCCAGCAGAAGCATTAGTGCACATTCAACCATGACGTAAGCCGTCTAGTCGCTGGACTATTACCTACATTTTTTTCCCCCCTCGCCTGAAGCATACAGAGACGCCGGAGTGCCTTGCAGCCTGTGCAGTGCAGACATAGTGTGTAGTGTGCAACAGCCAGGATTCAGCTTCACGTTGGGATCTGATTCTGTCTGTGATAATATTGCCACACTCTGGACAGCTGTTCACTCTCTTCCTTTTTCGTGAACGCTGTCGGTCTGCTGGAAGCTGTCTCAGCAGCAAACTGTGCTATTGCTCAAACAAACCTTGACTGACATGTGTGCTAACATCTCAGCATGTTTGTCCTCCCTCCGGGGTGGGGCAGAGAGTTAAAAACCAGTCGATCTAAATTCGAGCATACTGAGTACTTCTCAATTTCACAATGTGTGGTTGGAATATTAAACACCCAGTATGAGGGCTTTCATCAATGAGTGTCCAGATGAAGACACTGAGAAACTGTGCAGCACTCTGGTGTCATTTCTAACTGCCGCTGCTCATGTAGTTTCAGTCCTGAACTCTGTAGAAGACAGAATTACGGAGTTAACTTAAAGTCTCAGTTGTTGTAGGATTGTTCAAGGTCAAGCCTTCATATTTTTGCCCATTGCTTTGTTTAGGATAATTGTTTTTAAATCAGTTCCACTATTGTAGACGTCTGAAAAGTCCAAAACGCCCAGAGCTTGTTCCTGTGTTTGTTTTTTATTTTTTCTTTTGTATTCATTGATATCACATTCCGCATGAGCACAGTGGCTGCTCAGAATGGACTGCCTTCCTGTTGCTGTTCTGCTCTGTGTGTTTTCACTCACTTGTGTCGCTTCGCTTCCCTGTTTTGGCGACTGATTGGCCAATTGTCAGTGTGTCTCTCGCTCTGTGTTAGTCTCTGCAATGTAATGTGGGTGCTACGTAAGGTTAGTGTTATGGGCAGTGTCTGATCTTCCCGTCCTGACATCTAATGTGTCAACTGTTAAATTTGTACATTTTTTAAAGTTATCTTGTGGCAACAGGAATCTCAGTGATCTGCTCAGTGGGTTGAAATGTGGGACAGAGAGAATGATGCTTCCCTTTTAATGTCTGTTTGCTCTGTAAAAGCGGTCCTATTGGAGCTAACTCTGAACTTGATTTGTGCCACAAACGCCCTGACCTTTCAGCTTTGTCAGTGTGGACAAACAAAGTTAAATCTGTTTGTTAAAGCTGCACTGATGTTGTCGCCTGTGCTCCAAACTGCTGACTGTGAATGACTCCAGGAACCAGGAAATATCTGCTCAGAAAGTCTTGGGTTGAGGTGAAACAAAGTTAGCCAACAGATGTAGACAAAAATGAGGATATGCTGTGACGAACAAACGTGTTGTCATGCTGACGTTAGCTTATATTTTTTGTGTCACTGTGAGTTTCTTGATTTGATTGATTCTCAGTTTTCCAGACAACATAGCACAGGCTCTCACATTCAAAACCATGAATTCAGCTGCTGTTATTTCAGTCTGTTCACAGAAGCTTTTATCAATGACGATCAGAGCAACAGCAGCAAAACATGATGTGGTCGCGCAGTTTCATGTTGGAACAAACACACGTCAGACAGGCTTTGTGGCAGGAAGCCTGAGTGCGGCAGCCACACACATTAAAGGTCACCTGAGGTCTATCTAACAGTTTATAATGAGATTATTCATTGTTTGATTGTTTCATTCATTCATTCATTCATTCATCGTTCTGTGTACATGGGCAGTTTTCTTGTCAATCACAACCGTGATTCCAATAAAAAAGCTGACACGCTGTATTTGAAAACAAGCTGTTTTGAGGTGATAAAACATTTAATCTATTGACAAGCAGTCTTGATATGTTGATTATTATTTTAAATTTTGAACAAGATACACAGTGAGCAAGGTGTTTTACAGTTAAAAATATCCACTTGTCAGCACAAAGTCTGTTGGACAGACTTTTTAATGGGGACACTGTCTCTAAACCTCAAACCCAGTTTGACATTTGTGCTCTTTGTTGTTATTTAGTGAGCCACTTATGCACAGATAAATACTGCATATGTGTGTGCAGTGAGCTAATACTGTCATATGGCCTGGTTGTATTTATTGGTTCGTCACACCGATTGTGTTGTCAACTTATCTTACATATGTTATCATGACCTCGATCATTTTTGCTGACCATGATATTGCCTGTTGTGTTTACACGAATGACAAGAATCTTCCGCGCACTTTCTTCCAAACATTTTCCGAAACGAAGTTAAAGCCAATATTTTTCAGTCTTATTAATTATTCAGAGGTACGTTTGCATTTTTAAAGCATCAGTGCAACTGAACACCGTGTGGCAGTGGCATGGTTACCGAAACACAGACAAGCTGTCGATCTCTTACTTTACGTGCTCGAGCTTTAGTCTGCCGCAGTTTTCGACATTTTTTTTAACATTCATTGCTCTCAAACATGGCAAAGATGAATATGGTTGACCAGAGGCTGCTGCAAATGCACCTGGAAGCCCTGCAGAGAGTGCGAATGCTTCTTGTAGAGAAAGCCTTCACGGTAATACCTGATCAATAACTGAAGTATTGATGTTGTATGTTGGGCCCAGTGCTTGTTTTGGTGACTGATCTGTTTGTCTCTGAACTACAGGGTGAAAAAAATAATGGCTTTGATGTGCTCTACCATAACATGAAGCATGGCCAAATTTCCTCCAAGGAGCTGACAGACTTCATCAGAGAAAGGTAAGATGTCACAGTGTGATGCACGCTAGTCGTTAATCTAGTGCTCGCAGCACATGAGTCATTAAACTGTCTTAATGCGTCTGGCTCTTCAGTGCGTGTCTTACATGTTATGTGGTTTCCTTGGCATTTACATTGATTTCCAAGTCGACTCCTGCAGTTCCAGTTTCCTTGTATTGTGCTTGTAACAACACCCAAATGCTTAGCTGAGGCAACAACAAGAAACCGCTCTGAATTTGCCTGATCGCTTCACATACATCTGGAGCCATATGGGTTTGTTCACACCGGGCTGGAACTAAATATTTTGTTATGTTTTCATTTAATCAAATAATGGTTCAGTCTATAAAATGTCAGTTGCTTAAAAGAAAATGCCCACCACAGCTCCTCAGAATCTCAGGTTGTTATCTTGAAAGTCCAAAGTCTGGAGATATTCAGTTCACTATGATTTATGACAAAGAAAAGCAGCAGATGCTCACATATGAGTAACTGAAACTACAGAGTCTTGAGCATTTTTGCACTGCAACTGCCTGAAAAATTCACTGAACTGAGTAATGGATTATCAAACTAGTTGATTTTTTTTTGCCAGTCGATTAATAGACTGATCATTTCTCATTTTAACATCAAGATGGATCGCTTTAATGGAGAGTCTCCACATTTATCAGGAGAATAAACTTGCAAACTAAGTGTGATGGTGTGACTGAAGGTAGTAGGTAGGTTGAGTGTTAATGTTATGCAAACGTATCCCTTTGTGAAAGAGGCTTAAACCTCATCCCATGTGTAACCTGGCATTATGTTACACACCTTAAGCTTCTGCAGTGTGATAATACCGTAATGATAGCTTCTTTTCAAATTCTTCCCACTTCCCTAAAGATTAGCTTCACTGTGTTAGAGGTGTGTGTTTATAACCTGCCACATGATAGACAGTCTGCCACTGGATTCTGCGGTGGATTCCACTGAGGACTGCACTCAGTCACTCATAATATATTGCGTTTGACAGGCTTGATAAACTGCGTTTGATGAAAGGTGTTTGGAAAGTTTCATTAACTCTGAATGACAGCAATCAAGGGGTTATTTTGCATTAAAAATTGACTTTTTTCTTAATAAGTTCTACTTTCAAAAAGCCATTTAACATCAGGCTTTAGCAGTGCACCACTTGTAAAGCTCCCCGTCACTGTTCAAATTGTTCAAACTCAATTTGTTTTAATAGATCACCTTTTAGCTTTTCACTTTTGCTTAAATATTAACACTCTTTGCAGGAATGAAGTTGTTTCTGCTTTAGAAATGAATCAGTGCATTATGCAAGGAGGAGACTGAAGTTCGGGTGGAGCTTCATTTATCATGTCGTACTGTATTTGCCCTTTTTGTGGGAGACTAATCACACTGTGCCAGCGCTGAGGATGGGCTTCTGCCTTCACGGACTTGGGGTGACGTTTCACGGCTACTTACTTCTGGAAAACTGCGCTGTGGCTCCCCCTGGTGGAGAAAGAACCTTTGTGCACTGTGTTAACATGTTCCCAGCATCTTCCTTACTGTATTCTGTCCACCAGGTCCCCTTTGTCTCCTAAAATCAGTTTCAGTTTCAGTTACAGTCTCAATGAATGCACTGTGCTCAGCTGTCATCATGTGACCTAAATGTGCTTTAAGTATTCTTATCTCTTTAAGAATATTTTGGTCAAACTACTGTTTCCAAGCTTGAGAAGGAACTTCAGACATGGTGAGCATTTTTATTGTCAGTGCTTTGACCACTCGAGGTCTTCTTCAGGTCACTTCTTCATCTAAAGAAGACCATCTGTGGTCAAAACACTTTTATTCGTGATCACACACTAAGATTGTTTCTGCCTGAGTCACGCTTGGGTAACGTTCAATTTCAAATAGTATGTGGCGCCTGACATAAATGCAACAACGCTAGAGGATACATGCTTAACTAAAAAGTATGATCTTATTTTAACTACTTTGTATAGGACTGCAATTAATGATCATTTTGATTATGGATCTGCTAATTATTTTCTCCAAAGCTCAAAGTGACACCTTCTCAGTGTTTATTTTGTCCAACCAATAGCACAAAATTAAAAAATATATACAAATAAGAATAACTATGGAGAGCAAATGTCAGAATATGAAAAAAAATTTGAGTATGAAAAAAAGAAGTGCTCTTTAGATCCAAAGACCTATCGTGAGAACAAAAAAGAGAGAGCTCAGACTTGTACTTTGTGATCAATAAGTCATAACCAAAAAAATTCTGAGGTGCAGTGTGCTATGACTTATTGATCACAAAGCACAGTAAAAGTCTGACCTCTCTCTTTCCTTGGTCTCACAACATTAAAAATAAATTGAAATTATTTAAAAGGAAAAGCAGCAAATCTTCACTCTTGAGAAGCTGGAACCACAACTGGACTCTGGACTCTGGGTGTACTTTTAGGGAGTTTAATTTATGTTCAAGCTCTTCACATGTTTTGTGTGCAAGCATCTTAATTTACAAAGTAACTAGAAACTAAAGCCACCAGATAAATGCACTGAAGCAAAGACTCCAATAACATAGAAAATTGCTTGAATTTATAATGACGTACAGTGCTCAGTTCCATCCCATCAGTGAAATACACCATCCGGCATACAAAGCATGAAAGAAGAAAACAACATTTAGAAAGGAGTCAGTGTTCGCTCTGAGAAGAGGTGAGGCCATGTGCAAGTCTGAATGGGGTTGGGGGGTCTGAAGTGTCGCGTGACTAAAATAGAAGAAGAGCTGTGAAAAGTAATGATCTTATGCAGTGCACACAACACAGTTTTGAAGTTCTGAGTTCTGGTTTGGGAGCTGGCAGGCGTTACTCCTGGCACCGTGACAGTAGTTACAGCAGGATAATGTATAAAAATAACCTGCCATTCTGGGCTCACACTAAGTTGTGGAAGTGGGAATGTAGCCTAGAATGCATTTCTCGCTTGTCCTCTGTGTTGTGGTGTGGTTTTTGAGTTTGTGTGGTCCGTCCATTGGATGTTTGTTTGCCTGTGTGTACCTGTGTGTGTGTGTGTGTGTGTGTGTGTGTGTGTGTGTGTGTGTGTGTGTGTGTGCGTGCGTGCGTACGTTTGTCCTGTTTCCCCCTGGCTGACCTCACTCCTGTGAAGTAACTGTAGAGAGAAAGAGAGAGAGCCTGGCTAAATGAGACATGCATAATTCAGGCTTTCACTATAACACTGCCATGCACTTTTTCTTTTTCCTTTTTTTTTTTTTACTCCTGTCACTTTGCTGCAAAATGACACAATGAAAGGGGAAATTGAGAGAAACAGGGAATTCAAACACTGGCCAAACACAGGACAAATTCAAACACTGGCTTTCATACCCTGTCAGCCTCAACATAAGGTTTATGAACACATCATAAGCCAAGCCACACTTAGTTCTAAACGGAGATTTTCAATCATTTAGTGACATTCCCTGTTCGAGTTGCAGATACTTTTGAAAACATCATACAACTCCTTGAAAAGTTTTTACAGGTAGAAATATTATCTTGACCTTGTTGACATGTGACACTGTCAACTTAAGCATACTGTTGTTTGATTTATGAGGATTTAACATGTGTGTGTGTGTGTTGTATTTTTGTTTTGTCCTAGGAGCACCATTGAAGAGGCCTATGCCAGGTCCATGACCAAACTTGCCAAGACAGCCAGCAACTTTTCTCAGCTCGGGTGAGTGTAAACGGTTTTCTAGTTCTCTGAAGAAAAGACATAAGAAGGTCTCGCCACGTTCTAGTCTCTGAAGCGTCTTCCTTTATCCCAGGACTTTTGCGCCAGTGTGGGATGTGTTCAAGAGCTCGACAGAGAAGCTGGCCAGCTGTCACATGGAGCTTGTGAGGAAACTGCAAGAACTCATAAAAGAGGTTCAAAAGTATGTGGAAGAGCAGGCCAAAGCCCACAAAAAGGTAAGAAGAGGGAGAATGAGGGAAAACGGTACTGTAAAGAACATGTTAAGATAAAAACAAATCTGAGCAAAAGCTCATGACAGGTTTTGGTATTTGGAGATTTCTGATATTTGGTGCTAAAGGCATCTTTTGGTCCCAGAAAGTTTACTCTGTGGTTTGACACCTAGTTCTCTGTCAGTCCTTCCCTTGAACTGTGTTTCCTCCAGTTATCAGAAGTAGTGGTTTGCCTTCATCGAGAAGAATCAGCTGTTTAAACGTAGACCTCTTCTCTCCTGATTGTTTTTCCTTATGGGTTGTTTTGTGCTCTACTTACTGTCCCTAGAGTAACAGAAGTCGATGTAATGGACTAAAAGTCAGCCCTCCACAAATAAGGGACTTTTTTTTTCCAGTAGTTCATTCCATCCTGAGAAAACATAGCGTGCGATGTTATTCCATGAAGCACCATCAGCTCACATCTCATGCATGAAGCCACAGAACACAAAGTAAAATAGGATCCTGGAATTAGTGGAGCTGTGTTTGCGCTTTCAGCAGGACAAAAAGGCTGTCATACTTTCTCTTTGTCACTTCCCTAATGCTCCCTGTTCCTCCCTGCTTTTGTGTCCCTGCTAACTTGAGGATACAGTGGAAACTGTAATTAAAGTGGTGTAAATAATGAACAATAAACACCCATCTTGGAGCAGGTGCTCAAAATTTGCACATAATTGAGGATCTCGCCAGCCCTGCTCACTCAGGTGGTGTTTATATTATAACTGTGACAAAGAGGAGCAATAAGAGGGTTCAGTGATGATGATGATTATGATGATGATGGCGAGTAAAACAAATGACCAAACTTACTGTGTGGCCAGTGTGATTTAAACTCATTACCCCTTGATTATATTTCTCTTTTTATATCCTTCCAGAAAGTTGATGGGAAGAGCTATACAGATGGAGCAGATGTCATTTCTTAACAGCTGCTATGCACACTATATAGACAAAAGTATCCAGACAGAACTCTTTGTGGGGCTGTTTTTCAGGGTTTGGACTCGACCCCTTACTTCTAGTGAAGGGAAATCAAGACATTTTGGACAGTGCTATGCTTTCAACTTTGTGGCCCAGTGCACAAAGCAAGGTCCATAAAGACATGGTTGCATGAACTTGATGAACCCTGCCCTCAACCCCATCGAACATCCTTTGGGATGAACAGAAACAGAGATTGTGAGCCAGGCCTTTTTGTCCAACATCAGTGCCTGAGCTCACAGTTGCTCAACTGCATGAATAGACAAAAAAATTCCCACAGAAACACTCCAAACCAAGAAACTCTCCAAAATCTTGTGGAAAGCCTTCCCAGAAGAAGGAAGCTGTTATAGTCTATTCAGTGTAGTGTTAACTGTTTTAACTGTACTGTGCACAGCGAAACAGAGTGAAAAAGAAGAGACTTCAGTTGTGTTTTACCACAGTAAAAGACTCTCTGTCTACATTGAAATTGTATAATTTTTGTCATAATAAACAAGGAGCTGCGTTGACTGTGTGTTATGTAAAGGCCAAACTAAACAAGAATCAGCTCCACAGTTAGCACAGCAATCGGTGACACTTGCACTTATTGTTCAGCCTTTTGTTAGCGGAGTTGCTGTACTTGACTTCTGTGTGTTGCTAGACAAAAGAGGAGGTGGCGTCCACCCTGGAGGCTGTGCAGAGCATCCAGTCAACCTCTCAGGCTCTGCAGAAGTCCAAGGAGAACTACAATGCCAAAACTGTGGAGCAGGAGCGCCTCCGCAAAGAGGGGGCCACCCAGAGAGATGTGGACAAGGTGGGAGGTCACATTCGCACGTACACTCACCCACATAATCATGCCTTGGTAATCAGGAACGATGAAGTGTCTTAACGCTCCACTCGATGCAGAAACTTTAACCCCAAAGCTTCTCGCCTTCAGATGTTAAGCGGAGCTCGATTTCCTTGCCGATCCTTCAGTTGATCTGGTAAAACAGAGGGCCATTGTGTATAAACTGATGATGGGCATTTATCTGTCTGTTTACGTTTTCAGGCTGGAGTGAAAGCCAAAAAAGCCACAGAGACCTACAAATCATATGTGGAGAAATATGCCACAGCTAAGGCAGAGTTTGAACAGAAGATGGCAGAAACTGCACAGGTATTCTGATAAACTGACTCGCCTGTTCTTTAGTGAAACTTGTGTATATCTGTCTATTGTCTGTCTCTGTGGTATGCAACAGTTTCATTGTGTAATGTCAGTCCTCTGTGTGTGTTTGTGTGAGTGTGTGTTCCACGTTTCATGCCCTCTATCATCTCCAGATTGTGTTTTTTCCTCTGTAACGGAATCGCTGTGGAAAGCCCTGATTAGATCCATCTGAAGGACTGATTAGATAAACTCCAAATTAAAATCAGATCAACAGAATTTGGCCTCCATATCCTCCTGCATCACAGCAGCTCCTCTGCCACCAGAAATGGTTCCAGTTAGGCTGGCTTTTCTTTTTTTCCCCCCTTAGAGAAAGCGGTCCTGTAACTCTGCTTCCCGGGAATCACAGTCTGTGGCTCATCTCAAAACCCAGCATATGTGGACACGGGTTATAAACACTGAACACATGTGCTCTCTGACATCACTGGGGCTCCTACATGTGTGTTCCCTTTGAGAGTGTCTGTGGGTGGGTGGGTGTGTCTGCGTGTAAGTGTATGCTAGCTGTTATCGTGGTGAAATGACAAAAGTGCAGTTTTATTTGTGAGCATGTCTCTGTAGTGTGGATGGAGGAGAAAGCGGCTCTTCATCTGTGTGTCTGTGGTTAGAAAGGCTCATCTTCCTCTCCAGCTACACTGTGATTTTCCAGTTTATGATTATTTATACTCATTCTCCTTGGTTAACCCCAGAAGCCCAGAGTCAGACTCAAGTGGAAGTAAATGCTAGTATTTAAGTTGTGATCTTTGCCATACTACTGCTCAAAGCCAAAAATGAACCCCTGTCAATGTATCTCATGAACAGAATAATTGACATCTTATGGATGGAGCTATATATATGTATATATGTGTATATATATATGTGTGTGTGTGTGTGTGTATGTCAGACAACACAGTAGACCACCCAAACAGACACACAGGAAATGGCAGGGACACAATAGGGAAGTGAAGTTTCCTAGTCTGTATTTTGTCCTGAACTTCAATTAGCTTTTATGTTTCTAACACCATAATGCAGATTTGTTACCATGCAGGTAATTTTGATGTCAGGTGACTGAATGATATTGTGCGCCACCATGTAATAGCTGATGTCTTCTCTGTTTTTCAGAAATTCCAAGACATTGAAGAAAACCATATTCTCCACATGAAGGTGATCATTCAGTCATACTCGCAGTCTGTTGACGAAACACACGTCCAAATAGGAGAGGTGAGTGTGTACACGCATACATACATGCTCTGAAAAATTCCTGTGGGTGGAGTAGGTGTCTTGTTGACCTGAGGCTGTGCTCACTGGGTTCACTGTGTGTCATATCAATTAGTGTTGTCTTTGATCTCGCTAATCGTTTAACTGAGAACCAGGAAATGGTCCATTCAGTCTTTTCTGCCAAGCAATTAAAAACTGATCAAAACTCCCTCTCAGTCTATCTAAAACACCTCCAGAAGTCCAAACGCTTGCCAAATACTGTGTCTGATAGTTAGAAGTGCTGCACAGCCTTGTTTGTTTCTGTAACAGCGTGTTTAGGTTTGAGAAAATGGCATCAAGTTCGATCAAATCCAACTGTGAGGGCTTTCAAACATCATTCACAGACATATTAATCTGTATTTAGCATTAACCAGATATTTATTTATTCAGCAATCATACTTACCAGTGCCACACAGAATAACTCAAGGCTGATTACACTCTGCTGCTTTGCTCTCATTAATCTGAAGCTGCTCAGTGCTGATGCTGCTGCCGCCGCAGTTCTCTTATTGTCCATGGGGGGCGACAGAGCTCCACCATCAGTATCCCAGTCCAGCCTGCAGCTCGTGCGGCAAGTTGGAAAGAATGCGGAGCGACAGGCTACCGCAGGTTATTCAGCCCTACAGTTCCTGCTTCTGAGCGGGAGATGGGCAGTGCTGCTGCCTGTTGCTGAGCCAAATGACAACACTGCCCGAAGACCAAGTGGTCAGTCCTTTCAAACTAGAAAAACAGAAGCAGAAGTTATGATCTGGTGGTAAAATACTTGTCAAACCAGGTTGTGAGATACCTTGGGAATATTATTATAGCGTGAGTGTGAGGGAGGGAGGAGGGCGTAGGAGTCTGGGCGCCGACTCTGTGCTCAGTCATTGAGCCCACAGGCACCTCAGCAAAAACGCAGGCACAATCATACATTTGCATGCACTTGCATTTAAAACATAAAATGTTGTGAGTGCTTTTTTAGTTAGACATGCACATACTCACACTGTGCAACACACACTGAAAACATACAGCCCTGATGCTGTGCTCTCAACATTTGTGTTTGATTTCATTTTATCCTCTGTTTTCTTTGAGCAAGAATAACAACTTCTGAAATACGCTGACATATTCTGTGTACTGTAAAGCTGGCCATACAGGTTAAAGAAATGAGCAATAAGTGAAATCCCATGCAAACCTTGTCCAGTTAAATAAATAGTAAGTTTACGAATGTGCCGGCTGTACTAAATTACAGCAATAGTTTTGCCACACTAGTGAAAAAGGAAAATAAACAAAACCTTCTGTAGTTTCAGTGGTGGAAAAACAAACAAGTAGCCTTGTTGTTACTTAAAGGGGAACTCAACATATTTTCACATCAACGTCTAAGAACGGCTAAGTTGTGTCCCCAGAGGGAGATCTGATAAACTGCCTCAAGTGATGTCACCCACGGCAATGTTAGTCAAGACTGGAGAAGTTTGAAAATGAAAAAGGTTTGTGGGTGTGTGAGTCTGCCAGTGTCATATATGTACAATATTTCATGTAAGTTCAAATATGTAAGATTTTTAAAGAAAAAAAAATACTATTTCAGCAGACTGTTATTGCCTGCACATGAGAGAGAAAGACAGCAAAACTATTGCCCACAAACATAGACGGTCAGTAGCTGCTGTGCCTCCAGTTTCCCTGGTCTTTAATGAATGGAACTGGCAGCAGTCATTTATGGGAAGTTGGTGAGAGACAGTGTCCTGCGCACTGTGCATGTTCTCTAACTTCTAAAGTGCCTGTGGAAGAGGTCTGCACATGTGGTGGGATAGCATGAATCTGTGTGTGTGGGTGTGTGTGTGTTAGAACCTCCTGAGAACTCCATGTGTGAAGGTTTATCAGAGGAGACATGGCCGTTTACACGCCCGCCAGGTCAGCAGAGGAGGGACTGTTGTACAAGGGAATTTTTTGGGAGGTTGCAGGAGGGGTGCAACAACAACATTTTTACTTGCCTTATATGTAGTTTTCCCAAAAGAGTTCAGTGCTGGAGCTACTGTCAGTCCAAGGATGTTAAACTACCAGAGACAAGTGATGGCAGGGAAGTGCAATGCATGAAACTAAAGCGAAGCGTACCTGTAACCTAAGGTGCCACTAAAATCAAGAAGTAATCGTGTCAGCTTTGCAGACAAGGCTCAGCCAATAACAGCTCAGTGGGCATGAAGGATAAGATCCAAAGGATGACAGACAAAAAGTGAGCAGTGCAAAGAAAGGAAAATACCTTATATAGGTAGAGTAAGTTCAAACACAAGTAGAAAGAAGCACAGACTGCTGTTCCCAGTGCAGAGAGCTTTAAACCTATAGCAGTGCAGGTGTGTCTGTCAGTTTGCGTGCTGTGTTTGTTTTTGTAAGCGAGCATTTGTGTGTGTGTGTGTGTGTGTGTGTGTGTGAGAGAGAGAGAGACACACACAGAGAGAGAGTGGATCCCTTTAAGGCAGATGCATGTTTTGAGCATGTGGTTGAAAGTCTCCGTGGGATGAGTTTTGTGTGCGTGTGCACGCTTGTGTGTTTATGTGAGAGGCGAGCGCACGCTGATGACCTCTGTCGTGGCAGCAGCACCTGACAGATCGCGTGTGCTGCACTGAGCATACTTCCTCACCGCGGCAGCCCCCCCCCCCCTTCCCCTTCACCCACATCACCCTCACCCACCCCCAACATCCTCTCCTGCCAGGGCACAGAAGGCTAATGCACTCCACCTCGCCACGGGGGCCCGGGGGGCAGACACATATGTGTGTATATGCGTGTGTGTTTGTTTGATAGTGGAGCCACTCTGTGCTTACAGTATCACGCACATCTAAATGGTTTTGGTGAGATGGCAGCGAGCCGTTGTTCTTCATCCCCATGCCTATACATCGCTTTCACTTCCCCCTCAGTAAACACACAAACGCACACGCACATCCAAAACAAACAAGCAAACAAACACTATCCTTCCTCTGATACTGCCCAAAGGGCTTCAGCAGGCCACAGTGCCAACAACAATGATTCAGCTTGACATAAGAGAATGACAGCAAAGTACAGTATGTCTCCACACGCCAATCACAAAAAAAATGTTATAAATACCAACTGAAGGCAAAGCAGCGTGAGTTAGGTCAACACACTGCATTCGTCTCCTGTCCAGTGTATCATGAAGCGAATCGCACCGAACACGTGACACTAATGGTTTGTTTTTCTTCATTCTTTGACATGCTTGTATGGCATGACATAACTGTTGATTTTGAAGAAGGCCTGGGGACTTAAATGTCATGTGAATTAAAAACGAGAGGGATGCATATGGAGCCAGAGTGTGCAGCACTTTTTTCCCTATTCTCATGACACAACTGACAAAATCGGAAAGTCAACAGCAATCACTGAACAATAAGTTTAATTTTGGCTCACTGAACACTGACTTGTCTATCTGCTCTTACCCCAACTAAAGATGGACATTTTAAATATGTAGTTGCATCGGTTACAGTGTGAAAATATCCAGCAAACAAAGCAAATCTGTTTGTTTATACGGTAAAGTATATGCAGTGATTGTCCTCCAGCCCAAAGGAATTTACTCAGTGCAGCTTTACGTTGTGCATAAACACATTATATAATGCATTTTTTTGACACGATATAGTATGGGCATGTAGTAACTGAAACATTTTAGAGCAGTGTCATAACTTTTTTATTTTACAAGCAATGAATGAAGCCACTTTTTGAGGTAAATTAAATGAAAATATTTCACACATGTACTATGTGTTGTTCTATCTTTGCTGGTGAGTTTGAATGTGGCTGCACTGCTTGTGCTACAATATGTAGTCAATCTCTCGTGGTTAATCACCTCTGCCAAGTGCTGTCAGTCATTGCATTTTCCGCAGGATAAACTTTTTCTTTAAATTCTGGACAAATCTATGAACAATTAACTGTGTAAATTATTTACCTCAGCACTAAATGGATCAAAAATCTGGCATCACATTTGGATTTTAGATGACATTGTGCTGCAATTGAACGTCTTTCCCTATATGCTCTTTCAAATAAGTCTCTTAAATCCCAAGTTAAAATGAACCATTGGTAAATATGTTTTGTTTTTTGTTTTTTTTATTTTTGTTTTTGTAGGTGCACAAAGAATTTGTGAGGAACATCGAGAACACCTCAGTGGAGAGCTTAATACAGAAACTGGCTGAGAGCAAAGGAACGGGCAAGGAGAGACCAGGTGAGCCACCAGAGTCTTGTGTGTTTTATAATCGTCAATGATTTTCAGTGTGTGAATAAATTAGCGGGCCTTCTGCCTGTTCCTGCCTTGTGGGGTGGGTAGGGGCATATGGAGAGGGGCAATTAGAAGTTGGAGAGGGCCATCAGAGTCAATCATAGTAATCTGCAGTAAAGGTAGGCAGGCTTGGCATTCCAGTAAGCATGTGACACACGGGGGGCTTTTGCTGTGCTCACAGACTAAGTAGGCAGAACCAACCTTTTCAGGGGGTCAGAGCTCAACAATGACTCTTGTGTAAACTTTGCCATGCCACAATAATCAAGGGAATACTCCTCAGACTCCTTTGGCTCTACCCCCTCACCTCCCTCTATTGTACACACACACAAACACACACGCCAGGTCCTTCATCTTATATTGAGCAGTAGTCGTGGCTGTGATGCTTGTCGGCTATTTTACTTTTGCTGACTGATTAATCAATCAGTCAGTGGAAAAGTTGTTGTAAATATGCAATCATTTCATTCGTCCATGTACATGTACTACATTACGTCAGGTCAGAGGCACAAAGGGTTCACCTCTGCTGTGTTTGTGGATACACAAATGCTGACCCCTGTGTCCAGACGCTGCATCCAAGGAGTGGTGGCCTTCATTTGTTTGGACAGCAGAATTAATTGAGGCTAAAAAAACGGTCAGAAAATTCCTCTTGTATCAAGCTGTTCATTAGGGATCGCACAGCAGCCCCGGCCCTGTCAGAAAAATAACCTGTCTGTCCCCTGATTAAATAGCTGAACGGATGGCCGGTCCAGTGCCTTTAGAGAGAGAGAGAGGTTGAATAAACTTTCTATTGCGGAAACAATCCCAAAGTGACACGCTGCGAGGCAGGGGGGTTCGGGGTGTTCAACGATATCCAGCTGAGCTGTCAACTGGCGGTGGGCCAGACACGCAAACCCCCCCTCTGCCCCTCTCCCACTCCCAGTGCCATGTGAAGCATATGCAATTTAAAAAACCACTCTCCGCTCATGCGTGACTGCATGCTTCCCTCACAGAGAGTAGAGAGAAAAGAAACATCTTCCCTTGTATAAACAAAGTCGTCTGTCTGTTTGGGAGATGTTTAAACAGTTCCTAATGTCTGTCCAGATTTAGGTAATATTCACATGTCTGGTGTTTGGACTGTTTTTTTCCAGTTGGTGTGCATAAATATTGTCAGATGCAACAGCAGGATGCTGGAGTTCCTGCTCTGCCTGAGCCTGACGTAGATCCACAACATTTGTTAAACATCCCAGAGACTGAATAAAGAACGCAATTTTCCAGTAATTTCCCTCTTTCTGTGTACTTCTTTATTTCTTTTCTTTGCCAGTATGTACAACTGGTGCATTTAATGAAAGATCAGGTCAAATGAAATAATGATCATCATCTTCCTCTCCAGGAAAAGATACACCTTGCAATTTTAGATATTCTCACCTGTTTCATGTCAGTACAGCTACCTTAAGGGGTGGGGTGGTGATGACTGACATTACTGTCTCTCCCACTTCCTCCCATGAGAGAACCTTCATGAATGAGCATGCCAATTTTGTTTTGATTGGCATGAAACTGGCACTCACAGTCGTTCGTGCTGTCACTGTGCATCCGCTGGCGGTGAAGAGGCCTGATATTGCACAGTAGAGTAGATCGGTCATTGGTGTACTTTATCCACTTCACTTGGCGTGATGCATGCCTCTCGTGACTCACCGCTTCCCTGCGCTTCACTCGGCAATGCACACGCCGAACAATGCATCAATTCTGCTCGCGACTGGCGTCCTCTGGGGAGACCGCGTTGGACTGCTGCTACTGTATACATTTTGAGTTAAAATATCATTAGCTTTGTTGTTTTCAGGTCAAGGCATGTTAGTGTATCGCAAATCTTGCCAGAGGGTCCTGCCCCATCTCTCTCTCCCTCCTGCTTGTCTTGCAGGCTATTAAGCTTTCTAGTTATGTGTACTATATCTGTCTATCTGCTCTGATATCAGACACAGACTGCTTTTCCTCCAGGTCATGAATTATTAAGAAAAAAATGTTTAAAATACTTAAAATAGCATGTGAGCACTGATGTCTTGCTTTCCATTAAATAGCCAGTTTGAGTCACATAATCGCTGTTGGAGTGTAGGAATAAAATGCAGCGTAGCGGGTGTTTAAACTTAAACATATGGATTACATGGACTAACAGATAATAATATCACACAGACACCCACAGCCCAACCTCACACATTTCTCTGATTGACACGTACACTCATTGCATGTCTTGCCTCTGGTTTTCAGACAGCTTTTAGTATGTGTGTTTGCGCGAACACGTGTGTGTTTTTTGAAAAGACACCATAAGTGTTTCTGGAGGCGCACTTTAAAGCGTGACAATCCAAGTGCAGAGCCTCGGAGGTAAATGTATAATTGATGAGTATTAAATTAAGTGTAAACTTTGTTGTTTTTTGTTGCTTTCTCATCGTTTGAATGACGCATCCCAGTAACCAAAAGCAATGGGTTTTTTTTGTTTGTTTGTTTTTTTGTTCAAATAAATTCCACGGCTGATTTCACTCCAAGTCATGTTATGGTCGTTGGCCGGAAGAGATATGACAATTTGTTAGTGTGGTCTATTAATCGAGGTCGCCATGATTATCTTAGTGGCTTTGTGTGTTTGATTATGTTTGTTTGCTTTACATATGGTCTGTTGTTGTTGTTTTCTGGCATTCGTTTGCATGCCAGTGAGAAGGAGAGAAGGGCATCTTTTGAGCGTGAGAGCAGATTTGTCCATGTGGCTTTAAACACTTGGCTGCATGTAATCTTGGACTTGTTTGTCTTATTGTAATAGGGTTAGTGTGTTGTTGCGTGTCCCATGTGGGCAGGTTTAAGTTTCAGTTCCGTTAAATCTTCGTACCTGCTGTTTGCAGTGATTGCCAAGGCTCCTGCGTCGATTTTAAAACTGGTTTATGATTGTGGGAGGTTTTTTTTTTTACATGGGGAAGACTCTGTGCTGTGCTTTGTGTTCCCGCGAGGGAGTGTCACATCTCCGTTAGGGCCACCAGACACACAGTTGACTCCACTATTGACCCTGTCTGCCCTCTGGGACCAGCCCAGCCCTGTTTGTACACACACTCTGTATGGCACACCAGACTGCATGTTGTGTATTCGCCAAAGTGTGTTTGTGGTGTGTGTATGTGTGTGTGTGTGATTATTGCGTGATGTACATTCACAGCAGTCACAGCAGTGGGTCATTGACCCTTTGTGTGCCAAATGAACCTAAATGAATTTTTTTTTTCTCATTAGGACCCATTGAGTTTGAGGAGTGCAATGCAGCTATTGCTACTGAAGGTAAATCTTATTAAAAAGTTTAGGATGTACAAGAAAGATTTTAGCAAATACATGTGGAATGTCATTGAAGTAAAGCACTGAATGCTGAAAAAAGTTGAAACTATGCATTTGAAAAATGCTTTCATTTTGATTTAAGGTGCCAAACCTAGAAAGAGAAAAGCATTTGGCATCCCAGGCCGTAGGAAAGACAAGGACACGGACTCCACGTGAGTGAAGACTCGACATCTTCAATCCACCAACACAATCTATGCAACCTCCTTTTGTTTTTCTGGCTGTAAAGGTACAAAAAAAATCAAAGTATCTTATCACAATGTGACGATTTTGTCTTGCAGGGAGTCTACAGAAGTTGAAGCTGCTGTGAGTATAATTTTCGTTGTTTTTTTTGAAATTTCAAATTTTTTTTTCAAATTTTCAGCTTTGCATGTCCAAGAATCAGGAGGTGTAAAGATCCTCTTTTAGTTTTATTCTTCTGTGTGTCTTCCTGAGCATGTGATGTTCTCACTCTGTCTTCCTCTGCTCCCTCTTGTTTGTTTTGCAGATTTGCTCATTCATTCATTCATTCATTCATCTCTCTCTCTCTGTTTGTGCTTGTAGAACACTGCCAACGGTGCTCCCCCTGGATACTACGGAGCCATAGACATCCAGAATGCTGTGAGCACGCTAATACGCACACACACACACACACAGATACATACACACACACTTAACATGTAAACATGTAAATCAAAAAGTGTTTTTTTTCTAATGTCACATATCCTCTAAAATAGAATATACACGTGTGTGTTCAGATGTCTTTCAGCCAAATATTAGGAGGAAATTTCCTGTTACATTCACCAGTGCCTGCTGGGATTAAATGATTCTCAGTGGGTTTAAAGTTGTACTCATTTCCATACATAGTGTAATGGCAGATAATATACACACAGAGGACAGAGTGATTATTTCAGCCATTTTCTATCTACTGATTAACATAATCCACACTTAATGCACTGGTTAATTAATTAAAAAGACAGGATGGAATAAAAAAAAAAATCCTCCTCTAAATTTAAAGTTTTTACTTTGCTAAAAATGCAGTATAAGGAGGAACAGATTAAACAGATTAAGTTAAATAATTCATTATGAAGAATTAATTGTTAATTCATTCTTATGTTGAATTGTACATATTGACTAACTGAAAGCAGTTTGAATTACTTTCTTCCCTAAAATGTGATTCAAATGTCACTTTAAGTGTAGCTTCAAAACAAAATAAAAGTTTTCTAAGCATTTTTTACGTATGTCATATTGAATTGGCTTTATTGCTTTATTAGTGTTACTGAAGAAACAGGACATATTATTTTGTGAATTATAATGAAGTTTTTGTTCAAACAAAAAAACAAAAACACTGTTGACGTTCGATATTACTGATAAGGTTATGGTACTGTGAAAACCCTAAGACACACAGAGTTATTAACTGTGTGTCCATTGAATAGTTCAACTAATTTAGATTTTAAACTTCATCTCTTGTCTTTCTGTGTTTCGCAGAACGTTCCCCGAGTCGATGCAGAGGGCTTCTGTATCAGACCAGAAGTGAATGAAAATGATATCCTTGTCATTGGCCTTGATGCTGTTCTCAGGCTCTCCAGCTTATAAAACATCAAAGATTTATTACTATTTGTTTGTCAGTTCACGCCCGTCTGCAGTCTGAGGTCAGGGCTAAATAAAAGTGGATCGCAGACGATTTCTTTTTCCCTCTCTTTTTCTGTTCTGCGCCCGTTTTCGTTGTTGTCTCCTTAACTTTTTTTTGTTGTTTTTTTTGGGGGCTCACATGCCAAAGAGAATTCTTTCTATTCGTCCAGTGACTCGGAGGACGAAGATGAACCCAGGAAGTTCCACGTAGAAATCAAGCCCGTTCAGCCAAACAACGGCACGCACCAGAACCGAGCCACCATCGACGAGCTCAAAGCCTCCATTGGAAACATCATCCTGTCTCCCTCGACCTCAGTACGGCTTCATAACACCTTCAAAACGCAACAAATGCTAAAAATCCCATACACAAACCTGTTGCTGTGCTGCTCTGCTGCTGCAAAAGTCTGATCTGCATCTGCAACACTAGAGGGCAACAGGAGAATGTCTAACCTCTGTCAGGGCACACAGAAACACTATTTAACCGTATTATCCCTCTTGTAGATTCATCATTAGTCACTCTTTCTTAAACCTCATTTTATTTATATTGGAAAGGAATATATTGTGTCTGATTTATTTCACATGACAGATTGACTTCTGATTCAGTAAGGTGCCTGTTTGCGCACATTTCATGTTTTATTTTTACTTCAAATTCAGCTTCATGTCAAACAACTTTTTTTTTTTCCTCTTGAAGAAAAATATCAAGAACTCAGAAACAATAACTTCTGAGTTAAGTATTGATGTTGTTGGCTTTAGCTGCAGTCACACACACACACACACGCACGCACACTGCCCTCCTTGTAGGCACTTAAGGGAAAGCTTTGCGGCCGTGGCCAGGCTACACGCACACACAGAGAACCCAGTCTGATCCGTGACCTCAGTCATGGAGCCCTTCATTCAGCTCCTCGTCCCACACCATCACTCAATCTCTGAATCACTCCTCGCTGCTCTATGAAAATAGCCGCTGCCATTAAAATTTCAAACCACTACTGCTTGTGTGCAAACATGCACCGTGTGTGCTCTAAGCTGCTGTTGTTGCTAATGTTGCTGTGTAGCGGCTGAGAGGGCACGCTCAGTGTCGCGAAGGGGGTCTGGCGGGTTTCACCCACTGCACTCTCCAGGCTGCACGTTAAGCGAATGTCACGGCATCGTCTCCTCGGCTTTGGCTCCTTCCCTCCCTCCCTCCTTCAGCCTCTCCCTTCCTCTGCTCTCACCGCCGTTTCTCCTCACTGTTTGTGTTATACCTCATTCTCTTGTTTTTTTCCTAATTTCTTTGTTTGCTTTTACTCTTTCGGCTTTATTGGAGCCCACTTGTTCTAGACAGGACGCTGTTGTGGTTATTTATGAATATTTTGTGGGATTAGCTTTTCACGTTTTCTTTTTTCCAACTGTTTACACTTAATGGTAAAGATGAGTTTATAGGGGATGTTTTTTTCTACTTAATGTAACAACATCCAGGAGGAAAGATATTCTCCTTTAAACCTCTGACGTTGTTCATTTTGGTTTGGTTTTGGTTGTTGTTGAGACTCAAACCCACAATTACTTTCTCATCCTAAAAGTACAAAAAGAAAAAAACCCAGACCGCTGTTTGTGTGTGTTCACTCTGATTTGCATTTCAATACCAGAATAGTCCCTATATTGTATTTGCCTTCCTCTCTGTCGCACCATTTTGCTCTTTTAAATTTACAGGAAAGTTCTGGATTAAAGTTAAAACATACATCCAAGGTGACGACGAACGTTGCATCATCTGGTGTGAATTATTGAGAGACCCCCCCCACCCCACCCCACCCGCCCTGGTGCTCATTTTTCTGTCTTTTTCATTTCTCCTCCTGTTCGGTTCCCCCTCTGCGGTGTTCCCTTTATTGAAATAGCAATGGAAGTCGTGTGTGTGTGGCCAGCAAGAGCCGTAATTGAACCCATTTGCCGCTTAGCGCCTGTGGGACTAAACCTTGGCCTCACAGCTCTACGGTGGTTAAATGCTTTTGCTATGTTCCTTAAACCCATTTTGTTTCTTTTTCTCCTCCCTCCCTCCCTTGACAACCCTCCCAACGATCTCTCCTCGTGCAAATAAATTCTTTATTGAAATTGATGCTCTGAGTTTCCATTGGGCTGGTGACCCTTGAGAGTGTATCTTGCATATCTTGTGTTACGCAGCATGACACGGCAGATTTATATGCTGGGAAAAAAGGGACTCGGTAAAGGAAGTTGGTGAAGTGTCGGGGGCACGCTCTCTGTTGTCCCTGACTGAACGGTGTACCGGCTTCCTTGCACGGTTGTTGCGCTGCTGAATTTTTCACCCAAGGTTTAACGTCTGGTATGTGTGAGTGGAGAGTAGTCCTGTGATTTACTGTCTTTAAGTCAGAAGTGGAAAATTCCCTTGGCCACTGGGAATAATTAATAATATAGTTTTCATCCCACCTATTTTCATTGTGGTTTATATGTTTGAAATCTTAAATATTGTAAGATTAAGGCTATCAAAGGCTTAAGGTTTTAAACTATTTGGCATGCAGAAAGGAATTTGGAAGTCGAAGCCGAGAAAAGCAAGATGAGCCTTTGTTTTATTTTTTAAAAAGCAAATCAGTTTTGTCTTATTTGGCCTGTTTGCACATTTCTGCTTGGCAAATTTGCATAGTTTGTGATTTTTTTTGATTATTATTATTTTATTTTTTTTTTTTTTAAGTGAATTTGTGGTGGGTCTGAGTCTGATTGATGCCTCTTTGATTAATTATTGTCCATTTTTGTTTTCAGGGACAAATGCGGAGGAACCAGTCCAGTGAGTATTTTCTCTGTCTGACCTCTCTGTGTCTGTGTGTAGCTGGAGGACTGTGAACAGGGGGGTCGACTGTACAACTTCTCAACTACATTTTTCTTGGCACAAACTGTTTTTAAAGGGGGTGTCTATAAAAGGAAAATCCACATAGCTAGCCAAAACCAACACATCACGAGAAAGAGTAAATAACTGTTCGTTTCTGTAAAAGTGAGCTTGAGGGATATTTTCCTCCTGTGGTACAAGTAAGATTAATTGCTTAATTAGCTGTTTATATTTTGACATGTCAGACATTATCTTTTCCATTCAGCAAACTGGCACAGTTTGCAGAAGAGAAGTTTTGTGTGTTTGAGAAATGCTTTAAGAATAGTTTTACCAGGAGATCGTGTATCGTGCTCCACGGATTTGAAAAAGCACTGAGTGTTAAAGTTGAGGTTTTTCTTCTTCTTCAAAGTTTCTCCTGATTTGCACTTAATTGAATGGTGATAATACTCACATTCTGCAGTTGAAACGTTGATGGAGTTGAGCTCAATTTACACGAGTTATTGCACTGATAGATGTATACTCTACGTATGCTTAGGGATCACAGGAGTACCTACATTAAGCTCTAAGGCTAAGAGTGCTGGTGAGTACATTTTCACTGCAGTAGTTAGCCTACAACCCTGCTGCCCCCCCTTCCCCCTCTTCCTCCTCCTCCTCCTCCTCCTCTCAATACATCCACAGCCCTCATCTCTGTCCCCTCATTGGAGCCTTTCACACAGCCAGCTGACACAAGCTAACACCACTGACTCTGTGTTCTCTCACTGCAAACTTTCAGTTCATTTTGAAGAATTTAGTTTTGTATTCGGGTCTCCGCAGTTGTATCCTCTTACTGCTGGTGCCGCCTCAGGTTGCTTATATGGATCCTTGCAACGTATTGTAACACTTTGAAAAGGGGCACAGAATAACAAAGCAACGTCTGATTTTATTTCTTTTTTTTTTCTTTTCATTTTTCAAATTCACTGCGTCCCCCTGTTGTAAAGTGTTACTATCACAATGAAAGCACATTTGAACTTATCTGTTTTGAAGATTTGGATAAGATACTTAAGTTTTCTCTGCTTAAGGAAGAAATAAGAACATTTTTGTATCTAACCTGAATCTTTCTGCAAATATATTTCTATGACTTTTCATGGCGGAGGGTGGTTCTCACTTGCTGGGTCAAAACCTCAGTTTATGTTTCTGGTTTAAGGTGTGATGAAGTTTAAACGTGGTTTTTGGCAAATCTCTTTGAATACGAGCTGTTGGAAACCTCTTGTGTTGGGTTTTTATTTTATTCTGTAGTTGCTCTGAAAATCTATCTGCTGTCATCACTCCGAGCTGGTCTGTGGTTTCTAATTTTCTGTTTGTTTTTCTGTCACTGCAGGTGACGAGCTGGCAAAAACCAAAGTGCCAACACCCTACGAGTATGTATGAAAGTGCTCATGACTGCCACTGCATTCACCCACTTTTACAGTGTCTGTACTTTTGTAATTGTTTGTTTTGTATGCGCTGGTACTTATTTTTGCTTTGAAGGAAACTGAGACATTATTTCGATGGTATGTAATAAAGTTTAACTTGACTCTCCCTCACTGTGTCTTGTGGCAGACTGGCCAACAGTGACCTTCTGTCTCTGGATCCCTTCAGCCCAACTGTCACAACAGGCTCCTCTTACTCTGTGCCCTCATCGACAGGTAACCCCTAAAGCCCGATTTTGTCTAGTTTCTTGTGTACATCTATTTCTGTTTATCTATTTCTCTTCAAGTCCTGGTTGATTTGGCGACATGCATGTTTACTGGTGGTAACAGCAAATGTGGTTTTAAACAGCAGCAAACACTACTGAGCAGGTACTCTGTCGGACATATGAAGAAGAAGGACTGGTGTTTCTGGTTACAGTCCAGCTAGTCAAACAACGCTGCTGCTCCTTCCTGTGCCTTCACTTTCTTGTAAAAATTTCAAAATGATCCGCAAAAGAAAAAGCAAAACAAAAAACCCAAATTACAGCTGTCTAGTTTTGTAGATACGTTTTATGCTGAGCGATGCTTCATTGTTTTGCTAGTGGAACACTTTTAATGTGAAGCAGCAGCAGCGGGAAATGTTGGGTTTGCATTAAGAGAGCAATGTAAAGAGAGCCAACGGTTAGGTTAAAGTAAAGTTAAAAATTGCTGTATAGAAAAGGTAATTACAGAATAGACATAAATTGGCAATTGCAGGAAAAATGCTGTTCATAGACACTTTCAAAAATTGAGTTAGGGTTCATAAAAATCCAAAGATTGTGACCACGCTACCAGAATTCTGGGTTTTATTTTACTTTTACTTGGTTTTTGAGCCAGTGATCCAGTCAGTTTGCTCTCACCATCTCTCCATGCTCTATGTAGTCTCTCCCCTTCCCTCTCTTTCTTTTTTCTGAGCTACTCAGTTGGAAATCTTTCCTCTCAGGGCAGTCCCAGATGGAGGAGCTGACCCCTAAGTTCAGCAGAATATTTGACTTTGGGGGATTAAAATAGCAGGCTGTATCTATCCCGGTTTGCCTTTTCAGTCATTTTCTTGTTTTTTAATGCACTGTCTAGTGTCTGTCTGAAGTGTTAATTCTACATTATGTATGTGAGTTGATTACTTTTTGCTTCACATAAATCTGCTTGAAGTCTCCTCAGTTCTCTAAGAGACATTTGGGTGTTTCTGAAAGCACGCAGCATTGATAGTGTGATTCTCATGGCTTTACGTGCATGACATCAGTGTTTAAACAGAGTGACACTGGCGCTGACCCATTGCCTAGGTTAAGCGTAATCCACAGTTAATTGGCACCTAGTTGAGGTCAGAGGGTTGGCTATAAGGACCATTGGCACGTATGTTGTCAAACAGTGTCTTGTTACTGTCAAAGGTCTCGGCTTAAAAGTCAAACGAGCATCGCAGAGTGCCCTGATTAAGATACGGTGATGGGAATTAAGGCCCTGCTTGCAGCCTGTTAATTCTCACTGTGTACAGTGGAGCAGTATTAGCAGCTCCAAATGCACACATGACACATTAAACAAGTCTAGTCTGCGAGGTATTTGAAAGATTAAACTCTCACTGAATGAGATAGAGATTGTAAAAACATGCTGATTTATTTCATTTATTTTATATCATATATTGTATTTATTTTGGGTTCTTTTCTCTTTTTTTGTACATTTTCGTCTGTTTTGCATATTGTTTCTTTTACTTTGATTTTTGTTTTATTCCAGTGCCACTGTCTGTGTTTACTTGATGTTTAATGGATTTGATTTATTTATTTGAACTTCTCTTGTTAGACCTTGCCTCTATCTTCCTTTCAATCCCTCCATCTCCATCTTTTCTGATGAATGACTCAGACATCTTTCTGCCAGACACATCAGGTAAAATGTGTGTACTCCATTTATGAAAGGAAGACTTGTTTGAAAAACTTAAAGCATTCATCAACTGCTGTTTTCTTTATGGTATTTATGTTTGTTTTATGGTTTCTCTTTATGTAAACCTCTAAAACCAGGGTCAGGACACATTGTAGTTTCAAATATGCATGGTATTTCTGTAAGGATATTGTTAACACAGAGTTTCCATTGTGTTTTAAGCCTATTGTGTACTGTATGTGTATTGTACACACACATACAGTACTTCGTGAGTCCCTTTTCATGCTACAGCAAGAAAATGTGTGGTAATTGCAGAAAATGAAGTAACAGTGACTAATTTAAGATTTAATAACTTGTACATAGGTTTAACTCTGCCAGAGTTTCACCAATGATAATATTTCAAAGCTTAGATAAAACAAAACTACTGCTGCTTCCATATTAACCCTCATACTGTGTGTGAAACAATTAAAGGGGCTAAACACCTGGAGCAGACTTAATCACTACTCTAACTCCACCACAGTCACAAACAGTATGTCAGAGGTGTTTCAGAATGGGCTGAATACCAGTGAGCAGATTTTGTCAGCCATAAAAGATAATCAGCAATTCAATGTATGTCTTTAATGAGACAACAGTGAGAAATCCAAACGGAAGAAATCATCAATCAGAGTTCAGACCGAAGAATTATTTGATTTGTCCAAGGGGATCAGATGGGGAAATCATGTCAGCACAAACAATAAGGAACACCAATGACAAATTAAAACAAACACTGTATATTATGCATATAGTATATGTTCATACATGTACAAATTGGCACCCAGTGATCTAAGAAACATCATCGCTAAAGGGAAGTTTGACCCACCTGGTTTCAAACTGATAGCTCAGCAGTTCAGAAACCATATTTCAAGTTTTACAGGAACAACAGGAACATACAGTGCTGCTGTATGATTGCATTCGCCAGCTTCTCTCTTTGGCATCAGATATATTTGTATATATAGTAGCAATAAAGCATGTAAAGTGTGTCTGCTATTCTAACGTTGATTTTACTCTTTATTACACATACAGTATGTACCAAAAAAGTCTAAATGTTCATAGTGACAGTGATAAGTCGTTGCTAACTGTTGAAGGGTTGTTTTTGATCGGTTTACCTTCAATACTTTGTCGTGTTTATCGTCTCTGTCGGCTACATCACCCCCTTCAGCTGAGATGGTGCCACAACGGGAACGCTCTCCTCCCCTGGCAGAGAGCCAGCAATCCAAAGATGTCTCCTCTTTCTCCTCGTCCACATCCTCTCCTTGGGAATCACCAGAAAACCTTTTCCAAGCACCCAAGCCCCTACCAGCGAGGGCCCAGAGCGCCCCCATCACCCTGCCAACTGAGCCGGTCGACCTCATCAAAAGCCCGCCAGCAGCTAGCCCTCCAAAGAGCGTTGACGCCTTCTCCTCTGTGTCCTGGTCCCAGAGCCAGTGGATCTCTTTCAATGATAATTTCTCCGCACCTCGCCGTCAGGGCTCAGGGTCGTCCGCGAAGGAGCCCCAAAGGCCTCAGTCCGGCTCCGGCAGGTCAAGTCGTTTCCTCTCTGATGACTCTGCTGATGCCTACTGCAAAGCGGCGGGCAGCAGAGAGGATGGCAACGCCTGCTTCTCTGATGTCTTCTCTGGGATTACAGATAGGGCGATGGCAGCAGCTCCATCAAGCAAAATATTTAATGGTAACATTATTAATGATGCTGCAGATGTGTCTTATGCCTGAGGTTTGAAGTTTTAGTTTTAGATTTTGTTTTGTTTTAGCTGGATGTTGTGCATTTGTTTCATATTTGAAGCAGTTGAAACAGTTGCATATTTTTTTGTATTTGTTTTCCATTGTTTTGTTTTACAAATGCTTATCTAACTTACTGCCTGGTTTGCGACATGTTTGTCTTTGTGTTTCTTTTTGTGAAATTAGCTTTGTGTTTTATGATTTTCCTGTTTGCAAACATGTTTTGATATTATGGTCTCTATACTACAAGGCTTGGTGCATGATGTTTTGCATCTACTTGAATGAAGCACAGTTGCAGCATGCGTCCACATCTTTGTTTGTTGTTGATTTCCAAGCTATTTAGCTGCCATTAAACTAATAAAACTTATTTCTCTGCGTAGTGCCAGTACCAAATCGACCAACAACCCCTTTGGCAGCTGGAGCCTTGGTGCCTCCACCACGACCCTCCTCCAGGCCCAAACTCCCCACTGGAAAACTCACAGGAATCAATGAGATTGTGAGTAATTATCCCATTATGATCAACCAAACTCTGATTTCCATTTAATTACATTCCTACACTGTGATATCATCCTATTCGCTCAGGTACGACCGTTCAGCCCACCCAAGCCATCTAACGCCAGCCCTCCTCCTACTGCACCACTCGCCCGGGCAGAGAGCTCCTCCTCTTTGTCCTCGAATGCCTCGCTCAGCGCCGGCAACACCCCAACTGTTGGTAAGCTTCCTCAGCCTCCTCCGTGTATAAAGAATCTCCTCTTCATGACTGTTTATTCCCTTTCTTCAGCTCTTTACCCACCTGCCACATGCCCTTTATCTCTGCAACACAACACGCTGTTTTTCTCTCACCGCTCTCTCCTTCCTTCCTTCCTTCCTTCCTTGACTCCTTTCCTCACAGGAGCCGAGCACACCTTTGCTCCCTCCCTCTCCTCCCCAGAGCCAGAGCTTCTCTCCCTCTCTCCTTTCTTTCTACTAAGCCAAAGTGAGTGTGCCTTTCCAAACTCTTGTTTTCCTAAGAGACACTCTTTTGTGTGGTGCTTACAGCCAATCATTTGTATTCTCATCAACACTGCATACATTTCACTGATGCTAAGAATGTCATCATTATGTTAGCGTTTTCTTCATCTTTGTACAGTCATAGTGTTGTTGGCTTGGGGTTCACCTACCACCATCACACATTTAGTAACTGGCTTGTAACCGTTTTCACCATCTCCTCTCCTCACTTGTGCTCTCTGGGTTTGTTTATCTCCTCTTTTCTTCTTTGCACCTTTTAATTTGGTGTAAAGAGGATGATGTTTTCATAGCGAAGCTGCCTACCTTTGAGAAGCGTTGTGAAACACCAGCAGGTATGGTTGAAGTTCAAACAAGAAAACTCTTCTCTATATAACTAAAACTAACAGCAGTCTGCTGAATGGGCTGGATGGACAACTGGTTCTCTTGCTTTGCCGTGATTGCATTTCTTTGTCTTCTGTCATCTGCATCATGTTCGCCCTTTCTCATACTCATCTTACAGTCAACAGCATCACCTTCTAACATTGTGAAGGTTTGGTTGTTAAAATAATGAAGTAATGAATGATTTCACAGGTTTATGTTTTGTTGCCTTAAGTTTTAACATGCTGTCTCTGGTCATGTTGCCTGCTTAATGGTTCCTAGTTTGAACTAAACCAGCTATAGCCCAGTTTACTCTAAACATACCTTATTCCTGTTTATCTGAAAAATGACAGAATGTGTTGATTTGCAGTGTATGAATGACTGACTTCACAAAATGCAATAATACAAAATTATATAGTGCATCTTTGCATGATCAAACCTTTCTGATTCTGATGTGAGCATCGGACCCAGCAGTTAAAGAAGTCTGATCTGTAGCTGAGTCAACAGACCTCAATCTCTGTGCTTTTCTCACTCTCAGGGACGTCTCGCGGTCCCAGCCCTGTGACCCTGGCATCCCAAGATGCCTTGCCCATTGCTGTGGCCTTCACGGAGTCGGTTAATGCTTACTTCAAAGGAGCTGATCCCGCTAAGTGAGTCTCACATGACCTCTTGCTGCTCGACGGCGCTGGCATGGACCTGCACGCATATGCATATTTGTCCATATTTGAACTTTAACTGCAACATGTATGAGTTATGCAGTACACGGTGTAGTACTGGTCCCTAGCCCGACGTGCACTACACTCAGCAGACCTTAGATCCTGCATTTGGCAGAGTGTATCTCCGTTTCGCTCTGCCTGTGTGGAATGTTTTGCATTAGTCTGACACCATTCTTTCAGAGTGGATAACCTACACGGAGCAGATTATAGTCTGGGGCAGAGAAAACATACAGCATTTTATTGGTTAACTGCTGCTAAATTGCTGCTGTGCAAAAGGCTTATTTTTGCAGGGATTAGCAAATGGAACATTTCATAAGTAATGCAGGTTGAGACCCACTGCGGGCCGTTACCCCCACAGTATAGGCCGACCGCAGCTGAAGGAAGACTCTTTTCGCCCCAGAATTTGTACAGAAACTAGATCTATATTAGGATGTAGAAGCATACAGATGTATATTTAGAGAAAGTGAAGATGTCTTACCTGGAACCTACAGCCAGTGTCTTCAGTATCTAAAAAAGGCCTTGCAGATCTTGCAGAGAACACGGCTTAGTGAGCTAACTACTACCCATAGTTTGATGATGAGAAAATCAACAGTAATTCTGATAATCCAAACTAATTGTTTGTCACACAAAAATACCAAATATTCTCTGGTTCTTGTTGTTAAATGTAAGGATTTTTTATGTGTCTCAATAATCTCTCATTGCTTATTAAGTAAAACCAAATACCTTTGGGTTTTGGACTGTTGGTCTGACAAAACAAGTGATTTGAAAGCTTTGGAAAATTGTGACAGGCAGCTTTCACAGTCCTCGGATATTTCACATACTGTTGAGAAACAATTGTGAGTCAGTTAGAAAAAATGACCAACAAATGCTCAGATGTGCGTCATATTCACATGGCTGCTTTCCACAGGTGCATTGTGAAAATCACAGGAGAGATGACCTTGTCGTTCCCCATGGGCATCATCAAGGTGTTCACCAGCAACCCCTCCCCGTCCGTCCTCACCTTCAAACTGAAGAACACCAGCAGGCTGGAGCAGATCCTACCCAATCAGCAGCTTCTGTTCAGGTGGGGTGTCTTCACAAAACAGCTACAGTCCAAACAGGCAGGTTTGGACTGCATTTGAAGAACTTGAGCTGATAACTTGTCAGAGTTGTGGTTAAGTGAAAGAGGAATTTTGACTCAATGGTATGAGTGAGGACTGAGGAAATGTAGTCTGCGTCAGTGAGAGGAAATTCAATTAGTAATCTGACATAAACCTATCATTAAGCTGTCAGGGAAGTATTTTCCACCAGACTTTAACAGCCAGGTTCTCAACAGTCCATGTCTCTTCTGAAATACTTAACGTCCTGAAATCGCAAAGAGCAGCAAACTTCACATAACAGCTGCTTCACGTAACATACGTTATTTTATCTTTCAGCTCAGTCACACTCACATGTGTTTAATGTATATTTGACCTCACCTGCAGTGCAAGTTTCAATGTGCCACAAAATTTGTTGATTCTGTTTTAAAAGAGTAAGGTTTTTTGTTGTTTTTTTTCAAACAAATTTGACATGACCAGTTTATATCCCTTCCTAAAAGGTAAAATAACATCTTCTTCTGTTTTTACGTGCCTTGCTGTGGTTGCTCTCAGTTACCCATGAGAACCACATGGCTAGGCTAATTGAATCAAATGGAATTGTGATTTAGTAGCTGGTTGGATCTAACAGGGTAATTTTTTCCAAGCTTTTGTAGTTTAACACACAAAGCCTAGCAGAGCAATGAAAAACTGAACCTCTGATTACTCCTTGTGTGTGTGTGCATGTGTCTGTCTGTCTGTTTTATATCTAGTGATCCTTCCCAAAGTGACTCTAATTCAAAGGACTTCTGGTTCAACATGCAAGTGCTGACGTCCTACCTCAGAAAAGCCTCAGATCAGAATCCTTCAGCTTCCTACTATAACGTGGACATCCTAAAATACCAGGTCAGTCAGCCAACGTCCAGCAGAGAACCTAATCCAGATAAAATAACTGCTGTTAAAAAGAATGTGTTCTAAAAACATATTTGGCTGAGTGCATCACCCTCCAAACGACTCTGAGAAACATGCAAAAAAGAACGCTGGGGAATGAGCGGGATGGAATTGTATTATTTTGTAATATGAAATATGCTGCTTAGAGAAATAATATTCCAGTGTTTTCATAGTGCTGTATGTCAGAAGTCTATTCAAGCTCTAAGCAGCTTCAGTAATAATAAAAAAGAAATACTTTCCTAAATAATTTGAACCACTAATTGATATACATACCTTGAAGTCTGTTTGGCATCCTCTGATTGGCAGGTTGTTCCCACTTCAGAGCCTATAAACATTGTATGTATGGAGCCGTTTACTTAGGAACTTTTTTCCGTTGTGCAAAACCTTTTTTTGAAATTGCAGTTGTAGTAATCTTAAAATGTTTAATATAAGATATCGGAACCTGCCCAATTATATTTATTTCTGGATGATTTTTATATGTAGATTCATCCAAAGTGGTATATTTCTTATTTTATTTATCAGCCAGCTAACTGCAGCACTTGAGTCTGTAAGGGTTAAATATTTTGTTGCTCAGCTGGTTCAGCCACACTGTCATTGAGCATCAAACCTCGGCCCTCCAGTTTGCAAACAACCTCTCAAACCACTAAAGACCGTCCTGCCACCCCATAATCAGGACCCACTTTTTCTGGAGTTTTCTTGACAAATAAAGTTTTAGTTTACATGTGGGGAGCATCAAAAAAGTTCTATGAAAATAATGAAATAGAAGCTCACTGAGGTGTAAAACAAACAGTCCATGAATTGGCTAAGTGAAATCAACAGACAACTTTTTGTTGATGGAAGAAACATCATTTCATGTTTTGGTGTATGCCTTTAAGCTTTCCAGGAATCTTTTGAGGAAAATTCATTTTCTTTTTAAATTGCATTTGCACTTTCAGCAGACCAACTAAACATGTATATACAGAGCCTCTAAGTTGAGAGTCAAACTGCAATGTCCTTCAAACCTCATCTCATGGGGATATTTGGAACTTCACCCTAATTGCTTAAACTCAAAGCAGCTGAGGTCAGGCAATTACACTATACTGCTGTGTCCAGGTGCTGTCTGATGGGATCCATTCCACTCCTCTCAACTTGACTGTATACTGGAAGTGCACACCAAGTACGTCAGACCTGCGGGTAGATTATCGATACAACCCGGACTCCATGGCCACCCCTGGTCCGCTCACCAACGTGCAGATCTTAGTGCCTGTTGACGGAGGAGTCACCAGCATGCAGTCTCTGCCCACCTCCATCTGGTAACATGTGGTGCTTGTTATATCAGCCCGAGAATAACGAGTGTGACATGCTGGAGATGTTTCTGTGACAGAAGCAGCTTGAAGTGTGATGTCTTTGTCTTGTTTTAGGAATTCAGAGCAGAATAAATGTCTGTGGAAGCTGAGTGACATCTCAGAAAAGTCTGAAAATGAAGGTAAGTGATCTTCCTTCCCTCTTCCTTCCCATCTTCCTTTAATCCTACTTGTGGAGAATGTGTATGACGAGGAGGAGAGCTGGATCAGTTACCAGCAGGTGAGTGTATTTGTTTGTGTTCGACCTCAGGTGCTGGGTCCCTGAGGGCCAAGTTTGAGCTGTCAAACGGCCCATCGAACCCCTCCACTCTGGCAGTGCAGTTTATGCACGAGGGGAGCACCCTGTCAGGAGTGGACATGGAGCTGCAGGGGACTGGATACAGGCTTTCTCTCAACAAGAAGAGATTTGCCACAGGTATGTCGTACGTTTGATCCAAACCTGATGCTGGTGTGTTTAAGGCGTGGACGATTCAAACTGCACATCTTTGGTTCTTTTCTTCAGGACGTTATATGGCAGATTGCTGAGGTGACCCACCACTCTGGTTCTCAAGAAAGAAAAATCTCGCTTGACACAAAAAGTTGGCAACTTTGCAAGGCTTTTCTGAACCTCGGGGTCCATCTGAGCACAGTCAGACTTTCGCCTGGGAAGCGAGAATCTCACTACACTAAAACAGCACTGAGTATTGAACACTGTTTAAAAAAAAAACAATAAAAGAAAAAGATTACGAGATTTCAGGATATGTGTAGATATGAAGTTTAATAATGCCTTCTGATCAATTCACTTTTGTATAGTCAGAAACAATGTATGGATTAGATATAAATCTATATTGTATTTAAAGTCATAAAAAAAGAAAAAAAGTGCACTAACAATCTTTCAGATGCTCTTTTTCCTCTTATATTCATTTTTCAAGAGCCTCTATGGAATATAAAACAAAATCATTTTTTGCGTGGAAGAGAATTTCTCTCCCTGCGAACTGTAAATATTAACAGTGAATATTCTGCTCGATCAGCTCTGACTCAACTCTTAAATCGTGTTTATTTACTGGCTTTTCCCTTTTTCCTTCTCCTCAGCGTTTGTCGTTTTTGATCATGTGCAATGAAGCAGTGAAGGTAGAATCTTTCTTAAACAGTACTCACACACTCGTGGCACAAGCTTGACCTTTAGAAGAACACTGAAGTGCTTTCAGACTAATGCAAAAAAATAAAAAAAATAAATAAAAAATCTGACCTCAGTGCCGCCTCTTCGATAGGCAACATATGTGCGTCCATGTTTTAACCAAATTTGGGTCTCCAGATTTAAGCTACTTTTTTCTGTGGTTAACAGCACAGAGTTTTTTTTCAAACAGTCACCCCTAATGGGGTTTGTGATCAGTTTTTTGTTTTTTTTTGGTTTTTTTTAAATTTTTCAGCCCGTAATTTTTATTCTTCATTAAAAAAAACTCTCAGAAATCTTGGCTATAAAACTTTGTGTCAAATGTTAGATGTTTTAAAAAGTCAAAACTTACACTTCTTGTGTCCTGTCAGTGGAGAAATGTGCCTGAATCTTAACTTTAATCTGTTTTTATATGCTACAGCACAGTTAATGAGAATAGCACCAACAATGTGCCAGTGATTTTTTTTTTTTTTTACTCCTTTATTTGGATGTTGAAGGGAAAATGTTTTTACAAGCCAACTGTCTTCCAGCAGTGATTGCCTTCTGTGATTGAATGTGATCACTCTCTTTTTTATCTCATCTTTTTTCTATCAAGTCTTCATCAGTTGACCTTTACCTTTCTCGTGTGCTCGCTGTGCAGTAGACGATGTAAGTGAGGAGTAGCACAACAAGGCCAAATTAATGATGGAAATGCCTTAGCACAACTACTTGCCACTAAGTAATCCAGTGGTGTTGACTTTGGTTAGATATTGTGACACAATACTGCCGCTGCCCTGTGATAGATTACTGAACTGCCCCCCTGCCTCTCGCCCAGTGCATGCTGGGAATAAACTTCCACCTCTTGCAACTACAAAGAGCACAAGTGGGATTGGTGGATGGGAAATTGCCAGGTTTGGTGCTTGGGGCTTCATTCTTTTTAGTCTTTTACTAATGAAGGCTGCTACTGCCGAGGCTGTTGTACTTCTTGATGGAGTATTTTTATGTTGTGTAGGACGTTTTTCATTGACCTCAGCCACGTGATGGTCCTTAAATTGTGTGCCTGGAGATGCGATTAGTTGCCCGGAGGATGATGGTGTTGAAAACTGATGAACCCTTTTAGAGCAGGAGTTTCATACACTGTGCATCACATGGTCAAAGAACCTCTCAGATAGGATTCTAGGAAATAATTTTTCACATCAGGCTTATTTTTTACTGTCCGCTGTGCTATAAAACATGGCTCATCAGTTTTTAACTGACTGGTTTGCAGGTGATTTAAACTCATATCCATACTTGATTCTTCTGATGTCTCTCTTGGAAACTGACTGTTTATTCATCATATCTGACCAGGGTGATTATATGTCATAACCAGTTTTTAATGCTTTGTATGATTCATACGGACTCAAGCCTTTGATAATAATAATAATGTAGAAGCAGACTTTAATTCCAAACGGATGATGGTGGAGATGTTCATTTTAGTCTGCTGAATTTAAATTTTGTATCTCACTTTGAACTTTAATCAGCCAAATGTTTGAAGGTAGTACACATAAACGAGTTTATATAAATTTCTAAAATTATAGCTCCAAACAGTTGTACAGTGTTTCCTCCTGTTTGGTTATATGAGTGGTTTTGGTCAGATCAGCGAAGTGCATTAAACAAAGAAAAAGGAAAAAAAAGTAGACACATTCTCTAATTGTATTCCGTATTAGCAAGCTGGTTCTTGCTGCCCCTACAAAACTTTCAAAATAAATCACAAGGCTTCCTTTTTCGGTCACTTTCACATTCTTTCTTTCTCTACATGTTGTATTAAACAGAGTTTAAAGAGAGCAAAATTGTGTAAATGATTCTCATAAATTGTACATTTTTATGAATATCTCAGCCACTTTTTGTCTCTACTTTATGATTTCTCATTGTGCTTGTATTAAATGTGTAATATATGAATATATACAAATATATTAAAATCACTAAGTGTGTCTTGTGTAATTTTTTTTAGCCTCATGTGGTAAATGTTAGGCTACACATCATCATGTTAGCAGTTTGCTCAAAGCAGCGGAGTTTGCGTGGCTTTAGAGTGTTGGTAGCAATTATGCATACTGCTGGAGCATGTTCCAAGTAATATAGTTAAAGATTGTTGATCATGGACAGATAATCAATTATCCTCAAACATTACACACAATAAATCCAAATCAGTAAGTCATGATGACGTGTTGAGGGGTCAGTTCTATCAAAAACACAATAACACTTATCGTGTTTTTCCTATCGTGTTTCTCTAATCCAGAGAACTTCAATATTCAAAATAGCCTGAATTGAAAGACACAACACTCTGTGATAAAGGGGGAAAATGCATGTTGTGTTAAATTGGCTCTTTAAATCTCCTCAAAATGTACATACTTGTGAAGTGTTGTAAGTTAACAATTCAGAAGCTGCAACAGTAAATCTCTTGTCAGTCTTTTATGACCATAATCCATGTCAAAATGTTTGTATTAAGGCCTCTATCGACATGCAGATACAGCATGAAAACAAAGCTTTGAAGACACCAGCACTCATGTTACTAATGTAATGTTTGGACTGCGTGAACCTCGTGCGGTGCCTCGCTGAGGAGGATGTACGCATGACTGTGCGTATACGCACAGCACTACATCAACACCTTGTGCATATTTGCACACTCGGTCATGCCTTATGTCCCTCTGGCTGAAGACCTCCTCCTTGCTGTTTGAAATACAAAGTCTGAGCAGCCTTTTCACAGCCACATGTGTGAGCCATCAGTGTTGACTTTACTTTTCCCTGTCCGCCTCACTCAGACAGAGAGGAAGAGATCTTAAGGTCTCTCTGAATGATGTTATTCTCTGAAAGGCCAAAGTGAGATATGTGAGCTGAAGTCATATCCAAAAGCTGTCGGTCCATTTGTAGACTCTTGTGTGTGGCCAGACGTTTTATACAGCTTGGGAGAATCAGTGAATTTGGATTGTGTGGGTTGTACAGGTAGCAGGCTATTAAATAAAAAAGGGGTTGGAAAAGCTTAAAGGAATACTTTTACATTATGAAAACTATATGTCCTTATTTGCTTTCTTGCCAAGAGTTTAGAAAATAACTAAGCAGGAGATTGATACCACTCTCGCATGTGTATGCTAAACATAAAGCTACTGTTGGTTAGCTTAGCTTAGCATAAAGACTGAAAACAGGGCAGCAAACGGCAGCCTGGCTCAGCTCAAGGGTAATAAAATCCACCTACCAACACATCTTAAGTTCATTTGCACATTTTATCCCGTCTAGAAAACTGAAGTGTAAAAGTGTGTGATGTGATGTGATGACAAAACCATAATAAGTCTGCTCCCAGCCAAGAAATCTACTGGGAGCAGATTATCGGCAGATTTTGTTCCTTTTGGGCGGACTAGTCGTTTCTGTCTCTTTCCAGACTTTATGGTAAGCTAAGCTAAGCTAACCAGCTGCTGTAGCTTCATATTTAAGCAACCATACAGCCATCAGGGATCAACCTCCTCATCTTACTCTTGGCATAAAAGCAAATAAGTGTTTTTCTAACCACTCCTCAAAAGTGAAGGAATTCTGAGATGGTTAAGCTGCCTGTGTCTGGTGTCGATTGAGACAGTCTGAACATCAGAATCACCTCCACGAAACTGTTGGAGCAGAGGGAGCGTTTCGTCTTTGTTGTCCGCCATCACAGTTCTGTTTGTCCAAAGGCCCACTGGAGCCATAGAGTTGAGTTATTCTACAATCCAGAGAGTGAGCCCCACATCAGTAACATTTATGGACAATTAATAATTGATGTGCCCATTTGATCTCCCTCTTCACCACGAGAAAAACCATCTGAACAAACAAGGATGGTGTAAGTTTATTGCACCAATATGGATTCTTCTTACTCTAAACCCAGAAGACCTCTGTAGAATAACTCAAACCCTGAACATGTCAGACTCACATCCAAAGGCATCTGTCACATTTTCCACTCGGCAAGCAGAATTCTGTCAACTGTTTCCCCCTGGCAGTGCAAATAAATAAGAACACAATTCACTGTTTATAAAAACTGATGGTGAATTTATCACTGCAGGAGGACTTAGACTCCTTTTATCTAGCAGCTTTATAATCAATCAATCAGATTTATTGGTATAAATTTTTTAGATGTAATTCTTTGGGGGGAAATTGCCTGGTTTTAGTCCACCAGTCTCCTAACCTTTTTAAATTTCCTTAAAATCTCATTCCAGCACATTATTTCTTGCACCTGATCATGAATGTACCATTTACATTCTGGTTTCTGTCTTGGCAAGTTTACTGTATTGTTTCCACACCAAGTATAATAGTTTAAAAATAACAGGAAATACCGCCTTATGTCAAAAACAATAGCTCTGCTTATTCTCAAGCTGTGAGTAACTGACCCTCCAATAGACACGTCAGTGTTTAAGTCAACAGATTCATAAACCTTTGTTTGAAAACGTGAGATCTGAGCATTTTGCAGATATACTGAACAAGAGAGATTGACAATGTTCTAGTAAAACAGCTCGTCACCTTACCTTAGGAGCTGATGGCTGTTTAGGTTTCTGTTTCAGACGTAAACTAAGTCATCAGAGGCCCTGAGCTTAAGAGGCAGACACATGTCCATAAATTCTTTGCAGCTGTTAGGTAACAATAGTCTGCTCAAAAGGTGGAGAAAATACTTAACATCGTATGTTACACATAACAGATGTTGTGTAACATCACAGCTCATCTGTGCAGGTGTGCTGACACCCCCACCTCATCCGAGCAATTTCTAGCTGCTCTAACTTTGGAGTGCATCTGTGGAATGTGTCCTGAACGTATATCAACAGCCAATCTGTGATTAAAATAAGTCTTCATGAACCTACAAAATAAATTAACAAAGCAAAGTAATTTAGCCTTTTTGTGAAAAAAAAGTCTTTGTCCCCTGGAGAGAAATCACTTGACTTTTACAATGAATTTTTTTCACAGTCCAATCCCTGTCTCCATAGGGATGTCAGTTAGAGGGTCTTATCTTTCTGACCTCTTTTTGTACCCCAACACAACCATTCATTTTTACTTCAAAAATACATGTTGCAGCAGGAAGTACTTAAATCATGTATTCCTGATGGCTGGTGTCACACTTACTAGTTGTATATCCCTTCATCTCTCTGCTTCCTTCCTTTGCACATTCAAGACACAGAGTCAGTTCACATGTCAAGCTTTGAGTTTTGAAATAAATGTATTGCTGCTGCCAACAGACAGAAAGAGAAATGCTACTGTTAGGTTTTAATTGAAGAATTTTTTCAACCAGTCCAGGGTGTACCCCACCTCTTGCCTGTAGTCAGCTGTGATAGGCTCCAGCCCCGCCAGCCCCTCCAGCCCCTCCGCGACCCTACCAGATAAGCAGTATAGAAGATGGATGGAATTTTGTTCCCAACCAACTGCTTGAAAGGTGAAGCAATTCACTGGAATTAAAATTCAGATCCAGTGAGGAGACACTCAGAGTCCCGTCCACTGGCAGACTCTGCTACTTTGTCGGCCCTGGGGAGAGGGAGTGGACCCTTTCGTGCCATGTTCACAGAGGCACGTCACAGGCTATTTGTCATGGTAAGCATGTGTGTGTGTGAGTGTGTGTTAGGGGGGAGGGGATGACCGAGAAATGGTCGCATCTTAATTCCTACGGTGATCCTTTGGCCCTTTATTGTCCCAGCAGGACGTGTCATTGCAGTTTTTATTACTTCTCTGCAAATACAATAGCTATGCCAACAAGTTCCATATAATTTGAGGATAATATACTACATTAGTTTATTATCATCTTGGCTGTTTTCTGGTCAAACCATATCAATTTTATTTGTATACCCCAGTATCCCAATCACATATTTGCTTGAAAGGGCTTTACAGAATAGAACATTCTCTGTAGTGACCCTCTATAGGAATAAAATAAGAAACCTTGGAAAGAGCAGCAGATGCAGAATCCTCCCCTTTGGATGGACAGACAAGTGATAGACAACAATAATAAAATGACGATATCAAAAATCTGAATATTTGGATTGAGTAGATTGATTACATTGAGCAACTTCCAGGTGGGACCTGTTACACGACCTCCTGAAGACACCATGGAAAGGTAAAACCCAAGGATGCCATTCACGCAGAGGGAATAGAGATGAGGACACCATTCACCCAGAGGAAGAAGAGACGAGGACACCATTCGCACAGAGGGAGGAGAGACGAGGACTTCATTCAAACAGAGGTAGAAGAGACAAGGACACCATTTGCACAGGGGGAAAGAGACAACAACATAAGAAGAAGAAGAGGATACAAAGACACTGTTCACACAGAGGGAGAGGGACAAGAGGTGAGGCGTGGTCACTTTCCTGTACGACAAAGCTTCAGACTGGTTGAAGTAGGGGTGAATCCAGGGGCACAACAACAGCAACTTTGATGCTTTGGTGCACAAATGAAATGGAGGGACGTGGGAGGAGTTAAGGTTCTCCAAATCTGTTAACATCTTATTGTTGAAAGGACACCATCTGTGGATTTAAACACTTGTACTGGATATTTGACATGTAACTACTTTGTGACTATTTCTGATTTTAAAAAAGACAGTAAAATAAGTAGATGTTGGACAGATGTGCTTTTTAAAGGATGGTGGCAGAGCTCGAGTGAAATGAAGCATAAGCCCAAGGGATCAATAGAGCCCAGTGTGAGTCAACAGGAGACACACTCACAGAACTCTCCTGCCTTCCAGAGAGGAAATGTTCAGTCCATAAATATTTAGACTTTGCAAATTGAAAGAATCTGTGCAGCTTCGATTCTGGGAGGTTCTTTAAACACTAGACTCATATGGATTCTTTGTATAGTTATCTGTCCCTTTGTTCACTGATGCCAAGTGAAATGAGCTGAGGCTATGGTAAACACAAAGACAGACAGACACACACACATTCAAGGACACAGACGCACTCAGGTTAGGTATGATCAGCCATTGGCGTTGTGTGTTTGATAGTTGGCTGTTTCCCTCTGAAGACCTTTTGTTCTGCTTTGCAGTAAGTGGCGCACAAGCCTGCTCTCCGACTGGCAGGCTTGTGACACGCAAATGCAGTGCGGGTGTGCTTTTAAGTAGGCAAATGTAAGCTGTCTGCTGGGAGAAGAGCAGACTGCTATGAAATTCAACTGAAAAACATGTTTGCATGTCACTGTGTTTGCATTCAAAATTAAGAATTCATGAACGTAGGTGTTTACTGTAGCGCGCACACATCTGGCTGTGTTGCAGACAGCTCTGCTTCAGCCTATGGAGGAGGAGTCCCACAAACTACTACTAAATGAGACTGTAGTGGAGGAATGAATTAGCAAATCCAATAGAAAATCTGCTTTGTCATACAAGCATACGAAGAATTAAAGTAATAGAGAGTAAGGGATGCCATATGTTTAGAAGCACTCAGCTTTGGCAGACTCCACTGACACTCTGGGTGGAGTGTTGATGCCTGCGTGTTACGTGTGGGTTTCACTTTATGTGCAGCTCGTTTAGCTTCTGACTGTAACACGTATAGCGTGATGTGTTTTTAAGCCCTTCCACTTTACATGCTAGACTGATTGTTCAACTATAGCAGCATGTGCTATTAAGTTATGCATAACAGCTCGGATGGGAAACGTGTCTGTGTGAAATGACATCTGACAAGGTGGATTTCGGATCACATTCTGTGCGTGCAGAGTTCTGTCTTTCTTCTTATTTTTCTGCCTCTCAGACGGACATTAAAAACGCACCAGATCTTCTCTCGTGGTCTTACCTCACGTTATGCCCTCCCGGGACTGGTGACATGCCTCATACTTGACTAAAATATTAGCCACATATCGTAAATACACTGTAGACAAAAGTAATGGGAAGGGGTGGTTTTTCAGGGGTTGGGCTCGGCCCCTCACTTCCAGTGAAGAGAAATTTTAATGCTTCAGCATACCAAGACATTTTGGACAATGCTATGGGTCCAGTTGGCAACAGTTTGGAGAAGGCCCTTTGCTATCCCAACATGACTGTGCCCCAGTGCACAAAGCAAAGCTCCATAAAGGTAAGGTTGGATGAGTTTGGTGTGGAAGAAGTTGACTGGCCTGCACAGAGCCCTGACCTCAACTCCATCCAACACCTTGGGATGAACTGAAGAGTGGAAACTGTTAGAACTGCAAAGGGGGGAACCAACTCCATGTCTATGTAGTTAGAATGCAATCTCAGTAAGGTCCTGTTGGTGTAAAGGTGTAAAGGTCACCATGTTCTTAATTCAAGCACAGGTTAACCTGTAACTGCCCTTGGCTGATAAATGTCCTGACAGTGACTCAGTGTTCTTGGTATTCACCTGCAAGAGGCAGAGGAGCTCACTTTGAGGATCTACACACATGTGATACCCAGGGGACTCATGGACCAACTAGGACCACAAGGTTTCCAGACTAACATGGTGGTGCAAAGGCCTGTAATGGAGTCCAACAGAGCGAGAAATCCTACAGCAACCCTCAGTGGGCCACCTCATGACCCGACTCAGATGGCTACACTGGTTTGGTGTCCTGATCAGTCACACAAGTTTCTGGATGGCAAGAAGACTGGAGCCACCCTGATGCTCTGTGGAGTGCTCCTAATCCTTGTGGGTGTCATTTTCACTGCTCTGGGCTGGCAGCACTACCTAGCTAATCTCACCTTTGAGGGGACCCAGCTCCTGGGCCCCATCCTGATCTCTGTGGGAGGCACTTTCACGTTTACCAGTATCTGCAAATTTGGGACCATCTCCTGCAGACACTGGGATGAAGAAGTGCCCGTGGTGGAGCAACCCTCAACGGGTTATTCTTCTACGTCAAATCAGGCAGTCACGTTACGTGGTGCCACAACTACGCTGCGTATTCCACCTATGTATGACTCTGCGAACCAGGTTGTGTGCCAGGCCGTTGAGTTCCAGCCTGGCAGGTCTGTGAGTGGCATCCTTGCAGCCGTTCCTCCATACAGCTCTGTGTACTGTGTGGATAACGCAGCTTTCACAGCAAAGGAAGAACACAGCTCAGCTCACAGAAGCAGGTAGGGAACAGCAGAGACAGAAAGTACATTTACTCAAATACTGTTCTTAAGTACAATTTTGGGGCACCTGTACTTGAGTATTTCCTTTAAATCTACTTCATACTCCTGCTCCACTGCATTTCAGGAGGAAAGTCTGTACTTTTCACTCCACTTCATGTATTTGTTACATCCACTTTGCAGATTCAGTTTAAAACCCCTAAAACAAAACACAAACCCTAATCTACAAACCAAAAAGAACACATTAATGCATGAATCATCATGAACCATTACTAAAACATGCTGTTACGACAGGTCAGTCCGCAGGCGGTGGATCCCAGTGAGGCCGAGTCTTGCTTTTTTTTTACCCAGCATGCAACATGTTGACACTGCCGCAAATAGAACCGGCAGACGTAGACGGTTAATCTTAAAGCAGATTTGAGTGTGTTAAAGCCTCACAGCCTCTCACAGTGCTCATTAAAAGAGACACATTGTGCCAGAGTTCATTTCTCATTAACCACAAGATCACTTTCCACTTGGCCCAAACTGTTCTTGGCTGTCAATACTCTCTCAGCCAATTACAGAGCAATTATTCTATGATTGTCAGCACGCTGATACTGATTCATGTGAATGACTGTACTCTGAGCTCTGTGTCAGATACGTTCTGATTATTGTCACTCTGAAAAAGCAACAAAGCAAAGGAGGATTTTTTTTATTATTATTTAAGAGTTGAAAAAGTTGAAACTTCAACATTTTCTTCATCAAAATGTGGTCTGAACAGCATAACGTCATATTAAAGTCATTTCGCAGTGACTTTGTAAAAGAAAAGCAAACTGTGGCGTGAGTTTTTAGTCCATCCTGTTTTCCCACCTGCTCCTAAACCAGACACTGAGGGAAACATAACATTGTGTATTGCTATTTTTTTTTTTTTTTTTTTTTTTAAAAGTTTCTTTCCACTAATTGCAGGATCCCATTTATTTGAAATCCAATCAAATATCCTTGGACAGACGTCCCGCCAAACACGAAGCTGCATTCCATTAGCGGAAAGTTACAAGTTTTCACTTTCTTTTATTGTTTTTAGACAATTACTCCCAGCAGGTTTCCAGGAAAGTAATTCACTTTAATACAAACAGACAGCAGGAATAATACAGTTAACCTGGGGATAACTGTAAACTGCTGCCCTGATCATACGAACACGTGCTCTGCTCACCAGCTCTCACTTATGTTGTCACAACTTCTGACCTGTTTCAGTATGTTTCCACTGGTTAATGCCAAATAGAGGAATGATCAAGGGAGAAATTGCTCAACCTCAGTGTTTTCTTTTAAAGGGTAGTCAGCTCCCTAAAGTTTGCGTTAAGCGTAACCAATTGGGCCTGTAAACATTTGGATATTAGCCAGCTCTTCTCTTAAATCCAGCCTGCCTGAGACCTGTTGTTTGGCTCCTTGCAGGGCTGAGAGGACAGGGGACGAGAAAGGAGGTGATGATGACAGCAGCTCTACCTGTTCACGTCCACCTGCGTACGAGGACATCTACCCTTCCCTCAGCAGAAACAATCTGACATGAACGCCTACTGGGATCTGCCAGTTTCCCATCTTTCTTAGTGGACAGTCTTCCTCTTTTGTGCTGAGAGGCTCGAGGATGATGTGTCCCAGTGATCTGATAAGATGTCCCGCAGAACAAAGCTTGAAATGTTCCTGGTATTTTACTCCACAGCAACACAGGAGCAGCTTATGTTTCACTCTCCTCTCCAGCTGTTATCATGTAGTTACCACAATAATTATGTATTAAGTCATAAAATCCACTAAGAGGAGGCTCCCTGGAAGAAACCCTCATTAAAATGGAGATTTATGGACAAACTCAGCTCTATCTGAGGGTTCTAAGGTTTTGGAAACTTAGAGATACTAAATTTATATTCAGCATAAAAAGACACACATTTATCCAGTGCTTGTTGTCTCTCAATAGCTGCACAAACCACTGTACATGCCCATTAAATGTTGGCAGAGGAAATGCAGACAGCTGCTATTGCCCGAAACAAACAATTTACCAGAGATACTTTGATTTTTTTTCTCTTTTATGGTGGGGGAAAATTAACATCAAAAGAGGGGAAAAAAAGTCATAATGGCCATTTAACATTTAGTTGTAACTGTTCACATACTGGCAGCATTTCTCATATGTGTGTGTGGTGTTCAAAGAGGCCATGAAAGTCAGAGGATGATCACCTCAACACAAGCAAACAACACGAGTTTAGACCGGCAATGAACACACCGTACTGCTGCTGCTATTACTGCACTCAAGTCCACTTTTGCAGTACATGTACTTTACTTGAGTATTTTTACTCTACTTCATTTATTTGATTTTGATTCCCCCCCTTTCAGATTAATAACGCAACATATACTCAACAAATTCAAGATGATGTATTTTAAGTTGTAGTTTACTGATCCTGGAGCTGCAACATTAAAGTGATTTACACATTAATGCATCAATATTCAGAATCCCTTTATATATACTGTTCTGCATAATGAGTACTTTTACTTTTGACACGTTAATGCTTATGTGTGTTGAATGCAGGACTTTCATTCGCAGCTTGAGTATTTGTATACCGTGGTATTGTTTTCCTGCAGAGTCACTCAGCTTCATGTGGTTTGCTGAGGAGTTTACTGCTGCTTGTGTTTGCACGATAAACTAAAGTGTCTCTGCACCACACGGGGGCAGAAACACTGAGGAAATTAATACACCTTCACTCTTCAAGCTTTTACAGGCTGCTTTTGTGCAATATCCAACTTCATAATAATTATAATACTATTCATAATAAAAATGATATAGAGAGTCTTTTGGCGATAAAAACTCTTTGTTCTTTTAAAACAAGGTGTTTTGCACCGCACTGTGGCTCCGCTGTAACTTTTATTCTCCTAACTTTGCTCAGTTTTTACCCTCCATTTTTGTTTAATTTTGTTAAACCCCTCTTGTGTGCCTTTTGCCAATTTCATGCCTCACAGCACTTCAAACCGTCCTTTTGCCGAGAGGCTGCGACTAAACTCGCCTGGAATAATCTTTCCTGATGATTAATGAATCACTGCCTCCGTTTCGTAGCCCGACGTGACGACGTGACGGCCTCTGGGTGTTGGTCGTGGTTGGATGTGTGGATGAAATGAAATCAACAGTAAATGTGAGCAATAAACGAGTCCTGTGAAGAGGAAACGCGTCCGTGTGCGGCATTACGACACTTCCTTCAGCCGCTTCATCACTGAGAAATAACAACCAGTCTATACTCATTCATTTATTGACAAATTAATGTATTACATTAAAAGGTTTATTGATTTAATAATTAATTAAAGCTCTAAATTAGGAGCTTTTTTGGGAGGAAAAAGCTTCAATCATTTGTTTGGTTGAAACTTCTTACTTGCAGGCCAGTTCCTCTCAAAACTCTCAAAATTAGGCTACAGAGCAGTAGTTTAAATTCAAAACATTTTTACTAAAAGCAAAAAATAAGCTTCTACTTAACATTTGCCACCGTATTTTATATAACAGTTTGTTGTTCTGTGTTGCCTCACTGATCACAAACGGAATCTCAGCAGCAGGAAAAACTCTTTAAGCTGGAGTAAATATACTTTTTGTTTGGATGGGATGTGACATGTCAGCTCAGTAGACTAAATAATGTGTCGATAACTAAAAACGTGTTCTTTCTTTCTCCTTTTCTCCCCCAACACTTGCTCAAATCTTCCCCCCAAATCAGTTGTCGCCTGCGATCCAAGAAAGCTGGCGCGCTCCGTGCAACTTTCCAAAAACCGTCTGAAAATGAAAATTCATAGCAATTTAGAAAACATCTCAGGACCTCCTTCAAACTTGTGCCGTTTTGCCTGTGCAGATCTGAAACCGCAGAGCAATATGACTTTCATTATTTTTACAGCACAGTAAAATGCGGGTGGCCGACAAGGCCCATTATTTCACTATTTTGGAGCATTGGAGACGATTTATGAAAAGTATTACGGAACAAGCTGAACGATAACAACTCCGAAATAAAAGAGATGGAAGAGAGGGGGGAAAGAAAGTGGAAATCGTCGCCCACGAAATCCCACGGGAGCGTGAGTCGAGATCGGCCTATGCGTTTTAAGGTTATGAATAGATTATTATCAGTAATTTCGTGGTTAATAATAAGGGAAACCGCTTTATTATTTCCAGCTGGAAATCCTTTAAAGAAAAACAGCAACAACACTCAATTATTTACAATTATGGCCAAAAAACTGCAGCTTGTTGAAATGATTTGGCACAGTGGAATATGTTCTAATACACGATGATCCCTGTAACGAGGTGGGTGAATTACAAACGGACAGAGTTCATGAGTTTAGTCCCTCTGAAGGCGACAGGTGTTTTCCTTCATTTATTCATCTCTGCTGGACTGGACCAAAGTCTCACTCACAGTGTGTGTGTGTGTGTGTGCTTTGTCACGTGTTTTCCAGGATGAGCGTGTATTGTGCGGCCACTAAAGTGGTTTGATTGTGCAGGAGGAGAGAGGCCTGAGCTCGGAGGCCCTCTCACCAAACCACATGTGCTCCCAGTTAAACATTTGTGGACGGATTTGGAATCTACATCTGAGATGGCATTTTCCTTTTGAAATCAAAAATACCAAAGGGTCAGATAATCCCTTGGAAATCATGATTAGAGCAGAGTAATTAGCACTGACCTTGCTCTGCGTGCTGGCAGCCGGTAGACTATTGTGTGCTCATTGTTACACCGCCATGCACTCCCATATGGGCCATGCTAATAAAGACTGAGAACTTACAAACTGAACTGAAGATGGTGTTTGGACTGTAACTTGAGCTCATTGTGTGAGGATATTGTGTTATAACACTGAACAAGGAACTTTGTTTTGACTGACAAAAAGCTCATATGCCTGATAGTGTGGAAAACCCTAACGTTTTGTTCCACCTTTTAACACACAATTCCCTGCCTTTCCTCCATCTCTTCTGGTTAAAATTGCCTTATGTCATCCAGTCTCATGTGTTGTATTTTCTGTATAATCGTGTTTCTAACTCTCCACTTTTTCTTTCGCTTTTTCAACTAGAATTTAAAGTCTGAGCAACGTTTGCCTGCACAGCATTAGATTTTAATGGCAGGATTCTGTGAGTTGTTTCTTAGTTGTTAATGAACCTCCTGACTTATTTAAGTGAAATATCAGCAATGACCACATGATCATTTTTTAGGGTTTTATCTGCATGCAAAAACACAGCTTCTTATTTTTTCATTTTCTAAATTTTTGTACCTGAGCGGTCATTTCGTGACCCTTCATTGGGGGCCTGACCCTCAAGTGTTCTGTGAATTATTCAGACACTTTCCAGAAAAACACATCCTGATTAAACTGATTTTTTTTTCATTACCACAAACAAAAGTCCACTTGCTTCCACTGTAAAGAAATCTCTGAGACAAACTTGTACAAACACAACCCAAACCTTTTTTTCCCACAGTTCGAGGTTTTTTTTTCTTGTATTTGAGCGGACCAACCCTTTAAATGTCCTGCGTGGAACTGGCTGTGCTTGAGGAAAACGTTTCACTACAGTGACATTAAAGGGCGCGCGCTTCTGTCAGGACATTTATTTTGACGGGAGAGGCAGCTCTGGTGAGCCTCATTCACATTTTTGTCTCCGAGTCCCTCGAGATTATTTTTAGCAGCTGAAAGTGGCTGTTTTCAAAATAAGTTCCTGTATATCAGAAGATCCCAGAGCCACAGTGGTGGGCTGCTTTCATTTCACGTGTGTGTGTGTGTGTGTGTGTGCTGCTACGTAAGAGCCTGTTGCAACTACAGGGCATGAAGACGGGGGGACAAATGGATTCCATGTTTGCAGGAAAACACACTGGAGGCACAGGAAAACTTTGTTGTTTATGAAGAACACGTGAAACCAATCAAATCTGAATTATCTTCCTGTTGTTCCAGCTTTTGTCGTTTGCAGTTTTCAGTACACTCGCCAGCAGTGTCACCACCCAGTGCGCAGGTCTGTGCGTGGAAGGTAGACACACACACACACATGCAGCGGGCTCACATGCACCCACAGACTTTGGTGTTTTCACGTTTTTGTGTGCATTCGCTCTGAAACTGATTCGACTGGTTTGCCACTTTGAGATTTAAGTCCTCACACCTTTTATTGAGCTTCTTCTGGTGGTGAAGGTGGTGAAAAATGCAAATTATCGGCTCTTTTTGTCCATTTGATGCAGGGAAAACAAACGCATTTAATCTTGTTGAGTTGGTTTTTTGTTACCCTTCTCCTATTTTCCACACACACACACACACACACACACACACTCAGACAAGTTTGCGAGAGGAGCGTCTAAACCTCAAGGGGATCTGATAAATAGTCAGCCCACAGGAAATGATTTGCAGACCTCAGCATAATAACCCATTTACATACTCATCCTCTTTTGGAGCTGGACTACACACACACACACACACACACACACACACACACACACACACACACACGGAAAAACACAATTCTCCCTAACACACACCATATGCACGGACAAACTTTCAGGTACGTGCAGCTACTTGGAGACATGCTTACGTATGCAAATACCTGCTAACTCTCCTGCCAAACAAACACACACACACACACACACACACACACACACACACACACACATGTTCTCCCACATGCACACAAACACTCACACGCTTTTTGAGTCAGAGGCTGAGATGACTGTCTCTGTTTTCCAGAACTAATGTGGCAAAACTATCAGCTACAATCAAGTAATTTTTCTCTTTTTATTGAGTGGAAGCCAGCGACTGTATGCTGCCATGATAAAGTCATCTCCCCCTCCCCCCTGCCTCCCCCCCTCCCCTGGTCTCCCCTTCCTCTCTTCCTCTAATAACTTTCCCCTCAGTTTTTTTTTTTTTTAACTGCCAAACTTCCTCTCCGGCTCACCTCAGAGAGCAGGTGTTCAGCTCATTCAGCGAGGTCAGCGTCATCTGCTGCGTTATTGGAAATAACTGTATATGTGTGTGTTATGGGGGCAGTGTGTCTAAGTGTGTCCTGAGTACAATTACATGTGTCTTCTGTAAGGGTCAGTGCTTTGTCACACCGCAGGAGGACATGTCATGTGGAAAAAGAGCTCTGAGACTATTACATTTACCGTAAGGACAATATTTCATTTTGTACATGATAAGTGGCTTCAGTTCTTATGGGGATTGGATATGACTTTAACAAGTATGAGGCTTTAAAAGTGGGATGTTGTGCTGCAGATTTCTGTCTGAATCACACAATGACTCTTGGGGTTGTGTAACTTAACGCGAAACATAAAACTAAACTGGGACGGAGGAGTTTTAATTTAACTTATTTTGATTTATTTCATCTCATTTCAGTTTTACACTTCATAATAAGTGATGTTATTAGTGTCTTGACACAATAATCTGAACTAATCTGAAACTTCCATTTACTGGCTTTCTCTGGAGCTTTTCCATCACATCTCACAGTCTCCATCAGTGGACTGAGTTTGCTCTTTGGTTATGGAGTGAAGCTCCAGGAAAAGCTAGTAAGTTGAGTTAAGATTATTGTGCCAAGCAAATCCTTACAGATTTATCCTGTAAAGTAATTTGAAAATTGAGCCACAAGACCATCAATAGCAAAGTTTCTGTCTCCTGAACTTTCCTGACTCACCCATTCAGACTTCACTTCGTGTAATTCTTTTTATTTATATCTATTTATGTTGTTTTATCTGTCCTTAAGATGTCTGCTGCCTCATTTGTTTTCCGTCACTATGGAGCACATGCAGCAATTATTACACTGAGTGATGACACTGCCAATAAAACACAACGGGGAGCTGCGCCAAATCTGTGGCATCAATATTGTTCGCTGTGTCGTCAGTTTATCAAAATTTGAGGATAAAATGTAGTGCAACGAGTTTATTGAAATTCTGCTCATCTGCAAACATGATGTGTGTTATTGAATTCAGACAGGCAAGCAGGAGGTCTGCTGGAGGAATATTTCAAGGATTGAGTCAACCAATCGGAAAACCAATAGAACATCATTATGGGAGTAGCAGTATGAAATACATGCATTCTGTTAGGAAAATAAAATTGTCTTATTGCACTACTCCTTGTTTTTTCTGCTATTCCGCTATGTGCTGTATCATGTTGTTTGTTTCCATTACTATTATACACACATATATACTACATTATTGTATAGTGTGTGTATATTATGTGTTCTGTATATCTATTATATACAATAACATACTTTATACATACTTTATGTATTTGTACGACTGGTCTTTTCTTCAATTTATAACAGACACTTTTATGGAAAACAAAGCTGCTGTTTGAAACGTAACGTGACTTTAAATTTGAACCTTCTGATGATTTAGAAAGCTAACAGCAAGTGGATGACAGTGAACTCTTGCTCTCCCTCTGCGATGTGCACCCTAAAAGAGCATTTTAACAACTATAAGGTGATGCTGAGTATATTTCAGGAGAGCTCCTATCTCATTATGATTTGATGCACCAGTGAAAGAAACTGTTTAAACTGCCTGAATTGATTAATAAGATATTTACTCAAAATTCCCCAGATGACCGCTGCAGTCCTGGTCATATGAAGTGAACCTGAGAGGACAGAGACTCAGCGATGCCCCATAAGGATTACTCTCCCAGCTCCCAGGTTTCCGTTACTCCCCTGTCAGTGAATGCAACAGTAAGTATAACATTTCACACTAACAGAAATTAGGAGCAAGGAGAAAAGTAAACATGGGAGAATTTGGGAGCCGGGTATTTTGGAAAAGAAATCCTGTGTTTGTATTAATATTTCACCTCTGGGAAAACTTCTGTCACTGACAATTTAAAGGGCACACAGCCAACATCATGTCAATTTGCCGTTACGGTGGTATTTATGACTTTATTGAATTAGGGCAGAAAGTCTGTGGTGGGTCGAGGTGTTCAGGGCAGGAGGAGAGGTGAAGAGGGAGAAAGAAGGGGTCTAGGTTTAGAGTGTGGACGGGAAAATCAAGACTTATTTTTGTTTCAAATGTGTTTCCGTCCACATATGGTCCTTGTTTTGGCCTATATACTGAGAATCTCAGAGGTGACCCGTGACCCAGCTCCTCAGACTAACATGATTTTGGCTGTCTCACTTTGAGTCCAATTCGACCCCGTGTCCCCGAAGTTCAAGGGTCACCTCCAGGGAGCAGCAAATTAACCCAATGTGTCAAACCTGGCATGACACCATGTTCAGCCGAGCTCTGTTGTTTAAATATTCTCTTCATTTCCACACGCATGCATTTGATGTTAAGCCGTCTCTTGTCTCTGCTCGTTTTTGTGGGTTATTTTAAATTCTACCTCTCTTCAAAGTTTATGGTGTGTGACTAATTTCCCCCCTTTTTAACCTCCCTCATCCTTTTCTGCTGTAATCCCACCCCTCTACATGGCAATCGCTTCTCCCCCTATTCTCCCCTGTCTCTTTTTCTTCTCTAACATCTTCTTCCTTTCTTTTGGGCAGGACCTCTCCTTCTGATCTTCCTTCGCTCTCTCCCTCTCTCACCATTTCTCTCTCAGCCCCAAAGCCTTCTCTCTCTCTGTGTCTGTCCCTGCGGTTAAAGACGTTTCAGTTCAGCTGTCACAAATTATGTTCGCCTGCCCAGCTGTCAAAACAGGGGGGTGTCCCTTTCATTCCACCTCACATACTACGAAAGGAGATGGGAGGGAGGAGGGCTTTAACGCTCGTGTTTGGACACAAGCAATTATCTCTAATTATTGTTTTTCTTTTCAGTTTTCCTGTCCCGATGGAGGTCTGACGAGACGAACATGCAATAATCCGCTCCAGTCGTCCAGAATCAGTGGGCCTTCGGAGTCCAGGCTCAGTCCTGGGACTCTGTGGCTTTCATCTCAATGTGAGTCAGGAGTTGATTCAAACATGGAGTGATGGGAGAATTAACCCCTGGGACCCAGCTTTCAATGGGCTCAGCTAAGAGATTATATGTGTTGATGGCAGGCTTTTATATGCACTGGGCTTTCAAAACTTCAGCTGTTAAATCAAGGCACAAGATCTTTGCCTTTAGGTCTCCAGTATATACTTCTTCTTCTGTCCCCCTCCCCCGGTACCTCATGTTTCATCTTGATGCCCTGAAACTGTGCGTGAGGCCGAGTAACATTTTCTCTGAAGTGCCAATGACACAGCCCACGACTCCACAAATTATACCGTACATGTTCTGAGCCGAAGGACTCTCTTCAGACTGCCACTGGGAGTTTACATTCAATATGCAGCTTCAGATTCCCATGACCGTCCCTGAGCCTTTGGGATTCAGGCCCTTTTCGGTGCATGAGAAGATATGTGAAACAGTGCTTGAAAATATATGCACACTAACATGAACGGAGCAACAGAAACATGCAGTTGATGTCAGACGAAATGGATCATCCTCAAGATTGTAGTTAATTTGAGTTTGAAGTTGACGTCTTTGGTGGTCCTCGCAGGCCTCTAAAACACGTTGAGGGAAAAAAAAAAAAAAGTAAAATCCTATCCGTCTTCACAGACTTACATGTTGCATGCATCCTTTGGTTTCAGCATTCGTGCCAAACCCAAAGGATGTTTTGACAAAACAAAAAGCCACACGTCTCAAATATGACTGACACAAAAGGACGTCAAGGGTGGGAAGACAACAGATGAGGAGACAACAGATGAGTTAAAGTAAGTGATCAATGTGGATAACACAGATCACAGAAGATTTCACTGTTAGATTCATTCAAGAATACGGCATCTGGCTTGGCCTCCTAGTCTGACCTCTGTCACATGATGCCCCTTGCTATCCTGGAAATGTTCTCTGCCTCTTAAACACCCGATCACACCAGCACTTTAAACAATTCTGTGGCAAAATCAATTAATTTCAGTGGAATTGCTTGTGCGGGCAAAGTGATGTTAAAATTAAGTTTGCACAGTAATACCAAGCCATCTTGACATGGCTGAACTTTGAGAGAACATGGAGGTGGAGAGTCAAAAATGGGGGAATCTACTGTAGCTTATAAGCTATACTGCACATTGACTTGCTATATAAACTGTTCTACAACAACATGCATGATTTTTTAGACTGGAGTTAATATATCTAAATTGTGTGAACTTAATGACCCATTAAAGACTGAGCTAACTAGCTTGCAAACTGATATGATATATGCCAGGGGATGAGTAGCTGGCACAGCACAGAGAAAATCAAGAGACTCTCTAAGACTTGCCGTGTCTGAGTAGTTCCTACATGCGCCCAGCTTGCTAGCATGTTAGCTGTTAGCTCACCAGCTGCAGTAGATCAGTAAATATACCTGCAAGTAGTTCCTACGTTTCCAAGCATTTAGCACTACCAGCTTCTATCAGCAATAGGGCTTTGAAACATCTGAAACAATAGTTTTCGGATCAAAAGTAGAGATCTAAGTAAGCAGCGATTGTATGCATTTTGTAAGTATCTAATTGCAGCTTGTTTGAAATCAAAAAAATTTGATGCGTTGCAGTTTTCTGAGAAAGACAGCATGGATGTTGGTTCATGTGCGATTTAATGTTCAAAGCTCAAGCTGAAGCTCATGACAAACCCAAACCTCATACTGCATTTTGGTCATATTATGAGTCTCTAAATGTAATGTACATTACACGGACCACCGAGGTAAGTATATATAGTACATTCACACATGTAAGAGTGTATGCTTCTTTTTGTGTGGAATAATTTTGCCTCTGTAAAAGTCATCTGTGTCACTGAAAACCACTAAAGCGATCTCTGAGTTATGAGCTTTCCATGTGCTTGATGGACTGAGACCTCAGTCCTCCTCTCAGGTCTTCCTTGTAGAGCCTGGATGACATTCATGAGGCAAGTGGTTAATAGACACTTTCAAAGTAACAGATTGTTTAATGAAAATGTGAAAAATTCTTTATGTGAATTCTGATAAGGATCCTTCTTTTAATTTCAAACCTGCAATAGCATATTTTTTGGCCACTTGGGCTCAGCAAAAAAAAAAAAAAGTACAAAATACTGACTTATCACCTTATTATGTGAGTTAGCAGTTGCCTTTACACATCCAGCAGACACGGAACAACATTCGTGTTCATTTGGGGTCATGTTTGTGGTGTTTGAGCAAGTGTTAGGCCAATATTCAATCCCCTTTCAGCTCACCAAGATTTGAGGAAACTCTCTTTTGCTGCTCCCCTGAGTTCACTAACGCCTTTGTTTGACGTCTGCTGCGGCTGAAAATGATGCTGATGAGAGAGGAGAGAATAAAACAAAAGTTGCAGGATGAAAAATCAAAACAATGAGTTAAAGACACCGTAAAATCTGTAGAGCTGCAGGATGTGGAGCAGGATAATTGTCTGTTGGTTTCATCATTAAAAGCGACCTCATTGACATACAAGAAGTCATGTGATCCATTGGTAATATAAAATTGAAGATTGAAACAAAAGTAAACAGAGCATTCTAATCTCATTTCAGCCAGTCATAATTTCCCTGCACACATTCTCTAAGGTCGTAGCTGTCCCATGTGATGCCGAGCTTTGTGCTGCCTCCCTGCCCCACCTCGCTTCCACACCATCACCCCTCCCCAACTTCACATTGTCCCAGAGGTGGCACCTCTTGTCCGATGTCACATCCACCCCCTCCCTGCCTTCATCTCCTCTAATTCCTCTCTCCTACGGTCTGATCCATCCTTTATTTGTGTCCCGAGTCTATAGTGGAGACATTACATGGCAAGTCTCCATTGTCCAACCTCAGGCTCTGCATGTAATCTCTCTTGTCAAAGGGAATATTCAGCGATTAGCCCCCTGCAAATTACAAGGGGTGATCCATGTGTCTGTTCAGCCCTCATTAACTGCTAACAGGGCTTCATCAGAGCCACCCACACTACTGGGACCTTCAACCTCTCACCCCTGACACCTGGAACTTTCTCACGTCGGCTCCCTGAGTGCAGATTTCTCTCTGAATCAGACTGGCTCTTCTTTTTGTGTCTTCTTGAGGCATCTGGGTAAGATGGGATGATTAAAGAGTTGCAATGGTGGCTTGAAAAAAAGATAAAACGTCCTTCGAGCAACTGGCATCAAAATGGAATCGTGAAGTAATGAGTAGGTTGTCATCTCTTGTCTGACATGCATCATACTTGCCACGCTGGTAGTCTCCCATGTTTGAGTCTGTTGTAATTGTGAGAACACGAGGAAAGGTGTCATTCAGTGACACGACATGCCGTGCTATCACAGGACCACCCATCTGTTACTTATGTTGGACAAACAGAGGAGTTTCTAGGTGTAATATCTAGCAGATGGGGGTCAGCCGGCGAAGAGGGCACATCAGAATGGGGTTGTCTATGATGCTGGTCAACTGGTCATTTCTCCCGGCCCATTAACCACCTGGGATCGGTATGTTTTGTCAGCTTTTCCCAAGTTTTAGGTTTCATTTGCTGTGCTTTGAAATCAAACACGCCCATCCCACACACACCCACAACCAAAGCTTTCTCTGACAAAGGCACATAAACACATTTGTGTGTATATGCACACTGATGTCTGTCCCAGCCATCTCTCTCTCTCTCTCTCTCTCTCTCACACACACACACACACAGTGTACATGAAAACGTGTACATGAAGCATGCTTATATTCACATAGACGGCAGATTTCAGAGATGAAACCCTTATTCAGTGAAATATCTCATCATCTAAATTAAAAATGTTGTATGTGCATTCAGATCAGATGATTCCCTGACTTTTAGTGCAACCATGAGGTTGATATTTGTGGTTTTGAGTAAAATGTTTCATCAACTATGGATGGATTACCATGAAATTTAACACAGACATTCATGTGCTGTGCAGGAAGTTTTGCAAAAACTGGCTGCCCCCTCTGACCAAATACCTACAAAACTGACATTTCCATCAGCCTCAGCTGTACTTTTTGTGTAGATGCATGGTATACTTAGGTTTACATGCTAAGCTAGCATATTGTCCCTGACATGCTCAAAGAATTGTTGATTTTCAGGGAGCTGATAGCTCATCTGTAGACCCTTGTCTTACAAACTTTGTTCTAACTTTATCTTTCCAAATAAGGCGATGCTGATGTGACTGCAAAGTTTGTACTTTGTTTGGCACAGTTTCTGAGTGCCTATTTACCAACACCACAGTAAAAAACAAAGTCTTGTGTGATATCTTGGGGTTTTCACCCAGTGCTCTGTAAGCCTTATATGCAATGTAGCTTTGGAAAAGCAGCCCAGAATATGCAGCACATGTGCTTTTGTTACGCAGTGTGACTTTTTCCCCTAAATTTACAGATACACAAAGGCAACTGTGGAAAATCAAGAGTTCATGGGGTTAACAGTGTGATAGACTCACATACTCTAAACCCACATGTGAAGATCTTTGGTGCTTTTGCCAGTGAATCAAAGACTGTGGACAGATTCAAAGTGATAAGTGCAGAAATCTCCCTGGATGAAAGAGGAGCTAGTTGCCACTTTCCCCTCCAAAAGCTGTATCAGCTGCAACATTTTAGGATTCACCTTTCAGCCTGTCGTAGAAATCACTGTCGAGAGTTCAAGTATGATAAGACATGAAAAACACAAAGGAAAGTGATACTCCTCAGAGTTTCCACAGTGTCCAGACTGCACAAGAAAATGAAGACTTATATTCCTAAATGCTGAATACCAGTTTTGGGGGCAGGGATGATCATTATCAGATGTAGAAGAGACAGCCTGTTACGTTTTGAACACATTGTCAACCCAACACCTCAGTTTCTCACGGCCCTTTTAAAAGATTCTGCTCAGTTTTGAGATTTGCTTATTTTGCTGTCATTTTGGAACCAAAATGTCACAAATATGTGCAAATGCTACAATGACAAAATGACTCTGAGAGTTTGTATATTATTGCAATGTACTGCACTTAAATCAATAATGAGTTGACTGAAATGGAGGCAGTGAAACTGAATCCAAGCACTATTGTTTACACGTGAATCTGCCACTAACAATGCCAACATTTCATCATTCACGGCTGAAGATATTTATTAGCCTGTCAGCATGTGCAGGGCCTTCTATTCATGCTACTTTATTATTTAATCTTTTAAGAAGCCCTCTCAGCATGTTCCCCTAATTATGGTTTTCTTTGTAGTGATGCATTCAAAGTCGCTGTAGAGATGAAGCAGTAGGAGGAAGAGGAAATTTAAAAATGTGACAACAATTAATAAAAGATTTATCTGAGCTGTCTGGATGCAGACATATTGTAATGGTAGCTGATCCATTGTCTGCATCATGTGTGGATGTGGGATGAATATGCGGATATATATATTTTTGTAACAATAAACATGTCCTTTATGTTGCATGTTACATTTTATATTCTCTTTAAAACAGCAACAGACCTTGGTAAAACATGATATTTTCCCATCTGACCAGATTAAAAACTCAATTCTTTCAGTACCACCCTCTACCAAGCAATTAAATTAAACATAATGCTTAACACTCATCTGATGACATTTGATGCAGTTCATATAAATTTGCATGACAGCTGATTATTGCTGCTTTTTACAATTAGCCTGCTCTCCACACGATGAGCAGAACTAATGTGCGTGCTGATTTAACAAACATGGTGATGCTTTCACTGTCCTCTTGGGGATACATGCAGCCCCAGTATGTTGCCTAACAACATATGTCTTTGGTTTCTATTGGTTGACTGGATTCTGGATGGTCCAGCTTGGATTTTGTTTTGCACAATAGCACCTGATGCTTCTGTAGGGAAGACAGTTTCATTGCTGAGCTGCTGTTGTGGGTTTCAGTCAGCACAGGATGCATCCTTGTTATACACTGCACTTACCAACGATCTCATCAGGTCTCTCATAGCATAGCCTTAATCCAGTCTTGTGTCTTTCTTCAAACTCAGTGCTTCATTCCATTTCCATCAGATATCTTCAGAGCTTTGTATCAATCGTCTTCCCTGAAAACTTCACCCTGTTGATCATCAACAGTGCCGTCTTTTGGGTCCAGTCTTCCTCCACATCAACCGTGACAGCACAGAATGAATGATATCACTGTTTGCTGGGTGAATCTTCTGGAGCTCATTGTTGAGCGCGCCTCTCAGAAAATGTTGTGAATAAAACAGCTTCTGAAGTAGAAGAATTTATAACCACCCACACACAATGAGAAAACACTTGGCAATATTACAGTTGCATCTGGATTTTCTCTTTTTTGCATTTGCTGAGCATCCCCACCCCCACCCCTTCGCCATAGCTATAGATCATATTGTCACATGGGAGAAAGTCTGTCTGGGTGTTTAGGCTCCTTCTTTGATGGGAATTCGACCTAAATTTAACCCACTACACACCACACTCATCAGTAACATATTTATACCTGGTGTGTATCCCACCAAACACAAAGCAACAGAAGCAGTAGGTCTAAATAAAATATCAGTAAAAGTGCAACATGATTGTTGCTTATATAAAATCAACGATGAAATTTCGCAACACATTATTGCACTGTACATACAAGTCATTAAAATTTATGGAATAAAAAGGAGGTTATACATGTTTTACCAGAACTCATAAGGTGAAATGAGTCCGACTAACCTGCAACAATACAGAGTTTCAGTGCTGAAGACAAAACATCACCTATATGGTGACTCACCGCCCTCATGAGCTCCAGTTTCTAAGGCAGGGACTGAAAAATAAGTTAGTGACATTCATCTTCACATGTGTGTGGTTAGGTGGAAAGATGATTGCAACATGATGGCTTCTCTGTTCATGAGAACTTGCACGGTCTCGCTGCACTGAACAGAAGACCACACTTGAAGCCCCGACCAAAATCTCCGCTCTGCTCCATATCGATTATTTCCATAAAATGTTATTATGAAGCTAATTGTGCTCCTGTACTTCAGATCAGATTGCCAGCGTATGAAAGTCAATAAAATGTGGTATTTGTGGGCCTGAGGATAAATCCACTTCAATATAAATGATCTAACAGCCCCTGCACTTATTAACTAGACTGTATGGCGTTCACGATTGAAATTTCACCGTGATTTGTGTGAACATTGCAAAACCTTCTGGCTGAGAAATGATCGATTTTACCCCCATAGCAAGGGCGTGTGAGAGTCTCTTTAAGCCAAATGTGTGCAGAGTAATGGTTATGGTGCAGCACAAGTAGTTAATGCTCACTTAACTGAGCGTGATAAAAGTAGATAAAAGTGTCGATTACTAAAAGTATTATTGGAAAGGCAGCATGAAGGCATAAGTGGATAAAAAGATAAAAGTTCTAATCACTAGGAACCATTATCTATCCGATTAATGGTAAAAGTCCTTCACAGACTCGCAGAAGAGTTTTACAACATCCTTTGGTGAAGGAAAGTTAGTGTTGGTGTATGGGGGGGAGCCAGCTGTGCAGCATGTCGCTCTGATGAAGATATTGCTCGGTAAACAGTTCCAGCCTCCTCCTGGAGCTTGAGATTGTTGCAGTAAAATGGCACAGAGAATGTGAGCTGTGCGCGCCCCAGCTGAGAGCCACTGCTATCAGATGTAGGGCGCAAACCACACAGTGTGGGACCATGTGGGGCAGACCACCCATGAGTGTGCCTCCCCCATTTTCCTCGGCTGCAGCTGGAAGAGACACAATGCTGGAGCATGGGAACCGAGGGGCAGCCATCAGCCGTGGTGCTGGTCCTTAAACTGGGGATATTTTTGGTTTAGCAAATGAGGACAGTCTCACTCGGCTTTCAGGGCACGCACAGGTTTTTAAGGCTTTCCTTCACTCCAGTGCTGCTTGTAGGCTTCAGAGTTTCAGACATGTGAAGACCAATAGTCAGATGGGAGATATATTTTTTAGGGTTTTGTCACTCTTGAGAAGATCAACATCCAAGTTAAAGAGGGAGAGTTATGAGAATTGAGTTGTAAGTCAGACAGGTTATGAAAATAAAATCTGTGCTTCACATCTGAAACCTTTGATATCAAATCTGCTGGAATTGGTTCACCTCAAATAAGTCTTTAATATGTCATCCACCAATCACATCACGCCAATCACCTTCTGACAACTACAACCAAGTGGATATAAACTCCATCATCCTGACCCTCTGTCACTCTCAACAGTACCCCCCCAAAAAAAGTAAAAAACGCTGAAACCCAAAGCTGGAGCGTTCAACTGTGATGTTTAGGTTAAGTAACCCCCTGGGTTAATAAACTAAACAAAGGTAAACCATGCAAAATGGCCGCAATGAAATCCAGGCTAAGTAAACGAAGCGGAGTTTACAAGATACACGGGGTTGGGGCTGCATGCGTGAAACTTTAATGTGAAACAGGTGATGTATGTGTTTTTACCCTAATAAGGAGGCTCCAAGGGAGAATCCTGGTGAAGAAAAGATTATTGAAAAATCACATTACAAACCCATATGTAGCGATATGAAATGCAATTGGTTGCAGCATATCAGTATGCACCATTGTGGTTGATATTGCAGCAATAGATATTATCAATACCGTATCATTTGATCAAACAATACGGCTTATAAGTCTGGGCTCAGCTTTGTGGATTACATTATGATAGGTCACTAAATTGTTTTCTAAGTCTGAGCCGTGTATTTAAAACGTGAAGTTAAACTGACTAAACACGAATTCTGGCAAGCACCCTCAATAAAAGCCTGCAGCTCATGGTTTTCACCCTGCTTGATTTATATCTTATCTGGGAGATTATCCGTGGAGCCTTCTGAGAGTTTGTCTTCACTTTAGGTGAGTTATTGCATTCAGGTTTTACCCTTTTCATTTTCAGTCAGGGGAACAAACACTGCGCGTGGAGCAACTCCAGAGAAAATATGAACCCCAAGAACAACAAAAGGGTTCTTTTTAACTTCTTCAAACCACATCTCCCAATAAAAGCTGAACAAACATACCCTGCCACTCGCGAGCGGCTGCTGTCCAGCGAGTTTCACAGAAAAAGGGCTTGCTTTCAAAAGGGAGCAGGGGGGGGGGGCTTATGGGACTAATGAAAACTTCACCTTAACTGAAAAAATAAAAAGCACATCACCCAAACACTGGCGATTTGTTCCTCTGTGTAGCCCCTCGACTCGTCATTCTAGATGCTCTGAGTTCATTTCATTTTTGTTTTGTGGCCTGTTGATTCTTTTAGGAGAAAAATATGGGGCAGATTTAGAAGATGTCAAATGTGCTATGAACTGCAGTAAACCACATTGTTGTTGGACGTTTACAACAAGACCTGGTGGCTGCAAGCGGGGGGGGGGGGACCGAAGGCCCGTGACCAAGCAGGGACATCTATCCCCCACGCTCCTCCTGGGCAAGACAAAGCGGGTTTAGCGGCGGTATGAAAAAGAGTGGCCTGTGAATGGTTACTGTTCAATTTGTATTTGGTTCCCTGCTGGTCGCAGAGCTGAGATCAGAGCTGAAAGTGAAAACACATGGCGAGGGTCAGCAGGATCAGAGGACCACCACACACACGGCAGAGAGAAGGAAAAAGGCAATGGGAACTTGTGTGAAGAAATGGATTGAATAAACAGAGTCTGCGATCGCCTGCACCCTATTATCCTATAATTTACACTGCATGGGAGCTTGGAAAGGCAGGCTGTTGAAGGCGACCATTGGTTTCCACTGAAAAGTGGCATTCTGCGTCTCATGCCAATCAAAAGGCCAGGCATTATAGTCCGAGACAAGTTTTGAATTCTTTCAGCCTTAATGTGTTTACTTTAAATATCCCAGGGAAATTATTACATCAGCGGCAAGCAATGTCTTCTGAACCAGCCAGTCGTTTGAAGTTTCCAGCAGCAAAACATACATTTAATTACATAATAACTTTGAAAATTGTATTTGTACAATCAATAGTGAGGATTAAATGTGGAAGTATGAGATTGGGCTAAAATAAAATAAATAAATAAAATAAAAAAATTGGCTGCATCATGACAAAACAAACTTCAGAGGGACGAAAGGCCGGGAAAACAACTGGAGATGAAGAATCGGACTGTTGGTTTGGCACAGAGCACGGCATCATCTTTCCCGCCTCAGTCCTGATCAAGCTCACTTCTTCCACCTCGCTTCAATTACCGATCCGTCCCTTCTGATCGAGCACTGAACGAGCGCCAGTGAGCGCAACAGTAGTGAAAACATTTCTTGAATCTCTTGAAAGATGTCCTATATATTTCCAGGGGGATCCTGCTGCCAATTATTTCTGCACATCAAAGCCGTTTTTTTTCCGACCCAAATGTGTGTGAGGGAGCAGTCGTTCATCTGCTAACCAACAGCCCGCTGAGGAGAGAGTCTTATCACAGCTGCAGGAAGCTCCATAATGCAGCAAGATAACTAGAAAGACGAGTCATCAGTGTTTGTAAAGAAAACAACCGATTCGAGTTGATTAACTGTTGTGGTGTGAAGTGTCAGACAGCCACTTGCATTGTTGTGAAGCGTTACCAGGTTCCTGCAATGACATGGATGAAAAGAGAAGGAATATTTTAAATGAGAAAAAAGTTCATACTGTCACTTATCTTTTCAATGCAATCAGTATAATGTAAGAAAGACCACGGTGTTTCTTCACCCACCTCCCCCTCAGGTTCTGGGGCTGAAGGCTAATTGGAGTCAGTGTTGTCCCGTTTGAGAACCGAGCAGATTACTTCGGTCCCTCATCTGTTTGGTTTGATGGGCACTGGCGGAGGTTATCCAGCCTTTGAATCTTTCTGCTTATTTATCCAACAGCTGGGCAAATACCCGCAGCCCTTCTGCATTAGGGCTCATTTTTAAACATTTAGAAAAGACAGGGCTCAGTGTTTATGCCTCCATCTTCCTTCACATCTGCACTTAATATTATTTTGCAGACTTTACGCAGAACAAGGGCTCGATCCTTTGTTATGACAGGAAGATATTTTGAACTTTTTGAGGATTAATACTGTTTGCTTTCCTGCTCACTCCCTTCAAAATAGCTCCAGGGATCCAATAGGTTAAAGCTGAAATCCGTAACTGAATTTGGCAAGCCCAGTCGATGGGATATTGTTTTCAATTCATCTGCCACTTACATTACTCAGCTGGGATACATTGTCTCTTTTATAAATCCCCCTTTTCCTCATTTTCTCTCCATCACAGCTTTATTTTCCAGTTCATGTTCAGTGGTAATATGCATCGCTCCTGGTGTGAGCACATTTAGTCTCCATCCATAACTATGATGAAATCTGCTTTGTCATTCTTTCATAATCTCATCAATTTGTTATTATAGTTCTCTATACTTCATAATAGCAGTCTTAGATGTTTATCTTTTCTAGGTTCTGGGCTCAGTGAAAACGTAATTGTTAGAGTGATGTCAAACTTTGTATTTGGATTATTTGCTAAATCCTGACAGGAAATACTTTCTCGACATGTCACTGAATTGTAAATGGACACAATCAGTGGTGCAGTCTGCCTGTATGATCCCTCGAACCTACAGACTGGCTCACTTCAGCTACAAGCTACTGTAGTAACTACAGGCTTCCTCACAAAGTTGAACTACCTGCTCACTGACACAGATGCTAGCATCACTGTTCTGCAAATATGTACAAAATATATTGGATTCTCCCCAGTTCTCCGCAGTGATCAGGGTAATCTTAAAGCTGCTTATATTAATGTTTTTTCTTAACAATGCACCAAATGTGTAATGTGAAATGGGCCTGCTTGTAATGACGAACCCACAGTCATCAGCTGACACTTCAGATTTAGACTGTTTTAGTGTCTTTCAATCAGGAAATCATGATCACCTCCTGGTTGGACTTTCTTGCATACATGTTATGTCTCAGGTATTGGCATTATTACATCCATGCACCTAATACATATTATACACTTATTTTTATGTGTCCCCTCTTCAATAAAACCACATTTCCAAAGGGGAAACGGTGTCTTCATCCATATTGTGCCATTTTGTTTCTTGATCGTGAGGCGCTGTAGCAGCAGTTCGGAGATACTGTAGAACTGTAGACAGTATTTGTGGTTTCTATTGCATTTTAGTTTGTTACTGTAACCTCCAGCACTGGGTGCTTTGAGGTTGTTTTTCTTACATTATGAATGAATGTTAAACAGTCAGAGTGTTTCTCCCTGTAAGGCGCTGGGCAGAAAGACCAACAGAGCCCAAAATGATTGACAACAGACAAAATTGCTTCTGGTGGGAGATGTACAAGTCTTGATGTAAACTAGTGTTGTTGCCCATTCAAAGATGCCTGACTTTTCTGGGTCACTTTTATTGATGGGGTGTTTCAACACTTTGTGGCATAGATTTATGTCCCATGTTGGTTTGTGGCAGCGGTGGACTTTGACTCTTTCAGCAGGAACCAATCAAACAGATTCTTGAGGACATATTCTGTTTGATATAAGTGATTCAAAACATTGTTCAGCCGGAAAACTGAACCAAACAATTATCAGTTTTTACTGAACTTTTATTCTTTGGTTTAATGAGCAGGGCTGGCTCCTATTTTGAGGTCAAACACGCTTCAGACAAAAATATTCTTATTCTGTGGGGAAGAGAGACAATTTTTCTGGGAAGAACAGTGAAAAAGGCTCTTGGCTGGAGGAATCATGGAAGCTGCAACCATAACTCTGCTCAATAGACATCTTTTTATTTTTAAAAAGAGACTGATTTTAGTGTTTTGGCAAAGGATATTTACTTTTAACGTGCTAACTGTAATAACTGCTGCATCTATTTCAAAAGTGCATCTTCTCCCTTGCTTCTTCTCAAAAGTTATGTTGACAGTCTAGTCTACTGTTAAAGATCCAACTGTAATATATGCAGACAAAGAAATTAGCGGCATAAACAAGATTGTGATGTTTGAACACTAACCTGATGAAGCACAATATGGTGTTCGACAGTATCACCCACTGGCCTTAAATGTTGAAATGATTCTTATGTTGCCTGTTAAATATCAACCATTAGTTCAGTGGTAATTATGATCCAAGTTCATTCATTATTTTTCTGTTCAGCAGAGGGTTAAATGACCACATTTAATGTAAGGTTGTTCGTACTGATGAATCTTCAGACATTTATCACCCGGGTTTGCAGTTCCCTTCAACTCTCAGGAGCATTTTGGCGTCTTCCAGGTCAATGTTTGACTTGGGTAAAATACACTGCACACTTCCTGCTCGGCATCTGCCTACAGCAGATACAATTAGCAGCTAGCTGGTGAACATGGTGGAGTTTCTTAACAAATAGTCAAAATCCAAAAATCTGTTACTTCAAGTTTCTATGCAAATTTGAGAGCTGTTTTTCAATAAATAAATAAAAGTACTTGTATATTGTTTTGTTTAAATGTAGATATATAAAATATATATAAATATAAGTTATATTTTTCTGATTGTCCACAAAGACCAAATCCAACATTACATTACACTCTCTTTCAGTGCTTTGTGACTATCCCAGCCTGTCTTTGTCGCATAGCCCCAAGCCCAACTGCTCCCTCTGAGGACGTACATCTTTAAAAACAGATCATGAATGTATACCATCATCGTTGCAAAAGGCGCCGTAATTTCCTAAAACATCTGGGCAGCATCTTAGCATGCTTGTTGTTGGTGCTGCTATTTTCAGCCAGGGATTTGGTGTGCGAGTGAGTATTTACAGCAACAGGTCGTTGTATGTGGGACTGACTCCAAAAAATCCCAGTGTTTATCATAATGAAGGAGCACGTCACCCAGCGTGGCTCACTGATGTGTTTTCAATTGTTTTTGGACAACAGTGAAGCTCGATGGCACAGAGGGAAAAAGATGCATCAGGTTTTTCTCCCTCAGATTTGAATGCAGTGTGGCAACAAGAGAGCCCATTTTAAATTTATGGCGATGGAAAAAACAGCTCAGATTTCAGCTTTGTATATGATGTAAAGACAGTTAAAGTTGAATGTGTGTGCAAATTGCTGCCCCCTGCTCGGATACTTGAATGATGGTGTCTCTTGTAGGCCACTGCATATGTATGTGTGTGGCTTTTGTATGCGTATTTATGTGTGTGTTTGTGCAAGAGCAGACACAGAGAAAGCAGAACAGACACGCAGAGAGGGAAGTGTACTGTAAACTCGCCACAAGTGATTTAGAAAGTCATATTTTTCTTGCCTTTGACCAGCAACATGTGGTGTTCATAGACAGCACATGAGGCAGGACATAATGGATGCTTTTAGGATAGCTTTGTCAAGAGCGGTTCTTTCTGTCCTTTTAAAAGTTAAAAACACACACACGCACAAAACATTTCCTTAACCATAATTCAGACGGACCACCAGCTAAGTCGAAGGAGAGCGCAGGCTATGCTCGACATTTAACGTGCACCAATCTTCCGCTCACATTATGAATTATAGCGTCTGTCAAGTGAAGAGAATAGAGGAAGCTTCTCCACCCATCGTAATGAGCAGCATCCCCCCACTTTTTCTAACCATAATTGGATGGGACTGTCAGATGAGCATGTGCAGAAAAAGAGAGATTGATCATATTTAACATTTTGCTGGTGAACTGTGTGTGTGAGAGGGGAAGAAAGGGCAAAAATGATGAATTTCCTTCTCCAACAGCAAAATCCTCTTAACATTTGATGTTGGTTTGTTGACTTGTAGCAGGACTGAGAATCCACTCTGTGAAGTTTTGATTCATTTGCTGTTTGTTCCCACTCATCCAGCTGACAGGGTCCTGGTCCTGTCTGTGAACGTGGCGTGCTGTGCTCCCATAGACTGCTGCAAAGCTGCAATCGATTACTTTTGATCATGTTTTATAATATCTTCATGTTGCACTTGATTACATTTGATGAATTTTGTATTTGTACCAACTTGTGAGGCAAACACCAGGCAGCTGATAAATATTACTTCTGGTTAACTTTTGTACTCCGCAACATTCATTTCCTATTTGTTTTCATATTTTTTTGTCATGACATTGAACCATTAAGTGTCATAAAATATAGATCTGAAAACAATTCCAACTGCGATGGAGCGCAATTTACCCATTACATGTGCAGGAGGTGCGTACAAGCTGGTGTTTCTGTGTAGTATTTGACAGTTTAGACACACAGTCGCATTTAGTCAGAATGGCTTTACCCAACAGAAGCCTAACTGCTGGTGCATCTGGTTGTTTGCTGCTGCTTTGCTGCTTTGAGCTACATGTTAGCATCACCATTCTAACATGATGATATTAAGCAGATATAATGTTTGTAATGTTTGCCATGTTCATCATCTTAGCTTTGCATGTTTACACAATTAACTCTAAAGACAGAGAACATTGGAATAGAGATGACATTAGTTTTGTGGATATTTAATCAGAAAACAAATTAAAATTTTCACCTCATGATAGCACCAGAAAAGGCAAAGAATCAAAATTATTGACCAAAATTATTACAATCGATTCCAAGGGAAAGATGAATGTCTGTGCAAAACTTCTCAGCCAATCCATTCGATAGCTCTTCAGATTTTTCCCACAAAACCACAAATGTCAATTGTCAATTGGCACTCGAGGGGATCACCAAAGACATTAGGGTTTCTCCTCTGGGAACCATGAATATCTGTGCAAGATTTCATGGCAACCCATCAAATTGTTGTTGGGAAATTTCAGTAGGGAAAAAGTAGTGGATTGAGGGCCAACCGTCAAGCCATTTCACCTGGAATGCCTAAAAACACGAATCACTGAGAGCAGAAACACTATGCAGGCACAGATTTCTCCATTAAGGCTGCTGTACAGCCCAAGGAGTCCCTGACCGATCCAATGAGTGTGAAAATGAAGTACATCATCTACTGTGGTCTTCGCAGTAACCAGATCTCTTCAGCTGGACCCCTTTTTGGGAAAGTGGTGTTCATCCCTCCAAAGATCTCATGAGCCTTGTCCCTAAAAAGCACAAGAATAATTAATTAATCCCATATATTGTTACTAATCCAGGTTCAAAAGCCTGTTAATGATAAATCAGTCAGGCTGTAGGTTATATGGTGTATAAAGCATGGGAAAACTACAACGCTGTTGGTGGGGTCTTTGAGTTACCCACCTCCCTGCCAAATTTGCTGCCGTGCATACTATTAATATCATGCAGGTTTCATGCTGCTACATGCTCTTGCTGTGCACATGCTCAATGTAATGGGAAAAACCACAACTTAAGACCACTAACAGTGGGGTATAATTTTTCTAAATTGTTCTAAAAGCCACATAATGTTAAATGCTTGTATAAATCCAACCCGAACCAGACTCTGAGGGTATTTTAGCACAGCCCTGCGCCTAATTATTATCTATCATCCAGAGAGTGGGAAACCCCTGTGCCACCACCCGCATTGAATCCAGCAAGAGTCATTTGCAGAGAAACAGGTTGTCTCGTCCTAATGAGGGGTGGGTGGACGGAGGGTGACAGACTTGCTTGGCCTATGAGTACGCGGACCACTGCACCCAAACTAAAGAGGGGATGGTGGTCTCCACCATCAGCAGACATTAGGCTCCAGTGGCCAGAATAAGCTGGCTGCGTCAGGTGTCAGTAGACACTCAGCGTCTGTGGAGGTCAGTACACAGACAAGCAGCGCTGGTTAGATCCCTACTTATCAGAGGACAAGTCCTCCATGGTCAGTGAGTCAGCCCAAAGAGCTGCCCTAATCCAATTAGAGATGATTTTGTTTGCATTTGTGTGTGTGTGTGTGTGTGTGTGTGTGTGTGTGTGTATGCATCTGTCTCTTTATTTTTGCAAGCTGTAAATCCCTTGTAGACCAAAGGCTGTTCTTTGATTTTAAAATAATCAAAGGGGTATAAACTGCTCTCCTCGTTTCAGCTCGCGCTACAAGATGCAATAGAGGCATTTTTCACAGTTAAACAGGAAAATAACAAAAGCATTTGTGTATACCGACCTGAATGAGCTCCGTGGGGTCTGAGACACATTTATTTTTCAAACCGTCTCTCTGTCAACATCGAGTAGGTCACACCGTAAGCAAAAAGAGCCTGCCAGATTTCCTTGTGTGCTCCTCTGATCAGATAACCAACCACCTCAGTGTTCCTGAATGAAGGCCCAGATGTGCGCCATATGCAGATTTGTAGTTGCGGAGGGTGGGAAACATGTTGAAGTGAATGGCTGGTGAGAGGAAACTCACATACATGGAAACACATCTTTTCTGGCGTGGTGATTCTTGAAATGGCTAATTAGGCGACAGCAGCTGGCAAAGGAGAAACCTGGCAGCAGGGGTGGCCATGCATACTCGAGCAGTTCAGTCAGTTTTTGGGATCGTCTCGGTTTCAGTTCCGCAAGACTGGCTGGAGAAAAATCACTTGTTGGTGTTTGAGGCACAAGACATGTGAAGGATGTTAAAAAGCAAGTTTGTTCTTTTCCTGGTAATAAACTGCTAAAATTCTAATGGTTCATTTTTATTTTTGCCAACAATAATTATTTCAGCCTATTGTTTCTTTAATCACAGTCTCTGCTTTTATTTTTCCTTGATATCTTTACCTCTGGATGGGGTATTCTCTTTAAGACCCCTGTACTTATCCAAAATAAACAGAAATAAAAATCATTCTTTGGGAGAAGTGCTTGCAGGTTATGAACATATGCAACCTGTGAGCTGATTCTTTTAAGGTGTCATTTGTGAGAACGCTTGAGAACCAGTAAACTGCTGGATTGTCTGGTTTAAGCCACAAAGCCCTCAGATCCTTCACACAGACTCTAGTGGATTTATTCCATTCAGATTTAGTGCTAACTTAAGGCAGTAATTAGATATTTCAACAAGGTCTCTAAACTGTCCCGCCTCGTGGACCGTACACATAAATTTTCACATCTAACTCAAGACATGACATTAAGATATGTTATCTCTGCACTGTGAACCTTTGCACATTCCTTGGTCCATATTATATATACATATACACATTGCATCGTCAGACACTGTTCAGTTCTTTCATTGTAAAAGATGATTTATTTATGCATTTTGGATGTATGTTCCAGCTGGGATAGGCTCCAGCCCCCCCACGACCCCGCATGGATGAAGCGAGTATAGAGAACGGAAGGATTAATACATGAATGGATGTAAGTTCCATATTTTTTCTCATTTTATGTAGTTTTGGATGTTTGTTTGTTTTTTAATTCTTCTCCAACATATTGTGTTTACTGATATGCACCAAATATCAAGGAAAATTCCTTGCGTGTGAAAATGTACCCAACAATAAAGCTAAACATACATTGTTTGTCACTGCAAAATTTTTCTGTTCTTTTGTGATCTGCATCCCCTATGGTTATAGTTTGATATGGTTCAGACATACAAACAACCTGGTTAAATCCATCCATGCATCCATCTGTCCTGTGGTGCTAATTTTAACTTAACTCTACTTTCACCTTTGTTCCTCACAGACAACATTCGTAGTTCACACAGCAGCTAGAACTCCTTGTCAGGTAAACATAATCTAGTTTATTTTAGGCCTTTTAAAAAACATGACAAACACTATGAGTTTCTTGTGTGGACAACTCCAGATGTTTCCAAGCTGGCCTGTAAAAATATATTCATTCATTCATTCATTCATCGCACTTCTGCAGTATATTCACACGCAGAGTAACAATGTGATCAGTGCAAAACTCCAAATTTAAGCCTGTCATTCAGGGCATTTTTTTTCCTAAGTGTGGTGTACCTCACCACAGCCTTCACCTCCTTATCCTGTTCAAGACAACAAAGACACACAACACAGGCAAGCCCGATTTCTGTAGAACTCCCTGTTGTAATTTGAAACATACTTGAGGAACCCCTCTACAACCCTATAGCTTCCCTCCACACCCATTGTCAAATGCAGTGAGACAATTAAGACCACATTAGATCTTTTCAAGTACTTGTAATTTCATAAGAGAGGGCTTTCTTCCCCCTCTTTTCCCCCTTTATGAAAATGAAATGGGGGAAACCCACAGTTTCTCAAGTGCCACTTGGAAAAGATGGGAAACAGATATTAACCCTGCGAGTGATGGTTCTGCAAGAGGCCTCCACACTCAACGCCAACCTCCCCCCATCTGCTTGCACCACCGCTGTGGGACCACACACACACACATACAGACACCTGCACCCTCTGAGACATGTATACACACACACACACACACACACATTCAAATCTAGAACCCCATATTCAAACAGACTGACACACACTCCCTGTTGAGTTGTCTATTTAAAGAAGAAACTGGACCAGATTTTGAATGATTTCCTGTCTTATATTTCTCAAGATGAAAGCTATAATTATGCCCATTAATGAAAAACGGTCATGTTTTTGTTAAAATAATTGGATGTGCTCTGTATATTTCGTATATTTGATTCATTTTCCTTGCCTCCTTGTGAGCTTTAACTTACCCCATGTTGAGTAACCCGGGCCTCTCCATTTGGCCCCATTCCATCACGTGAAATGTAAATGATGTATTGTCCTAATTAGATGAAAAAATATGAGTAATCCTCCCAGCATGCACCACTTCTGAGGGGGTTTATTATTCTAGCTGAAGGTGCTACTCTGTTTTATTTTCTTTGATCCTGCATATTTCTGACTCTTTGGTAATCAGAGGTAGAAAGTCATTACGTTGTTATCACAACTGCAGCCGTGGCGGCCAAAGCTTGACACAAGACGTTAACCCGTCTGTAATGGAGAGGCCTTCGCTGGCTCAGCGGCTTGGCCCACACTGCCCGCTGCCTCGGAGGAACATACATCAGAGCGCAAGGACTTCATCATGACCCGCCCCTCAAATGAGACCAGCATCAGCAGAGGTGTGGAGAGCACGGCTGCTGAGGACCCAGGGGGACCTGGGGGGGGAAGGGGGCACGCTGGCCGTCCTTTGAGGACTGAGCTGTGAAAATCAAAAGAAGAATGAGTGATGGGTGTGATTTGAAACCCACTCCTCCACCCTCAGTGTTCGCAGTAATCACCACTTAAAATCAATTTGTTTAAGAGAAATATGCCCAGGGATTTCTGAGCTACAGAATTCGTTAGGAGCCCCTCTAAATGGACGGAAAGTCGCTCAGCTTTGTTTGTTTTTGCTCGGTGCATTCTGTCACTCCGCTTTCCTTTCCCTCCTTCCCCTTTTAAGAGTGGCATTGCGTGAGTGGCAGCCATTTCACCTTGACCCTCCTGATTGACCGCTGCGATGGCAGTGAAAAAATTCCTCATCAGTGTGAAACGTTGCCATGGTTTCGGCTGAGCCAAGACCCCTGGTCGCGGTAACAGGGACTGTGGGGATTTTTTTACACCCCTCCCCTCTGCACCGTTCCTCTCCTCCGTGGCTCCATGCCACAGCCATGTGCTGCTGCATCATGTCTGCCGGCCTTCTCACACGATCCCAGCACTATTGCGTGCGGAGGCTGCACTGAGAGCATAGCATTTTCACCCCACTACCTTACGCATGAGTAGGCTTGGGAGGGGCTGAGTGATAGAAGGAGGCGAGAGGAGCGGGGTGGGGGGTAGGGGTGGGGGGGTGATGTAGATTGATGGTGGAGGATGAGACGCAGAACAAAGGTCATGTAAGTAGGTGAATATTAGAAAAACAAGCGAGTGATTGAGAGACTGGAGGTTAAGATGAGCGAAGGAGACAGGGATAAGAAATGAGATAAGAGGGAGAGAGGAAGGGAATATCCTGATGCATTATTCACTTCATACACAGACAGCCGGTAGTGCACTCTCTGAGGTATTATGGTGACACATACACACACGTACACAACACACACACACACACACACTTCCGCACAGACAGAATGAGAGAATAGTCTGGGCACTCAAACCACAGACAAAACATTGAAAGCGTATACACACATGCTTCCTCTCTCCGCCTCACACAAAGGTACACTCAGTCAACCACCCACACAAACACAAAAGTGAAACACGCTTATTTACTCATTCAATGGGAAGCATGAACTAACAGCAGATGTACACGCACGTCATGATTTCCTGATTTCATGGTTTCAATTTTGCATTCTTCTGCAACCAGAATCCACTACTGTAAAGGCAGCAACTCATTGTCCTAATGTGCTGTTATGAAGTAAACGTTGACGCTATGTGATTTCATAGTCTGGTTGTAATGGTTGGACATTACAGCACAGTCGCTTGATAAGAGGCTGAGGTCGCAGGAGATCAGTTGATCAATCGATAAGACATTAATATTGGTTGAAAATGCAGTACATCATCATGTTTGCCATCTGAAAGAAGCATATTTAATCATAGTTAGTGAGCCAGCTAACTGAAGAACGCAAACGCTGTGGCTTGGCAGTTGAAAATGTCGTCTCCAGCTGAGTTGTTTTGATGCAAGAACCATGTAAAAGGGTCAGTACGCAGTCACCAGGCGATGATCCACAGAAGACATGGAGCAGCATTGATTTTGCGTTGCAGAGACGAACAATAGTATCACAATGCAATTAGAAAAAGGAAAATGAAACATCAGACGTTTGCATTTCTAGCATAATCCCTGTTTGTTCACTTAACCTAGTATAGTGAAACAGCTACAGGTTATATCACTCATCTGTGTTAACATGCGGGGGCTGTGGAGACACACTACCACAGCATTCTGAGGAAATGGGGAATTTCTTTTGGAATGTTACAAACTACTAGCTACCCTGTTAAAATGCAGAAAGTAAAGTAACTATTGCAATTACTTTGTCGTGTAAATTTTTTACATCTGATTAAGTTTTGATTGCTTTTCATACTAATGATTTAAACTGGGCAACAGAATACCAGTACACATGAATATCAGTCAGATCAACCAATCAAATCAATGTGCATTGCTTGCATTTACTTGATTGGTTGAGAGGACATGCAAATCGAAACAAGTTAAATGTCTAAACGTGTGCAGCTCCTTGTCACATGTCAGCCATCAAACTACGTTTTGCTAAGAAGGAGAAAAGGTGCAAAAGCAACAGAAATAATGTTAATGTTTTTGCCAAAAAATACAGGATATGGTTGCATGTAACCCCTGTGTAATCACCAACCGTGACAGAATACAGTTAGATGTATTTTGTAATTTAATTACAATTGGTCACTCCCCAACACTGGAGCATTTTACTCTGAAAGCTACAGCATTTCACTGTCTGGTTGAGGTGATTACTTGTTACAGTAATCTAAAAATGACCATTCATGTGTGAAATGGGGGCTTTTTTCCTCTTGTGCCCACAGTGACCTTTTCAAACATCTAACTAGACTTAAAGAGAGTCTTTTTTTTTTTTCTCCTCAAGCTCACTAATGTTCAACAACACATGGCCTGAAACCCGTACGTAGCTTTAATTGTCAGAGCAAATGAAACCCTGTGATAGATGAGTAATTTGGCAGGAAGTTACTGAGTGTGTGTGTGTGTAGTTTGTTACATGTCCTACCTTCTCTCTCTTGAGCGTTTTTTTTTCCACGATTTGTACCACTTTCACCCCTTTAGAATAACAATATTATCACAAGCATGAAGAGCCCGCAATTATTCACAGCCCGCTCTTTCTCAAGTTAGGAAATCGCCTTGAAAATTGGACAGGCCTGCAGAGTGTTTGCCACTTAAGAGTCCGGTTGTGTGCTTTTGAAATGTATGTGTGTGTATGCGTATGTGTGTGTGTGTGTGTCGGCATGGAAACTCCACACCATGCATGCTGTCAGATCTAAGACCGTAACATAAACCAATTTTTTAACAGTGTTTCCCCTTTAATCTTGTTAAAAAACAATAACAAAGAAATACTTTTGTAAAAGGTTTTAGTTCAGGTTGAAATGGGATTTTAAAAAAAACCCGCCAAGTATCAAATTACTGAAGTCCTATTTAGACTTTACTGCACTGGCAATTAATCAAATTGTCGGTTATAGCTTAATGATTGATTTTAAGATGACGCCTCTTAAAGATCAGTCAGACTTTGTGTGCAGCTCCAGTTCAGATCTTTAAACCGTCAGGATAAAGGGTCCCTTCCCTATTCTTCTGTTGAGGGTATACATATTTGCATGTATAAAACTCTTAACACATTGGGGATGGGGCATAGACTAACTAAAACAGTTTCCATCAGACTGGGGGATTCTGTCCAATCTATTAATGCCATATTGGCTTTATGAAGGAGCATTCTGATCACATCCATGGAGTCCAATAGCCAAATATCTCAATTAATATTCTTAAACACTCACAACTGATCTCTGATTGAAATGTTCTTTCCATCCTGATTCACTTCGAGCTCATGAAGCTCTAAAAGCAGTAAAGTTCGCTCTGCTTTGTTTTACTTCTACTTACTTCCCATTCCGCTCCATCATACGTTATTCTCCCGTTCCACTCTGCTCTTCTCTTCTCTACTAAAAACTATAAATCATACAAAACTGGGATGAGATCAAGCTGAAGAACAGACCAGCTTAATCCCCTTCGTGTTTAAAAGTGACTCCACTGACTTCACTTTACATATGCTGAAAAATCAGAAAGGCTATAAAACAAAAACTCAACACATGACAGTAGAACAGTTGGCATCACATGACTTTAATAACTACAGCCATTTGGACCACTATGTTTTCTTTATTGACAATATGGGACTGAAGAAATTATTTCTGTGCACTGCACTGATGAAGCTTTAAGTTGTTTTTTTTTTTAAAGTCTAGAACAATAAATCAATAAGGAATAACTCTTGCTGTGTCTGGCCTCTTTGGCTGTATTTCATAACTTAAATTTCTGCAAAACCGCACCTCACACATGCAATAAGCACATTCAAAATTTGGTCTTTCTGGTTTTGACTTTCCATGCACGCAACAAAAAGAGATTTTCCCCCACCTAACATGTCCACAGCCTCCGCTAATAGCAGGTTGGCCTCACATTGTTTACAGGAGGGAATAAACTTGTATCCCTTAACTTCTGGCGCAGTATAATTGTACTCTGGATTCAAACAGAAACCGCGTTACAATAGGGAAATGATGTCATGCTGCACAGAGAAGAAGGGGGTCAACTCAAAAGCAGGGGCCACTCTGAACAAGTTATTTGTTGACAAACCATAAAACAGAGGGGAAAAAAACGCATAAATGTGTTGCCCCCCAAAAAACAATGAAGCACACAGCTAATGAATCACAGCGCTGTGTGAGCGTACAGAACCCAGATGACTCTGTTTCTCTTCCACGTTGTAGCTCTTTGGCTCTGCATTTACTTCTCGACAACATCTGGTGCACCAGAGTTTAATTATCTATCTATTTGGGGTGCAGACACTTCGACCAACATAATTCTGTAGAGATAATATGTCAGATAATATTTCAACAGTGCTTCAAACAACCATAAAAACACGAATAAACAAAAGAGGCCGTCTATCACCCAAGCAGTAATCTTGTGCTACAGACTGCAGAAGGATGAGGTTGATTGAAAGAAATGTTTATTTATCAAGCCAAGAGTCTATGGCCATGCTAGCTTCTCTGCGAGGCTCCACTTGCACACGCTGTGAGCTAAATGCTAACATCAACAGGTTAACATATTCACGGTGACACTGCTATCGTGCTTAGCATGTTAGCATGCAAACATTTGCTGATTAGCACTGATCACCAAACATTTTCAGATTTTCATTCTCCTCAGAGGATGAACCACAGGAACCTGGGGATCTTCTGACTGTTCCTCTAGCACCACCACAAGGTTTACATTTGTAGTTTTGAGTGAACTTTTTGAATAATTATCAGATGAAATTTTGGTTGAGGCATTAGAGTTCAGCTCAGGATGAACCACAAGCTTTGACTTCATGTTAGATTAAAACCTGAGGCATCATCATTATGATTTATCGTCTGGGACAATGACACAGCATGAACTCTTTAACAAAGTGACCAGCTAAGGTGCATGTTTTTTTAGTATTTGAAATGGATTTTAGTTTCTGTCAGCAGTCAGTCTGACACTTGTTCAAACACTTAAAAATGTGTAAATCAAAACCCTGAATGGACAAGTTGTACAACAGAGTGTGGCTAATTCATAAACTTGGCACTTTAAAGTGCACTGCAAACATTTTGCCTCTTTAAAAAACACATTTTTTTCCTCCCCGTTGGTATTAGCTTGTTCTCTCTCAAGTTCTTTTGCATCAAAGAGATGAAATGTTCCTCATCTTTCAATTGCAACCAGAGACAAGAGCTGAAATGATTATATGAAGCCATAAAAACATCAATGTGGCGAATGGACCTTCTCCTGCTGTGTCAGTGATTTTTAGAGTAAAAAATCTGTGACATAGACACACACACACACACACACACACATTTAATTTTGTAAAGGGAATTGAGGCTTCTTATAAAAAAAGAGACAGATGAACAGCTACAGACACTGACACACACACACACACACTCTCTCTCTCTCTCTCCTTTGCTCTCTCACACACACACACACTTAAACACACATTGTTCCTTTGGGATCTGAGCTTATTCATGAGTCTTATTATGCCATGGTTTTCAGGTTTTTCCTTTTGATGTGTCATTGTGTTTCTCAAGCCTTTTAGGTGGTTTTCTTCTGTTCTGAGTAACATTTCATGAACACCCCCTGCCCCCACCCCACCAAACACCCACTTCACCTCCAGTATCCCTTTTGGCACTAATGATGCCATGTTGTGCATTTGTCTGATTTTCAGAAACATTCCTGCGCCTCTGGACTCGAGGAGTTGCTCCAGCAGTTTCTGTACGTTACCTCTGAGCTGACTGATTCCAGATTTCTGGGGCCGAATCACGATGGGTTGTGCGTGAGAAGAGCCAGCCGTTTGTTAATTTGTTTCCAGGTTTGTTTGTCTTACTCATCCATGTGCGCTTGTGTGTGAGGCAGCAGCACAATCCGAACAGTATGTGTGTATTGTATAAATTCCCCTGTTAATATGTTAGGACAAACAGATTTCTTTGATTTTCTATTGTATTGCACATCAAGTTTGACCTATACATTCATTTTACATTCACTTACTCTCAGGATCTTGTAGGAAGTTATTAATTTGAAAGATTTATAATTATGAAAGTTCGCATTTGAGAAATTTAGATTTATTTCCCATTTGTACAAAATGTTAAGGCATCATACTCAGGGCTCAGTTTTCCTCCTCCCACCACTGCCACAAACATGAACCTATAACCCAGAATAGTCTAATTGGTCCAAATTATTTGAACTACACATGATCTCCAAATACTTGCAGTCCACTGGTTCACATGTTGCAGCCACAAGACTCAGTCGGAGCTTTGAATCCCACTTTGGCTTCCTCCTGATTGCCCATGCAAGATGCATATGCAGATTGCACATGAGCTCTTGTGAAAATAAAGGCACTTGTGGTGAAGGGTCTGAAAAGTCTCCTGAAGTGGTAGACTCTGCGGCCTAATTAACATGCCATAGGTGTTAATTGGCAGCTGGCAGCAGTCAAAGCAGTAGCAGGTGAGCACCAACGCTTGTTGAACTTAGATGCACTGAATAGCACGAGGAGTCACTGGAGGTTTATACGGCAGCGATTTGCAAATCAATGCCCACGGCTGGAGGTTAATTTGGATGTGGAGAAGTCTGACATCATGTTTCCAACCTCATTCAGGAGGTTAAAGCACCATTTTCACTTCTTTTTTTTGTTTTGTTTTGTTTTGTGCCCAGAGAATTTGATTACAACATTTTAATCTGATCGCTTTACTGTGATGTGTGAGTTCATACAATGTAATTGCATTTGACTGTGGAAAATAATTGCGCAATGTGCCTTTGGGTGTGGAATAGCTCCATTGTAAACTGAAAAGAAGTTAGTTATTCAGAGGCAATGATGTTGCATCCACCTGCTAACATTTTAAAGCAACAGCACTTGAGTGAAAGGTGTGAAAAGTCCTCATATTCCTCCCAGCCTCCTGTAATGACAGTGCAGCAGAGGATTAGACTTCCATTAATAATAGTAAGCAACAACAAATGCATTGTGGATTACTGTAGATGCGATTTTACTTTAGATAAGTACACATCCATCTGTTACTAAACTCATTAAACACACATTAAAGTAATGACAGCAGCTTCTTCCTTCCTAAAACAACAACAAAAAAATTCCAAAACTTGATATTTATGGATTTGCTGCCGTTTATTTATCGAAATCAAGATTTTTGCAATTTTTTTAGATTAGATTTAGGAACTGTGAACGGACGAGAGCCTCCAGGTGTGTCGTTCACACGTGTCCTGTCTGGTATTTCGTTGTGAAGAAGCTTTAAAGTTCCAGGCAGGAGCATGAAGACACTTCTTCTCCTCCTCCTCCTCCTCCTCCTCCTCCTCTCGGCCCCTGTGGCCCACATTCACAGCCTCCCCCCGCGGACACTGAGCTATATGAACCTGACCAGTCAATTAGGAGGGCAAACAAAAACGAGCTGCAACCAAACACAACCATCGCGTGCAGCACGCAGCTTTGAGCCAATAAACACATCGGCGCGCGCGCGTGACACATACGCGCCTGCGCCCGAGATTACTTTGGACTGATTTATTACTGGTTACCTTTGACTTAACTTTATAACTTTAATGCTTTTTATCTCATATTATTTATCAGTTTTTTCCTTTTTGACATTTATTTTGATTTGACTGCTATACGCGATATTACTGCAACTCTGACGTGTACTGTTCAGTTCACTACTCAGTACTGTCACTTATGCTGTACTGCAATAAGTTTATTACACCCATACACACATCAGAATATTATTATTTTTAAAACAGGAAAAACGTCTTAATTAACCAAAATCTAAAACGGTGATGGTAATATTTCACTTTACCTGATTCAGTTTCTCTGCTGGACCAAACTCAGTCCTCATCTTAAAGATCCCCTTCAGACATATTTTAGAAAACTACTCTGCTTTGACTAGTAATTTGTACCTTGTGGTAGTACTCAGAACTTTTAAAAACTTTTTTTTTTTTTTTTACTTCAGTAAAAGTAGCAATACAGCAGTGCAGAAATACTCATGTCACAAGTAAAAGTCCAGAAAAGTAAAATTACAAAATTATTGGCATTAAAATATAGTAAAAGTACTTATGTTAATTATGTAATGTCATTGGATTAAAATCAGCCTGTTGATGCGTTAATGTGGACATCACTTTGATTCTGCGGCAGGTAAAGCCACCCCACCCCCCTTAACCTCCATATTTTCCATTAATAAATCTGATTCTGCAGAGCAGTCAGGCTGCACTCTAACTAGTAACTGAAGTTATTAAATTAATGTAATGAAGTAAAGAACACAGTATTTTCACCTGAACTGCAGTAGAGTAGCGGTACAAAGAGGCAGACAATGAAAATAGTCAAGCACAGTACAAATGCCTCAAAATACTCGTTTAGTTTTCACTTCTGGTCCAGTGAGGTTTTCCTACAAAAACTGAGTTCACTTAAAGATTATAACATTTAGTCCTTCACCCCCATTTAAACATTCATAATCCGTGAATATGCAGATATTTTTGTTCCCTACTTCCCTGAGAAGTCCCTCCGTTGCACACTGGGCCGTGATTGGCCTCCAAACAAGTTGTGATGTCACAAAATCATCTCACGTCAGAAACTTTCCTCCTCCTCGTTCAGCTGATGAATGTGAGAGCAGCCTGCCGGTGTTCAAGTGTGCACGTCACACTCGCCAGGTGAATTAACAATAAGCTTCAAAACACATTTCTGAAGAGACTGGATCATTTTATTAACGATTTCCTAAACTCTTCAGTATTATTTATTATTTCGGGGCATTCATTTATTATTTGTGCATTTCCTTAAAGAAAATCATTCATTTAAGTCCAGATAAATTTGTTGTTCCCTTCACCTGCTGCTCACATAAGAGCACATCAGTTTGTTCTTCTGTCGTCAGATAAATAAAGAAACTCTCCACGCAGTAACTGGATCTTGGTCCATTTTTAAAAGATTTGTCCTTGTTTGAGGGAATATCGTTGAGGTTCTGCATGCTTATTACTGAGGACTGAGAGCAGGCTGCAGAGGCATCAGCCATGAGTTACTTTATGATTTACTTTTATCAGCTGTGTCAAAACAGGTCGTCAGCACCTGCAAGCTGTAACTCCAGTTGTGGAAATATGAGAAGTTTGTGTTCTGTTGCACTCAGCAGCTGCGGCCTCCTTACAGTTACTGTGTTCCAGTCTGACTGTGACAAACAAGAGAAGCCAACATGTACTCAGGCAAACACATAAATTCACTAGTTACGTAATTAAAATAAATAACTGAATAAATAAATGTGCACGATTATTTTCCTATAATTTTATCACTAAAAAGCATTAATTAAAAAAATACTTTTATTAGCTGACTTCTTCATTTTACCCTGATAAATGCGCCAAAAACACCTTAAAATGTGTGGAACTTGTGCTTCTTGAATCCTGTTCTTCTGCGTGGTGTTTGCTCTCAAGCCTTTTGATCTGATGCAAAAATAAATAAAAAAAAATTGTGAGTCGCACATAATGTGTTTGGCTGTGAAGGAAAAGGGGAACAGCTTCCTCTTAGCTTTGGGGCAAAACACACTCGTCTCTTTCATCAATTAGCCAACCTCCCACCACGACTCAGCCCCACATGGAGTCTCCCCACCCCCCAAACCCACCCCCACCCCAAACATATTGAGTTCAATTCATGGGAAAACAAAACATCCATTTTTAAACAGATTTTTCATCAACGTGACTGTTCGCCATTAATATTTTACTTGTGATGGCAAAGCCAAGCAACACAGTTTAGACCAATGAGTCAGATCTGTTTGCTCGGGAGCGCATGAGCACCAATAAATCTGTTCAGTCACTCTAGGTGGCGAGTTTCGTCAATTTATTAAATTGCCACATTTTGCCAATCCTCTTGCACGGAAACCATTGTTTCTTTTTTTTTGTTCCACACGAGGCATTATGAATAATTAGAGGAAAACTCACAATCCTGCTTATGGGACACCAGGAAAGACGTGCTCTGCGCTCAGGCGCTCAGGCGCTTGCGCCTGATGCCAGACTGTAAATCATAAGCAGCTGTGAGCGATCAATAATTAATATATAGCGGCCGCGCATGGGCGACGTTCACTGTACTTCCTGGAATCGGCTTATTTTGACTACTGACAACAGGAGTGAAGAGGAAATGCTCAGATTTTTTTTTTTAAAGAAGAAGTACACGCTGTAAAAATACCCGATTACAAGCAGAGTCCTGCTACCAGAGCAAAATCATCACCGAAAGGAGAGATGAAGTGAACTGCATGTTGTTAGATTATTGTTGCATCATCTCGTGGAGATATTTTATTAATTTGTATTCCTTTGCTTGAATAAGCATCATGTAAAATCTCAGAAAGTGGCCGAAAACAGAAGTGCTAGATTTGCAGTTACAACACTAAATGTACGCGCTCTTACACTCTTATTATGATGAAAAAGTGGCAGCTGGATGAATTAATTAAGTAAAATCTGCATCGGTTTCTGATTTCAGATTAAATGGCAGAGAATTACTGAAACAACGAGCTTGTTTGCATTAAAGTGGAATAAGACTGACTGAAGCACACGGTGGGAAGTTATTGGTCATAAGGCCGATGAGTTGCACCAACTCTGACTTTTTACTTTTTTTTTTTACCTTCACTTGAGAAGCTGATGCCAAATTTAAACGAGCTTTTTTTTTTTTTTTTTTTTTTTTTAAAGGCCATCAAGACAAGAAATAAAAAAAGCAAAAATATGGAGGGGGAAAAATAAGCAACATCCTCCTTTGAGGAGCAAATCCAGGAAAAGGCATCACAACTCGCTTGGCTCCTCTCACTCAAGAACCGCTAAACTCCTACTAATCAGGCCAGTTTGCAGAGTTTGGACTGGAAACCTTCCAGTCAGCAGGTTTACCTCAGTTGAACTAAAAGAGCTTGTGGGTCCAGTTCTGTGTCTGCTCCGCCTCGGTCTGGACACTATTCAATAAATACTGCTAACAAAAATACAGAAGGAAACACCGCGAGGATCGTGAGGCTGTGACACTGATGGGAGCGCAGATAACAAAAATAAACAAAACAACAATAACAGCAAAAGTTGGAGAAGTTTTTAACGATACAAAATCAAAACTAAAAATAAAAACAAAAGTCAGCTGAGAAACATCCAAAAAGTCTTAATATTCTTAATTAATCGAAGTTTGCATTGATGTTAAACTTTGGATTTAACTTGATGGATTTAATCAAGTTTAAAACATTGACCTCACTGAGTGACAGCATTTAGAATAAAGTTTTAGTAAATATATTTTTTAATTGTGAGGAGGATAATTTAGAAAAGTGCACTCGCTTTAAGAGTTTCCATCGAGCCGCCAGGTGTTTGCTGACAGAAGCCAGTTGATGTGTCTGTTTTTCACTCATTTGTCACACACTTGTTTCTAATTTCTGAAACACATAAAATGACATCAGCAGCGATCAGCTTGGAGGATTTTTTTTTCTCTTTGTCTTGAAAAAGGTCTTTAGAGTTTGGGAAGAGGTTAAAATAACTTGTAAAGTGAGCGTTTTTTGTTTTGTTTTGGGATTTTTTTGCAGAAGCAGAAATCCAGTGTGAAGTTTTTTCTTGTCTTTCTGTTACACGACTTTTCAGTTTTACGTGATGAAGGCTGTGACAGAGCAGGAAAATAAAAAAAAAAGGAAATTCCATTTTCTCCTGTGGGAGCCTACGGGTGCCCGCTCACAGAAGCGATCTGCTGCAAGTTTGCAAGAAACGTTCCCAAGATTTTTATCGGTGAAATGATCCAGTCGGTGCAGTCCTGGCTTACAGATGACTTCGGGCTATCTGATACGTTTTCTGCAGCCAAATAGCATCGTTGCCGACTATACTCGGCTGAAAAGATAAGGTGCGTTTGGGAAATGTTTGTTTCTGTGTTTAGTCAGATTTAATGACAACATAAACTTATCTTGAAAACCATAATGAATGGCCATTAGAACTACAAAGACTTCCAAATGGTGCGCGTTCAAGGGAATATTTTAGTGTCATATCAAAATTACAACTCGAGTAAACCAATTTTCTCCACACAGGAATAAACACAGACTCAAGTGAACCGCAGAGATCAAGCTGAAGGAATATCACAAAGTGTTTTCCAAACTGCAGCAGACTTCTTGTGCAATTAAGAGCGTTTGGCTTTGAATGGTAAAGGAAATAGCTTTCCTTGCTGTTAAATGTCACCAGAAACGCGCCTGGGGCATAAAGTGACCACTTTGTTTTTGTTTTGTGTGCTTAAATCCCTCTCACTTACAACGACTGTGATATCACAGAGAGCGTTTAGGTCAAACTGAATCTCCACATTAAGACCCCCGTTTTAGTTTTAATGAAACAAATTGAATTTAGAAATGCTAAAACCGGTGCAAATATTTTATTTAAATTTGTTCCAAAGTGTAATTTATTTATGTACATCCGTTTGTCCTCGTTATTTAATAAGAAATCAAAACATCTTTTTTTTTTTGCACAATAAATTGCACATTATTTGAACTTTGACCCAAATGAGAATGAGTTTTCTTCTTTTATGTTCCTCTTAGTCTCAAATAAAAGATTCCGGTTCTAATGAATGTCATAAGTACCAGAAGCTTTAAGACAATAATGCAACAAGTTGAGAAGCTTCATCAGGAAGATTTGACTTGTGGCAAGTTACTGGACTGCACAAAAAAAAACACAAGAAATAACTTAATCCAGTGGACTGAAATGAGACAGAACCACACGGATAAATATTGACATTATTTTTAGATATTTGGTTGAAAGCTAATCTCTCTATCTCTCTCTTGGCTCTTCTGGGCTTCAACTCTTCAAACCAGCATCAGATTTCGATGAACTCCCAAATGCATCTCGCTCTGTTCGCACGTCACCCCTTCTTTTTTCTTCCTTTTTTTTTTGCAGGACTTCTAAGTTGTAACAAACTTGAGTCACGAGTACAAAGAGTGGTGTTTGCAGGAATTCCCTCAGGTCAGGGAGAAAGCTGTGTTTTGAGGACCTTCTTAGCAGCCTTTGCCTCACTGGCCTTTGACCCCTGCCAGCCCTCTTTAGTGAAGGAGCATAATCCACCTAACATGGATTTAAACAAACAGTGTAATCCATAACACTCAGCCGTTGCACACCATCTCATTCAGGTTATGAGCCCTGCTGCTGTTATGACTGCGTTGCTTTGAGTGGCTGACCTGTCTCACGGACTTTATTGTCCTCTGGCAGCGAGAGCGAGTTCTCATTGTAATTTCATGCAGTAACGTCGAATTTCTGAGAGAGCGACGTGTCCGTGAAGGTGTGCGCCTTGAGATTCCCCCTGCCAGTCACACACTCACACACACACACACACACCTACATTTTATCTTCGATGTGACTGTGAAACGCGGCCGTTGTGTTTTCCCAGTGCACAGGCTGTGTGTGTGCGCCTCAGTACAGCTGTGTTTGTGGCCCTTGCACCTCTGCCCTCGCCTGCCTCCCCGCCGCTTCAAGCCTCGCTGCTCTCCCCCCCTCCTTCCTTAAAAAAGTTCATCAATATTTTGGTTGACCTTTGACTTGACCCACACAATTAAACAATGGGATTTTGGGTACACTAAATGGCCTGGCTTTGCTACAGAGGGCAGACTAATGAGAGGATGTCGTCTTTAGTTTATAGTTCAGTCCAGAAAGCAGTGGAGCGGAAAAACAACCCGACGGTCCGTTAAGCTGCCTCACGCAAACTTTCAAAGCAGGGGCACTTGGAATCAGACAGGGCTTTCCAATGTCCTTTACCTTCTCTCATATAACCCCGTCCAGCCACCTTCATGTCCCGAGCGTTCCTTTGTTGCCCCTCTTTTAATTTAGGTGTCTCTTAGTTGCATTTCCTCCACCAATCCATCTCTTGTTCTGTGCGTAACAAGAGAAACAAACATTTTGCAGGTTTACATGAACAGATGTAGAACAGTGCTGACAGTGTTGTGCATGTGTTGTTATACTTAGTCTGTGTGTGTGTGTGTGTGTGAGACAAAGGCTGTTTTTGTATGTTTAGCTGTGTTGTTGATGTACTTTTCCCTCGGTCTTGTTGCTTTTTCAGTCTCCCAGCTGGAGTAACAACTGACTGCTGAGCCACTTTTCTTTTTATGAAAAAGTCTGTCAGTGACTCTGCTTGGCCTGCACTCACACAGGTAGAAAAACACTTTGTAACTAAGTACATTTACTTGAGGATTGTACTTAAGTACATTTAGACATTCACATCCATTTTATGCTATTTATACTTAGTCCACCATCAGTGGAAAATGAGTTAATATTGCTCATTGGTAATCATCACTAATTCAGCTGATGTAGCTTGTAAACTTGACAGATTCAGGTTTTACATGTAAAATCAATGGCCAGCTTATAAAATACAACGTAGAGATTAAACCCTTTGGCTTTGGATCCTTCAAATGAAGCTGTGTCTACTTTGCTCACTGGATTAAGCTACCCAACAGTATTTAAAGTAGTTCCAATCAGCTCCAACTCCACTTCAAAATCCTGCTTACACACTAATTTATCAGTATTAATTAACCAATGATCTGATGTATAATGCTATAACACTGACATGGGACATCCTGTATCATGTGTACTTTTACTTTGCCATTATGTTTTTTCTAAAAAAAAAAAAAAAAAAATGAGCAAGAAGTTACATTCTACAAAACACAGCACAACAAATATCAAAATTAAATATAAAACCTGACACATGGTAGGTATTTTCTAGGCTGATTACAGTAAACATAATAAACTTAAAGCTTAAGGTGCTCAACGTGATCGCTGAGCAAATAAATTGAAAACAAAAAATCCAACTTTATTTCAATGGATTTTATTTTTGGGGGGGTGGATTAGGGGGATTGGGACACATGACCTCAGTATTTATGAAATCCTCAGCACCTCAAGAGCAAAACATGTTTGAATTAAAAACCTCATGGATGACACTTGCTCATAAGCTGCTTATGTAGCAGGCCTACATTCATTCAAAATACAAAACACAAAAAATTGAATCTTAAAAGTTAAAAAGTTTTAAACCAGGCGACGCAAGCACTGATCTGCACTGATTTTCAACAATGAAGCTGAGCAGGCGCCGCCCTGCAAATCGGTGATTTATTAGAGCATCAGCTGTATGTTTATGCAGCATAATGGCACTGAATCTATCACTGCCATAATATTGTCACATGGAAACATGTGTGTTGTTACTGTTATATATCTGAGTGCCAGTAATACTATTGCTGGAGACCCTCCCCCCCTTCCTTCCTTTTATAAACACACACATGCGTACACACACGCTTCAACCCTATGGCGCGCACACACGCACACAAACCGGCTCCATCTTCATTCATTGGTTCAATCTTTCGAGGAACCTCCTCCCAGAGTGGCAGACTCGATATCTTTCGCTCTAATAATCTCTCACAAACGCTGCGTGTGGCTTTAGTGTGCCCGAGTGCTCTACGCACGAGATGCCTCATACAGGACTTCCTGTATGGCCACACAGACAAATACTGCACACAAACACACTTAACGAGCACCTCAGCTGTAATATTATTCCTCCACAGCCCTCAGATACCTTTTAAACATCACCATCTTGCCAGCTTAGGATTGGCTGCACCACATGTTTTTCAAATCCTTTGAAAGAGATGCATTTGCTCATCTTGCAAATGTGTTTGAAGGGATTTTCCTTTGTTTACTTCATGATAAAAGCCCTGAAATATCACCTGATGTGCTGGATGAGGGGACAGCATGGGGAATGGCAGTGACAAAGGATCGAGATGAATGGATTTGGGAGAGGAGGAGCTGCTGCCTCAAAAGCAGAGGCAGGAGGGCTGTGTAATGCGCAGATTTGTGCATGTGTGTGTGTGTGTGTGTGTTGTCTTTGAATAGACAAGCAGACACATTCTGGGATTACGAATGTGATTTTTTTTGGGGGGGGGGGGGGGGGGTTCACACCAGGGCAACAACAACGCCCCAGAGGGGAGCAGTAGATGTCCAACAGCATATCCAACATGAACAACACAGGAGAATGAAATACTGGATAGAGAAATGTGATTTGAAAATAAAGAAATGTGTCCTTTTTGGCCCGTTCTGATGGGAGTTCAGAGTGGGTGATTTGCTGGTGGCTCTGTGCTCACTGGCACTTTGCCCAAACAGCCGGTTCATTAACACTGAGTCAGTTTCAGCAGACTGACACCCAGACTTCAACCCATACACCTCACAGATCTGATGAGGCCTCCGCCCTCCTCCTCCTCCTCCTCCTCCTCCTCATGTTCTGTGCCAAGGTGCTTTGAGACCTCCTCTTTGTGATGCAGGCAGTTTACAGTTCTGTGACCTCTGAACCAGGAAGAACATACCTAAAAGCACTCTCGGGTTCTTTTTGCTTTATCCACCTTTTACCAACACTTTTAATTTCCATTGGATTGTATTATTTTTGAGGGTCTGTGTTACTGATCTGCTCATTTTATTCGAGGAAAAGTATAACACTTTGGGAAATACATTTATTTTTCATCTTACTTTTGAAACAGTTGATTTACGCTTGGTCAATTTTAGGAGATAATTTACTTTTTTTTTCTTTCCCAGAGTCAGACAAAGTCATCAATGCCGTGAACATTAAGAGAAGGTTTTCATTACGTAACAAAACGCACCAGTAAACTTTCTGTACCGAGGAAATAAAAAAGAATGTAGTTATCACACACATGGATATGAACAAGTGAATCTTTCTGTAGAAAAAAAATAGTTGGAATTGGACCCTGAAAATTAGATTTGGCCAAAAAAAGACTTTTCTCTGCAACAAATTATGAATCAGTTTGTAGCACACTGAAATGCAGCTCGAATGATCAACTATCTCTCTTCACAGCTGCTTAATGGCATAGAAAAATGTAAGTTTAAGAAAGTGTCATTTTGATTGGGGGGGGGGGGGGGTCATAAAGCAGATTGTTTCTTGGCTGGGACCAATAACTTCCTGGAGTCTGCAGCAGTTGGCTGGCAACTGCTCATGACCAAGAAATAGTCCCTAATACAATGACAAATAGCTGTTTTTATACTATGGTTTTGTGCTGGATTTTGTTGTCTTTGGACAGAGTCAGACAAGCTGTTTTCCTCTGTTTCCAATCTTCATGCTAGGCTAAGTTAGCCAGCCTTTGAGTTGCTTCATATGGAGCATCCTGTCTTCTCCCCGAACTCTCAGCAATAAAGCAACTGAGCATATTTCCTAAAGTGTTCCACCTATTTGTTTAACTAATAGTATTGCAGACAACCCCACTTAAAATGGCCATTTTTACATTTTGATTTTGATACAAATTAAATAAAGCAGATATTATTGTTAAGTGGTGACCTTTAGAGTTGTTGGTGGATTTTGTTACCTTTAAGGTCTGGGGAGGTTAAGGCACAAAACCACTTTGTTAATGTTAGAAAAAGATCATGCTTAGACTTACCTGCATTTGTTGCCACAAACAAGAAGGCAAACTGTTCTAAAGTCTCACTGGAAAAAACCTTTAACTGAAGTGGTCTCCATCGTGGCAGATCATCTCACTTCGGTCGAACACCACCGCTACACCCTCTTCCTCCTCCTGACCAGAAAGTTGGCTCATGCACATGTCCGTGCTATTTGAACATGACATGAAATGATTTGTAGAAATGTTAACACGATACCTGTAAAACGTATAAACTAACATACGCTAACATATCTGTGCCATTGTACGTTTGCAGAAACGTACAATGGCAACTTTGAGTGTCGCATCTAACTCTGGGCATAAAACAAATTTCCCAAAATGTGCACAATTCACTTTGCAATGACTGAACAGCAGCAGGATCACCTTAAAATAATCTCCTCACTGAAAACATGTGCAGCCAGCCTTTTAGAGGGAAAAATGATTGAGAGCCGCAATTGAAAGAGGAAGTAAAGGAGGTCAAAAAGTGTCCTTCATTTTCTTAAGCATCTCTACCTCTGCTATTAGCCAGTGGTAGTTTCTTAACCTTTCTGGTCTTGAATCAAGGGCCAGTTGCTCAGTTGAATTCCCCCCCCGACACCTCCCCTCCCAAATGGCATTAGACTCAAATTACAGCATGAGGTCATGGCTCTCTGGCAATGAACTCAACAACTGAGAAAAAGGGGTTTGCAAAAGATTTAAAACCTTTGAAGAGCAAGGCTTGGTATAGAAATAATCATAAAAAATAGCATAAATTATATTTACCGAAGTATGTCAGAGTATGTAAAAGCCAGAAACCTCAAAGTGGGAGGACTATAGCAAAGGAGTTTTATGGAAGTGGGCAGTTTCGGCATTCTTGTGATATTCCCAAGGAACTAAAGATAGCAGGGCCGTAAAGTGCACATACGTGCGCGTGTGCAACAAAGACATACATGCATGGCCCCTTGTAAGTTAAAGTTTGTTCACCTAAAATATCAGATCTGTTACATTGTTTTTACAATCATGGCCGCTCGCCTTCTAATTATGTGATCCTGCAAAACGGTTGTGGTGCTGCAGAAAGTTTGTGTTGTGAGGCCGGCAGCAAGTAAAAAACACCAAGGAAGGGGAAAACAAAATCATCACTGTCCTCAAATTGGTGGAAGAAGTTAAAACAAAATTCCAAGTTTTATGCTGGTTATGATAACTGCGTATGATGTTTTCGCATCGTGCTGCGTCTGGTTTTTAACATCCTCAAAGTACAGGTTCCTCCGCTTTGATTGTGGTTCGTCTTTGTCCAACAGCTTCACTTACGAGGCTTTTAAAACAAACGTCCTGGGGCATAATTTCACCACATACCTTCATATGGAGCACAGTCTCTCAGCACAGCAATGTGGATTTTTAAGAGCCACTGTTGGATGATGCAGTAGCTCACAATTCTGGAAAATGTTTACTTAACTCACAAGAGCAGTTAGTTTGGAAGTCACCTCACGCTGTACCTTCTCAGGAGTAGAAATACGCTTTTTTCCTCATCTCTGAGGAAGACCGTGATTCATCCCTTGTGTGACATGATGACTCGTACAGAATCTGACCTACTGCTGGGTGGTAAATATAGATGACGTTTTTTATGTGGCAGTAACAACATGGCAACATGCCTACAACAACAACAACAAGCACTGCTGGGAAACAATATTTCATTGTAATAATCTGTGGTGGAAGAAGCATTGAAAAGCTTACTTGAGTACGTGTACGTATTATCAGCAAAACGTTTTCAACGTCAACGTTTTGTGACGGTGAATGTAGATGCTGATCCAAGAAGCTTTTTAAACGGTTTATTTGATTTAAGAAGCTGGAGTATTTTCTCAGCACATAGAGGAACACTACCTTTTAGTTTATCAGAAAAATCAAATTTGAGAATCACGAAATGCGGTAGAGTTATTGTATAAAGTTGCATTAAACTGCAATACTCAAGTAAATAACTAGTGCTTTGAATTTGTACTTAAACACCCTGGACCTACTTGAATAAGTATACTTACATTCCACCACTGATAATATTACTTCATAATACAATTTATTTATATTAGCATTTATATAGAAATGCGTGACTGTAACAAGAAGAGTAAAAGACAAGACAGACAGAAAAATCGAAAGACCAAAAGAACAAGACAAGCTAAAATGATCAATAAAAAAATATATAAATCAGACACAGTAAATACAAACACACAACAGAACAGTTTCAGACAAAATGGACAAATCTCAGCAGAGTTTTAACATGACAAGCCTTGCAGAGGCCATAACTGAAAAAGCTCAGTCTCCTTGAAACTTAAGTTTAGTTGGTGAGACAGTCAGGAGACCTTAGTCATGTGACCACAGACAAAATGTACTGCGGGGCATTGCTGAGTAATGGTATTTAAAATGATTAAAAATTAGATTTTAATGCAGCGTGGGAGCCAGTGTAATGAGACTGAGTAATGTGAGCTGCGTGTTTTGGTGTTTGTTAGATGTCTTCGGATCATTAGGAGCAGTGATGCCCAGCACACACACACACACACACACACACAGACACACACACAGAGAGGATAAACAACCTCCAACAGAGATGAACCAAAAAATTAACAAAAAACAAAAACCCACTGTTATGGGCTTGTCTACAGCCAATAACTGACATGAACTTGTTCAGTTCAAGCTACCTGCTCATCAACAAAGGTCAAAGATTCAGTCTTGTCCGATGCTGGTTGTGGGTAATGTAGCCTTGAGCTACTAGCCTCAACCAGCCGTGGCCTGGAGGTTGGAGAAGCGGCTTGTGATCGGATGGTCACTGGTTTGATTCCCCCAATGGGCGGGCAGGAAAAATTTGAGTGTGGTGGAGTGATGGTGGAGTGAGCAACCCCAATATGCTCCCTGGGCGCTTGATGCTGCCCACTGCTCCTGTGTGTGTTTCACTGCATGTAATTTTTCTGGGTGTTGCATGTGTGTTCAACTAAGGATGGGTCAAATACAGAAGGCAACTTCAGTGTGTGTATGTAAAAATATATATACTGTCAATAAAGTTTTCCTTCAACCAGAAATGAGATGAGCAAATTAGCAGACTTTGCATAGCTCCCTCTGGAGCTACAAAAGCCTTTATGGAACCTTTTTTTTCATATGTTAACTCTGTGAACTTTAATATGATACAAATCTGATACCACATATCTTGCTGTGTGCTTACAGTCCTGAGAGTCTGAGAAAATATTCTAAACTTGATGAACTGGAAAACATGTCAAGTGATGACTCTGGTGCTGCTCCAGGATTAGCTAGACATTAAATCACCCACACTGGTGTATTTCATAGCTGATGTGAGGGACGTTCGTCGTGATGAAAGAATTAGTGTGGGTGGTCGATCTGTACGCCACACCTCAGTCAGACTCACATCCAACACACTCCCTTTGAACAGAAAAGGGACAAAGCACGCCGCATGTATGCAAGCAATCGCACACATGCTGCAGATTACTGACAACATGCTGCAGAACACTTGTTCACTTGTGGGACATGTCATGAGCTTGCAAATTCTTTCCAATGGATGTGAATCTGTCTTCAGACCATCACCGAGCTCGTTCTGCTCTTTGTCTAATCCTGCACGTACAACTTTAATGATCTCAGCTGTAAAAACAAAGAGTGTACGCATCTCCTCCTCCTCCTCCCGCGCCCTGTCCTACGGCAGGTCCCTGGAGGCCGACGTTGGCGAGGGAGGGATCGCAGGAGTCTGGTTTGGGGGGATCCAGATGCTCTGTTCGAAGGAAGCTAAATAACTTCAAGGTTCACTTGGTTAAGCACCCTAAGACATATTTCAACACTCCCTTCACTCTCTCCCTCTCACTCTCGGTGGGTGCGCCTCCACTGTATGTTTGTCTAAGGCAGTGTGAGAGAGCGAAAGTTTGTGTTATTCTTCAGTGCATATCAATCCTTCTACATTTATGCAGCCAAAAGGTGTCTAGCTGTAACTAAAATAAAAGAATATCAGGAATCAAATGCATTATAGAGCAAGGAGAAAGAAAACAAAGTAGTGAAGGGGTGAATAGAAATGTTATCGTGAGTAAGTGTGAGTAAAGTAGTTAAACGCTTCCATTGCTCTCCCTTTCTCTCTCCTTCTGCCCCTCAGGCTCCATAAAATGGCAGTGGATAGCAGGCCGTCCCTGCAGAGCATCACAAGGATAAACACACACTCATGAATGGCCTGCATTGAGCCACGGCTGGAAGGGGATTCAGGGGAATACAGGGGTCACCAGTGGACCCCTCCTAGCGGGGGAGAGGTCACCACACTGACCGCCCTCGTGGCAGCCAAAGACAAGGAGGATAAATTCTTTAGTAAACCCCTTCTCCACTCCTCCACCGCCATCAGCCCCTCAGTTCCCTCCATCTCTCCCTTCTACACCCCTGAAGAGGGAATTGATAGCCCCATGAATCTCACTGCTCTGCTACTGAGAGACTGATTATTTGTTTAGACTGGGAAAGTCATTAGGTGTTAACTAGAGAGTATGAATCTGTCAGGCTGCTTAACTGTCAGCTTGAGCAGCTCTGATCTGGAAATCAGGTAACGATGGTGGAAAGTATTTTTATATGTATATCCTGAGCTGAGGAAAGTATGCAATAATAAACTGACTTCCCTCTTAACAACAGGAAGTTAATACGGTTATCTTTCTAAAGGCCAGAATGCAAAAGCAAACCTAAACTTAACTTAAACTTAAGTTTAAACTTAATCCATAGTCGACTGCCAACAACTCTGTTTACATAAGATGACGCTTTCTTACTTCCTGGTTTAGCTCAGATGGGACCACAGGTCAGGTTTTTCTGCTACTTAACCCTCAGAAAAGTGATACTGACAGGAAGGAATAGTTTGACCTTTTGGGAAATACACTTAGTCGCTCTTGCCGAGAGTTAGATGAGAAGATTGATACCAAAAGGCTGAGTGTAGAGACTGAGTTGTAGTGTTAATTAGTGAGCTTGAGAGGTGCTGGCATACAGATGGAATTTTTTGCCCCTGCTTCCAATTTTTATGCTTTGCTAAACAGATGGAAGAGAGTCTTTGAGGATTCTGGAGATACCTTGCAAACAGCAGTTAAGTGTTATTAAAACTCAAAAATGTTAAATTTTCCCCCAAAACTGACCTTGCGTAGGAGGAGAAAAGTACTGCGGCTAACAAATGACTGGCGTTCAGATTTATGTGTTCGCTCTGTGACATCCTAGCACCATCCAACCAGCACTGCATTTCACCTCGTTTCCCTCATCGCCACATAGTAACCCTATCCCTCCAGTGACGGGCAGATAAATGGAAACACGCTGATTTGTGCAGCATATGTGCTCACGCTGGATTGAGACCAACGTCCTGGACCCCTACCGCCTCGTTCAACCTGAGTGCAGAGTGACGGAGAGGACGGAGAGATCAAGGCGACGAGGCCAGTGTGGCAGTTAGACTACTGTAAAAACAAGGAGCCGCACAAGCAGGCAGAGAAGTCCCAGCTGTCAGAGTTGTTGCTACTGTCTGCATCCTGCCCGACAAGCCGTTCACTTGGATTATGTGTTTGTTGTTGGGTTTGTTTTGTGAGCTTCAGCAGTTAAATGTCTCTTTCTGGGCTCATGGGTTTCAGTAATACACAAGATTCCGTTCAAACTCACAGCAGAGGAGCATCTCTTCTCACATATTGCCAAAATTTTCCAGCTATGTTTATCCGGCACCTAATATCTTTGTTTTTAAAAGAAGAACTGACTCTGTAATCCCGTTTTGTTGAAAGTTTCCAAATGTATTATTCTATCGTGTTTGAGTTGGCTGCTTGGGCCTCCGTGCTGTACATGAATCAGTAAAGAATAAACAGCCACTGAAGACCATTCAGGGCATCATTTGAGAAACTTCCACGGCTAAAGAAACAAAGGCAGATTTTAAACAGATATTGTTATCTTAGGCTTCACATACAGCAGACCACAATTTGGGAAGGACTGCATATGTTCAGCATAAAAACATTGTCAAAGGAAGAAGAGAACACGTCAAACTGTTTTAGATGCCATATATAGTTAGGGTTTGAGCTGTTGTCATTCATTTGGCATTTTTCTTGTTTGGTTGCTTAATTGAAAGGGAATAAGGAAAATACAGTAGAGAACTGCATGCGCAAGAGCCCACAGGAAACACCTGACCAAACACTGCATATGAAAGGCCGGAGCTGGCCTTTGGACTTGGACTCATTGTGTTTCATTTAACTTACGTGTACCAGGTGCTTAGTCCAGAAGAAACAGAAGGGCCGTAGCCAGATTTTTATAAATACTGAAGTCACAAATCCAAATTCCCCCAGTGCCAATGCAACCACAAACAAGTTTCTAACTCCTTATGAAAAGATTATTTCAATTTTTGTTACAGTTATAATAATTCATTTATTTATTATCTCTGTAAACACTGTTTCAGAACCTGCAGTGCACTGCCAGGATGGCAATTCTGGGAGGAAAAATATGAGAAAAAAAGTGAGAAACCTTTTCAGTGTGAAATATAATATATTACATGTGATTTTCACATCACATTGGTTATGAAAAACATTGAATTCATAAGTCACATGATATTTGGTTATTTCACAAATATGTGATGTAGAATATTCCACATGTAAACACATGCATTAGACACTTTTTGGTAAAAATATATTGATTCAGTTGTAAAAATTTCCTTATGTGTTATATACTATATATATTTTAAAAGCTATTAAAGCTGTCGAAAAGTTTTTCAGCCAGTACTGATGGGATAGGGAATCTGCAAATCAACTTTAAAAATTGCATGCCACCACCTTCTGTATCGGTGTGTGTAGCTGCTGCACGTTCAGTCAGTGATAGCAATTCATACCTTACTGAGCCAATAAATGATTTGCCCAATAATATACACTTAGCATTCCTACAGAAAGAAATTAAATTTAAATATATTTAATCTAAAAGTATCAGAGTCATTCTTCAAAACTCCTCCTCAGTTTCTTAACACTGATCATAGAATTGATTTTTAGTCTGTAATATCAACAACACTGAATCTGAAATTGAAATAAAACACTTGCCTAAAGATGGCTGCTACTTTAACCAGTAGCCACACTATCAATGTAGTAGAGTCAGAGTAGCAGAAACGATTCCTGGTAAAACAGATATTTTGCTGTTTGGAGAACTCTGCTTGCATAATGATTGCACTGAATTACCCCAATGGGATGGTGGTAATTAGTCTTGGTGTTCGCATTTAAGAGTGTGTGTGCACTGAGGGTATGTGGGTGTGTAAAAGCCACTTTTCCAGCGTTGCCTTGTACGAGAGGGCAAAATGGAAGCATGAGTGAGCCACTCTAAGCATCGCAGATAAAACATGTGAACCCCCCACCAACCAGAGTGACTGTAGATTCAACTGAGATCCATAAAGTGGAACTTCAGTAAACACATAAGCTGGACCTCTTTACTACTCTGTGAACTGTTGCGATTTGTGTGAGTTGAGTAGGAGTGCAGCTTTTGGTGCTGACCGGGGTACATTTAGCTTATGTTAGCAGGAGAATTACATTAAAATTCAGCCGGTAAATTTAGCCTGTGCTAACACTAGAGTTAGGCGACATTTCAGCAGGTCTGCTGCACCCCGCTGTGCTCTGAATATGTATCCAGTTACCTGCTAGAGGAGCCACTTCACATATCCAACAGAGATCCGCTCAGAATTGGCGGGCTTGACCACCCCGAAGCACAGGGGCCGCTGGACACCCCCTGTGCAGAAGTTAGACTTTGATAGAGGCCCCCGAAAATGTTGTGACGGGGAACAGGAAGTGCCTACTGCCTTGGGAGGAAGTATCAAATAGAACGCCATATTTCTTCCGCCTTGGTGAGATCTTGCCAGTTTTCTACAGTGAGTTCTGCCACTGGCACTCCAGACAAAAAGAGGCTTTCAGCAGGGCCTCGCGAGGTTATGCTGTGTTTTTACAGTGTCTTTCGTCCCTTTGCAAGAGTCAACATTGTTGTTGCACACTGGGTGTATATTTTCATTTGTTATTTTATCAAACCTGTGGAGGAAAAAGAAGGGAATGGAGAAAAGTTTGGTGAAAATAACTTCCATCAATCTCCAGAAAATTCCTCTAAGATGAGACATAAGAATGACTGCAGGCCACAGGGCGCTGAACATGCCCACATACAGTAGATGTGGGGAAATGAACACTTAAATGCTCACATATACTGTATTTCCTAGCACTGTTTTTCACCCCAGTAATTGTTCTTTTTTCCAGGCATTGCAGAGTCATGACTCAGAGGGCAGCTGACAGTTTAGGAACGTGTCTTTCTAAGGGATTTTCTTCACCTTGACAATGTCATGCATAACCATGCAGTGTGTGATCCGGAAATCAAAGCTCAGATCTGTAATATGTTGCAGAGGGTCATGGTTTTGTCTTTTATGTGGCTCACATTTTGGCAGAGGCTGTATCCAAAAGCTGGTTGGGGAGGAGGTGGGGGTTGTGTATGCATCCTAAAAATCTCTGGATCTAATTGTGGGTCGATCTGTTGCTGTGAGAGAAGAAGCACGTATGTCAAACATCGGGACAGTTTTGGGCGACCTTCCAAAAGAGCCGAGAAGACACGGCGACACACAGAAAGAGGTGGTGGTGCCTTGATCAGACCACTTAAGTACTCAGCTCCAGCGTCTGCCTGTTCCTTTCAGAGATCCGAGTCATCTGCCGTCGACACTTTGTGGTCGAGTCAATGAGGCGGAGAGCTGGAGAAAGAGGAGGATGGAGGGAAAGAAATATACAAACAGACGGGAATGTTCGGGGGTGGAGAAGGGAAGGATATTTGGGGAAGGAAAAGTGAGGAGTGAATGGGCCTACATGGGTGGCTTCCAATGTTGATGTTCTCTTTTTTTTCCTCTCCTTTTGAGTGACAGGGCCATCGACATTGAGAAGTCAGTGACATAACGCAGAGGATGCAATCTGAAATTTCAAACTCTGAAGCTGTCTGAGGAAGCCAGAGTTTGAACTACTTCACCCCTCCACCCATCTGCACACGAAAAACACAAGCAAGAGCTTCTCCTCTCTTCTATCGGGTTTTGAATATGTCCTGCTATATTTACTGTGAGTGTAACTCTCTGTGTTTGCTGCATAGGTTGATGGCAGTCTGTGTTTAGAAGCTGGTCCCTGCTTGGAGGAAATGTTTGGGTTCTGCCTTGTGTCAGCTGAAGCCATTGGTGTGGATTACCTGTGGGTGTCACGATGATGAACGGGCTGCTGGGGCTCGATGAAGTGTTTATGACCGAAAGGCGTTGTTGCATGTAACTAATCAAGCCTGAAGCTGGTAGTTGCAAGCACGGCTTCTTTGGCAGCCCATTCTGGACGGTAATGCGATGATGCTTAATGATGTGTCAGATGCAAATGGTCAGCGGATGTTGCATCACGCGGCTGCTGGACTCAAAAGTCTTTGGAGTGACCAGGACATGGGACTTTCCAACTGGCTACGTGCAGCCAATTTTTTTTGTTCTATTTATTGTTGTAACCTAAGTAGGAGATGTCTAGGTAACCTCTGTACTTTGTTTCAAGTGGACAGAATAATAAATTCTGCTTTAACAAATGGTTTGTTTCAAGCCGCCTGTTATTTTATCATCACATTCTGCACAAGCGTGATGGATAAGCTACGGGCCTCAGTTGTTTGCATGAGCGGATAGCATGCCAAAGCAAACACGTGCAGGGCTAAAAAAGTGAAAAATGCAGCAAGAGGCAGCAACATAATTCTGCAGCAGATCCCGGATCTGCGGGTTCACACTGAGGTGAGACAGGCAAGATGTAGAACAAATAAAAACACCCCTGAAAGTCTTCAGCTAAATAAATTATGTGCAAGGATGCGTAAGCTTGCACCTCATGAAGTGGTGAAGGCTCAGTGTTTCTCCCTGGCCTGTCTGGAGCGAGGTGGGCCTGGAGCCAGCGTCTTTAATTCCTCTGTCAAACAGCACTTCACGCACCTCTACAACTGTTACTGTAACTGTAAAAGTTTCATCACGCGTACTCATCACTGCTGTATGCTGGACTTTCACTCTGGTTCTGTACGGGTGGATCTAAAGTGCTAAAAAAGGAGGGTGGGGGGGGGCTTTGTTCTGCTTTTCGTTTGCAAGTTCTGATGAGAGGACGCAAAGAAAGAAAGAAAGAAAGAAAGAAAGAAAGGTGTAATGGGTCAGAAAAAGAAAGAGCAAAACGATGGCATTACAAAGGGGAAAAGCAGAATCTAGGCTATCCCAAAGCCACTCTTGTGTAGCAGGTCCTTGCAGTTCTGAGCAGCCTCTAATTAGGGTAGTATTCAGGGGTGGCATTAGTTCCCAAACTTTTTAATGGGGTGGAAAGCGGAGCTCCTTTTAGAGAGAGGGGATAAGTGTAGCGACTGTTCCATACACTGAATAGCAGATGGAGAGATTCTGCACCTCCCTGGGAGGTATTCATTCTTTTTAATCTTTTTTTTTTTAATTTCATTCCTTGTACTCACCCTTTTTCCAGTTGCTCCCCTGTTCTCATCTGCTTTCCATACATGTCACATCAACACATGTTCTAAGGTTTAGACACATTATTATTAGTTTTAATTTACACAAACCGGTCCAAGAGAAAACAACTGAAATTCAGCCTTTTGGCCAACGGTGGAACTTTTACAGGTCTACTGATTAAGACATATTGGTCCTGTAATAAACAAGTGAAATGAGTAAAATTAATTAACAGACGCATGCGGCTGACTTGAGGCTGGTTTAAGTAGTTTTATGTTTTTAATGGGGATAAAATATCAAGTGGTAAAAAAAAAAAAATTCTTGACATATTTTAAGTGTATAAATACCAAATGTTGGCCTGTTTAAAACTTGTGTTGATGTGCACAGAAAGACATTATTTCTGATATGCTTTTATTTAGAATATTTTATTAGATATTTCCTTTAAGTTACTGTTTTTATTTATTCCTTGATGGGTTTTTTTTAATTGGTGTTCAAATTTTAAAAAGTTTCAAAATTTTGAAAAAAGGGAAATTTTCAGTTTTCATTTCTTATAAGGAAAGAACACTCCATTAAATTAATTTGCATGTTTTGTGCTATAAATAAAGATTATTATGATAATGATTATTATTATTTTCATTTATTATTTCATAGAAAAAGAAAAACACATAAATAGGTTCACCTCACTGAGGATTTCTGGTTGTGTTTCGTGCACCTGAGATTATAAATAATTGAACATTTTTCAGAGGCATTATGACCCAAGATAAACAACATTTTTACTATTTCTGTGTTTCACAAACAGTTTGAGCTCCAGTGACAGTACAGGTCAACTTGTATTTATTATTTATTAGTGAAAGTGATGTGATGTTTTTATATGTCTACCTTAAAATATTACGGTAGAAAAAAAAATCTACCTTAATGGAAAAACAAAATTTTAATTACGAATTCAAACATTTTACAGCATGAGCTCGTAAACTATTTGAAGCTTTCATATGGTGTTCATGGTATTTATTCAAAAAAAAAAAAAAGCGTCGTAACAATATTTTTTTTAATTTTCAAAGATGGAAACATTTCAAAATCCATCAATCAATTTTTTTGTTTTATTTCTTTCTTTATGTATTTATAGTCCAGCCAGTTTAACTATCATCAGCCATCAAATATCATTAAGTAGTTGTTTCTAGTTTTCTGTTTTGGTATCAGAAGCTGAGGTCAGTATGAGACATACGGGGGTCCAAAGGTGGCCCAACTGACATGTTTTACTGGCCCTAAGTTTAAAAGTAAAGTAGCCAAAGTCTTTATGACTTCCTCTGGAATATAGATTATTCTCACAGCCCTGAATGCAACACATTTACCCATTTACCCAAAGCCCAGCGTTTTTATGAGCTGAGTGTTGTGCTTTATCCCCTCTCCTCATGACCTGTGACCCAGCAGGATAAACTGCTAACTGAGCTTCAGTCATGCTCACGGAGGCTGATGCCCACATGATCCATGACATTTCATCAAATGAGCCCCCCTCCTCCTTTAAAAAAAAAAGAAACAAAAAAAGAAAGAAAAAAAGGCAGGACCTAAAATAAAACACTTAATGGAGCAAATTATGTGGTACCTGATCGTTTCAGACGTTTCAGTATGAGCTTTAGAAACTTGGTGAATTCTGCTTTTAAACGTTTCCTGCTCCTTCTTAAGACTTCGAATGACTTTCTTACTTCTTTATTTTAAATATTAGACACTACGTATTAATTATGTGTGATATTTCAGAACTTTGTACGTTTCAGTGACAGATAATGATAATAATAATGAGAGGAGGCGTAGAAGAAGACGAATTTTATTTGTTTATTGGGCTGAATGAAACTCTGAGAGCCACGCTGGTTAAACGTGTTTCTGTTAAGATGTAAAAAGAAACAACCCAAGAAACAGATTTGTATTGTTGTTACTCCGTTCAGACGGGTCAGCAGCTCCATGTTTTTAATCTAGCACGAAGATAGATAGATAGATAGATAGATAGATAGATAGATAGATAGATAGATAGATAGATAGATAGATAGATAGATAGATAGATAAAACGTATTACTGACCGTCAACTGCGTGCGAGCGTCTGGTCTTTTTGTTTTTGTGCTGCGTCTTTTTTCTTGACCCTAAATTTAACCAGGAATGATCTTCAGATGTCGCGTTATTTCTTTTACAGCTTTTATCACGTTCACGGAGCGCGATAACCAGCAGAATTCATGGGCCTGGGACTATTTAAAACACTTCCATTCTTTATGATGGACATCCGCTTGGTATGAAGGCAGTGTCTCCAAATGAAGTTTGTCAATTATTCAAAGCCCACGACACGCCTGGATACATGCAGACATAGCAGCACTAACAACCCCCAATGGGCTATTAGCAGCAAAATAAGTTTTTACGCAGAAAGAACACAGATAAGAAAAAGACTCTAAGTTTGGGAATGTCCCACAGGAAATCCTGCAAAATATCACTGGGACGCATTCTACTCCATTTCAGACAGGCAGGATTTTAGATACCCCGCATGCGATTGAACACCGTGACGTGCGGGAAGGTCGTGGTATTCACGTTGAAAATAATGAGTAGTAGTCCACACATTACTGGTGTGTCACACTGCAAAAAAATACCATGAATTGAAGTGCACTGTTGAGCAGACACGATGTAAAATCCCCAAGGGACTCTTATTTTGATAGTACAGCCATTACACGCGACCACAGCAGTTATTACAAAGTGTCTGTATGAATTCTTCTCGCCTTTTCTTTCTCTATTTGTAAACAAATGCATACAGTACAACTGACCTCCTTCCCTGCTCTCTCTCTCCTCTCTCTCTGCAGAGAGTGTGTGTGTGTGTGTGTGTGTGCTTGTCTGTCTCTCATTGCGTGTTACATCATCACGCAATAGCTGTCCTCCCGTGGCCTAGTGAACTGGCTCTAAGCGCTGTACCAATTTAGCTATCTACTACACACACACACACACACACACACACACACAGAGAGACACACGTTGCTTTGAATCAGGGGAGGCAGACACACGCAGTCAGGCCGCGCGCACACTTCCAGTCACGGAAGCAGCAGGGCTGTACAGTAAAGGTTAGCGCCACATACATCCAGAGCTCATGAAAAATGAAAAGGCACAGGTCTGCCACGCGCAGCAGCATCACGGGAACACAGGTGTCGCAGCCCGGAGCTTCTGTACCTGCACGTTTCGGACTGAAATGAGTAATAATTTGTCAACAGATTAAAAATATTATGTAATAGTTACAGGTCTTTCCATTCTCCAAGTCCTTAGTGTTTCTAATTATCTGTAAAATCGTCCTAAGCTTTTTCGTGCCATCACGCCCCCCTCCCACCAAAAAAAAAAAGGTGAATAAACATTAAAAATAATAACTGGATGAAGGTGGTTTAACGTCCTCCATGAGCCCCAGGTGGCCCCGTGGCACACCAGAGGGAGACTCCAGGAGCCAGCATTTGATTTTTATCTGGGCGAGACGCGTCACGTAAAGCAGATAATGAAATACTGGATGAGGACTGTTGTTTTTGTGTTTTGTTTTTTGGTTTTTTGGCTTTTCTTTTTTCTCAAGAGCTGGCCAGCTGTCGACATCAACTCCGCCATAATCACCGACCTGAAGCAGGCAAAAATACAGCCCCTGTCTCACCCCGCTGACACCTTCCTGTCCAGCTCACCGTAATTACGAGGATGAGTGTGAGAGAGGTCAGGTGGACACGCACGCCTCATGTGCGCATGTTCAGCACTGATAGCAGAGGGTGCGCAACATCTGAGTAAACTGTTCACATCACAAACGATATGCATCTCCGTGAACACACACACACACACACACACACGCTTTCTATCAAAGCCATACAGTTACAGCCTGTTTGGATCGTTGTTAAAGATAAAGTCATAAGCTCATCCAACTTCACGTGTTTTGGTAACGTTATTCAGCCTGATTGTGTCCTCGGTGCAAACCCTGGGTAGAAATTTAGGCCCAGGAAGCTCAACGTTATTTAAGAAATTTATTTCCAAACAAATTGCCTTTTAAGTCAAACAAAATTTATTCTTGTTGAAAAAAAAAAAAAACAAACTGTGTAAAAATATCACACTTCAATTACACAATACTTGCCCAAAATGTACAAGGTTTTATTACTGAAATAAACACACACTGCATATTGTTATAAATGTATGACTTTGCTCTCTGTGTTTTACAAAGTTCAAATCAAAACTGTAAAAAATGGTTTTGATTTGCCACACTAATAATAAAAAACATGGTTGTGTTTGACACAAATACATTATTAGCCTATTTTTTTTAAAACATGTGATCATTTATAACCTGTTCATAAAGTCGTTATCCTGAGACGCCCTAAACAGTGACTGAAACGAATTACTTGATGGAAAATACAAGGAAAACTTTGTGGTCAAAAGTCTGATTCACGCCGGAGAATGAACATAAATATATCTTTTTAAAAAACAGCATGAATATAGGCACAAATAGTGTTGTTTATGTCCATCATTCTGCTGCGTGCTATCAAACAAACATACAAAAATAATCCTACCTTCAAAGAGGGACGTTTTTTGTTTTTGTTGCTGTTTCTTTTATTTTAGTTTCTTCAAATGTTTGTTGTTAAGACATTTAACAGCCGCTAGAGCCGCTGACAACTCTGTTCGGAAAGTTTTCAACCGGGTGTAAAACCGCTCCGGGATGGACGGTCTGCGGCTGGCCGGCCCCTGCAGGCCCCAGAGAGGAGGGTAACGCCGGGACAACGACCGGAGAAGTCCTGGAGGGGCTCAGTGACCCCCCGATGATACTCTCTATGGAGAAGGGTGACCGCTGCACCGGAGAGCTGGACTTCTGCACCGGGGCTGCAGCCTGCACGCTGGCTGAGCCCAGGCTGGAGCTGAGCTGGGGATAAAACCTACTCCTGGCTAAGTCCGTGGTGGTGGGCATCAAAGACGGCGCGGGGATAATGGTTCCCGTGTGTGTATGCCTGGAGTGCTGCTGTTGCTGCTGCTGAAAAGCAAAAAGTGCAGAGTGTGTGTGGTAGGACTGGAGCTGGATGCCGTATCCTCCGCAGCCGTACGGTCCGTACCCGTACGCAGCAGCGGCGGCGGCGGGGATAAAGCTGTTGTGTTCCCGCAGCAAGTCCTGCGCTTGCTGCCGCTTGAAGCGTTTCCTCCGTCTCAGAAAGCTCCCGTTGTCAAACATATCGGCAGACTCCGGGTCCAAGGTCCAGTAGTTGCCTTTCCCAGGGTTCCCGGGCTCCCTCGGTATCTTCACGAAGCAGTCATTGAGGGACAAGTTGTGCCTGATGGAGTTCTGCCAGGCCGGGAACTTCTCCCTGTAGTACGGGAAGCGGTTGCTGATGAAGTCGCAGATCTCGCTGAGAGTGAGCCTCTTTTTGGGGCTCTGCAGAATGGCCATGGTGATTAAGGCGATGTAGGAGTAAGGAGGCTTCACCAGGGTGTTCTTACCCGCCGGCTTGTAGGCATCCCTTGAGGAGGTGGAGCTGTCCAGGCACGGAGGAGGAGAGCCGGCCAGGAGGATGCCGTCGTGCATCTGTGCCACCTCGTCCACGTAGGAGCGCGTCTGGTTGTCCCCATCCTCACCTTCCCCGACCACGTCTATGTCGGTCTCTTCCGAAAGGATGGAGGCATCCGACATCTCTGAGCTCAGAGTCATGGCTCACACACGGCTGTGCGCTCCGACGCCAGATGAGGAAGACGATGAGATGCACAAGCTGCCCTGCCCTCCCTCTTCAAAAACTCATATGAGGAGGGGGAGAGGAGAGGAGCACGTGTCGCCGTCGGTGAGAGATGTCCCCCCGTTTTCTCGCTATTTCCATATGTTTTCGCGATATTTCAATAAGGCCGACTGACGAGCGGCCCCGTCGATGCCAGGCTGAGAAATGCGCCGCGAAACCTGCAAAAGGTCCAGAGCTTGAATCACACAGGGGGCGGATCTTCTCTCGGTATTTATTCCACCGCGCTGGTCACATGGGGAGGAAACGTCACCGTGGCAAATGAAAAGAGAGAGAAAAAAAATTAAATAACAAAAAAGGTCTTTGAAAATTAACTGTGAGTGGGTTTAAAAAAAAAAAGTTTGGTGTGGCCTACATCCTTTTTAGTGGTCATTCATGGTGGCCTGTAGTCCACACTAATCTGAAGCTTTTATTCAACCCCAGTGTTTTGCACAAAAATAGATGTTGGAAGATAAAAAACATCTTTAGGAAAGTCTAATTGCTGGTATGGCTATTGCTAAGCTCGAAGCGGATATTTTGACAACCGTTTTATTTATTTAGGCTTAGTTACTGGTGTGATACACCGAGGGAGAACATGGCTCGCATGTGTGTGATGCAAGCAGGCCTAAATACGCGGGATTAAAAATGAGTTGTTGCTAATTTTTTAATGCAAAGAAGACCTCTGATGTTCACTGTGAATGGCTTCTGCAATAATGCCAGAGACTGGTGCACCATATCCAGGCAGCTCAGTTTGCGTGATCCGGTAGTTATCTAGATTATCCGCGAGCCATTTGTAATGGAAAAGAGTCAGCTGTTAACTCGAATCAGTCACGGGTCACGCAGAGCATGCAAGCCCCACATATAAGGCCTGTGCCGTGCGTCTGGAGCATGCTGTGTGTGTGTGTGAGCATTTCTGTTCATTTATTTTATTTTATGGAGGTAGCCTATGAGGATGGAGTTAATATTATAAATAGGTGCCTTTTTGTTTAGCAAAACATTACAAAAAGGTTTTTAGGACAAAAGAAAAAAGGGGTTCATGTTCAGTTGCTGTGTAGGCTTAATAAAAACATGATAATCATTCATATGTCCGTCCAGACGGTCTGGACTGTAGGGCCTGTAGTGGAATAAAATGGACCATAAATAAAAAACGTGAAGCTCACACATTTGTTCGCTGATTCCTTTTTTATTTGTTATGTTTGGCGGTTCGTACCTTACAGTCTCTGTTAGATTGCTGAGAGAAGTAGGTGATGTTTTATTTTGATTTTATTCTGAACGACCTTCTCGCTACCGTCCAGCTTTGACTTTAAGTGTGACTGTAAGGCCGAAATAATTTTGCTACCATTTTTTATTGCCAGGGAAAACCTCGACAAAAATTCCTCGACATTTTAACAAAATCAGTAGAAAGAAAGCAAACGCGTTTACCAAAGCATCACAACTCTAATCAAAACAATAAAGAAAAGAACAACTTCCGCAAACTTATGTGTATTTTAGGCCTCATTTTTCAGTTCCAAAAACACAGAAATTAATCCAGCCAGCTTCCAGAATTGCAGTTGGCTCAAAGAGACATAACGTAACCTTCTGATAAAAATCTCTACGTACGGCGGCTCGTCCTGACTGTGTGTGAAGCTGACAGATGTATTCAGGCAGTATGTGACCCCTGCAGTAACTTTTCAAAGGTTCCTTCTTGGCCAGCGCCATCTAGCGGTGAACTTGCTGCACAATTAAAACACTTTGACCCATAACAGATAAAAACTCTTGCAGCTCCGGGTGGCCTGTTACAGACAGGAATTTAGCACTAACTTCACTTGAACTAACAGTTCGTATAGCGTCAAGTTTAGTGTGAAGTGCAGTTTATCCGACTCATCCTGTCATCCCTGAATAAAGCTTCAAACTGCAGGCTACTGGCCTCCGCAAATAATGATGCATTCTCAGACATAAGAAACATCACTGGGCTATCGTAAAATTAATAAGGAACTTCTGGGAGAAAAAAATATGCTCACAATTGTGGTTTTGATTTTTAAAAACGACAGAGAAAGTTAGACACGGACTCGCTCCTCGCACTTTATATGAATTAATTAGTTTTTGATGAGCTATTTAAAATAAAGCGAATGAATCCATCCGTGTTGTTGACACGCAGCAGTAAGACTCCTTTTTAATCGAATCAGATGTCCTGGATTATTGGCCCCACCGTCTTTGAATCCCAATAATCAATAAGCAGTTTGTGTGTATTGTATCGCAACAGCAATGAAAGAAGGCTAAAACACTCGATTTATTTACTCATCAAATAAAAATCAGTGAAAAGAAGATGTGGAAAGGACATGTGCACGTTAGCCAAGTCAGCATCAAACATTTCGTTTTAAAACATCATGTTTGTCTGTGTGTGTTTTGACACGATTGAGTTAATTTAATTCTCGATTGAGTTGCTGCAGGTTACATTTAGAGAATCTGAAGAAATAGAAAATATACACAGAAATTAAGATTGTAATAAGTGAAGAATCCACAGTCAAAAAAGATGAAATTCAAACAGGAGCTCTGAGTGAAACTTAGGTGAATGCACAGACACGTTCAGATTAAAGAAACATTTAAATGAATGAAGACCGCACGACACTTACCGCAGCAGCAGCCCACGCATGTGTGGCAAACCACCTCTAAAGTGTTCCTGCGCGATCCGAGGGTCTTTCCGTGCCACGGGGTACCAAGAAAGCACTTAGCTTTTTGAACGCAATCCCCCGCCTACATGCCTGCTTCTTGCTCTGACAAAACCCCCCCGGAGTGTCACCAAAACGGCCCGTCTGAGAGGCTGTGAGGGCCATGTGATTAATGTGCATCACATGCAGTGCCAGCAAAGACACCGTGCGTGCTGCGCGCAGGAGAGAACAAACAAACAGGCGGGTATTTACGTGACCAGTGGCTATCACGTTCATCCGGATTGAATTAGGAATTTATACAAAAAAGTTTAATTAACGATTAAAATATGTTTCTATTGCTATTAAATGTCGGCGGGGAAATCAAAACGTGTACATTTGAGGGGCACAAAACGACTTTTGGTTACTTTGTGACAGTGATCTGGTCTCTTAGTGTCTCCTAAATACGGTTTGAAAAGCTTTTCGACTTGTCCAAATGTTTCCCGTCACATCTAGTGTTTAATAAAGTCCTCAATCTATCGGTAGTCGTAAACTCGTTCCTAAAATATCGACTTATTCTCAGGATACGTTTCAGTGTCTGGTCGTGGATGTTATCAGGGGCTGCAAATATTTGCTTCATATTCAAGTTTGTGATAAACATTTATTATGTTATTATTAATAATATAATTATATATGTTATTTGTTAATGTTATTTTTAATTTTTATTGTGAGCAGAATACCTGTAGGAAAACAATGCAGGCTGCGTGAACCTCATGTGTCACTTTAATTAGTCAAACAGCTGCATGTTAAGTTGTTAAGCATGTTAAGTGATAAAAGATTTTAGTGACAGTCCATCAGAATCAAAGAGAAAATGCTTCATTCTAGACCTCTCCTTCTCCTTCTCCTTCTCCTTCTCCTTCTCCTTCTCCATCTCCTCCTCCTTCTTCTTTGCTATCATGTTAAACTTCATACAGAAAGAAACCTTAACTCTGACCTGAAATAGACCAGAAAGCAACGCAGTGACGAGACAAGTTCTGAGGAGTCTAAAGAGTCCAAGTCTTGCATTTTCACAACTCAGTACCATGAAACCATGAGACTGAGAGACAGACTGGGTGGTTGAGATTTAGTGCTCACTCACTGTCTCTCTCACACAGACACATGAACTAAACGACATTAGATCATCTCAACATAACTCCCGGAGTGCACTGAAACTTCACAGAAGGCTGATCTACCAGATTAAAATTGTTGGGGGGGAAAGAGAGAAGAGTTTCCCAAGACAGTGCGCAAACTGATATCATAGCTGCATGCTGTTTAACCCTAAGGACTGCACACACTTACTTCCTTTTCACCTGAAACGTTTCACTTTCTCCATAGCAAACAGATGAGCTTAGGCTGAATGATAAGAGAGCGAGAGACAAGTTTTGACGCCTTTGTCATCATGAAACATCATATAGGATGAAGTTACTGTCATGAAACAAGTTGAAGAGCTATTTGGAGAGAGAGGATACATAAAAGACATCTCATTTTTTCATATTAAAGGTCAGGAAGAAGTGATGAATATACAACTCATCATGAGACACTGTTGCTGTTGTTATTAATGTGACAAGCAACACGTTGTCGCTGCACTGTAAAATGCAAATTTACCTTGTGCCAAGCTGTGCCCTTTCAGGACCCTTTCAGAGTACTGGTCTGTGGTGAAATGTCTTGTGCTGTGTCCACAGGTGCCCGTCCTCTGCCGTGCTATCAGTGCAGAGGACTCACCTACTTCTACCAAGCAACACAAAGAAAGAAGGTATAGCAGAAACATTTCTGAGTAGCTAGACTTTAAATTGCCCTCTCTTTGAGGCCAGATCCGAGGGAAGTTAAACAAAAACAGGTGGGGTTTATTTCAGAAAAGGTTTTTATACCAGATTTAATAGCATTATCAGATTATAATCAAAAGATTCTAGATAAAACGGCGATCCTCTGATAACCACCCCACCAGCTGACTTGCGACCCACTTTGAGGTATTTCTCCTTAAAAACCCCTCCTGTTTGAGATTGTACAGCTGGCAATTAATCTTAATAAGAGAAGTGGGGCTCTTGTTGATCTAAATTCCTCATCTCTGTCTGTTTATTGCAATGACTTAACAAAAGAGTAGCCTACTGATTATACCTGAATACAAGACTTACATGACTTGACTTACTTAGCTCAACAAGCCATCAGTTCACTGTCCAGGCTAAAATGTCCTTGCACATCAGGCATCCGCCTTTGGTTCCTAGTAAGAGCCACCCGCTCTTGGAGAATCGGACAAAGGCAACGTCTTGAATAAGAGGGTATCATTGGAAGTGCAGCAGCTGAATGAAAATGACATTAACAGTATACAAGCGTGTCTGAAGAAGCCAGATAGGCTTGGTGCTTGGTAAATGTCAAATCAGTTTGATTGACACCTTTTGGCATAAAAAAGATCCATAATGGCGATTTTTAAAAATATGTATGTTCTTCAAATGTTGCATATCTTCCCAGCCTAATACAGCCAAAACAATAAGCTATCCTAACTCTGAACCATTACATTTCATTCATAAATCCTGTTTAGATTAGTAAAAGTGCTTCCTGCGAAGCTAAACTCAGGACACTAAAAACCCACAATGAAATTGCGCTTTTGGTCGTACGTCACTTCCTCCCTCCTCTCTCGCTTCCATCTTGCTCCCCGCATGTGTCTGCTGTTAGTTTACAGGTCAGTGAGGAGCTTTAAATACCTTCTTCCCTGCACTGTTTTCCCCCGATCCGACGGCAAGAGGTAAACGAAAGCCTTTTCTGACTAGGTGGCTGAAATCTGCCCGGGTTTGACGCTAACGTTACTGACGGTTACGTGTGGCTGTGTGAGAGGCTGAGTGACAGGCCGTCCACGGCTAGCTAAGAAGCTAACCAAAGTTAGCCGAGCTACAGGTTCTCACACTAATGCTAAACCACACCTTGTTTCAGTAGAGTGGTTGGCTGAATTAGCACTAAGCGTTAGCTTAAGTTTACCTGGCGTTACCTGTGGAGCGCTTGGCTTATTTTGCATGACTCATAATAGTCTCTTATTATTTGTCTGTTGTTCCCTGTTGTCCACAGTACATGTAGCAGCTGAACCTCTGGGTTTCGGTAGCTAATTAGCCGAACTGCTCTGGTAGTGACAGCTTCTTACTCTTCTATAAAAGTATTCTTATCGTCCTCCAAACGGTCTTATCGTCGACCACCACACCCACAACAAAGTGTCTGCTCCCCGCTAGGGTGTGTTTACATGTGTGTATCGATGAAGTAGCGTTTTTCTACCTCAACACTTACACCATTTACATAATTAGAATGCATTGTTGCCCGTTTTCACGGTACACAGTAAGCTCAAATGAGTTATTAGCCAAGACTAGAATTACAAGGGAAATGATGCCCATGTGCAGGAGAAGTAAAACATTTCAAAGGGGAAGGTAACATTTCTATGTAGTGAAGGAGTGATGAAGAGAGCACCACAGGCTGTCCTGATGGCATTTAATTATTTAAATACCCAAGTAGCTGGCTGCTGAGTTTGTGATTAGTCACATAGGCAGGGCAATGAAGAATCTATAGGAGTTCACAATTACACAATTGTCAGCATGTCACATTGCAGGAATGCCAAGTGTGTTTGTGTTCCCAACATTCGTGTTGTAGAAGGGGTGAGGTCAAATACACAGCCCTTCAGTCGTGATAAAGCCCCTGGTGTCTGTCACCGTGCCGCCATCCCTTTTCTCTTTTTGTTATCCTCCATACTGCGTAAGTGTTTGTCTTGTGGGTCAGATTTTCCAACAACAGATTGTGATTGCAGTGTTCAGTAAGATCAGAGCCTCCAGCCAGCACCTGGATGAACCAGATGAACCAAGTCATTTATTGCTCTATCCTCAAGTGAGGCGAGTACTTATGAGTTTATTTGTAAACAGCAGGTTACTGAAGAAGCTGCAAAGGTATCAGACACTATTGGACATAACATTAGTTTCCGTGTTCAGCTGCTGAACTAGTTTCTGGTAGGTCTACACTGTCTTGGTAGAGTTGATCACACTGACTGTGGATAAATGTCCAAAAAACACAAGATATAATCATAGAACTCTGAGACTTCATCACGTTCATCCAGAATGTCAAGACAAAATAATGTGACTGATTAGTAATGTAACAATAATAATGTTGAATTGAATTAGTGTAAGGAAAGAAACACAAGCTTTTCTTTAGTTTCTTCTGTACTGAAGTTCTCTCTTTGCATGGTATGTTTTATGGCTTTTTTCCTGCTTCATGCTGCATTTTTAGCAACCTGTTACAGCAAGACATTTTGTAAACTACCCCTAACATGTTTTCCTGTCTTGACTGTGTAATTTTTTAATCCATGTTGTCACAAGTCTGCAACATGTGAGATATACAATATTGGTGCATTACATTTGTTAATTGATATACGGCCAAAAAAGATTATTTATCCTTGAGGTTGTTTTTATAAAGATCAGCTGTGCTGGTGACACTAACAAAATCTTATGTAGTGTACTTTCTTTTTTCAGATGAAAGAAACAATTATGAATCAAGAAAAACTTGCTAAACTGCAGGCACAAGTCCGCATCGGCGGAAAGGTAAGAGACAAAATAAATGCATTATTACAGGGTACATGAAATGTTTTTTCTGCAAAGTACTTATCCTTCCCTGCTACTTCTTATTGTGTCATTACAAGCTTAGTTTTCAAGGTTTGGCACCAGGTTGTCTAAGCTATTACAGATGGGGCCGTTTCAACTGCCCTGGCAAATGAAGTGAAACTGGTTGCTACATGATTTACTTCATAGAGAAAAGAAATGCTGAATGACAAGAGAATACTTGATACTGTTTGGCTAGATGATATTTAGATTTAGAGCAGCCACACACATCTTGAGCTCTGTACACATTTTTAAAGGTAGTTGCTATGACAACGACAATTTCACCTGAAAGTAAACTATAAATAAACAGACAAAAAAACAACAAACAACATCAGCTTTTGGGCCAACACAGCCCCACACATATCCTGCAAATTCAGCTGGATAGAGATGAAATGTTTGTCTGAATGTCCCCACAGGGCAGTGCTCGCAGAAAGAAGAAGGTTGTACACAGAACGGCAACCGCAGATGATAAGAAGCTCCAGTTCTCCTTAAAGAAACTTGGTGTCAACAATATCTCTGGTATCGAAGAGGTAGGCGTAACCTTTCATCTCAGTTTTGTGTCACTGTGATTTATGGTGAAGACAGTCAGTGCTGTCTGTTATTTTGTTGTTCACAGTGTACAACTTTGGTTTGTTTCAGGTTAATATGTTTACAAATCAAGGAACAGTCATCCATTTCAACAACCCCAAAGTGCAGGCCTCACTCGCAGCCAACACCTTCACCATCACTGGCCACGCTGAGACCAAGCAGCTCACCGAGATGCTCCCAGGCATCCTGAACCAGCTGGGAGCCGACAGCCTGACGAGCCTCAGGAGACTTGCAGAGGCTCTGCCCAAACAGGGTCGGTAACCTATAGAACTAAAAACTGTTGAAAAAAATCATAGTATAGCATATATCACTCTGATGTATAGATTCAGAAAATATATACAGATTCATAGCTGTATTTGTATAAGCTTCTCATGGATCTTTTCTGTTCTCACAGCTGCAGATGGAAAAGCGCCCATTGCAACAGTAGATGAAGAAGATGACGATGTTCCAGGTGAGCGCTTGAATGTCTCATTTTACTGTAAACTCAACCGCCCGTTCGCAGTAGTCTGTCCCACCGTTCAGAATACTTTAACATGTCTTAAGTAAAATGTATTCATCTTGGCGTCAAACTCCTTTGTAGTCTTATTTGGAAGTTGTTCATTATCTTTTTTTTCTTTCTTTCTCTTAGTTCAGTAATCATGGCAGATTTGTTTTCTTTTGGCTTGTGAAAGGGGTCATGTGAAGGGGATTCATCAATGACTTAACATGATGGTGCAATGCAGAGTTTTGTGTTTGGGTCTTGTGTTCATTGTTTATAAGATCTTAAGGTTTTAGTTTGCTTTTCTTTGCAAGCAAAATGGACCAAACACATGAGGTTGCCATTACAACAATCTCAGCTTTTCCCAGGACTTCTCTCCCTTAGTTCTCACTAATGTAACAAACGATTCACACATGGACCCAGCCATAGGAGCAGTTGAAGCCCAATGGCACAGGGTTAACAGCCACTGCCATCATGTTGTTATTGGAGTTAAGTTTCCTTTTTGTTCTCCCACTGAAGGAACATGTTTATTCAGACCTTTTGGATTGTCTCCAATTTAACCCTCGACCCCTGGAGCCAAAAATTTGGAAAGGCAGATTTCTCACATTTCGTGCAGTAATTGATGCCAACTTTTTGATGCTTTACGCCATAATTTTTACAGCTGCCTTCAGTAGTTGTGAGGGCCTCATATGTCGAGCACATTGCAGTCTGTACAGGAGTGGGGGGGCAAAGAATCGGCGTTGTGTTACACCTGTTATCATGTTTCAGATAAACACACTTTTCCTCAATTGTGCTCTGGCACCTCTGAGAGTCATTTGCACAGATGGATATGCCTTTCCCACTCAGAGTACATTGGTTTACCGGCGAATCTTTTGTTGTTTCAGATCTGGTGGAGAATTTTGATGAAGCATCAAAGGATGAGGCTAACTAGAGGAAAAGGGACTCCATGGAGCGTCAGAACTTCACAGGACCATGTGGGGCACAAGTTGTTTTTCTGTCTGTTTCGAGAGGTGAAAGTTAATAGTTTGAGTACCTGAGAATATGGATAATCTGTAAACTTTTGGCTGTGAGCATTCTGTGAAGTGTGCAACACCTGAACAAAGTACTTGCATACTCTTTAAGTGAATTATTTTTGAGTAATTTTCTAGAATAGTACTCTTAAGTATTAAGAACCAGAGAGTAGCAGTATTTAAGCGTAAGGTATTTTTAGTACTCATTCCACCTCTTCTTTTCCACCAAATGTTTGTTGTGCTCTGTGGTCTTTATGTCCAGTTAGCGTGAGATTGTGTATAAAATGTGGCGTTTAAGGCTCCTGCTGTACATCCGTTTCCTCCATGTTACCGAACCTTAATTCATTATGGCCTCGCTCGAACCACAATATCTGGAATAAACCTTTGCTACTGTCAATAAATGGCCAGGTTTTCTGTTTGTTTCTCAAGTACTATTTAAACAGCTGCAACATAGCTGTAGTTGCCCTTCTTTAACTAAAATTTGGCACAGATATGAGAGAGGGAGAGCTGTGGCTTAACTTTGGTGATCATCTGACCATTAATCTGTCATCATCTAGTCTAAAATTCAGTTTGACCAATACTTCTGTTTATAGCCAAATAACTGCAAAATGTGGCAAATGTTTGCATGTTAATGAAGATGATGAACATGAGAAATATCACACTGCAGGATTGAATATGTGCATAATGACCAAAAATTTTAAAAATATTTCTGTCCTGCTCTACAGTACTCAACAGCTACTTAATTATAGATTTTCACCATAACTATGACTCTGTTCAATGCAGTTTGAAAAGATCTTTTAATTAAATAACGTCATTTGCATGTCTATAAACAGTGGTTTGACCTTTGTGATCTGCAATCGGATAAATATTTGTACAGAATGATGTCTGATACTGCGGTCAATCCAGGTTATTTCTTTATACACAGCTTTACAGTGTGACTGGTGTAACACATGAGCACCTTCATACAGTGGCAAACAGCACCACAACAACTGCTGTGGGACATTAAAATTAGGTGTGAGGTCACAACACATAACAATCCAGGGAAATGAAACAGACTTACATCAACATGAGAATTTTATCACATTACAGCACAAAATATTCAAATAAATAAAATCAGTACAACCAACACAAAAAATCATCAGGATCAACAAACAGCTTGGCAGCTTCATAAAGCACACAGGCTGTACTGCGTGCATCCCAATCTGTAACAACAGATTTTCAATCCACTCACTGTGGTTTTCGAAAAAAGCCTCAGAAATGACCTAATTATCGAGACCAGAGAGTATAAACACTTTCAACATATCAACAATTCAACATATTACATCAATATTTTTAAACTCTTAAAACTGTATTATTATGATTTAAAAAACACTTGCCATGACGAGGGAAAGTTGGAACAGTAAATGATGGCATTTTATAATTTACAATATTAAAAACACTTCAAACAAAACCTCTATGTCTGAAACAAAATCAGCCCTGTACTGCACTGCACATTTGGCAGCATCTTACAGAGGGAGAGCAGTGCATGCTGGGTTGAAGTGAAGAACTCAGCTTTATATTTCTCTTCTTTAAAAGTCAGTGTGTCTAGGTCAGGTTTGCCACTCCACATTCAATGTGAAGAGTAAAACAGTTAACAGAACAGGGTTAAAATTGATAATTCACACAGCATCTTGCCAACAAAATAATGCTGACACGATGTGTCACTTCACTTGATAGAATAAAGTATTCCCATTGGCCAATAGCCTGGGCGTGTTACATGATTGTCCAGAGCCTGGCGTTTATTTGTTTTTCCTCAAGTGTCACAGTTCATTCTCTGATTCCCATCAGTAACTTCAGTAAGTGTGCCTCCATCACCTGTTGAACTAAACAGAGAAATATACAGCATTTTATTAAAAGTGAACACTAATCAAAACATTTACTTTCCCAGGTGGTCATCCTTCACTCCCCCCAAGGGATACAAACGGGGATTTGTCAGGGGAAGTGACTGTTGGTCTGAGTGGACTCTTTTGGAAGGAGCAGCTTTGTCAACAGTTCATTTCCTGCCCAGATCAAATTAATTGTGACAGGACAAATTCTGTACATTTAGAGGAAATCCAATTTGCTTCCTCCAGCGGTCACTTCTGGGTTCATTAGTAGGATGAAGGGTCTTTTTGGGCAGGACTAGGAAATTATTGAGAAGAAAATAAAATGCATGCTATACTTTCCCAATTTCAATAATGTCTTATATTACTTTGTTTCTATGATACAGTGATGATAGGATTATACAAGTCACCACTCTCCACTTCTACCTATAGTGGGATGAGTGTCATACGCCAACATGACTTTGTTTCAAGGGATCATGAGACAGTCTGATGACCTTCATGATTTTTAGTTGGCTCAAGTGTGTGTTTGATTTACACGTACCATTCCGGTGTCCCATAGCCACAGCCATGTCCATTGCATTGAATCCAGAATCTGACTCAATGGTAGGATCGGCACCACTCTCTGGAAGTCATACAAACTTTTATTATTGCGTAGGTTTATGACAGACACAGCCAATGTGCAATGACTTCTGAATCCACAGTTTGATTCAACTCTCCCTTTTCTTGTTTGTTTTGTTTGGAAGGATGGGGGTGAATAAAATATTTTTGACCACAGGTGTTTCTTTTAGTAAAAGGTTTGTTCTCACCTAACAAGATTTCCACACAGCGCACATGGTTCCCGTGAACAGCGTACAGCAGAGGGGCTCCTCCATTCTGAAACCCACAGAAGGAACATCACAACAGGCCACACAGACTGACGCATCCCAGTGGCTTCATTTGACAGCAACAACATCATTAACTCCCCTCCTTAAGATTTCCCTTAAATAATTTTTTGTCCGTGTTTGTTGTGTTAAAATCTCAGGAGTCTCACCCAATCATATTCATTGACATCAACACCACAGTCAATGAGCATCTTCACAATATCAGTGTATCCTTTACTGCATGCCAAGGACAATGCACTTTCCCTCCCTTTGGCCAGGAGGTTGGGGTCAGCACCCTACAGTGAAGAATAATACAGAATGACAACCGGTGAGTAAAATAACAGGTCAAGCTCTAATATAGAGATGAATAATACATCCGGTTCATTTTTCCATACGTTTTGGAGCAGAAACTCGACGACAGCGATTTGTCCATGTGCAGCCGCCCACATCAGGGGGGTAAAGCCTTCCTCATCTTGGAGATTGATCACAGTCTCTATTAAAATGATACAGAAAAAATGTAAGCAACGGCAGGCTAATCTATGATAAAAATAAATGGAAGTTACCGGTCTAATGTCACCGCTGCCCGACTGAGATGAATTCTACCCCTTTGACGATCCAGATGGGTTGCCTACCTTGTTCGATCCTGCTGGCCAGAAACACCATTTCACCTTGGGCCGCAAGTTGATGAATGGACAAAGCTGAGAGGAAAAACATGTACGTATTAATATTTCCGCTTGATTCTTGTTAGAATCATTTAAAAAATGACTTAAAAACAACTGTGGTACTTGCATTAACTTACAGTGCACCAAAAGGGGCGTGGAAGAAACCTCATTGCCACGGTGTTTATTGGTGAGTGTGGTGGACTGTTTGATGGGGGAAAAGTGTTTGGTGGTGGACGGCGTGTAAACATGGCGCACTTGTATACCCGGGGAAGGTGAGGTCTGGATATTGCACTCAGCTGAGAGAGAAGGAAAACATTTAGTGTCGAGTAGGCTCCCATTTGTTACGCTGTCACAACGTAACTGAATTAAAATATGAGCACCATATCAAATTACAGTGAATACTCATAAACATTGTTTTTACCTTTGAATAGAACGGAAGCCACCTCCAGATCAGAGTTGACCTGGTCCTGGATGTTCTTGCTGTCCTCCTCGTTAAGCGACTTGACAAATCTTGAGCAAACATTCATGTCAAAGCGGTTGGGCAGGATGAACTTGATGCCCATGGCCACATTTTGGGTGCTCGGATCATCTGCCGTCGATTGCTCGGTCTTGATGGCACCCAAATCCGGCATTACACAGATCCCCTCCATGTCGTCAGAAACCAGAGGACATTCTGATATCCCCTCTGAAGCTGACACGGTAACGTTGTCCATCTTCTACTCACACACTAAACTGTCACACTGAGATTAAACTGAAGTCACTGCACGCCTGGAATACAGAGACAGTTTGTGTTGACACCAACCTAAACTGCGGTAACGTCACTTTGCTTTAGCTGACGAAAGTAATCTAAATGTTAAATACCCAGCAACTGTCTGTTAGCACTCGGTTAGCATGCTAACTATTGTTGTCGTAACCTTCCGGTACTCACACTCACCAACTGTGGTAAATACATTTGAACACGGGAACACACTAAGCGTAGACATCAAATGGCCATTTAAGAAATAAACACATTTCTTACTTTATAGGACATTGTTTTACTTGAATATCCTCAAACGGTCACCACTCTTCTGTCGGTGTTTTGATAGATGTACGCATGCGCAACTTGCGTCAACATCGGTGTGCATCCACAATTAACCTCCGTCCTCTTCGCCGGAACCTTTAGGAAAACAGATGTATTTGCTTTATTAACTTTGATGAAATACAAATGCCTCATTCACCCAGTTGCCAAATACATAATCTCGGTTGTACTGTAGGTTTGTACACACACAGAAAACACAGCGAGTGGCAGCAACTCAGTTGGTGCTGCCAGGACACTGCAGTTTACACCATATTCACCTAGAACACAGCTGAAATATCAGAAATATAACCTTGTTAATACAGTGGGATAGCACCTTTTAGCCTATATGAGGTTTTACGAGTTTAATTTACAAGCTTTTGATTCCACAGAGGGCAAGCTAATATGAAGAAAAACCTGCCAAATGACGCAGTAAAATAGCTGTCATCTGAACTGATTACCAGGGAAATCTGATCCAGTAGCCTGAGATTTTATGGCAATAAGCTATCTGATTGTTGAATCAAAAGTCATTTTCTTATGGCACAGTTTAGCTCCCTACATTCATATTCAATCGATTGGTTTTCCCTGAATCTTCAAGTCAAATATGCAATCAGTTTATGTTTATATGGACACTTCTTCAGGGTAAAGACACTTATTTCTTTATCTAACAAGAGAATGAATAAATTATGCTTATTCTTAACTTAGCTTTTGTGTCTGAGAACACAACTCCTGTAGCCAACCTGAATGCTGTATGTGAAATAGCAGATGTTGCTTAAAGTTGACAAGGACTAAACAGACACAAATGACAGGGAATAGATACATTAACGAAATAAAGTTTCAAGCAGAACTAATTTGGAAATTTCAACAAGTATTTCATAAAGTCACTGATATCATTAGCTTACTTCATTACGGCATCTAATTTTTGACTCTTCTCTGGCATATCCCGCTGCTTAATGGCTCTGTAAACATGATTACTGACCTGACATCACTCATGAGCAGATGTTCCAAATAATGATAATGTCTTATCTTTGAGAAAGAACTTTAATGTAAATAAGAAAAGTTCAACAAGGCAGAAAGATTTTGAACCTGTTTAATATTCTTTTAGATCACTTTACCACGGTAATGACAGAGAATTACCAATTCGTTCCAGCAGTAGTTATTATCTTTGCTCAAAGTTCCAACACTTTAATCTGATTTAAAGGTTAGGGCAAGTATTTCCTCAGACTCTGTCAAATCCCTACACTGAAAGGCCTAAACATAGCATTAGTCGTCTTTTTTTATTGCTGTGAATTCAGAGGTGAGGAGGTGAGTGTTTAACTTGTGCTCTCTACAGTAATAATGAGACTCATAGGGCCTGAAAAGCTGACAGTAATGGCAAAACACCAAAGTTAGTTTAGATTTTAAAAAAGACATAAGGAAAAGAAAGAAAAAAGAAAACAAAATAAATAAAAGCAATATGCCCACAGACCTAACTAAATAGATACAAAGAAATCATTAAGTTGTAAACAACGAAGAAATGTAGCAACGTATAATAAATCAGTTGTTAGGTCAGTGAAGAACAAGGAGAATTTCAAACATTGCTTTGACTGTGAGGTGTGTGTTGCAAACTTCAAATCCTTTAATCTCAATTTGAGGACTGAATATTTATGATTAGGTTGAGAGGTCAAGAGGAGCTTTCGAGGCTCTGTTTGTTCAAGTAAAACTTACCACATACTGACTCATAAGCTGTTATTCTTGGACTCTGTGTGAAATGTCTTTTCAGCACGAGCAGTTGATTAAAACAGTCTTATGGTGGTTGTGCAACAAGAGACAAAGATGTTTGTCCTGAGGCCTGTTTGTTTGCCGTCATTGGTGCTGTTTACTCGTTTGTTTGAGTCTCAGATGCTAGGTAGATAGATAGACAGACAGATACTTCATTGATCCTGAGGGAAATTCAGTAGAATTGGGAAGATTAGGGATGATAGCCCACCCATGCGATGACACCAGGGATTAAGAAGCTTCATCTGTACTGAGGTAAGATTAAATTCACATGTAACTCTGGTTTTGGTTGCCTCATGAGTCTCAGTGTGGCTGTTGATCTCCACGGTGTGCTGCTCCCGCCATCTGCTGGAAGCCTGGATCACACGCCATGTTATACCTGATACTTTGCTGGTGTGGATGGATTAAAAACAAAGAAAGAAAGAAAAAGTGTGAGATTAAAGGGCCATGTGTGTGACATGTTATCTGGGAAACCTCCACATGATGGCAGTATCATTAAGTTCATTCACCACTTACTGATAAATCTTTACCAACAGATGGCTCCACAGTCTCATAGGTCACAAGTTGCAGGGCTGCAAATCTATTCATCTCCGAAATGGTCCATAATCTTCTCATCTCCCAAGTTAAGTGAGACAACGCTGCATGAGGGAAACTGAAAATTAACTCAGCCTGTGGACTGTGTTAAAAGTAAGGCTGCATTGTTACAGACTGTCAGCTGTGGCCTCATTTCAGACTTTTAATCTGTGGCTCATTATCAGTTGGTGGAATAAATGTGGGAGCAGGAAGGGTGGGAAAGTCTTCCTCTCGCTTCCTGTTACTGACATACGTCTGTGTCTTTTGTGCGTGTTTATGGTTACAATCCAAATGAGATATTAGGAGGAATTTTATGCAAATTGAAGTGACCCCCTCAATGCACCAGCCATTTGTACCTGATTGACTTCTTTGCTTGGATTAAAAACTGTCACCTGGAACTTACTTAGAGAGTAAACAGACACAAAATATAATATATATAATTTAACAAGTATACTATACTTATATAACACTTATAATTCAGTCATGATAACTAATGTCTTGAGAGTTACCTTTATGGAAGTGCAGTGCTAAATTGCTGGAGTACCCCTTTGGCACATAAACACCTCTGACACAAGCAGATATTACTATCCTGTAGCAGTAGTAGTATCTGTTTAAGGTGACAAATACACAGGATAACTACACATGATAATAACAGCTACATAATTATATAGTAGTACATAACTCAGAATGTACATAAAACTCGCTTCTGCAGTTGACTACGTTTCATACTATTATTATCCCTGAGTCAGACGATTCCTCTGCCACGAATGGCGGAAAAACTGCTCACTTAAGTAAAAGTAGTTACATCACAGTCCTGCATTTTGTGTGTTAGCTCGTAACAAAAACTGTAAAATAAATGTAGCAGAGAAAAAAGTAGGCCTACAATAATTCTGGACAAATCATATTAAACGGTATAAAATGTAAGCCCTTGCACTTTGGAACAGCACTTGAGTGAATGTAGGTACTGTGCCTGGTGTGCAAGCAGAGCCAACGTACAGTAAAACTTAATGTAAGTGAAAGTGACATCACTGCAACTCGCCTCTGATTGGACGAAAAGGAAATTCTAACTGACCCCCTGTCTATACAACACCGCCACAGTAAACAAAACGCCTGCAAAGCATCATATAAAGCATGAAAAATCACTTAAAAATCCCTCTCCCCGGGTGACAGATATCAAACTCATTTGGATAATTCAAGCTTTATTTTTATTTATTTTTTTTTGAAAAATGCTCCTGAATGCCCCGTGAGGTTTCAGGTTGCAGCCCGGTGCGTGCAGATGGGGGGCTGGACCAGAGCAGCAGACTACTGCAGACAGGAGAAACCGCTCCGGCGACACCTGCACACAAACCGACGATCTGCGCCGGGACGAGCACGCGGATGAAGAAACCGAAGCTCGGACAAAACCCGGTAATGCGGAACAAGAGTCCGAAACGAGTTACTGCTCACTGAGCGGCGACGCAAGCAGCAGAGAAACTTTTTTTTGTTTTGTTTTTTCATGTGACGAGTCGTGCGATTTGCATCGGCGACAGATCGCAGCGAGTGCGGAGCGGAGAGAGACGACAGCAGGTAAAGGCAAGCTGCTTCATCTTCAGCTGAGCAAAACCTGAAAGTAAGAAAACAACCCTGTGCAGTGATATCACCGCGATTGTGTTCACTTGTACTTTTCTTTAGGTTTCATGTCGTTTTGTTGAATAAAACAGACTATAAATGCTGATGCGTTCACAGGTAAACCGTAAAACAACGCGGCGAGTTCGGTTGTTACTGATTCAAACTCTTGTCATGCTTTATGCCACCTTTACGGTCTTCTTGCTCCGATTTACTGATTGTGTTTGATGGTAGGAGTTTCGCTGTAACGAGGTCATTTATTGTTCCCGGATCATAGGTTTGAGTTTTGATGGTGTCCATAATAATTTTAATCCTGTTTTCACTTCTTTGTGTATCAACCAGTCCATCCAGTGGCTTAGCGGCGATAGTTTCCATTTTATTGTGTCCTGCTTGTAAAGGGCATAGAAAAGGTGACTGTGGGTGATTATTTACACCCTGAGTTCGTGACATACTTTAGTTTTATACAATATTTCTATACTTGGATTAGCATCATTGTAATCAGCAGTCTGAAATAAAATGTTTACACCTTTTTATCACATTGAGTCACAGTCACAATTTCCAAATTTATCTCAATTTATGAACAGATAACCACATTAAATTACAATAACCAAAGAGGTGGAAAGTAGGAAAGGGTGGCCTTGTCGTTCAGCCTGAACTGACTGCAGCCTGTCTTGTGAGAAGAATTTGATCGTTCAATCATGCATCACCTTCAAAAATGTTCAGGACAACAGGATCAACTTGCTCGCGTCTGAAAATATTTACATCACCTAGTGTGCACACAGATGTCAACCTGACTTTCCCAAATGTTTTTTGACAGCATGCATTCTCTTCTTATGTGTAATCCCTTTTCTCACGCTCTGTTCTTTGGGTGCGTGGCCACCAGCCAGGTCAGGTTTCCCATTCACACTGAACATGTCAGAGGCTGAAGTCAGACTGAGGACCGTGACTGGTGAAATCCTGTGCAGACTACATTAACTGGACTCTGATTTAAATCCATCCCTTTAAGTGCTCATTCGTCTCATTCAGGTTGTCCTGAGTATTTTTGCTCATAGACGAGACAAAAGTTGTTTCTGACCTTTTGATCTCGAGACGGATCTTGATCCTTTCTACGTGTGGGTTCAGATTATGTCTTTAAACCTTGTGTAAACACAAACATACCAGAATATTAACGTTTGTTGTTGTAATAGGGCGCAACCTGTCAGTCTGAGATGATGTTTACTCTACAATGTGACACCTGAATCTACTCCAGTTTCACTTTACAATAGTCTTGCTCCATTGATATGAGTAATGTTCGAAACAGAGACGGACGCCCAGGCCTGTGGCATTTCACTCCTCTGTTAATAAGATGTCCTTTGGACACAATATTACAGTATTACAGTATTACAGCACGCAAACACGATAGTGATATTATTGTTAAAACACCCAAAGTGCACCTGTTAGTGTATTACAGTGTGATGTGACTGAACCTGCTGCACTGACGCTTGATCCTGGCCTTAGTGCTGATCAACTGTGTCACTTCTCTTGTTTAATTTTCATGAAATGACGTCAAGTTGGCCTAATCTTGGGTTTAACCCAGATTCAGAGGATACAGCGTACACGATTTAAAAGTCACTGACTTTACATGAATATTAAGTTTACGGTTAAGTGTCAACATTAAAGCCACTGGATGTTTTCTCTTGTTTGTAGAAAAACTGGTTACACTGACATTGTTGCAGTTGGAGCTGAATGATTAGTTGATTAAACAAATGGGTACAAGTATTTTCTTCAGGCAGAAAGGCCAAACATTCTCTGATTCTCCAGCTTTTTCAGTTCAAGCAGAGATGAGCTTTTTCTGCTTTTCTCTCCGGAAGATCATTTTGATTGTAACATACTTTGGGTTGTACACTGTTGATAAAAAACACGTTTTGCTTTACGCCGAAAGAATTTGTGATGAGCACCAAATGATTAATCAATCAATAGAGAAAACTCGTCAGATTATCTGACATTCAAACAGCTTGTCATTTGGGACCTAAATGGGACCTGAAAGCGGAAAGACAGGCTGCCTCCCTCGCCACAGAATGAAGAGTTCCAGCTCATCTGGGTGGCTCCAGCTCATGCAAATACATGTCTAGACACAAGAGCAGCCTGCAGAGCTGACACCGCTGTGCAGCTTTGAAGTCATGCACTATTCACAGCTGAGAGTGAAGTCACAGCGGATCAGGTGTGTGCTGATGATACAGTTACTGTTTCCTCCGCTGCTGCATCCTGCCTGAAGCGTCGGAAGCTGCGCTGTAGTTATCGCAGCTTTGTTCATACAGGTGGTTGTCTCATGTCACCTAAAAGGATGCGAGCAGAGCAACATACAGGAGTGTTTACATCTTATTTCACCCTAAAATAACCTCAGGTTACTCAATTATCACTCGAGCATCTCAGTTGACTGGCTGCAGCATAAGTTCATTTGTTTCTGGTTACGGGAACCAACAGTCTTTTTCATACCAAACTGCTCTAGACTTTAAGTATCAAAGAAATCAGATAAAGGTTGAAAGGTTTCGGTTGTTATCATCCTGACATTGTAGTAACGTGACTGTTTCTTCCCCAGGCGTCTGGCTGGTGGATGGAGAGAAAATGGAGGTGAACAGAAGAGAGGTGCCTCTATATGTAAGTGCCTATAAGTCTTTCTCCAGGCTGTGAATGTGGATTTGTTGGTGGTCGAGCAGAAGGGTCTGCTTGGATTTTATTTTTTTTTGGGGAGGTTGCGGTCTGGCGAATACATGAAATCTGAGGAGCGATTTCCCACTTTTTGACCCAATTCAGTTTTTTCCCCTCACCAGAATTCGAGCACTCTTTCTCATCTTTCCCTCCAGACATCCCTTTGCTCTCTTTCTCTCTCTCTCTGTGGAGTGGCTGACTGGCAAGCCTTGTGTTGCAGGTGAAACCCAAGCCTGCAGGGTTTCAGTCTCTGGGGAAGCCAGGCCTTACACAGCCTGCTCACTGAATGACAAGGCCCTGTGAAAGCATAGCTTCCATAGAGAACATGTGAACCAGAGTGAGAGAACATACACATTTGTTTCTCATACTGCATGAAAGCACATCAGAATAAAAATACATTTTTCATGTTTGAGCATGTTTGAGTGCAGGGTGTGCAGGTGTGTCTGAGTTATAGTTTTGCTTTTTTTTTGACATAGTAGAACTTCATTTCTTCCATCTGTGTTCCTTTCCCTCCCTTTCATTCCTCCATATCCGCCATATCTCTCTCACTCTCTGTCTTTCTTTCACTCCTATTCTCCCGTGTGTGTGGAAGTCTGGGTGGGCCAGTCACTGAAGCGTTGCCAGATTTCTGGTAAGCAGAGTGTCTGCTTGTTTTGCTGTGTCACCAGTTTCAGAGTTGAGTGGGGGCGGGGGGGATCCAGAACCTTTGCCTCCGTTCACAGAGGCTGATTGAGGCCCGGTCTGAAACCCAGGCATGTGTGCTAATTATGGGCTCTACCACTTACACACACACACACACACACACTTCTCCATTAAGCGGAAGTGGCGTCTCCACCCTCTAAGGTCACAGCTCAACAGGGGCAACTCTCGCTGCTGAATGAGATCCAGATTTCAATGCTGGGCTTTGTGTGGGCAAGCCAAGGCACACTGCTGTCACATAAAGGCTGTTATTGTAACACCGTCAGGAAGGTGTTACAGTGCACCTCCACACATACAACATAGTGTCAGGCCTTTTACAGGTAGGGTTCAGGCCAGATCAATGGACAAATGGTGGCATTGAATTGCGGGCAGAAAGTGTGGAAGTTCCTGTGTTTGAGGAGGTTTTATTGAGCTCCGGTGCAGGACTTCACAGCAAAGTGATCTTGTTCAGCCAGGTGCGTATGCGTGAGTAAAACTGATCCTCCTGCAAAGACACCATGTGTACATGTTGGGAGCTGAAATGTGAGACTTCCAAATCTGCTGCAAGAGGGAAATATAGAAAAAGCAAACATGTTTCTCAGTTTTTAAGCCATCCCTGGTGGCAGTGTTCTTGTGATGGCCTTGTTGGCCTGTCAGCCTCTTACTCAGTCCTCCACTTTGGTTCAGACTGGAATTATGGATATATGATTTTGACTTTAGACTTTCTCCTCGACTTTCTCCTTTAGAGCTGCCAAAAGATTTAAATTTTCAGTTGTTAGCAAAAACCTCAGCAACTATTGAATGGTTGGACATTTCGTCCAAAAATTTAGGATCATTTGATTTAGAGTCATCAGCAGGACAACATTTGCTTTCATACCAAAAGAAAATGTTGATGGAAAGACATGAAATTTTGTACAGACATGCAAGTTGATGAATTGCAGTACCTTTGCTGATTGCCTGAGTTTTCATCTGGCACCATCATCAGGTCTAAAGTTTGCCCCCACCTAGCTGGACTCCACTGTACAGCTGTTTAGTGCTAAATAGCAAATGTAAGCATGCTAAACAGGTGATGATCATTTTAAAAATTACACCTGCGTGTTAACATGACTTTAGCACTTCACCTCAGTCACCACAGTGTCTCAAAGCAGTCTTATGGATCGTGGCTGTAGACTCTTACCCTTGTTTCTTTATGGCAGCTATTACCTCAACACAGCACAACATCATGTTCACGAATGGAGATAGACTGGCTATATCCTGGTTGTAGCATGTTTGTTCTTTTGCCTGTACAGTGTGATAGTGACGGTTATCACAGTGCTTTTCGAGCTATGAGGTATCTCTGTGTTATAGTTTACGATTTTTTTTCCTTTTTAAGTGCTGTGGCGATTGTGTTTGCCATCACTTTCACATGTCAGACCAACAGAAAGTCTCACCCTGCCAGTCATTTATTGACATTTGATAAGCCAGTCATAAAAGAAGAAAAGGCCTTTTGGTCGAACAAATAGTCATGTCCCCTTATTACAATGACTTTGTCAAATATTGCATAGCCACAACACATATTTTAGTCTTAATAGTGATTCATTTCAGTAAACATTTTTGCAGGCACTTCTTGATATTATTAAGTAACAATGTGTCTATGCTTGGCAACCCAGGCCTTTGAAATGCGATGTTTTGGCACCTTTCCGGCTTTACTGACAGCATTTTCTGACATGCAGACCAGTTATTAGTATTTCATTTGCACAGCAGATTAAATCAGAGGTATGTGTCTCAACTGGGTATGAGAAAAGGGCCTACAGCGCAGTTCCAGCCGTCAACCACAAGACTCCAGTGAGATTCTGCTCCACTGCGTTTCTTTTAGCGTTGATATACGTGCCGTAAGAGTCAGTGAGGCGCTGTTTGACTTAGAAATATTCAAAGTATTCACACCTTGAAATATTGTTTGAAAAGGGCTTTTCGTGATGTATTACCTCGTTTAAATGTTTATGAAATCGATTGAGCATGCGGAAGGTGGAATAATGATCCAAGCATGTGCCTTTTCTCAGTGCTCTGCTGGTTTCTGATCAAAGCCAGAGCATCAATGTACGATTTATAGTGACAATAACAGATGTCTTTGTTTTGTAATTTTATATGAGCATTTCAACATGCTTCAGTAACTTTTCTTAGTGAGACAATATGCCATTTGTTTCTTAATATTTAAAACAAAAAATATTCTGTCCCTGCTGACGTCAGGTTGTATTTTCACTGAGGGAACTGACTGTTATTGGAGCTGTTTTTGTTGTTGCAGTGGCGATGATCTTACTCCCCTGACGTCACCCATGTGTTGCACTCAGGAGATCATAGCAAAGAGCTCTAAAGCTGATGACTGCTGGTTTCCTGGAGACCACATGCACCAGATCTGATGTTGTTTTTCCTTTCTGAATGGACAACAACATGAGGAGATTATAAAATCATGTCGCTGGTGTGATTTTGTGTCTTAATGAAAGCAAATATTAATACCCACCGGCTATTAAGTCCCGTTAAGGTAACCGACACAGCACTGCTGCCTTTTGTAGATTTGTACCGAGCTCCTGCTGCATATGCGACAATCCTCTTTATGCTTATGTTCCATCATTAACATATGATGCCTGACCTGAAACCTGCCCATATGGGAGGCATGAGCTAAAACCACACAGTGTTGAATATTTTATTGTTACTGGATCGGGTTGTGTCATGATAAAGCTCTGGAGGAAAGGCCACAGATCACGTCGGTCTGATGTCTTATCTCCTGCCAGCCTTCTCCTTCCTCTTCCCTAAGGCTCGAGAGACACAGTTAGGATCGAGAAAAATTCTGTCTGATCAAATTGTACCTGTGTAAACCAATATCATCTGAGGTTGGGACAATTAAGTGGGAAGCACAGCCTCCTTGGAGGAGAGAAAACAGAATCAGAAGATATTAAAAAATGAGCGCTCACGTCTGTTTCTGTATTTTTAAAAGACATTTAAATCTAATAGTTGAGGGACAATCTCAAAAGAATGAAACATCAAAGACAAGGAAAAGGTAAAGCTCCATGAACAATGGATTTGATCTGAAAACTTAGTCAGTAAGTGAAAATAACTGTTGATGTTGTGTGTTCAGCTAGCTGGGTAGGAAATCAGGAAGGCTGCACAAACCACAGGCTGACAGCATATCTTTTTGTTAGGTGGAAAAACAATCAGTGATAACATTAATGGTGTTAAGTGTGCACTAAGTGGTGCTGCAGTCGCCACTTAGTGTACACAGCCCTAAAGCTGAGAAACTGCAGCCTGAGTCAGACCTCTGTTATCAGTCCGAGCCAACTGCCAGCTAACACAAGAGGTCAGTTGCATTTCTACCTCTGAACTATTGTGGACTTGACTCAAGTAGCAACTTTTGAAAGATAATAGAGTCTAGGAGCAAAGCAGACAAAAGGGAGACCGATGGTGATTTAGTCAGGTTGTGGATTTTATTCTGGCTCCGTTGATTTGTTAGCCAAAGGCATGCAAGAGGGTCTCTCAGTCTCTCTTCTATAGAGAAATCTTTCACCTGAAACCACATTAACAGAGTGCATTTTCACAGTAACATCATGTAGCTCTTATCCGTGCCCTTTTGCAAGCAACTGGTTATCTCACTGCACCCCTAAATGTGCTTCAGGGGCCAAATTGCCAATTTTAATTTGTCCAATTTAGTTTATGGTCAAGTACCTCAAAAACTAATGACATTCCCATCAACCCCAGCTTTACTTTATGTGTAACATGTGTAGTGCTGATGAGCAAATCCGAATGTGACAAACATTATACTTGCTAAAAATCAGCGTGGGAACATTGTCATTGTGAACTTTTCATCATGCTTCCATTAGCTTTTAGCTGAAAGCACTGCTGTGCCTAAGTGCTTCCTCACAGCTTCTGGTGTGGATGTAGACTCTTAGTCTTGTTTAGAGATAATGATGCAGATTTTATTTAATCCATACACAGCCTAACATGTAATTATAAACTGTGTATGCTTCAGTTCCTGGTATTTGGCTGCTCTCCTGCTAAAATGTGATTAAGACTTACTAGTGTGTTGAGAAGCCACAAAATGTGGTATTGAGAAAAAGTGACTACATTCTTCATATGTTAAGTTTAACTGGTGCTGGCACTAAAAACATATTTTAGCATGATGGACGCCTTAGCCTCAAGTATTGGCAATGAGGATAAATTAAGGATGACCCAGTAAGTCACAAGATAAAAACCTAAGCGGAGCACATGAAAACAGAAGATAAGGATATTGCACAAGCATGGAACTCCAAGTATGTGATCCATCTTGAACATGAAAGATACACTTTGAGCTAACCCTCTTGTAAAGGTCAGTCTGTGGAGGAAAATAATTCTGGGTAGGGGAAGTAAATCTTGTGGTTGCTGTGTTTGGTAATCTATATTGACAATAAGGAGAAAAACATTTACTTTGTTCTGTCAGTGGCTTAGAGGCACTGCTTCCACTCTTCCAGCTTGTTGTATTGGTAACCGAATGCTTTGACATGCCTCGCATCAACGGTTTCATTCTGCAGAGACGTGTTGGACGCAGTGAATTGCAGTTAGAGTTTGTGTACACACAACATGAGCTTTTGCTCAATGAAATCTTTCTGATTCTCTTGGCCTCGAAGTCTTCAGTTAGGGTCAACACTCATGAGAGGTGAGGATAACTTTGGGGTGATGCAGGAACAAGCAAAGTTTAGATCAGGTTGAGCAAAAAATAAATAAAAACAATAAACAAGGTCAGTGATATAACAGAAATAATGAATGTGATTATTAAGGTAGATCATGAAGTAGATACTCAGCAGGGTGCAGCTCACTCCCATTGTGAGAAAAGGCCTGGCGTATTTCCTCTTTTTTCCCTGCTGCCCCCATTTTTTGAACGTGTCAGCAGGGTGATAGGAAAAGACATTTTCCTTTCAGAGAAAACTGTATACTCAAGGCCTTTGAATTAATGTTCACTTTACATTGGAGCTATTATGTAATAATTCAGGGCATGATAATGTGTATTATACACTGGTTGTGATTAACTTTATACTTTCTCATGTTGTAGATGCAGTTAAATGGATGGATTTTCTTCTTATTTCAGGGTCAGGTGGAGGCCCACGTGAGGTTACAAGCTAACGTTCCTGAAGACGCAGAGTTTTATGTTCTTGTTCAAGGCTCTGGACTTACACATGTGACTGCAGCAAAAAGAGGAGATGATGGGCTTAGCCTCAGCTTCACAGTTCCTGGTATGTCAACCTCTAACAACAGCCAGATTTCCCTCTTAGCCTGTCACTGTCTCACTTCCTGATATAATGATTTGTTTTATCTCTCACAGGCCATGCCCTTGTGGAAAGTGTCACTGTCACATCCTACTTTTACTCAGAGGACCAAGTCAAGCCTTGTGAAGGTGAGGCCTCTCTTGAATACCTCAGGGATGTTGCCCAGGAGGCTGCGGAGTACCTGAGTGCAAACAGGGACCAGCTTGGCCCGCAGAGCTACCTAGAAGTCCTGAAGAGGTTTTCCATGCGGTTGTGGACAGCTGATGAGGAGCTCTCTGTAGGGGAGGTAGACTGCAGTGAGGAGGATGTGCGGCTCAGACAGAGTTCAAGTAATGAAGCTGGTCTCAGGCAGCTGGATGAGAAGATCACCCAGGCTATGGCCAACATGGATTATCCTCAGCAGTGGAAAAATACTGACAGTCAGCCCAGAGAAGGTAATGAAAAAGGAAGTGAGAGTGTAACTCACCACAGTGGTCTTGTAGGTTTTTTATTTACCTGAGGTAATTTTAAGCCACTTCATCCCTTGCCTGCTCCTAAAGCACACTCACTGCCTGTTTGTCCTCTGCTACTTCCTTGATCGCAGGGAAATCATACAAGTCAAATATCAAGGATTCCTCTCTTCTCAGCAGATATGAGGAAAACTCATGGAGCAGCTCTGGTGTCACACATTTGGTTTAAATTGCTCACATTCTGAGATACCCATCTTGTTTTATAATGATTATTTCTTCAGTAGAAATGTGCTAACTAATTGTATTGAGTCCTGCAGATTATCCAGCTTAAAGGGGACAGCGTTTCTGTCAATTAGTGATACTAGTTTTTCAGAGGTAAAAAAACAAAAACAGACAAAAATGCAACTACTGTATACTGCATAGGAAATCTCATGGCTTTGGATATCTCAACAGCTGGGCCAATTAAATGCAAAATTCATAGCCTGACAGCAGTAGATTTTTTGTAATTGATCCTTTAAAGGTCCAGTGTATAGGATTTACTGGCATCTAGCCACGAGGTTGCAGATTGCAACCAACTGAACACCCCTCGTCTCACATGGAGAAACAAGAAAGGCCCTCACTATAGAAAGTTATTTGTCCATTGTGGGTTTCTGTAGAAACATGACAGTACAACATGGTGGAGTCTGTGGAAGAGAACCCACTTCCTCTGTAGACATAAAAGGCTCATTCTAAGTTAACAAAAACACAGCATTTCTTAGTTTCAGCTGAACTAGTGAAAACATAATTCTGAATATTATATTCCATTTCTGCCCCCAAATCCCACACAGTGGACCCTTAACAAACACAAAATATTAGTCCTTGGAGGCAAATATCAGTGCAGCGGTGTTTGGTGCTCAGTTGCTTTCAAACCCGACATGAGATCTGACTTCACAGCCCAACTCTTTCATCACATGATGTGCAGGACCAGCCAGCCAGTCGGGCAGAGGCCGGTGTGCTAAAAAGAAAGAGCAATTACTGCCATTATTCCTCCTCAGTCAGATTAGAGTTGTCTTGCAGACCTCGGTGTCTATTAAATCAACTCCCACAATCCTCCTCTGCGCTGCTCTCGCAGTCCTTCACACCACAGCTGTGTCAGAATTGTTTCTGGCATCTGGCCTCAGATTTTGTTATTTATGATGTTTCATTATTTCAAAGCAGTGAAGTCTCTCCTTATTATTAAGAATTGAGGGTGAACTACTCACAGCATGCCAAGGTATTACTGTGTATTGAAAAAAGTAAATTTTCAGTGAGATTTAAAAGATTAAATGCCCGAGTATGGGAGTGTACTGAGCTAAGAGTTGGTGCGGATAGTTTTTGCCTCCTTATAGCTGCACACTGTTTTTTTATTTAGCATGAGAAGATAAAAGAATGAGACCAAAGATGGATGATGTCCCACAACAAATCCACGGGTCCTGTTCAGCCCTCTGCTGATTCAGCCATAGACGGCAGTGCAGTGTATGCACATGCCAATGCAAAACAAGGGTGAGGTTCAAATGCAAAGTAGCCGTCAGCCCCTGGTCCCTCAGTGTACCATGTGCTTGTTTATTTGACAATGACATTTTTGTTTGCTGAACTTTGCTTGACGAGCGGGTTTGGTATTCACTCCCCTCAGTCAGTCGAAACTGGGTCACAATTAACGGCGCCATTGTAGGGGTGACTGGGCGTTTCAGTTCATCTCAGGACTCCAGTGACAAATTGGAGGGAAAGGAGAAAATAAAGAGTTGAATTCTTCCGCACATTGTTTCTGGGTTTAAAAGATGGCACCATGGCAACCTTCAGCTCTCACCCACACTTACAGAGAAGGCCCAGAGATAAAGCACCTCTGGTCCTCTTTAAAACAGTCTTTCATCCTGTCTTTCAACAAGGGTTTATATGGAGCTTTTGTGACAAGCTGTTGCCACTCTGTGCTGCTGCATGATATTAGCCTGGAGCGTGCATGTTAAAGCATTATTCAGAGTCACAGAGAATTGGGATTGCTTGTATGCACACGAGGTGAAAGGTAGCAGCTGTTTTACGTCAGGTGTAGGCCTGGTGAAACATCCAGTTTTTCTAGGTAATAATATTTTTATATGTTGCAGCCCTTACATAACACAGAGCCCTTCATTGCTTCAGCTGTGCTCCTTCCTACTGTCTTACATTCCATGCATATGCGGCAGATGATCTGTACACATGCACAGATCTGAGAGAGAGTGTGTGTAGAACACCAGCACTTTTGAGGCTGAGGGAAAGGTTTACTTTACATTAGTAAAGTAGTGCAGTATAACTTGAAAAATAACTGGAGTTTTGATGCTGATAATGATATACCAATCAATAGAAATGGCATATAAGAAGTTACATACCAAGGAGACTATTTCACAGTTAAAAAACTGTTTTGTCAACATTTTGTGTGTAATGAGGACGGTGTTTCTTTTCAGTCCGGTTTTTTTTCTTACCTATTGACATGTTTCTGGAGAGACACGTTGATCATGATTTTGTTTAGATTCACAGGTCATTCAGACTTCCACAGGTGGGACAAAAATGGCCCTGTATTAGAATCAGTGAATGTGTTTTTGATAAAAATATAGCTAGATTTTTTTGCTCAAATTATGTGAATTCCTCATCATCAAATTATCTAATGCATCCTAATATATTCCAAATATATGTCGGCACTTCTGAGCTGTAATTTCTTGTCACTTATTGATATTGATAAAGTACACAAACTGTATTTCGGCTTGGCCGATTTGTTAGTCAAGCTCTAAGGTACAGTTTTGTCCACTGTAGACCTCTAGGTATGGTCCTAATATGAACTTGCTACTTAGAAAAATGGTCGCAACTGTTAAGATGATCTTATATTTTAGTTCAGGTATGTGTGACAAGATACTGAACCCCCATCCTGCTGAAAATCATTGCAAAGTAATTTACGATGACTCTTCTGCAAACCACAGTGCACAGTATGTCTCTGCCTGCAGGTCATTCCTTCTACATTCTTTCCCCCTGTAGCTGCTGATCTTCAGCCCAAAGAAACCCTCCTTCACCTCGCAGTGCGTTTGGGTTTGGTCCATCTTTCCCGTTTCTTAATTCAGCAACCGAGAGGCCAGAGAGCGTTGACCTTACCCAATCAGGAGGGAGACACGCCCCTCCAGCTGGCCCAGAAGGACGGACGGCACGCCATGTTCAGCGTGTTGGCAGCGTAAGGCTACAATCCCATCTATTGTCTCACTTTTTATATGAGAAGAACACACATAAGATATTATGCCCTCCCCTTCAGTTTCCCAGACAACCATCTTAAACAACTCCCAGGTGCCTTTTTATAAGGAGTTTCTTGAAGTATTAAAGGGGCTTAAAGGCTTTCTGGAACGTCCTTTTAATCGCTAGTGAATCTCATGTTATTAGCTCCTTATTATATTAAAAAGCTGCTTGAAGCAACACACGATCCAAGACCATGTTAGTCATAACTCAAATATTATTATCAGCTCGGGGACCACACATGTACACAACCTTGTCCACAGGTAAACTGGCACATAGTAGAAAAAAATCTATTCAGTAAACAAAGGAAAACAGACTGAGACTCACATCTAAACCCATCTTTGTTTTAAAGACAACGACAGAAATCTTCTCAGGCCAGAGAAGGAAATGGCAAAGTTTATGGACTGCACGGCAGAGTTACTATATGGGTGTAATGACATGTTATATTTCAAAGTGTGACAGCTGTCATTAGAGAGCAACAGGAGCTGTGTGTAAAAAGTTTAATACAAACGAAAACAAAGTGTACCTTGTAACATATATCATGAGAACAACTGATGACTATTGATAAAGACTTCTGACAAGGCTCATTCATGGGGAGGCTCCTTCCTCATGAAATCCACTCTGTTTTCCTCACTTCTTATAACCTTTTTCCTAATTGTCAGTGCTTCTTCCTCTCCTCTCCTCAGTCCTCCAGGTCCTGTTCCAGGTGTGTGGTGTGTGTGGTCCGACAGCTGCCACATGCTGAGGTTTTGTCCCTGGACGGACTCCCTGACCCTGACGGTGCGGCAGACGCCCGGCAGCCGCCCCCAGGATGGCATCATCCTCCTCCGAGACAAACTGGCAGACAGCAACATCATCAAACTGGTGAGAGCAAACCACTTTTATTTAAAATCCTTAGTGTTATCACATCTGCTACATAATAATGTTTTTGTGCCTGATGTAATGCGTCTTTGCTGCCGAGATAAGGCCGTTTGCCCAGGTTTTGTTCAGGCTTGTGTAAACAGCAGTAAACCGTTGATTCTCACAGACTTTAACTCGCAGTCAGACACTTTGATAAGAGCTGAGCACGAAACAGTCAACACAACACAGCACAGCTTGTAAATCAGAGTCCATGGGGGGAAGGGGTTAACATGAAAAGGTGATGATCATGATGATGCTGCAGGATGATTTTGGTAGTATAATAATGGCAGCGACCATAAAACTGCATGCTTTCACAATCTTTTGTCTTTTTATTTGGTGATTTCTTTGTTGTGTTGCCTTAAGGTCTGTTTTTGTTCCAGATTAATGTGCTCAAAGCTGATCATGAGGTTGACAACAGAGGCAAACATGGATTGCTTCCTTCAGATGAAGGTAAGGTGACATCTAAAATTGAATTCCTCATTACAGTTGTTTACAAAAGTCAAGTTTGGTTATCAGTGACTCAGAGATGCATAACAGCAAACTTTTCACATTCTGCCTGCATGAGAGAGTAGTTCTCAGCAATGCTATCACGAGTTAATTATTAGTTTTACTCAATTGCAACCAAGTGTGTTTACCCATAATATTCCTGCGTTCTCCCTCCCGTCCCACATGCTCGCTGTCACATGGATGTACCAGCTGTGCAACATGAGCTGCAAAAAACAAAACAAACACGCAGAGCCAGACACACACACACACGCACACACCTGCACACACAGTGACATAAGCTCATAAAGACAGATGAATCCATTTGTGCCGATGAACTGACAGAACAAAATGTAAAAAAAATTCAGAAATTAATTTATGACTCAGCTTCTCAATGATAATTTTGTCTGTTTTACGGTGGACCAAATTAAATAAATTGTGGTTTGTTTTTGCTACTTTTTTCTTGGACATAATGATGAACAGATTATTAGTAATGGAAGTAATGAGCCCTGGTATTGCTCTCTGCATGCACAAACAGCTTTTATTTGCTGCCTGTCTGTGAACACTTTACTGAAGAGTGGTGGAGAACGAAGCACCACACATCCACCTGAGGAAACATTCATTCCGTCGGACATCCATCACTTAGAACCTACAGAGACTAAGAAAACACTTCCAACAGGCACCATAAAAGGAAACTGTCCTTTATACATGTGCTCCGTCTTTCATTGAGAGTACAGAGAAAACTTTAAGGAGCAGATTGTGTGTTTTTTTATTTTGCCCTGATGTGGTCAGGCGCGGGCTGCCTCCTACTTCAACCTGTGGCCACTGTTTGGTAACCATAGAGATGGCAGATGGCAGTATCGACTCATGAAGGGAAGCAGGAAGTGTACCTCAGTATTGACCTTAACCCTGTCCTGACTTCAGCAGCCGTCCATTAATCCTCTCGAAATAACAACCACACAGTAGGGAGCATGTGCTCTTCCTCTGGACCTGCTGCTTTGCAAGAGCACAACATCTCATTGGCCAGTTTTCCATTCCTGGATAGTAGAGTCATATCCAAAAGACTTGGCTCTTCTTGGGAGGAGGAGGAGGAGGAGGAGGAGGAGAGTATGTCATCCATCAACCTCTGGTTAAATATTTTTATTTTGCACAGGCATTAGCACGGAGCTCCGAGTGGAAGAGCACGCACTGGTGGACAATGTGAGTATTAAACAACAAATTTACGTATGGTACAATATGGGACAGAATTTGTTGTGTGTCTCTTTATAGATTGGACTCTTAAGTTGATTTCTGGATTTTTCATGCAACTTGTGTATCTGTTTTGTTTTGAAGTAAACAATGCTCGACTTTCGCTCCAGAGCCATGCTTCCCTCGTGTGTGTTTTCTTTTGGTTTTTTTGAAGGTTTTTGAGGAACAGCTTGTTCTGTCCTTGGATGACGACGATGACGATGTGGAACAGCATCCATCCTCATTATCTGGTAAGTCTTCACTTCTCTTGCGCAATTTGTCAACGTCAGTGTGTCAATCTACAGCTACATAAAGGATTTTGGAGAAACGAATGATTTGCTTACTCGACATTTTGGCTCGGCAAGCACAATAGCTGCTCATCCAGACCGAATCATTTCCATTTCCATAACACTCTGGCATCTGGCTTCCATTGGTGGATATTAGAGTCGTATTCAGAGGACCGTATTGTGCTATCAGCACTTCTCGCTAAAAGGAGGAGGAAGGTGTTAGTATATTGTCCGTCAACTTCTGGTTAAAGATTTTTGTTTTGCACAAGCATTAGCAAGGAGATCCATGTGGCTTAAATGATGAGGCACTGATCCATGAAAAAACACAACAAAATACTTGTGGCTGTACTGAACAGCAGGGTGTGGGAACAACGCATAATAAGCTGGTTTAGAAGCCCTGACTGGAATCCTTTCTCTTGTGGCACTGGCACCATATGCAGACTTCTGTTTTGAATCACATCATAGGAAATCAATACACTTACTGCTTCACAAGCACAGAGAGGGATTCGCTCCTGTCTGAGGCTGATGAGCAGTTTTCTTTGATTAAACAGATGTGTCATCCTCCTGGTTTATGTCTTCAAAGCGGGTCAGGATGGGGTCTTTACTCGTTATCTTCCACTATGACTCAGTCTGAGAGTCCAGGAATCTGCCCTGTCACTGAGACAAAGACAGGAATGGGGTCAGGCTTGTCCCACTCAAACTCTGTCTGAGCTGGCCTGTCAGCATGCCATCCCCTCCCCCCTCCCCTGACCCCCCCCAGGACAGTAGAGCTCTGTGCTAGAACTGAGAGGGGCAGCATTCACAAGCTCAAATGTCGTAGGTTTACAAAAGCTGACATTTTACTTGAGCTGTGTTTTAACCTTGAATTCTCTTTAAGCACACTCATGCACACAGGAGTGTATAAGCTGAGCTAGCACAAACGCACACCGGCTTGTTAAAACTTTGAGGAGGATGCTCAACTGTTTCAGGTGTTGCCACAGTTACTGCAAATGCTAATTTCCTGTGTGTTGTTGTGGAAGAATGAGAGTTTGTTGTGAACTGTGGTGCTGCTAAACAGAGCCCATAAACTTGGTGACTGTAATCTGAGAACGTGTCCAGTGAGTGACAACACGGGGACATTGATCTAACTGTTTACCGCTTCAGCACACTGCAGATTCTTCTGTCTTGCTCAAGTCGTCAAACTCGGTGCCGAGCTGAATATTTTTGCTGTGATGAGAGCGCCTCGAGGCTGCCGTGGTACACGGTTGTCACTCAGTTTTGTTGTTTTTTCCAGATCTGTTAAAATGATTGTCAGGGTTTCAGGACTCAGCATGTGTCAGTTATGGTTGGAGCTGTTCTACTTAACATTAAGTCTACCATCTGAGTCAGGGGGTTTAAATCTGTCGCCATTTGTTAAATTAGAGTGCAGATTTTTGTATCCGTGTGTAAAGCTGCATACACACTTAACAGTTTGATTTTTTTTTTATTATCATTATTGCTCTATTGCAGTTTTTTTAGATCATATTAATCCCTTATTTCATTCATCCTGCCAGATCTGTGGATTTTTGCTATGGACAGAACTCAAAAATCGAAAGAGAGTTAGAAATGAAAGAAAATGAGTTTGATAGGAACAAATAAAATAAAAGCAGGCAGACAGAGACATACAGACAACGCAGCTGAATGTACATTAGCAGTCTGCCTCGTGTGTTGCGTTAATGACCTCTCTGTGTGAGAGCAGCAGAGAGGAAATGCCTCTGTGATGCCCAGGATTTCCCTTACATTAGTGCAGGCATGGCTGGTCCAGACTTCAAAGTCTGGGCGGAACGTGCACACAGAGCTATGAAAATGGCTTCTCATCAAGAGAGGTAATTTTCCACATTGTTATAGTAGAAATACCATTCAGCACCCTTGTAGATATGCAGCACTGTATCTACTTTACTCAGGTGCTATACTGAAGTCAATATAACTTTAACTTTATGCCCCGTTTTACTGCTTTTGAAAGACGATATATTGTCACAAATAATGCAGAAATAACTGCGATATGCAAAATGGAATAAATAAAGCATAAATGAAATGGAAAGAAACACAGCCAAACAGCAAATGAAATATACTCTGAGGAGCTGTGCCTGCCTTTGCTCCTAACAATAAAGAAGATTCTGGACTGAGGAGTTTTCACTCATAATGAAATACGCTGTAGACTTTAAAGAGTTAAAATCTAACGCCTTTATTAATATCACAAAGGGAGGGTGTAAATAAATATCATTAAGCAAGTCAACACAAGCCAATAGGACACTTCTTTTCCAGGAAATTGACAGCTTGCTGCTGACAAAGACAAACCTTAAAAGGTCAAACACGGAATGGGTGTCACATCACATTTTCCTTTCTTTACTCTAAGCCTTGACATTTGGCAATAACATCTCAATGAATTATAGCACAATAACTAGATTAAAGGAGTCCAGAAGGCTTCTCAAAACTGGCTAAATTTGATTTAACAGTCCATTATGACATGTTTATTTTCTCTTTCTAGCCTACCTGCTCAGTTTTTTCTCGTTTAAATGATCCTGATGTGTTTTTGCTGCCAGGTTAAGTTGTCATTAAGGTATCTGGCTGATCTTGGAATCAATAATAAAAAGTGGCCTGTCATCGTGTGTGTTTGTCACAGTAAATGGGCATCCCATCCAGTCCGGTGGAGTCCAGAACCAGTTCGGCCAGCGTGCTGAGGACCCTCTCCTCTCCATGATCAACAGCAGCAATCAGACAATCACACAGCATACGCCGGTCAGCCACCAGCCTCTCTTTAACTGCACAGTAATCATTTAATCTTTTCTGTTTTGCTACTTTTTTAACGTATTACGTCTAGTCTGTGTACTTTTTTTCTCCTGCTTTGTGGTTTTATCCTCAGGTGGAAGATGCTGATATCAATAATAGCATCAGTGGAGTGACCAGGGACAGCACAGGGACGGACAGCGGGTTATGGGAAACGGAGGACTCAGAAGATCTCCTGCCGGCCGCTGACACTCCTCCACCTTGTTCAGAAGATTTCTGCCCCTCCTCCGTACCCTGCTCTCCTCCACTCTCACCTGCTGACCAGGCGCTCGCCAGGCTGAACCGCCTCGCCTCCTCTGAGCCGACCAATCAGCGAAAAAGTCCGCCCATGGACACCTGTGACCTCAGGTATTGAATGTCTTTCAATCATACGGTCGTGCCGATGTGTTTCTGTGTTGCACTGATCATTTCTCGGTCCAGTCCCAGTCTAGTGGCTCTGGAAGTGGACAGTGAAGAGGACAGCACTGAGCCAAAGTCTCCGCTTTCCCCGCTCTCGTCCGAAAGTGAAGACAAAAGGGAAAACTTTCGTCCCTCCCCTGACCTGACTTGCACTCGCAGCCAATCTGCCTCCTCAGCATGTGAACCCTCCGCAAAAGTAAAACACCTCCTCAGGCGCTCACGCACTTTTATCACACTCTTGTATTGTTTGAAAGCTTATGTTTTTGTTTTTCATTTTTTCTTTCTTGTCCAGGACTTGGGTGACCAGGGGATTCGACTGCGTTCGTATTCCTACTCTTCCTCCAAAATCAGTTTTCGTCCTGCTCGTTTTGGCCGGGACAGTCACACTTCGGATATCAGCCCTGGTCAGTAACGCAGAGACTGAGAACCCCATCATCTGGTTGGAAATTTAGTCTAACTCAAAACTAACATTATTTGCTTGAATTAACTTCACCTGTTTGGTGTGTCACTAATGGGGCAGTTTCACAAGATTTGGTTGGTCTAAGAACTGACTTCTTACGTTCTGTTCCATACTAATATTAAGTGCAGTCAACTCCTAATAAATGTGCTGAAAGTGTCGGTTTGTCATTTTGAGAAAAATGCCGAATCACTTTGCTGCCTGTAGTTAAATGAGAAGATTGACGACTCTACACTCTTGTTTGTTTGTTAGATGTGAAGCTATAAGGTTGGTTTGCATAAAGGCTGGAAACGGGGAGGAAAGAGCAACAGTTTGTTCAGAAGTAACAAAATCCACCTACCAGCTGCTCTCAAGCTTTCTGATTAACACTTTATATTTTACTTGTTTAAATTGAACAAAAAACTTTTGGCAAAATTTTTGGCCAGGAGCAGTGGTTTTTTTTATCTGCATCGTGACATCGTAACACCAATAAAAAAACACAGCAGCAGACAGACGCAAATAAGCACATGAGCATATTTCTCAAAATGTCAAACTGTTCCTTTAGCAGTTTTCTTCAAATGGAAAACGGATGATAGGTTTTCCTCTCGGCCCTTAGTTGGCTGTACGTGGTGATAGTTTGCCCCCTCTGTAGCTGATGTGTGAGCAGCCCTCTGTCCACTGTGCCCTGTAGATGCCGTCCTCCACAGTGTCAGCCACAGCCGATCTCTCCTTCAGGCCCTCTCTCTGTCTAAATCTCTGTCTCTGCTCCACCCTGGTAGTAAGTACTGGACACCTGCAGCCGTCACACCGCGCTAAGGCCCAGCATGGCCCGCACGCTGCTGTCAGTTTCAGTGCTTGTGTGCGTGTATGCCTGTCTGTGTGTGTGCAGAGTCAAGGTTATTGTAAACTGATTCATCTGCTGAAAGTGGAAACTTTAAAACATCTTGATTCCAAGATGAAAAAATGAATTTATAAGCAACCTTTTTCTATTAACAGTGGATCACATGAATCATACATAACCAGCAGAGAGAATTAACGCCTGGCGCTGCAGTTTTAGCTTGTCGTTTGGTTTTACGGCCCCCTCGATTTTATTCTTTTGGTTCACTCTCACCACTCTCATCAGCATCTTTTCCAGATGCAGGCACATGTTTTTACCAGCTGGCTGCCCTGATAAGCCCACTGCACGTCTGCCCGGGAACAAACAGCACACACGTAAAGTTATCAACTATCTGGGGAACATTGTGGAGCATTTAGCAGCTAAAAGCCAGATGTTTTATTCAGGAGCTGGTGGAGACCAAAACAGAGTTAAATGAGGCCAAAAAACACGAATCCAATGAATGCTAATGTTGTGTAACAGCTGAATGTTGCCTGGTTCAAATATAAGTAATGTTAGTAGAACGTGCTTCTGAAGTTTTGTTTTGTGTTCAGAGAGAGCAGGACTCTATCATTACTGCCAGTCAGATCCCAAAATCTGCAGCATTTACCCAACATTATTTGAAAACACAAATGATGTTCCTCGCAGAACATGAAGCGATAATTCAACACCAAGTCCTGTTTTTCCTTCATAATCATTTGAAATGGAAATTAGAAATGATCACGAAACGGCAATAACCTCGACATGTGTTTGCATGTGTGTGTGTGTGTGTGTATGAGTTCTGTGTAGTGGCACCGTCTTATTGTGATCAGAGTAGCAGTGACAGTGCGGTGATGAAATGAAAAGATGTGATATGAGGTTTCTGTGAGGGGTCGGCGCTTTGTGTCTGTCTCTGCTGCAGCTTTCATATGCATTGTTCTGTCTTGCTTACGTTCATGTGGGTCATCTCTGTTACTTTGCATATCAATTGCAGATGTATTCAGATGCTTTCATGGGGGCCGGTTGAGACAGCTCCTCTGGCATGTAAATGAAACCTGACAGGCTTTTTTCATATATTATATGAAATATATGTGGATACATAATACCGCTATTCACTCTGAAACAATCTGGAGTTAAGAATGAAGCTTACTTCCAATATTGTTCAGTCTTACTGAATGTTATCTGTTCTGCTGCCTGACTTTATCTCAGAAGGGGGTCATCGATTCAATTTTATGGATATTTTATTGCAGGTTGTTGAATAATTAGCAACTTCTCCTCATTCTTTGTGTTCACAGAGCAAAGAGCCTGCAGCATATCAGAGCAATCACATGAAAAAAGGTATTTGTGCTTTATTTTCTATTGTCTGTAGTCTCATTTGGATTACATTTTTATTCCAGATGCCTTCTCCTGCCTTTTCGAGTCTCACTGTTTCTCTGCTCTAATGAGAAATGACTCAGCCTTTCTCATTAGTCTTGAGAAATAATTGCTCTTAATTATTGTGACAGTGCATTTCATCAGATATGTATTCCCCCATGCCAGGAGCAACACATGTGGGTAACCATGATGACTGGGTTGCTTGGTGACGGCGGGAACTCTGTGAAGTTTGCTGCCGTCTTTTATGAAGCTGTTTTTTTTTTTTTTTGTCCTCGTGAAGCAAGGCTGGTTTTATGTGCGTTCCTGGTTTTTTGATCCTCTCTCTTTTATTTTTTTCCGTGATAACAGAAGTGTTGACGTGCGGGTATCAGTGTGACCCTGAGCTGCTTCCAGCCCTGTTTTTGCAAAACCTTTTGCTCTGCTTTTCATCCTTAGCTTACAGTGTCATCTTATCCCCGTGAAACTTACTTTCAGATATCCCCATCTGCATCACATGCGAAATAGTCACAAGAGTTCACAGTGTTGCTTTATATGGCCCCCCTAAGAGGGCTGGTACTGATCAGCCTATTTTCACCGCAGGTTGCCAACCGATGCAGCTCCTTTTCTCCCTCTTTATGCATAAATACCCTAATTGAACTGCCACGATTTAGTAGCTCCTCCTAGTGGAAGAGGCCCAACAGAATCTGAGATAAAAGCCTCTAAGTGCAAGCATTATTTCTTATCATATCCCACTGATTGAACTCACAGCTGTGTTCCTGTTTGGTTGTGTGTTAAGTGAACAGTGGCGTGTCTCCATGTTCTCTACAGGGAGATTAAGTTCCGTAAGCGAGCCCAGTCAGCTGATGATGAGGGCAGCATGGAGCTGGCAGAGTCGCTCCAACATCTCACCCTGTCTGAGTTCCTCAAAGAGTATGTGGTGGGGTGTTGGTGTCTTATCGTTAACTGCCCACTTCACACAGACTAACCATAACCAGAACTTAAAGCATGTTCACCACCTGACACCAAACCTCTAAAAGCAGAACAATAAAATTACTATCGTCTTTTAACAAAATGCACCAAATGTCATTGTAATTCTGCATGTATCCAGCCCCTAACAGTTCTAATAATTTTAACTTGCTTTCACAGCAAAGACTTGCAGAGTAAGAACTTTTTTTCCATATTTTAGTGACTAACAAACAAGTTTTCTGTCATCGGATTTTAATTTCAGTTGCTTTCCGTAACATTTATTTCACCAGAAACTGTGCACCATGAGATGAACTTGTACTTTTGGATGAACTAACCACAGCCCTGGTCATGAATCAGTTAAATGTACCAATTCAAAAATATACATCTGTACGTTAAACTGTCTGCCTGAACTTAACATGAGTCCCTCACACTTGCTGTTGTTATCCTGTAGACTCGGCAAGAAGAAAATCAGGATGCCGGGACCAACTAACACATGCCTGCAAATTAGCAATGTTTTTTTTTTTTCTTGGAAGTCATGAAACAAAACTTCAAGGCAACAGATTGCACTGACAATGTTGCAATTTTTCTGTAGAATTGAAGAGGAGGAGTTGGATAAGTACAACATCCCAACAAAGGTGGAGTCAGAGAAGTACAAAGTCATTCGCACCTTCAGTTTTCTCAAGAGCAGGATGTCCAGTACGCGCAACAAGACCAAGGTAAAACACTAACAGACCATGACACTGCTGTGATACCCGTTAAAACATAATCTAAATGGAAAATAGAAGAAAAGGCATAACTGAACAAACCCTTGGCGGATGTACATGCGTGTATGTGCTGGCTGATTAATTTTACTCTTTATGTTTTTCTGGGGTTGGGCTCACTTCCAGTGAATGGAAATCAATGCTGTGCCTCCAACTCTGTGGCAACAGTTTGGGGAAGGCCCTTTTCTATTCCACCATGACTGTGCCCCAGTGCGCAGCTGCAAAGCATGCAGTGTCATTAACGTCCCTGTTGGTGTCATGGTCAGTCCGTGTCCCAATACTTTTGGCCATATAGCGTACGTGTCTTTCTGCTTGCTGGGAGACACAACCAGGAAACGTTTCTGGGAATGATTCAAGGTCAGAGTGACAGACCAAACACAGTGTCCAGCCTCTTTCCTTTTAATGATTAATCCTCTGTTGTGAAGTCAGCACAGCAAAGCCCTCCCCGTCCTGCTTCTGCAGTTTGGGCCATGCTCCATTTCCTTGTCAGTGGTCTGTCTTACAGTTGGGAAAGTGCGAGGATTCCTCCCAGGCTCCTATATTGACCCACATGTGGGAGAGTTTTCACAGCGACTTGGCAAAGATCTTCACCTTGTTTTACAGGAATATGAATTAAGGCCTGCTTTGCTCAGAGGTCTTAGTGCTGTAGTTTCGTCTCTGTTCATATGGCTTCGTTGTTTACACCTATGTCTCTGGCATGGTTTTCCAAGGGGAAGGGGAAGGACAGAGAGGCCAAGGAAAGGCATCTGAATGGACATCGGTTTAACACAGGCTCCTGTTTAGGCCCCACCGTGTGTGTGGTGTGCGACAAAGCAGCTTCTGGAAAGGACCTTCTGCACTGCCCCAGTAAGTAAAGACATGTTGCCAGTGTAACTAAGTACATTTACCCAAGTACTGTGCTGTACACAGTTGACAAACCCAAACATTTCTACAATAAAATGTCTAAAACTGACTAGACCTTTATTATCTGTTTCGTTGATTTATGTTCATACCTTGGCCAAAACCAGCATTGTGAAGGTTTCGCTTTGGGCCCTGGGTGATTGTGACCGCGTTTCTAACCGATGTTTAGAACTTTTACAAACCGCACAAACAGTTAATGGAGAGAATAATCAGCAGTAAAAAATTTTGCTGTTACGTCAGTGCGTGAGTCAGAATAATCTAATGATATGTTATAACATATACTCAAGTAATGACAAGACATTACAGTGTGGTGTTACTACTAAAGATAAGATTAGATAATTTATACAGTTTCTCTTCTGCATCCTTTATGTATAAAGAAGAGAAACTGAATCTTATCTAATATTATCTAATCTAGTCTTATCTTGTTATCATTCAACATTCTCTTGTTTAGAGTAAATGATGTGAACACTTGCTTCAATTCCAAAAAGTCTACCTTTACCCCCACCACAAAAATGAAAATTAAAAATATCCCTCCGTCCCAGGTTGTACTGCTATCGTCCATAAGGGCTGTAAGGAATCTGTCCCCCCGTGTTTGAAAGTGAGTATTTTCTTGAAATACTGGAATTAAAAAATGGATATAATTACTTAATCTCCACCGGAGTCTGACATTGTGTCCGTTGTTTATATGCTGTAACCAACCCCTGTCATTTGTATCACTTAGAAACTTCAGGATAAGTATGCGGTTACCATGGTGAAGAACAGGACAGCATCCCTCCCACAGAGTGAGTTTACCGCACAAGGGCCGAGGGTTTTGCCGTCAAGCAATTTTAACCACGTTGTGCATGTGTGTCACTTCCTGATTCATTGCGGTTGAGCTGAGGATGATTGTTGTTAATCGTCTTGGTTTTTCCCACAGATTTCACAGTAAGAGACAATCCTCCTCAGTGTGTCATCCCCATCTCTAGCTCTCTACCTGTCATGACCCCCAAGGACAGGAAAGACACTGCGACCCACTCGTGCCTCCCCTCTGGGAGTTTCCCAAACAGTGACAGGTAATAAAGCTCCTTCAAAATTACATAATGTGATGGGAGGTTAAAAAAAAAGAAGAAGAAAGAAAGAAAGTGAGGGTTAAACGTTGTTGTCCACGTTCATCTCTGTGTCTCAGTCGGCTCAGTGAGAGTTCAGAGACGGAGTCCGATCCCTCGAAGGTGACCAGCCGATCAGAAGAGCTCCTGCCGACTCCGGTGTCCTCCACCTCCACTGACTCATCCTTTGGGGAAGGTATGAGATAAATAAAAACAATATTCACTGTTTTTAGTTTTAACAGATTTCCACAAGAAAAAAAACTATTTTAAAATTAAAGCCATATGAATATTGAAACTAAGTACTTTGAAATTTCACATGAACGCTCATCAGCGTTTTCCAGCAACACTTCAACACAACATCCATTTGTGGAACAGAGGTTAGGGTTGTTTTATTTATCCCTCGGGGATAAAGAAGTAAATTGAGATGAGTGAAAGCCTTTTCAGTAAATGCCACAAACACTGATTAATGAAACTGAATGCTGACAGCTTTGATTAAACTTCTGTATTCCACAGACTGCGTGGACGCATACATCCACAGTGACTTGTCAGCTGATGCTGTGGATTATGAGGCTGAGTCGTGGAGTCTGACAGTAGAGCACAAGTTCTGCAAGAAGCAGGACAAACGAGCTGTCAAGAGGCAGGATGTTATCTATGGTAAGCAGATGTCAGATTTGTGAAAGAAAACCACTGGAACGTGTCACTTTCTGCCAGCGTCAGTATTTCACATATAAAATTGCTGTAACCACATACAATTACCATAAATTGCTATGACTAAGTGACAGATAAGCTATCTGGCGTGATTTAATCCATCTTCTTGTGTGACACACACGTTGAATGTATTCGTGTTTGAAACTCTCATGCAGAGCTGATGCAGACTGAGCTCCACCACCTACAGACGCTACACATCATGGCCGAGGTTTTCCGGCGTGGAATGAAGGAGGAAGTGCAGCTGGACGCGGAGGCAGTGGAGCGGGTCTTCCCCTGTCTGGATCAGCTGCTTCCCTTCCATCATGCCTTCTTTGCCGCCATGAAGGAGCGGCGACACACCTCCGCCCGCTCGCAGGGACACAGGAACTACCTCATCCAGCGAATAGGAGACGTCCTGCTCCAACAGGTGAGCCTCTTCTGGGACTACTTTTCTCTTTGGGGGTAACAGATGGAAACGAGCGAGGGTGTGAATCAGTGTGTGTGTGTGTGTGTTTCTGCAGTTTTCAGATGAGAATAAAGAGAAAATGAAGCAGGTGTACGGAGAATTCTGCAGTCGTCACAACGAAGCCGTCAGCTTTTTCAAAGAGCTGCAGCAGCACAACAAGAGATTTCAGAACTTCATTAAGGTACTTAACCTGAGAATGGGTTTAACAGATCTTTGAACCAATTCTAAAATAAAAGTCTCATAACTTTTGGTGTTACTTTTTCAAGCAAAAAGGTAATAATTCCTTGGTAAGACGGAGGGAGATCCCAGAGTGCATCTTGCTGGTCACCCAAAGGATAACAAAATACCCTGTGCTACTGGAGAGGATCCTACATTATACTCAAGGTCAGTCATCTGCTGCCCTCTGCTGGCTACATGCTCACATGGTCATAACGGCGTAATCCACAGTACAGTCTTTCAGTGGAAAATATACAAGTGAAACACAAAATCTCTTTTGGGTTTCACCTTTTTCCTCCTCCCTGACCCCTCAGAGGAAACAGAGGAGCACACCGACCTCTCGAAGGCACTGACTCAGATTCGAGAGGTGATCTCAGCCGTGGACCTGAGTGTCAGTGAATATGAGCGCCATCAGAGGCTACAGGAAGTGTGGAACCGCATGGAGAACCGCAGCACGGCCAAGCTGAAGAACGGCCACACCTTCCGCAAGCAGGACATGATGGGGCCGGGGAAAACGCTCAAACACCAGGGTCTGCTCCTGTGGAAGACAGCCACCGGCCGCCTCAAAGGTGAGACCAGCCAGCACTTTGCTGTTTCGAGTGATATGAGATAGATACATAGATAGATAGATACTTTATTGATCCTGAGGGAAATTCAAGATATGTTACTGTTGCATCCTTTTAACGCTTCCTATCCTCACTTTCACAGATATGCTGGTGCTCCTTCTCACAGACACACTCATCTTCCTGCAAGAGAAAGACCAGAAGTATACATTTGCCGCTGTGGTACGCAAAAGTAATCACGTCAGGTTGATCTCCAAGAGACAAATGCCCGGACTGTAACAGCAATCAGCTGCATCTCTGTTCTAATCTAACACTCTGTTGCCTGTTCTATTTTATATTGGACCATTATTGCTTCGTGTAATCTATTATGTACTTTTAATGTGTTTCAGGATCAGAAGCCCCCAGTCATCGCCCTGCAGAAGTTAATAGTGCGAGAGGTGGCAAATGAAGAGAGAGGGATGTTTTTGATCAGCGCATCCGCCGCCGGGCCAGAAATGTACGAGGTCCACGCATCAACCAAAGAGGAACGAAACACCTGGATGAGGCTCATTAGAGAGGCCGTGGAGAGGTGTGTACGTCTGTGCTTTATATATGAAGCTATAAGCTGAGGATAATGAACACTACATCAGATTTCATTTGCGAACAGTGTAACCTTCAGTTACCGTTTTCTCTGCTCAGCTGTCCCGAGGAAGAGGAGGAATACACAAGCGAGTCTGAAGAGGAGAAACGAGCTGCCGAGGCTCGTATTCAGAAGATCCATAAGTTCCAAGGTATTTGGAAACTTGTTATTTTTTTCTTCACATCCTTGAGTGTTTTCTACCCAGAGTTTGTGAACACTGCAAATTTGTGTATCAGAGAGTCTGATGAGCCGGGACCAGCAGTTCTGCTCCAGCCTGGAGGAGAAGCTGCAGGTCTACGCAGAGCTCTCTGCTCTGAGTGGGCGGACGGACGCTTCGCCGGTCGAACAGCGGCTGCTCGTCCAGCCGCACTCAGATGAGCTGCCCCAGGCCTCCGTGTTGCTGGCTGCAGCTCTGCAAGAAGGTGAGGCAGTTTACACACACAAACACGAACAAAGGCACGTTTTTTTTTAATGTATTTATTAAAAAAACAGGTTGTAAAAAGCAAAATTTAGTCTTAAAAATAAGGGTTTACAAGTTTTTTGCATTAACCCTAAAATTTAAAAACACAATGGTAACACGTTTAACTGTTTTTTTCTCACATACTTAAATGTGGTTGTAATCAGATTTAGACACATTTGTAGGTGTTAATTATGTACAACATTTCTTCTGCAGGTTGTTATTGTCATCATTATGTGTTCATACATCCTCCTCCACAAGAAGTGTATGTATTTATATGTAGTGGGATAATCCCCCTCGGTATATTATACTGTATATTGTTCATTTAGTTATCTTAAGGTAAAATATCAATCAATAAAGTAATAGCAATGTTATTAAAGTTCATGTGGTTTAGTTGGTAGGTTGGCGTGTGTTGTAAAGGGATACTCAGGATCTTTGTCAGGTATAACATGACAAAACAGCAGTCAACTTCTATTTCAGATTTTTTAATTACTTCTCTTGCAAAGAAATTCAAGCCCAGAAAATATGAAAATATTTCCGTTCTTCCAACAGAGCTCCCAGTCTTGATCAGCACCATAAGTTTCTCTACTGTTTTTTTCCCCAGCTGAGAATCTGAAAGCCACGCTGTCATCCAAGGCCTGTTCTCCATCGAGTCCCAGCTCGGACTCGGACACAGAGTCTGTGTTTCCTGTCAGCCCTGGTGCACTTGTTCAGCCCCCGTCAGACTCACAGAACTCACCTGAAAACCCTGAAGCCAGTGAGGGAAGCTGTGCTGAGCTCCGTGTGCTCGAGTCCCCCACTCCTCTGCACAAAACAGACACGAATGATATCGACTTCAAGGTACCACTCAGGTTCTGGTATACTAAATGTACATGGCTTGTAGCGAGTCTTGTATGACTCTCAGATATAAATAAAGATTGTAAATTAAATAGGTGTTTTTTAGTTAAATATTGATGCAGCAATATGATGTAATGTTTTTCCCATTACCTTAGCGATGGTGATGGTGGAGTTGTGGAGCAGTGGCATAGCAGAGTCATTACAGCCTCTTGCAGCTTGCATCTGCACGTCACCTCTTTCCATTTCTTCATAGATGTGTGGCTCAAGATTGCCAACAGTTGTTTTAATAATTCAGAGCAGTCTATTAGAATTACATTTCAGTCTTAATGTGATGAATCATTGATAAGCTCATAATAAAGGAAGAGGTCCATTTAGTTCCCAGTGGTATTGCGGCATTAAAAATGGATATGGAGACTTATTCCAATTACAGTGCCACAGTTGTGCCATTGTTTGCAGTTTTTGGTGACCTGTGAGGTAAATGACTCCGATAAGAGAGAATAATTTTCTCATTGACTGCAATGTGATAATTTAGCTTAAAACAGTGTGGCAGTGCCCCTTGTGGCCTCAGGGGGGCGCAGATGCTACATGAAGGCAACTTCAAATTTTGACTCTCCATTAGTTTGCTATGAGAGGAAAATGTTTTGACCTCCCTGTGAGTACACTGCAACTGCATGTTGTTAATTTACATGCTGTGTGTGATTTTGCCTTTGAACAGGTTGCTCAAAGTGTCCAAAGCCTGACTCAGTTACTCTACAGTCTGCAGGTGAGTACATCACTCAGCATTACAGCCATCCTGCTATCGAAGGATGCACAAGTCAGAAAGCAAACAAACCTCTTCTATTGTCACTGAGAACTTGTACATGGGATGTTTAATGCCACACTTTGTTAAGATAGGCAGGACCAACTCTGCACTCGGCTGTTTGAAGCCTTTCTGCTGAGAGACACACTGAGGTCTTTTGTTTCACTGTTCACACACACACACACGTTTTCTCTCTGCACAAATTTTTATATGAGCAGTGTGTGTGTGTATTTGCATGAGGGCGTGTGTGAGCACATTTTTGCCTATCTGTGAGTTTTGATCGTGATGATATTTTCATATTCAAAGTTGTCGTATACCTGAAAACCACAGTTCTACCAGTAACGGTGGGATCGTTTCACCTTGTAAAAAAATGCTGTTGCCTTAACACATCAAAAGTCCAGACACTCAGTACAGCCTGATCATAACTTCCTTTACGTTTTGCCATTCAAATCATTTGCTCTTACCGCCTGTTGTCAGGATGCACGTGTGGTTAAGATGAGCCTTTGCATTTTCATGAACTGCACCTCTCTGCCTGTCCCTTTCTATGCCAGGCCGCAGTGGCCATCCAGGACAGCTGCTATGAGGTCCAGAAGCTCCTCCTCCAAGAGAGCGAGCGCCCCTCCCCCCGCGCCCAGCGACCACACCTTTCGAGCATCCGCGGCAACACCCTGCAAGAGCAGGAGAAGCAGCGTAACCTGGAAAAGCAAAAGGAGGAAGTGGCGGCGGCTCACCGTCTCCAAGACCGACTTCGCCAAGAGAAGGAACGCTGGGAGAGGGAGTGCCAGGCCAGGGAGATCCAGCAGGGGGAGCAGGAGAACAGACTGGAGGAGAGGGAGAGGCAGTGCCACCTGGAGGCGGAGAGACTGAGGCGTGAGAGGGAAGAGCTGGATGAGCAGCTGGAGGAGTACCAGCAGGGCCTGGAGCGACTCAGAGAGGGCCAGAGGAATGTGGAGAGGGAGCGCGAACGCCTGGAGAACCAGGAAAAGCTGCTCCAAACCTGGAAGCACAGCAGGCAGAGCAGTCTGCCCACTGTGATTCCCCACATGGTCATCCCTCTAGATGGGCAGCAGGTACGGGTCTCTGGATTTCAAAATAACATCTGTCTCATCCTAGATGTTATTGAAGGACTTAGTGATGTCCCTGTCTAAATAAATAAATAGTTTTTAGAGTATTTCTAGGCTCAAGTCATTAATGAGGAGCTTTTCTTAGGCAGCCCTCAGCCTGAGTTACGTTGGTTCACTCATTTACACAGAGCAACTCAATCCCCTGTTGATGTACGACCTGCGATAATGAGAGCAATTTCTGCATCATTTGTCTTGGTGCTCCAGCAGTTCCACTCACCAATAAACATCTTAATGATTGATGATAATTAAACCGTAGCAAATAAAAGCGTCGACAAAATAATTAAAACCAGAGGCACGCAGCCCGAGAAGCCAATCAATCGTGTCTGAAAGGACTTAAGTTATTGACACTTTGCTTGAAAAACACTACAGTGAAATGTCCCCTGCAGCTGGAAGGCATGGAGGATAAAGGGTGCACTGTTCTCCCCTGTGCTGTGTATGTCGCAGTGTACCTCTCATGCACAAGCAGCAGTGGTGAAACTAATATACTCATGCATCTATGTGAGCCTCTGTTGGGTACGGCTTTGTGCCGCTCAGTTCAGCAGGTGCGACTGTTCAAAAGACGCACGCAGAGAGCACTCGAATGGACAGACAAATGAGCAGACTCATATTACAATATTCCCTCTCTCCCTCATTAATTTACACACCACCTTGGGCTTTTACAGACTAGACGTGATGAGGCTCTCCGGGCTTTCTGTGGACTTATTTATTTCCATCAATGTATTTTAGTTGGTGCGGAGGCTACATAACAGCAGCGGCCTGACAAAGGCTTGCAGAGGCAGTGGAGGTCCTAATGTTCCCATGCGAATGTTTCAGCCAAAGGCAGCAGTTCACGGGGTCAGAAACAGATCGAATGACGAATACACACACACACACACGTGGACTCTCAGGTCGTTTCTAATTAGCTGTGTTGCCTCTACTCGGCAGAGGAAAGGAGGCCATGTTGATGTGAAGATGGGACAGGAGAAAGAGGGTATTAAGAAAGGACAGGAGGAGCCTTAGGCAAGCTGCAGCAGTGACACCTTTCAGCATTAAAGGGTCATCTCACCCAAATGACTGGAGATTTTTTCCACATATCTCTAGGCATATCTCTGGCAATGCGTTTTTACATTTGTTTGTCCTGAGTTTGAGATGTGTGTGTCTGAGAGTTTAGTTTCTCCACTGATACAGTGGGTATTTGTTTGTGGCGTTCAAAGCATTGGAGAATTGCAGCAGAGTGTCCATAGCCTTTCCATTACTGAGGACAATTCCCACAACGCACTGTGAGAACTTTTCATGGGAACAGCTTTCCACCATAGAAATCATCACAAGAGAATTTCCATTCACTTCAGTATTTGGGTAAAGGCTCCACAGTCTCCATTATACTAGATACCACTAGAGGAAAGTGGGAAAATGAATTTTGGGTGAACCGCCCTTGTCAATCTGCTTAATTACGGTTTTATAGAAATTGATCTAAAGGTCACAGTCCCTTTTATTTTTTGCCCATTGAATTATAAAATGTATTTCCTGCTCCCTGATGCAAATGTGTTAGTGCATTTCAAAGGTGCATTGTTAAGGTAATGGGCATAGAAACTGTCCAATCACCAGCGTCCATTCTTGCTTTAGAAGCTCTCATCCGCTCAAGAATATCGGCTTCATCTGAATATCTGCTCACAGTGTTATTGATTTCTTCGCTCAGCAGTGTTACTGAATGTGACCGTGACATTTGCTTTCTCCCTCAGGACTTGGCACCAAGTCAGTCCAGAGACCACGCCGGCAACGGCTCTGTGTTTGTGAATGAGGCTGCATTTGCCAGCACCAGCATCAACAACCGTCACGTTCACCACAAAAGAAATGACCCCAGCGCACACAATTGTCTCAACACCCTGCTGGCAAGATCCAGCAGCAGACAGTCCACCATGGCTAAGACTCCCCACAGCCCGCACTCCCAGGACTGGGTGATGGGAACAGGATACGTCTACAGCCCCATGGGGACGCTGGGTCTGCAGCACACGACCAGCGGTAAGAATTACCACCAAGTGAATGTTTTTATCATCTGTCATAGAAGGAAAACAAAACACAAACCAGGGGCTCACATTTAATACGTTCGCTATGTGGGATGGTTTCATTCATCAGTATGTACGCAAGGGACCAGATGTAACTGTTATTTTCATTATCAGTTAATCTGCTCACTATATTCTCAAAACTGGCCATTGGGGTTTCCTGAAGCCCTCTTCCAATAACCTGTTTAGTCCAGCAATCATCTTATTTACCATCATATCAGACTGTTTGTCCCATCCCTTTTAGCTGGTGACCCATTAAAATCAACTATCATCTGTAAAGTTGGCAATTTAAGTCACTCAGTTGCTAATTTTCATCACTGGCTGCATTCAATATCATGTGTCTCATAGCTAACGGCTCGATGATACACTGCCGAAGGGCCTCTCGTATCGGAAAGCAGTGCGCGGTTATCAAATTGTCCCTGCTGCTCAACATAAATGAGAAATCTGCTACCTGCCAGAATGTAAACAAACCCTGTGTCTGCACTGGTTTCGCCCATGAATGTGAGAGCAAAATGTAAACACACACACACTCTGCTCTCAAGGCTGTATCCCTGGTGAGGCCTTGTCGGTCCTTCCTCTCAGTTAATCAGTGTCTCCTGACAAAGAAACCCGTCCTCCCCACCAGCTCCACCTGCACCAGCAGCCAGCCAGAGCCCTCGCCTGCCAAAGGAAAAGAAAATCAATGGTTCCTCTATCTATCGACTGGCAGGGCAGACAACGGCATGTGAATCACAGTTCACTGGCGATGGCTGACTTATTGGGATATCGATCTGAAAAAATCTTTATAAAACTCATTACAGCATGACTTGTCATCGCATCAGGCGAAAGGGGTGTGTGGGTGGGGTGGGGTGAGGAGGGGAACGAGAGAGACACGTATTAATCTGCTTTTCACTCTGGAGGTGTCAGCTACATTCTCATGTTTGCCCGTCCCCTTTCTTAATCCATTCATTCACGAGCGCATTCTCATATTTACGGCAGGCGGGGGAAAATTACAGGTTACATGTGTCCTGTCCCTCAGCCCTGAGCCGCAGCTGATGTAGAGTGGCTGGTGTTGTTTACCGGCTGCAGCAGCCAGTGCAATCTCTTCCTCATTGATCAGCTTATTAACCTTTCCTCGTTATTGAGCGCACACGAGCCCCGGTGAAACCTGAGTCACTTGTTAACAAGCCCGGCATCTATACTCGGCTGCAGTTTGCAAACGAGGGCCTGTGAGGACACTGAATAATTTCCCTCAATCTTCACATAATTCTGCTTGCATTTAAAGCTCTATATCGAGTCATTATATGCACAGTCTCAGATTTTAAGACCTCCTTTATGACCTCACACTGCCTGGCATGTGGAGGAACCTGGTATCTCTTTATTTGCTGTGAAAAGAAACTGAATCTCTTTGAAATGCAAATTCTCCATTGTGTCGTCAGTCACATGGATCAAAATAGGATCTCACTTCTCATCCTCACCTGAGCATGTGAAAATGTCTTCTCACGCACCTACAAATGCATACCATTTTTTTTCACTGAATGGATCTCCACAATGTGCTCCTGCACAATGTAATCTCGGGGAACCAGTTGGATGAAATTTTCTCCAGTGACGTCTTGTCTGATGAGTCTGGTCTGGTTTTTATTTTTTTTTTTTGTTGCTCACATTTTCATGTAAAGTATGAGAGGATCATGAATAGGTAGAGGAAGAGAAGAACAGAGAGATGAAACTGGTATGGAGATTATTTCACACCTTGTGTAGCATGTTACACGATGCAGTTACCTGATCTGTGACTTCTGACAAAGCACGGGGCTGCACAGTCATAGCTAAACGATACTCATAATTGTTTAATATGAGATCAAGTAGAATAAAATTAAATAAAACTTTTTTTTGTTTCTGCCAGAGGAGGAAATTTTTCTCAGATAATAAGCACAGCAAAAACTATAGACGTAAAATTAATATAATAAACATAACGGATCAGAAATAACAGGGCAGAAATATATATGTAAAAGCTGATACCATTTGATGACATTTTTTCATTATATTGATTGCACATGGCACACAGAATCCCTTTTTCTCATCCCCTGTGGCTTTGTTTACCAGAGGTTTTGTTGTTTTGACTGACACCAAAACCCAGTTCATCTCCCAATAAGAAATAATCTCTGACTGGCTTTCTTATGAATATGAGTTTGTTTGTTGTCAGTGAATGTTCCTCAATGCAAACTGTTAAAGGGGAACAGACTGCACACATTGAATTCTATTAACAGGTCTTTGGGAATGTGAATGCATATGTGAAAAAAGGTTGCATAAAGCCTCTCGTGGCTCCTGGGGGAGCTGCATTAAGTCTGATAAGTTGCTTCAAATGACTCAAAAGTGCCTTGAGTCAGCTTCAGGTGGGCCTGAAGAATACAAGCATGAAAATCAAAAAGATGTGGGGGTGTGGAGAAGCTTACTACACATTAGCAGCTACTAGCAGAACACACCTGAATCTCCAAACTGTCGCAGGCACCAAAGAATGCATGAAATAATCAACGTCTCTCCGGTGTCTGACCATTTATTTGGCTTTATTTGACTATTTGACTTTGACATTCACACCCACTTCACAGCCGATTGGCCAAGCGTGAAGTGAGTTGGGATTGAACTTTTCTCTATCTTGATATTTTTTTGCGTGATTGCGTGATGGAGAGCAACACTGAATGTCTTTCAGGGGAAACCGTGTGTTCGCTTATCTCCGTTTTTAAATGATACAGCGTTTACTTACAACGAAGTCAGACAGCACATCTTACAAACCAGTTCTGTTTGAGCCTAACTCAACCCATAGGAGTGCCATACTAAACAGGTGCAACGTTCTCTTTACAACTTCTACACTTCACAGAGCGGCGTGAAGTTGGTTCCTTTGGTTTTAAAAAAATGTGTTCTCGGGAGGTGAGACTTACACAATTCTTCCCACAGGGACTGACTAAAGCCACATGATCAGCATTTTTATACATCTTAGCATCACTCTCGTGCAGTCACAGTTCATTGTTGTTGACAGAAAATAATTAAGAATCATCAGTGTTTAGGACCAAGCAGTTTTTTACTCTTGAAATGTTCTACAGCCCCGATATTTTTTGTTTTGCTTTCATTAAACAGTGAATTTTCTGTCTGTGTTCTAACGTGTCAAAATGCTAAAGAACCTATCACTGTATGGATAAAGCTCTAAGACAGAGACTGAGTGTTTGTGTCATCTGACTGCACACTGATGTCTCATCTATCAGAGACCAGGCTAACAGAGCTACTCTAACAGACTCTTATATAATTAATCAAACAGAGACACTTTCCTACAGGGACACAATGAGGCAATTTATAGTTCACGCCATCTGTTACCATGACAGCACACCTGCCCTCATGCTAGACGGCACCCACCACGCACACAAATGTAAGAATGAAAATAAATACGTACACGCACAAACATACACATACACAATGGACACACACATTTTAAACAAGATACCACTAATCAAAACAGGTTTTCTTTCATATCTCCTTTATTTGACTAATAACGATATTGATCGTGAACACACTGCGGACAGAATATGTTGCTTAAGCAGCGTAAACCACTGAGTTTGCCAGCTCTGGGGTTTAAATCCTTGTTATGTGATTGAGAGCTGCTTTCTCTAAGATTTTTTTTGTTCATCCTTCCTTGTTTCCGGCCCCTCGTTTCCTCATCTCTTCTTGTTAGCCGTCAAGTGTGAGGAGGCAGGTGTCATCGAGTCACGACCACAACGATTGATTGTGTTGGCAAAGATAATGATAAAAGTGATGCCTCTAAGTGGAGTGGGAATGATGGATAGCCTAAAAATCTTTTTGCTTTCACTCTCAGCCTCCTTCTCGGGTGCAGGAGGGAGCAGCAGGCCGAGCCGCAGCAGCTGTGGTGGATTTACATGCAGTTAGTAGTTTAGATGAGTGAGAAACAATTAGACTAGCTCATTAAACAAGTGGCTACATGTCCAATCCTGGTGATTATTTATCAGTGGTTAGCACATGATGATGTTTCTGTAGTTTGAATTTCGTCAGTGTATCAGTAGCTGCGATTTTTCACCTCCATGGGGTGTGTTTTTTGTTGTCCCACTCAGATCGTAACAGTCCCAGCTACTTCGGGGACACCTGGTCGCCGACAGCAAGCGGAGCTGACCTGTGTCCAGCGCTCCCGTGTCCCAGTGACCCTCAGCTGGACCTCAGTGCACTGGTTTCCTTGGATACGGACAGCGGCAGGGAGGAGGGCAGTGAGGAAACCATCGTGTACCTCTGAGTGTTGATAAAGTTCAGACCTTAAGCAGCCGACCCTGCACTTGGAAAAACATTCAGGCATTCGTGAAGCATCAGGGTCGATCCAGGGTGTCTTCAGAAAGCATTTCTCTCTTTTACACTCTTTTTATATTTGAAAGATTGTTTTTGGTGTTTTTTTTTTTTTTTGTAAAGGGTAAAGTTACTGGAAACATGAAGAAAGAAACAGATAAACTAACTGAGTTTGTTTCAGACTCAGTCTCACATGTGTCATGCACCTTAGCTTGAGGCACCTCTGAGTGTTCAATGTCTCTTTATTTTCTTGTTTTTGTGTGTGTGGTCTTTATTGACTGGGTCTCTGCAGCAAAACCTTCTGCCTTCTCCCCCCTTCTAACTGTCTCTCCCTTCCTCGTCCTTTCTCAGGTCCTGCATATCTCCTCCCTCGAGCGCTCTATTTATTAAATTTACCACAAGGAGGAGAAAAAAACGTATACCCAATATCAGCAAAGCATCAGGCTGCATCTCACTTGTGGGTGATTGTCATTGAGTAAACAGCCTCTCTTTCATCAGACAGGCTCTATTTATGTACAAGCTGAGCGTAACGTGAAGCACAAAACATTAGGATTGAAAGATGAGGTGTGACAGCATCAGTCCCACGTTCTTCAGACGGCCCGTAGCCCTCATTTGTTTCTCTTTGTCTGAAGCACGCTTTTCTTGTTAAGAGAAATAAGCGCAGATGTGATTTTAAGAGAGATGCTGCAGCTGTGACAATATGTCAGTTTTATAAGAACGTTAAAGGCTGAGGAGGCGTGTTTTGAGCGCAACTCTTCCTGTAAGAGTAAAAGAAGATGGACAAAAGGAAAACATGCTGGCTCGAACCGTTTGTGATTTGTGTGTTGCTCAGTGGTGCCTTTTTCATTTGTTGCTATCATCAGGTCGAAATTTCAATTTTGTCCAGTGCTTTGGTTTGATAAGACATCCCAAAAAACAAATGACATTCTCCTCAGCCTTGGCTCGACGTTGTGCTAACAGCTAACAACAGCAGCAAACAATCCCATCTTTACTTCACTGTGAAGTGAAGTTGCATTATTGCTTACCGCTGAACTATTACACTTGAATATTCATCTAGCGTATTTACATATTATCTGTCATGGGCATGTTAACATGTGAAGAGATCACAGTGCCAATGCTATAAAAGAATGGGTATGAATTGGTTTAATTCATTTTGTAGTTTCCTAATGGACGATAAGGCAGCGGCAGTATTTTGAAGTGAGTTTAGTACCATGTACATATGTTTGTGCCTTTATTTATTTATTACAGTCTCAATGTTCAGCGTTGTACAGTGCTTTTCAAGGGTTGTACATAGATGTGTATCTGTTTGAACAGGTCCATTTTCCTTCATTTGTGTCGTGTCCTCTGACGTGGGTGTATTGATAAAATTTTACTTTTATTGAACTTGAACTGAAACCGGGCTTTGTTTTTCTTTCGGCAAAGAAATGGAGCACAGAAAGATGTCATTGCAATAAAAAGCTCACTGGTTGGAACACAAACACAATGTTCAGTTTGGGTAAAAATATCATCCCTCTTTTATGGCCCTGGTCTGGATGTGAAGCGTCTACAACGGCGTAAACAGATGTGTGAGTGAGCTGCCTGTTTGGTTGCCAGCAGCGACAGGTGGCAGACCAGGTGCATGAATGTCGATTTCCTGTCTGACTGCACCTCTGAATTGCCGTCACAAAGACCATATTGGTGTTGTATGAACTCTTTGTCACTGAACTTGTTGGTCATTTCATTCCTTAAAATTGTTTGAATGCGGTTGTGGTTATAAAGATCCCCACCAATCAAAGCTTGTGTGTCAAGTAATGGCTAAAAATAAAAGCGGAGACGTGAACTGGAACTCCCAGGCTTTTCCCTGACAGTAATAATGGATTTCATATGCTCCACCTGTGTCTCTGTTTCCTTTTTAGACATATGAGCAGATGCCTGAGACCAACAGGGTCTCTGCTCTGCACCCAATATGCACCTTATTATTTCACCAAGGTGCTGCTCACAAACGCCTCCTCTATTCTTTGTCAGTCTTTCTTTGCAGCTTATTATATTTTGTTGTACTAAATGTCATTTGCGGCAAAAACAACTCATGTTTTAACTGCCATGTAAACCTTTTGCTATGTATTCATTTTTTGATAATTTAACCTAATTCTTAATTACTCAGGCCCTCCCAATGATAGTCTAATGAATGAGGTTGGAGTGAAAGACAGCAGAGGTGGATAAGTCATTCTAATTAATTCTGATTTTCTTTTATTTATGTCACCGTGGAAACCATCCACAGGCCATCCAAACGTTGTGCCAACTTCTTTGGATAACTACAGCTTATTGCTTGACTGTCTGTACATTTTAATATTGACGATAATGCCAGAGAACTTTCTTTACACTGACTTAACATGAATCTCTTAGAGAGAACTTTGTAACACATTTGAATGAACATGAGTAAGGGGTTCATCAGGGGTCAGTATGTGGGCCTCCTCTGTTCATTCTCTGCCTGCTTTCACTACCTGAAATTAAAAAAACAAAAATCTTGTTATGTAGATGGAAACCCAATTTACATGTCTTTCAGTGATAGTTTCCCTAAACAAAAGGTGTCAGAATGTACTCCATGTCTCCAAGCCTTACGTCAAAGACTGAAACCAACAATGATTTGATCCTGCTAATAATTATTGCTGATATCTTATTTTTCGGTACTGGAGAGCTATAAAACAAAATATAACGAAACAGTCATTAGTTTCTCTGTACCACAAATCTGGACCAAACTCTTGGTAGATCTGCGGTCTGCTCTAAATCTAACCTCTAAATAAATGTTTCCTGTAAAGCACTGCTTTATTAAATTTGGGGCTATTTTTGCACTGAAACCACACTATAACTTTAATCACTTTGGGTAACCTTCTATTTTATATTACTCCATTCGATCAACTTAAGTCCAAATTTATTTTGATTTTCACTGTAGCGCTTGGTGTTGCCTTACCTGTCTGTGTCTGATTTTTGCCTTAGGGGTGTGTTGTGGTCACACCTTCGTTTGATCCCTTTTGTACTTCTGTTAGCCCTTCATGGATCAATGCTTATCATCTTTACTGTTAAAAGTAAGATCGCACTCTCTTCATCAGCTCTATCTGACCCTGTAGTGGAAGGCCTTAAATAATCTGTTTTGGCTATGCTTCAATGACTAGTAGCTTTTTTCATGATTTTATGGACCTTTTTATTTTATGCATAGCTGCATGTATAATTAAAATGTTGCTGCGTTTTATGTGCCTCTGCATCTTTGAAAGTTTTGGTGAAGTGAAACTTGTCAAAGGCACAGAACAGCTGTTTGATGTACATGCTTAACAAAGAGAGATATTATACAACTGTTCTATCACACATTATTTTTGTATGCATGTCATGGAGATGCATTTTTGTATATTCCTGTTTTGTGTTCGACAGGTGTTTTTACACAGAGACACATGCGCTGTTGCTGTTATGTACCTGTCAATCAGCCATCTGGGTATTTCCAGCTCAGCTGGGACTCTCTGATGTCATTCCCTGATAAGATTCCAGAGGCTTTTCATTTCCTGATAACTTCACAATGTTATATCAAGTTACTGATAACAATCAGTCTGTTTACAAGGAACCCAAAAGTGTAAATATCCTTAACTCAGTTTTTCTTTCAGTAAACCACTCCACAGTGCAACTGAAATAGTGTTAAATGCTTAATAGCTCTTTAGTGTTCCACTCCCACAGCTTCAATCCGTGCAGAATCAATAATCAGAAGTTGTCCCTTCCTTATTAGACAGTAGAGAAACCCCAGTGTGTGGCCTCTGTCCCTCTCCCTAGTTGTTTTTTAATGACCACTGTGGAAGGTGACCAATAACACCAAAGGAAAAACCGATAAAAGGGAAACATATTATCGCTGAGTCATCTGCCAGGGTGAAACATGCGTTGCTGAAGCTTTTCCCAAGGGGAAGTGTAATGATTTCTGTAGGCGCACAGAATAAACCTGCCCGGCCCAAATATAAATAACAGCCATTAAAGCTTATCCCAGTGAGGAATGCTTTTTATGAGAAACCTGAACAATATACAGCATATATACAGGTTATTAGATTTCTCTTGGGATGAAATATAGTGACAGGCAAGACTCAATATACAGACTGTTCACAGCCGCAGCCAGAGGAGAAGACGAAGTCGGTGAGTAACAACTTACCATATACTTGTTTGACTTTCAACTCTCCCCGATTTCCTTTTCTCTCTCTCTCTCTCTCTCTGTACAAGTATGTTTTGGTGGAAGTGAATATTTCAGTGCAAATCTAACAACGCTGAAAGCATGTCTCTGCAGTCTTGGCACCCTTTACAAGGAATGCAGTGTTACTTTTGAAGTGACATTTTAAGTAACACATCCTTTGATCTTTACTTTTGACCCTGGATTTAATTGGTCTCACTCATCACCTCTCCCGCAGCTGTGTCACAGCCAAGTGCATCGCTGTTTATCCCAAAATAAGTGTTAATTATGGTGCTCACACATTAGACAGCGTCGCTGTCACAGCCACAAGTCCGAGCCTCAAAGCAAAGGCAGGCAGGTCATAGGACACATCCTTCATCATGCCTGGGGAAATTCTAATTAATTCTTTATTAATGTGTAGGGTTATACTTCTTGCATTTACAGTTGGCCTTAAATAATGTTATCATGTTTTTATTTGCTTTTTCAGACATTTTCATATTGTATAAAGCTAAGTTGGCTATGACAGATCTTTGGGAACAACACATTCCGCAGCTGGTCAGAGTTATGACTTGGAAGTTGTTTTTATAAGCTGGAAAATGGCAAATATGTTCCTTCTGTGTGACGTGAACGCAGAATCAGTGGGCTCGCCACTATTATTATTATCATTATTGTCAGATGGCTATGCAAATTTCTAGCACCACGCGAGTCTCCAAGGACATAAAAGTTCATTAGCTACGTTATCAACTTGATGTCTTTTTCACATTTATCCCTGCCGACCACTGAACTCCAAGTAACTTCTCACATATAGTATATTCATCATCCAACTTAAAGTCTTATGGCAATGATTATCTGATACATTGACAGAAATACAGACAAGGCGCTTATTCACCACATCTGAAGTACATCTGAATCTACTTTCCCAGATTGAGGTTGGAGGCGTCACTAGAAATGAAGTTGAAAGAAGATGATGTGACTTTGTGGAGACGGACAAAACAAAAAACATGCATGTTCTCTCACTATACAAGCCTGTCACAGCAATTTATTTTATATTCTCTAGGAATAGAAACATTTTATTTTAAACATGCAATGACCCATTTGTTTGGCCCCTTAAATTGTGAACATTTAACTCATATATTATCACCTTTTAAGTTAATTTAATGAGCTTGTCAGCAAGCAGTTGTCTATTTACACATCCACAGATAGCGAAGAACATTAACATTCATTCTAAGATGTGTTTTTGTCCCCTTGAAGAATATGAAGTTCAATATTGGCTCTCTTTTTCGCTCTGTTTTTGGTCTCCATCAGCTCCTGAGGCACATATCTGCCTCATTGGCTGCTAAATGTCCAGCTATGTTCGCCAGCTTAGTCGCTAACGGTGTGTGCCTTTTCGTTTGGAGCTGGGCAGGGAGTATGCAGTGACTTTTCAAGCTTCTTTTCTGAAAAGAGCCGCCTGCTGTGGCTGAAAATAAACACAATGAGAATGGTGAGAGTAAGGCAGCACAGTAAAGCAGTGGACTGTAAGACCAAAACAATACATAGAGCTATAGAGCTAAAGGAGACTGAAGAGTCAGCAATCATTTATCTGTGGCTTCGTCTAACAGCTAGCAACCCGCGTCCGCCAAAGTCATTTGATCCATTGTTAATATAAAAAATATAGATACAAGTTGGATGTACCAGAGCTTTGGGAAAACCACATCTGTTAGTTAGGTTCGAGTCGCAACTTGGAAGTTGATTTGAAAAGCTGCAAATTTGCAAATGAGCTCCTTCCATAAGACAACACAACATTCTAACATTAGTTTAGTGGGATGTCAGCTATAGTCCCATCAATTATGATGTTGTAGCCTTATATCCATTAATGTACTAAAAGTAAACAATTTGACACATACAGTCGTCATCTACACTACATGGCAATGGTAATAATTAAAGTAATCAGAATACTGACAGGGCACATATCAGCCACATCTGGGGTGCATCTGAATCTACTTTCCCCAGACTGAGGCTGCACTCGTCACTACAGATGAAATAGGATGAAGAGGATGCAGTGGAAATGCACAGATATTTGCCATCAGTGTGAAACAATCACACGCACGACTGTTATTTGTTGTAGGTGAAGAAATTATTCATATGAATGTTATGTGTCAGGATATGTCAAAAGGGGGTGGAATCACTAATCCATGGGCTTCTAATAGCTTCCAAGCGCCCCACGCTGCCATAGGGTGAACACGAATCAATACAACAATGTTCCATATCCATCCATGTCAACACTGCATTTCTTCCTCCACTAACCTTTCCTCCCTCCTCTCTTCTGCACTTGTTATCTGCATAAACTTTGTCAACTATGACTTACCTACATTCAGTATACTTTATGAAATGTTTATGATTTGTCTTGTTTTTTTTAATTGAGTGAAGAAGTTAAAAAATCCGATGAAAATGCCTGCAGCATCTGTCATATCACCTGTTGGAGGCGTTGCTGCCATGAATGTGCCGTGTTTCGTTTTCCATGAAGTGCTCTTTGCTGTAGAAGTGTGTTCATCGCCTGCTGTTCTGTCAGCACTGCTTCATTCTTTCTTTCATCAGTAGCATCAGTTGCTCCTGTGATGTTGTTGTCACAATAGCACTGCAGGAGCATGTGTGTGTGTGTGTGTTAGCTTGTGTGTGTAGGAGCAAAAGAAGCCTATTCACTCATGTGCGTGTGATTTGGCCATGAAAACAAAAACAAAATTAGAGCATCAGCTGCCTTTCAAAAAAGTCACAAAGGTGAAGAGAGAGAATGTTTTTCTAACAGTGGCTTGGCAGAGTGCAGCCATATTTAAATGCCTCCTTTAATTGCTGTCTTAGTGTTTTGCGGTGGGGAAGGTGAATGGTCTCCCAGGCATACCGATACCTGCCAAAGGACTGTACCTGTCAGCACTTGAGGAGTGTGTGACATGCGTGTGAGGCCATTCGTGAGAGGGATGAGCTGTTCACTGTGATCCCACACCGTGACAGGAAGGTAATCCTCAACAATAGGCTCACTCATTAGTTCAACCCACCCACCTGCTTCTCAATAGGACCCTCATTTTCCTTCTTTGTCCCTCTAAATTATAGAGGACTGTCAGGCGTCCATGTGTCACGTATGTAACTAAAAGGCAGGATAAGTATTGGGTAATGGATAACGGATGGGTTGGGTGTGGTGTGGGTTCTACAGGTTAAGTTAATTAATGCGTGGCGGCTGAATAATATAGAAACAGAGCCTTAGTGTGCTTCATACTCACAGGTAGTAAGGTAAGGCTTTTCAGGTTTGAACACAATTTTGTGTAATTTTTTAGTTTTTTATGAACTATTGGATAAGAATGACTACTCGGAAAGCCTGCGTCACGCACAACGGGCAGAGCATAGATCTCACATGTATTCTGACGTTTTGCCCCTGTAGCGAGTGACTGGGGAGCCTGGCTGACATATTTCTCTCGGGAATGATGACTTTGTACTCACCATACCTGATGCTGAGAGCTGGGAACATAGTGATATCAATCAGTCAAACTATGCAAGGAGTGACTCGTTACACGACAAGATAACAGTTGTGACCAAATCATCTAATCCACGTTTTTTGTACTAAACGTGAGCACACAGAAGGCTCAGGAAAGCAATAGGTCAGTGTTATAGTCTGTAAACCATGAGGGATGTGGATGATCATCTGACTGCTAATGTTTCCTGCACTTTATCTTTGTCTCTCCATTCCCAGACCTCAGCAATGAATTTGTCAGGTGCAAGGTTATTATTACCAAGAGGCACGATAGCAAAGATTGCAAAACATAACACCAAGGTTGAAATAAACTGCAGCTATCCTTCATGTTGGCTCATCTGAATGCATGCGTGTGCGTGTACAATTTCTTCTGTCTCAATGAGTATCCCTTTCTGTTCACTGGGCCTTGAGCTCTTTAATGTCAGTCTTTCACTTCGTTTCCCTTTGATAATGTCCTACCCAACATCAGAGGTGGCAGCAGTTAAAAGACAGCATGCCAGCCCTCCTCCTGGTCATTAATATAGGTGAAAACAAGGTCAGTCCACACCTCCAGCTGCCTGTGCACAAGAGGGACCAACAATTATAGCTTTAAGGGGTCATTTGTTGTTAGTCACAGCCACAGCACCTCTGCCTTGTGATCAGCTGAAGTTAGTGATGCTCTATACATCGACTATTTAAGCAGAGGCAGATTAGACAGGTAAAACACCCGTGGCCAAAAATGGGACATCATGCATTTCCTTCTACCCACCGGTTAGATGAAGAAACACATCCGCAGTTAGACTCTGAGGAAATAAGGAGGAAATAATGGATGTCACATCAGAGTTATGTGTCATTATTATAGCAGCACACAGTGATCATGTTGTTTGTATCTCTCATATGGTACTGTACATATTATATAACCTGCGAGTTAACACCTATGCATACTCACAAGCAAAACTCAAGAATTATGCACTTTATTTGCAATGCAGTGTGTTTAATCAGCCAAACAATAACGACTATAAACAGGAGAGCAGGGTGAACAGATGCTTCTGTCTTCCCAGGCATCAATGTTAAGTTAAAGCAAGCTAAATCCCTACCTGATTCAGATGTGCAGCAACATGATAATGCCACTTCAGGTTAGGCAGCTAATGCTAAACAGATAGCTTGCATACTGTATGTATTGCAAAGTCAGTGGAATGATGAAATGCCCCACGTCGAGACATTCTGGTCGTGATTACAATGCGACCAGTGCTTAGTGTTATGAGCAACTCCCCTCAGCAAAAGGTAAAACACATTTCCTGTTATGCAGAGGCACTTCTTTGCAAACCCGGCGTACATCATTGGCACTGGTGTGTATGCAGTCACATTAGGTGCTAACTGTTGCCCATTCAGTAATTTTGGAGGTTTTCCCTGAGGATAAATGACTTATTTTCAAGTTTATGGCACTCAGTCCACCATTGCAGCAGTTAAATTGCCTGTTATTAATGAAGATTACTGGCCAGGAAACTCAAGTGTGAATTTAAAACTCATTTATTTTTTATATCCTGGTCATCGTGTTGCCATGGATTTACTTTTCAGTCTAGTGCTATTACTTAATAAAAGCTCAAAGTCTGTCAGGTGCAATTTATTGGACACAAGACTTTTTTTCGTTTACAGTTCAGCCGCAGTTCAGGTTTAATAAACTTTAATATTTGGGTTATGCCAGCCATGGTTCACAGACTCCGGTTGGACTTGTGAGATGATACTCATTCGGCCTGATACTGATGCTCCATGTGTTTCGGTCTTTTGATGTCTTTGATGTGATTTCTCCTCCAGAGGAAACTGCTGCTCTTCCCTTTCCATGCTGACAGAAGGAGAAAACGCTCTGAGCTCGCCTATACACACAAATACACACACACACACACACACACACACACTCTCAGGCTGGCAAACACATACATAGTTATATCCATAACTCTGGCAGTTAGGGCATGAGTTAAAAGGATTTGGTCTCATTAAAAGATTTTCAGGGATATAGAGGCAGAGGGATCAGACTTTATTTGATAGCCTGAGGCTGGGGAGTACTTCAATCAAAGAACAATTGTTTTAAAATCACAGCCTCTCTCTGTTTTAGCTTTCCCTTCCCCTCAGCTGAACTGCTGAGGCTTCATGTGCTTTTGTTGTTCACACTGCTATTTATGATCGATGTAGCAGTGTTGTGCTGCGAGGCAATAATCAAATGTTATTTCTCTTAAATTAAAAACACATTTCAAAGCTTTGTAGGATGGAAACTGATATTTTGATTGCGTTTAGACTCAACTCGCAGCACTTGTTCAGATGCACTCAACAACAATGATGGACATCATCAGTCATTTGGTTGTGTAATCTGGGGTTAGAATACTTCATTTTGCAGATCTTTGTGGATTTCAGTTTATTTGTGTTTTTATAATCTTAACACAGGGTTATTGAAATGGTTTACTAGCTTTCATTGACATGTTTGTTTGGTTTTGTTTTATCCCTCAGATTAGTGATCATTGAAACGTACACAATTTCAAAAATGGGTACAAAATGATCCACATTAGAATCGATGTGGTGTGTTAATAAAAATGCATATGCAAGCAGGAATTATTATATCAAAAGTATATAATCAAATGATCAGTTTTGAGTGAAGACTGGTTTGCTGAACGCTGTGAAGGTACTTGTGCAATAAGTAGACCTCACAGTGAATGTTTTAGTTCAGTGGATTAATGATCTTGGGTGACTTCCGTTGTTAAAAACACACAAGCAAACAATGTTCCTTTTCTTTTCCATTTCATACATGCCTGCCACAATTTGATCAAAACCTTTGTCTTTAATCAAAACAAAATGTTGTTTTACAGGCCTGTGAATGAGACTCAGAATGCTGACCCGGCAATAGTAAAGGAAAGAAAGAAAGAAAGAATGTACAATGCTTGACTTTATTTCCAAACACTTTGGATGGCAAAATCAACAGTGAACCTGAGAGGCTGGCCTCAGATGTAGATATTAGAACGACCCACGGTCTGTGAGACTCCTTCTCAGGGTCCTTGTAGACAAACAGTGGGTGTCTCTCTGAGAAATTAGCCAGTAGTCATCAGCAGCTTCTCTGAAACCTAAAGAGAAGGATGGAGTGATGTTGGTGTTGAATGTATCTTGAATAATCTGATATGAAAAATCTCCTGGTCATAGTGTAAACTGAGATTAGGGCAAAACTGCCAGCCTCTGCAGGGTCCTGTCAGCTGTGATATGTTAAGCTGTTTATATGTTCTGTTTTGGAAGAATTACAAAACCTAAAGGAGGTAAGTGGAGAACTTTGTGATGGGATACAGTGCTCGACATGTCAGATGTTTTATTTGTTTTCGTATTCTTCTCCTGTTTCATTCCAAGATTTCTCGTTACATCATATTTCCAGTTGTTAGTGGAAAGCTACACTTTTCATTGTTTCACCGGCAGGGAAAATGTACTGTTCAATGAAACCAAGTCCTAATACCACAACAACATAACAGATAATACCTCAGCCTATTCTATGGCTGCTTGGTAGAAACAGAGATTTTGGTTGATCTATCGCCTTAAGAGGTAAGCATGAGTCATTTTGAGAAGTTTCAACAGCTGACCAATGCTGTTCCTGGAAACAGTCACTATTTGCTCAAAAGGTCGTCTTTCGGGAAAGTGTAAACGCTGGTCACTTTAACGCATTTGAACAAAAGAACAGTGTTGCTATTTTTCTGGAAACTGTGAAAGCATGTTTAGGAGAGTTATCCATTAATGGTGAGGTTGGTGATGCCCTTGAACAAGACACTGAATTCTAAATTGCTTCTGACAGCCAGCCATGTTCTTTGCATGGCAGTTCTGCTACCATTGATTTATGAAGGATAAATGAGAGCTGCACTGCTACAGTTCAAGACAGTATAAGTGCAGTTGAACCTGTACAGCTCCAAAGTATTGTGAGAAGTGAACACTGACATGGGAATTGACCAACATACGAGTTTTTGAAGGAGGAGGGGAAAATGGAGCACGCGGAGGAGATCCAAGCAAGCATATGGAGAAGATGCACACAGAAAGGCCAGGCCGGAAATCAATCCCAGGACCACTGAGATTTATTATCTGCTTGTGTAACACATAAACTCACTATCAGTTATTAATGAGAGTGAGAAAACTGAGAGGAGGTGAACTAAAAGCTACATAGTTTTCTACAGACATATGTAAAGAGGGGTAGTGGGAGAAAACCACACACTCTTCTCCCAACATACTCACTCATATGGACCCATTACTCACTACTAACCTCCGAACCCCATATGAATTTTAATCACTAACGGGTAAAGCAGTGAAGTGCAAATTCAGACACAATGCCTCAATTACCAGGCTGGAGGCAGTTTCAGGGGCCCAATTAGTAGCAGAAAGAGCAGCGATAGAGTCCCCAGCTACGCCTTGTTTTTGCTGACAAGAGGTGCGTGACAAAGGTCAAAGAGCTTGCAATATACTCTCTTTGGTTAATTAATCTTACTGTTTAAAATGTGTGATGCAGTAAAATGTTTTTCTCCACTGGTAGCTGCTGCTTACATGTATATAATAAGAATACAAGGAATGAATTTTAATGACAATGAGCTAAGACTCTAAATACACGTATTTGCCACGACAAGGCCTGAAACGAGTTAGCTACCACATGATGGAAACCCTCCCAGCATGACTCATATATAAGCTTAACTTAGTGACATTTAATGAGGGAAAAGCATTTAACACTCACTGGTAGCTCTTAAAATACCATAAAAGTAACTTTGATGTGCAAAGTTGTTGGCTGTAATAGCTTTCCTACATGAGGATTCTCATTTAATAGAAAATGGACACCCTGTTGGTCATGGGTGGCTTATTTATAGCTATTTGGGCTACTTTTTAAAAGACCACTTTATCCTGTCGCTGAAGCAACCAATTAAACTGAAGAGAATAAGGTGAAAGTAACTTTCTCAGATCCATGCAACGTGTTATCATTAGTCACAACGCAACACATGGATCTTATCATGTGTTGCTGAACAGGGCATCTGCATTTCATTATACCAAAGAGGATGATAATTTTATACCAATATATCAATAGATAACACTTGTGTTGATTTTCTGCTTATTGCCTCATATTCTTGATGTTCCCGCTGCTGATGTTTGTGTGGGATGTCCTTTTGGCCTAGTGATTTGCTGACTGTGTAATTGAAATGTTCTTGGTTCCTGTTAGGGATGTTTGTTTCGTGTGACCAAGACAGCCCTCCAACCCACCCCTGTCAACCTTTTACCTTTACCTTCACCTTTAACTACATCTAATAAGGTGATAAAAATGCACAAAAACACCAAGACCAAGAAACTACAGCCATACTAGCAGTTCTGTGGGGCTGCGGTTTGCTTTGACCTAAATGCTAACAGCATACTGTTTTATATGTTTAGTATGTTTGCCATGTTCACATCTTTAGCATGCTGATATTTGCTAAATAGCACAAAACACACCTGAATCACAAGGTGTCATTAGAACACCACAGTCATTAGGTTTTATTTTGTAGGCACTTTGGGTATCTGTACAAAAGTTCATGGCAATCAATCAAACAGTTGTTGAGCTATTTGAGTCTGGACCAAAGTATTATACCAAAGCCATATCCTGCTACTTGGCCAAAGAAAGAATGGCAGCGTGTTTTCATTAAACCAAGTTAAATGGTTAGACTGTCAGTTTCTAATATGGTTGTAGACAGCCCATAATCTTATTGTTAGAAAAGCATAACAAGATTCCTGCAAGCTTTTTTAACCTGCAAGCCAGTTCAACATGCAAGCTGTTAACTAAAATCCTACATGAGATACTCTTCTGGCTGGTGGATGTAACAAACACACCCTTTGTTTCAAGGCGGGCTATTTAAACTGACGCCCTGGCAACTGTGGATATGCTGTGTGATGGCTCCTTTCTCAGCTTGCTTTTGTGCTTTATCACTTGAAAACACTTTTGAACAATACTCTATATTAGGTCAGTACTGTTGTTCTGAGATAGCTTAGTGGAGGGTAGATGTTTGTGTTGCACACTGGCCAGATATAGCAGCTCTGTTTGTTAACTGTTGGCCATATTAGGAGTAGGCCTCAAACACACACTCCAAGCCTGAAGCTTCAAGAGTTTCATGTCTTCTGGACCACCCAGACTCAGTCAAGTCAAGTTTCACCGAGGAGCAGAACGCCACCGCTTCACTTCGACAAGCTAAGTACTTACTTTTTGTTTTTCTAACAGTTGATGTCAGTCTGCTGTTCAGTGTGTTTGTGTTTTTGTGTCAGAAAGCTCTGAACACAGTGTCTGCTGGTTGACATGCTCTTACGCTGCTGTTGCTGCATTGGTACTGGTTGTTCCAATCCAATGTCTTGAAGTGATTGAACTTTGTTTTCATTTTGGTGTTTGGCTTGTGCCTTGTGGTCTTTTAAAGCTGCTACACGGTGTTGAAATATGAATATTAAAGTCTGAGTCTTGGAGGCCTTGTGTTGTGGCCTGGTTTGGTTTGTCCTGATTGGTTTTGTACGTATTTTTCCTTCAGTTGTGGCAACTGTTTCATTTATACCAACTGCGAACGTTTGTTGGTTTTAGAAATGTACATATGAGTGTTTTCATGGCTTCTGTCACTGAGAAATTATTGCCTTCATTTTTCTATGTAAACTATGTAAGCTGTGGACTTTTTCCATCCTACTGTTTTGCTCCACTTGGTTTTGTTTGGACTTTTGGTTACGTTTACTTACGTTTTTCCTGTTTTTGCTGAACCAATTGTGTTGCTTAATGTGGATGCACAATGCAGATGTTCAAAATTTCTATTAGTTAGGTTGATTGCTATATTGGCGTGAGGCTCCGACACTTATTGCACGTGACTGTGATCAGTTAGACATGGATGTCGACTGCACAGGTTTTGTTTTGATGACTACTTTGTTGTTGTTTTTGTACCAAACAATATTTGGTTAGTGATTCTGTTGTTATGGAAGCTGCACTGTTTCTAATATTAAGCCCTGTAGCTCACCACTTCACTTTGACAAGCTAAGTACTTGCCTTTTGTGTTATCTAACATGCTGAGTTGATGTCAGTCTGGTGTTCAGTGTGCTTTTGTGTCACAAAGCTCTGAACATTTTGTCAGCCGGTTAATACGCTCTTGAGCTGCTGCACAAAGTGTGAGGTATTGGTGGTCCCAGTAGCTTCTTGAAGTGGGTGGACTTTGTTTTTATTTGATATTTGGCTTGTGCCATCTGATCCCTTAATGCTGCTACGTGGTGTTGAAATGAAAATGTTAATGTGTGAATCTAGGAGGCCTTGTCTTGTGGGTTGGTTGCATTAAACTGAGCCGTTCTATAACTTTTATGGTGTATTCTGCTGTGAGGTTTTGAGCTACAACAACAAGATGGTTATTGAATGTTTGGAATTCAGAATATGTAGTAATATTAAGCTCCGCTGTGAACATTGCTGCTTTCTATTTTAACACTGCTGTTTGCAATGTTTGATTGAATTTTATCTGTTTGTCTTCTTTCAACTTCGTCAGCTTTTTCTTTCAGCTTCTTGTTTTTCATTCTTCTTTCTTCTACCTCCTTTCTCCTTCTCCTTTCTTTCTCCTTATGTCTTTGCTCCTTGCTCTTCATTCTTGTTATTTCTTCTGTCTTTGTCTTTTGAATTCTTTTTTTGTCTTTCTTTAACTTTCTTTCTCCTTACTCTATCACCTCCTTTCTTCTTCCTTTTTTTTCTTCTTTCGTTCGTGCCCCTTTGTCTTTGTTTTCTTTTAAATTCTTCTTTCTGTCTGTCTTCCTTTCTCCTTCTCCTTTCTTCCTCCTTTATAACAACAGCAACCATCACCTCCACATAAGGTGACACATAAGCATCCACTCACAGTGAAGAAGTTAACTGACACCTCCTGTATCTGAGTTTCATTTACACGCCTTGGATGTCTCGTACTGATAGCATCAGTGATATAGCTGCCATGGAGGCAACAGAGGAGGGGGGAGAAGTATTTAATTGTGATTCATTTGGTGGTCACTCATCAACGCTACAGCTCTAAGAGAACAGGCTGACTGCTTGCTGATGATAGATGATGGGTAATGAGAGTGTGAGAAGTTCATGTGTCATACAAGTCATCAGCCCCTGTTCTACCCCCCCTGAGTTGGAGAATCACCTCTTCTTGTGTTGAGGGAGAAGGAAAAGTTGCAGAAGAAAGACCCTCCTATGTCATTTGTGAGTCAGAGCGTTGCCTGCCATCTATCAGCTGGTGGAAATGTTTTTCTGAGAGTGGAGTCATAATGTCAGATGGAGCTCAGGAAAAACACTAATACAACTCACTGCAATGGATGTGTCATGTCTGGGAATGTCCTCAGCGACCTTCGCTCTGCACCGATGTTTCACCTCAAATTTCTGATAATAGGTTTTGTGTCCTGCATTTAAATTACATGTGCAGTTCCCCACACCTGATTCTGACTTACTGTACTCCGTTATCCACACATATACAGATGAGATGGAAGAGGTGTTCGTGTGGAGATGGAGGGAGATGGGGGGAGGGTTCATGATCAATCATGTCAGGAGCATGCGAGGATGAGGGAGCGGTGCCATCGATCACCTCTGCTGTGTCATAGCGGTGCATTTAATGAGAATCTGGGCAGACAAGGGGCGGGGACAGCTGTCTGTCACTGTGGGTGGCTGTCAATCTTTTTCAAAATTCACACATTTAGCAGACACTTTCATTCAGAGCAGTTTAGTATGATATAAGTAACTGTAGCCATCTTCCCAAATGCTTTTGTTTATTAACTGAAAACGGGCACAGTGTGATAATCAAACAAAACCTTTACCAAGGACACATTGTGAGCGACTAGGGCTTTATGAGCTTACTGGGGAATTTAGTTGATCTTGTAGTCTTCAGCCACAACCAGGGAGTTATTTTTCAGCTTTGGCCATAATTGGTGTCAGGATCATTGAAAGGAACAGAAAGACAAACAATCAGATGATCAGACAGCAGCTGAGCCAGATTATTTAACATGCTTCATCCAAAAATAAACTACCGGATGTACATGTAGATCAAAGGAAAACAGGAAGTGGGTCTGCAAATTGTTATCAGTGTTTTCATGTCTTTGTTGACAATTAAAAGAATTTTAAAATATCATCAAATTAGTTTTTAAGTCAAGGTCATTTGCAATGATGAGCTGTATATCCCATAGTGTTTTACAGTAATGGCTCGCATTATGTTATTTGCATTGCAAAGGATTATTTTGGACCTGTGGTGGCCTCTTTGTGTCTATACAACATTTCTGTGACTCCACATTGGACTAAATTATTTTAATGAGGATGTCAGGGGAGTGTATTTGTTAGACGCCTTACTGTTACTGTTGAGAGAAATGCAAAAGCCTTGAGACCACTGGAGGTGATGTAATTCAATCTCTGTGGCCTCAGGGTAGTCAGTATATTGAAGATGTTTATTAAAACACAGAGAGAATAAAGAGTAACAGCATATAATGTAGAGCCGTTTTGACAATCTTATGCAGTTCAGGTAATAGGATCCTGCACACCTGTGTCTGTTGCGCAAGTGGAAAATTAGTTTTGGAGGAGTCATTACAACAAGAGCTGCTCTGTGTTTTTGCCTTCATACATGACAGAGATGACATACGAAAAGGGAGCGGTAATTGCCTTTTTTTTCTTCCCCCCCCCCCCCAAGTTCATATTACAGGAGAAATATGAGAGGCCTGCTTGTGTGAAGGGTCGACTGTGGCAGCTTTGACAGCCAATTTAGTCCTGCAGAAACAGTCCTGCCTCCAGCAACTGGGGGTTAGAGCTGTCTCATATGCACCCACATAGAAAAGACCCCTCTATTCTTTTTTTATTACTATTTTTTTTAAACCCCATCACCCGTCCTTTTGCGTCTGCCATAGTCTTGATTACTCACCTTTCAGATTTGTCATTGAAACCTGCTCTGTGGTTAAATGTGGCTTGTTTTGCTTTCTTCTGCATAGAAACTGGACTTGTATCTCTTGGAAGAAAAATTACATTATGGATTTATGAAGATTAAAAAAAAAATCTCTGAGATCACATTTTGGAATTTACTGTTTTTGGTGGGGTTTTTTTTGGGTTTTTTTAGTGGGGGGACTCATGGAGCTTTTCTTACACTGCTGAAACAGCTGATGGGCAACACAACATGGCCAGGGTCATTAACTTTTTCCCAATTAAACCACAGTTTGACTGTTTGCCTTGTTTTGTTTGAAAAATGGCAGGATGAAACTTCTACTCCCTGATTTTTAATTGTATTCCTTTAAACAGTGGTATTCATGCATATATTTTCCCAGTTTTCCCTTGAAGAATCTTAAAGGGATAGTACTTCATTTTTGTAAATGCATATTTTAAAGTTTTACCAGAGAGATGACAAAACTGATGACACTCTCACTCTCGTGTCTGTGAATTAATTATGGGAGCTAGAGGATCAGGAGAGCAAATAAGTGCAACTTTTGAGTTTAGGGGCTCTGTATCAAGCAACTCTTTTAAAAGTTGAAACCAAACAGACCGGCCCTGTCAGTGTTGTTGTGCTGTGTAGCTGTTCTCTCACACTTTTGCCCTTCTGAAGAGGTTGCATAAATGTATGAGAGATGAGATGGAGATACTTTGCTTCAGCTGGATACATTGATGCATTAGAAGTGTAAGTCACTGATTTAGAGATAAATCCATTTCATTTGCTGAGCCCTGGCAACAGGATGAGATATGGTCATAAGTTTATCGTGCTGCTTCACGGCAGAGTGTTTGTGCCCACTTCAGCTGCTGTAAATCAACAAGGAGGTTAGAAAAATCACAGCAAGGCATCAGATAGCTTCCAGTCCTTGGCTAACCTTCACTCTGAGTGTGTGTGTGTGTGTGTGTGTGTGTGTTCGCTTGGCAGAGAAGATCTGTATCCTCTACGCTTGTACATTAATGTACAGTGTGGGAAATTAATATGAAGCTTTGGATATTTCACTGTCATGCTCCTCATAACCCTAAACAAGTGAGTCATCAATGCTGATGTATGCTGTGTCATGTATTCATTAAATACAACACACACTCACTGCTGCAGGTCAGAGGTTAATGAAATCGTATGCTGCCCTGCTCTCAAAGGCACTACTCACTCATTTAGCTTTTTCAAAGCTGATACATGTGACTACAGCTGCATACTTATATGCAAATCAGCCCACATTGCTCACACAAACACACCCTGTATACCTGAGTTGGGCTTTTGTTAAGCTGCACATGAACAATACAGAGGCTGCATTTAAATCCACACAAAAACAAGTTTGAGGTCAGGAGTTGATACACAGTGAGCTACATTTGTTCTGTATAACACCGTGGCACTAAGCTCACCAGAGCTCCGCTCATCCGCAACTGATCATGTAAACCCAGTGCTTGAAAAGAGAGCTCATGGGTTCTACTCGATATCAAATGGCGTGACAGCCCTCAGTGGCTTACTGTAATATTGTTTTTCTCCTATATGTTTGCAACATTATACCTGACCATTCACTAACGCATAAAAGGCTTTTTTTTATTCATCCTGTAGACAGATGGTCCTCTGGAGAAGTGATACTAGACTCTGCACGGTGTGCTGGTTTTCTCTGCAGTACTCTATGATAGGAAAGTCAAACCTGTTGGGCTGACACACAGATGGGGGACTGGATTGTATAAATCTGGTTTGCACCAGCTGACTGCAAATTTGAGTTGAATTCGAATGCAAATTATCAAAGTTAGGCTGGTAACCTTCTTGTAGTCTTCAGCCACATCCGATGCCTAAGTTAAATCACTGGAGGCAATTTATGAAACTCAAACACTTTGATGTGTAAAATCAGCGGACTTCCTCCTTCAAAGATACCTGTTATCTCATTAATAAAAACATCTTCTTGGCTTTAAAAAAAATCGCCTAAAGCAAAAGAAAAAAATCTCAAGTGAACACAGCATAAAATCATACTGGTGCCCACCTTTCTCAGATAAGTGTACAGCACAATACCGAGCATTCATGCATCGGCTGTGTCTGAAGTCACTCCCTGTTTATTGTGTAGTGCACTATATTTTCTGTTTGCCCTTCCTACTATACTACCCACACAAATCCCATAGCGAAATGAAAGAAGTGGTCTCCACATCGTGTACGCTAACAGTACAGTGCTGAATTTTATGCAAAAATCTACGGTCGATCAACTGATCAACCATCAGCGACGACACAAACTGATGATGATTATGAAGTTTCTGAAATCTCAGCTACTGAGCGTCTTTTGTATAAGGAACATGTAAGTTGAAATGTCATGTTTACATAATGTGTTTTCTCTTGAAAATATTCAAAGGCGTCTATGAGTCCTGGAAATTGCAGTTTGAGTCAGTACATTGCAGCAGGGCTGCGATCATACATTTTTAGTAGGCTACAGTACAAAATAATAGGAATGAGTGTGCGCCTTGCATTTGCATGTTTGAATTAACCATCACGTTTTTACTTCATGAAGTGTAATGTATGTGACTTATAGATAGATATGAACCAAATCCTGCCTGACCTTTTTTCAAATAGTTTCTCAGCAGGATATAAAACACAACACAAACAATGCAACAACCAGAACAACCAGTTCGTTGCAGTATTCGGCAGACTTTGAATAATCAAGTTATTTAATTTCCCACATGTACTGTTGCGCCCTACCAGATGTGGCAATTCTGCAGCCTCTCAAATGCCACACCGAAGAAAGATGTGCAATTACAAAAGGCACGGAGGAGCAGATAATTAGCAAGCATTCAGCACAAACAGGTTTTGTTACTGCAGGAGCTTGAATGTTCATTATCTGCTCTGAAATAAAAACATTCACCTGTCAGTATGAAGTCATGCTCGCTCAGACACAAACAAATGTTATTGTTTGGAGAAATCGCTTGAATCTGGAGGCAAAAGCAACAGCAGCAGCCACATATTCAAATTAGCTCCATCAAACAATAACCACCCACACATGTCAGCACTGTAGCTACGACGACGGATCGAGAGAGAGAGAGAGGAAGAGTGTGCGTGCGTGAGTGTGTGTGTGTGTGTGTGTGTGTGTGTGTGTGTGTGTGTGTGTGTGTGTGTGTGTGTGTCCTTTGGATATTTGTGAAGTATTCTTTTTTTTTTTTATTATTGTGACTTTTTCTGAGAAAGAAAGCAAAACATTATACTACACACACGGGCTTTTGTTGACCAAAAGAAGGTTAAATGGACAAAATTACATTTTCACAAACATCACAAAAAACCCACAGCTGTGTCTCTCTGGGAGACAACTATCACGACTGAGGAGAGGTACCACAGAGTAGTTCAAGCCATTATCGACCTCCACGGCACAGCTCGGAGCATGTGAGACTATCCGTAATGGTAGAGGTGAGAGATTTATCTATTTAATTCTGCTTTTTTGTATTGGCTCCCGACAACTTTATTCTTCCATCTGGCCAGAGGTCTCAGACAGCACGAGAAACGATCCTCTCATCTTCTTCTCTGGGTTGTTCCACATGCAACGAGCTGCAGTGTGGTTTCTTTTATTTATCATGCTTGTCACTGTGGGTCACTAATAAAACAGCTCGTGTGCGGTTCACACAAGTAATTGATTTCAAAACGAGTGCTGTGAAAGTGCCTGAATTAAGCTCCACTGGAATAACATGTATAAATTTGCCCAACTGCTGAATTTACAGCTTTAAGAAATCCAGTTTTCATCCTTTGAGTCCTTATTAGTAATTCAGTTTGCAATTGCATAAAATTAAGTTAACTTTGATGTGAGGTGTTCTAGCTGTCATGTTTGGTCTTTGCCAGAAGCGAGTCCAACACATTTAAATGGAAAATGTGTCTAATTCGAACCACAAGCCCCTGTGTGATGATGTAATGTTTTTTTATTTACAGTCATGCTCTCTAAAACTGATCTTAGCCATGACTTCATTATCAGGATTCCAGCACTAAGGGTGGATGGTGCAGTGAGGTAATTTGTTGCAATATGGCTTTTATTTGCTGCTGAATTATTAACAGTGCACTGTCAAACGTTCCCAATGAGACTGTCAAACCTGTACGAGAGAGCAAAGCAAACGCTGTGTGACGGGTCAGCTCATGAAGTCACCAGATCTGTCAGCTCTCACGGGGCGGGTGACTCCCATCAAGCCTGCCAGTAGTCGAAGCTACATCAGTAAATGAATCATACTCTGAGCTTATTTCACACTTTCTCAGAAACTCGCATGAAATATGGATGGATGATCAAATTTTCCACATCAGTGGCCGCTGGCTTCGCTTTCAGGGGAACTTGTAAATTTCAAGGTCAGAGGTTGTGCAGGTTATGATAAGACGGCAGAGAGGAGCGTAATGCATTGTCATTCAAAAGGTGAGAGCTCAGATACGTGGAGTAAGAAGGTGACCTTTTCTCAGAGCAGACGTCCAGAGGAGAGCGAAGGAGCCAGCTGAGCTTGTGAGTGACCTTCAGGCTCTGCTGTGCTTTATCGCGTTCTTTGTCTCTCTCCGTCTGTGCTTTCATTGCTGAGTTTGGCTCAGTCAGAGGAGCAGGTCAGGTCACCTTCATTTGACGAGTGGGATGAATAAATACATGCAGTGGAGAAACCTTCCTGCTCAAAGTCTCAGGGTTTGTGGAGGCTAAGACTTCAGGGACCTTGAGTTATTTTTACTTTAAAGTAGTGACGTCTCATGGCACAAAGGGCGCATTACACAAGGAGTCCATTTTCTAACAATTTCAAAATTTAAATGAATTTTCCAGTTGATGTTTCTAATGTAAGTTATGCTCTGATTACATCAAGGGAAGGAAAGTGAGAAGATTTCTGATTTGTGAGTGTTCACATTGCCAAACTCAGTTTGGTGACTGCATATTGTGCTTCGTGTTTTAACTCCTCGTTTGCTTTCGTTCCTTATTGGAGATCCCAACAAGTCCTTCAATTTAAAAGGCAAAATACATCATGAGAATTTTCTGATCTGGCAATACAATAGACGGGAGACTCTAATCTGTTGCTGCCTTCACTACTGTTTCAAATTATGTTGCATAAACAGAAGCAGCCACAGAAACTGCTCATTTAGGGTTGAATTGTGGTTTTGGCTAAAATATCTTTATCAAGTTTTATACATAAAGCTATTTATAAAAGGTTAATAACCTGGCAATCAAAACGTGACGTATTAATGGCTTCTAGATGATCTACAAAGCATTAATAAACTGTCAACCTTTGATAAAGCTATTCAAAAAGTGAACTCCTGAGTTTCCTGCATAACAACTCAGACATGCCACACACCCGCCTGCCAAACCAACCTCATCGCTCTTCTTTTGCACATAAATTGCATGAACCTCCTCACATTCTGGGCTGGAATTAAATCGGTACCTTTAGTTCTTGTGTGAGTGTACATGGCTGACAGGATGCACAGATTGCATGTATTGTGCCTCTTTTGGCCATGAGGATTAGAGGAGCACAAAGCTTTATGTTATTTCTGAAAAATGTTGTGAAACTCATAGTTGGTACATGCATTCATTCACTTACAGAGACAGACACACATACAGACAGAGCATGACCCAGAGGTAGAGAGAAGCACTTTTCATAATAAGAAGACAGCAGATTGTTCAAAGTAAGCATTCATGCAGAATGTCACTTTATTAGCTTCACTCAGGTAAATGAGGCTCACCGTTTTTATGCACACAGATGCAAGAAGTGAACCCTGACACTCAGCTAGAAGCACCAAGAAAGGCTGTTTGATTTGAACCCAATCAACAGACACATCAGTGACTTCCTCCATCGTTTATGCTTCGCGAGAGGATGATGTGTTTGTGGAAAAATGTAATTACCTCGAGTTGAAAGGAACCATCAATCTGTCCTCTTCACAAGGAGCCGGTTTGGTTTGAAATGCCGAAAACACTACAGCTCCTCTCCCCAAACATTTTAAATTTTTTAATTTCACACAAATAAATACCACAAAAGTAACAAAAAAGGAATAAGTTAAGTGAAAGGTGATGAAAACAACTTTGCTCAGCTTGTGATTAGATAAAAGTAAACTGCTTGTTTAATATTACTGTGGTTTGGCAACAGATTTGTGTCTGTTAACGATCTCCAATTGTGTGCTCACAACAGACACAGCTGAAGCTCTGCAGGCTGAAGCTACCTGTGTGTTGCTGAAAGCCGCTGAGAGGACGAAGATGAGGTTAAGTGTTGAAGATAATAAAAATAAGCAATACGTAAGTAAATCTACACATTATGATGGAGTTGCCTGAGTAGTGTTATTAGCTATGTCAGCTAGAGCAGACAAACCCAACTCCCATTCTATGCAGCAGCGATGCCGCATCATTAAAATCAGGACAGCAGAGATGTAGGTGTCATAATGTTGACCGCTTCCTGTTTGTAAATGAAGCTGTGGGTGTAGTGTGCAGCACACGGTGGCATTAAGTCCATCCTGACCTGTGAGAGTAAAGTCTACAGTTTATGTGCCCATTGCCACTGCAGGAACTTCTCCCAGAACTGATCAACACATAAACAGCAAACTGCAAAAACCTTTAACTTAGATCTTTGGGTACCATATATGCTGAGACCATCTGGTTGAAAATAGTCCCAACATCTAACTGCAGGCTGCGTCATGCTGCCATTAAGATGGATGACAAATGGGAACAAACACTTTTCACAGTGAAATATCAAGCCATACAAACCAGACCAGACAAGTTGAAACCAACTTTGGGCATTAACTATCATCAAATTCTGATTCAAATGTTGCTGAATCCTGATTGGTTGGTGGAAGTGTTTGACATCACCTGTTTCCAGCTGCCAGCTTCAAACCTGTGAAAATTGACTACTTAGTTAAAAGTATCAATACTACACTGTGAAAATAATTACAGTACGAACACTTGAGTAAATCTACTTGTTGTTGTATGCCAAACAAAAAGCAAATGAAGTGGATTCTCTTCTGTAAAGAGTTGAGCAGCAGAGCTGAACAGCTACAGCGCTGTAATTTGGATTTAATGGTTCTTCTTGAGCAGTTTCATAAACTCAACATGAACAATATTGAAAAAATAAATAGAAAGATACTAACCAAGTGAGAACTGATTATTAATACTGTGTCAATTTGAGGTCCATCTGTTTTTGCATGTATCTGTGACCCTGCATCCATCAGGCCCAGTGAGCTGCCTCTCCCACACACAGTGCACCACCGTCTGCCTCCTGAGATGAATCACATTTCCTGATAAACAAAGAGTCCCATCGTGGCAGGCAGAAACGTCCCGTGAGTCCTTAGCAACAGAGGAAAAGAGGGAAGACTGATGAATCGCTGTCGCCCAAATAAGCACTTCTTAGCGACCCTGGAGGTCAGGAGACCCTCATTAACACTGACTGTTCGGAACTAGAACATCATGCTGTGACTTCAGACTGTTCAGATGGAGGCGAATGGATGCAGAGGGCAGACTGAAAAGAGAACATGGATCAGATACCTAAAATAGAAAGTCTGGAAAAATCAGAGCAGGACATTGGATTAATGCTGTGTTCGTGTCATGTGTTAGTTTACAGCGATAAAGCAGCATTAACCATGATATTTAAAAAAAATAAATATTGATACTGTGTCAATAATACACATATGGTAATATTGTGTAAATAATCCTCAGTTACAGCTACAGTTCAATTGGTTGCCTTTTTACTATTCATAATTTGCCCAAAAGAGACATATCGCACAATAAACAAAGTTAAAGATGAGTTTGAAATACATTTATTATTATAATATTTCAATAATATCTTTTCTTTTAAGCCATATAATCATCGAGTAAAAATCTGAGATTGTGACATTATCAAGGGTTTTGGCAGAATCGTTTAATTACTCTCATAACCCTCATGTGGCGATTATGTTATTGATATGATTGATCGCTGTGTGATTGTGCCATAGCGCAGGGTTGTCGTACGTCTTTGCGTGTGCGTGTAGCAATGTGCATGCTTGTGTTTTCTCTTGAGCGTGCCCGTAAAGTGCGTCACCCTGACTGTTTAACAGCTTATCGTGACCTTGCAGTCTTTTGGCGGCAGGTTGAGTAAGTGCTTCATTATGAAAATCAGCAGCAGCAGCAGCAGCAGCAGCAGGTCCCCCGTGTTATGCACACTGTCCACCCAGGAGTCTAAATCACCTGGCCACACAGTGAAAGCATTTAAGCCATCTTTAATAATGATTAATACACCTTCATCGCTACACAAAATAGGCCTCCAAACACTATCATCAATCACCAATATGAAACCCCATCCTCTATAACTCTTTAAATTACATTCATTAGTGAAGCCTGAGGCACGGCGGCAGCTTGGGAGGTAGCCCGGGCAGTGGGAATTGTTCTTATATCAATCAGTTGTGTGATTGGAAAATAAATCTTAAATAAATGAGGGAAAATTAAGAGTGGGAGCAGGTTTCTCTACAAATCCACTAAGCAGTGTTACTGAGCAGGAGAGCAGACATAAAACCATTTTCGACATTAAAGGCTCATGTTTCCCATGAGGGACCCGTTAAAACCATGTCTGAAGAGCTGTGATTTCGCTCTGTGGTCAGCCACTTTATCTGTTACTGACCTTTCTTTTTCTAACAAGAAATCCACATTACATTTTCACTGGAATTAACGGTACGCATTTTAATTCTGCTGTCAGCTCCATTTCCCCATTCTGTCATTTTCCTGTCTGTTTCCACTGACTAAAAACATTATTACATTTTCATTTTTTGAAAAATTTCATGAACTGTCCAGACCAGCACCATCAGCCCCAATCACACACACCCTCTCCTAGCTGTGACGGGAATCACTCTGTGCTGGTTTCACACAGTGCGGTTAAATATCACATCCAGGCTCTGAATTCCTTAACGTAATCCTGAAACGAGTTGGAGGCACATGATAATGATCCCGCGCAGACAGAGGTACAAACACCACAGAGCAACTCAAAATGCAGCCAGGAATATCTCCCCAACAGCTTACGGTGGGGATGTTGTTCTCCTCTTCGATCATCCTGACTCATAATCTGCCCTGACAATTTGTGAGAGGTGTTTGGGTTGAATGCCGCAGCTGTTTCACCAGTAGCCCTGGGTGGTTCAACACCTCCACCAAAAGCTACACACACACACACACACCCCACCACATTCGCTCTCTTCCTCTCTGTTTTATTCCCATGACACACACAGACAAACACAGCCCCAGGATGCCACAACACAGGGGTAAACTCAATAGAAGAGATTCACCCACACAAACAGCAAACACACTCGTAAGAACCTGCGTACAAACCTGCAAACACACACAGACACACATTCTCACAGTTTGGCCATCAGGAATGTCTCGGTCTTGCAGGGTTTGACGCCTCTTCCCTACTTTTGCTTCACTTTCAGACAGTCTGTTGTCCATATACAGTAGACACACACACAGTTACTTCACTCAAAGTCTACAAATGATGTCCTGAAAATAAGCAGATGCACCTGCTTAGGCTTGAGTTTGTCATGTTGTCACGCATCAACGGTTAATTTTTAAATCACTTTAAGAGACTTTAAGAAATACTCCTTTCAGTTTTTTGGGTTTTTTTTGTTGTTTTCTGCAACTCATCTAAGCTGCAGTGTGGTCAGCCCAACTAGTCAGGCATTTTCTGCTGCGTGTTCCAGGAAACCATAAAAAGTATTTTCATGTACCATTTAATGCAGATCTCTGTAACAGGCCTGTTGCTGTGGCCCGTAAAGGCAGCCAACTGGCTTCCCTGTCATTACTGCAGATGTGTTATGTGACGTCTCCCTGATGTAAACATGGGAGTGTCTGCGCCGGAGTGATGAAAACTTTCATCATCTGACCACCAAGAAGGGCTGATGTTTTTAACTGCTGTTGCCATGGGAACAAACATGTGTTTCGGGTGGCAACCGCAAAATTTTGTCATCTCCGGTTACTGTGGTAAAACGATTTAACGATTAATCAAAGGAGACGACACAAAACACGCTGATCGGGTACATGCGCAGATCGGCCATGATGGTCGTCATCACTGATGCCCTCTGACTCATCAGTAAAAATGCTGCTGAAGGGAAGTGTTGTTTTAGATCTAAACTAATCGAAGCATCACTGTGTTTGAATTGCAAATGCCGAGAAACATTTTATGACTCAATATGCAACATATGAACGAGAGTTTCAATCCATCAGCTCTCTGCTGCTGTTCATCATGTTGTCTCCTACTCGGGGAATTAGCTGTAAACTGGATCTGGTTTCTAATGAGGGAGTAAATTACAGGCTGCTGGTAATAAGGAATAAACTCTGTGCATAGTCTAAATCAGGTTAAGCCCCTATTCATTTGCTATAATAACTAGTCACATGACTCATGATGACCCACAGTATGTGCTTCAACTGCTCTGTTTTCTCATATTACCATCTATGTGGTAAGCTTGTGTGATTACCAGAGATCCTCGCTGAGACAGTGGATCACGATTTAGATGATATCCGTGTTGTCATCGGTTGTTTATTTGTGAAAATGCTCCAAGAGTTGGATCGGTTTGGGTCTTGCTGTGTTGCATTTTGAAAACACTGACGTATGACTGCCAATCTTCACAGACACTGCAGCCATATCCGCAGCATTAAAAAGCCAATTTTATATCATATCTTTATGTTCATGCTGCCTGAATGGAACATTTATCGATCGAGGCTCTCGGTGCAGGTGCCTCGGAGTTACTGTTCATTACCATGAATTGGCAGGAAGCTGTTAAGACCCTCAATCAAATGGTTATTTAGCGCGTGTGAGTGCGTTTGAAAACAGAAACAGGAAGATGTGTTGGTGACAACATCTGCGTTATGTTTGCAGCTAAATTAAAGCAAAAAATCCAGAAATAATCCACGCATAACTTTTATTACTGCTGCCTGTCATTCTGACGCTTTTAAGATTACATCCTTAATGTAAAGTTATTGTGCATTGGTATGTGTAATGTGTGTGTGTATGCCAGTGCGGAATAATAATTTCCATTTTATGGAAATTTAATGAGAAATAAAGCAATCTGAATATGAAAATAAGTATCACAGAGCCAGAGGCTTGTTTTAATCCTTCTGTCTTGTTCAAAGTTGTTTGCCCAAGAAGAAGAGGAGATTTAGCGTCGTTTGACATTTTCAGGTGGATGCTGAACTTTAAGAAATCCATCTAAAGGCCATGAGGTGTGGGCAGAACCTTGTTTCAAGCTGATCCGCATTAACATGGACATGGCTTATAGGTTGCTGCTGCACGGTATGAAAAACAACATCCGCAGTGTGAGATAATCCCTCACAATAAACACAAAACTATAACTGGGTTTCCTGTTTATAATTTGTTATTTTATTGTGCTTTAAATTGTTTTTTCTTTGCTGCACACAAATATGTGAGGCTCTGTTCACTCACCTCATGCTCACGGGAAGAAATTGAAAATAATCCCCCACAACACCTGCCAAAACAGAAATATACACACAATATGAGAACATATCATTAGAAAATGTATACATCATGAATGTCGGTTTATCCGGATGTAGCCACTCCATTATTATCATTCGCTTTTTCCCACCATGTTAGATGTAGGAGAAACACAGAGGCGTGATGCTCACTCACATGTGAATACGCTGCTGGGTGGGAACTGAAAGTGGAAAAGATAACAAAGTCGAGGATCTCTCTTTGACCTCCCAGGCAGCGCAGGTCGCCTCTAGCAGCTGTTTATTGCCGTGAGATTACAAGGGGAGAAATCTGAGCCTGTTTTTCCTCAACGTAATTTAAACGCATCACGAAACATCCCATATGGAATCAGTGTGTGCTAACAGAAATAAACATGAGCTTTGTCTACTTTGTCCCACAGTATCCGCATATGCTAACTCTAACCAGACATACAAAAGTCTGGACTTGAACTAAATGCAAGTGAAGTTTATCCACCGTAGTATCCTGAAGACCTGGGAAAATAACCTGCGTGTATCCCTTTTAGCTGCTTGTTTCTCTGTTGATTGGCTTTCTGTATTGCTTTTCATAAAACCTGGCCACACTCTCTCGCGCTGAGCGTCGTGCTGTGCGAGTCTTTGCGAGTGTTTTCAAAGGATCAGTCAGAAAATCTGTCTGTCTCGGTTCATAATCTTCTAAAAACGCATCTTGGAAATGAGTTGATGACCTGTCATTTAAGCCTGTGAATATTCTCATTCATCCAGGTCATGGTTATCTCAAGGAAATTCAATCGAATGCAACTGGACTTAGTTATTTGTCTTTGAAGACGTTTCACCTCTCATCCAAGAGGCTTCATCAGTTCCTGCTCGCTAGTCAAAGTCTTCAAAGACAAATAACTAAGTCCAGTTGCATTCGATTGAATTTCCTTGAGAAAGACCTGTCATTTGCTACTTTCATGTTCCTATAAACGTGGACAAATAAATGAGCTCACCACATGCACGTCCAAACTGCTTCTCAGCAGTCAGATCCTTTCTTTCAGTAAGCTCCCCACATCCTGATTCACTGCTGCGGAAGTGATCGAAACAGCTGATTGAGTCTGTTAAAGAGAAACAGGAATGAGATTTGAAAAGATTTGAAGCCAAAACATTTACCTCCCGGTTTTACGGACTTTTTTTAATATGAAATGTCCTGCAGCAGTACTGCTAGATGTGCAGAAGCAAAGCTGAGTGCAAATTATTCAGGAGCTTTACTTTATTAACACAAAGAGCTCTTGCTCCCTCAGGCCAATTACTTTGAGCGCTGCAGAGGAATTTCTAAGTGTGTTCAGCAAACGCAATCTGTTTTGTGTTGAGACCGATACTAATTTATGTTACATTGAGTGTGTTTTGTAAATAAAACACTATTATTTAGCAAACACCTCCAGAGGCTTCGGTGGGCTTCATTTATTAAAATGTATGTGTGAGTTAGATTACAGAAGACCTCCACAAATTACATTACCTCAGCCAAGCTCCATGATGGCCGAAAGGTTTTTTTTTTTAATTAATGGAAACATAAATCAGCATGGTCTTTATATTAAGGGAGTATGAAATAACAAGTTTGTAAATTATTTCAACAGTGTGAAGATTCCAACTTGTGTGAGATTTATGTGTGGGTGACACAGTCATCACTGTACAACACCCCTGGCATCAGTCAGTGTCTGAGTAACACTGCTCTTTGGGCTTCCCTCAATCAAAAATCCCAAACAAAAAGTGCAGCTGAAACACACGTAGTGAAGTTTGTAAAAGAAACCATCATAACCTCTTAGTTTCTTCTTTTGTTCGGCATCTGGCAGCTGCTTTCGGTGCACGCGGATCCGTCTGTCCTCAGTGTTCCCAAACAAACAGTTTCTTGTCTTCCATATTAATGTTGAAAACAAACCCTGTGTAACCTTGACTATAACATACCATTGACTGGATAACATCTTCATCCATCGACAGGGATTCTAAGAAGCATTGTTTCTTTAGGTGAGTGCTGTCCGTGATGCACTGATTCAGGAGGCTATAAATCTCCAGGTTGTGTAACCCTCTTTCAGCTTTGGTCTGTAAGTAATAAATGAATAGGAAGAGATTCTCTGGATGTGCACAGATAATGTGCTCTGACATGAAAATTATGAGCATCCTCCCATCACATAAAGAAATAACACACTTCTGACTTGTTTATTTCCATTAACCTCTCGTTCTGTTTCCACTACTAATCTTCTCCAAGTGTCAGTTTAGACTAACTAATTAACTGCATGGTGTGTCTTTGTTGCCAGCTAAACCTAAACATATATTCCTCTAAGCTCTGACCTGTTCAAATGTGGTTGAGCAAGGAGGCTGAAAAAGGAATTTCCATCTGGAGCTTGAATAAAGTATATTAGATAGAGATCAATATCCCAGTAAGTGGCCCCTGGGTTTACTGGGGTCACTTGACCGGCCCTTTAGGAGCACTCTGAGCCCAGCAGGACTGCTTGATATTGTTTATATTGTGCCGGGTGACCCTGGATCACCCTGGACTGTTGCTGGGTACACCAGCTGAAATGGCAGGACAAGATGCTCCACTGAAGTGAGTACGGGGTGGACTGAGGTCCAATTTCATGCTAGTGAAAATTAAATCTTCGAAGCAGAACTGCGCCCAACCCCTGTGAGACGATATGAGGTGGAGGAAACGTCCTGCTCCCAACTGTAATAAAAGCTAGTTTCCATTTAGTGTGATATAAGGAGCGGCTCATGGGTATGAGCGCTTCATTATTTATAATTAACAACATACCAGCCATTTATGTGAATTTTCTACATTACAGTCATGCTTATAATGCAGATTTTTTTACCTTCAATTCGCTGAATACCTTTGCTAGTTTTGAACATTTCTAGGCTTCCCAGTCCCATAGTTACATATATTCAAATTTAGAAGCTGCTCAGAGACCTGCAGTTATTGTTGAGGGAGAGGAAAGTCTCATTCACAGACAGTCTGGCAAACAAACTAATAACCGCAGAGTGTAGTCTCTAGGCTCCCACACCACTATTTTATTTACTACAACAATTTCTGCTCCCTTGTGAAAGCAGTTTTACTAAGCGCAGCAAAGCACTATTTCATTTTTAATGGTTACCTTTGGGGTCAGGATTGAGTAGTCTTCACATAATCATTCGTGGGCATGTTTGTATTGTTTATAGATTTTTTGTTTTTTTTCTGCCTGCGCTGGAAGTCTGAGCCAGTCATATGGTAGCGTGTGGCTCTGTGAGATCATCTCAGTATATACAGCATATAGCTGATGCCTTTTCCAGAACTATTGATTAGTCAGAGCTTTAATGGTTGCATCACCAAATCAATGCTGACTCTGAACTGTACAAATGAGGTACTGAGATAGTTTAAGAAAAACTAATAGGACATAAAGTATATAAAATCATTAAACAGTCACTCTGGAAGTAGATGGAGTGCACTATTAGTTTTTATACAGTAGTGTTTCATTTTCAGTGTCGGAAGTATTTGCTTTGTTTGCACACGCACAGAATAAGTGAGTTTGAAAGTAAAAAGAGGAGCCACGTTTGCCTTCAGGCGTTATGTGCATGGGTTGGCCGGTCCTATGCTGCCCCAGAGTACACTGCAGAGTGAATATCATGTAAAGTACACCTACAGTACAGCTAAACAACTGCGGCTAATACTTCCCATGAGTTACTAACGATACTTCCAGTGCTAACATTTCTTCACCATGCAGACACCATTACGGGACAAACCTGGTGTGACCATGACTGCTGCTGTTTGCTCATAGCACGTCATACAGGACTACATAAATGAACTGCCATAAATGAAAGCTGTAAAACAAAGCACCACAAAGGCATCTTAGAGCAAAAAATAACTCTTTGAACGCATTTTTTTTTGTCCTGAAAAATTCCCCCTGTAATGCATGATGGAAATGGGTGGTCAGAGGGTACAGTGAAGTAGCTGTATCTCACTCCTGTGTTTGCATTTCTCCCTCAGCGTTTGAAGTGGGTAATGGGCTTTTGGTTGAGGCCCAAAGTCTTGATGGTAATTACCTTGCTCTCTCTGACTCTCATAATTTCATGCCTCCAGGGGGTCATTACAGAAGCCTCTACATCTAATTCTGCTGAATTAAAGAAAGAAGAAGAAGAAAAAAAAGGCAGGGAAATATGCTGAAAGCATTACAGCTCATATTTAATGTCAAGAGCAGAAAGAAATGAAATATTTACTTTTTATTGTCTCAGAGGAAGATACATTATGCGTGCACATTTAAAACTTATTTGCTCGTTTGTATATGAGCCTTATCCTGAAAGTAGAAAAGTGTTTTTCAGTTAACTTTGAATGGACTGATCTGAGGTATATTTTATCAGCTAAAGTCTGCTGCAGGAGAGTTTGATTAGAAGACTGATACCACAGCTAGGCAGGCTCTGTCAAATGGTAACAAAACCTGCTGCACCAAAACTCACTAATTGATGTTTTATACATTATTTGTTTAACCTTACGGGGGGGTTTCATGTGTCGGACTGCAGACTTCATGGATTGTTCGCCAGATGCAAATCAGAGCCAAGAAAAAGCCCCCTTTAAATGATGATTAGGAAGGCAGGTTAGCATTGAATAGCACTAACTGTTTCCTCCTGTCACTAAGCTTTGTGCTAAGCTGATCTGCTATCGCATTAGCCCTATATTCATCAGACAGATAATGATAATAAATAATGGTTTCAGTCTTCTCATTTAACCCTTCATGAGGAAGCCCTCTGTCCGACTGCTGCCTCCCAGGTTCAAGTCAGAAATGCATCTATAAATCAAAGTCTGGTTTACTCGACAAACAGTTGGTTCAAACTCACATCCTGCCTCTCATTGGACAGATAGCCAATCATAGTTTACGAGAGCAAGTGGCCTGTTCTATTTTCAGAAGTGGCCTGTGAGACCCCAAACCACTTCCTGGACAGGCCCCTGGATCTTAATATATACAGGTATTACAATAAAACCAACCTTATACTTTATTATGGTTCTACCTGAAATAATATTTTACCCAGCCGACTATCAGCAGGATGGTTCTCCCTTGTGAGCCAGCCTGTTAAGAGAGAGTTTTTCCTTGCAACTGTCTGTGAGGTTCAGACTCTGGGTCTCTGTAAAGCATCTAGAGACAATTTTGATTGTATAAGATGCTATATAAATAAATAAATTGAAACTGAAATGTTATATTGAATGGTGATATATGCTTTGTAATCACTAAAATGGGTGTCTGCTAACACTGTGCTATTATGAAAGAGATTGTTTAGTCTGTGGGCTGCAGAGAGGAGAAAAAGCGAGAAATAGATGAGGATGCTCACTGTCCATTTGGGCAACACAGAATCAGCAGTAAAGTTTGTTTTCTAAATGTTGAGCCATTTGATGTATCTACACAGAACATTCATCACCACAGACAGGGTTATTACCCACTGTATAACAGTAGGCAGAAGAGCAATACAAATCCATAAATTATCTTACAGTGAAGTTGGGACTTCGGACCTCCCAAACATCACCTCTTTGACCACATTCTGCATGACTCACAGTGAGTCATTTGCAGAACAGCTTCTTGGTGAGACTCTGAGGATGTACTGGGTGGTTTGGTTCAAACATGGGCTAACTGTGATATAATCCTGACTGTGTCTAGCGCATGTACAGTATGAGATTTCACAGCTCAACATGCTCATGTTGAGACTTGACATTTTAGTGACATTCTTGCCTTGTGACATAAGGGGAAACTTTGATGTTCTCTTGTAAAATATTTATGAGTATATGTAAGGAAAGGTGCTTTGTGCCAATCTTTCTGTGAAACGGGAAACTATCAGTTACTCAGCAGATAAATGTATGACTTTACATGATGATCTAAAGCATTCACCCTGCCTCTGTTCTCGCCGAAGGTCTGCCCCTAGAGAGTACGTTACCTTGAAAAGTCAGCTGGCTTCGTGTCTTGTAATATAAAATATTCGTCATGCATATTCATAGCCTCAGTAATGACAGGCAGGGGAGAGATTTCATCCTGTGATCAAGGTTGCTCTCAAATGTCGATAATTTCGCAGCTCAATTAGCAGACTACAACATAAGGTTTGCTATTTAGACCCTGAGTTAACTCAATGTCTTTTGTTGCAAAAAATTCTGTGTGAATTTATGCTGCATACTGACCTTCATGGTTGATTTTTTTTCTCTCGCTCTTTTTTCCCCCAGACTGATGTTGGCAGCCTTTCCTGAAATGACTAAATTAAGTGAAAATCATAGCAAACGTTGTCACTATTGACTAAACTGCAGTATCTATTCAATATTTTTCTTCATATCTCTTAATGTATGTTTATATTGTAGTAATTTGCTTTGCATGACACATAAATCACGGGAAGGAGGCTCAGGAGTGACGATGGGTCCGAGGCTCTCGGGGCTGCAGTTGGTCGGTCCAGTGTTTTTATCAAACTGAAATAGCTCAACTACTGTCGGATGGATTGGTATAAAGATTGGCACAGATATGAAAGATTTCCATACAATTTATGTTAATTACTTTGGTGGTTCTCTGACTTTTCCTGAAGTGCCAGCAAGAGGTTGACATTTGAGGTTTTTCAAGTGAAATGTTGCCACAACTATTTAATGTAATGCTATACAATTTGGTACAAAGATTGATGATTCCCAGAAGATGAATCCTACTGTCTTTTGTGGCTTTTTTCATTTGGTGCAGTTTTCAGGTCAAGAAGTGCAATTCGTTTCCATCAACCTCTGCTGCGCTTTGTGATTAGTGCCAGTTAGCAAAGTTTAGCGTGCTAAAAACCCAAACTAACGTGGTGAGCAAACATCACTATGTTACTGTCACTGTCTGCCTCAGAGAGAAGTTGGCATAGCTGTAGACTTTCATCAGTTAGCTTCCAGGAGAAGATGCATAAATGAAATATACTGACAGTGATCAGTAGCAAATACTGTCAGCATGGACATTTTGCATTAACAGTGAAGAGTCTGAAGATGCATTTAGAGTAAATGTCATTATATTTATGTAAAACTGAATCCAGTTTGTATTATAATTCATTCAAAATGTATTTGCTGATGCACATTAGTTGTACATGGGGGAAAACCATGAGGGAACTTTCAGACCAATAATTAATATGAAATGAACCAGCAGTGATTGAGGCATTCTGTCCTTAGAAATGGCCACAGGGGCTAATTTAGTCTAAAATCAGCAGCCCCTGCAGTGATTGTCTGGTGGACATCAATCAAGGCTCTAATGGTCTCTCTGGGTTCTTTTCTAGTGACAACTCTGACTGGTCTGACAACAGTATTCTCTGAAGACCTAATTAGCCTGACCATTAAGCCCAAAGGATGATTGAAAGTGTCTAAGAAACGGCGGAGCGACAAATATTAGATATTTTGTGTCTAATATTTCGGAGGTAGAGGGAGAGGAAGGTAGTATGATACAGACAAGTGATCTCAAAGGATATTCAGATTCCGTTATTATCTCTACTGTGTTTCATCCTGTTGCATGCATGATTTTTGAGGCCAAACTAATTTCTCGTAATCCTCAGCACATGGCAGAACTGTGCATTTTAAGTAATAAAAGTAAATGTGTGTGTGTGTGTGTGTGTGTCAGGAGGTGGAGTTGAATTCCTTTGAGGCGATCACGGAGGGGAATTCAGGAAAGGAAAGGAACAAAGATGTAATCCCTGAAACACGCGAGTGCTTGACATAAACAAACACGCTGGGAGGATTTCAAAGGGACTGCTGCTTGCTGGGAATCCTCTCATGTGCCGATGAGAGATAAGGCAGCAAAATGCAATGCAGAGAGGTATGAACACATACCCTCTGCCCACACACACTGCACCAGCACCAGCGCCAGGGCCCTTTCTCTTTCATGTGTTATCGGGAAAAGATTCGGTTGTTTGTTTACCAGCAATTTCCCTTGTCACCAGCTCTCATACTACACCCATATCGATGCCAGGCCAGGAATGCAACCATGTAACGGGGGAATTTCCCCACACTTTACTGACAAGGTAAATGAAGCTTGCCTTGTCTTGCATTTGGAAAACATCTGTCGAATTCTTTGGTCATAATGCAAACTGTGTATACTTCTGTCAGCATGAACTAACAGGCATGCAGGTATGCTGCAAATACCGGTGCACTTGTCAGCACAAAAATACCAGCGATGGACATGATAAGATGGGCAGTTGATGTAATGCATTATGCAATTGAATAGAACAACCCAGAATAAACACCAAGTTGTTGCATTTACACACTAATGGTCTTTGTCACTCACACGAACTTCATACAAAAATACACAATTGTTACATTAAAAGGTTTTCCAATGTATTTAAAAGGAAAGGAAGAATAAACATCTCAATAACTGTATTAACAGCCCTTGAATCTGCAGGTATGTCGCTGCTCAAACTGGTGACGCCATCACATGGGGTCCAGTTTTTCGACAAGCACTCGGAAGCCAACAGAAGAATCTGTCAAACCTAAGAACGAAAATATTTGTTGCTGTCAAAACACCTCAGAGGAATGTTGTTTAATGTCTTAGACTTCGACACAGCCTGAGGTGACCAAAAGAAGAAATATTAGAAACTTACTTGACTTATTTTATTAAAACTAAATGGCAGAAAATCATTTAATTCACTACTGCACTTAATTTTTTTATCAATGGTTTAGTTAAAATTCAGTAATTTCACCGCAAATATGAACAATGTATCATAAAACCGCCAACTTCAGTTGAATATGTGGGCCAATATGGATAAAATTCCATATCATGGGCTATTGCATTATTGATATATATAGTGTGATATTGTACATTTTCCGAAAAATTCAATATTGCTTGGAACCTTTCCTTCTCTTGCACCACTGCCTGCAGCAAAACCCAAATTCACTCAGAGAGTTTAAAGGGATGGCTACTATGCTATGAATGGCAAACAATATTTCCAATATTCAGTATATTCCAGAATATATTGAAAATGTCAGAGTCAATACTGTAGAGTTCACCTTGTTATGAAAAAAAAATGTATGTATCATTCCCTGTAAATCTGGTAATTCTGTGGACGTTGAGACTAGCTGTGCACTTTAACTTTGTTACAGATGCATGGTGATCGGCCGTGAGGGAGATGACTGCAGCTCGGTGAAGTTCTGGTCCCTGGTGTTGTTTTGGAGTTGTCTGAAAGGCAAAGTCCACAGTATTTATACAGTGCAGCATGCAGGCAAGTGATGAGTGAGTCAGTGAAGCTGTTGGACAGTTCATGGAAGGAAAACTTTGAGCTCTCGCGTCACTGTTGTTTTCAGTTCTTGTCTGTACCTTTTTGGGTGCTACAGGCTGGCCACAGGCTTTTACTCACATTCACAGAGCAGAATCAGCAGCACATCAGAGCCGAGGTATACAGTACTCTCTGATTTAAAACCTCCTGCAAGCCCGAGACCCCCAGTTGTGGGAAAGCAGCCCTGGGCAGTCAGTCTTGACTCTACAAGATGTCCATTATTTACTACATCAATTCACATTGGAGAGCAGGATGTGGACTCAAGTGTGCACTCAAAGGGCTCAAGAACAATACGAGCAACAGTTAATTTTCCCTCAAAACACTGACAGTCTGTTGAAGATTGCTTCGTAAGGCTGCTGTAAGGAGATTGTGAAAGGCTTTGACGTTTTGTGGATTTGAAACCCACACAAACAAATTCTGCTTTTGCCACTGGCAATTTTCCTGCAGGAGATTCTTGAACAAAAACTCCTGACCATCCGTGACACATAAACACAAGTCAAAAGACTCATGCTTCACTTAGTAACCATATTTTTCAACCAGGCATTTGAAAGCACACTTTGTAGAGTACTGAAAATGTTCCACTGCACGACCTCAGAATTATTCTCTGAAAATTTCAAAAAGTGTGAGTCATTTATATGCTTACTGCTGCAAGTAAACAATGTGACAAAATAGGAACTCTGCAGGAGCTGTGATTTAAAAACAACACCAACCACAGCAACTAAAATCAGAGGATAAGATAAGAACTTTGGATATTTACATATAAATGCAAAATAAATTTTACAGCTTTTTTTTTTATCACTTTAAGTCTTTAAATCATCACCATTATGGCTAAACACAATCTGCAAGATCAAATACACTAGGCTTAGAGAGATTAAAATTCACTATAGTATTAGGCTTCAAACCAGTCTTTTTCAGGATGACTCAAAGTAACAAAGGGACAAGAAAAAGAAAATTTAGATCTTGTAACTGGAAAGGAATGAAACATTAGTAGTCATCACATCAGCCCCAAATTTTCTTTTACTTACCGGCCTTGACTTATAATTCAAACATGGTGTCAGACGGAAAAAGATAGAAACTGACACCACCTTAATTAAAGATCTAATGTGCAGTAGACCGTAAGTGATCTGATTTTCAAGCTACTTTGATGGGAGGAGTTTGGACCTTATTTGTCTTCTGCACCAGTCGCTCCTGCTGTGTGTGTGTGTGTGTGTGTGTGTGTGTGTTGCCTTGTGTTGGAAGCTTCCCCACTTTATTCCATGAACTTTTGCACTCTGTAGGCCACAGACGTTACACGGGACTGTACTCCACAGTTCCTTCCAGTTTGCCTGGTAGTGAAGGAGGTTTCCATTCTTTCCCCCAGACCACAGCCATTTATCTTTCTGATCCTGCCAGCTGATCTCTTCCTTTCATGGTTGCCTGACCTCTCTTTTTCCCTTCATGCTGTACTTTTCACTGACAACACCTTCTTCATCTGGAAATACCGTGAGCTGTGATTTGCTACCTGTAGCTCAGATATTTCTCATAGATCCTGTTTTCTCATCAGCCCTGGTCAGCACTGACTTTAATGTTGTCATTCACTGTCAGTTACCAGGCTAATTGTGTCATGATTTGTATACGGATCTCCAGTAAAGATCCACCCAATTTAAACCTGGCCTTAAAATGGGATCTGCATCCAGTCACAGTCGATATCTTCTGTGATAATTGCATCACTGATGGCTCTCAACCCTGTACTTTTCCTTTATAAAAAACTGATGTGCACATCCTGCTTCTCTGGTCAACACCCTCTGCTGAATGTCTGCCCTCCACCTCAAGCTCAAGCTTGACAAGACTGAACTGCAGTTTCTCTGTAGACAAATATGCCCTGTGCTCTCTGTCACCATTCACATCGGCACAATGCCTCCTGTCAAGACTAACAAGTGTCTGGGTGAGCCTTGACAACTGTCAGGAACCGAGAAATTAGACTTGAGGAGTTTCTGGTAGAATGAAAAAAGGATTTCGTTCGTCTAGAAGAGTCAGTGGTCAGTATTTGATGCAGGATTTTCAGTCAAGCTGTCTAAAGTTACTTGCACTCTCTTTTACTGTGGCAGTATATGGTAAGATATATTAAAACCAGAATGTTTTTTCTGTTGATTAAAGGAGGGAGTGAAACAGAAAGTTTGTGGTGAAAGAAACATAGACAAAATCAAGTATTCGTTGACATGAATAAGCAGGTTCCTGTGTTTGATGCAAATATCATCCCAAATACGAGGATGTGACTTAAAAGTGAGATACTCTCATTGATGAATTTGTTTAGTAAAACACATCCAGAATCTATATGCTTAAAAATAAATAACTGGTCAAAATATGTCCAAATACTGTGCATATGGTATGTAATATTGCACCTTTTCCAAGTTTCTCCCTGAAATATTGACTTCCAGGTTTAGACATTCTTATTGTAAGGGTTGTTTTTCTACCTGCTTAAGAAGATATTCCCAGTTAGCAATCATACTGTCCCCACCACGATGCACCACAGAACGCCACAGGAAATCTTTCCTTCCTGTGGCAATCACACTTTCCACCTCATCTACCTCCAGTTGAGAGAGGGACAACAGAAGCATGGCGTGCTGAGATGGCTCCAGCCAGTTTTCCTCAGATAAATAACATTCGATTTTATCTTAAACTCGGTCAAGGTACCCTACAGGGCACCCTGCACTCTCATGAAACAACCAATAAACAGTTCACGTGTTTGGTCATTACAAAGTGCAGCTTCAGTGTAAAGATGTGCTGTTTCATATTGTGAATTTGATGCCTGATGAAGGTCCTGAACATTGTGTTTCTAATAACATCAGTACTGACAGCGTGCAGGAGCCACACAGCTTCATATAAAATATCTAAAATCCTACTGAGGTACTTTCACAGTCTCAGCAGCTGTAAGTTAATGGGGATCGATGATTTTCTGGAAGGGTTCCCATGTTAACATTCTACCAACATGTGCATGATTTGCTTGATGTTCAGAAACACAATTAAGATTTCTTACCTTAATGGCTTATGAATCTTTTATGCACTTGCTCAGTGTTAAATGTAATCAGCATGCTTGTAAGTGTTTTTTGTTGTTGTTGTTGTTGTTGTTTTTTGTGTGTATCTGAGAAGGTTCATACATTTTCCTCTGCCTCTGTTGCACATTGAGAAGAACACACACCTTCCTGTATATGTGGTGTGGGTTTCGATGTCCCATCGGTCCTTGAACACTGACCCAATGTCCTGTATGTGAATTGGCCATTTCTCCAGGCTCTGACAGCTGGGGGGCAGGCGTATCGCTGCCTGCCTGGGTGGACAGCTGCTCTTTTCCCTCGTCCTGCCCTCTAACAGTGGAGCCTTGTGCCAGCGTCCACCTCTCCTGAATGTCAGCACTCATGTAACTACCTCGCGCTCACATCTCAAGCTCTGTGTGGTTTTCTTCTCTTCACTCCCCGTCTGGCCACTCGCTGTCTTTCCCCCAGAGGATCGGCCTGTTTATCTGTCACACGTTTGCACCTCTCCTTTGTTTATGTTTCCCATCGTCTCGACTTTCTGCAAGAATGCTTGCAGGTTATAAACTTAACACTTGCAGAGTGACAGCTTTGCTGTATAGTAAACATCTGTCCACATTCCTACCTCCACAGACATGACTCTTAATTCATTACCTTATTGTATAGGCTGCTAACATATACCTCTCAAAAAAAATAATAATAAAAAGAAAGAAAAAGAAATAATAATAATAACAGCCAAGCTTTTTGTAATATGTGAAGAAAAATCTTATTGCTGTTATCGTTTAGGCATCCAATGGGTGCACATACTGTACACTATTTGTTTTTATAATACAGTGAGAGCACTTGTGGTACTGGGTGGGTGTGATGTTCTAACCTCATATTTAGGAATGCAGCCTGTGTGTATTTTTGTTATGAGGGAAAATTATCTCGTGGGGGAAAATAAGCACCTTGGACATGGTTGAACTTGCGCCCAGAAGCATGACACCATGTCAAGTCCAGCCGAGGAATGCAGAGGAATGCTAATGCAGGAGACATTTCAACTAAGTTGGGCTCCCGCATCAAGACTTGAAGGATGGTCTGATCCCGTCAGCTCGTCTTCACAGGAGAGGGCTGGAGGAGGATCAGTCACACTCTGCTTGCAACACGACTGATCTCAGGGGTCAGAGGGCAGCGCTGTAAAGGCTCTGAGTGGAACAAAGATGCACCAGTTCAGTGCCGTGGAAATGCTGTGATTTATCTTTCTGCGTAAATATGGAAAGATGCAGGATGAAAGAAAATTGAAATATCAATCAGGCATAATAGAAACAAATTAATCCCGTCACACTCAAGGTGTTTTTTCAATTATGGCAAAAGATCAATTATTCTATAGTGAAGTCACTGATGAATGCACACCTTCATATATAATGTACTTAATGGAAAATATGACTGCAAATTCAACGGATGTATCTCATTTGGCATAATATGTCAGATGCTGCTGTAGGACGATGCAAAAGATTATCCAGTTAAACGTACAAGGCCAAACATATGGAAAATATCTTACATCTTTTAATTTTAGTTTGAATGTTAGATGAGTAATGGTAACATGTTGTGTCATATTGAATCCATCATCCACCAGCGCTTATCCTTTGCAGGCTCACAGAGGGGGCTTGAATCTTTCCCAGCTGACCCTCGGAGAGAGTCATCAGGGCTGACATATAGAGACAAACAACTATTCACCCTCACATTCACACCTAAGGGTTATTTAAAGTCACCAATGAATCTAACCTGCATGAGACTGTGGGAAGAAGCAGGAGCATCCAGAGGGAAGAGACATAAACGTGCGGAGAACATGCAAACTCCACTGATCCATTGATCCACACAAATGAACAGAAATCTACTGGAATACAGGTCAGACATACTCTTAGTTTGACTTTTCAGGTCAGTTGATGTTAAAAGCTTATACATCCAATTTCTCAGTCCAGTCATCTGAGTGATTATTATTGCCTCAAACTTGCATATTTTGCATCATGCTGACATCATTTTAACAAGCAAGAACTACACGTTTGAGCTGGATGGCCATGTTGGGTGACTGGTTTACCACCAAGCTAAAATATCTCAACAACTGTTAGATGGATTGCTATGAAATATTGTACTGACATTCATGTCCCCCTCAGAAATGAATTATGATGGTTGATGGTTGATGATGATTGTTTCATGCAGCTTCATTATCATGGCAAATTTTTTGTCCAGCTGGTCCAGTACTTCACGACTAAATACCTGCAGTTCTAATGAGATTTCCACCAATTCATCCGCTCTTGTTTTAGCACTAATTAGTGAATGTTAACATGCTAACTTACTAAATATTATTACCTTCCTTTTAAACATGACTGCCAAAAACATGCATTTAACGCCTAATCTCACCACAAATGAAAAAAGAATTAGCAGAATGTTGCTAAACATGAGCATTTCTTCACCTGAATAATTAGAGCTCTACCACAGCTGGAAAATGATCAATAAATGGTGTATTAGAAGCGACAGTTTTCTTGTGTTTCTGGTACTGTTGTCCGTTTGAGTAGCATATTCAAAACCAGTAATCTCCATTTCTTAAGCTAACATAATTTACATTGCCCCTGCCCACACATACAGCAGAAATGATTAGAGAAAAATGAGCACTCAGAACCTTGAAAATTCTTGTATGTCAGGCCTTGTCTTTAAACCTTGATCTCTCTTAAATGCAAATCCCCGCCAGAGGTCATGAGTCCTTCATGCATGTGAGAGCACGTTTTCTCAATTTCAGCAACTTTGAAGCCTTTTTACCTCAGATACTGCATATGTTGGGCTGTGTGAGCAAACATCTGAGGCCGTGGTTTTGTTTATTGTTTTGTTCTGTGTCTTTGTGTGTGACAGTTTGGTGACTTGTTTTGTGCCAGTACCGACTGGTTTTTCCAGCTTTTTTAGATCTCTCATTTAGAGGAAGCGTCTTTATGTGAATGCAGATTTTATCCTCTCCTGCCCTTAAAATAGACAGTAGCAGCTCACTGCCTTCAATGGTGCGCTAAAACCTTCATGTTTAAATCTCTGCATCAGTGTGAAAAAATGCAGAAGTCATCATAATTGTGTGTATGAATTTCCAGGACGGCGATGATTTATTGTGGTGGCAGTTTTACTGCACATCCCCCACGCTTTAATATTTCCCCTTGCACTCTCTTTTTCTCTCTTAACCTGCATGGCCTTTCCTCTCACATGTGGATTTGGAATGTAAACGATCACCCTCAGGGTCAAAAGGAAAAGGTCGCCCATTTTCATGCAATGCTCAATATGCAAATTTCAAGGCAAATATCAGGATCGTGCAGCCAGCAGGCACATAATTAAGTGACCTAGATTCCTCAGTTGAAGTGAATAGTGGTGGAAGAAGATGATAATTGCTTTAATTTCTGAGAGTAGATCTTCTCGCATACCAAAGCTGAGAGTTAATGAAGCACATAATGTGCGTGTAACTGTAAAAAATTCTTTGTTTTTGCCTCCTAAGATCTGATTTCACTCATTTTTATGGTACAGCGGCTGAAGGAGGAAAATGATTGTTTGGTCAGTGCTTGCTGACGCTCGTGTTTATGTGCTGCTGTGAAGAATTTCTCTGTTCCCCTCGTCAGTGTAAATCTCAGGTGCAGGCAGGTAGGTAGTTGTGTGTTTATGGAGCTTCCTGCAGAGTAGATTGGGGCAATTACACATCTAAAGCGCCTCATATAACAACACACTCTTTGTCCCGCAGACAGGGTGCCTAGCTGGGGATGGGGTCATGGAGTGCACTCCGACAATAACAACCCAGGGATCAGATTTAAACGTCTGTCACTGGATTCAAGACACACAGACATTAAGGCGCACAGCATGTGGATGAACATGACACACAGATACGTGTGGAGGTGCTTCACACGGTGATGGCAGTAATTTTTTGTTTGGTCGGTAAACTGCCACTTTGAAGTTTAAGATGCCTCTTGCCACTTTCCCTTCCACAGGGTGATATAGAATACGTACTCAAAGGGTGGTTGATTTCATCGCAGTTGATCCACTGTAAACTTTCCAATAATGCATAAAATCTTGTTTGCATTCCGCCCTGGAGGCAGTCAGTGGGTGGCATTAAAAGAGCAAATGTCAGAGCTGGGGGGGTGTAATCAAAACAGGAAAGTGAAAACATTGAGAAACTCACAAAAAAATAATAATTCAGACAAATATTCCCCAAAGTATTCACATTTTTAAAAGGTCAGATTAATACCGTAGAAAGAGCACGCCAAGTAGCGCTTGCTGCACCCTGACGTCAGCTAGCATCCACCACCCGTCACGACATCGATAAGTCAGGCCGTGAAAGCACAACAAATACACATTATTATACTAAAACCATTTTGATTAGAGAGACGGGATGGAGATGCAGGACCAAACTCTCTCTCTGTCATTACTGAAGTTTGTAATAATTTATTTGTGGCACAGTAAGTTTGCTGCATTAGACATGAATGTCTTTCTTTCTGATTATGTCATGTAACAGTACTGCTGTAAAAAGTTGATTTTTGATATTAACCTGACATCAGAAATAATTACTACACTCGAAAATTAAATCAGCAGTACTGTTATTATCATACATCCACAACAGGCAAAACAGTTTACAGTATAGAGTGATACTTGGATGTTTACTGTGGGAAAACCGCCAAGGTGCATGTGCAAATAACTGCTGGGAAATATGGTTGTTGGTGATTTTAACATAAAGGACCCTGAGTGCAGGAAATTGTATTCTCAGCTTGACTTCACAGCGAAAGAAATGTGTGATTATTAGAGGAAGTGACTCACTCCTGTCAGGAAATGGAGCAGGTGCGGTCTTGTAAGTGCTTGCGTCTTAACTTAATATCAGAGTGGACTGAGTCACTGGACAAGAGAGGGCAGAAAGCTGTTTGTGAGGTATTTTAAAGTTAATCAGCATAAACAGCTCATAGGTTTCTCCAACAGTGTTATCCAGGCAGTATGAACATTCTGGAGAAAACCTGCTGGTTTGTAGCCCTTTGACAGTGAAGGCATGAGGCAGAAAGCACATTTGATCTGACACAACACCTCCTAAACTACTGAGAGAGAGCTGGTGCAGTTATAATGCACCTTCAACCTCCAAATCATGCCCCTGAAGTGCACCAAAGAGAGGGTTGGGAGCCTATTTTTTTGTGTCAGCAGTAAACGCTTCCTGCCCAAAAAGCTTTATCCTCTGCCACCCTGGAGATGAACAAGCTCCCCTGGACTGCACTTCACACCTGCGCATTTCCCTGACCGTCTCTGCATGTGAAACATAAATCACATACAGCACGTGTTAATGCACGAGTATAGGATGTGTGAGTGTGTAGGCATCAACAAGCGTAAATAAAAACTGGCAAATTCTTCAACCAAAGTATTCAGTTTGCAGATGGAGACATGAAGAGCGCCTATGAAAAATATGATTCCAATTTTGGTGATTTTCATGTTTTCACTTCAATCAAAGAATTACATGCTCCTCTGTGGCTTGAAAAACCTCGACCGCATTTGGTCTTTTGAAACCCTTTGAAATCCCACTGGATAAACTGAAAAATATGCTTGGTGGTCATGCTTGAAACACGACACATTTTCTTTCTCCCTGAAAACTCTGAATTTTGGAGCATTTTCACTCAAAAGTGGTGATATGCACTATTCCAAGCTCTTTGAAATCAGATGAAGGACACATGTAGAGCAAAAGTGTCAGTTGTCTGTTTGATGTTTAACGTCAGAACATATTTAAAGACTGATGTGACACGCACAGACAAATGAGACAGAACGTTGACAGAACATGAATTTCTCTCTAATGTGCAGAATTTAAATAGGAAATACGCTATCTGAAATCAGAGGGAAAAGCAAAAAGATATTTGTTCAGTGACTGCTAGGTGCCCTTCCAGCTGTCCGGGCCACGGGTTGTTATGACAAGAAACATTATAGAGTTACATCAGCTGTCCAAACTCTATACCATCATGATACGTCTAACGGAAACATAATGATTCCATCATAATCTCCCGTTGGTAAACATTCCAAGGGCCGAGGTTTTAGGGACAGTTGGCGAAAATGATCCTGACTGATTTTACAGAAATGCAAGGGCACATAACTCAGAGAAGAAAGAAAATGGCGCGATGGTGGCGGCTCATGTGGAAGGAGTGATCTTCGTATTCATTGCCCCCCCCCCCCCCCACCCCCACTTCTGGGCAGGTGGCTCTCACAATAAGACCTGCTGAGTGAAGTACTTGTGTGAGATTAATAGCTGTGATAAGGCTGTAATGAGAGACCGAAGGGGGGTGGATAAAGATATGAACAGGGGAGAATGGAATACAGAAGAAAGAGAAGGGATGTACTTTAAGAGAGACCAAAACAACAGGGAGACTTTGAGAAGGAAACCTTACCTGGCTGCCCGCCAGTGGAATGTCAGCGGTCTCTAGATTAGTGGTTATACTGTACATTACTCCAACCTATTAAAATATTACACACACTGATTGATGCTGACAGCCAGACCAGAGAGTGGTGACTATGTGGGCAAATGTGTCTGTCTTCATTTAGGACCTGCTGCCTCCAAATCCTATTTCTATTGTCAAAAGTCTTGCAAACAGCATAATTGTGGATTTCTTGATGGTTTCATGAGTCAGAAGTTCATGAGAGGCACTCTTAAAAATCAACAAAGAGGAGTTAAATGGTTGACATCCTTCCCTGCTCTACAAAGGCGCCGAATTTCTTTGTGGAAATCAATTTGCAAGCACGTCGTCCTGCTTAATCACTGCAGTTCCCCTCGCTGTTAGAACGCAAAGTCATCGGGGATGCTGGCACTGCAGCGCAATGAACTCCAATGACACATGACCGTCTTCTCTTGTACTAAACTCTAGGGATGCCCCCACCCACCTCCACCACTACTTACACCCCTGCCTCACACACACCCATTTGAACTTGAGAGTTCTGTCAGCCAGATCAGTAAATAATTACAGGCAGCCAGGCAGGCAGCACGGTAATTGAATGTACAGCGAGCTGAGATACGGTGATGGACAGATTCCCATTAACCAAATCCACTTCACTGCAGTTTTCCTAAGGGCAAACTATGTTCAAACAGAGCCTAATCCACCGACAAAGTGTCTGATGCCGACAAAACCAAGAGACTGACGGTGTCATCCAGGGCAAGCTTACAGTAAGTGCAGCCTGCAGCGTGCATTGCTGCACCTTTTCCTTGCTGCTTTATATTTCATCCTTGACCAGGAAGATGTCACCTGCTTTAGGTGTGTTTCTGCTGATGTAGTTTGCACTTGATTGTGTCCCTACTGAGAGAGAGAGAGAGAGAGGGGGTCGAGGCTGAAGGAGGCAGTCACCTCCATTAAGCACACACGCACACACACACCATCTTCAGTGGAACCGTTCACTCTGTACACTTAAGCATGCGACTGTTTGATGTGCTTGTTTGAACTTCCGACCTTGTCTCGCCAAAACCATTTCGGCTGAGTGACCCTGCTCAAGCATCAGTGGTTCAAGGGGAGGAGTGCAACACGTAGATGGTCCTGTCACATCGACTGTGAAGGACGTCTCATTTACCGCTCTGCTGTAGATTAAATTCTGGGGCCTGTCATGTACAATGACGGTATTATAAGCTAGAAAGTTGATCAATGCGAGATGTGATCAAGTGAGAAGAGAGCCCCGAGTTCATTACAGGTGTAAGGGTTGAAATAAAGAGACCACTTTATGAAAAAGGACTTTAAAATAACATCACCAGTGCAAACTGTTTAACAGGTGCTGGATCAGCTGATGATTCTGATCATCTGTTTTTTGTTTTGTTTTTTTTAAAACTATAGTTTTGATGATTTAACCTCATACGTGTAAATATGTGTGACTTAATAAATTTGCCAAATTAGTTTGCCCAAGCACTTGTTGAAACTGTTTCCCGTGTGAGTGACAATAGTAAGTTGATAGTAGTGAGTTTATCCTGTTTCCCTGGGGGACCCATTAGAAGTCACAGTATTAAACTGTCTTGCACACTCAGACACAACAAAACATCAGCATAAAAATACAAGCCCCGAAAGACTTTTTCCCGTAGGCTTACTTGAATGACTGTAAAATTCACACATGATTTCACTCACTTGGCCCAATAATGTTTGGAAAGTCTAGAGGTGCATCACAATTAAAACACTTTAACCCCATTCAAGTAACCAGAGCACTAAAGCAGAGGTTAGACAGTTCAGCCGGAGCCCACACTGCTACTCTTGGTCAACAGTCCAACACCACCCAGATGGTGAGAGTAGCCAAACGGGCTGCCACCCGTCCACACATTTTCTGACAGGTGGACACACAGGGGACATACATTTTTGTTAAGAAACCATGAAAAAGCATAATATGTGACCTTCACCACTTGCAGTGCAGCGATGCTGAAAAGGAGCTGCAGCATTCACACAAACAGTTACTGAAGTCAGTCAATAGGGGGAGGTTTTGTGAGCAGCAGAACTTGGTGTTTCATATGTGGTTCAGTTTTTATGTATATCTGTGTGTGTGTGTGTGTGTGTGTGTTTGTCTGCTTAAGTATTCATGTTTGTGTGTGTGTGTGTGTGTGTGTGTGTGTGCCTGCAGAACAGATGCTGTTGCCTCAGTCTGCATTGCATGTCCTGTGGGAGTCCTTAATGTTTATTTAATCAGTTCTTGTACTGAAAAAGTATCACCTCACCCAGTGTTCTTAGCAGGCTGTGCAAAGGTCGTACGTACTGCGCTCTGTGTTTCCTTGTGGGAACACACACTTCCCTTGTTGTGCGCACACCAGGGAAGTAGATATATACCCGCAGTATCTGCTCGTGGCACAAATTTGAAAAAAGAAACCATTTTCCTCTTATCACAAATGGTATAGAGGCAGGCATATCTACCTGTTCACTCATAGATTGAGATTTATGATACACAAAAAACAAAGATTAGAATTTATTGAGTCCCTGAAGAAATTCACAAACCACCTAGCAGTATAGAGAAAATTCATCACTAAAATGATGTAGTGAAACAATAAATATAATCCAATAATATGCATGTGCACTATTCTGAAATGAGTCATTCTGCATAATGAGTATTTCTATTGTTTGTACTTTAACAATATTTTGATGTTAATACTTTTCTACTTTTTTTTTTTTTTTTAAAGGACACTCACTTACATAACTCTACACTGTGGTATTGTTACTGTCATTAAAATAAAAAACCTGGGTACTTCTTCTTCTGCTGCTTGCCCACGACGGCTCTTTGAAGGGCTGCAAATGCTGAATGGTAAGGTGCTTTTCTTATATCATTCAAGCTGTGAATCAGGTGGACATGGACAGAAAAGGGCTCTAAACAAAAACACAAATGAAGCCTAAATTCCAAGCATAGCTCAGTCATATGAGCATGAGTCACCACAATGGGTGCGCAGACATTAAAGGCTTGAATTAAATCCCTGCACGCCATTCTGAGCATGTGAGCCACCGCCACGACTTGCTGCAGCAATATCAGTGTTTAAGCCGCAACGCAGGAAGTGTGTTTAATTCAGAATAATGCCCGTCTCATCAGCTTAAATCATCACGTAGGAGCCGTTAAGAACTTGCAAGAATGAGATGCTGTTGAGCCTTCAGCACATATTTAATTCTACTGCTAGACGCTGCCTTTAGCAACGGGCGGTTTTCCATGTTCAAGCTGTACAACTGACCGTAAACACTCCACAGTTTTAAAGTCAAACTGAAATTTTAGTTTTCTTTATATAAACAGCCTCTTCTTTCTATTTCAAAAGGAGATGCTAAGGTTAGCATTGTTTCCTGTAAGACGGTACTTGTTAGTCATGTCATAGCAGCACCTATTAAGGTAGCTGTGGGACAGAATGGTGTTGTGTTTACTCTGGAAAGGAGGGTTCAAGTGTTCAGCTTTTTTTCATGGATCCACCTGTAGTCACCCAAAATGACCAGGCTGTAAAAACCTACAACAAAGACTTGTCCTAAAATCATAAATTAAATAATGAACTTATTATCTTTTTAACTTCATCCCTGTTTGCCTCCTGGGTTTTTGAGAACATAACTCATGGCCTGCTTTTCTGCAGCCTGCTTTGTAAATCTCATATGTCAGAGAGTCCTTGAACACACTAGGAAGATGGGTTTTTCAAACGGTCCCTGACTGCAACTACATTAAGAAAAAATAGGACAACAAAAATGCAGGCTGTGATGGATCACCTTTCACAGGCTGAGTTCAAGGACGTGCAGCTTGAAAGTCTCTGAAATGACTAACTGGTCACTAACTGTCTGTCAGTTGCAAAGTGTGATGTCCTGTGACCTTTAGTATGCTTGCCTTTGCTTATAAATAAAATAAACTCTTACATTATTCTTAGTCTTAAAATCTTGAAAAGAACAGATTTTCCACTTTCTTTGTTTCAGAAAAGAGAGGACAAGGTCATCCTTGAGTTAAGAAATCACGAGCAATTATAATTTTTGCAATATGTTACACCGCCAACATAACTTCCTGTACCATCCTGCCCACTCTTTCACACATCGGCTTTGAGACTGTAGTGCTTCACCCTGGATTTACTTCAGTTATACTTTGTGCTTCTGTTAGGCTAGTGTGCATCTGTTCTGTCTGTGTTTACCCTGACAGAGAAGAGAGGCACGGTCAGCCATCTGGAGACATCTGCTCCATTTCCAGCAACCACAATCAGGTCAGAAGTCTGAGCTCCAAAAGCCTGCAGGGGCCCTCAGATAGCAGATCAACCTCCATGCTGTACCTGCGGGACAGACAGGAGGAATTCAGACAACTCTAATTATCAGTTTTCTCTCTGTGTGGAATGTGGATGAACTAACCAAATGTGCTCGTATACGCTTGGTGACAAAGCGTATACAAGCCTTTGGTGACAAAGAAATGAAATGTGAGCGAGAGGGAGAGTCGAGACAGAGGCAGGAAATGAAGGAGGGACTAAACTTGACAAAGACAAATGTGGGAAGCCTCCATTTATCTCCTTTCACTCATGGTACATGTCCATTCGAATACAAAGATGGAGAGAGAAGAGAGAGATGTAATTTGCCTGTGTTTGGGAGAGGAAATCAAATAACCGCATCATATTTGAAGCATTTCTTCTCTGACATCAACATCCTCAGCAGAAAAATTACAGCGCTGGCACTTGTTTGTTCAAACACTGACCAAACGGTGGACAGGACGTGACTTTGACACCAGAGGCAGCTGTTAACATCCTGTCTCCTACCATCTGTCATTTATGGTGTCTTTAAGTCATGACCCCAGTGTTTTTCTTTTCTTATACCCATGATTATAATCTCTCCCCAACCATAACATTATTTTTCAGTTGCCTCAGCCTAATCAAACGTTAATCATAGCGGTAGCAGACCCAAATGCATGAATGATTTTAGGGATATGAATCATGCCTGGAAATCTGTAAAATATGACCCTTTCCTTTACTTGGACTTGTTCCTGTGGTGGTCAGGAGGCGAATTTATTGTTTTCTTCCATTTTATCTTCTGAACGAACTGACAGCCAACTTTGGCTTTGGTCAGATGTTGTTGTGTGTGTAGACGCTAAGCAGATGCTGCAGACATGGATAAAGAATAAAAGCTGCAAAAACTTCTTCTACGCACTTTTTCTTTCTATAGCATGAAACACCTACACACAAACATCAGGTTCATTCCATAGCTCGATATTTTTATTGATGGTAAAACATTACTGTGTCTCCCTTTATATTCCTCTGTGCTTTATTAGTATTCAGCTGACGCCTCATTCTGGGAAGACCAAAGTGAAAGGATTATGTTAGAGCTTATTAGATTGAATCAGACTTAACAGGTTTTGCCACTGTTTTTAAAGACACGAAGCATCCTCAGAGATTTCCCAACACAGATAAGGCAGTTTTTACCTTTCCAGTTTTCAGTATCTTTTCATATCTCATCTATTTCCAAAACTATTATGTTTTTTTGTCCTTTGTTCTCTGACCTCACTCTGCATTTCACACACTTTACAAAACACTGTTCCCACCCACCGCTCTCAGCCAAACCGACATCCCATCAATAAGAAAATATTTTTGTTGTGTTCCTCCTCTGTCTGCACCTCTGTGGGTGTATGAATCTCTGCTCTCTTCTCCTAAATGATATGAGGCTTAGCTGCCTTCTACAGGAGAAGCAGATAAGAGCTTAATGCATTACCCTGCAGAGCTGCGTCCAGCGCTGGCCTCATAAATCACATCATGGTTATACTTGAGTGTTGACTATGTGTTTGTGTGTATTGGGTGTGTATTGTGGTGGGTGTGTTTCGGGCAGGCGGAGGTTTGGTGTGATGACAAAACACATGCACCCATATGCTTGTTTGTTGATGTTTAAATTGATTCCCCCTCCCCCCCTGCAGGTTTCTTCATCACAGTGGTCAACTCTGCAACACACACTCAAACAGGGCTCAGGCGTGGCTGAGGAATTAACACACAGTATAACCTTTTATATTCATGACCGTGATGGAAGCGGGACCATCTATCACAACACATTTTTATTGAGAAAAACATCCGTGTGGCCAACTGGCCACAGAATACATAGGAGACAGAAACAAGGGAAGGAAATGAGCTAACTGACGCCAGTGAAGCTGGCACGTATCATCCCAGTCTTTGCCTGAAGAGTTTGTAAAGCAAAGTGTCGTTCAGAGCGAAGAAAACCAGATGGCAATTTATACTATGACTTCAGTGAAAACATGAAAAAACTCAGAGCTGCCACTGCGGAAACAAACACGGGGCTGTCCGGCAACAAAACTGAACCTGGCTTAAAGTTTGACCGTCTGATGCCATCTCCAAGATGCTGCAGTGGCCAATCAGATGCACTGAATCACACATTTTGAGTGGTTTACTTTGCAATTGTCATACTAAAAAATATAATTATTACCACTGTGATAATTTTCCAGAAGTATAAAGTATTGTTTCATGGTATTTTAAACTGCTGTGCAGATTTCAGACTTATGGAGATGTCACCCAAACTGCACTTCCTGGATCACATTTTATGTTCCTACCAACGCAGTCCCTTGTCCTGGTTAGTAATGGCTTGTTTACAAATGACTGATCAACACTCAGCATTCAGTGACAATCTGTTTAATCTGTGCGACAGATTTCAGGTGGACATGGTTATCAGTCAGGGCTCCTCCCTTGGACTGTTTGAACCTCTTTCCATCTGGAAAAAACACTGCATGTGGACAATAAATATTCTTACTTTGTGCATTACCACAGAGTTGTAGTAAAGTCTGGGTTCCTGCTTTAAGTCTGCATATTAGGCTGAAAGAGCTCTTTAGGTCTAATTAACAGTTAGAAATAAAAAAATTCCTGCTGCCCAAGCGAATTCGTGTAAATTTACTATTTCAGCCCTCTGTATCTATTTTGTATTTCCTGTTTAATGGAGCTGTTTAAAGATTCTTTCATGAAATCTGGTCCAAAGTTGCTGTAATTAACCTTTATCACCCTGAGCACATTTTCGATTTCCAGATGGAAATGCCCTGTGGCTGCTCAGCTATATAATTTCTAGATGTGACTGTGTGAATGTGGACCATAGCATTATGGCAGAGGAGAGAAAAGTGACTCAGTCTACTTTCTCCTGTTTTCTCTGGCTGCTCCTTTGGAGAACGAGCCAAGGAGAGATGCACAAGCCCACCTAACCCCGTCCTGTCCAATAAAAGTCAGCAGCAGACGTCACTGTTCCCATTTGTTTTAGTTCCGCCGTCTCCATCGAACCACCCTGTGTTGGAGTCCAGTATGGCTGGGTAGCCTCACTACTTCATCATGTTGGATTAAATCAAGTGTCTCCACCCTGGCTGCATGCCAGCAGAGGTCAGGCTGGGCAGCCTGCCTGTGAAAACACAAAACTCTCAGTCACTTTAACAAGGAAGAGCTCTATAGGGAGAGGAGGACGTGTTTGACTAGCATGTGGAGTTTTCAGAGATAAGTATCTCTGAAAGGGGCCTGGGTCAAGTCAAGGATTGGCTAACCACTTCCATCAAGTTTCACTGTCTGTGTGCGTCATGACTGTCAGAATTGTATTTTAAATGTAACCATGTCAGCCTGGGTTAAATCCATCCACAATCCCTATCGCCAGCTCCACCCTGTTTTAAGGAGTGATCTCACCTTCCAGATGGTTCATTGTTCCCACAGTTGCCTGTCCCAGTCCCGGCCTAAAGCAAACACACACACATCTATGAAGTTTGGAGCATGTTTACATCCATACTAATAATAGCCTCAAAATCATTGTTCAAGGTCTTAATCTGTGCTGCTTATCTGCATTGAGATAATAGTGTCCAGACATATTCTTTATTTCAGTATGTACAGTAAATATATTAACTGATTTTAATTTGGCACTCTTTCTCAAAATCTACCACACACTGGCACTATCAAATACATCATGTAAATTTGGGTTACTGTGGAAATCAGATTGCAGTATTTTGAACCATGTAAATATTTTTACTATCACCCTAATCTCGGATTTTTATCCAGCTGTTCATTTGAGAACAGGAACCAACTCACACTTTATCTCTCAGCATTATGATATTGTTCAAGTGAGGAGATATTCATCTTGAGCCTTTTACAGCAAGATGAGGTTTAAATCGGCAAAGGTGCAGTATGAAGCATCTGCTATCCGATTTCCATCTGCCTGCTCTACTTCACACTCATGAGAAATGGCTCAGTCCTTCTCTATTTGCCTCCAAAAAAGCATTCAGTCATAACCTTTTCCGCATTGCCTTGTTTCCTGTTTTAATCATGTTTTCATGCCCGTGATCCTTTAATGTCAGTCAGTGCGTGAGGACAACAATCATTCCATTCAAAACTGGAGGCATAAAGTAAACACAGCTTGCAATCAGCAACCAAAGATCAGTGTTTCCGCAATGGCAAACATGATGTCATGCATTTGGTGCGACAGGTAAACACACACATTTGCCTGGCAGCCTTGCGATAAGGTGTCTGTGATTGGGAGTGTGAGAGAAAAAGTTCTTATCTGTCTACATTTCCATTCCAGGCAGGTGCGTCCGAGCACCTTCAGATTGTTTGTGGAGAAAGTCTACTTTAAACAAAGAGGTGATACATGAGAAAGTCAGATGAACATACTGAGCGTTTCACAGGAGAGTCAGCACTGTGTGCGGTGTACAGGAACACGTACGCACTCTCCCCAACTGTACCTCATGCACACGCAAAGAGCAATGTCTATTATCCTCTGGATCCATTAAGTGGTTTAAGCTCTGCACACTTGTCACGCAGTCAATTTCTAATGAATTCTCTGTGTGAGAAATGGAGGCAATAAAGGGGAAGTAGATGAGAAGAGGACACAGTGCTGTGTGCAGCCTGAGACGTAATGAAAGCAGGGATATGTATAATGTATATTCCCCTGGCCGTGGCCAAAGTCCCCACTCTGTATCATTTTTATGGCACGATCCTTCTTGGATGCCACCGCTCGGCCAAAGGGGAATTTAGCTCAGCAACGCCCAAACTGAGGGATTACATAGGTTCAGTTTCTGTCTCATGCACTTCAGATTTCCATTTCTGCTCTCCCTCTCCTTTCACACTGTTCCTCTTGTCTCACCTTGTCACCTTCCTCTCTCTCTCTCTCTCTTTCTCTCTCTCTACTTTGATTCAGGTTGTGTTATCCATTCATGTTTTTCCCCATTCATACATGTACTTTAACAGAGAATGCATGGATGCATGGATGGTGAGGTAAGAACAGGCAAACATTAGCACCTTCAGGGAGCTAAGAGGGTCCGACCGCAGAAATCTTGTCCTGGAGGGGGTCCCAGGAGAAAAAAAGGAGCAAAATCCCAAGGCGTGAAGTGCGTCACTTCCTTTTCTGACACAAGTGTAGGCTATAAAATCAAATGTGTGACTACTTTTACACTCAGTCTGACTCCTTTGTGCTCAGAATGAGAGAGTAACTTTATATGCTGTGAAATGTTCAGGAATTACTGGGAAGATTTTTGACAGACATTTGAAAAATCATTTTGTGTAGAGTACAAACCAACTCGGCGCCAACTCCAAATGTCAGGTGCCGTTAGAGGTGAACTTGTGTCAGTGAGGTAACATTTAGTACTTTCCATTTTATCCTGAGAGGAAAAGAGTTAAAAAAAAAAATAAAAATAAAAATGCAAGATCGACATGCTGTCTGTATTTGTAGTTGAAATTTCACTGTTCAGGAGGCTGATTCATGAGCAGCCAATTTACACAGTTAAGCTCTGTTGCCTGCTGGAATTTAATTTTCATCTATTTGATTTAATTGCATGATGAATAGTACCATTACTTCAATCAAAGTCATTTGTCCAGAGCAACTAATCTTCACATGGATTTTCTTTATTGTTTGAGGATTAAATTAACCTTTATTAACCACCCATTCATTATCTTTCCTTTGTCACCTCACCTCTCTGGATATCTTCACCATTTTCCACCATTAAACTCCGGGCTCCGGATGTGTTTTATTCATGTCCACTGGCAGCGACAGAGGCAGTAATGTATTCCTGTGTGGTTTGAAAATCACATGTTCTACCTCACCATTCTCAGCCTTGGGATGTGTTAAAACTGAGACCTAACACCTTCTGTATGAGCTGAGAGCTCCTCTCCGTAACCCATTAACAGGTTCTCAATGACAGCGTCTCCATGAAGCCAGCACCACAGAGACCCATTGTGATTTACTGAAAACATGCCAGATGATTTCATATTATGAATATCTCATAGTGTTCCAGTTGCAGTGTTGTGTTCAAGCTTTTATTTATATTTAACTTTTTCATAAGAAACACGTCTGGTGCATACTTGGACGGTATGATAGGATCATCTGATGTAGCTCTGGTGTGACTCCTGTCAGCTCTGGTTCAGACTCTGGACAGCATATGGGGTGATAAAATGATTAACCTTTAAGCATTGTCTAGAGAGGAGTCTAAGGGGAGTCTTTCCATCAGGGGATCTGGTCAATATATGGAGTGTCACCAGTCGATCCCTCCAGTCTAATTCCCAGACCCCAAACACTACTGACATCCTGTAAATCACCTGCTGCCCTGTTGCCACGTCTTCCTGTACGTGTGGTGAAATAACCTGATGATGTTCAGGAAATCACTGTACACATGCAAAATGACTGAATCCTCCAAACTAGATGAGCTTGTTGCAGCAGTGGAAACATAACGGTTGGAGGGCCATAGTGCTGGACTGCAACTAATTTACTAAAGTGCTGTACTTCAGTCCTGCTTTGAGGTGATGTTGGTTTACTTGAGTATTCCCTTTTCATTTCATACCTCTTACAGCTGAGTCTGTGCTTAGTTCACATTTCAGATGAATAAGTCAAAAAAAATGAGTACAAGCTTTTTATTTTCTCTTCAGTCATCTCATAATCCCTCTCGTTTATCTTGTGGCCCTTTGGAGGGGCCCCAACACCTTTAGGTTGGGAGCCACTGTGTTAAACTAGCTGACTGTAAAGTAATTAAAACAAGCTCCACCTGGAGCAGTCACAACAGTAAAATGCCGCTCACATGTTGATGCTTTAATGGAATTTAACATATCAGTCACATGGGCTGATTTTCCACTGCTTTTACTTGTCATGCTAAAAGTATCTGATTAAGATTTTAAATGCAGAGCTTTACTTGTAATGTAATTCCAACTCTGTTTTTCTGTTCAACACTTCTTGGCAAGTTGTTCTCATTTTTACAGGCCCGTTGGCTTGGTTGTGACGAACGAGAACGCAAAGCAAAACACGATATTTTAAATCTAATAAGTGCTGCTTTGTTTCCCTGACCATAAAGTAGTTTCATTTAAGTTGCTTTTTATTGACTTTATTAAGTGTAATGTTTCACACACACGCACACACATGCAGTGAACTAGATGTGTATAAAAACGTGTGTGCTTTCTACTCCAGAGGAGAGCAGAACAATAAAATGTAAACACAAGTAAGGAAGCTCAAAGTTCCTGCAGGGATTTGGAAGAGAATGATAAATGTGTGATTTGCTTCACCTGCTAAGACTCAAAGGCTCATGTGGAAAAAGTAGAGAAACTCACTGACTAAAGTGATCCATTACCTTCAGTGAGGCCATCCTCATTTTTCCCTTGCACTTAATTAAAAATATTTTCACTTTTTCCACTGCTATGCCTCATTAGTTGTGGTGGGCAGAGGAGCTGAAGCAAAATCTGAGTCCCAGTAGAAGGCAACAACAAACTTTAAACGCTTGGTAATCTCTTTACCTTCAGTTCAGGGCAAGCTGATGTTGACGTGATTGCGACTGCAGTGATTGAGGCATTATAATGTTGTGTTTGGAAAGAATTTCCATAATGATCTCATTTGCAATGATGGATTGCATTTAGCGAGGCAGCAGAACGTCTCAGCAAGCTGTTTTGAAGCTGAAAACAAAATGAGCCTTTGGCTTTTAGCAGGTACAGTAAACGGACAGCTGCAGGTTTCACAAGCATTTATTAACCTCTGTCACATTGTCATAGCTTTGGCCACCACGCTGCTGGTGTAAGATTTTACTCAAGGGGTTGCTGTATTATCTAGAACACTTCTTCAGAAGTGAGCGCACCAAAAAATGCTGGTTATAATCCTTCATTGCAAATAACATAAAATAACAACAGAATGACTATGTCAATATCAGAATTAACTCTGTGACATAGTTTTGCATACAAAACGCTGGGATCTGCCTGATAAGGTTTTTCTAGTCACATATTTGTTGGGCAGACAGTTGGAGAGCAGAGGGAAAGGATGGAGGGTTTTGGGCTCCAGCTGGGAAGATTTTCTCCTCTGCAAGAAACATCACAGACAGCTCAGAGTAGGAAACCAGCAGACTTTGTCTAATACTCACATTATTATTAGGCCACGCCTGCAGCCTGCTTCAAGGCTTCCAGAACAGGCTGTTTTTTTGTGTCCCATTTTGATAAAACGCATCTTGTGCCTTCCCTTGTGACTTTGGCTTGTGGCGCTCTCATCTGGAGAAGTATGTGACCTCGTTCCTGAGCTTCCTTGATTATTTTGATAGAGTTTCATGTTATCGTGCCATCAAACTTTCAGGTATGTTTGGTCTTCTTTCATCACCTCAGATAACACAAGCAGCCTGCACCTTTAAGTGCAAAGTGGGAAATGAAAAAAAAAATCTGTGAATGAACATACATGAACACTTTAATCCAGGTGCCCCGCGGTTTAAAAAAAAGTGTGTTAGCAGCTACTTCCCTTTGTGTTTATGTGTGAGTGCATGTTGTGTTTCTTGTTTATAAGAAGTCTTGGTAAACATTGATGCAGCACCAGTCGATTACAAGCTAATGTATGAAGGTTTCTGTGAAGGTGATGTGCAAAAATGCTGGTTTGAAATCATCACAAATTGCAGCATCTGAAATTGCTGCAATTTATCAAAATATGTATTCACCTTCACCCTGTACAACTCTGTTATTCTCAGTAGACAGGTACTATTTCGTGTCGAGAAGTTTCAGAAAGGATTTGTGTGGGGAAACCTAAAGTGATTTAACAGACAGGAGCTGCCCTGGGTCACACAGTTCATGCCAGGGTGAAAAAAACACTCACATCATCTGATACCACAGACCTCATAGGCCTGTATTTGTGGATCGTAGGCCTCAGCTCCTGCTCAGCAGAGATCGTGAGCTGAACATAATGCTAAACCCACAGTAGATCATCTCAATGCAAAGGCAACATGGCACAAGCACGACTCTGGGCCCAAATTAACCCTGAGTCTAAACTGACAGGTTTTGTATTTACTGTAGGACTACTGCACAATGTCTGTGTGCTCAGTTTCACCATGGGGACATTAAATTTTTATCTTATGTATTATTTGTTGTTTTGTTCTCATTGTGTCCATTTCCAAGCTGGCAACTTGACCCGAGTGTCAGATAAACCCTCACAGGTGAAAGGCAAGGTTTACAATACCATATGTATTATTTATCTGTAGAATCAGTCTGTTAAGAATTGATAACTTTGGCAGGCCACTAAAGTAAAAGAAAATGCAAGAAAAACTTTTCTGACCAGAAACAGCCTGAATGAGATTCTGTCTCTTTCTTTCTGCTCTCCTACATTAGTTTGATCAATAACGCTGACAAACACAAGCATCAGGGGTCATCCATCAGCTTCGTACCAGCTCGCGGATAGAAAGGAGGACATCAAATATTAACGCCCACAACTCTTCCTTGTGCACAGCAGAACTCTGACACATACAGCGCAGTGAATTATTGAAACACTTCAGCAGCTGTACTTTTAACACCACTGACGTACAACCCCAGCTATGGATGAGCAGGTTAGGAAATGTGAGCGCTCTGCTCCCGATTCCACTTCAGGACCCATCACGATGTACAGTAAAATGGTTAAAATACTGAGCAGAGGTCAGGTATGAAGGATAGCAGCTTTAGCAATAATTCTGGTTAATTATAACTTGTGCCTTTTCTAAAGAAGTGTTGGTCATCATGCCACTAAGTAATAATAACACTGCCTCACCCAGTTAATTGCATCTGGGAAAACAGCACCATTGCTACAAAGTCAAATGGCACAAGAAACTTAAGCAGCCGGATGATCATAGAGACTGTATATTAGGCAACTGTTGAGCCTCCAGAAACAACAGGTACAACAAGCCAAAGCCGAACCAAAAAGTTGGTCATTAAACTCACAAAACGCAGGAACATCACTGGGCTGTGAGGCGATTTTTGCCGTAGTGGCAGCAGTTGGCATTGCAGGTCACACAACTCACTGTGGCCCAAAAACTATTTTTCCCAACACAAGATCATTACACAGAAATGCCTCTAAAAGCATGGCTATATTTTTTGAACATCACAAACAATCCAAAGCAACTTTCCATCAGAATCCCGTCTGTTATATCCAATAATGAAAATAAAAAAGCCACATAAGCTACCTTTGTCACCATGTTTCCAGATTCTGTCAATTTTGATGTTTCACTCCCTTTTTATGGCATCAAACATGACACAATCTCAGGGGGGAAAAAATATTTATCTATGCTCTTTGAAATTTTAGTTTGATCCTTGTTTGCTGCTTCTAACATGCAAGGGGTGGGATGCATTATCCATACTGCATCCAGTACTAATCAGCATTACAGCCATGGACTTATGTAGTAAACCTTTAATTAATTAATGCCTCGATTTTCTGGCAACAAAGCTAGAGCTGCATGGAAAACTTTTCACATGCAACAGGGTTTTCAGTGTTTTTCGCATCACTGTGGACAGGGCATTAAACCAGACTGGTAGGATTTCAGACAAGGCTTCCTGTTCATATGCATGAAGATGATTAACAGAGATAATGAAGAACAATGGCTCTTCCTGGTGTATACTGTATGTACAGCAAAGCTACACCACATTCCACCACAGAGCCAGAAGGAGAAAACAAACAGTGAAGAAAGAGGCAATCGGAACGCACAAGTAAGATTGCATGTTTCAGACCTTAGATGATACTCATATGTCTCCTTCCAGGATTTTATGAAATGCAAAAGTTGCTCCAGCGTACCACCTCCCTGTGTTGTTCCCTCCAGTCACCCAAATGGGCGCCCAGCAGGGAGCTAACAAGTAGATGACAGTCTGTCCCAGCGGGTGACACCAGCAGCAACAAAGCTGAAGGGGTGAAGAGGTTAGGAGGAGGGGGTATCAGTGAGAAAAGAGGTGAGAGAACACCGGGGGTCTGAGCACGGCAAACAAAACACTCAACCTCTTCCAATTAAGAGACAGCAGGTGCCCAGAGGCTCTCGCCAACGAACATGGTTGTCTCATGAAAACATGAACTCAGCGGTTTTGGGAGTTCTCAGCTCTTTAGTGCATCACATAAGAAGCTTTAAAATGATACTCCGTCACTTTTTGCAGCAACGCACTCAAAGCCCCCCGTGAGAAATCAACACTTCTCTGTGTTTGCAAGTTTATAGTGCGTTTTCACACATGCTAGTTTTTATGAATGAGCCATATGGTTGGGGGGGTCTGTTTCCTCTAGGCCAATCAAAAGTGTCATGGCAGAGAGTGTGTTATTCATCATGCAGTGTGTACGTTCAGTGGGAGATTAATCAGGAGAGGTAGGGTATGTTTGGGTGCCTTTGGAGCGCAGCCCCGCGGGCCCTTTCCCAAAACATATGTGAGTGATTATGACAGATGGGGCCCTGGACACGAGCTGGGGGAGGGTAAAGTAGAGCTGTAATGCCTTGTTGTGGAGGGGTTGCTTTAAATGTGACTCTTAATGTTTTTTAACTGATGTATTGGTGTGACTAATTCAGCTCTGGGAGTCTGTTTTTCTGACAATACATCAGCTCTTACAGTTTATTCCTCTTCCAGCCGCCCCCATACAATCCTTTTCTTTCTGACTCAGTGCTTTATGGTCTTCTGGGCATGTATAAAGGGACTGGGTCCAATGTTTTTTTCCAGCAATGTGACCAAATGCAGCCATAATCCCATTTAAATACTGATTGTATTTTATCCAACCGACTTGGAAGGCAAAAGTGTTTATAGCCTTTCAGCCCAACTCAAGCCTTATATCTTCACAATCGCAGCCAGATGAGGCATTGTACTGCAGAACTGTCCACTGAAAATCTGAGGAAATGCTACAAAATGTGCCATTTGCTAAATGCCTGGATTTATTTGACTTTTTTGAGCATTTATTGGGATTATCGACACTTCTTTGTAGTTATTTTCCTTGTAATTTAAAGAAAGCAGTCCAAAGTCAGGGCCCACTCTGCTTTTGTTCAGGTCTAAATCTGGAGGAGGGGATTTGCTTGTCACAGAGATGGATCTGTTGACACGCACACTCACTTCAGTCGAGAGAAGCTTATTAAGAGTGGAAAAATCCCTAACCCTACAGATGAGAAGTCTGAAGTATTTTGCAATTACACCTATAGTATAATGTCATCATATTTAAATACAAGATGGAGTCATGACACCGGTGAGCTCAGACCAGGACACTGGAAGACACGACTCTGGAGGGGGATGAGGTAGAGCAGAGACGATTTGCTCCAAAATGAACAGGGGGGTTGATTGGCTGATTGAGACTGTGGTGTGATCCAGTTTGCTCAATTGAAAGAGTGATATTTTTTTCAGATGCAGCTCGAAGATCCATTTGTAGCTTTTTCAGACAGTAAGTCAATCTCGAGTTTGTCAGAGAAAGTTCATTAGTTGAATAATTCACTTCGATTCACACATGTGATTTTTGCTTTTGTTGCTGTGATGATGATAAACTTTAGCAAATGTGCAAATCAGTGTCATGACTTTACAGTTATATCCAAAGCTAGTGATATATGCTTATGCCCTCATCTCATACGTGCTATAAGAACTCTGTAACTGTTAATGCTTGTGAGCTCATGGATCTTATTCTGCTGCAGTATCGATTATCTGTTTCTCTTATCATACTCAGCTTTAACACCCCAGCAGCGTCTTTCCTTTTGCTTTCAGTTTGATGAATAACTGGATGTTGTGATACAGTTTTGTCTTCAAGTATATTTGCAAACTTTTCTTAATAATGTCATTTAATAGCTTATGCTGTTACTGCTCCTGTGCTACTGAGGCATTGCGGTCTGGTAAGCCTTTCAAGACTGATGATTGATTTGTTCCATTTATTTTTCATCCCCTTTTAACTGTGAGCAGGAATCAGTAATAGTTTCTAGACCAAGCAAGGCCAGTAAACAACAAATGACAATGTGCTGTCATGCCACAATGCAGCACTGAGTCATTTCATCCCATTATTTCTCCTCAGCAGAGTGCTACCAGTAATGAGTAAACAAGGCCTTATATTACTGAATCTTTTTCTTTCAAAGGCTTGAGACCCTGGCACAGCAGAATGACGCGAAACCAAAAGACAACCAGCAGTACTTATTGTTATTCACCATAAAGTTTTATTCCTGGGGAATTGCAGCAGTTTCTCTATATTCAAATGTGGTGAGAATGGTTTCACAGCTTGGGGAAATGCAGTGGAAATCTCATTACAGTGTACACATGCTGGAAAAAATGTTGGCTCCAGGGCAAATTAAACGCCCTCTCCTGAATTGCAATAGGCTTGTTAGGTTTTTTGTGTGGAAATGTAGCACAGTTGGGGGGGCTGGGGGGGGGGTTAAGTAGATGCTGGCTAGTGGTCCTGCCACTACCTGACTGTTGTAACAAGCAGGGTTAAACTGTAACCTGTGGTCTGCTGTGACCCTCTCAGCAGCAGCAGCTACTGGATGATTTGCATGAAATGTGACTGCTGGAATTTCCATCTTTGTATGAGGCAACAGCCTGAAGCACACTGGCAGGTGTGTGTGCATGCATATGCACCGCTTAGCACACAAACACTCATTGATATTTGGGTCGATTCACATGCCATTGTCATGTACCAGCATTCCCGTGATACACCCATCATGTCGCCATGTTTTTCTCAGGCAAACGTAATGAATGTGAAGCATTTTCAAATGTCTGTAACCGTTTGTTACTGAGAGCTAGAGAGAACGGTGGGCTGCATTAAAATTGTGATATAATCTGGAGGATGTACTCCTTATTGAGCAGTGAAACCTTTTAGTGCAGTCAGTCAGTACAAAAGAGACTGCAGCAACAGAACTGAATCGAACTGAGGTAAAAACAACACTGCCAAAAGACTGAAGTACAGTATGATGAACATCTGTTTAAACATGACAGATTACTGTGGTTTTCAGCACAATGTCTGTTGACATGTTGCTTTAAATGAATTAATACTGTTTTTCTTTTCCATTTTTTACTTCATTTGTGCCCAAGTGATGTGGAGCTCTGTTGGCCAATTTGTCTGTCAGCTGCCTTTTTGGTTGTTGTTGTTGTTGTTGCTATGTGTCCTTCATATTGTAGCTGACAAAGCTGCTGTCTCTTAAAAAGCATTAAAAACATAAATGAGCCACATGTTTGCACTGGGTGATATATTTCTTTATTTATTTTGAATCAATCCCGCATCCAGCTGTAAATCCTCACTAGAACAACAAATGTCTATCAGTCTGCCTTTGAAAATACTGTAGTTTCCCAACCAGTGCACTGCTTGCTCTTGTTTTAGTAGCTAACATAAGCTAACAACTTACAGTGCTCAGGTGTTTTAGGAAATTGAGGAGCCTTGAGTGAAAGTATTGTATTTGTGATTCATTTTTAAAGCTTTTCAACTTGAGTAGGAATGAATGGGCTTGAGGCTGAGAGCCACAGACAAGCTACAAAAACAGGAAATGACAGAGACACACTAACACGCTGTTTTGGTAGTTTCATCAGATTCGTTGATGGTGACAAAATAAACAACAAAGATAAAGCAACTATTTGATGAAGATCAGATTTTTCAGTTGGCCATTGTTCATGTTTAAATAAAACTGTAGTGAATTCTGTATTTAGGTCCGTATGTCTCTCTGAAGCTGAACAGAAAAACACCTAGTGATTTCTAGGTCAATTAACATTCCAGTGTCATTTCACAGAGAGTGACCGAACGCCCCAGGGGCATTGTGGGATAACAGATGCTCACATCACACAGCCCTACCGTATCAAACTGGCTTCACAACCTGAAGATAAAACCCACAAGAATGGCAGTCATCTTTGGCTCCAGGACGTTTCATGACACTGAAAAAAGGTTCAATTCTCTCAGTGGTCTGATACAGAGAAGGTGAAAGGAAAATAACCCAGTACACGACTTGCCTCAGGGGACGGAGTATTGAGCGGTGACCTCTGAGGTAGTGAACCTCCTCCATCACAAATGGACCAATGCCAGGACAGAGCCACCATCCGTGCTGGAACGTGTGGGCCCATTTGGACTGGGTCGGAGCCAAAGTGGTGACTCTGTCAGCGGGTCAGCATTACTTAGAGCTGGCTAATGGACATGAGAGGACATCGGAGGAGGAAAAAGGTCTGACGTTAGCAAAGATTCTTAAAGCACTGGGGGAAAAGATGTTTTGTGAGTGTTCAAATATGGGAAATAAAAATAATGTAAACATGGAAAACCACAAACTGCTGCCTTATTTGATCATTTCTATAAAGTTATGGTTTATTTTTGCTTCAACTGACTGTTATTTATCTAATAATTAATTAAAATCGTGCATTCTTTTTGAGCTTGAAAATTCACTCTTGTCCAGGTGTGAATAAAAAAACAAACCAAGCTCCACATACAGTCATAACTTTTCCAGAGGTTTCAATCAAATCTCATTACCTTTGTTAGCAGGTGCAGCAGCAGGATCAGTTGTCATGGAAACACGCCTCTTCTTTGCCAAATGGGCAAATGCCATCCGCTACTGAAGCCTGTGAGATTTGGCTGAAAGACCTCAAGACATCTGACATGCTATTTTTTCAAGTGGTGGTTTACTGTAATTTTGAGCCCAAACTTATCTATCTTAAAACTTAGAAAACATAAAGAACTGGTTGGTGTGTAAGACTTTTTTCTTTATAAATGATCAGCTGACTGACGAGTCTATGTGAAAAAAAGTTGTGTAAAGTTTGTAGTGGTTCCAGGGGGATCTGGATCTGTAAGTGAGATTTCAAGTGTGAAAATGAGAAAATCAGATGGGGCAGAGTTGGAAAGAAGTTAAGCTTTTTATTAGTGTTATCTTCGCTGCTAAAACCAAACCCAGAGCCCTGTATTTCGACTCAGCGTGTTTACATGTGGAAATAACAATAAAGAACCTTGAATCTTGAATTTTACCAGACCTCTGTAGCCCACTACTCATCTCTGCTGGAGGCGAGCACTTCAAGGCTACGTTAGCCTTGATTAGCATAACACACCAAAATCTCTGAACAAACTGTTTGTGGTTGAATTGCTTTGCAAGTAATGTACAGTAAGCCCTATATTTAACAAGGATCATATCTCTGGTCCTGCTGCGTCTCAGCTCAGTTCAGTGTTATGAACGCAGGCCATTTTGGTAGGTCACTTGCAGATGGTGGACATATTGTGAGGTAAAGTCAAGAGTTCACAGTCCGTGGGAGAGGGTGGTGTGCTGTGTTCGGCAAGAAAAACCGTTCCAGCTGATCGGTCATGAGGGAGGAGCGGGGCTGTACGTGCTCCCTGCATGTGATCTGATGGATGGAGAATTTCTGCTGCTGCTGCTGCTCTCACACAAGTCAGAAAGAGTTGAAAGTTGAAAAGTGGGACAGTGTCTCTCGGGAGGTAAATGCAGAAAGAGAGAGAGAATATCAGAGTTTGGGATGGACACAGTAAAGATGGATAGTGAAAGAAAGATGATTTATTGCTCATTAAGTTTAATCCTTACTTTTTTTTTCTCTGAAACTGAAAACAGTGAGATTATTTTTCCACTTGTGCTTGAAAAATACTGTTGCTTCCCAGCCCTTCACCTTTTGATTTAAGCAGCTCTAGTTTCTAACTGCTGAGGATTAATAGTGTGAATGCTTTTGGATAGGCTGAGCACTGCAGAATTACTCACATTCTCACTGCAACCAACACACAAGGAGGTGAAGACAATGTCCTTTCTTACAGAATTTAAGCAACATCACAGGTGGCATGAAATATTTAAAGCAACAATTTGATATTTTTGGAAAATATGCTTATTCACTTTCGTGCCAAGTGTGAAAATTTCATGAAGATGCAACTAGCAGCATGAAGCTTTGGAAGACAGCAGGGGAAAGTTGTGGTTGTACAAAGGGGTTAAGTGCCAGACTGTTTCCTGGCCATTTCTGCTGGTTGCCTGGCGACACTGGCCACGAGGGTCCCCAGTGTGGACGTCCGTGTGCAGTCCAGAATTTGCAACCATGTGGACTGTATTCACCATAAAGCACACCGTTCGCGCATGAGCTAGAAAAGCAAACTGGATGCTTGTTTCTCTATGCGTTCTATTCCCCATCCTCAAGCGCTTACACTTTCCATTTTCTTTTTGTCATCCTTCAGCTAGCTCTTTTTCCATTTCCAGCCTTTGAGCCAAGCTAAACATCTGATGGATGTACAGAGAATCTTTCATCTTTAAATAATAACAATAATGTTCTTACTGTAGTGTTCAAAAAAACCTGCCTACAACAGTGGCCTGTTGAACTCATACCATGAGCTTCCTACAATTTCCTTAACAGTCTAAGACATATCATATCAGGAGTTGGGGCATGTTGGGAGGACAGTGAGAAATGAGACGCAGGGAGGTGGAACGAGCTCTGGAGAAGAGACTGTTGTGGGAAAAGAGCAAAATAAGCAAGATAAAAAGACATTCTTTCGAGTACATTAACCCCGTTAAGCTACAGTATATCATGCTAAATCCCCCTTCAGCTCTCCTGCCTATTAGCCATTAGCACTGAGGGCCATGTGTGTTATCACAGTCCAACACACCCAGGCCAAGTTATATCCCCTCGTGTTTATGGAGGTGTACTTTCCACCAATTTATACACGTAACATTAAACAGTGAGCCCACTTTTCACCTTGGAACCGTATGACAGTAGTCACAAAGTAACACCCAAAGGTGCTGTACTTATGAGATAACAGAAATCTGAAAACTCTTATCAATTAGCACCTGCACTATGGCTGCTGATTCAGCCTGTGTGTGCTTGGCCTCAGATAGGCACTTCAAACTCTTCAGTGCTGCCTTAACCTCAATCTTTGATTTGTCGACTGGAATATAAACTAATTAATGCAGGTGGAGTTTGATCATTTACAAACCTTCACTTTATGTGAAGAATTCATGAGGTACTTTCTTTTAAAGGGAAATCTGCTCATTTCTATGCTGGAGTTAGAAGAGTTAAACCACAATACTGTCATGTCTGTATAGTAAAGATGACCACAGTACCAACACCCAGATAGCTTAGAGGTTGACCTGGCTCTGTCCAGACTACCTAATTAACACATTTTATTGCTTTTGTTTAATACAAAAGCCAAAGTATAAAAGCAGCAACTTGAGTTTTTATGAGGGCTTACATGCCAGACTATTGCCTGGCGCAGTTATACAAGTAAACCACAACTATTCCTTTACCCTCTGTCACTGGGCAGGTGGACAGGTTTGTCAGCAGCACGGGTATCACGTCAGTACTTGATGTATTGCACTCTCCCTCCCTGATATTGTCACAAATGCTTCCCGTGTCTCTCTGTGGCTCATTTTTCGATCAGTTTTGTTTTCCTGCTCATGTGGTGACCTTTTGTCATCACCGCTGCAGGAATCCAGTGAAATAATATTGCCTGTGACTTGTTTTGCCCCATAATTGAAACTGTTATTTCATTCACTCAGTTTTGAGATGGAGAAAGAAAAACAGTCTCCTCAACATCCCCCAAAATAGGCTCTCTTCCTATTTGTTTTTCTCTACACTGGGCATAAAAAAGATTTGCAGACTTATATAGGGTACACAGAGTTATGCCCACAGAGAGTTGCCCACTGCTGCCCTCCTCCCTGCAGCTAAATCCTCCCACTAATCTCCAATTAAAATGGCAATAATAGGTGTTTGCCCATCTCAGTGCCCACCACTGCGCCCCTGCTCCGTCCTCCCTCCTTGCAACCTCCCATCAAATCTGTCACGGGGGACTTAAACACACAAACACACACACGCACGCACTCAAATCCAGGCAGACTTTTTTCCAAAATGCCCAAAGGATTGACCTAGATTGAGCCCACTTCACAAACTAATTTCTGCAAACACAAAGGAGGATTAGCAGAGATTAAGATGACAAGGTCTGAGGGCTGAGAAGTAGCTGGCAGAGGCCAATTATAATTACTGCCCTAATAAATGGTGGACTGTGGCTAAACCAGTCACTGGAGGGTTTCTGTTTGGGTCTGCTCTGCTCTCCAGCTCTTCTTAGCTTTTGCCACTGACTGTATGTTAACGTATATGCCTCATACAGTAAAGCAGTTTGTTCTGCCTTTGCTGACTGCTCAAAGCTCCCAATAGCTTTGATTCAAAGCAGACAGTGAAGGCACATATCCAATGAATAGCATCAACGAAAACAAAGCTTTGTTAACTGATGAAATTGCATATTTCATCTTGTTTTCCTTATTGTGGGTCTCTTTGCTCTCTTCTTGCATTGTTGCGGTTGTCCTTCTAGACTGTATGCAGGTTGCTTGCAAAGAGTGGCTTACAATGCATAACTGGTAATTTCCTTCTAACGTATTCCATATGTGAGTCTATGTTGTTGGAATATACATCTGCTCTCCCAGATTCATTAAAATAATTCATGAATGCATTTTAGGATAGTCCCAGTATATGTGCTGAAAAGTGAGATTAGGGAATCTAATGAAAATGGAAAATTCAATCCTCTCAGGATCACTTGAATGGTTTAAATTTCTGCAATGTGTTGTACATCTAAGAGCGACTTGGCGGCTTCGGGTTGCTGCTGCTCGTCTCTGAAAAGATGACTTTTTCATGTAAATCCCTTTTTCACCAGTGATGAGAGCACAAACATAAGCCTCAGCTCCATCTCCTTTACTCAGTCCACATGAAGCAAAACATAGAGGAAGACATCTGCAAGGAGAACCAAAGTCTGATGCAAATCCGCGTGATAAGGCCCCTCTGAAATGTCAGCCACGTTTTGTTTCTGAAGCAGAGCTTTTGGGTGTTTTCACAGCACATTGAGGACTGGGTGTCTGACGGACTGCGGCTAAACTGAGTGTGTCTGTGGGTGTTTGGAAGTGTGTTCAAGCACATGTGTGGTTTGCTGTGTTTATGTGTGTGTGGTCTGGTGCAGAGCAAAAGCGGACACTCATCAGCAGAGTTGGCGTGTGCACAACACATTCGGAACAGGAAAGAGAGACTGGCTTTCATCTTCGCTCATGCTTGCCGAGACCCCAATGGAGACCACATGCCTGAGTCAGGCAAGGAATCCTTTTGTGTGATTAATACCAAAGGTTTAGGGGTCCCCCCCTGTTGGGGACTGAGATACAGCTTCAGAGCCCCCAGCAGGTGGTCAGGGGAAGCCAATGAAATCTCTCTAAGGCACAGATAACAATCTGCCACGGGGGAAGGCAGGCAAAGGATAAAACAGTCAAAATCCTAACCAAAATCCTGCATAACTCTGCTAATTACAAACTCAGTGGGCCTCGCGACCCCCCACCCTACCCACCCACTGCTGTCCCAGCCTCACCTCTGTTCCATCTTTACGCCCAGTGTTTTGTTAAGGAGGCTCTCCTAATTGATGAAAGAGGGCAAATAACGCAACTTCAAACCACAGTCTGACTTGAAGTGCTTATAAAAATGCCTGAGAAATTGGAGTTCTGCACACGCCTCATACTCATTCATTAGCTGCGGCGAGGCTACCTTACATCAGCACACATTCATTTATCAGCCTCGCTGTGAGCATGCCTCAGTAAACACAGCTTTTCCATTCCTTCAGCTACTTTTTATTGTTCTCCTGATTTTTTATTTTCTTTCCTCACTGAGGTTGTTTTGGTTTGCAGATTAGGGTCTTAGCCTGGAGTTGTTTGTCCAGACATGTCTGTCAGACTGAGAGCTGAGCTGACCTTTATCTGACAGGTAGTTTCAGGGGATCATGGAGGGTCACTCTGCAAAGCATGGTGGGTAATAAAGTTCAAATTCAACATATATTGTTTTCAGTGGAAAGTGACTGTCTACCTTTAGTACTGTATTTAAGAAGTTGAATTATTGAAGTTTTTAGGTACTAATACTACACTGTGTTTCAGAAGGAAATATTGTACTGCAGTATTTGCTCTACTACATTTTGTGAACAGCATTTACTGGTTACTTTTTTAGAATTTACATTAAACACATTAAAACCATGTAAAATATACAGTTTCAGTTTCCCAACCTTTTTGGCTTATGACCCCTTACAAAAAATAGTTTCTAATTTGGGCTCCTTGTCCCATATTAAGAAACAGTTCCTCCAAACGAGACATAAGTGAATGACTATTTAAGGCCAAGATTTGGAAGATTAAACAATAAAAAATTTTGTTGCGACACTCCACAGTGACCATTTCTCTTGTAGATACTTTGGTACCTTAAATGGGATCTTTAGTAATGCAGTATATTTTTTGTACTTTTACTTGAATAAGTGCTCTGAATAATTCCTTTACCACTGCTTAAGGATCTCTAAAAGCATACATCTGTCAGAATGATATAGGTCAACACCGACGCCCTATCGTACCAGTTCCCTCTGTTGTCTGTTTGAAAAGGGCAGCTGACGAGTAATGAAAGACGGTAAGAGTGCACACTTAGACCTGCCACCTCTCTCGTGAATTCCCTTCCTTAATTAGAAGGCTGGAGTTAATTGATTGTTTTGGCTTCCCGTTCACGTCAAGAAAGAACAACGTTAACTGCTTAACAGACTTCACCAGAGCTACGCTACTTTTAAGTGCAGCGAGTTTACCCCATCGTCCCACCTAAACCGCCAAGGCCCTCCTCCACCTCCCTCTTTCTTTACCCAATCTCAAACCACACCCGAGTGAAAATCCATATAACAGCAGAAATTGCAGGGCAAAATGCCTTTGAGCCACACTGATTAAAAGACCCAACAACCCAATTTCAAAGAGAACATAAACAATGTTATGTGCACACTGCCTGCAGTGACTCACCCCAAACTGTTATTACATTTACCTTATGAAGTCGTGCAGTGTTTCATCTTTTTGCGGTTTTCAGCAATGAGATAAGCCTGAGATCGCTGAGGTAAGCTAAGTGGCCTTAAAAGCATCCCTAAGCGGTTAATAAGTATGTACTAATGACCCCCAAACACATCTTATCAACATGAAAAAGCCTGATAAAGCTGTAGGATATCCAAAGGGTGAAATGGTGTTTTGACTCACAGGCTCATAAATCTGCAGCTGTCAGAAAAAATGAGAGTAGGCTTCCAGGACAGTTGCAACATGTATGTATTGAGCCAGCTGTTAAAGAAAACACATCAGTCTTCTCATGTCTGGGAGATTCTTAGTGCTAATTAGAAAATGCTAACTGGCTAACACATTAAACCATGTTTCCAGGTGAGCTGGTTTGAAATCTGGAAGCAGAAAGCCCAGCTTTTTTCCAATCAGATGCAGCCGAGTCAAGTGTTGTAGGAGGGTGTAGCGTTGTGAATCAGTTGTCATAGAGAAGAAATGTGCCACAACTCTCAAGCATTCAATGGCGTCCAAAAACGCAACCCGTGGGACATGAGTAGCCTGTCCGCTTAAGTGTTCAGCCCATTCCATCCACACCAAATCTGCCTGGCTGTCAGCACAGCATCTGCTCAAACTGACAGTAGAAATTTGATTAAATTGACGCAAATCTGTAAAACAACTTTGGTGAGTCACAAATGTCAAAAATCCCTTCAACGAAGTTTGACCTTTAGTTTTGTTCTGTAGTAAACCAAAGATTGTGATCTTTTCTGAACAAACTGAGTATTGATGCCATTCACAGCTTCAAGCATATTTCGCAAAATACTGAACTTTTCCTTTTTAAGTTTAAGTTTGTTGCCTCTAAAAGTCTGTGGAGGACTTCACTCAAGGTCAGTCACGTATTTGTTGCTCCCCAGCGTTTCATTAATTACACCGCTTTTCTAAATGTTCTCATCTGATGGGAAATCACTTCAGGTGATGTTCAAGCAGTAAATTAGCTTGTGGCTGCAAAGCAACCCAGTCAACTGGGTGTCTTTCCTGAGATAGTCACAAAATCCAAAGATGGGGTCAGTGGGATTATCCAGGGAGAGGCTAAAGTAATGACACAAGTGAGAGACAAAGGCACAGGCAAAAACGAGAAAGAAGAGAGGAGCCATTGTGCATGTGAGTAGACATCCTTTGACTTAATTACCTCTCATCCATTTTCATTCAGCCTTCTCACGATAACACAGGGGGAAGGGCGCATGCCGTGCAGGATAAACCGAGGACTGAATGAATGAAGTCATGCCTAAGATGAAATGAAAAAACAAAACAAACTTAGATACGAAAGAAACAAACAACACTAAGAATTCCAACAACGCATCTCTCTATAGCTGATATTTAAAGAATTTCCCCTTGGGGATAAATAAAGGAATTTATTTTCAGTGTTCTGAAAATCTTGTATGATCTTCAAAACTGATTCCTTAGCAGTGCAGCAGATGCTGTTTATTCCTCAGTATGTTTTCTGGCCTTGTGGTTCAGATAAGCGGGACCAGCTGCAGGGCTTTCAAGAGGACGGTAAAGGAGACATATCAAAGCAGGTAAGAAATTCACATTATGTCCAGTTTGTTGGTGTTATGATAAATATGCTCAAATAGAAACAGGAGGCAGCATCTAAAACTGACAGTGCCAAAAAATTAAAATTAAAAATAAGTTAACTTCGCCATAAGAGGATCTTTCTGTGAATATAATTTCAGGACATTTGACAGCAAGGCGCCGCCTGGCCCCTGACACAGTCCCCTTCCCTGAGGCGGCTTGGTCCTCAGCTGCCTGCCTGAATGCTGATGTAACTCAGAGGTCAGAGCGAGCACAGCCCAGTGGACTACTCTCTCATTTTGAAAACATCCCTGACATGATCACAGCGTCTGAGTGTGTCTGAAATGTTTTAAATCAGCTCCACCCTCCATATGACTGTTTGTTGTGGGTGCGTAAAGGCTTCGGCTTTGTATCAACCCACCTGCACCTCCACCCACCTGATGAAATCTTCTGAAATCCTCAGGGTGAGGGATGGATCTGCAAGGAATCCGGTGACAAATAATGTGTAATGTTTTTGCTCTGCGCAATCAACACAAAGTACCTAACCACGGCTCCAACTGTTTGACCGTATGCAAAGTCGAAACATTAGGGTATAAAATTTGTTACAATTTGAGAATAAAGTTGATCTTTAAAACAAAACTGGAATCCTGTGAGGAAATTATTTAATTGCTTCAAGACAAGAATGTGAATTTGATTTGCTTGGGTGGTTGTTTTAGCATTTCCTAACATACATGTGCACATATAGCGAACAGTTTTTGTTTCCTCGCAACAGCTGGTGTGTGTCTGCAGGGCGAGCTCGTCATCTCGTCACTGAGATTTGGCGCTTCTACAGCTGCCTGGTAGCACCATTAGGGACCATCTTACCCAATGTGTTACAACTTTATTCTCAAAATGTTCTTTTATTTACAAAATGTCTCCTTTTTTTTAAACAGTGATCTGTTATACTGTTTTAATATCAAAATCTGTTCCATAGAGCTCCATTGTTGTTCACTCTATTAAAAATACATCAATGAGGCGTGTTCACACCATGAACATGAGCACTGAAGTTTATTTCAACTCCATCCCGCAGCTGGAAATATTCATTAGAGTGCCAATTATGTATTAAATCCCTACTGAAATTAGTCTCCAACCAATGTACTAATTCTTCATGTATGATTAATGTCTGTTAAAATCGACGGTGCCCAAATATTTTGGAAAGTCTTTTTTTTTTTTTAAGAGTAGAAGGTGGAAAGAAAACTGTAGAATAACATCAGACGTATCCTCAAAAAACTGTTCTGGAAAATATCTAAAATTTATTGTACAGAGTTACTATTAATGCTCTCTGTGTTAAATAACATAATAAAAACATTAAGCAAACATCGCAGTATGCGTAGAAATTGCTTGGACTGCTTTTTCCTGTATATCTACAAGATCTAGGCATATTAAATAACCATGACTGTGATATTTGCTGACATGATAAAGACATGTGCTGCTAACATGCAGTTTTAAATCTATTGGAAAACATCCCTCTGTGTGTGTGTGCGCGCACGCTCGCTTGAATGACTTGAATTGAGGCTAATGCCTGCGTTGCCAGGCGACTGTGACATGTAGGTACATTGTTTTTATCACACTCGTCCACACATACAGGCTGCCCACACAAAATACTAGACTTTCGACTGTTCTGCCAAGCTCTGCATAAGCTAATGGCACCCAAAGGATTCACAGTGCTGAAGGGCTGAGCCATCAGCGGCATGTTCTGGATGGGGGGATAAGACCTACTTCCTGGCGGATAGGAAATTCAACTTCCTGTCTTGATTAATGGGAGGACTGTTGGATCACACCAGGGGCGCTGAGGGGCCTCCCACACACACAGATCTCCCACATTTCACCTTGAATGCCGACCCTTTTTTCTTCTGCGGTCTCTGGAGCAAAATCATCTTGTGAGTCTTGGAATATCTCTAGACAATCTTGAAATAACGTAGATAAGATTTTTTTAACAGCTGGTTGCAACATATCAGCAACACATTGTGAAAGTCGAACAATGGCTGTTTATTTCTCAAGCTCCCCCCTCCCCCCGCAGTCTATGGGTGTATTTTGTTTGTGAACGCATGGGGGTCAGAATCCAGAAAAACTGGTGTTTCTCAACCTCGTGTCAGCACTGGTCAGGAGTTGTGTCAGGGACAAGAATGTAAACAGTGAACAGAGCTGGACTCTGCAGAGCTGGAGGGGTGCAGTCACTCCCTCAGGGGACGTTAGACTTGTTACAAACCAGGGAACATGACTGGCGAGCCACTTTGCAATGCATTTCTCTGATGAAATGTGTGAGAGGGGGCGTAGGAAGTGAGAGGGGAGGCAGGCCAGAGAGGGAGGAGGGGAGTAGAGAGAGAGAGAGGTGCTTTTTAAGATTTCATGTTCTCCTCCAGCCCCCACAGTTTGCAGATAAAGGTTGCCGTTGCCAAGGTGACTTGACAGAGAAAGGGAAAGTATCTGGCTGTGTTTCGCCTGTTCCTGTGCAGGAAGCTTAGAAGCCAGAGGCGCAGATAAGATGATTTCAGTCCCTCCTCCACAGAACAAAAGCTGTACGCATGATATACTGCCTTAAATACCTCAGGACACTTTGGCTGCTGTATTCACTCCAGAGCTGCCTAAATATGCGAAACATGCAGTAATGAGAAAGCACCTTATGCTCTGCTGAGGCTGCTTTCCCCTTTTAAATCTGCACCAACACAAATAGCCAGACAAATTTATCTCCACACACACACTGAAGACAAAGACGCAAAGTTTTACAGCCAAGAGGAAAAACTCTTTTATGTTTATTAGCCATGAATTTCACATTGTGAAAAAAATCACATGTACAAAATAATGCCATAAAAAATAGAAATTAAACTCTTACATGATTAAAAAAAACAATGACACTGATGCACACTGACAGTATTTTTTTTTCTGTCTCATTTACATCATTATGTGAAGCGGGGCACTGTGCTCCAGTCTGAGCCAGGTGGATTTCCAGATAAAACAGAGGATAAGAGAAGGGCAAGAGGAGAAATGGGAAATGCCACTCAGCAATTAGGTGCAAATTGAAGAGGCATTCATTACTTGCTGTTGCCTGGGAAACTTGGGTTCTACAGGAAAGAAAGGACTCTTATCTGATTGGTGGGGCCAGAAGCTCAGTACTCAGTGGTCAGGGGGGGTCAACATTACGGATCCACAAGGGTCCCCATAGAAGTCTTCAAACAGCCAATAAGAGGATGGACTTTGGGGGGGGGGGGCAGAAGTTTGCCAAGTAGTTTACCAATTTTACCCCACTGATTTCATTTGAATCATGAATCCACGAGGAAGGAGATTTGAGAAAATAAAAATATGTACATACATCACCAAAACATTACCTCTTACAATGAAATTCAATGATTCCATTAATATTCAATTGCAAAACGTCAATGTTCAGGTCACCTAGACAGACATATAGACAAAAACACAGATTAGAGTTACCAAGTATTTCATATGCAAGTGTTTAAGACATTCTCTCTTTTTAGTCTTTTGGAACTTGCTTGTTTCTTTTCTTTTCTTTTCTTTATGTGCATCATTGACACTATGGTGAAAAGCACTGCGGTGTCTGCCCTTATCAGCGCACAGCTTACTGGATATGACTCTCTCTTCACCTAAAGAAGAAGAAGACTGTGGGTCAACACCCCGAGGAGCAAAGTTAGCACATGTGACGGTCCTCCAGCTGTCCCAAGGACAGCTGCAAAGACAGTCACATTCTTCACCGTGTCAGGGTTGCTCAGTGACGTCCCTGATAGTTACTGGGCCAATCTGTTTTGTAGTTTATATCAGCTTGTTTTGTTGTATTGTTTGGGCTCTGACAGGAAGATTTAAGACAGGTTTAGACCCAGGTTAGAGCCTAAAGAGAATCTATCACAAGTCAAATGAATACTTCTTTCAGCCCCATTCTGTCTTCTTCTTTGGGCAGTGACCTTGTAGCCAAAGCTGCGTCACAACATCAGTAATCCGATCTGCTCTTCCTCTTCCATCCATACTCGGACATAAATGAAACCCTGGGAGACGTGTACCTCCCGCTCTTTTTAAAAGAACCAACTCCTCCTGGGAAAGTCTGAACTGTGCAAAATGCAGCCCAACTGAGATCAAATAAAACACAACACCTGGCCATGCATGACATAACCCAAACATACATTCACATAAGAATGCAGGCAGAGAAGAAATAAATAGGATTAAACATATTAACATAACACAGTAATCATTGTCATATAAATTAAGACTACATTGCAGCAAGTTTAACAAGAAACTGATTAATTTCTCAGTTTAGGTTAAGGTGACAAGATTGCTGTGACCACAGAGAAGAGTTCATGCCAGTTTTACTGAATCACTATGAGTGGACATGCTCTAAAAAGGGTTCAGCTATGACTCAGCAAGCGGGTTGCTGCTTTTATCAGAACAACAGAAGCACAGCCGGTCTTTTACAGCATTAAGTGTACAGCTGAATGTGACAGTGTTGAATCCAAACACTGAATACTGTCCCTGTGTACAGCGTGTTAGATAACCGACCCTCAGCGGGGGTTAATGCGTAGCTGCAAACCAGCAAACACGTAAGGTCGTGACCGCGAGGCACCTCAACCCCACCGAACGCCCCCAACCCCCCTCCCCCACTGGCCATGCGCATATCCCCTCCATCCTCCTCAACCTCAGCTGGTGTTGGTCATCAACACCTCGTGGCTCACAGTGACAGCAAACTGCCAAAGCCTTCATAAGAGGAACACTCAAAGGTTTGTTTCTGTGTCAGAGCTGTTCGAAGCACGTCTTTGAAAGAGGACAACAAAAAGATAAAGGGGGACAAACAAAAGAGCTTATTAAAGGAGAGAAGAGGGAGATTTGCTCCTTCATTGTGCCCTTTATAAATCAGCTGTACTCAATCAAAATGAGTTGCGTTCCGTTCTTGAGCACACCAATCATTGCATTCTCCCTCCCTCAGTCTAAATAGAACATCCACCATGCTATACATTGCAATCTCCATGAAAAGAGTATTTTTTCTTCTTTTTTATCGTAGATAAAAAGACATCAATGCAGATTCTCACAAGCCTGTCATGAATAAATGGGGGAAAAAATGCAGGTTGTGTGATATGTTTTGCAGTCCTCATGTGGCAGCATGAAAACACGAGTCAGGCATGCCAGATGCACACAAGGTTGGAGTTTATGACTCAAACAACAAGCAGCAGTTTGTTTGGTTTGTTTGCGTGAGCGACTGCACTGCATGTCTCGGCTTCCTTCTCAGAAGCGAGAGATGACATCATTCCAGTAAAGTGTCCAGCTGTTCGTGCTTCTGGTTCTGCATCTTTGCGACATCAAGATGAATGCGGGTGCCTGTACATCACTGCTCAGTGTCTCTTTTTAGAGGAAGATGATGTGTGCTTCTTCACAGTTGGAGTCCAGTAGATGATGCAAAACGGGGATATCTGAGGGTGAGAAAACAATATCTTGTTAAACAGGATAAAAAGATGTGTGAAGTTGCCCTAAAAGCAAAAAATGCTCAACAGTTGAAAGGTGACTTTTTAATTATTTAATTATTAATTATTGTTATCTAGGAAAACAAAGCTCAGGCATAAGGTTCCTCGATCACCCCACAATTGTCTTGTAATTTTAGTTCCTGCAATATTTTTCTCTTTGAGGAGCTGGGAGTATACAGACGGGGGTAGATATAAGATAAACATTAGCCTGTAAAATGTAATAAAGTGCAATGCAACAGTGCTGTTGATTCAACTCTTTTTTTTTCTTTATTTATGTTGACTTGGACTGAATTTTATTTAGGCTAGTCTCAATGGTCTAATACAAGACCAGCACACGCTGCTACCTCAATAATCACCATTGAAATTTCATCACCATTGTTCCTGTATCCACTCTGTATCTCCTGCTAGACTAATGGATTTGGTAAATCCACCCACTCCTGTTTCCTCAGTACAGTCTGGCCTAGATCGAGCTTCTTCTCTTCCCCTCAGCCTACCACGCTTTTCACATCTGAGAGTGTTTTACTCTCAGAATTTCACTTTGACCTTTCCATTTTTAAAGCTATTACTTCATATGTGCTCGTCAGTACGGTACTTCACAGATGGTTTCAGGCTTGGCAGCCCTCTACGTGTCCAACGTAAATGTAATATCAACAGCTATCTCGGTTTGGAGGTGTAGAGGAGAAATACTTTGTTGCTGATGAAGTCCCAATCTGCCTTGAGGTCTCCATGATCATCTGTTGTAAATTTCCTTGAAATCTAATAAATTAGCAAAATGCTGGATTCCAGACTGCATGTCATGTTAGCATTCAGCAAAAGACATGTGAAGCCCTATCCATCAGTCAGTTAGCCAGTAAAGAAATAGTTAAACTGGTTCTGTCTGCTAGCAGCACCTCTGAAGATCAATAATTAGCTAATTATATCTACTTCTGTTCAGATGTCACATTGTGGTTTTATTGACAGTTATGTCCTTGTAGTCTAAGCTAAGCTAACCAGTTGCTGAATGTAGGCTCGTAAGGGTCGTATCAATTTTCTCATCTAACTCTCCGCAAGTAAGTGAATAATATTTCCCAGAATGTAATGATTCCCATAACAGTGTGCACATGCCATGCATGCTTAAACCATTTAAATTGCCACGCAGCCGTGGGAACTGGAAACCAGTTGAACCTGATCAGGTTTCTTTAGAAGTGAATGCCTGACTCAGTCATTTGTTAAGATGCTATATTTATTCTTGAGTCTGTCCAAAAAGCTGCATCAGTTCCATTAATTAGACATTCGAGCTAAGTCAACAATGGATTGGTTGTTTGGTCACCAGTTCCAAACGGCTTATGATAGCTTCTCTACAATTTTTTGTAAGTAAATAACTTCTAAATATCTAAAATAACCAACAGTCATCTTGAAAATATTATCAAAATTAGAAATCCTGCATTATTTGATTTTGTCAGTACTGTTTGCCCATTTCCGGCAGGGGGTCTACAAAGAAGGAATCTCAGACAAGTTAGAATTGTTCCCCTGGGAAAAACTGAGAGAACTTCTTTTTTCTCTCACAGCTACAGTCTCCTTCTGTGAGGTCTAACATACTTCCTTTCCCTTTCATTCCTGAACAGTAAGCCTTCTTTTCTGTTCCTCCACATTTTGTCTTTTCACCACGTTCAGAGTAGACTGTCAGTTGCCATGACAGGCAGGCACAATAAAAACAAATTCTGTATTAAATTAGTGGCAGGATTATATCCTTCACTGAGCACCGTGTAGCACTGGCTTAGAGATAGCTGAAACCTTCAGGCTAGTCTCTCCTTTTCAGAGATGAGTCACTGAAAAGAAAGGGAAAAATAAGTCTTAAAAAATGCTTCATTCTGTGGAGAAGAGGAACATCACAGTATCGCAGCAGTGAAGCCACTTTGAGCGCTGGCACAGTCAAATGGGAGACTGTGCTGTCCTGGTCAGCTGGGGAGTCAGAATCAGAATCAGAATTCCTTTATTTATCCCTGAAGGGAAATTCTTGGTCACTCTCTGTTTCTCTCTGTTTCGCTTTCTCAGGAGCTGAGGGCCCTCAGCCATTTCAACAAATACAACAAAATGTAAAGGACTGCCTGCATGGGTATGTGAGGGGGAATCGGTGTAGGGTGTAAGGACTGTGTGATGTGATGTGATAGTGAGTCTGCAGCATGCAGAAAGACCAGGTTTGCCAGCTGACTACACATGCTCCACATACGTCTGGCCTGTTTATCATCAGAGCAGGAGAGCAGGGTTAGAATGAGGCCAACAAGACGTAGATGGAGGCAGAAGAGACTGTCGGGTTCCACAGTAAATTTTCAGAGCGAGACCACTACTATCAAGTGTGATGTGTGTCTGACTGCGCTGAGGGGTGGGGGAAGGCTGACACTCTCTAGCCCCACAACTCTCCCTCCTCACTTCCCCTGTTGCCACTTCTCTCAGTCACCTCTACTTGTAAGTGATGATGAATGGTTTCCGACACTGAGCGAGTAGCCGCCTCCCCCTCACCCAGCATAAAGACCATAACCTCATCAAAGGAAGACGACTGAGAGTGGATTAGCCTCGCCAGGGTGTTGTAGCCTGCTGGTGTGTGGCTTGTCTAATTGGCAGACCCCCTATTTCCCTGTTAGAGGGATTTCCCCCACAGGAGCAATAAAAGTATCCTATTCTCTTTCAATTACCCTCTCTGTCCTTCGGCCCATCCCCACAGCCACATAACTCACTTAACTAACGCACACAAGCCCCCATCAACGCCCCCCATCGGACCACTCTTCCTCTCCTAGAGCTTCGTCATCTCTTCCTCTGAATCAGGATTAGAAGGTTTTTGTACTTGTGTAATGGTTAATGGTGAATAAATATCATTAATCATTTTTTTTAATTTAAATGTGTTTTATTAATTTATTTTACTGTAGTTTACTGTTCAACTTTAAAATGAGCTCATTCAGTATGTGTCTTTTAGCATCTTTCCCAGTTCTGAAGGCTTACTGCTTTGATTATGGGAAGTTTTTAATGCAAATACATAAGTGATTATCAGTGTTGTAAGTATGATTAAAGGAAAAACAAAGGTATGGCTGTCTTTAAAGAGAACTCCACCAATTCAGCAGAACCAGAGATTTAATTCCATTCATTTTACTGGACAAAACCTGACACTTACATTACCCACAATGCAACCTAACCATCACTGCTTGGTCAGAGGTTCTGGTCTGTGTTATGCTAGCAGTGACTAATAAAGCCATGAGCCATTAGCCTCCAACAGAGATGAAGAATGTGCTGCAGAGGTCTGGTAAGCTTACTAACTTCTTACTCCCAGATATTTTCATTTTCAAACTCGTAGTCTTCAGACCCAACCGATGCTGACTCAAGAAATCACTTGAGGCAATTTATCAGATATTGCGCAGGTCCCTCTGGAGCCATGAAAGGCTTTATATGAATTTTTTTCACATATGAAACAGTACTCTCAAAGACCTTTGAACAGACTTTGATGTGAAAAATCAGTGGAGTTCCCATTTCAGACAGACAAAGACACATGAGAGGTCCAACTCACCTCAGGAAAAAGGTGTAGCTGGAGGGTTTGGGGCTCAAGCAGGCAGATGTTTCCAGGTGCTGACGAAAGCAGTCGGAATGAGTGAGTACGGCACAGTAGTGATGCTGTTCCAAGCATCCAATGTGGGGTCATAACAGTCCAGAGTTTTACAACGCTGTGTGCCAAAGTACCCACCCACCACATACAATTTGTTCCCAGACGCCACGGCCTGGCAGCTCATTCGCTTGGCCGTCACATCGCCCACTTTAGTCCACTGGTAGCTTTCACTGCTGAACTTATAAGCTGAGCATGCTGAGAACTCTGTATCTCCGCCCATGACAAATATCTGGTTTCCCAGCACGGCAGCCGCTGTGTAGCGCCACGGCTGTGGGCAGGATGCCGGCACAGTCCATCGATTCTCTTGCGGATCGTAGCACTGCACCTTGGGCAGTTTATCATGGGTGACGCTGGTTCCTCCAAAGGCAAAGAGCTTGAGTTTGACACTAACCACTGCTGCATTGCTCACACCCTCTCTCAAAGGAGCCACCATGGTCCACTTGTTTGCCACGGGGTCAAACTGCTCCACCTGTTTGAGTGACACAGATGGAGAGGCCGGAAGGCAGCCAGTTGCTGCGGTGTGACCTCCTACCACGTAGAGGCAGTGTTTCAGCTCTGCAGAGCCATGGCCAAACCTGGCAATAAGCATGGGTGCTGCCTTCGACCATTCCTCGTGGACGGTGTCATAGACCCAAACATCTTTGGACACGCCATTTTCTGAGCCTCTCCCGCCAGTGATGTACACCTTACAGCCGATGGCACAGGCGCTGAACTCCTTCCTGGGGCTGGGAATGTCAGCCTTGGGGATGATCTCTTTGGCTTTCTGGTCCACCAGGTACAATTTATCACACATGAAAGTTTGCCCGCCCAGAAGAAAGAGGGCATGGCTGGTTTTTCTTGGACGAGCACATGGGCTGTTAACGACACCATCATTCTGTAGGATCTTCAGCTTACAACGGATAGCTTCGTCCACCAGCTCCTTGCTCTTGGCCTGGGCGTTGATCAGCTCTTCTGTAGAAACATTTTCCATGAGAAAGATGGCAGGTAGAAGGGCCAGACGGACCGTTCTAAGGAGCTCCGGAAGGTGACAGTGCCTCTTTTCCAGGTCATAGTTGATCCAGTTGAGGGCAGCTTCATAAACCAGTCTCTCATCTTCAGTCTCTAGCTCCTCATGGGACAAAAGCTGCACCACCATATCTTTGGGCAGTTGGAGGAAGTCCTCCGTCTTGCAAATAGCAGGGAAGTTGCTGAGGCACATGCCCCAGGAGAGCTCTGACAGCTTGGTGCACTGGTGGGCGTCAGACAGTAACAGCATGCCAAGGCAGTTGGATGGGTGAAGGTTTCTCTCTAGGAATTCAGCACAAGCATCACGGATGTCCTGAAACTCTAGCATGTCCCCAGCTTCTAATAGTGACTCTGCATTCTCCTCATTGATGACCACACGTGACGAATACGCATAATCCAGCAGGAGTTCTAAAACTTCTGGATGGATGGAGTCACGGAAATCAACCTCGCTGGCCTGGCTCTCCCTCAGCCCACCGCTGAACATGGCCTCAAAGTAGCGGCTGCAGGCAGCCAGCACGGCGCGATGGCAGGGGAAGGAGCGGCTACCGGCATGAAGCAGGACATCTGTGAAAAGCCGTTGCTGCCGCAGTGAGTTGAGGTGCATGAGGACACTGTCGGCATAGGAGGACTTGTGAAACAAGTAGATGTTCATAGAGCCAGTGCTGGCTCTTGATTTTCTGTTCTCATGGACGCACACGGACATTTTCATTGAATCCTGAAAGAGAAAAGACAAGAAAGATCTCTCTTTAATCCATTTCATTTTTTAGTTTCATTATATATGGTTGTGCAGTATTTTGCTGATAGATGATGTCATCACAGTGTAGATTGTAGACTTTTTTTTTTTGCTTTGTTGTACTCAACAGCAACTTTTAGTTTTTGTTTTTAGAAATAATTTTTTTTGTACTGACCACCCATTGTTAGGTTAGACCAAAATGCGCAGGAAATTCTTGTTAGCAGTGTGTAATCAGTGTAAATCAGACTAAATTGTATTGTTTATCAAAGACTAGGCTGCTGCAGTTTTAACATCTTTCAAACAAGTATTAAAGTGGGCCTAATTTTCCTTATTATATTCTATTCTCAGATGTACCTGCTGTATATGCACTCACTGTTATGTTGAAATATTACATTTTGCAGCCCTAATATGACGAATGATGTCTATTTTCTTGGACCACATTGTAATCCTCCCCTCAAGAGAGAGACATTTAGCAAGAGATCCAGTGATTACAAGTTGCAAAACAGCATACGTTTGGGAGTTATGAATGTCGAGTATTTAACTAATTGTGTTCTTGCAGAGACCAGGAGGCTTTTCCACTGCAGAGCTTTTTAGAAAAACAGGACAGAAGAAGACAGCAGGAGTCTTTTAAGTCGCTGAGAAATCCATAGCATTTAGTCCACTCTCCTCCAGAAAGTCACAGCTTCCATTTCCACTGTCCTTTTCCTGTCCTCGCTTGGAGCTCACTTTCATTCCACCCAATTTCCAGACGTGTCAAATGCTTCCTTCACTTTGTTCCCCGAGTCCCTGTCTGACCTAGTAAATCCACAGCTGTCAGACTCTTTGACCAGGCTTACAGTCATTTCAAGTTCTCTTCTAGGTCACTCCAAATGATTCAAGAAGTGATAGAAGATTGCCAATTAAGCGCCACTCAAAAGCTGCCTTCTTAGAATCGAAACGGGCATGAGCAAACCGCTGAAGCTGTGATCAGTTTGAATTCTGGCCATTAAAATTGATACTAAGGAAATGATGAGACGTTTTCAAGACAAAAAAGTATGAAACAGTCATAAAACATATCAAAACCCCACTGCAGGAGTTTGTAAAAACAGTTAAATAACCAGCTGCCATTGTTTCTCTATCTGTCATAACCACTGTCTTACAAACCTTCAAGTGGTGAGTGTTTGATTCTAACAAGATCAATTTTCCACTTCAAGACTGACAATACTGTTCAAAAGTTTCCAGGTGTCATAAGTGATTCCTCTATAACCAAGCTGCAGAGAGGATAGTTTTCATTTTCTTTTGGTTGCATCATCTGCTCCAAAATCCTCAGAATTCTTTCTTATGAATAGACAATCAGGTGTTAACCTTGCACATACAAATGAAAGTCCAGTGGGGCCTCATGTGAATAAAATGCTCACACCTTAGGCTTCAACAGAACCTCATTGTTCCTTGTCACAGATTCCAGGCAAACGATTAAATTCCAGTTAAACTAACTTCCCAAACCAGCTGATCTGTGTTATCTTTTTGTTTTCACTGAGGTTGGCTGTTTTGGTAAAGCAATGGGGGCAAAACACAACCTGCAGCACGTATTAACATAATATATTCTGTGTGTGTAACTTTGTTTTAGGTTTAAGTTTCATGCTTTTGGCCCTGCTAAGCAGCAAGGCTTGATGGATGGCAATCAGTCCTCCACTTTGGCCCAGATTGAAATAACTCAACAAATACTGCAAGCATTGTTACGAAATTTGGTACGGGCATCCGTGGTACTCAGCAGGAGAAGTGTAATAACTTTGGTGATCCCCTGACTTTTTGTCCGGCGTCATGAGATTGACATTTTGTGGCTTTGTATGAAATGTCTCAATAAGTATTGGATGGACTGCTGTGAATTTTGGTACAGAAGTTCATGTTCCCATAAGGATAAATTAGAATGACTTGAATTTATGACTTTACAACTGTTTAACATAATAATGACAGCATTTTAAACATGTTAGCGCTGCATTTGGCTCAAAAGCGGCACTAAGCACGGCCTCACAGAGCCACTAATGTGGCCGTAAACTCTTATTATTCTGCTCCCAGTGACTTACCAAAGAAGAATCTGCTTTGTTATTGAAATTAAATGACTCATAGATGTGACACACATGAATGAACCTCAAGATTAAGCACAATGTAAATAAAACAATGGCGGATGTTTCACGAGTGTTCTCACGGCTTTCAGGTACACCCTTGTCTTAATGAACACATGTGGGAGGACTACATTTTTTTAAAAAAATCCCCAGTTTCCCAAGTCACATTTCATTTTAATAATATGAGGAAGAATATTATTTATCACTACTGGATGAAATACAAAACCAACTGCAACCTTGACTCAACAGGATTTATTGCATTCCAGCACTGCCAAAACTGGCAACCCGTCATCTTCTGGCCTCTGGCTCAGCTATAATGAGAATATCCTAACCTGCTCTCTCACCTGCACGTCGCCTCCCACACACACACACACACACACACACACACGCACACACACACACACACACACACACAGTACTGATACTGCTGCTTATGTTTACTAATTGGAAGTTGTAAGTGGCTTGATTTGAATAAGCTGTCCTAATAAATCAGGCACTAAATTAGAGAGATTTTGCAAATGCTTTGACATAATTTCTGTTCATAGACGGGATAGTGAAAATACATTATTATACAGTACATCATAATTATTTGCATCACCAGCAGCAGGTACCTGAAATCATGAAATTGTCCTTTTCCCAAACAATCTGTTGTTTCTGTGCCAGTGTCCTGACGACCAAAGTGTAATCATTTCCTCTCTGTAATGACTCAGAGAGCTGCTCTCTCATCTTGATAATGGCAAGGCACGAATATGGTCCTGCTCTAGGAAATAGCAAATATTTTGGTCTGTTGTCCAAATAAGACTTTGAGTCAAGAATTTTAAACGGCCTGAAATTCTCGCTTAGCCTTCTTCTTATCGACTCTATAATTTACGCTTGTTATAACTTGCATTTTGCTTAATTTGCCTTTGATGATGCATTCAATGGTAAAATTGCAATAATTGCTGCTTGTACATTCTCTTATTACCCATCCCGCTGACCCATTAATTTACTGAAGGTGTTTTGCTTGTCTCATCTAAGTTTTGCATTTTATCAAACAACGTTTTGACGGGTGGATGAGGTTATTTATACACACAGTGAGTGCAGGATAAGCAGATACTTAACTATTTGCATGTTAAAGGACAAAGCCTGGCTGGCCTGTGGGTCCCAAAACCCAAGCTCTTGTGCTTTGTTATAAACTTGCTTGTCCCCAACTGTCCAGTTAAGAGTTTTGCTAAACCTACAGAATCTACTAAGAACTTGGAAGGTTCAAAATGAGTTTAAAATGATATATGATTTTACATGAATTCTTGCAGGACGTGTTGTATTCTAATTCTCTCTTATCATAAGCACCAATTGAGACAATTAGCTGTAAGGTAAAAATGTTTTCTGCAAATTACCGCACATCCCTCGGGGTATTAACCCCATAAATGTAAACAGAGATTATTAGGGGGAATCAGATTAACCTCATATAACCACTCAAATCAGATTATCACTTTAATCCGGTTGTTGACAGAAAACTGGTTACAGCGTGTGTATAAACATTCAGAGCTGCAACTTCCTGTCGTGAAATTCCTGATGACCGTCTGGCGTGAACAACGAGGAGATCAGTCAATCGTCAGAACATTTAGAACAAAACATTCTCTGATTCTCAAGTGTAAGACTTTTGCTGCTTAAATTAATTTGTGACTGTGAACTGAATATCTTTGAATTTTGGACTGTCAGCTGGATGAAACAGGCAATTTGAAAGGATCAGCTAATTAACTTCCTAGCAGTTATTGGTGGACGATTATTTATTACTACTTACTTACTTATTATTACTACTTATTGGAAAAACTTATGAAAAAGTTAAGAAAATCTGATCAACTATGGCCCCCTAAATGAGATACAAAAATAAGCAAATAAATCAACACAAGTTTGCAATCTTGCCAAAATCAAAGATGTAAACATTTTTGGTTGGACTTTAGGAAAAATACACAACAAATAACAGTTAACATTTACCTCGCTTGTTTTCAGAGTACTTCAAGCTTATATATTCACTTAAAAAACGGTTTTGATAATTGTTTGACTTGTTTTTCCCAACAGACATGTCACATTCTCTGCGTCAGCTTCTAAAAACTAAGGTTTTACTGATATTTAGGTTTTTTCACTGGGATATTTTTAACATTAAACAATTAACCAGGTTTACTGATAATGAGGTTTTATTGCAGCCCTAAAGACAACACTACTAAACTATTTATCATTATTTACAATCAGAGCTGCCAGTATTCTAACTTGTCTTTGGTCTTACGGGCTAATTTCTTCCACAGGAACACAATCAGTGCGTCCACACCAACGTGCATTGAGAGGAGGAAAACGAGCGGCTGGCTGGATGTCTGAGAGACTTGTCATCCTCGTTCCCTCACAGAAAACACATCCACATAACCGGAAAGCACAAAGCTACACACTCACAAGGCACGCAGTGAAAAGGCATGCACACTCAGCCTCTGGACCCCATCATGGGGCCTGGCTGGCTGTTTTCAAATCATTGCCAGGTGTTCACAGTCAACCACGGACTCAGGAAGAGGGATGGGAGGGAGAGACTTCAAAAGTAAACACCAGGCTAATATGGGCCGGCTCTATACATCTGCCACTTGGGAGGAAAAAAATGAACTGAAATAAGATGCAAAACAAGAGGACAGCAGCAGCAGAAGCAGCTATCGATCTGCACGTCTGCATCAATCTTAATCTGAAACAGAATCTAATTTACAGCCTCAAAAGCAGCTGTCCACACACATCCGAGCGAGCTGAGCTGTGATTAAAACCAAAAGCCCTGCCACTTGGACAAAAACACTGTTCTTCAGCCTGGAACAGCAGGGAGAGGAAAGCACACCTGACGTCGCCTTTAAAACATCTTGGGCTGGCACGAGTGTGCGGGGAACAAGACGCAGGAAGACAGCACAAAGGGTGAGGGGACACCCGTAGCGTTTTTCTTTCAAATAATAATAATAATAAAAAGGAAAGTGAATAAAAGCAGCGTGCTGGATAAATGAGAGCAGTAACATAATCAGTGAATGTCAATAACAACCTTCCATCAGCGCGTTTTTCTGTTGCGCTTTCTCTGCCACAGCCAGGAGTTTCCCATCATCAGGTGATCAGAGAGAGCGGCAGCAGTTCTAACAATATAACAATCTAATCTAATCGATTAATCGCCTGAGAGGCTGAGATATTGTGGGTTGGGTTTTGTTTTGTTTTTGTTTACCTCTTTGGGTGAAAGCAGGAGTTCAACTGTGTCCGCAGTATCCCTCGAACATGCCACTTCTGAAAGAGCCACGATGCAAGCCTTAAGCTCGGGGAGTGTAACAACTCCTGGTTTATTTCCGAAATGCTGGCGGACACTCAGTCAAGATGAGGCCGGTTTTCCTCAGAAAACGCACTTACACACTGGGTTTCCTGCAAAATCCGCGGATTATCTATATGTTTATTTGAATCTTAAGCGCAAAAGATGAGCTGCGATGTTCGGAGGCGTTTCTGCTGCTGCTGCTGCTGCTGCTCCTGACTGTCGCTCCTCCGCCTGCGCTCCCAGTCCTCTCTGCCTGAAATCAATGGGTGTGTTTACAGGGAGGGGGAGGTGGGGGGGAGGAGGACCGTCTCCTCGTGCAGGAAATGAAGTGAGACAGGGAGTATGCGCTGAGATGTGGAGGACAGTCGCTCTTCTCAAAGCAGCAGTTTCCCTCACACCCCATGCAAACACCACGCCAGTTGATTTAAAATCCTTACGGTGAAGTATTTTTATTCATCGGTGACTTTTAGTGATGTTCCTTCGAGGCCCCTGCACGACCCTTTCATTGCACTGAAGGTGTGAAGGAAAATGCGAAGAATTCTTTCAACGTTTAACTTTATTTGAATGTTTCAGATGTGAACCATGCCTCTGCTCCACCATATCACAGAGTGAAATATGGCACTTTCTATTCCAGGACATTTATTTGACAGCTATAGTTCTTAGTTACACCTTAGAAGTGGTGCAAGCAACACTGAGATCAGAGCCAATAAAACAACATAAAAATCCTCCATTAAGAGTGAAAATCCTGTCCTGCGTTCTGCTGAAGTGGGATTCAAAATGTGTTCAGCTGAAACCAGATGAGATGTTTGTTGAGCTGCTGACAGCTCACAGGCGTCTGAGATGTGACGGGAAATCGACTCTGAATCTTTATGCAAGATTGCATCAGGGTCAGTTTTTAGGCTGCATTTGATTTTTATTTGTTTATTTTAACTCAGTTTGAAAACTGCATGGTAGATTTTAAAGCACTGGATGCACTCCTCACCACCACTGCACTGATGGTATTGAATACCCCAGTGTAGATTAACAACTAAACAAGGTGCGAGCAGGGCCCAAAGAAAATTAAAGATGATGTTTGTGTTATGCTTTTGTTCACCCATACTCTGACAGAACTGCAGAACCATATAGAAAACAGCTTGGCTGAGTCACAGCAAACTGGCCAGTGGATGCCGTAGACACACTGCAAATCTTATAGGATTATAAAGGCATTGTGGGTTTTGGTTGGGGTAGTTGGGAACGGGAAGTCCAATTATATCCCCGGACATGTTGTGTGACTCACATCTGTGGTCCTCCGTCTGCGGCCTGTTGTGGTCCCTGTACTTCTGTCTGTGACTAAACTCTTCAATGGACCCTTGAGGCTTTAATGCTGTTATTTTGTTTGTGTTTATTGTGGAGTGCACTCATGTTGTGGTGATGAGAGCCGTTACGTAATCGCATCCTGTTTCCCATCAACTGTTTTTAATGAAGACAGAAATGACGGTGCTTTCATATTAAGGGTAACAGCCCACATTGTTCCTCAGAGAAATGTGATTAGTTTGAATGGAAAGGCAGCAGCAGCTTCTTACAAATGACAGGAGAGACATCTAGTGGACAGCTTGTTCCTGGGTCTGATGGTGTTGGAAGCTTCCAAGGACTGAAAACAGAAATTAGTTTATTGAATGATTATCTCCAGTTGACTTTGACTTTGGAGTCACACACTGTTGTGTGTGTAACAGTAAAATAATGTATCTGTAAAATCAACCCTTTTTTATTTAAACACACATTTTTCTTTTCCTCTGAAAAGTTTTCACTTTTGATGAAGGTGCCAGAATAAGAAAATGACCAAAGAAAATCACTGTATTTCACCAAATAAGAAAACAGCCATTCACAAACAAAGACAAGTGTGTTATATTACATAATTACATTTTTGGGGAGTGAATTTGCCACTGGGTCTGAATCCCTGTCGGAAAAGAACAGACTGCTTGACTAATTGAGATATGTGAGGGGTAGTTATTTTTTGAACAGTTAATTAAACCACATTATGATGTTTAATTTCTCATGTAATTTACTCGTATGCTTTCGGCACAGAAAAATGAGTTGTCTGTTTTGTATCCTGCCTATCATAAAAGTGAGTTGAACATATACAAATAATAAAAATAAATCAATGTATGTGCAGAAAAAAAAACCCAAATCTTTATTGGAGTAAATGTTTCATATATATGACACTAGAGACATCTAGTGGACAAAATATTCCTGGACCTGAAACTGATTATTGACACAGTATGAGCAGATCTGAAAAGGCAACATTAAGGATTCAAGGATTCAAGGAGCTTTATTGTCATTTCACACACGTAGAAACATGAGGTGGAACGAAATTAGTTCCCCCGGTCCCGATATAAGCCCAATTTCCTAAGAAAATACCCAATGCAAATAAATATAAACAATTAAATGGTGTAAACTGATTAAAAACTGGCAAACTAGAATGAAATATCTCTTGAATGGTGCTTATTATTGTTAAATTGGCATACTTCCTCCATCACCTCAGCCTGTTAATGAGCGTGTGCATGAGGATGAGGTTTACAGTCAAAGCTCATGACAGGATAAACCAAACCGAGTGAGGGACTCTGCTGGCTTAAGGATCTTTGTCATATTGTTATTGTATATCAGTCTGCATGTCATCCTGTATGTTATGATAACCTCTGGCCAGTAGTTACTTTTCAGAATAAGATTAAAATACAGTTTAAAAAGATGATATTATTACGGATAAAGACTTTATTGACCCCTTTGTGAAATTCAGAAGCTGCACGATATATACTACTATACATATATACTGCAGTATATACTAACACTTTTGTACTCCTGATAGAGTATTTCTACACTGAAGTCAAAGATCGTCTCTCTTCTTTTACTGTGTCCTCTGTAGTGTTTGTATGTGTTTTGGAAAAACTACCTGTAGCCCACATCAGTGAAAAGTTATTTTAAAAAATCACATATAGCTAACCTAAGTTGTATTCTTTGAGCTGCTTTTTGCGCTTTAATTGAATATCATGTGTTGACTCTTGCGTAAGGAAATAATGTTGGACTATTTTCCGAGAAGAACCGGTTGTGGTTCTCCTTTAAATCTTCGCACAAAAGCAACTTCCGCATGTGAAGTCCCGCCCAGCCCAGTCCTCATAACGTCGCTCCCTGGTCTCCAGGTCTTGTGACTCTGCTGTGGCCCAACAACATGCCCGCTGCTGTGAAGTTTGCTGCGGTCTTGCTGGCCCTGCTTGGCATTTGCCGGGGGTTGCAGCACAACTACATCGACGAAGTGGAGGTGGAGGAGGAGGAGGAGACCTTGGAGCTCTTTGGTCAGCCGTCCACGTACGGCTCTCTGTGGCCTCTGCCGCAGAAAGTGCAAATCTCCCAGGTTTCATTCAAGTTGAGCAGCTCCAACTTCGACATCGTTGACGCCGCGGAGTCGTCCGCTGGCCCGAGCTGCAGCCTCCTGCAGAACGCCTACAGGAGGTAAGAAGCTGTATTTTATCCACCTGGTTTGATCTGGTTTTGATTATTATGATGGTTATTTGATTTTCTTCGTTTTCGCTTTCTGTTTGGAGAAAGCCAAGCGCCGTGTTGCATTCAGGGACACCTAAATAAAGGACTTCCTGCGCCTGTCTCTGTCCACAGGTATTATGAGTACGTGTTTGGCGTCGCTAAAAGGCAGGGGCTGAACAAAGCCAGGCGAGCAGGCCCTTCTGAGCTGACGCAGCTGCAGGTGTGGATCACATCACCTGACTCTGAATGTGACGGTTATCCCGGTGTGTCTTCTGACGAATCATGTGAGTCTCTTCCTCATTGTTATTATCACGTCTATCATCAGCGCAGAGATGAAACATGACATTTCACTGAAGTACTTGTACTACCAGCTGCGTATGCCCACTTCACGGTACACTTCTGCTCCGCTACGTGTATTTTAACAGCGTTGATAACTTTACATCTTTAGATTTTACAGAATGAGCACCAGGACTGGACTTCAAGCATAATTTGTGACACAACAAATAGTTTTGAAGCATATCCTGTTCCAATGTTTGTCTTGCAAATGTCTTATGTGGAAACTAAAAGCTTCCAGCACAAATACCCTGACAGTGGACTTTACAGTGAAGCAGGAAACCTCACAGTATCTTTAATGAAGGAGTCGTTGCCATTTCAGTGATTTTTGAACAAGATAATTGAACTTTTCTTGTGAAAGGGACATCAGATATGACTTGCTAATCAGAAGAGATGAGCTGATATCATTAAAACATATATATATTATTTTTTTTCCTCAACTGCTCCTGCAGAAATGAAAGTTGCATGGTGTTATCTGCAGCCCACTGCTCTGCTGTGTGATCATTTCCATCCTTCTCCATTTTAGACTTCTGTGTAGTTTATGATACATAGTAACACATAGTGGTAGAAACTAAGTTACATTTTTTTTAAGTATTGTAAATCACACTTCTGTTCCATTTCAGGTAAAATTGCTAGAAACACAAAAAATGAACACAGATTTGTGCAGGACGGCTGTTTTGTCTCCTCTTCTCCGTTAATCAGTCGCTTTACCTTGACCGGCTATAATAATAAAATACTGTCTACATGTTGACATACTGATAGTCAAAGTACATTCTGTACTTCTACTTGAGCATGAATTTCAGTACTGAACTTTCATTGGCAAAAGAATATTTTTTATTGTGCTTGAATACTAATAACTCAGGACAGTGTCTGATTCTCCGTACTGCATTTTACAACTAGAGGAGGAGCACATTGTTTTGGCTCGCCAGTGGAACAGGAGATGACCTGCATGGTGGAAACTGGGATTAACACTGTTAATACAGACCACATATTTAAAGCCCCCCCTGAGTGTTTAAGACCCTGACTTTAGCACCGTAATGACCACCTGCCAAGCTTTAACTCCTCTCACTACACACGTGTAACGTACAACTGTTGGTGTCCACAGATGAGTTGACCGTGAATCAGCCGTATGCTGTCCTGAAAGCACCAAAGGTCTGGGGAGCCCTGCGTGGTAGGATTTGGCTTTCTTTTTTTTGCTCATTATAGCACCTCTTTAAAGGAAAGGCTGCAGCTAACAGTTGTTTTCATTGTACATTAATCAGTATATCACAATTTTAATTCAATTCAATTCAGCTTTATTTATAAAACACTTTAAAAACATTATCGTTGGCCAAAGTGCTGTACATACAAAAAAGTTTAAAAAAACATGACAGAAATAAAAACTAATTAAAAGACAATAAAAGAGATAGAAAAAGATAAAAACAATAAAACAATAGAAAACAAAAACCCAACAACTCACACTGAGTTAAAAGCCAAAGAGAAGAAATGCCTTTTAAGAGAGGATTTAAAAACTGAAAGCGAGCCTGCCTGCCTAATAATTTTAAACACTATACTCTTTTAAAATGCTTGTTTTACTGGACTAGTGGTCAAGAAACCCAAAGATATTTCCTTTACAGTGACAGAAAAGAAGAAAGTCCCCCAATCTGAGACGTGATATAGTTAAGTACTTGAGGAAGCGTGCAGTGTTTATATTGCATTGCAAAATTTGTTTCTGTGCTTTGTAGGACTGGAAACCTTCAGCCAGTTGGTGTACGAAGATGAATATGGAGTTGTAAGTGGATATGATTGCTTGTTTATGAATTTACATTCATAATGAGAACATTTTGTTGAACGACTCAGGGAAGCTGATTTCAACTTTGTGTCTTTGCAGAAAAACATCAATTCAACAGAAATCAGTGACTTCCCCAGATTTGCACATCGAGGAATCTTACTGGACAGCTCTCGGCATTTCCTGCCCATCAAAGTCATCTTGGCTAATCTGGTACCTGGCTGACCTTATTCTGTTTTCTCATTTTTAATTCTATTTACTGGTTATATACATTTGGTCCAGTGTTGAAATTGTATTTTTCTTAATTTTTTCATTCATACAGGAAACAATGGCGATGAACAAAATTAACGTCTTCCACTGGCACATTGTGGATGATCAGTCCTTCCCTTACCTGAGCCGAACTTTCCCACAGCTGAGCCAGCGGGTCAGTGAGGCTGGTTATTTGTGTTAAATCCCAGTAAAACCAAGTATAGTTTTCATATCAGGATACCATTGTTGTCAGTGTCATCCACCAGAGGACCTTGTTCATTGTTGTCTTGTTCACAGGGAGCTTATCACCCATACACACATGTGTATACACCTGCTGATGTGAAGATGGTGATTGAGTTTGCCCGTCTGAGAGGCATTCGTGTGATCCCAGAGTTTGACACTCCGGGACACACGCAGTCTTGGGGCAAAGGTGAGTCACCACAATTTTCTATCTTTTTTTTTTTTTTTCTTTTTCTTTGTTTCAAGTAAAGTTTTTTTTCTTTAAAAAACTACCTTAAAGCATTCAGCAAGAAAACAATGAAGCATAAATGCATATCTACTTCATGTCTTTTCCTCCCAGGCCAGACAGATCTGCTCACACCCTGTTTCTCTGGCTCCAAACTTTCTGGCACCTTCGGACCAGTGAACCCCATCCTGAACACCACATATGACTTTATGAAGCAGTTCTTCGAGGAGATCAGTGCTGTGTTCCCTGATGGTTACGTTCACCTGGGCGGTGATGAGGTGGACTTCACCTGCTGGTGAGACTGTGTGCAGTGTCAGAAAACCTCTCCTCTGCATCAAAGATGAGACATCAGGTGATATTGGCTGTTCTTTCTGCCATACAGGAAGTCCAACCCAGATGTTCAGAAGTTTATGGAACAGCAAGGCTTTGGACCAGACTACAGGAAACTGGAATCATTCTATATCCAAAGGTGTGTTGGTTATTTCATACTACAGTAGGATGCCTGTTTTCTGTTCTCTATGCAAAAGAGAAAAAATTTGATTTTTTTTTTCTTGGTCTGTTAGACTCTTGGACATTGTCACCACTACCAAGAAGGGCTACATGATCTGGCAGGAGGTCTTTGACAATGGTGTTAAGGTAACTTGCAGCATCAACAACAGTTATTTCCATTTTAAAGTTAAGAATGTCAGACTTTTACATGCTAACCATTTACATGCCATTTTTTATTCTGTGCTGTTAAATTAATAGCTTGACAATTTGGGAAATGTGCTGATTTGCTTTTTTGTTGAAAGTTGGTTGAGAAGATCAATACCACTCATGTCTGAAAATTCTATGAAGCTATCACCTGCAGCTGGTTAACTTAACATAAACACTATAAGTAAAATAAATCCTTAGCCTGGCTCTATTCAAAGCTACTAAAATCCACCTACCAGCACCTCTAAACATCTGAAATTGACTCATTATATCCTGTTTGTTTTATCCAAATGTCATTTTGGGGATGGAAGTTACTGCAGCTATACAGCTAGCCAAGTCTTGTCATTGTAAGTTTGAAAGGCAGTTAGCAGGGACACCTGAAACCTGGAAGTGAAATAGTCCACCCTGATAAACTATATCTTTTCATTTTTACAGTTGGGTCTTTGTTCAGATTACACAAATAATATATAAAATGTTGCTTAATGAGCTTTAGCTTAGCCGTATTCCCATTTTCAGTCCTTAGGCTAAGCTAAACTAACTGGTTTCTGGAGCTAACTTCAAATTTAGCCTTCACACATGAGTTGGTATCAGTATTCTCATTTGTCATCTAAAAAAAAAGGCAAATAAAGATGCATCTCGACTTGTCAAACTGTTCCTTTAACCAAAACTAAACACTGATGTAGTATATAACCTAAGTACAGAAGCTTGGTCTGTAACTGTTCCAGCTAAAGCCAGACACCGTAGTGCATGTGTGGATTGGCGGCGGCTCTAATGAGGAGATGGGAAAGGTGACAGCAGCAGGGTATACCACCATCCTCTCTGCCCCATGGTACCTAGATTACATTAGCTACGGACAGGACTGGCAGAGATACTACAAGGTTGAGCCACTCAGCTTCAACGGTTGGTTTTCTTAATAATGGCTTCTTATCTCCAATCAATTACTTTAGTTATCTCAGATGGGTTTATTGAGGCAAAAAAAGGAAAATATGGATTTTTCAGCAGGCTTATGCTTGAAAACTGCACAGTTGTGACAATTAAAGAGAGTCAGTGATGGTGAACATGGGGCCTTGCGGGTGGTGGTTTTCAAATGTTGTTTCGAGGACTGATGTGGTTGAACACAGTGGAGGACCAATCCTGGAGTAAGAAAGCAGTGGGCCAATAAACTAAATACTGCGATAAATTGAGAAGTGAATAATGAGTATTTAGTGTGGCATTACCAGAAGGTAAACACATTTGGTGTGTTGGGCTCAAATTCAGCAGCCAGAGGAAAATAAGTCAGGTTTGGTCTTCCATAAACCTGGACTAAGACGAAAGTTGGACTGAAGCTTTTTTGATTTCCAGAGACACTTCCTTAAAACATTACCATGCAAATTATGTTCGGCAGAAAGGCACATAAACAAAAATAAAAACAGAAAAAGACTTCAATCTCATGAATGGACAACATATGGCTTGGACATTTTCGTCTTCGTTCCACCCGAACTCTTCTTAATTTCGTTCTTTCTAATACTGATATTTGTATGCCGTTTAGCTGAAACCAGACACAATTATCCACGTCTGGAAAGGAAACCAGGAGCAATACCAGAATGAGATGGCAAATGTTACATCCTCAGGGTACCAGACCCTGCTGTCTACTCCCTGGTACCTGAACCGTATCTCCTACGGCCAGGACTGGCAGGGTCATTACAAGGCCGACCCGCAGGATTTCAAGGGTTTGTCTGCTTAACTGATTTACATAGCAAGACACTTTTTCCGTGCTCATTGCAAAGAGTCATGTGCTGGCTTTACGACATTGCTGTTTTTAAGTATTTACATACTGGTGTTGGAACTTGACCTATCATAGATTTATTGCGCTGTTGATGGTCTGACTCTGGACTCTGGTCTGACTCTGCTCTCTTGGCTCTTGACACAGACCTGAAATGTTGCGAGGATGTTTGTCACTTCTGTGCAAATAAGGTTAAGCCTGTTGAATGACCACAGGGATAATGTATAAATATTTCACCATATAATTGTAATTTTAATTTAATTGCATTTCTCACTTGAGTTGGCTGGAGTTTTAGAATCAGTGGAAGTTGCTTGGGCTGCCTGATGTCACCATGTGTTTCAAAACAGGAACTGAAGAACAAAAGAAGCTTGTGATTGGTGGAGAAGCCTGCTTGTGGGGAGAGTACGTGGACGCCACCAACTTGACACCCAGACTCTGGTACTGTGTGGCTCACTGATCTCTCCATAAACTCTTATCAGAAAAAAATGTTATTTTGAACCTTGACACATCACATGACCGTAGGCTTAATCTCTCTTGTCTTGTCTGGTCACTCGCAGGCCTCGTGCCAGTGCTGTGGCAGAGCGGCTGTGGAGCGCAAAGGACGTGACGGACATCAGCGATGCCTTCAACAGACTGTCTGCACACCGCTGTCGTATGGTGGCGTAAGTACCTGAAGTCGTCTTGTATTCTGTTAATTTGAATCTACCATTCCTCTCCTAATGATTTGTTATCATCTAACACGCTGCCTTTAAAATGTTTCCCTTTTAAAGGCGCGGGATTCCAGCTGAGCCGCTGTTTTCCAGCTACTGTCCTCGTGAGTACAAAGGGGTCTGAAAATGAAAAGGAGAAGCTGGACGTGAAGCGAGGAAGGGAAATCCAAATGCAAATATCACCTCCGCACTGATCAAATGCTGAACTGCCTTTGTAGAGATGGTCTTGTACTTATCCCTTTTAAATCTGCAAATCCACAGACCACCTGATCACATCCAATGTCAATTTTTCGAATGCACTTTGTGTTGTTGTTTTTCTTTTCTATGAATGTTTGTATAATTGATTGTGAATAAAATCTTTACATTTTAGATGCTAGTCTGGTGTTTAATTTCATAAAAAAATAAAAGATAATTAAATACTTTATTTTGCCTCCAACTAAGAACATGGTGCAGTGAGTATTCATGCTATAACAGCATTTTACTGTATTTGTCTTTACTGTAAGTCGTAGAAATGTCTTTTTTGGTATTAGCCACACCTCTGTCTCGGAAGGCCATTGGTCCCATTGCTGAACAGCTGCACACTGTGAATCACAGCAGACCAGACATTCTTTTAATGAGGGCATTCTGGTCCTGGGGGTTCATGGCTTCATAGGTGTCCAGTTCCAGGGAGAAGGTGGCATTGCCAGATGTCAGTGTTCGAAGGATGGTGGAATAGCCCTTTAGGAAGAAACATGTATGAATAGTAAATATTTGCAAGGGTGACCAATTAAACTGAAAAGTGGAGACAAATGTTTGAACTGGATATCATCTCACCATCATCTCAGCCAGGGGCACATTTGCGAGCAGCACCTTGTTGTCGTGACGACTCTGGATGTCTCGGATGGTCCCTCGCCTTTGAGCCAAGTCCCCCAGCACGGAGCTCAGGTGCTCCTCCCCAACTGTCACCTCCAGTGACATTAGTGGCTCCAGAACTTGACCTCCTGCTAGCTTCAGGGCCTGTATCCAAAGAACCACAAGTGGATTTATGGATACATTATTTTACATTATGGGTCTTATTTCACTAGTTGATTGTTTTGACATAGGAAGCTATAACGGTTTACCTTTAGCATACAGCGGGACACGCAGGCGGATACCATGGCAGGAGATGTTCCTTGTCCCATGTTGACACTTTGGATCAGTGTGGACACACCCAGTAAAGGATAACCTAGCACTGGACCTGAAGGTGGAAGCAGACATTGAAAACATTTAGGGGTCTCAGCTTTCTCCTAAACAATACGATCTGGCGATACAGAAAGAGCAGGTTTGCAAGACACTACATTAGTTTTGTTCAGTAATACCTTGAAGATATGAGCTTTGTACACCGTTTTCCACGGCCTCCTTCATTTCTGGTGAAACATGCCCCTTGCACTTTTCTGAGAAATCGACGTCACACAAACCACCCGCAGAGAAGACGTCCCGAGGCCTGATGGCCAACTCTACTGTCACAACATGTCGACTCGCTCCAACAGTACGGTCAAGTGTATCTACATTATTAGATGCCAAAAAATTGAGACAAGCACAGTATACAATACAACAATTATCCTTCCCACACACACATAATTCAATGCAAACATTAAGAAAGGTGTATTTGTTATACCTGTAGCAGAGGCTTCATGGAGAATTGTCTCCCTGTAAGCCACCTGCAGAGGTCCAAGGTGAGTCTCAATGCCATATTCTCTTTTGATTCGATCATGGATAATCTCGATATGCAGCTCTCCCATCCCACACAAAATGGTCTGGAGATGAGAGTGACAGACATGAGGTTTGTTCATTGTGGCAGATGCTCTGACTAATGGAAGTCCTGTGTAATCTGATGATGGTATTACCTGGCCAGAATCAGGATCAACCCTGACTTTAAGACTGGGGTCTTCCCTCTGGAGGCAGGTGAGTGCATTCTCAAGATCTTACAGAAAAATAATGCATTTGTGAACGACTACAAGCTTTGTGGAGGATGTGTAGCAAAGCCATAACTCACTCAGTCACTTACCGGCCTGCTTGGCCAAGGAGGGTGGCTCTATGGTGCAGAAGAAGACTGGATCAGGGACCTCCACACCCGAAAGAATCACGCTGGCAAACTCCCCATGATTCTTTCCCGCCCTGTCGTCACTTTGGGCCCTGCGGGCTGCGGCTGCTGCCGAGGCCTTTGATGAAACGATGGTGTCCCCTGTGACCGTCTAAGTGGAAGCAGGAAACTTAATTTAACAACCCATTTCAGGGAGAATATTTTAACGAGCAAATAAGGACTGTGATGTGTGATGCTCTACCTGCTTCAGTCCTACAGTCAGAGCAATGTTTCCTGCAGTCATCGAGGGGATTTCTACATGCTGATCAGCAAACGGCACCAGCAGCCTGCTCATCCGCTCACTGTTAGGAAAAATAAACGTTTTCACATATCATACTAATATTTTTGGTCAAAACTGACATAGCTGTAACGGAAACAACATACATGCTGTTCCTGTTGATGTTGTGCACAGCAGTCTGTGATTTCAGAACACCGGAGTAAATCCTAAGAAATACCAGAGGACCACGCTGCTTGTCATGGACAACCTTGAAGGCCAGAGCACACAAGTCGTCCTTGTACCACCGCCTGAAGGATGATGAAGAGCTTATGAACAAATGTACATCAAAACTTATTCTGAAAAACTCACTGAAGGATAATTCAAGCATGATTTGAATGTATGTGCTTTTTATCCATCTTCCATCCATTTAACATAAAATAGAAGCTATTAAAATAATGAATAGCAGTCTGGTTCATCTTCTCAGGCTCATTCAGCTCCATTAAATTTCAAATGAAAAAGACTTTACAGGCCTCAGACTCCAATCATGCAGGAATTGTCCTTTAATTATGTGCCATAACAGTTCTGGTCGATGTTTTAGCTTAAAAAAAAAATCACTCACACCAGGTCGTGGTGCCGTTCAGAGGGAGCAGGCAGGTAGGCCGTGATGGCATCTAAAAGAGGCTGAACACCTTTGTTTCTCAAAGAGCTCCCACAGAGAACCGGGACGCCTTTACGAGCCAGAGTCACCCGCCGCACAGCCTCCTGTAGCTGCAGACACACCAGCACTGCTCACTCACAAGTCTCCAACAGCCAGAAACTCGCAAGCGAAGTTCCCAATAAATGTTCATGTGTCTGAGCGCACACACAGACTGAGAACTCCCTGAACTACTGTGAGCAACATCTAAGAAACAGCCTTTCCATCTTTATTTACTTTGTGTTGCTAAGTGGCCGGTCTTTCCACCATGATAAGGGTTTAGCCATTAGCTATGCTACACTACGCTAACCTTAAACCTTCAAAACAGCGGCACGTACGCATAAAACGCTACTGATGACACTGATTGGCTGCGTAAGTAAATGCGTGTGAACCGCATCATATCATTGGCTGGACAGTGTAAGTCGTTTTATCTGAGGTTACCGCTTGTTGCAACTTGTCACCTGACACTCACTGAGTTGCATTGCAAAATGGTAAATAATAAATTGTTATATGTTTATTTTATTTACAGTTCAGGTTGGATTTTATGTTATGCGCTGCATAGATTTTCTGTGAGCGCAGAACACGAGAGCAGTGCGCGACTGCGCAAGCGCGCATCTTAGGGGGAACATTGCTGACAAGTAACATCGCTACTTTACAGGCTTTTATATTGTGGACCATGCAGCACAACACTTACTCTGACAGAGGGAATGGCATCAAAATTGTCACTAAAATCAGTCAGCAGCAGTTCAGCAAACTCATCATCCAGATCAGCAACCTGTGAGCGAGAACAGAAACATAAACTGGAGAGGAAATCTGAAACGTATTAACATTTTTGTTCTATATTTATGATTGATTGTCTGCATTGCTGTAAAGTGCTGCGTTGTGTACCTGTTCAATTAAAGCTGTCCTGGCCTCGCTGACCTCCTGCAGGAGTTCGGGCTCATCCGACTTGTCAAGAGGTTTGCTTTTAAACATTCGGCCATCATCTCCCAAAGATCCTTGTTCCCATAGCAGCTTCTGGTTAGTTAACAAGTCCACAACACCTGAGAAGTTTTTGCCACTGCCAACAGGAATCTATGAAACATGAAGCTCTGCGTGAGATGACGAAAATACACGATACCATACTGCCAACAGATTTTTAGATGTGTGACTGTCAGTACAAACTAAAGTCAACTCGAATAATAAACTAATACAAACAGATTTTGTCTTAATCCAAGTAATGTCTTTTATGGCAGATGGATATTCATCACTTTTTTCTTCATGTGTGTTTTTCTATAAAGCCTACCTGCAGTAGGACTGGATTGGCTTTCAACTTCTGTCTTATGCTCTCTATAGAAAAACTAAGGCTGAGAGAAAAAAATGGAAGACAATTTTCAGTAAAATTTTGAAAAACAAGAACGAAAAATCTCATATATGGTGGGACTGTTTAGTCACTCACTTTGCCGCCGGTTTATCCATCTTATTTAGGAAACAAATGCAGGGAATGTGGTGCTTCTCTGCTTGTCTCCACACAGTCAGAGTTTGAGCCTGTTGGCGTGTTCAAGGCAACATCAGTGACCGTGTTCAGAGTTATATAGCTAAAAACAAATGTTTCAATGAAAGAAGAAGACGTTTGAGAGCGCCGGGCTAACCTCAACACCGGCAGACGCATCAAACACGGCAACAGCTCCATCAAGAACACGAAGGGCCCGCTCTACCTCGAGAGTGAAGTCAACATGTCCTGCAATTACACACAGAGAGTCGTGTTTCCGTGGCTTCTCAACACTGGATGTTTTATTCTCACAAGGATGCCATTTCTACCTGGGGTGTCTATAAGGTTTATTCTATAACTTTTCCAATCAAATGTGACTGCTGCAGACTGTATGGTGATGCCACGCTCCCTCTCTTGAGTCATGAAATCTGTGACTGTATCCCCATCGTCCACATCTGAAAGCAAATGATTTGCAGGAATAAATTAAAGAGACAGAAACAAACGGGAATTTCAAGGGTAACAAAGAGTTGTGCTGTGGCCACATCTTGTTTTCACCATCCTACACACCTCCTAGTGCTCTGGTATAACCAGAGTAATAAAGCATCCTTTCTGTGGTTGTTGTTTTTCCTGCATCAATGTGGGCCATAATGCCGATGTTGCGGATCCTGTAAATACCAGAGCACAGGTTAACCACAAAGCCCAGAACACAGCTGAAACTAAAGAGCTGAGACTGCAGACTGTGATGACTTACTTGGATATATCAGGATTGACCACCGCCCGCAATGATTTGACATCATCTGTGACAGAGAACATTTAGGGTGATGATGAATCAGTCATGCTATCCATGACCAGTTTCCACTGCATCATTCATTATCTTATTGATTAAAGGATTAGTAATTTTGTGAATACATCTAAAACAAAATTAAACGCACATCAAGTTTCAGCAGCTCAAAGGGAATTTTATAACTGCTTGTGTAGTTCAAAAAGTATATTTTGAGTTTCAAATTTGATTTTTGACTTTGCAAACAGCTAATAGCTTTTCTAGAGTTTTCAAGCAGAATATATTATCTTTATTGGCAGATGTTTTACTGATGTCTGATATGTTCAGTGCTCGGAATAAAAAATAGAAAATTTGAGACTGCATTATACATGACAACAGAGCAACCTGAACATGATGAAAAGTTCCGCTACTAAACTGACCATGTCGTGGTTTTGTCAGCAAAGCTATTTAGAATAAATATCTATTAAACCTAAACCAGCAAATGTCAGAGAAACTTGACTTTTTGTCTTGTTTGCAACTAATTAAAGCATCGCATCAGCATTAGCTTATCACATCAGCATTAGCTTATCATAAAAGATCTGACAAAAACGAGCGCTACCTGAAAGAAAGCTGTAGCGTCTTCTTACATGACAGCTCACTCCACACCTGCAGCACCGGAGCCCAGCAGTTAATAAATACCTTCCCTGTGAATGACAACGACGCTGTGATGAGGTCAACACAATATTTACATGCTTCACTGACAGACCTTGGTTTGGCACATCATATCGTACCCAAATCATTCTTCCTAACATGTCCAGGAGGCTGTAACGCAGAGTTTTAATATCCGTTTAACGTCCAAGTTTCCCCCCCGGAATCACCCTGCGCTTTAGACGAACTACTGTAAAGCAACATCGCAGTGAAAGTAAGACTAAGCAATGTCAGCCTGAAGAATTAAAATGTCCTACAAAACAACATTATCTACGGCGTTAAATGTCACGCTTTCACAAGGCTCAGCTGCAAAATACTTCCCCAGAAACAAGCGTGTGTGGAACGAAAACAAAATCGGTCCTGTCAATATCAACAAATGTAAAAATTTTTTTTACAAGTACAAAAAAGTTATAAATCAATTATTTAGCTAAATCCTGCCAGGAATGTATAATTTGTCTTTAAAACGGTTCACTGTCACGTTAGCTTTGTTAAGACGAAGACGATCATATTAAACCAACGGACAACCTTCTACGTCACGATTACGCACTTCCTCTAAGTATCGGCTTCGGGGAAAACAACACCTAAAGGACCCAAGCCTAAGAAAAAGGCACCAAATATCTCGCGTCTTTGCCAACGCTTACCACCTGCGACGTATTCACTGTAACACCTAACTTCTCACACACAAGATGGTAAGAAGGCAATCCGTCTTTATTCTGTTATTTGACTTTTTCAGGCAGTTTAACTGTTTAGCATACTGTGTTAGCATTAGCTTTGGTTCACATGTGGCGCGGTGACGTGCTGCTCTGCTCTGGTGTTGTGTTTAGTGAAAATCATTTTGCCTGCACTGACAGGAATACTGTTAATATAGTAGGAGTTTGAGCATGAAAGCTTGTTTTCTTTTTAAAGAGTTAAAGCTTCCTTACCACCCGTACGGCACTTTCAGTTCTATATTTTCTAAAACTGTAAACCTTAAAAGCTGTTAAGTGTTTAAATGCGGTGTGCGTCTCATTGATGTCACTTAGTTATGTTGCTAGATTTTGCCTCTGTAATTCTTTAACTTGAGATTCAAGCTGTTTTTTTTTCTCTGTATAGGCAGATTTAGCAATTATTTTCATCATCGTTTGGTCTGAAAATATATGATACGTCAGAGCCCAAAGTGACATCCTTTGCTTGATTGACTAATCCGATTGACTAATCCGATTGATTAGTCAATCATAACTTATAAATAAGGACTTAACTTACTGGATGAAACTGGAAATTATAAATCTAAACCAAACCTGTGCATTTCTTGAACTTGGAACTTGAATTTCCCTCAGGATCAATAAAGTATCTATCTATTTATTATGCTGTGGCCAATTAGAATGAAAGTGTATGTTTTCTTTTTCTTTTGTAGCCCCAGAACGAGCACATTGAGTTACATCGCAAGCGGCATGGCTACCGCCTTGACCATCATGAAAAGAAAAGGAAGAAGGAGAGCCGTGAGGCTCATGAGCGGTCACACAAAGCCAGGAAGTTGATTGGTTTGAAGGCCAAACTGTACCACAAACAGAGACATGCAGAGAAGATCCAGATGAAGAAGACGTGAGTGTATTAGAGAGAAAAACTGGGCTTGTCTTTATGAATGTTGGCTGTTTAAAAAAAAAAAAAAAAAAAAAAAACAAGCCATGGAAACTAACAAACAGCCAAACAATTCTGCCTTGTATCTTTGCAGCATCAAAATGCATGAACAGAGGAAGACCAAGCAGAAGAACGATGACAAGACCCCCGAGGGAGCAGTGCCAGCCTACCTGTTGGACAGAGAGGGACAGTCCCGTGCTAAGGTCCTCTCCAACATGATCAAACAGAAGAGGAAAGAGAAGGCTGTAAGTATCTGCTTGTTGGCAGTGATTCTTAAGTAACAAGCTACACTGAAGACTTCTTACTGTTATGCAAAATGTATTTGTCATTTGTTTTTTGTTTTTTTTTTTGGTAATAATGTCTGTGGTGTTTTCAAATAATATAATTGGTTCCTGAATGCAAATCTGTAATGTTCTAATGTTCAGGGTAAATGGGAGGTGCCCCTGCCAAAGGTGCGTGCCCAGGGAGAGACAGAAGTGCTGAAAGTCATCAAAACCGGAAAGAGACAAAAGAAGGCCTGGAAAAGAATGGTCACCAAAGTTTGCTTTGTCGGTGACGGCTTCACGCGTAAACCTCCAAAATATGAGCGTTTCATCAGACCCATGGTAAGACCACAGTGTCGTGGAAATGTTTTAAATGTCGTGTTTGAGGCTGCACCAAATTAAGTTTCAAGTGTCTGCTGTTGTATTTTATGACACAAATTTCAGTGCTCAGTACGGCCCTAGACATGTTACATTCTCCATTCAAGTTTAATGTTGAAGTTGAATTGCACGTTCCAGTTTTAAACAGCTGAACTCCTAAATGACCTCCCACTCTCATATCCGCTTTAGGGGTTGCGTTTTAAGAAGGCTCACGTCACACATCCGGAGCTGAAGGCCACATTCTGCCTTCCCATCCTCGGCGTGAAGAAGAACCCCTCCTCACCTCTCTACACGTCTCTGGGAGTCATCACAAAAGGAACAGTCATAGAGATCAATGTCAGCGAGCTGGGCTTGGTTACACAAGGAGGAAAGGTTATCTGGGGTGAGTGCTCAAGATTCTGTTGGTCAGTGTATTTAAATGCTCTACAGTAATGTGCCTGTCACCTACTTCAGAAATTAATTCAGTTCAAAGGCTTAAACAATGACTTGATAAACACAGTGAGATACTGCTGTAGAAACACAACACAGTTGGATATAACTTGAAGATTAAGGTGTTGAGGAATCATACTGTGACAAATTCTAAGGTCTGAAACATTTCAGATGTGATACTTAATGTAAATATTCTATATATGGCAAGTGCATGTACGTGTGGCATGTGGTACTGTTGTAATTAAACCATATCTGTTACTTCACAGGTAAATATGCTCAGGTGACGAACAACCCAGAGAACGACGGCTGCATTAATGCAGTTCTGCTGGTATAAGACTCTTGACTTTTTGTACAGACTGTGCCTGATAACTCTGAATTGACACGAGGAGTGTTGACTACAAAATAAACACAAAGATGCAACAAGCAAGGGGCTTCAAATCACACGAGGACCTTCAGGAGGATCACTGAGGCTGCACTTGGCAACACAGCAGTTTTTGAAAGAGAAAGACGCTCAAAGGAAAGAAAAACATATGGTGATTACTGTGTTGGATGTGAAATAAATAAACCTGACATGACACTTTTGTTTTTGTTTTCTTGGCTTGCTTGCTATTAACTCAGACTATCCTGATTTTTTCAGAGGTGTGTATATTATAACAAGCAGGGCTGATCATGACGAGGACAGGTAATACCAACAAAGTGAACCAAGATTAATTTGTTCCAGAAATCAGACAAGCTCAAAAAAAATTACAGTATTACAAAATGTAGATGAAAAATGAAATGGCAAAGGACAGACATGCAATATGACCCTGTAATAAATACAAACATCCTTTCAGACTTTGTTCACATGACAGAAATTGTCACATTAAGTTGAGTAAAAATGACAAGTATGCCTTTAATAGCTATCTAACAATCTGACTTTTTAACACATTCTCAGAGGTACAAAAGGCATACTGTAACATACTGTATTCCACTTCATGTAGCTGTTGCCTTATATTTAAAAGTATAAGACTGATCACATGACAGTTGTCTGAAGCAGTACCTGGACTGTCACATGTTTCACATGATGGTTAGGACAGCTTTAGAAAAACAAGCAGAGTGTAATTAATATATTATTGGACGAGTATCAAGACCGTTAGGGTGACTGTCTCACCTGCTTACAATGTTAGCTACTGTGACTTTAACAAGAAGAAAGACAGCTGTGGTTAAGAGGTGTTGCTGGATTAACTGAGTTGGTTAAGCTTTGATTGTATGTCTATCTGCTCATCTCCTATGCTGACTAAGTATCCCTTAATACTTTCTGGCCACAACTGAGCCATAAAACCTGGAAGAAAAAAGCCTGAAATGGGATCTAGCCTGCTTCCTAAAAACAGACGAGCAGTACATCAGTGTTGTTGTAATTTTCACAGAACGTCACATCCCACAAAGGGCGCAAAACAGTACTTGTCTTTACCAAAACGCGTCTTCCTCCTCCTTACTCCTCATTGTGTGCACTGCACTACAATGTCTGAGGGGGAAAAGGACAGGAAGCAGCTTACAATAAAATTTTCATCTTCGAAAAACTGGAGCAGCAGGTTAAATCTTGGGGAGCTGCAGATTTCTGCGGATCATTGGTGGATCAAAGGCCCAGACTGAAACAGGCTTCATACCTGGGACCAGGCTGAGCACAAATCTACGGTTTTTGGACTAAACAAACTGTCACCTTTCAGTGTGAAAAGCCTGATAGGTTGGCATAATAAAAACATCTGCTGGCCTACAACACTGTCACAACTGCTTCTTTGTGAGCTACAGTTACCCTTTGCACAGTCGTGTTTCACAGTTTGTTTGATTATTACACAACTCTTATTTCAGTCCAAGCTTTCAGCTGCCACTTTGGCATCATGTTCACCCCTTGCATTTAGCAAATAAAAAGAGGAAGAGACAAATCTGCATGGTCAGAGCTGTAAGGAAGGGGAAATGTTTGTTGCATTAATACATTTTGGTTCTTTGCATAAGACACAAACAGAAGCACCTGAACCTGCTTATTGACAGTTTTCACTCACTGCTGGTGCAGCTCTGACAGTGGCTACAGCTGAACATTTTTGTCATTACAAATATATCCGTATGTACAGAAAGGGACCATACAGCTTTGTTTTCCTCAGGAGTGAGATTCAAGCACTTTCAAGGTACCTCAACCAAAAATGTGAAAGCATGTATGAGACAGTGACGCAAAAAAAAAATAATCCAGATTTTATTTGTGATTTGTTCGTGTGGTGTTTTACACCAACATCCACACCAACAACATTCTTTCACAGTTCACCAAAAGCTGCTTCGCATGCAAACTGTGAGCGAACGTATAGAAAATGTTCCATTACATTTTCTTAATGGTTTCAAAACCATCCGATTTTGAGAACCAGAGCACTTCTTTCCACAGCAATGCTAGAGAAGAAATACATATGACTTAACACTTGCTTCTTTTTTAAAGACAAATGATAGTACAGAGTATAATGTTTTGAAGGAAACTTTCAGGTAGTTTTTAAATTACTGGATATCATTAATCAATTACATTACAATATCATTAAAATGTTGTATTCTGAACAGTCTGCAATTCTTTTAAGTGTTGGTAAAAAAGAAAAAAAACAGTATTCTTGTGTTGTGGGAATCCTGAGTTCACAGAGTCAAGAAATCATCAATGTAAGGCAAAATTACATCTGGAAATATTTCACTACTGACACATTAATTACAGTACATATTATCTAACAAAATCTATTTGTGATGTTTCATGAGAGCCAGATAAGATATTAAAAGTGTGTGGCTGCACTGTATAAAAACACATCTTATTTTGGTATGGCACCCAAACCGTTTTCTGCATTGTGTCTTTGTATGGTGAGACTTTGCTTTAAGGCCAACGCTGACTGTCAATGAACTCATATATACAGTGGACACGTGTAAAATAACTCAGTATATCTTAAAAGAAAAAAAACTAGCATAGAAATTAAAAAGAATTAAGGCCAGTGTTTCCTGTTATCTACAAATACAAACATATGACAGTCCATAGTTTCACTAACAGGACACCTCTTGGTCATTCAGACCCTTCATCGAAACAAGTCCCAGACTGTTGCTGTGGTGTGACATAAAAGCAGAGATCAAACCCTTTTATCTGTTACACGGGATAGCATTTCAAGTCTTATTATTTTTTCATTCAACAGGTTCTTCGCTCTTTCATCACCCTCTTCGTTCAGTTTAAGCGAGACGCAACACTGGAGAAGGCCTGCCGAACTCCTCCATGTTAGGTCAAGACAGAGAAACCTGTGCAGAGACTTCACTCAGTCAGGGTCACTTCCTCTCTTTAGTCACTTGGCTGAGCATTTTTTCTTTCTTTCAAAAAAAGTGCACATAGTGTTTAAACACAGTGTCTATGAGATACTGACATTATGTGTAGTAGTCTAACTTGCTCTCTATCGTCTTGCAGCCTTTGACAGCAAACACTCTCTCAGATTTGGGGAAGTAGACCAAATCTCTGGCCACCTGGTCGGCCACTTTCTTGTCCGGCTTAAGTCCTCTGGCTTTCATCTCGGCCAAGGCGCACTGGACGACGTGCTGGTACTCCAGAGGCAGAAAGGGGACGAAGAAGTCGACCAGGTTCTTGTCAATCAAGCTTGTATGCCACAAGCCACCTACAGAAAGAGATGAACAGATACATCCAGTAGCACAAAAATCCACACTTTTCATCAGATCCAGCTTCTGGATGACAAGCACCCGTTCCAAAGTATTCATTTAATTTACACTCTACTCACTTTTCTTGTTGTTGAAGACTGACAGAGAGAGCGCCGTCTCCAGGTCTCTGAGTTCAATCTCTTCTCGATTTCGCCCTGTTTTCCAGAATTCTAAAGCGGTCTGTATGATGCTGTCCGCTCCAGCGTTGCTAGGAAGAAGATCAGAAATGGCAACATGTTAGAATATGGTGCTTTACATTTACAAAAAAACAACATACCATACAGAGGCATACAATGTGTTTAAACAACCTATAGATAAGAGTGAAAGGCTTAAATATATTTTAGGGTTTTTAAAAATATATTAGTGTAAGGGTCTGTTTTACATTATTACATAGAATTGTTGTTAGAACTGTTTTTCTCCTTTCAGTACTTGCTATTAATGTGACCAGAGATTTATGCCTTTATGCTTGACGGGTCAGATTTTCCTTTTTACCTGAGGAAGATGAAGATGGCTTTCCGATAAGAAACTCCATCCAGCTTGTCATAGTAGTCCAGGTACGGCTTTATGCTGTCAATCAAGCCAGGATGCATCTTGTCCATCTCATCAAAGATGAACATGGAGTGTGCACAGTTGGTGACGTTGCCTTTAATCCACTGCTGTAACTGAGACTGAAGAGAAAGAGGAGGACATGCATATCAAAAAGGAAACACAGAGCAAAGTGAGTTTTTCAACTGAAGGTTTATGGGCTCTACCCATTCGTCATCGTACCTTGTAGGTATCAAGCTGACTCGAATGTGGGAAGTGAAGTTCAGATGTGAAAATGTGAACAAAGCTGCTGTCCATTCCCTCTTTGTAAAGGTTTTCAGCAATTAGCTGACTGACAAAGTTCTTCCCCGTGCCGGTCCATCCGTGCAGAGAGAGCACCAGGGGCTTCTTTGGGTTGTCGTTGCTCATGAATCCGCTCACAGCCTTCAGGATGATGCGTGAGGCGATGTGCTGTCCGTACAGTTTGCTTTCCAGGTCAGCCTCGAGACCTAAATGGTGCAAAGCACGCGGTCAACAGTATTACTAGCTGCAAACATTTGAAAGGAACATCGTTCTCAGCATCTCGCCCACAAGACGCTCGTTAGCGTACAGAGGTTACGTTACAGTGCTTTAAAACAAAACGAGCCACTATCTACACATTTGCTCACAGCTGCTCACCTGTTGCATTGAAGGCTATCCATTTGGGATCACAACTTTCATGGAAGTAATTCCAGATTGTCCGTCCCAGTGCCGCACTAACACCTAAAACTACTGTTGTTGTGATCGGTTCAAATGTGTTAACCAGCACACTGGCTGACGAAATGACGTATAACAATAAATGTAACCGCGCCGTTTTCATCGTGGAAACCACCCAATACCTAAATTCAATCGTATTTAGCTAGTAAAACCACCATAACAGCACGGATAAAACCGCGCTAAATCTGTAGGCTAACTAGCTTCTTTACAACGGGGAACTTCCTCATACGTCATAGAAACGCGACAAAGCACGCCGTGCTCTATTTGACGCAACAACAGAAATGTTTGACAAAGTTTAAAGGGGTGAAAATAACTACATTTACAGAATTAGATTTATCAACATACGAGCTTGTGCAATTTATATATATATGTATGTAGGCAAGATATGACGTAACAGATGTACCTCGTCCGCTAAAGTTAACGTTAGCTTACCGTTACAGCTATTACGTTGGAAGCGAGCACAACACAGAATCAAATATGGTGGCTGATGTGTTACCTGGATACCGTCTTACCTGTCCTGTTGAAAGATATCCACTCGGGTCGGCAGCACTCGTGGAAATAGTAGAGTATATTCTGGTAGCTAGCTAAAAACCCAGTCAGAGCCGCAGCCATACCAACTGCAATACTGGTGCTGATGGGCTCGATAGCCTCCGTCATGCCGGAGCAGATGATCATCCATAGCAATAAGACGTGCCGCTTCCTCGGTATCATCTCGCAGAAATATCACAGCGTCAACAAACTTGTCTAAAATGGGGGGGAAGTCGACGTGCCTGTGAGCGCGTCAGACTGTTTGTCAAAAGGGACAGAGTCAACAGCGTTCAGATGACTGGTCGTCGAAGCGGGGTGGTTGTCATGCGAAGCCGGAAGTGACATGCACCAAAGTCCAAAGGCAATAACAAAGAAACTCTGATATAGAGTGCTTAGAAATGCTGTGGGCAAGAGCACCATGCTCTTCTTCTTTGGTTTTTAGAGGCGTTTTGTATCCAGACTGTTGCAAGTTTCTCCCCATCTGACTAGTCTACTCAGTCTAAACCCTAAGAGGGCCTGAAAGCCTTCTTCAACAGCGCCTGCACCTTGCATCAACAACTATTTCTACTTTTTTTCGCTTTCTTTCTGCCTCAGCAGTACAGTTAATCATAATGGCCTGAAATGCTAAGAACTTCACCCTGCCCTTACAAAAATACATATTCATCAGTCTTCCCACATGTTGTGTTTTCTCAAAGTTCTTGAATCTTTCCTTTCCTTGCTGCTTCCTCATGGGTTAGCCTCCTCTGGACCCCGATCCTTGTAATTTCCATCTCTTTTTCTCTTTTCTTTGGGCACTCTGTTTGCCATACTTCTCCAATGAAATGGCACCATGACCACATCCATGTAAAAATTTCAATGTAGTGCATCCAATGCAGGAGGAGCCCCATGAGTAAGACAACAACACTTCGTAGTTTTTTCACACTTACCAGTAGAGGGCAGCTGCACACTGCAAATGGAGAACTCCATCCATCCATCCATTTTCTATACCGCTCATCCGTCAGGGTCGCGGGGAAGCTGGAGCCTATCCCAGCTGACGACGGGCGAGAGGCGGGGTACACACCCGGGACTGGTCGCCAGTCAATCGCAGGGCATGAAGCTGAAATGAATGGTTTGATGGTGGTTATACAACAAGAACAACAATACAAATATTATTATTATTATTATTATTATTATTATTGTTGTTAATAATAGTAATGATAACCACCAGAAGGAGGTTCAACAAACTCTGAGTTAAACCGTGAATTCTGAGATGATTTGCGCTGAGAAAACTCTGAAAACTCTGAGTTTCCAGTTTCAGAACAGCTGATCTGAGTTAGATCAATTAACTCTGAGTAGGTTGGCTCTGAGTTAAGCACCAAGACTATAAAAAGCCATCATGAATGGAGCCCCGATACTATGATTCACCATGGCAACGGCCGGCAAGAAAAAGAGCGCCCCCCAGTGTTTGTCCATAAAACTGCAAATCCTCCTGCAGGCACATGTTGCTCAAGTCAGTGTGCAAGTTTAGTGTTTAATCGCTCTTAAAATATCACAGGTGAAAACTGGTGAAATGGTATTGATCCTAATGATCAGTTATCATATAAGTGCAATCCTGTGGGGGAAAAGAACATAGAAGCAGCTAAAAATGAAATATCAAACATAATTCAATCAGGTTAGGCTTAAGTGTAATATAGAGATAGATAGATAGATTGATCCCAAGGGAAATATATATATATATATATATATATATATATATATATAGCCAGAGGTTTGAAATCCGCCAGGAGAAAAAATATTGTATATTTCTAATTCAGTACTGGCCAGCTAAAACTAGCTAAGCTAAGTCAGGAACTGCTGCTGCTGCTGCTGTGGCCTTTATAGGCCAATGAGACATTAAAACGTATGCGATACTGGGCCATAAATACTGTAATCTTGACATGCCTGGTCTTGATATATTTGAAATGGCAGGTTCAAGCTTTTCTGTTATTTTGACAATATGAGGTAATTCCCTCTTTTTGCTTCATGTCATATGGTTAACCTCTCTGGGAACCCTTTTACTTCATGTTTATGTTTTTTTACTCTCTGGATCAGGCTCAGCTATTATAAGAGAATGTAGTTTATAGATACCAAATGTTTTCTCCAGGACTTTAGCCTCGGTGCAGCCTACACGGCCCCTGGCTCTGCTAGGTTATAGCACACTTTGAGGAAAGGATGTGGGTGGTGTCACAGTGTAACCAGCAACATGTTGAAGCTAATCTTGCAGTTCACCTATGTTTTAAACAAACGTAGGAGGTGAAGCAAAGAGCAGTGATAAACTCACATCAGATTCTCGACATTTTACTCTAGATCTCTCGCCATGGCACTCGGACTCCCAGCCTTCATGGCACCAGCTTTTGATCAGCATGGTGGTCGTAAATCTGCCAACACAAACTGTCTCATGAGGCACAAGGCGAACAAAGGACCTTCATTTTCTGCTGCTGCTGGTGTTTTTCCTTCCTCTCCTCCAGCCTGTCACTGAGCAACGTGTCCTTCCTGGTGTGGATAGGGTCAGATTGTGTTCCCTATGTTCCAGGATCAGGGCTCTTCCTCCAGATCCTCGAGGTGGGGTAAAGGTGCAGAGAGGAGACTGTGACACCCGATGAAGAACAGATTCCCTTGTGGGCTGGGATAACACTGAGGGAAAGGAGGGATTTGAGCTCTCTTTGATAATATTGTAAAAACCTTGATAAAATGCAAAAAAAACTTAAGTTGCCCTACACCAGATCTGTTGTTCATGCTTGAAGCAGCTGCCTGTGTTATCTGTTACCATCTGCACTTCAGAAAACAAAGTACCCATTTTTGTTGTTGTCCCAATGATAGTAATAACATACTGATGTTTAGCACGTAATTTTCCACAGTTATCATCTTAGATTAGTGTGACATGCTACCATTTGCCAATTAACACAGTTGAGGCAAATAGGAATCTTATTAGTTTAAACTTGGTTCAGCCTAGTTATTACAATTAATCTCGAGGGAGACATGAATGTCAACATCATGACAAAAAGTCAGAGCATCTTCTGGGCACAAGGAAAGTCTGTACCAAAAATCCTGCCGATCCATCCAACACCTGTCACATTATTTCACCAAAAAACAAATATTTACCTCACACTGATGCTTCAGAAAAATGAGGGGATCAACAAGGTCAGTCTTCGGTCATCTTCTTTGCAACATGAATGTCACTAAAAAAATGGTAACTCATCAAATAGACGTTGAGATATTTCAGTCTGGACCAACATGGTGGATTGACTCCACAAACAGCTTTGTCCCTGAAACCCCTTACCTGGTGTAAATTGCAGAATGTATCCTAGACCAATAGTAAACAGATTCATCCACCTCTAAGGAGCCATAAGAATTGAAACGGCTGAAAGTTAACTGTGACAATGAAGTGCAACTTTATACAAGTGCAGAGAGGGCCTCATTAGCTCTGAATGAAGTCAATGAGTTTGCTGTTTGTGAAATATGAGAATAGAATTATGCAACAGGCTTTCCCCCCTTCTAACTTCAGGGCCTGGGAAGTCTGGGCTTCTTGTCAATGGTCATCAAGTGGGAAAGAATAACTTTGCCTGCAGAGTAAAAATGTCTATTCACTGTGGATGTTGGACAATGATTTGATGACTCTGACAGAGCAGAATATTTGCTTTTCTTAACATGTTTAACTCTGCTTTTACCAGGTGGGAAATTCTGATCTTGGTGCCTGATCGGAGGACTTTCCTTCTCTTTTATACCCGCTAATTACTCCAGTGCTGGTTCATTCAGTGGTTAAAGAATTGAAGAGGGTCTTGTGGAGGCATCAGAGTTCTGGAGGGAGAAACAGAGGGAACAGGTCAGCCTCTAATCTCCCTATAAACAGAGGGCATCGCCCCCACAAGCTGACCCCCAACTCCCCCTCTGTACACCCCATCTAACCCTTGCCTTAACCCCCACCCTGTGGCAGCTTAGGCTGGATGGCCACTTAAAGAATCAAAGCAGGGCCAAAGCACATTCCTGTGGCAATGAGAGGCTCTGCGGAGAGAAGATAAGGACAAGACTGGAGAATTAATTGGGAGGAGAGATGGATAAAAGTTACATATAAAAATAAATCCAGTGGTGAATGCTACAGAATGTGTTAAATGTATAACAGACAGGAGTGCACAGTGCAGTAACTTGTTTGTATTTTAACTGTTATACCCCTTATCACCACTAGGAGGGGTTAATGCTTTTGCCTGCCAACTGATTTTTCCTTTAATGTGCAAAACTGATGCCTTTTGGGAAGTGCAGAACCCCAAATAACTGAATGACAGTAACTACAAAAGCTTTCATCACTGTGGTGATGGAAACTATAACATTAAAAAAAGTCACAACATTTGGGCAACCAAGAATACAGAATTATGTGTAGTGGTCACTTAGAAAAGCATTGGTTACTTCATTTTCTAATAAAATAAGGCTGTGGTCTAAAAATCAATTTTTCCATCAGCACCCCTCCCCTCTGTTTTCCTGTCTTTCTCACTGTTAGTTTTCCCTCCAAAGTGTGCCAGGTTATGGTGTATTTACATTGTTACACAGCACAGCAGCAGCAGATCTTTTAAAGTACTAATACCATACTTTTAAAGTACTTTGTGACATGTAAAGGTCCTGCACTTCATTATCTATAGTTCCAATACTTCTGGTGTTTTTGCTGTTGCTACGCATCTCTGTTTGTGTGCTCCTTCTCTCACCCCCCAGCCTCACCCCCTCCCTCTCTCTCTCTCTCTCTCTCTCTCTCTCTCTCTCAATGCAGACGGCCGTCCATCTTGAGCTGGTCTGCTCCGAGGTTTCTGCCTTCGACAAGGCAGTTTTTCCTCACAACTGTCACCAAGTGCTTGCTCAAGGGGGAATGCTGGGTACTCTCTGTTTCACAAAATTTAATTAAAGAATTTGGTCTAGACCTGCTCTAATTGGAAAGTGTCATGAGATAACTTTTGTTGTGAATTGGTGCCATATAAATATACTGAATTGAACTGAATTACACTGAGAATGTTACTTAAGTAAAGGCATGTTATGTATAATCAGGAAAATATACTTTAAAGTATTAAAAGTACTACCAAAAATGTGCCCTGTGAATGTTATGCTATTGTATATATCATTAGATTAATCTTACTTGTTCTCTGGCAATATCATATGTTTGTCATATGCTTCTAAGTTGTAAAAAGTTCAAAAGATTTCCTCTCTAAACTTCTCTGTTGATTTTATTTGAATAACTTGCTTCAGATCTAAAGAGGTTAAGTTGTTTCCTTTCTCATTAATCATCCCATGACCCCTCAGGTTTATCTTTTGACCCTTTGGAAAGGGCCCGACCCCGAGGTTGGCAACCAACTAGATTAAACATTTTATATTAAGTATTAAAATTATCAGCTCCTCAACCAGCTACAGGAAGTGCTGGTTTGTGTAACACTGAGGGCGTAAAACCCAGTCTTTCAAAGGTGTGTGTGCTGTTGCAGGATTTTCTGCTTTTCCTCTGGGAGGAACTGAAAAAGCAGCTACGCACCTACGTGACACTCAGCGGTCTGGCAAGCCGGATGGAGGTGAATCACTCACTAGTCCTTAACAAGCTGAAGACGTTACTGTGGAAGAAAATTCCTAACACTCAGTACTCTTGACAACAGATTGAGATTATGCAACCCGTACTTCTACATAATGAGTAAATTATTACATGAATATAGTTTGCAGATGTGCAAAATGTGGTGTTTATTAATGCATTTTCTCTTTACATTATGTGTAATATCAAAGGGGTCACTCGCCCCTCTCCTCAGCTCTACAGAGCTTTTTTAAGCCTCTTTCAGCTCTTTGTTTTGGTTCAAAAGTCTACAACTTTACTTTCACCACTCTCATGAGCTTTATCTTCAGCCACAGCCAGCTGCTTTCAGAAAAGAAAAGCTCCGATAAACCAACTCTAAGCTTCCTGTCCAGCACTGAGCCAGTAAAACAAGGAGCAGCATGTAAGAAATAAAGAGCAGAAATTTCCCCCAGGACTCCATGTGGAGCAAAACAGACCTTTAAAGAGAGTGAATATTGGACTTTATCAGGGAAACACAAACACAAAATCAATGCTAACGTTGCTCCGTGTTTGCTGGATGTGAACATGTTCTGGCAACAAGCTGCACCATCTTCATGTAAACCAACCCCAAATCAGTTCTAATGCACGTTTAAGATCTTGTGTAAACTGTTTCACATGGAGCCAGAATTTAAGTTACGTTACCCAATTCCATGAAAGTGTTTTCTTGCCTGTCGTCTGAAATGGATGTTGATCTCTGAAGGGTCTTGTTTTCCTTACCAATGGATCCTCACCGCAGGGTAGACAAGCTAACCCGTCTATAATATGACACAAATCACCCAAAAACGCTGGAGAAAATCTTTCTTCGCCCAGAGAATTCAAAACAATTCAGTGTGTGTGTTTGTGTTCATTTTTTCCAATATATCACATTTAGACAGAGTGGAGAGCAGAAAAACCCTACTGGCCCACAAGAGGGAATGAGACCATTAAACAGGCCAAGACAGAGAGGAAGGAAGAGTCCATTTGACACAGAAAACCTGGAACACCTGCTCCCGGATCTGTACTACTGGACCAGCCTGGAAAGTAATTCTGAAACAGTGCGTTCAAATGTATATGAGTCTGTTACTGTCTGCTCCCTGCAGGAGTGAGTTGTGGTTTCTACTGGCTGCCAAATAAGTGTCAAGGCAATGTTCGACCTCCAGGTGGTTTCCTGCGGCCCCCTGCAGAGAGCTGAAGGTAGGAACACAGATATCCCAGCATGCAACAGGACAATACAGAGCAACAAAGAGCTAAGTGGAGCTCCACTTAGAGACTGAGTGAGGCAGCGCATACATTTCTACAGTACAATACTTGCCGTCATCCAACAAACACGCTCTGAGCGTCCCCATTGTGTCAGGAGCCCCTGTAGTCCACTATGTAAACATCCCCTCTGTACCACATCACGACTATATTCGGACCAGGAGCAGGAAGTGATTTCATGTCCAACATCCGCCCCAGTCTTCCTCTCTCAGGTGGTGAATGTTCCTGGCAGCCGACCTCCCAGAGCGGGGGGGTTGATGGAGAGCGGGGGGGGTCCAGAGAAAAGATGGGGCTGTGGCTGGACTCTGCTAATGTACTTGAATGGTACAACACGTTGTTACCTCAGTTATTATTGTTGTTATTCACGGTTCTTTCCTCCAGATTAAATCTTTCCTGAAAACATGTTAATGCTGTTGACACAAACGTGAGCTGCTGCATGTTACATTACAGCAGTCGATTCTGCTGTGTGTTGTTGTCAACTTTTACTTTAATTTAAAACTATAACAGATGTTTTATAGAATATATCATGACAATGTGATAAGGTTAGTTTGTAATGTTTTTTTTTTAATATATTTCATCTAGCAGTCTCATTGAGATTAAGATTAAGATTTTTAAGACAGATGTGATGTACCTATAAAGAATTTTCACCTGAATCTGCAGCTAATTTTTGACATTTTGTTCATCCTGCAAGTTTAAGATTTGGTTCACTTCTTCACATTTTGTCAGAGACAGACACAAAATGCAAACAAGTTTGTCATATCGGCTTTAAGGGTGATGACATGTCACTGTTGTTTTGGCCCCTAAGTGGCCAAAAAGCCTGTTATTTCAGGTTTATGTTTAGCTTCATTTAACTTAAAATCTAGTTTTAGGAGTTACTGTAAACATAAAGGTTCAGTGAGTATTTTTTTATGGCCATATAAATTATATGTACTGTGTATTCATACAAGTGAGGGATTGGATGTGCAAATGAACAATAAACATTTTTGTGTTTGTGCTCCTCTATTTTTGTTTCCACAAAACTGTTTTGAGTTTCGGTTGTGGGGGATTTAGCATTCAGCTCGCAGCAGTTTAACATTTAAATTAAATTAAATCTGAATAAGAAATAAAACCAAAACCAAAAGAAACAATAAATATTATTAAATCTCCTGGTTTTCATATTTTTCATGAAACACCAAGAACATTTCATCCACAATTCAATCATTCTTTTTAGTAGATTCACTGTTAAAGAAAATGAATAATAATAAAGTGCATTTTGATGAAAACCAGTATTCATTTAAAGACACAAATTCTTGAAGTTAAAACATTAACATGGTTCTGTAAGGCTAACATTAAGAGGAAATATGCTCAAAGCTGCTGTGCCAGAAACTGAAGGTTTTTGTTTTCTTTAAAAAAAAAAACATGAAATATAAAATATTTGCACAACCTTTTCTTATTGCTCTGTGTATTATTTGTTGAGGTAGAATTTATTATTCTCATAACATTATAAATAATCGAAATGTCTTCTGACTTCACAGTGAATTCAGAACGTGAACCTGAACATAATGTCCACTGTGGATGTGTCCCATTGGCGAACACATTCGGCTCCACTGATTACAACAGAGCAAGTGTGAAGTTTAGCCAGCGAACCTCCAGGGAGCTGAGAGGCTGACGAACAGGACCCACATGCCTGGATGACAGTCGTAAAACCTGATGAGGGAGCTGTGAGGTTCAAGCTGAGCCGATGCCAGAAATCCTTTACCGTACTGCATAACAACATTCTCACTCACATCGAAGACTGCGTAACCCTTCACACCCTTACCTGCATATGGTAATCAGGGATGATAGAGTCAACGTGAGGCATCATCAAGAACGAAAAAGGAAAGGAAAAGCACACACCGTTTTAGTCAACTATAACTGAAGCTTTTGTTTTAAACAAAATCGAACACGCGGTTTTATCAGTACGTCACTTCAGGCTACAAAATGATCCTTAAAATGGTACAAGCGAATCAGTCCGGTACGCCTGCAAAAGCACTGAAGCTGAAAGGTGGTGTTAAGTATTATTTTTACAACAAGACAAATTTGAGTTAAAGTCCTTCAGCTGTAACTTCAATCAAAAAAAAAACTATGAGGCATTACAAACACATAAAACATGATTAATAGCCAGTTTTATGGCTACACGGCAAGTAAATATAATAGAGATTATAAATGTGTTTGATTTTTTTGAATGACTCCAGCCTGTGAGGAGCCCTGAGGTCACATGACCAAAACCAAACAAAGGCTGCCGAGCGGTTCAAGGGGACAGCTGAGACAAAAAAGTCTGTGTTTCACGAGAAGAAACAGTGAAAGGACAGGAACAGCCAAACACACCTGTGTGGTGACCTTCAAGATAACCAGCCCTTTCAGTCTTGTTTGCTTGGGTGTGTGTAGTGAGTGAGTTAAAAGCTAAATAAACACACACTGAACTGGGGGGTCGCAGATTCTTCAAACAGGTAACCTGAGGCTGACCTGAGCTACAGAGCCGCCTCCTGTTGAAGAAGTAGCCACAGAAACGGACAGAAGGACATTCAAACTTACAAATCAGTCAAAGCGGGAGATCAGAATGTGTGGGTTTTATCATTACGAGTGCCTAACCTGATCACGGTCCTCCTGAGCCAAAGCTGAACTGCAACTTGATCAGAAGCAGGACTCAAACTATCCATCTACCATCTGTGAATCCCCACTGTGAGAGGAGCTTGGGAACAACCTGCCACAGACAGAGAAGTGACGGATGAAATGAGGAAACCCAAAATAAATGAAAGGAGGAAGAAGTAACAGCAGGTGGGGATGAGAAACAAACAAACACAGGGCTTGTTTTACACCCACCTGCTCCACCGGCTGTCTTCTATCAGCTACTGACAGATCCACAGTTTGACAACTGGCGAAGTGGATCAATTAATTATTAATTCTCTTAGCTTGAGCATACCGGATGTGCAAGACTTTTTAGCCCAAAAAATCCATTATTTTAGCCATGCCAGGCACAGCTCAGGAAGGGAAACAATGCATTAATGGTCCCCAGAGGACGAACCCTCCTGATTTTGGTGATCCCCTGATTTTTCCCTCTAATGCCACCATGAGGACTTGTGGTTTTGAGTGAAATACTGAAAATGTGCACAGCTGTTGGATGGAGCAGCAAATTCGGTACACACATTCATCCATTCCCGGCAGGGTGAATTGTTATCACTTTTGGTGATACTTGAACGTCCTTTGTGTCAAGTTTGTATTTTAAATATTATATAAATCACAGTACAGAAATACTGACATTGATTATTATTACTGATGCATTAACATATTCTAATACTGTAACTGCTTCTGCTCTTTATTAAACTGAAACTGAACACAATATCCATAATTGAATAACTGTGTTTCGTTACCTCAGAATGCGTCTGGCTCTCGACGGGGCCTTTCGCTTTTGATGCATTTTAAGCAGCCAGGGGTGTTCAGTTGGTTGCAATCTGCAACCACACCACTAGCTGTCACTAAATCCCACAAACTGAACTGTACTATTCTCTGCTGTTGTAATTAATGGTTTTAATTATGGTTAAAAATCATTTATTAATGCCCTATTGATCTGCAATTTGCCATTTATACAAACTATTTTTGGGTTGCCAGGTTGTGAAAAACCAGTTCTGACAGTGTATCCTCCTCCAGCATGAATTACTGATACTAATACTGCATAAAGTACCAAAACCAAAGAGAGTTTTCATGCTGTCTGCTCGGGTGGAGAAGCTGTCTTAAACAGATAAATACTCTGAGGGCACACACACACACACTCCCACTAAAAGCCATGAAGTGACACTGAGGGACTCGATACACAGCACTAAAGGCTCAGCTGCGAGATAAGAGTTAATTGCTTTAAGTTTCCTGATGAAGATGGAGAATGAGAGGTCGCTAAAGCCATCTGCAACCTTCATACCTCGCAACTCTGGGACTCCTTTTCATTCATTCTCCTTCTTTTGCTCTTTGACCCCCATCACACACATACAAACAGACACACACACACACACACACAAACAGAGATAATAAATGCTGCTGGAGAGAGAAGAAGTCACACTCCCAGAGTGCTGACTGAACTGTGAAAGTGACTTGCAGACAGCTGATGAACCAAGACGCTGATAAGAGCTGTTGGCGAGGCTGGTGATCAATGGTCAAACACCATCTGTACAAGTGTGTGTCTGGACATTTGTGCTCCTGTTTAAACTCACCAACCCCCTCACTGTTTAAGATTAAGTGCCACCCACACCCTGCCCACATGACTGCAGATAAATTAACAGATATGTACGCATATCAAAAGTCTGTCTTCAATAAGTTTGTCTAAGTTTGCTTAAAGGCTGTCAAACTGTGAGTTCAGTTAGTCGTCGTTCGAATCTATTTATTTATCAGGTTTTTTAATATTGTCCGTCACACAGTACAGGTGCTCATCACCTTATCTCATAACTTTGAAAAGTTACTTGAATATACTCCCCCTGTTCAGCGGTTCAGCCCTCTGCTTGGCTGAACATTGTCGTTTCTGAAAGAGCTCTAAAGACACACTAGCTGCTCTGCACCACATGGCAGGTGGTTCTGGGGAACACAGCGAATGTTTAGCAGCTAAAGATCCAAATATTTCCCTCAGGAATTGGAAGACAACAAAAAAGAGCTATAAGAGACTGGATATTGAACTTAGTCCGTTGACCATAAAGCTCCACACAAATGATTATGCTGCATGTCTAACTGCCAGGAGTTTAAAAAGGGAACTTTGCTGGCATGTTCACTTTTAAAAGTAATCATATGTCAATATTGTTTCTGCCGTCCCTGGGTGGTCAAAAAAACCCAACTTGTGTGCAGTACAAAATATATGCTAAACGCTAGCCAGGGAAACATTTATGTTTCCTTCCAAAACATAACTGGCAGTTATTTGTAAATTAGTAACACATAAATAAAATTTGACAGGTGAATAATTCACACATCAGCATGCTAAATGCAACCACAGGAAATCATGGAAAGCGACTAAAACAGATTTCCTTTTTTTTATTATTTTAATGAGTTAGTGTGGTTGTGGTTTAGCTAAATGAAAACAAAGTTAGCCAGCAGCTGAGCAGCAGTTCTATCACAGCGACATCCACAATCATGTTAGGCTCCTTTGTGCCCAGTAGCCTCCGATGGCGCCTTTTCATGTGAGAGTTGGTTCATTTTTCAACCTGATAAATCCCTGAGCGCAGACTGACAGGCTCTCTGGGAAGACGGATGGGCCTGCGGAGGCTTGTTAAAGGGGGAACCTCACCGCCCTCCTTTGGCCAGGAGCTGGGTGAGGTGGGGCGGTGGGGGGTCGCTCTGGAGGTCATCGTCCCACACATTAGCGGCCTTTAAATCTCACCACCAGTCACATAGCGCAACATGCCTTCATATCATTTCTGAGTGGGAAACCTGACCTCATGTTAATGTGTGTGTGTACATGATAAAACTGAACGTGCTGGGAAATGGCTCAGATGGTGCCAGTGACAGACCCAAGAGAATGATTAAGAGGTGGAGAGACAGAAACACGAATATCTGTATCCGTCGAGCAGGAAACCAAGTCATCACGTTTGTTTTGTCCTTGAACGCAACCTAATCCAACCTAAGTATGGTCGAGGAAGAAATAAAATTTATATTTGTTGAATTATTTTCAAAAATAAACTGGCAACGGGATTACCAGCATGTCCATGTGCCTCTTGCCGTGAAATATAGACAGTGTCGGACATCTTGCCTCATTCTCTGTGAGGCCTTTGTACTACATGTCATTCACACACAATCCAATGTGCAAACATTTCCTCCTGCAGAAATCACAGCAGAAGGTATCTATTTAACACTTTTTAACTGCTAGCACAGCTACACATCACCAGACAATGTTACTGCCCAAACAGACCACCCTCTTTGCACATCTCCCCTTCGTCATAGACTTCTAATTCCACCGCTGCTGCACAGCGTGGTCTGGCAGGGCTTTTATCCCCATCTCAGTCCACCCATCCCTCCTGTTCATCTCCTCATCTATCAGCCCGCATTGTGACTCATATATTATTGTAGCGTTAACACAGGGAAGCACCGGTCAACCGGAAGATCTGTTTCTGGAGATTGTGCCAGTAACTAAACGACGCTTCCTGTCTCCCACCCCTTATTCCCCTCCAAATGTTGCCTACAGAACCATTACATCAACATTAAAAGCTTCATGCTAAAGCCTTGCTAAATGCTTTCTATCCATTTAAACTGCAGATTAGAGCTGTATGCTTGTATAACCAACAATGAAGAACAATCGTGTTATTCATGCCACAGCAAACTTATCATACAGTCAACCAACTGTACCTGTACCCACTGTACAGGTGCAGTTGGAGTGGAGTGGAAAAAAACCAGATATTTTCCATTATGGGAACAGCCAAGGTTCACATATGTTACTAAAAAGTCATTTGCATGATGAACATTTGTCACATTCAAATGAATCGTGACAAAGTAAACAGTCGAGGGGAAAGTACAGCCTTCAAGAACAGCAAAGCCGACATGAGAAGCTCTCCCTCAGCTCTGCCAAAGACCTTTTTTCTGACTGCCATTGCCCACCACCGTCCCTGCAGCAGAATGCCATATGAATCAGAGGTCAGGGGTCACAGCAGGTTTGCATTGAATCAAGTACAAAATACACTCTGACGCGTTACAGATGTATCCTCACTTCTCACCACCAATACATCTACATTTACGTCAAGGGATTGAGGAGAGATTCAAGTTTAGGCCAAAAAGGGCGGATAATCACAACCAGGCTGGTTTAGGCTGAAAGAATGAGTGAAGGCTCCGAAGATGGGGATCAAAGAACAATTGAATAACAATTGGAAGACGTCGCTTGCTTGACGTTAAATGGCAGGGTTAACTGAACCGATGTGCATGGATAAAAGGCTGGAGCAGCAAATCTGCCTGCTTTTCTTGGTGTTGGTCAGGGTGGGGCAGCGAGTGGGAGGCACGGCTGAGCAAGTCTGCAGGATTGAGATAAATTCAGAAGGGAGTCGATAGGAAGTGGTCTCACATCACTTCCTCTCTTTGTTTTCGCCGCTATTTTCAAGGCTTGGAATGTAGTTCCTGTTAAGAGGTGAAGGAATTCAAAACAAATTCATTAACCCCTACTTAGGGGAGCACTGAGGTGGGAAATGTCACTGGGTATGGATGTGCTGTCGTGTTTATGAATGAATGAGTTTGTGCAGAGGGAATCAACGAGAACGCTTTTCGCCACCTCTCTGGCATTTTAGGCACATTTTCTATAGTTGGACCAAAGTAATCCAATCATGTGCAACTTGCTCCTTAACAACTGTGAGTGTCCTGTGTCCTGTGTCCCACAGTCTGTGGGAGAATGAGAAAACTCGAGCACCACACCCTCCTCACATCCTGTGGCAGGCCTGTCCTTGTGTCTCAGGCTGGGGTCCAGGGACATACCAAAGCCCTGCAGTCCCAGCACACTGACATAAACACTGACCCTGAAAAGGAAGTCTGCGTATACATGTATTTGTGTCTGTTTGCACATGTGTACTTGCTGAGTTGTGTAAGTCTAAGCAGTGCAATCATCTGCTGTTAACTTCATGCGTAACATGTATGACTGACATATTTTTCAAAACATTTTTTTCCCATTAAACTAAACCTAATTTGGCTCAACAAGTATTTCCACAGTGCTTAACACCTGGCACTTCCATTGTGTTGCACCGGTGAGGAGAGGATGTCAGTCTCACTGTGCTCACCAACAGTTTGCCTACAGGCTTTTAATAGTAAGTGGGTATATGTCTCCAGAGACATCTCAATGATACCCAGTTCTCTGCACACAGACATCAGGAAATCCACCACTTTTCTCCAGCAAAGACCTCAGTCCCGTTAATGACTCTCTAGGAAACGACAGTCAGCAGCGCAGGGATTTAAAGTGAAACACGGCAAACTTTTTCCAAATCCAGTCTGACGACCTCTCAGAAACGTGTGCATGAATTTCCAACTTCTTCTGGGTTTGCCACTGTGCTGATACAAAGCGACATGTTCTTACAAACCCTCATCACAGACGGGTTGCAGTCTGTGAATTTTGAGCAGTTCAAACAGAGTGATTTTCCCTTCTCAGATTTGTTTAATTTTAGTCATTTTTAGAACACTGAGAGTGTGAAACTGTCCAACATTTCACAAGAAACAAAACAAAGTAGAGACAAAAACATTCCTTTTGCAGAGTTAACTTTCTTGTAACCTGGATTTCCAATATATATTCACTTTAAAACGCAATTTTAGGAACAACTGAATTTACGCCAATTCATGTACATCAATCATTAAAGGAGTAGTCTGACATTTTGAGAAACTGACTTTTACAAAGAGAAAGTGAAAGATCAATATGAAGCCAGGAGATGGTTTTCGCTTAATTTTTCCATCCATTAAACACATAAGATAAACTGTGTTAATGAGTGAAGTTTAGAGATCCCAGAAAGGCTTTGAACAGAGCCTGGCAAGCTGCTTCCCCCTGCTTTCACTCTTTATGCTAAGATAAGTTATCTGCTTGCTAAAGCTTCATATTTAGCCTCTCCAGACAAAACAGTAAGAAAGCAACTCAGTGCATCTCCCAAAATGGCTGAGTAAAGAATACGCAGGTGTGCTGCTGCACGTGGCTGCTTTTAGTCTGGTGGCATTAGATCCATCAAGGGTTTGTACTAAACTGATTTTAGGAACCTTCATGGAGAAGAAAATCCGAACTAAACCTAACAATTGTTTTGCTGAAGGCTTGTTTATGTTGCATGCAAGCTCGGCCTGCCTTCCCTTGTTTTATCACCCTCCCTTGCCTCCATTTATTTGTAAATGCAGTGCGGTTCTTACTTTTCCTCCATGCCTGTCTCCTCAGTGCCATCAGTACTGTTGATCCGCAGACAATTTGTTGATCAGGCCATGCCAGTTGCACTTTGTGGGCACATTAGGATCCCGATGCTAATGTCTCTGACATAATCACGAGAGTGCTTTGCCCCATAAAGCCTGCGTGCAGCAGCGTGCAGTAGCTGTAAACCCCTTAAGAGAGAGGCCCATTTGTCTGCCTTGTTTACTGAAGCATTTTGCCGCTGTGCGTGGCGGACTCATCAGGGGTTCACAGGTCATGATTTCTATTTTCATTCTCTCTCATTAGATTGACTGACACCATTAGGAAAAAAGGAAAGTACGTGTATATTTTTTCCAGTCTGTGTAGGTAGAGTATGTGGTGGCCCTTGTGTTACCCCTCAGTCCAACAGGCACGTTTATAGAAGTGCTGAACAAACTGTCAGTTTCGATTTGCCTTGATTTGCTTTCCATAGATACAGTGTATGATCATATTTATACTAAATGGGTGTCAAGAAGAGTGGATATCATGTAAAACCGGAGACAGACAGAAGATCAAATAGCTGTAATGCTGAGCCTGTTGCACAAGATTCCCGGGGTTCAGCTGTGGTTTGACGTAAATCTCCTCCCGGGTCTCCGACTGATAACCACAACTGCTTCTCGGCCATCTGTGCTGAGTTAGTGAACTAGATACCTTTTTAATGAACCCATCATTAAGACTTTAGGAGAAACTAACAGCACTGGGCTGGTATTCCCTCCCTGTGGTCCACTGATGACTCCCCTAAATACAACAATTCAAACAGTACTGTACTTCATTACGGAGCTGCACCGCAAGACTTCGCTCTGCACACAAAATCAATTCACCACATCAGTGAGAATCAAGTTATAACCTGACAGACAGAGCAGGGTGGGGCCTCGTACACACACACACACACACACACAAACACACACACACACACACACAAGCTGATTCTCATAAAGCTCTCATCAGCACAGGGAGTCATGCTGCTCCACTGACAGCAGCTCACAATTTGCTTGAACTCCTGCAAGTTCTGTTAAACGTTCTGCCTTTTGTCACGAACTGCGCGGACTTTGAATCTGAGAGGAATCTGAAAAAGATCTGCAGCTGAGTTGGGAAATTCTACTTTAAAATGCGCAGTGAATTTTAATATTTTGATTTTAGAAGTCGCGGAGGAAAGAATGTCTTCCTGCCAGAAGGCACGCAGAAGTTTGAAGCAAAATACTCAGGCCATTTTGACTTTTGTGTGCATATATCTACTTTTATCCGTTTGTTATATGTGAGATATACAGCATGTTAACTTTTGCCATTAACAGTAAACACAAAGCACAGTTTGGCTGATGCGACAGACTGATAGGAATGTCATTAGCGTTGCAGATTTTCATGTTTCAAAGTATTGGACAAATTAAAGATTGGCCTCATGATGACGTTTAAGAAAAAAGTCAGAGGGTCACCAAAACCGTCAGGAATCATCGTCTGGGCACCATGAATTGCTGTTGACATGCCAACTGTATAGCGATGCCACGAATGAGGATTTTAAAACTTGAAGATTTGCTTTGCTGTGTTATATTTGAAGCTATTTGAAGACTTCACCTTGAGTTTTGAGAATTTTTTAATAAAAAAGAAGAAGAAGAAAGTTTGTAAATATTAGTTTTATCACAATTAGGTTGCGTCTTACTTCTTGGGGAGGATCTGATGACGTGTTGGGTGGTCTTGGTCTTAATGGACCAGCACTCTCACTCCCAGAGGACAGCTGTGACTGAACAGAAACCTTCCTGCTCCACCCTGATGTCACTCCTTCCCTTTTCATGTCGTATTCCTCCATCCAGCAGCATGGACGACTTGCCTGTGGCTGTCATCAGAGCATTACGTTTCACATCTACAAAACACCAGCATTTAGCTCAAACTGCTGCTGTGATAAAATGCAGCCCAACAAGCCCGGCTCTCATGTGACCAGCTGGTTGAATCCTTTTAAAAATATACCAGTTTCATCTGCCAGCACAGCAAACATATTTGATTAGATGTTAACAGAATAATCTTCTACGAAACATACATTTGTTTCATGTGTCTCTGAACATGTTTGAAGTGAATTATGCTCTCATGCCAGCCTCGCTTCTTTGTTTAGTCTATTCCTGCAAAAGTAGGATCATAATCAACAGAGCACCGCTCGTAGAAACAACACACAACACAGCAGAGCGCCAAATGACGAGGCGTCATGAAGGTTGGCGACACGAAGGCGGATTTCATAGCCAAGAAATATCAGATTTCTTTTCATGCAACAGAGTTCCTTTCTGTGACACCTCAGAGTCCAGGCGATGCATATTTGTGCAGGAACAGAACATTAAATCATTCTGGATACAGGCTGAAGAAAATATTTCAGGATTAGTGCGGCAGCACGTCGAGTGTCCACACTCAACACTCTTGTAGCCTCAAGAGAGAGATGGTTGACCACAGTCAACACCTCCAAAGTGACAAACTTAAGCCACAGATCAGGAGAATTTGATTACAGCCGTAAATAAGTCAATCCGGCTCACGTGTTTCTGAGACGCTGAGTTTGTCAGAATGTCTGTAAACACCCTAATCTCTCCACATCACTGATGACAAGGGGAGCTGGCAGCATGGGGAGGGAAACACTGTGTGAAGGAGAGGCCATTGAAAGGGACATTACGACATGCACTCACACTATGCACGCAGGACAAAATTAGTCAAGGATATTTATGGTTTTGTCTATTAGAATTCTACAGAATCAGCTTTCAATTATGTATTTTCTAACCCCCTTTGTTGGTTTAAGAGGAGCGCAGGAAGTGCGGGACCACCAGCACAAAATCTCTGGATAAGCGCATGCCTCGGCTTTGTCTGAAGCCGAGGGTGGCAGGGGAGTGATGCTATTGGTGGCAGGCCTTGGACATCAGGATGTCCTGTTTGGCTGCTCAGCATGGAAATGCTACAGAACAGAAACATATGCTCCACCTCTGGTCTCAGTCCCAGTTCACTTGTGAATCAGCAGACTTAGTCGGTAGCCTGGCATTTCAGCTTTTATTGCGACAACACGTAACAGTTGAATGAATTTGGATTTCAAAAATGAATAAAAAATGAGGGAAATGTAGGAATGTTGCTGCCAAACAGCAGTGAGTGTCCATATTGACGCCACATCACCCATCACAGTAAACAACAAACCACAACACAAAGTCTGACTTCACTTCTCTAGACGGTAGTGCCTGTTACAACCATATTAAAGTATCAGATTTCTCCATGTTCTATTGACCATTTCAACCTCATGCCCTTTTACAGTTTGGGATGACAAATCATGCTGTTAACTGGAAGCTAGTTAGCTTAGCGTGCTAAGGCTCTGATTCCTGCTAGGCTGCTTTTTGCTGACATTATTGCAACATCTGCAGAGTCACGGACAGAAACACTCAGTCTGTCTCACAGACACACGTGCATGCATGGATTCTCACAACAACACACAGCAGACTGAGGTAAGCATCAAAAGCACTCAGTACACAAAGACAATAAAGACATTTAATCCACATTACGGTCTTCCCTCTCCAATTATTCCTGCAGTTGTTATTCCTCTTGTTGTAAAGCTTTGCTGCATTTACTGTAAAGGTTTTCAGTGCGTTCATACAGATGCACGCCTTGTGCAATTATCTGCACAGTACTGACTTGAAATCTCTGTTAAAATATATTAAATGTACTTTTTCAGAGTTTTTGTAGGGCACAGCTGCCCTCTTGTTCATGCCCCATCCAGGGTCACTGCTACTGCCCTTTAGCAAAATCTGTCAGGCCCTCTTTGACGCAGATCCGTTTCCTGTCAAAGTGAGATTTTTATTGTTCCAAGGGAGCAGGCTCCAGAATCTCGCTCTCCCAGCCTTTTCCTGTTTCCTCTTAAAGAGGAAGTGCTGCTTTGCTTCAGTTTTTTTCCCCTCCTCCCTCCCGCATCTTCTCTGGGACAAATCTGGAACACTGACTGCAAAGTTTTGCTCGTGTCGGGCCAAGTCTTGATTTCAAAGAATGAAAAGAGTTCCTTAAAAAGGCATACCCCTCCCACTTCGGTCTTCCTCACACGAGTTTACACACACACACAAACATAGCAGCGCATTCACAAACAAGTGCACACACTGATTTCGCATCCTATATTCTAATGTGCCCCCTCTGAGCGATCAGCCTTGATGGTGTGTGCTGGTGTGTGATCACCTGCGACCCTGAAGTGAAGCGTTCCCATGGTGCCTCAGCACGTAGCCTCTTTGTTATCGCACAGAAAATAGTTCTTTGTATGCAGGGAGTGTCAGATCATACCATTCAGCCAGTGTGGGCCCTTAAGTGAACACTGACAGAGTGCCAAACACTAAACACTCATAACAAAATGAAACAAAATTGAGCATAAAAAAAATTATTATACTTCAGGTAATTTCTCATCATAAATGTAAGGCGTGTAGACTTTCTGGTTCATGTCACCTGAATCCCAGCCACCCAACCATAAATTTCCACATACACAAAACCGTTTTAGTCCGTGCGTGTGTGTCGGACTGAGTCGAGCTCGGCTTCAAGGCAGAAGAGGAGCAGCTCGTCTGTCTTTTATACGTCGTGTCAGCCGCCGCTTAAAGCTTTTGAGGCTCACATTAGAGACCCCATTTGAACCTGGTCGCGACAGCATGTGAGCAAACTCCAGAAAACTCTTACAAGACTGGGAGAACGTGGACAAACTGGTCTCATGAGGGGTCATTTCGGATCATAAACTCTGACTGTGACTGTGAATAACTCTGACTGTGAAGGAACACAAAACAAATCCTGCACACAATGAGATTCTGAGGAACAAAATGTGATCATCAGTGTGCAGGATTTTCTATTTCAGAGCGTGCCGCCTCGACATTCTTGCAAAGTCTTCACAGGGCCAAGGAATTTCGGTGGGGGTAAATACATATAAAATGTGAGGTTTAAAGTTAATTTGTGAATTTGGAAACAATTGTTGAAACAGCAGTTGAGAAAACAATCTCAGCACAAGGTTCATTTAGCAGCTGCTCTGTTCTCTTTGGAAGCGCCAGAACAATACTGAATGGACCTCCTTTATATGATTGTTTTCTCTAAATTAGGATCAACACAAACGTAATTTAAAGCTTGAACGTGCCTTTTGCAATTCACCAAACTGTGTCACAGCATAGCATCGCCTAGCGTACTCTAAATCTTCTAATTTGTTTTCACAGAGCGACTTAGCATCGGCCCAGGGACTACGTATGAAAAATGGCCTCTTAGGTAACTCTGGTGCAAGTTTATTAATGTTTTCGTCTAAATAAAACAACAAATAACTCAATGTGAATTAATGTGGCGATAAGCCTTCACCATTACTGTCGCTGAACTGCAATGAGCTCCAGCAGAAGCACACAAGCAGCAGGAGGAAAAAGAAACTTCTCTCTTATCATGCAACTGTTTGGCCTTAACAAGCTGCAATTTGACAGATTTGATCTCACAGTGACCTTAACCACTGTAAACATGGGCCTATATGAGCTCCCACTGTGCCATCAGTTAAAATACTTAAAATACCAGTAAGCTAAAGGTGTAAGGTTCAGTAAATACAAATAACCTTCCAGTACTGACGATCCCTGTGTTTTCTCCTGGACTGCAAAGGCAGCAGAAGGCCATGAGGTGAGGAGGCTGAAGGCTCTTGCCCCCTTCAAGATGTCTGCGCCACAATGTGGAGGGGGGGCAGAAAAATGCTTCAAAATCAGATTCGCGAAGCGGTTTGAGCAGGATGGAGAGTGTTTGTGCAGTAGAGGGGTTTTATCAGCGGCAAACACTCACAGGAATTCCGGTTTGGGATTGTCCATCCAATTCCTGCGTTCCACAGGAAGCCCTGCATAAAAAGCAACTGAAAAACGCCCGAGGACATTTCATTTGCCGCCAGTCGACTCACGGGGAGCACCTCGAATTAACCGCGAGGTTTTTTATCTGAGACCAACCGAGCCGAGCTTTAAAAGAAACTGGCACCATGGAAGAGTCGCGTAATCCACCGGTGCGGCGGCTCGTGCCCCTGGCCGCCGCTCAGCCTGCGCGCGCACACGCACCTGGTGACCCCATCGTGCGAGGGTAAGATTTTTACGCACATTTTTACAGGCCAGAGCTCGCGTTCAGGCAAGCGGCTCCTGCGCAGCTGTGTGGTTTATTTCAATGATTTTGAGTTTCGTTGTACTTTTTTATTTATCTTTTAAAAAACAAATAAGGTCAAAACAGGTTTACTGAAGGATGCAAAGGCAGACGTGCAGCTAAACAAAGCTAACAAGCTAAACAGATATAATATAACATGTTATTATCTGTAATTATCTATTATATGTATGACTACAAATGGTTATATGTTATATATATATATGCATAATTATAATTAGCTGGAGAACCAACTGCACAGCCAAGGCCGGATATGAGGCTCTTCTGTGGGGTTTCAGGTCCTGCAAAGCCCGTTGTCATAAACATTGTAAGGTTAATACACAGCTGGTTTTATGTGCACACAGCACGGTCGGTGTAGAACAGTGACACAGTAAAGTGTATTGGCTTGGCAAGAGGCTCGTCAAATATTGGGCTAAATTGCTAGAGTTTCTTTTTTTTGTTTGTTTGTTTTTTCACAAATACACTACGCTCAATGTTTTGGGATTTACTAATCAACATTTTGTTTTCCTTATGACATCCAATATGGCTGCGGTTGATAGTGAATTAAAGGATATGCTCACACTTTATCAAGCCTGTTTTAAAACATTAATCAGGTGCCCATGCACATTATATGAACAATGAAACTGGTTTTGCTTGTTGTCATCATTCCTTTTGTCCATACTGGCAATTATGAGCTCAGCTCCTGATGCGCGGAGGTGATGGGAGACGGAGTCCACAGTCCTTGATGGGTGCAAAAACATAATCCAAAGTTTCTCAGAATCAAGAGGATATCTTCCACGGACGTGGTCTTTTTAGTATAAAAATTCTGCTTTTTGTTTAAAACCTTCCACTGAAACTTATCAGTTTCAACACTGCCTGTTTCTTAGGCTACAAAAAAGGACAATAACTTTGGAAGACACTTACAGCACCCAAAATGTATCAGTGTTCATCCGGGTACCTGAGTATTATTTTGAAACAGACATTTAAAGAAATGTGAAACTATCCTTTAATCAGCGCGGACTGCCTCCTTAAGACACGAGTGCAGGGTCTCTTTACCCACCAGTCAGCTGGTAAAGTGTATCAGTAGGTTATGAATGAAAAAAAAAAGTCTGTGACGTCACGCACGCGCGCTAACCCAGTGCGGGTAGTCTGAGCTCCGGGACACCCAGCTGGAGGAGTGGGAGGAGGTCCTACCATCACCCCCCATGCTCTCTGACAGTCTGAGGAGAAACCTGACGAGTCGCGGAGTTTTATCACTTGGACTTTGAACGCACCGCAGCGGAATATAACGGGACTAACTTTTGCTCAAGTCTCGGGCGTTTCTCTACTTCCTGCAAGTGTCGGACTCCGTGTGTTCTTTGGTGGGGATTAATTTTAGGAAAGGCTGATTGTGCATTGCACGGTTTGTGATTGTTATTATTTTTTTTCTGTATCCATGCATGCGCCCTTCATTCTGGTTTGTTTGTTCCTTGGTTGGTTTCCGTCCTGTGCGTGCGTGTTGCTGTTGCGTAGGGATGCGCTTTTCTTTGCGTTTGTTTCTTTATTTGTGAAGTCATCCGTTTAATGCTTGAGGTGTGCGTGTGTTACGGCGACGGTGCTCCGAGTGAAGGATGTTGCTGCACAGTGCTGTGAAATAGCGCCCCCTTATGGCGAACGTAGGAAATGCGTCTGCTCAAATTACTCCTCATGTGTCAGTAGGTCAGAACTCTTCATATTCTGACGATAACCCAGAAAACCGTGGCAGAATCAAGCATGCGCTCTGAGCCCTGTGATCACAGATGTTCACCTGGGCTACAGTGTTAATTATATTTTATGTATTTACAATTATATAGTTGTAAAAAGTTGAATCTAAAAGCATGCTATTTGCAAAAAAAAGCCTTCCTTAACAGCAGATTAAGGATTAGGTTTTGTAGAGACCCTACTATACTACATCCAACTAGTATGAACTTTTTGGACATGCGTTTTGCCCTGCGGTACCTTCATCGTGGCCGATGTAATGATGCAGGATTGTTTTACACACAGACACACACACATGTTGCCTTCAAAGTGGCCCCCTGCTGCTCTGCGAGTCACACTCGCTGTCGGGTTTTGTGAATGAGCCAGCAGCAGATCAGAGAGACATGCAAGCTGTCAAGCGAGGCTCAGCATCGCTCTCAGGATAACTCAGGATTCTCTAGCAGGCTGCCGTCCTGTAACCTGCGGTCACACCTGGCTGGCTTTAAAGCCCTGTTAGAAGTTTCCCAGGGGTTTAGTGTCTGGTCTGTTAAAATACATTCCAGTAGGATAACATCGCAGCAGGAGCAGGTCCAAGCTGACTGTCATGCACTCTGGAAGTGCTGCACCATTCCTCCTCACTGACGGATGGATTTTAATCCTGTACAGTATGTAATAATCCAAGATGGTGTGAAGGGATAAGTCAGCGTTACTGTGAAGGTAGAGTTCTTTGTCCTTTTGACCTGTCCTTTGTCTTACAGTCTCAGACAGTGCAGGTGCAGGTCAGAAAGAGTTCAATCTGCTTTGTCCTCGAGAACTCAGGGCTGTTAGTTCATAAGTACTGCACAGATGCCCACGTATGCTGCTGTCTGTGTGCTTGTGTGGGCTCTCTGTGGCTCAGCGAAGTCCAACATCTTCCTAAAAGGCTTTCTGCATTGTAGGGAACATTAACCTCAAACTGATAGTTAGGCATCTACACTTGAGATAAGCATTCAAATCCACAGTGAGAGCAAACTCACTCTTGAGTTTCAAAACACAAACAATAAGTAGATTAAGTGTTTACTGCTGGTCATGAAAACCTTTCAGACTTGCGGACATAGTGCGCCTCAGAATGCCCTATCTACGTCCCCCACTGCACTGTGACCTTTACAATCGCTCACCAGGGAATGAGGAAAAATAATTTTGATTGTTTTTATTAAGTACAACCCACGTTGCAGTGCTGAATCTCTTTTAATGCTTAATTATCTCAAATTTCCTCTCTGTTACAGGTAGCCGGCGTCATCCTCCTGGAGGAAAACATACAATCGCAGCGTGAGGAGGACTTTGGCTTCGATCCACGACACCCCCCACCCTCCTCCCCCCGTCATCCTCCTCTCCTCTTCCCTCCGACTGGCACAGAGAAGAGTGTGAGAGACTGAGCGAGGGAACGTGGGAAAGAGGAAGACGATGTACCAAACGCTGCTTCTTTCCTCCTCCCTCTTCATCCTGCATGTGATGGGCACTCCGCAGTTCTTCGCTCACCACGGGTAACAGTTCACTTAATGCTCTTCCTGTGTTTATTATGGCCTGTCATTTGGTCAGCGTGGTCCTTCAGTCGCAGATCTCCTCTTCAGCTGTCATTCAGATCTGTTTGTTTTAGCGACCCCTGCGACATTCTCGCCCACTGCGAATGTGTACAAATTGCTCGAATGATGTTTAAACGTTTAGTACATTCTCTCGGGACCAAAGCTCAGTCTTAGACTGTTAGACATTCAGCATTGCGAGGGAGTCTGCGGGCTCACCTTGTCATTTTTAGTTGATTTGCACAAAGACCAAAATAAACTCAAAGCCAAACAAAGAGGTCAAGTGGAGCCAAAGAGGTCGAAGATCAGCTCTTAACTTAACACATTCAGGAGTGATTACACGCGTCAGTCAGGAGCAATTAGGCTGCATGCCTGTTTTTGGTGGCAAACAGAAACCAAAAGGCCATAATGTGGAGTTTTTAAGCTTTCTGAACTAGATGGGAACCACTTAGGGCCTAAATATCTCCGCGGTTATTTTCATCTACAGCTAGCACAGCTTCCGGTGCCCCTTGAAGTCGAAAGTTTCTTTTTCGGGTCAGCTTTAACGTCTGAACTCGTGTCTCCCTTGCGCAGGAGGAGGGTGTGTGGCCGAGACTTCCATCACAGCGTCGTCATGGCAACAGAGTCGTACGTCCAGCCGGTGCACAAGCCCTACATCACCCTGTGTCAGGGGCATCGCCTCTGCAGCACATACAAGTGAGTGCACCGGCACGCAACAACGCGCTGCTCAGCAAACAACAACAAAACAGGACATGTTCAGCTTCCGTTGGGGGAACACCAGAGTTTGCACGAGGACTCGGGTCAGGGTGGTGTCAAAACAGTGTCCCAGTGAAGCCATCACAACATGTTTATTTAATGAAAGGTCAAACAATGACGTGTTTAGGAATGCAAAGGGTTAGATGTACAGTACGCAAATTAACTAGAAGTCCCCCCATCCCACACACACACACACACACACACACACACACATACAACAACGACAACACATGATTTACACAGAACTGGGTCATGGTGGCACATATGTGGGTTGAATCTAAATATCAAGTACTTTGTGTAACTACGGGAAATGAACTGCCTGCCCACAGAGACCTCCGCCATGTTTATTTTGGACTGCATCTCCCTCCATACTTACGCACTCTCGATCTCTCTCCAGCTCTGATGCTTTCGAGTCCCCCCCTTACATTCCCTCTATTTTAAATCTTTTGTTTTAACTCTTTCCTCACCACCAAAATTCATTTTTCACTTATGGATTTTTTTCTGTCTCCATTTTTGTGCTCAGTGTCTGCTCAGGCCTCAGGCAATTACGGATCCCTTATCCTATGGTGTTTCTCCTGACTTTGATTAAATTACTTGTTTTCAGAGACTTCAGAGTCTCAGCAGGCTGTAGCAATAGTTGAGATCTGACTTTGTATCTCTTGCTCCCTCCCTCCATCCCTTTCATATCTCTGACACACTCTTGGAAGTGAGCGGTCTGTGGTTTCAGTATTCCCATTCTCTCATCAGCGTTCTTTTGGTTTGACAGAATGCAGGAGAGGCCCACCATGTTTGTGAGGGCGATGACAGTATTATGAATAACCAGGAAAGCCCTAAGTGTGTGTCTGTGTTTTGTCTCCACAGGACGGTGTACTCGGTAGCGTACCGGCAGGTGAGCAGGGCGGCACCTTCTTCACATTTCTACCCAGAGTGCTGCCCGGGCTGGCGGAGATTTCACTCTCACAACTGCAACCAAGGTAGCCTGCATGGACATGTGAGGGGTTTATGCGTTGATCCCTACCTGTATTACCTGCATATGTTATGTGGACAAGCGGAAAAGAAGTAGTTCATGTTGATGAAACATGCAAATTTACGTTCTTGCCAAGAGTCAGATGGGAAAATTGACTCTACTCTCATGCATGTATGGCAAGTATGACGTAACAGCCAGGAGGCGCTTAGCTTAGTGTGGAAAGACCTGTGGAAGCACAGGGAAGCAGTTAGCCTAAATCTATCTAAAGGTAAAAGTGTCAAAACTAGACAAGTTGTGGTTTTATGGGTAATGCTGGACTGTTTCTTCTCCAGAGAGTCCCTTTTCCCAGCCAAGAAGCAGTCCGGCACATACCTCTCATAAAACCACAAATTGTTGTTTATACACTTTGGATTTTGCTAAGCTAAGCTAAACATTTCTTGGAACGTCTCCCCCCGAAATGCTGCATCATTCCTTTAAATGTCTCTTTCAGCTCTGTGTAGACAGTCCTGTGTGAATGGAGGTACCTGCTTGAGACCTGACCGGTGTGCTTGTCCACTCGGCTGGACGGGACACCAATGCCAAACAGGTAAACGCCGACACACACATTCACCTGCGTAGCCACAGTTCCTGTGTCCACAGTTCCACACATATAAACCTATTTCTTTGTCTTCTTTGTTGTCAGACGTGGATGAGTGTAGTGAGCAGCGACCTTGCGCTCAGGAGTGCGTGAACACTGCTGGCAGCTATCGATGTACGTGCAGAGACGGCTTCAGGCTTGCCGGAGATGGCCGTTCCTGTCAAACCCTTCCTCCTCCTCCTCCTACTCCTCCTCCTCTTCCTGCCGCTCCACCCTCTCCCACCCAGGCGAGCCAGGCAACAGTGGGTGGTCACACAGATGCGGGTAAATGAGCAGAATAGCAGCACATGTGTGTGTGTGTGTGCGTGTGCGCGTTCGTGTGGTGTAATTTTGTGCCTTGCAGCAGCAAAGTGTCTGGAGCCCAGAAGAAAAGAACATAGCCAGCTTCGCGGTCCATTATTACTTTTGGTACGCGCTATGCCACTCTCAACTCGTACCGTGAGTAATAATGCACTGCGACTGGTGCCGACTCCAGACTGATGTCTTGTGGTCTGGGCCTGTGCGGTGAGACTGGGACCAGTTGGTCTTTGATAATGACTCGATTTACTCCTATGAGTCCTGTGAGTATAGCAAACATCTGACTCTAATAGAGCTCCCATACTAATACGGACATATTTTTATCCCGCGCACTCCATTAGTTCTTTTAAAAATGTTGCAATGTCGTCTCTTACCATGTAACAGTGGATTTTTGTTTGTGTTTCCTTCCTGTATCTTAGCAACAAGATAATACACCCCCCCCCCCCCACCATGTCTACAGACGTGGTAGTTGACCCCACGACATTCCTATTTAGTCTCAGCATTATTGCTTTTTTGGGAATTAATGCAACATGAAACTTCTTTTTGCGGATGTCTCCCAAATCTTTTCACCTTTGGGGATTTTTGTGAGTCACCAAACTGTAAATCTAAAGGTGATGCTGTCTGATGTCTGACTGTTAGAAAATGAAATATCTCTATGTAAATCTGACACTGCCAAAGTTCTCGGGCTCTGCTCCAAACTCCCCATATTTATCAGTGTTTCTGTGGACAAGAAACACCAAATTCAAACAAAATGCAACTCCTCAGCTAAAATGAGACTGTTCACTCCCATGGCACCACATGAGAATTCTGCAGAGTCAGCAAAAGGCACACAAAAAGGGCGACTGGGGTGTGTGTGTGTGTGTGTGTCTGTGTGTGTGGGTGGGGGGGGGGTGAATAGACAAAGTATGACAGATCTTTCTGCTTGGTGCAAGTGACAGAGAAACTCTCTGTCGCTTGTGGGAGTGCGATCTGGTTCAGCGTTCAGCTCTGAGATGCCTAAACGCAAGGTCAGCAGAGATGTTTCTGAGGCTGCATTCCATTATCTGTTCGTAGACACACGTCAGAGGGATGTTGATGGAGATCACAAATGTAAACACAGATTTCAGTGCTCAGAAAATAGAACCTCCTCTCCAACTCTGTTGTGGAGGAGTGTTGGACTGCATTTGAGTGTCTCCATCTTACTCCTGTTTTTTTCCTCTCCATCTCCCCTTTTCACTCTTGGCCAACACTTGTGTTCTCATTCCAGCTCCATCAACCCTGTCTGCTGGGGGTCATCGACAGCCCCCCTTTTCCTTCCCTTCTCCTAACCCTATTTCTCAACTCGTTCTTGTCTCAGTAACGGGCCACATCTGGGAAAAATTGAGCTGCTCGAGGTCTGTCTGCTAAAGCACAGCCAGAAAGCAGGGGGTCCCTAATTTTGTGTCCTGAACTGGGTCCCGCCTGCTGCAGGGACATTCCCCTCGGGTGGCCAGGCTGATGCTTTCCCCTGTAACAGATTCATGTTCACAGGCTGGATGAATGGGTCCTCGTCTATTTCTGGTGACCTTTCTTTTAGCTTGTATGTCAGCTCTTTTGGCTGTTCCCATGATTCCACCCCTTGCCCTAAATTCCCCTGTCCTCTTCCTGGTTTGGAGTTTAGAGATGTTGATGTGGCAATGAATCATTTGCGGAGAGGGATTGATGAGTGCAGACTGCTCAAAGGAATCTCCTGAGATATAAACTTTAGATCTGAGAGAGAGGATTAAACATTATTCTTGCCTTTAATCTGTGCTCTAACCCGTCTCACAAATTCCTCTGATGTATATTACTTTATTTGCATGGTTTCTGCAGGTGGAAGGCTTGGCCTGGTGGAGAACGTGACGGAGGAGGTGCAGAGCCTGAGGAACAGAGTGGAGCTGCTGGAAAAGGTACACAAGAAAAGTTCAAACACAAGCACACAAATAGAAAAGCCACTTACCGATACCTCCCAGCCCCCGCTCACCACCTCTGGTGATAAATGATGATAAATTCTGTGTTGCTGTTTATTCCCCAAACTAAAGATTTTATCGTTGAAATGTCAGACCTGCGCAGTGGCTTTTTAAACTTTTATGGGTTTTATTCAATGTGAACCTTTGGTGAAACAAGCCAAAAGCATAAATGAAGACTAGCTGTTGGAAGTCTCATTGATTTTCTGTTTATGAGGTGTGCAATAGTCTTTTTTTTCTTGGGCAGCTTTCTCATTTTCCCTCATCTTTTTCCTTCTGTGCAGAAGTTGCAGTTGGTGTTGGCCCCCTTCAGCAGTTTCTTCCCGATGTCACTGGATGAGGGCTTGTCGGAGAAAACTACCTTACTGTCCCACTCCTTCCAGCAGCTGGACCGCATCGACTCCCTCAGCGAGCAGATTGGCTTTCTGGAGGAGCGTCTCGGCACATGTGAGTGACCACAGGCTGACCTTCGCTTGTTCAGAGCTCAAATTAAAGCACCTAGAGGAGAGGAAATCCAATTTTTAGTTGAACGCCACTGGTATTTTCCTGTCCCATGAAAGCAGTTTAGAGATCCAAACCCAAACTTTAGAGATCAGAGATCACGGAAAAGCTAAAATGTAAGAATTTCCCATAAGTTAATAAAATGAAAAGTCCATATTGATAAATTCTAATAACATAATAAAATCTTCTGCCTGTAATGTAATTACGTTTTTTGGCAAGTGCGTAATAGGTTAAGTGATGCAATAAAAGCAAATCAAAGTAAAAGTGAGATGACACATTTGCTCTTAAACTTCAACCTAATTGAAACATTAGATAAGATAACAAGACTTAAGAGTTTGTCTTTGAAACCCCACTTAGCCACAATGGTGCTTTGAGCTAAATGCTAACTTCAGCATGCTAACAAGCCCAAAATAACACAAGAAACATAAAGATGTTTAGCACTTAAGTTGTTTACAATGTCAGCCATCCTACTTTAGCATGTTAGCATGCCATCATTAGCCAACTAGCACTCAACATTAAGCATAGCTGAGACTGGTGGGAATGCCATTAGGTCTGCAGGTTTTTGGTCATAAATCAAAGTGTGGAACATTTTCGAAAAAAGTTTCTCAATCCATCCGTTTACTGTGAACTGCTGGGTATTTGCACAATCTGGTGTCCCCACATGGAATCCTGACCCAAACTTTGAGAAACTCTATGTTGAATATTTTTTATTATATTAGAAGCTTAATCACATTTGGTTTTATTGTATTATGGTCAATTATTATATTTTTGGACTTCAAATCATGAAGCTCCAAGTATAAAAATCGTAAACCAACAATCTTTAATTTGCAAATTCACCTCAGTTAGGATAACAGGGACTACAGTGAAGTCACAGCATGAACTAATAGCATATGATTGTTTTCAATTTGTAGTCATTTTTTACACTCTCTTTCCCTGCAGGTTCCTGCCAGGAGAATTAGCCACCGAACGCGGCCCACAGCATTTCAAGACATCTCCCATGAAGTTAATAATGAACCAAACCTGTCAGAGATTGTATGGACCAAGATGGCTGCAGCGTGTAAGAAAGGGATGGCGGGAAGCAGAAACATCCTCAGCTTTTGTTATGCCGCGAGGCAGTCATCACACAGTTCGTCTGTGGTTTTCACTACTCCCAAAGGCTTCGTTTGCTTTTCTCCTTGGATTACTGTCAAATTCTCGATTGTTGTAACAGTACCTGTGCCAGAGTCAGTTTCAACATGACATCATCTCTGTAACATCTGACTCGAACCCTCTGAGGGTCAGAGGTCAAATTGGCCACTTTTGTTTCTGTGTTTGTTTAGCATCAGTGCAGCTGCGTCCTCTGTCGAAATCCATTTCTGGAGGCTGACATGGACATCTATATTTATCTATTTAAATTATGATTACTTTTAGTTATTTCTCAGTGCTCCAATAGACATTTTTACCTAGTTTTGTAACATTTTGTAATAAAAAAAGGTCCTAATCATAAACACCATGTGTGTTCACTAATATGAAAGATTTACTGAATAATTGTTCTGTAAACACTGCAGACATGAGACTTTCCTCATTAAGCTAACACATGTTTGGCATCTCCTGTTGAAATCTTGTATGCATGTACTGGAATGACTGTGCAAGAAGTATTCTGATCATGTATTTAGTATCAAAACTGCATTGAGAAGCAAACTCAATTACAAGCAAAAATCCTGCAATTAAGATTTTACTTGAATACAAGAAGGTACTTAAGTACAAGAACTCATTACGCAGGGTATCCTTTTTCACATTTTTATGTAATGCATTGAATTTTAATGACCTGTACCTTAACAGTGTAAGCAGCTGATTTCAGTTATTTTATATGATCAGTGTTTTTCTTTAAATAAGTGAAAAAGCAACAACCAGTTGGATTATTTCAACCTGTTTTGCAGATTTTTTTCTTTTTTTTACAGTTTCATTTAAGAAAGTGAGACTTTTCAGACTAAACAATAGACAAATTACACAGTAAAATAAAGATTTTTTTTGGCAGTGTTTCTTGTAAAAACAAGCAGTCAGACTTAGTATGCAGTTGATTAAAAAGTACAACACTTCTCTGTGAAATACAGTGACATATAATCCAAAGTAATATAAAACACAAATACTGCACAAGAGTTTAAATGCACAGTCGTTTGAGAAAAACAGAATGAATCTTTATTTATTCTTTTGCAAGGCATTCACATTTACCCAGAATATGTGAAATCAAGAACACTACATCATCAATATTAACCAGATACTATAATGGGCGTCTATACCATGTGTGCATATTTACACACGCATACAGTAAGGGACCACACACATACAAAGCTCTGCAGGATGTCAGCTCTGTTTCTCGTATCCATCTAAAGCTACCACCAATTATCATTTAATAGCTTTGGTGAAAATCAGAGAAAACTTGAAGTCCTTTTTATTTTTCCACCCAAACTCAGCATGAAAAGTGCTTTATTAAAGTTAAGAATACTTTGAATCTTTTCCAATATCTTACATACGACTTTGTAAACAACTGCTCAACAATCAACCAGCAGGGTCGCTGCAGAGTCTGTGAACCACCAGTTGAAGCTTGTGACACAGAGTTTACAAATCACACATTTGTATTACAAAATAACCGAGAGATCAACAGGAAATAAATGGATAAATGCTCCATTAGCAAGATGTCTCTGGTATAGTTCATATTTGGAAGAAAACAATTTGGTAAATTACTTTATGACATTCAAACCACTCCCTGCAATGGTAAAGTCTGCTCTTAGAGATAAGAAAAGGTCAATAAATATATTCAAACTAAGGAAAAAAAAAAACAGTTTGATTAATTAGAATTAGTAGGGGCACATTATTCCATACTGGCCTTGAATACCGGTACAAATGAAACCATCACACGTATGTAAAGCAGAAAGCCCAGCTGGTATCACTAAAACTACTGTCACACTCCACCATGAACAGCAGTGTACAGGTTTCCATTCACAAGATGATCTCCTCAAGGTCTGTGTGCACAACAGGTCAGTCTAAATTTAACATTTAATAGTCAAATAAATACATTTTTTAGATTGAATGCCAACTGTATGCAAGACAACATCCCACTCTGGACTTTAATGTCATAAGATGCAGTATCCTGAATTCTGACATACATTCTCAGATGGTGCCTGATGGGCAAAAGTGGCAAAAACAATTAAATGATTTTGCAGACAGTGTAAAGGCAGTGAGCAGTGTGAAATTTAAGACGTGGATGTAAACTAAAAACAGCTCAGTCAGTTCTGTCTTGTTAGTTGTCAGTACGTATTCCAAAAAAAATAGAGCTGATTAAGGGCAACAACAACAACAAATCAAACTTAAGGCCAACTTTTAAAATAATCTAATATTCTCCTGTGGGGTGAAGTATAGCTGAATCAGGAACATCACAACTAAAATGTTATTTACTTTCATACTGATGAAAGAAAAAAAAACAAAACAAAACAGAAAACCCTGAAACTCTTCTGAGATGTGAGATAATCCTCATCCTTATGAGCACGTACTACCTTATATCATAGGTAAGGAGAAATTCTATTATCAGTAAAGAGAAATCAGTCGGTGGATGATTCATTAAGCAGGTCACAGTCAGATGATTACGGGCTCACAATGAAAACTTTCCAAAAACACTTCTGTCATGGCACGGCAGGCAGCTTGCACTTTGAAGCAGTAATTTAATAATGTGACAATGCACAAAATGAAATCACCTTTTTGACACATGTTAAACGGGTTCACTTGTTACTTCCACTGGAGGAGCATAAACATGTGATCACCTCGAGAAAAAAAAAACAAGATTATCCAATGCAGAAATAAATAGAGAACAAATTAAGCGAGAGGACGCTTGCCGCTCAAAGCTGCACGCAGGTTATTTCTAATCTTCAGGAGAGACAAACTGAATGAATGCACGATGATACACCAGCAAAGCACATCAATGAGAACTGAACAGTCTGCTTCAATCCATTAAATCAGTACAGATGGGTGCTATTGTTACACACTGTCCTGTAACCTTGAATTCCTTCATGAAGTGTGTCATGGAGCCGTTGGTCATTACAGAGCCACTGCAGATATTGAGTTGAACTCATAGCGACAAAACCAAAGAAGTTCATGGTCGACCAGCGTCGACTGCTCACCTCCACACACTCCACCGCTCGTGGAGAACCCCAATCCCTTTGACTTTTAGGCAAGAGACTGGAATGCAGAAAGGGGGAAAACACGCTAAAAGGAAAGGAAGGAAGGAGATACAGTGCTCTGAACGAGTGTGTGCATGTTTGTGTGTGTAAGAGTGTCCAGAGAGAACTAAAACAAAGGAAGCATGAGAGGAACACATGATATCCAGACATTTAAGAGACAAAGAAAATGCCAAAGTTTACCTGCTAAATCAGAGGCAGATGGGGGAGATAGTGAGAGAAAAAGGCCAAAAGAAAAGTACAAAATGGTGATAAAGTAAGACAATAATAAAGCTTCCAAAGCCAGAGAACAAAGCAACAGTGAAGGTGGACAGAGCCATCAAAAAGGCATGCATGAAGAACAACACACATCCATACTGTTCGGCTTGCCGTCCGTCACTCCGCTCACGGCGTGCAGAGCAGCGCTGCTGCAGACACAGTGAGGGTCGGGACCGACTGTCCTGTATGGTCAGGCCGAGGCGGACTGGACCAGGCGTCAACTAGACAAGAAGAGATATCATGACAGGAGACCTGTGTCATGTTGTTTCCTGGCCAGGCGATGGGACAACCTGGGGAGAGTGGCGAGGTCTCGGGGAGGAATGGGTCTCAGACAGGGGCATAGGAGGAGAAGAGGTGGGAATACTGTAAATGTTCACTGCCTCAACGGCCCGTTGCTCTGGGTTACGGAGTCAGAGATGCTCAAGAAGGCAGAGCGCATCAGGTTGTAGGATTTGTCAGAGAGGGACGATACATCCTCTGACGTCATTCCCTTTGTCTCGATCTTTGGAAGGATCTTCAATCTGATGGTCCCTGCGGAGGCACAAAAAAAACTTCGCGATCAGAAGTCTCACGGAACAAGTAGCTTTTGCCCACTGACGCAGATGTCACGCGCGACGATAAAAAGGACTGCTTTACACCGAAAAAATTTGGAAAACTGAGGTCAGTCAAGCTGAGTTACCTGATTTGAACTGCTTTTCTTTCCGCTGGTAGAAGTTGCTGTAGGAGGAGAAAACGACAGGTATGACAGGTGCCTGAAAAACAAGAAGAAATAAGATCAAACACGCTGTCCAGAATACTATCATCACATCTGAATTTTCATGCTGAGCCCATAAATCTTAACTAATCTGACCCTTACATGTTACATTTGGCCATTTTCTTCCACCTAAACCATCCAAAAGATGAGAAGCAAACTTCCAGAAATGTTAGACTGAACCAACATCACATTCTCTCTCTCACACACACACACACACACACTCCATAAGTATGACACTAGCTATCTCCATCTCCTCTGCTGCTGCTAATGGAGGCCGAGTTGCACTCTCGAAGTACCCCCGAGTGGCCCTTCAGCAGGACTGGCTGAGCCAAACGTGGCTCCCCCTGGGGGCTGTCCTGCTTCCACTCAATCTGGCTGGCTGGGTACAAATGGAAAGGCTGTGCTCTAACTCGGCAGAGGCAAACACAGAGAGACAGAAATAGTCTATGTTCACACAGAAATAGTCTCAAGTGTAAAAGCGAAGCCAACAGGGAAAACCAAAACACAGATTGTATTCCTCAAACCTCAAACGAAGTTATTCGGCCACCTCATGCCAACACAAGCACAACAATCCCAAATCCAGTACATCTGTTCAGATGAACACTGTTTGTATATCATATAAGCAGACTCTGAACTGCACAGCCAATAAAGCCCTACAGAAAATATGAATGTGTTTGTTAATAAGGAGCAGCAGGGCTTATTTTTGTAGCCTCACAACCTGGGTGCATATCACAATCGAACTGATATTAATCTTCAGCAGCCTCGGGTGAACCAAGTTGCGGCTTCTTGCCAGATCTCATTCAGCAATAATGTTTTTTTAATGCAATCCACCTGTTTGACCCTGAACATGTGCTACGAAACATCAGCTCATGAACAGAGACCTCCCACCTGCATGCACGCAGAGCTAAAGGTCATAAACGCACACAGCTGATCTGGTGATTATTCTGTAGTCAGTGTGTGTCAGGAGCAACGTCTGCCCTCCCTCTGCCGTTTGGTGTGAGGCGAGTGTGCCAAAGTTACGTCACACACAACCAAAGGACAACTTCAAAGAAGACCACAACAGAAATATCACAATAAATGCATACTGATTTGATTGATCAGTGCTGCGTGTGCATGCTGTCATTTGTATATTGAACACAGTAAAATCATAATGTTGACTTGTGCCATAAAAGGCTGCTAGCTCCCCCATGTGTCCTGAATCTGCACATTTCTGGCAACATTCCCCCTCCCCCTCTCTTTCAGGAGACAAAAGTTGGCAGAAGCATCCTGGAGCACAGCCTGTATCATCACAGCTCTTTTTGCCAGCAGGGTCAGGATGTGAATGAACAGGGTGAGGGTGTGCATTACCTTACATGAAATAATCACATGTATGGATAGGATACAGACAGTATAGATTACATGTGCTCTACCAGGAGACAGGAACCTGAAAAGGAAGGTGAATTTTAAGGTGATAGAAAAAGAAAAAGAAGAAGAAGAAAAAGTCCTCACTTGTGCCTGCACTGCCAGGTGGAAAGCTCCTTTTTTGAAGGGCAACAGGTCACCTCTCTGGTTTCGCGTTCCCTCTGGGAACACCCACAGACGAATCTGTGGAGGTCAAAGGATGAGGATTGTAAGGAAATACAGCAAATAAATTATGCCTTGTCATCTGCAATTTGTCAAAAACCAGAACCTTGTGACAGATTAAGTATAAAAACAAAAGAACTACCACAAAAGAACTTCAACTACCATTAGAAACCAAAAAAACATGATGCATGTACTAATTCTTCAGAAATGTAAACACTGTAAACCCTTTCAAACGCAGATACACTGAGCTCTCATCACCACTGATAAGACTGCATCCTCCCGTATGTCCATGAGAGCCAGATTACCTGGTCGTCCAACATGGTTTTGGCAGCGTCAGCCATGACACTCTTTGCATCGCTTGTCTTCTTGCGGTTGATAAAGACGATGCCACCCAGCCAGCAGATGAGACCTACTGTGCCAGCGTAGATTAACTCTTTCTTAGCAATCATGGTGCAGCGGTCTGGTAAGATCTCCATCAGGCCTGAGAAGCAAGGGATAAGAAGAGCACTCATGAGCATTCAATGAATTATTTTAATATCATTTATTATTTTGATGTAAAATAAATAAACCACCAACGTCAGATACTCCAAAACTAAAATGTGTTAATAAATGATTTGTCCAAGTGATGTCATGTCTGTCACACATGCCTGAGTGAGTGCAGTCTGTGACCGAGAGCAAGAGAAATAAGACTCAATTAGTGAATATGCTTAGTTAAAAATATAGTGTTTCTAAGACGGCGTGTTGAAAAAGCCTGTAACACATGCAGTCACAAAACCAGTGACTAAATGAAACTTCCACAGCCTCAGTTTGGGACGAACTTTGCCTTTCGTCTTATCTCTCTCTGGCCTTGTCAAAACGTGGATTTCATCAGGTATAAAGTCTGCTAATGCAATGCAATGCTGGAAAAGAAATTTCACTTGACTGATGGGAGTTATCTACGTGAATAACACTTACGTTGTGAAATCAGACACATCCGATTAACCTTTGCACAAAGGCAGCTGGTGCAGCTCAGGACAAGATGGCAAACACACACATTATTAGAGAGAGTAAGTTAAACTGTGTGACACGCAGGATGGCAAACAGTAGAGAAACCAAACACCAGCTATGCAGGTGAGGAAACTTACTTCCTTAGCGTATCACATCGGCTCTAGGATGAGCAGCTATTAATGGCTGGGTGTAGCAGTTGGCATGGCAACTTGGACGCCAAATCAGACTCATGCAGAGTTTTCTCAGCACTAATTAGATGCCTAGCTCTCCCCCTGCTGTCACTACCCTGGCCTCGAGCCTGCCCTCATCACTCACTGGCGCTGAAAAACACTCTTTCAGAGGAGTGAAAACATACCTCTGCTAAATGAGAGTCCTCAACACTCAGCTTTAGGGCCAAGAAGAATGAGATAACGCTGAAAGACACACTCACAAGTGCAAAAGCATGGATAAACAAAACGTGTGCTTAACTCAGTCTACAATGATTTTAAACAGCATCTAAATTTAAAACCAGCTTTTAATTCAGAGTGGGTGCTGTGAGGCCGGTGATTTATGATTTTTTTTATTAGTGTATGTATTCATCAGTGTGTTCTTTCATGGACTTTAGTGCCGAATCAAAACAATATGTTAAAATAATGTCTGTGGCTGCACAGTATTCTGCTGCAATTCAGTCTCCATTTTGTCAAAAACCCCTCAGTCACCACAGAATGGGTATAATCTTACATTTGGCCCAGTTTTAGCAAGGCCATTGCCTAACCTACACTGCAATCTGTCTTAGCAGCTAAAACAGAAAAAGGAGTTTAAAGGTCGGAGAACTTTAATTCCTGGAGGGGAGACACCACTGATGCTCCCAGCAAGATCCTTATTGTTCATTGGAGTTTGTTCTGTCTGTGGCCGATCCAAACCAGACTATGACTAACAGATCTGGCTCTGTCCCAGCTGCTAGAGACAATCCTGTCCAACATGATCACAAATACTGTTATAACGCAGCCAAATCAACAACACATTTGTTATCATTTACATATTTTTCTGTTTTGGTTGCCAGACAATTGAATGAGTATGAAATCTAATTGCAGCTCATAAATACAATGTTGACCAGTAGTCCTTTGCAAGCTGCAGATAAAATCATTATGTTATGATCTTGACATCAACAGACGACTGAATATTTAAAATTACAGGTAAATGATGACAGCTGTGCTGGCAGATTGACTGTATTAACATTCAAAATGAGGTCAGGGGTGTGTGTCTGGGCCTGTCAACTATTATACTATTATACAGGAGCTCATCCAGGTCAGCAGAGTCAGTGTAGGTACAGTATTTGAGCAGCTCGTGCAGAAACATCCCCCATTAGAATCCTCAAGGACTGTTTAAAGAGAGTGCAAACATGCTCTGTATGGCATCCCGCTCACACATGCTTGAGGCAGGATGCCAGCACTAGCCACAATAAAAGTCAGCAGACTTCGCAAAATCGATTAAAAGTTTTAAAATCTCTCATTCTGCCAAAAAAACATTCACATAAAGGCAAATTGTGCCTCTTCTTGATTTCCCTGATAGCTCTGAAATATAAAATGTCCAGCCAGGTTTTCAAGCAAAGGGCAGCAGAGACAGAACGTCTGCTCTTTGTTCCACTGAGCAGTAGCAGCTTGTCCATTTTATTGGCCAGGGAGTTGAGATACACCACATGTCTACTCAGAGCAGATTCAGAAATCCCCATTGATGGAGCTTAAAAGTACAATTCTGTCATCTGAGAATCCTGCATCTACTGCGGAGGACTGCAATGTCCAGAAAAAAAAGGCCAGAAACCTCTGTGTGTGATTCAAACACAACACATCTTCCCTATTAAATCTGAACTTGTTTGAGACACAGGAGACAAGATGTAAACACAGACAATCAAAACTCTAGCTGGTGGTTGCACAGTCATCTTATTACTCAACTTCATTAATATGAACCAGCAAAATATTTCAGTCAGCACTGGAAAACATCTACTTGGAATCCAGTTAAAATTTGGATGGAAAGCCGAAAGCCATCATCATAACGATTGTTTCATTTCAGATCCAAATGCATCACTGTTCAAATGTGAATGGACTGAAGGCAATATTATTTTTCTGCAAGCTTAGGAAAAATTACCTTTGCTGTGTGAGCTATTTATCTTCAGTTTTTTTCTACCTACCCAAAACATCCAGGGAGCTCTGGTGGTTGGAGATGATGACATATGGTCCCTCTGTCTGAAGATGCTCCCAACCGCTCACTTCAAACCGAAGACCCAGGAAGTACTTCACATGACGAACCAAGAAGCGAATAACCCTGAGGGGGAAAAGGTCACGTGAGTGCAGCCTGCAGGATACTTAACCAGAGCCCTACATGATAACGTGAACTGACTCAATAATGGCTTTTTGGTGACCGTTCTTATCCTTTTATTCTCTCACTTCCTCTGTAGTCTCCAATTACTCTTCTTACTCCTGGGAAAGTCTTTTTTACTGCGTCTTGCAGATAAAAGCATGTTTGATCGAAGGGTTGGAGACGGCACACATAAAGCCTGTTAAATACTACACTATAGTGTACTCCAAGGACTGCGACCCGAGTCCGACAATCTAATCATGACTGTTTTCAAAATATAAGAAATATGATAGGTTAGCTATGTACAACACCCCTATTAGCGTTGTTTGTTTCTTGGTCGGTTAAGTAATTGCCTGTAATAAGCTCAACACTCCAATAAGCTCTGAGAAAGCATGTCGTACCATCTGTCTGTCTGCAGGCAAATAACGCAAAATCAAAAAAGTGACATGGCCAATCAAATCGAATGAGTACCTCGATTTGTCTGTCAAATCTTCTAACCAGTTACCTCCTGAAGCTTCAAGAACTGTTCAAAACTGTTCAGGTTAAAGTTACAAATTTCAAACAGAAAAACTCATTTTTGCATGATTGTGTCTCGTTTACACGTGTTCAGTTCAGGGTTTATCTTTCGGGATTTTTAAAACTTGGCCTTTGTGGAAACAAAGAAGATAACACTGTACTCTGCTAAGCCAAAGCCAAGCTGACATCTTCTCTGACTTGGAAAAGCTGCAGTGTGAATCTAAACAACCAGCCATGGCGTGAGGCTGCGTCACAATCTGATCATTGGCCCCTTTAACACTTTCAAGAGCCTACTGTGTCCTGATTCAACTAACTTTTCCACAAACCAAAAGAAAACATTGTTTATGGGGGAAAAAAACAAAATCTATTCCCCTATAGACCATCTACTATCATCTGCCCATTTATTCTCTCATATACAGTTTGTTGATATTTTCCTAAACTCTCTCTCAGACTAGTGTCATTATTTCAGAGATCACACTCAAAGGAAAGCCACACAATGGTTTAAAATTATCCACTGTGAATCTTTCAGGGAGGCTTTTAGGGACTTTTATTGCCGATAACGATGGTACAACGGATGACTCTCAAATCTTCGGGGCAATACTATTAAGCCATGCTTTGCTAGTCAAGCAACAGAAGTTTGTTTTTCACTGATTTGAATACAGCTTTAATTGAAGCCCTAGCGTCACCTATTAAGGACCCGACCAAGTGCAGCAGAAAAGACCCCTGTCAATTCTTAATACAGGATCTTAAGTGTTTACTCTGTGCATTACTGTTTTTACAATTACTCTACTAACTCTTGCATAGAAATTTTCTGTGTTTAATATTTTATGTAATCAAATCAAACTGATTTTAATCAAAAAGGTAAGGCTTGCAGTGTTATGATAATCAAAGACAGGAGACAGCTCTAAGACTCGCTTGTGTTCATGATCTTGTGACTCCACCTAATGCAATCATCTCTTACTAGTGGCTCACTTGGAGCCAAGTTTGCCTCGCATAGACACTATACATTGGACTGGTTTGCTATAGTAAAACAACTACGACCTTTAAACCAGAATCCAGTCTTTGGGTTATCTTTAAAGGCAGCATTACAGTGATAACACACTCAGTCTAGTGTAAAAGCAACTGGTTATGCAATGACTTAGTCAGTGTTGCAGCAATTGTAAGATTGTTCCTCTGGAATGAAATGGCCTTAGTTGGATTCTTTTTATGGCCAATGCACTAGGCTTCTCTGTGGTTCATTTTGTTATCAGTGTCTAAATAAGTTCCATTTGTACCTACAGGGTATAGTGACATTAAGGCTGATCTGTTGCCAGCATAGATTCAATACAACCTGGCTGCTCACAGATAAAAGGTGAGCCTGACCTGGACAAACAAAGATCAAAGCGTCAAAGCCTATTCAGGTGCCAAAGGTCAGAGGCTTGTCGAAGACAGGGACATGGTCACAGATCAGAATGACATAGCAGAAGATTGATTCATTCAGAAAGGCAGGTACACGAAAATTAGTATTTTAAATATGTGGGATTTAAAGGGTCAGTTACCTAAAGATCTGAATGACAACATCAATGCTTAGTCAAATGGACAGCAACACTGGTAGTCTCCCACTGATGATTAAAAGCCATTACACGGTATGGAACCTGAGCTGAAGCAATTGTGATGCAGGAAACAAAGCCTCTGTCCTTTATCTGTTGTCACGAGATCCTACTTGAAAATTAAAGTTCGAGCTGTGGCCAAAAGTAGCCACGGAAGTGACAGATGAAACTGTCTGTCTGAAGACACAAAAACTAACAGTAAACTGAAAACCAACAACAGTACATCATCACAGTAGAGGCCTGTTCTGGACCATCATAGTTTACTGTTACATTCAAGTCCTCTAAGTCAGCTGTGAAGGAAACAGTTGAGCCTAGAATTCAGGCCTTTGTGCATCCGTCTGACAGCAAATGGCTGTGACAGCTCTGTCCTTGATGAATCACAGTGCTCTTTCTGCCAGAGCTGGCTAATGTGTAAAATGTGAATCCAAAACTCCATTCACTCTCTGTACAAAGCTTGACCCAGGACTGGGTCACTTTGTCACAGTCAACAGGTCCAGATAACCTTTGAGCTGACAGAATGGTACACTGGTGCAACATGACACCTCCAGCGCAGCTAACGTGACAGTAAAACAGTTATTCTTGGGGCAGTGAGGCAGTAAGGTCTAGTGTTTTAACTGACAAGGCTGCTGTCAGATCGAGGCCAAGTGAGGTTGTACTGAGGATGGGTCTAATAACTATTCAGTAGCCCAACTCTGGAGAACTTGCCATCTGGCATCCATTCCTTCAAGGTAATTACTGGAATGCAGTCATCTGTGTTCAGCAATCCACCCTCACCATCTACATTCAACCACAATAGCAAAATCTCCCCCTTTACAAAGTGGACTCTGAAACTAAAGGTGTACTACAATTCCACGAAAGCAGGTATCAGATGACCCGGTCACTGTGTCGAGTATAAACTAACATATTTCCTCCAGGGTGAGGTCAAGGGGTCATGGAGTCAATGTCTGCACGGGTGCAGTATGTTAGGAACCATGAGACAGTTTCAATTTTTCTTCATTTTTCAAATGTCCAGCCTCTAATATACTGTAAATGTTAAAAAGGTGAAACAGATACGAGAAACACCTTTCAGGATAACATTGAAAAATTATGGCCACCACACTAGTTATGGCGCAATAACCGCTTCAATGACACAGTTATACACTTTCAACAAAAGCTTCATAAGGATATGAGACATTATTTTGTTGGATCGCATATTTATAGTGCACGAGTGCCTTTAACAGACACGCACAACTTGCACAATTTGACTGAGGAAAGAAAGTTAGCAGATATTCTCACAGAAAGATAAAGAACAGATAGATTAAAAAAGGATAGTACTGTTCTATAATCACAACATATCGTGCCTTTGCTCAGCACTAAACATGAGTGTAACGTTAAATGGTAATTTTAGCGTTCTTGTTTTCAGCTAACGTTAACACGTTCCAGCTGCCAAAGTGTCAAGGGGCTAATGTTAGCATGTGTGATTAAAAATGCATCACGTATTTATCTATTATTGATTTTCCTTTAGGATGTCAGACAAATTGGCAGACCAAAAGCTCCCGGGGGGTAACAGTGCGGTTATGCTGACTTATCACTACGCTACAATAAGAACAGTTATGTTGCTAGCAGGCGCAATCTGAATATTTAATATCAACAACGGCTGCTAGTAGCCAGTCGGCTAGCATGCTAACGCTGGCTAACTGTCAGACATTGCGAGCGACATTTATTATGCAAACAAACTCACCTCATATTTTCAATGTCTCTGCCTCCGCTTTTCAATATGCACAGAGGAATGGCAATCAGGGCCAAGATCATCATCCAGGCGACGTAAAAGAACTTTTTGAAATAAAAAACAAACGTGCTGCTGGTCCACATCAGGAGTGGAATCAGCAGCAGCGGTATCATCCATAGCACATCCATAGCGACCCACCACAGTAACTCACTGCCAGCAATTACACACGCGGTTTAGACGAGGAAGTCGCTAAAACGCTGCCCAGCTATGTTGCCAGAGAGACGGAAAGCACCACGACTCTGACAAACATTACACAGTATTCCTGTCGGGCACCCTGGCGATGGAAGTGCCTGTGGCTGCACAACGTACTGCTGCTCATCTGTTGCTAAATGGCATCATGAGGTGGAGTCAAGTCGTCATCGTTTGAGTTTTTTTTCTATTTCCGGTTGTTGGACCACTATGTCTGACCTGATGTCCCAAGCTACATAAAAACATACATGTCACTACATGTTTATTTTACAGTTTGTGTGAGATTCAGTTTGCATTAACGGTCAAAGCAATCACCTTTAAGAAATGATATTTGAAGTTTGTGTTGCCAAACATCCACATTTCATTTTGCTATAGTAGCCCTGTGTGGATTCACTCTCTCCACAGGACAATCCTTAGAAACAAACCGATTTGACAGCCGATTACAAAGCAACATTTGTAATTGGATTAGCAGTGATAATCCCATTCTTGGCTATAATCTGATGCTCCCCGGTAGCCTTGACTGTGAAGTTTCACCCATGTCGAAGAGCTCTACTTGACATGATTGGGAAGATTAGGATCAATTGTTCATTCATCCTGATTTAATAGGTGCAGTGATCCTAACCATTGGCAGACTCCAATCTGGGCTTCATTTTCTTCACTGGGAAGCAGAAATGAGTCTAATTTGCTCTTTAAGCAAAGGATAATATTCAATAAGTGTGAGGTTACCAAAAACTACAATTACAAGGGGAGAAAATAAAGCTTTTCTTAAAGACCAAAAATTACGCTGCTTTTAATTAATTAAGCATGTTTCTGCTTCAAAAATACATCACATGAATGCAGGTTAAGCACTGAGTATATAAAATATGTTATTAATGCACACACACGTGTTTTTATTGTTTAACCATGTGATCTGATCTTGACGTGTGATCTTGAATGTCAATTGAAGAGGAGATTCAACACCTGGTTGTGGGTATATTTAAGTCTGATAGGTGTTGGTGCTCTTATAAATGATTATAAAGTGTACTCTGTGGCGCTGTAGGATGAACACCGACTGCAAGGGGGTCCGATCAATAAAGCCTTTGCAGGGCAAATTCTCTTCCTTTAATCTGAAAAGGGTCAACATCAAGTTAGGAAAGTTTGCCTTTGAACCAGAATGGCATGATGTTGTTAAAGGTTGGCCTTAAGTCAACAAACTGGAGTCATGGGTGGCTGAACTGTTTCGCACAGCACAACACAGCATTTTCTGACCTGATACATTCCCTGCAAGAGAGGCTCTTACCACGACATCTGCACACATTTATATAAAAGGCTTACGTTTGCGTGTCCATTAGAAATGTGTTTTCAAATTAAGTTAAGGTTACTTCAGTTTAGACCCTATGCTCCTCCTGGAGCAAAGGCCTCTGATGACTCATCATCCACATTCCTGGGTAATCTTTTCTATCACTTTCCAAATAGTGACTTTACTTTTGTGGGTGCCATGCTGTCAGACCCAGCAATTTTCTAAACCGTTAGCTGGTTAAGGTGTTTACTTCTAAATGAAACAAATGCATAGGAGTGTTTATGGGCTCTGCCATCTAAAGACTAGTGAGAACCTGAGTGAGAATTGACAGAAGGATGGCTGTTGCAGGTCTACAGGTGTTACAAGACCAGCGTTTGTTGGGGTTGGACAACTTTTACTATGCCTTCTTTACAACAGGTAACAGCCAAAATGAACTGTATATACCCAAACCAATACTGTGATTTTTGCTTGGATCTTATTGGAGGCCAGAGTCCACTGATTCAAGGCTTTTTATTAATACAAAAATAAAAACCTCTCTACATTTTATTGAAGAGAAGGCAAAATTACATGGAAAATCTACTGCTCTGCTGTGTATCAAGTGCAGACTGACACAAATACAAATGGCTGTGCCCAATTATACAGGTACACTGTAAACACCAGTTTGCTTTGGAGAGATGAACTGTTTACTTAGCAACTGTGTCACGACAAGATGTGGTACATGGAAAGAGGAAGAACCTTGTCAGGCAGAACACTGAGTTCTAACAACCAACACTGGATGTCTTCTATTGTTTGCACAAGCAGGTTATTGTTTGAGAAATGGGTGTGTTTTCAGTAGTTACAGTATGTGTGGTATATTTTTACTTATGAATGTGTTTGTTTCTTTGGCCGCGGAGATGATTGTAAATTTGCCCACTGGGTCCATATGCCACACAATGATATGGGAATCTTAGAAGGTTTCAAAAACTGTACAATTGCAAAAATGCATCCACAGTGGTGCCGTAGCTACAGAAAAATCATATGTATAAAAAACCTGATCCGGGTTGCCATTTCCATTTCTCTTACTATCCTACCACCAGCGCTGTCAAACTATTTTACTTGTGCTTAATACAAGCATAACTACTGAAAAGCCTGGCAAAAATGGAAAGGCAAACTATTCAGGCAAAGTTTCTTGAAGTAATTTAATGAGACACGTTAGAGATGAAAGTTAACAGTACATTTGTGATGTTGTCTGTGATTACATCTGTAATTTCCATCTTCAACTCTCACGAGTCATCATCAGATAGCTTTCAGTGCCCCTTAATGAAGTGGAAATGTACGGTTCCTCTGCACCAAAATCCCATTGATCTCAGCTGCACTTCTTCATTGGACCAGTTAAGATCAAAGATTTACCAGCACAGCCATGTAGGACTAAGCCACCTGAATGTAACCAGTTGAAACAGGAACAGCTCTGCATCCTGGCCCTGACTCATCTGAAACCTGTGAAGCCCGGTAAACCATCAAGGTGAAAGAGAGCAGTGAGTCTTCAGAGCTTATCGAGAAGCTAGCAGTCTTGAAATGTGGAACGGAGCCAGTGTCAGGGGAAGGATCCAGATCTTTGGGGTAACATCTATCCTCTGTGTTGGCTCTGGAATCAAACTCATCCATCTGGAGAGTGTAAGGACCTAATGGAGGTTTCATATGAGGTTTCGAGGTTCAGTTCTTAACATGTTTTGTTGTGATTGGACATCTGTTTAAGCCATGAATTGTTCAAGCCGAACATCATCCTGAGTTCACAAATGCACAAGGTATCAGCAAGGGTTAGGGAGCAAAGGATGATGTTGAATTTGGCGTTGTTTTAATAAACCTATATGCTTGAAAGAACAAAGAACCTAATTGGTCAACTGATCGCCATCTGGTGATGTGTTAGATCAGAGGAAAAGCAGAGACTCATGATCTCATATGGTAAAAGTTGTTGATATGACCTTAAGTACTTCATGTGGCTGCACTCACTCTGCTTTTTAAGCTGAGCCAGGAAGACCTCAGCTTCGAGTTGCTGTTCTCTTACAACTGGAGGAGCCAGGTTTTTTAAAATCTGGGAAAGGGTTGAATGCATTAATACTGTGATTATTATTGTGACCTGTAAATTTATTACAGTGGTGTAAGTGACAGTCCTTGTTCACCTCCTACTGGCAAGAATGTAAATTGCTATGGCTCTCAAATCGATGTTTTTAGTGTAAATGGGCTCATAAAATCTTTAAGGGATGTCTAATTTTAGTGTAAGACTGTTAAATTTTGAAAGCACTAACCATGAAGAAACTGCACGCATAAATTAAATGATGTGGTCGCATACTAATTATGGCATCATAACAGCCTAGTTCAAACTACATTTCTGTAATACTAACTAAAAGTGCAAAAGTTTGATTCTATTCTGCAGCTGGACATAAAATGTTCAAAAAAATATATATACTGGGTGGGTTTTTAAACAGTTCCATTTATAAATGCTACCAATATACGAATCTTTTCTGTTGTAGCTGATTATCACAACACACATTTTCATTTATCACGGTAGGAAAAGCACTGGGGGCAACCAGCTGAAGTGTCTCAATAAGCTGTGCAAAATCCCAAAGCCCTGGATCTGACACACCTGAAAAGAATAACGACACAGTTAATTATTATTACACCTGACAGTGAAGCAGCATGCCCCAGTACCTCACCTAAGTGGAATGCAGCAATCATTAAGCCACCGGTGAGTTTCCTGCTAGATGTCTGCTGTGTAACAAATCTATTAGCCTACAGATGCAGCAACAGTTACTTCATCAGCACTTCACTTAAAAGTCTTTGTCTCACTGCATTTCTTTCCTCTGCACTTGGTGCCCTGAGTGGTGTTGCTCCATTGCGTAAAAAAATCGAACCACTAGATGGCAGTGTTGTTATTCTAATACTGACTATTGCACTAACAACAACTGAATCTGCCTTTAAGTATGTCTAATACAGTTATTTAGTTTTGTTTAAAATGTTTTGGGCGACAGTTGTTTTCACATGTGCTCTATCATCATCAAATGTGAAGTGACTATTGAACATCTCATTTAATCTTCCCTATATCTAAACAGTTAAAATCTTGAAGAGATTAAAACATTTTTTTTTTTCAAATGAGACCATGGACAAGATGACAGCGTAAATACACTATCACAATAATCAATACAACGCATAAACACACCTCAATGACAGCCACAGAATAAAAAATATGAACAATATCCCACTAAAATCTAACACACTTGCACCTTTGTCAAATCTCCACTGTCTTTGACTATAGATATAGAAGAGAAATATAATAAAGAGGAACAAGATGGAGTTAATGTGGATCAAAAAAGTAAAGCTGCAATCTTGGCATTGATTGTTGGTATGATGGATGTGTCTGTTGTAACCCCCAGATGTTTTCATATTGATTTATAGCTGGAATCTTGCAAAAGCTTGTGCAGGGGACAGCAAAGCAGACTGGCAGCACTACATAAAATATTCCCCTTCCGTGAAGTTGCAGCAGTTTTTGTTTGCAACCCTTTTGATTGCTCAGGATTTCTTAATTCTGCACCCTCAGTGCAACATCCTGTGTGCAAAGTGGACGCTTGAGGATGCAGTGAGGTAAATGTTAAGTAATAGGCAGGAGAAGGTACGGTTGCTTGCTCAGAAGTTACTATTAAACCCTCTGGGGGTATTCAATGAAACATCTGCCATGGGTGGTGACCTTCTTGAACCCCCACTCTCCCCTCCTCCCCTGCCTCGCCACGCTCCTTCTGCATTTCAAAAAAGGGGCTTCCCATCAGTTCAAACGCACCCAGGCTGTAGTGACTGAGCACCGATATTTCTAAAGGTTTTATTGGACTGCCCTGCAGAGAGAGACAGAGAGACACCCCACCACCACCACCACCACCACCACCAACCATTTTTTTTTCTTTCTCGCATGCGCGCGCACAGGAGCAGCTGTCATCGGGTCGAAGCGGGTGCCCGTGCGCTGCATATAGCGAGACTATCCTGTTTGAAGATTACGCTGCAGCTCCTGGCCATCTTGTATCAGACAGGATGAGACGCTGAAAAAACCCCCAAACAAACTAGAGAACAGGAGGCCCGTCTCTCTCTCTCTCTTGTTTTGTCAGAATCGTTGACAGCCAACACCACAAGGGGTAAAATCACGTCAAGCTGCCGTGTGTGCTGAAAAACACCTCATACGAGTTGTGGATTATTCCGAGGACATCGTGCTGAAACCATGAGCTGGGGGTCAGAGCTATGGGTGAGTCCCGGTGCACTTGTATCGTTTCCGCTGTTCCGCAGAGCCAGTGTGGACCTAACGGTTCTCGGGTTAAATAAACGTGCGTGTGACAAGACGCAGCGGCTCCATGTTTACCGCTAAAACGACGTTTGGTATGCGCTGCTTAGCGGTCGTCCAGCCTCTGTTGCGTTACTAGTCGACTAAATTGCAGCTCATATATATATATATATTAATCGATTTATTTATCTTGGCTACGGTGATGTGATAACGTGAGGTGTGCTGACCAGGACGCTGTACCTTCGAGCTAGCTAAACGAGCCGTTTTAGTTTACATTTTAGCATTTCAAACCACGCTTTGCACACACACACCCCCTCACTTATAACACGGCTATTCGTGTAGTGCCAATTTTTTGAGGATGTATGGCCCACGTTGCAGTGACACATTTTTTGTTGTTGGCAGAAGGTTTCGTAGATGTGTAACAAGTACGTAAATTACGTGCATTTCACAGGCTGTATTGTCAAGCTGGAGAAGAGTGCGTAGATGAAGTTCTCTTATTTAACCGCACACAAAAAGGCCGTGAAAAACCGCTGTTCCAACAGTGGTGAAAGTTAGCTGGTTAACTCGGCAGTTATTGCGTCCAGGTAGCGATTCAATAACCACACGTACAGCTCCATAATTTCAAGCCTGATATATTAACCATCGAGGCAAAAAAAATGAAATGTGGTACCCTTAAATTTGCAGCCATTAAACTGTGCATGGAAATACAAATGTCTGATAGTTTAGCCTTAGATTTGGCATTTGATTTTTATCCTCAAGTGTCACAGAATCAGAGGGTCCTAAAATGACCTTATATATTATTAATGTTTGCTTTGGTTCATCACTCCTTGTGAGCAACAATAGAAGTAGAGGCCCAGTGACCTTACTACAATAAATTCCTGTGCAATGATGTCACTTTTCATCCCACTGAAATTCACTTTTAAGGATTGAACTTCTGGCAGTAGCCTTTATCCAGCCAGCCACTGTGTCAGTGGTATTTCCACATGCTGAGGCACTCAGATACTCACAAATTCAGGGCAGTGTGTTGTAATAAACAGCATTGGTATAATGACAATTACAGGACCGTGTCAGACTATTTTTACGACTTGATAATAAGCAGTTGTGGCCTGAGGAATTCCTGTTGTCGGGGTTTTGTTTCAGTGGCTCGTGTTGTTATTTTGTTGTGGAATTGATCCACTGTCTGTGTGCAGGCTAACTACCTGGCAGAGGTGCTGACTTGTTGTTACAGGACTTGTTGCACATGTAGTATGAATGTTGGTATGTTTTAAGTGTGTGTGCACTTGAAGGTCAGTGTGAACATGCATGTGCTTGCAAGTTAGTACATGGAGCTTCCAGCACCTGCAAGAAGAGACACATTTTATTGATTTAAACTTACGTTCCACCATTTGCAGGGTAGCAGCTCAGTTTTGAACTGTAAACTAATGATAAGACCAGTTGTGGTTCTGCAAAACACCCGATTACAATATCTGCAGTGTGCAGCGCATTTTTTTTCTCCAATAAAACTGCAGTTTTAGAAAAGTCAATATTATGAGTTGGATTTTTTTTCTTTGTCACCAAGCAGCAAAGGGGTCTGGAGATAGTTAAATCAAGGATGTGTTTTCCTTTCTAGGAAAAAAGCAGGGAGAGGCACTCCCTTGAATTCCCCAGTAATTTACCTGGCCTAAAGTTCACAGAGAAAACCACCAGTTCTCCACATTCTCTACATTTCCCCAGTGATGTCAGTGTATTTTTTGCTTTCCTGCTGCAATGCTCGACCGAGAAACAGAGCTGCCCAGGTAGTCATGCAAAGCGAACAGAGCCCGAAGGTACTCGAGCTTTCATGTCTACTTTAAGTCTGGAAAACATTTGAAAGTTTTTTAAACAGAGACTGAACTTATGCAGAGAATACTGTATTACAACCAGATGCTTGGTTTTTTTCCTCCTTAGCAAGCTGAATGGAATCCAGACACTTGTTCCTTTAATCTTAGTCTCTGCAAAAGGGCAGTAGACAGAGTACAGCAAAGCTCTACAGGTGGCTGTTGCCACTGGAGAATGCACATAGTTGTCCCAAACCAGATCAATCAGCAAATCATACATTGACACCAATGCTGTTACTGTGGCAGCACCCACACTTTTATATAGAACAAGGGCAGGATGCTGTGGGTGAGACTTCAAATGTCTTGTTTTGTCCAACTAATGGTCCAGAAATAAAAGGTAATAGGTTTATGCTGATATAAAACAGAGATGAGTAGCAAATTGAGCTGAAACATTTTTGTTATGTAGATCATTTTTATTAATATTTTAATGTTTTGGGTGTTAAATTGATTTTTCTGTGTTTATGATCACTGTCAGCGAGGTTAGTCAGCTGGCAAAATAAGATGGTGCAATATGACACGTGAAGGATGAGGCCCGACACATTTTATCTTGCTCATCTTGTTGTTCCCTGCAGTAAACAGGAAAGTGTATGATATTTCAGGAAGTGGCGTCACAGTAGAGTAAGGTTTCTCTACCTCTCACTATTACAAGAGAGGTTTGGTGAGGTGCTGCAAGTGTACTGTGTCCAATTATCAAGTAGTTCACTAGATTTAAACTTGTGAATGTTGGGTAGGCTATGGCTGGAAAGGCTTTTGTTTAGGCTTTATGAGTCTCCATGGGTAAAGCACCACAGTCAGTTAATTGACGCCAAAAGGCTGAATTCTTTCGGCGCAACATCACTGCTCTGATTATAGTGTTCATTGTCCACTTAAAGACAGACTCAGTATTATTTGCTCCCATGAAAATTATGACCATCCCTGGGCTGTCCCTGTAACATTACCATCAAGGTACCAACAGGAGTGTTACAGAAACATCTTCCGTTGACCTGCAAATGTTCAGGGCACCTCACTACATTATGTTTTACTAAAATGTACTGGAAGAAGGAAAGTTTGGTTGACGTTTTAAGGAAATGCTACTTGTTTTATTTTTGTGCAATCAGAGCATGAACTGAATGGATCAACTTGTATGCACAGTGAGGATTCCAAACCCCCACCATAAGAGGGATTATGTAAAATTGCAACCAAGGAAGGAGGAAGTCAAATGCGGTGAAACATGTGACTGTTTCTCAGGGGAACAGGGGTCAGAAAAAAGAAAGGAATCATAAACAGCTATTGTATAGCTAACTATAGAGGCATACGCTCTAAATAACCATTCTGAATGAAGTAAACTGTGCTTGTCCAGAGTAAGAGCATCTCTTAAATATTTTTTCCTGGGGCTCTGGTGTTAGAACTGGTCCTCTAAGCAGCAGAAGTGCCACTGACAAGGCCAGAGTTATCTTGCGAGCTCAAACACGCTGCTGGCTATACCACACACGCAGCATTCACAGAAGTGTTGCGTTGTTTGGCCAAAAATACTATCACAATCACAATCACAATCACAATCTGCATTGCAATCTTTTTTCACAGTTTTGAAAAGCCCAGTTGTCTGACTTAAAACAACCCTTGAATTTTTACATTTGCACTGTTTAAACACGATATTACTTTATCTGCTAGTCAGTGAGATTAAATGTGTTTGGAGACAGAAGCAAGAGGACGTTAAATACCACATTCTCTACAATTTGCCTGAAAAGCAGATGATCGAAAGTTGTCATATCACCCACCAGTAATTCACAGACAGCAGTACATGGTAGCTTAAAATGAAAAAAGAAGTTGAATCTTGTCCTATGGCTTGACATTAAAGCACCAAGCTAAGTACGTAACTACCACTACAACACACCTTGAACGTTTCACTTCTCTTGTGTAGTAATTTGGGAACTGGATTTAAGATACATTCTCACAGCTGGATGTAGCTGTATACTTATATATAGTCCGTAGAGTTTAGAAGTATTGTTTCATGTCACACAGCTAATTCATGACGAACTATGGATAAGGTTGAAACTCTGCTCAAACAGCAGCAGCTAAAGGTGAGTTGAATGCATCTTCAACAGTAGTTGGCATATTGGCCCGTGTGTGGTCCATGATGAATCGTGGTTTGCTAGTGACAGTGTCCAAACTGTGCGTTACTTTGTTTGTGTCAGAGAAGATGTAAATATCTGTTGCTTCAGGGGATGAATGCTCTAGTTTATCCATTATTTTTGATTGTAGCATGTGCCTATCTGTTAGCCACCACCCCCTGTGTAATTGAGAAAGGAAAGTGTTATTGTTTGGAGAGGCCTTTTAAATGTCACTTGTTTTCTCTCATGTCATTAAGTGGTGCTCCAGACTTAAACCAGAGGGGCACAAGCAGAAAAGTTTAATCAAAACCTCATGGTCTTGTTTTTTTGTGGATTTCAGTCGTGCATTCACAGCAGTGAGATTTCAGGGTTGATCTCCTGCTAGTGTTACTTCAAATTTGAAATTAGATTCTGATGTTGGAGCAAGATTTCCTCAGCCTTGTCTGCTCTCATATCTCCCCTGGGCTCAGAATCCCCCAGGGTCCAACCTCATCCCCTGCTGTTCACTTGACATTCAGGCCACTTCCAGGAGTGAAACCTGAGCTAGTTTGTTTCCTTCTGTCAGTGTGCTGGAGTCAGTGTGGGGGATTGGATTGAAACGATTCTCACACTACAACAGACATCCCTGCAACGTCCCATTAAATCTTACACCCACTGCCACCCACCTGCTGACTCAGTGATACCACCCCAAGCCCATTTTCTCTTCACCTCTTACTTTGAACCCTCCATGATGGTAAAATAGTGATGAATGGATTCACATCTGATCTGTAGGCCCCAGACTGCACCCCAGGGAATGTGAAGGAGAAAGTAAGGGAGGCGTGTTTTAACAGAGTAGGTTCACATTGACATTTGTAAGACCTGCGGATGAATTGCAATAAATTTCTATTTTAATTTTTTTTTTTTGTAATCCTGTCCTTACAAACTACCTTTGCTTTTCATTTTGGCTAAAAGTGCATCCTAATGAACAAGCTTTGGTGAAGACGGGGTTCACAAATGACAGGATGAATGAATGTACCTGGTGTGGAAGTTGGCTGCTTTTTCTTTTCTTAACATAGTAAATTGAATATATTTGTGTTTTGGACTGATTGTCACTGTTTTTTGGATGTTTTATATGCCAAGTAATTAATTCAGATGTCCTTCCTTCATGAGCGTTTTCATACCACAAGTGTCCTTCCGCTTATTCAGAACTGAATAGCAGAGGGCAAAGCTATTTTGTCATTTTGTCCACGAAAAGGTGACTCAATCCTTCCCACCACAGACTTTTTGCAGCCTCTAATCTTAAATCGTTGCCTCTTCTGTTATTTGTAAAGTCAGCCTCTAATCACTGCTGTGACAGTGGAAATTACACCGCTGTTGGGGCCCAGTCACATGAGCTCTGTCATATTGTCGCCTGAGCCCCCTAACCTTCCATGTTCTCCTAATTGCTGCTATATTGTACTATATACTGTCAGCGTAATTTGTTCTGTGGCTGTTATAGTATTAAATTTCCCTCAACAGAGTAATGGAGTAACCTGCACAGAGATTGCCTGCACTGTAAGCCATTTTACTGTTGAAGGATGGAGAACAAAGGGCTGCGACCTGATTTTTCTACAGCATTCCCACTTAAATTACACATACCTTCAAGCCTCAAGTGCACACTCATCGTAGGCTAAACTGTGTAGCTTATAAACAAGAAGTGATAATAGTGATAACGTGTATAAAAAAAGTTTGTTATTTATTTACGTAATTCTTGACCAAAACTAAAAAGTGTTCAAATTGTAACTTATAAATGGCAATAGAAATTTTTTGGTTTGAAATAAACTCTTCTCCTCCTGTAATGAAGAACTAATGAATAGGAAACATCTTAAAGAAAATGGAAAAATATATGTTTGGACTAAATGGTAATAGAATTTTCATTTTCTTGTCATGTCAGATTTCACCTCTGGAGTGTTTTTGCAGTCTGTTTTTATTATCCCCCAAGAGCTTATGTATCTGAGCGCACAGATGTTTGCTGCAGCTAGCCAGCACTCACACCAATCACATGTCTGTGTGTGCCAAAGTGCTGAAGATGCTACTGTAGATTTTATTGGCTTATTTCTCCATCTGCACTCTTTCGTGATCATGTAGGAAGGGAAACGGTGGGTTTGCAGCTTGTGTGACAGTAGTGGTCTGTTATTTTGCTTCTTGAAATCTCTTCATTTTTTAAGGGGTACCAGATGTGGTCAGCGGACATGTTTACCATGTGAACCTCTTTAGCAGTTAACTTTATGGCTGCTTAATGTTAAATGATTCAAAGCCGTAATGAAAACTGTCTTGTGTAGCCATGCAGTTACCACACGTTTGTATCCCACTGCTTGAAGATATTCTAACTTCTGGAGAGGAGAAAGTCCAGTTTCGCTGCAGCCCACTCTTGCCTTCCTTTACATTTCCTCATTTTCTCTGTTTTTCTTTTGTTCTCTCTGCTTTCATCACGCTGACTCACTGGCTTTTCCCTCTCCTGTAATTGCCTTTGTGATGTTAATGGTTATAGTCATGTGTGTTCCTTAAAATGAAGCTTGTTTGCAATGGTTTTTCACCATACTGTCTGCTTAGAATTAACCTCACGTTATTGAGACTTTGTGTGGCCTTGAGGAGGCTTCTTGGCGAGATCATCATGGTCTGTTACTGCCGTCGAAGACAATGCTGTGTCAGAACTTTGTGCTTTAGCTGGAATGTCTTGCTTAATTTAGGAGTTATATAAAATGGGGCAGTATGTGGGGCAGGTGGACATTATTAAAGGCTGTGATGCCAGACAGAGAGGGTGGAGGTCGTTTATTGTATTACTAAAATGTTTCGGCAATAAATGATATTTGAAATTATATCCATCACTTCCTCTAGTGAGGTCTGGCTTTCATGAACAGAGATAGAGTCTTCCTGGCAAACTTAATAAGTTCCATGTTACCCAGGGTAGGTGTAATCCCTCAGTATATTATGCATTAGCATAGAAGACACTGGGTGCAACTGTCAGACTGTATGTAGAAGTACACGAAACACATTTAGACATCTGAGTTTTTCCAATATGAGTATAAGAAGTTCCATCTTTACTCATATCCTGCGAAGAGACATGTCAGAGTGAAATCGCTGCCACACAACTGTCTGAAAAATTCTGGGGGATGCCAACCAAAAAGGACCACCTAGAGATTTCAGCTCATTTTGATGATACATTGAAAGTACCTACTGTTTTCCAAGTCCTATGAGGCCCTTATCCCTCTCACAAAAGGATTTCTAATGTAAATATTCTCACATCAGCATAAACCCTGCTTTTGTGCAGTAGAAGTCTTTGTGGGCTGTTAGCAGGTTAAAATGTTGTCTTTTCAACCAGAAGAATAAAAGCAGCTGTGGAACTCAAACAGCAAACTCTGTGTGTGGTGCAAGTGGAGGAGATGCAGTACAACAAAATCCATTGCTAGAGCTTGTCAGGCATCCATTTGTGGTAAAGTGTTTTCTCATTGTACAAAGTAATTTTATTTAGAGTAAATCTTTGGCAAATGTGAGTAAGGGAAACCATGCTGCTTTATGTTTATCTCTGTTAACTATTCCAGTGAAGTACAGCTCTCTGGTTTATCAGTTATTCTCCATGTTTATACTAGCAATACTCGCCTGCATGACTTACATCATATCTCATCTTCCTGCAAGTAGCTGAGTTGTTAAGCGGGTAAAAAATAAGAAGGTTTACCTGGAGAGGAAAACAAGTGTTCTGAGACTCATAGAAACAATGCAGTATGTGGTTGGAAAATCTACGTAACTGGATGATTTGATCCTCAAGGGAGAGGTTTTACTCTTGTAATCTGAAGCTAAGTTATTAATCTGTAGGTGAAACGAGTAAAGAGCCAGTTACAAGAGGACATGTCTTACGTGACAGTGACATGAAAAGGCAGTGTGTCACACAGATCTATTTATGAACTGAAACTTTAAGCAAGGCTGACAGTTGGTTACAAGTGTTAAACACAGATAAAACAAATGTTTAATATAGTCTCTCATTTACTACCATAATGTTTGCCAGCAGACTTAATTATATGCTAGTGCTGTTTCCTTGTAGGTTATTTTTTTCCCCCTTAGCATTAAGTTCCACAGCAGCTACAGTATGATTAAATTCAAAGACTGACACCTATTGGCAAGGAAGCATGGTAATCATGGAGGTATTATTTTGACCCGCTGCAAAAAAGCATCTAGTTATTATCTACAAATCATGGTTATTTTTGTTGTTGGCAGCACATAGTCTGAGTGCCTGGGTGAGAGATTCACCTGAACCATGTATAGCATGTATACTGTGAGTGGACAGCTGAACACGGGTGTCATTTACAGTAACACTGAAAGGTTAACTCTCCACTTTTCATTCCATGTGTTATCATTCACCTAATGGACGACCAGAGCATGGTGTAACCCAACCTATACCGGAATCTGATAATGATATATTGGCTGGTAGTGTTTATTATTAAACCATGTTGATGTGAATCCCTTAGATTTGTTGTTTTATTTGTGTGTGTGTGTTTTGTGTGTTTATGACTGAGATATATATTGAACCTGACTGACCTCAGACTTCTTGTTTACATACACGCCGTTACTGATATATCTGCAGTAAGCAAATATCTACTGATATTAGCTGTAGAACATAGTTTGAAAACTGACTTCATCAGTTGATGGAATGAATCAGGGTTGAAGTCAAACTGAGACCTTCAGTTTACCTTGTTATAGCAGTTTAGCATGTAAAGCGTTATGGCAGTTCTCTCATACTGGCCATTTTCTAAAGTTCAGTGTTTTCCTTAATTCCAGAGAATGTCTTATATAAGAGTTAAAGAGCTTTATCCTCCAAAAAGAACAAAAACGGCTCAACAAGAACAATAGCTAATGTGTCTTTGCAGGCCCAGCAGGATTAATCCACAGAATTGCAGCATCCTATTGGGTGGTTGAGGTAGTTACAAGGGAGGTGTAGTAATCAGATTAATAACAACGTCATTTAATCAAGTTCTGTGCAGGTTACAACGTTTCTGTTGTTCCCTCTCATTATACTTTTTATTCTGCCTGCATTTTGTGTGCTTCAGCTGATGAATGTTCTTGGACTAGGCATTACCAGGATATGTGATGCGTATGGATCCAATCTTTGCGTTGCTGTATGCAAGATCTTTAATTTGTTCACGCTGCCCTGCTTAACCGAGGATTCACCTTCTGTTGTTTTTCCTTCCTTTGAGAGATGGATTAAATAAGTTTGGGGCGCCTTTTCTCTGCTTTCTTGTTACATGAATATCACGACCATGTTGCGCAGAAGAAGTGAATTTTTCGTTTTCCTGGACACTGTACGATCTGTGAAATCTGATAAAGAAGAACAGAAGGAGGAGCAGTGTCTTAGCCCTTTTGATGAGTATCTGCAGTCGCTGCTGCAGATGAAGATGACGAGTGATGTAAGTGAGCAGAATTGATTCTTGCAGGATTATTCTTTTCATTCCAACATACAGTATAATACATCAAGTAAGAGCAAAACAAAAATGCCATTGTACAATATGGAATGAAAAGAAGTTCCTGTTGTATAAAATTAAGAACTCATTAGACACCAGCTTACTGGACTTTTACAGGACTCTACAGTAAAAGTGTCTTTTTTGATGTCCATGAATGAGTTTACCACCCTTCCAGTTACTTTGACTCACAAATGAGAGGCGGCAGTTTCCTGTTGCTTAACAAGCTTGCTGCAATAAGGGTGGGTATTTCTCGTGGACAGAACTGATTACTCATACATGACACTGTTCACGACTGTGACATGGAAAGTGTTCAAATAGCAACTGGGGTCTTACAGAGGCAGCCAGAGAAGAAATGTTTTATGGGCACTTGAGCATGATACACATGTACATACGCCAACACACTTTCTTAAATTTCAGACCAGCAGAGGAGTAATTTCTATAAATAACAAGAGCTCTCACACATAAGGTCACTCACTGTGCTAACAGCTGTTCATATTGTGGAGAAAGTTGCTATGTGGGTCTACATATTTGTGTAGTTTCCTGTGCGCGTGTGTTCGTTTTTTGAACACGAACCCTTAATCATGATAGTGAAAGTCGTTTCGCGAATCAGTGTAGTGATTGGCCTGCATTTAGAAAAATTCTAGTATTCCAGTCCTTAATTAGCATGACATTGTGTGCAAATGAAATTTTTGTTTAAACTGAGCTTCATAGATGAAGAGTTAATTTGATTGCATCTTTGTGTTAATTTAGTATACAGGAAGCTTACAAACCATTCTCAACCTTAAATAACCCAAAGAGAAATATCTGAATGCAGCTATTTAGTGGCCAAGCACATTATCATCCGTCTTTGTTAATGTGTGTGAGCGTATTTGTGTGTGTCCTGTCACTCCTCTCTGACACAGGGGTTACACTGGGCTATGGAGGCATTGTTCCGCCTCTCTTTCGTGTACAAGGCTCGGTGTGTGTGTGTGAGAGGGTTTGGCATACCCCCCCAAATATTTGCTCTTGCTGCTGGACGCCCACTGCCGCGAGACACAGTGAAGTGCTGCACTGACCGACTCCTGCACGACAGTAGATTTCAATGCTTTACTGTGCTCATTGCTTCTCTGAGTCATTTCTCTGGTCTGTCTTGTCTGCTGTAGTCAGTAGGAAGCTTCATGGAAGCATTCGGATAACCAGTAGAAGAACAACTGCAGATCACCAGACGTTTTCTGTCTGCTTTATTCGATGCCACAGAGCTAGTTTAGCTAGAACAATTGGGCTATGTGTTTGTTATCTGAGTCGGCAGGACCCTCACAGCCTAATGAACAGTTCTGGATGAATGCTGCTTCGGCCAGTTAGCAAATGAGGCCCCAGAAATAACTCATTCATGTTTACCATAATGGTTCAAACATACGAGCACAAAAAAAGCACAGTGAAACCACCTTATCTCTTTTTACTGATCGGACAGGTTTGACACAATCAGTACTTCCATCACAGTGATTCACAGCACTTTTTCTCCAACAGTTAAAACATTTAATGCACATGCTCTCCATGGGACACTGAGTTAAATGAGGTTTCCATCAGTCTTGCATTTTCAGCACAAGCCCATAACCAACAGCCAAGCCTGCTGTCCTTGTTCTTTTCTCAGCCACTAAGAAGGGAGACAAAAGCATTGATAGGCCTCTTGTCCCATTGTCCTCCTTGCAGTAGAACATCTGTCCCCTCAGTCTCTTCCCCCTGCTCTAGCGTGACGTCTGCTTTTCTTTACTTCGGCAGGTTTCCTGTCAGGGGCTCGACTTCATATAGAAACCAGTGACGCAACCTGAAAGCTTGCAGCTAAGTTTGGAAGGCGTAAAACGTAGTTGTAAAAGGTTGAAGTCAAGGTTTGGAAAGTTAATGACGAGCTTGTTCAGTTCTAGGCAGGAATTCATTCCACTGTCTTCAGTTTTGTTGTAAGTTTGCACACTGGATTTGACTGGACTTTGACTTGCTTGGAGGTTAATAGTTGTATTAATCTGATTAATGGTTACATGACAGTAAAGCCACAAATACGATTTCTGTCAGTTATGTGTTTGAGGTCAGTTCATTTCAGTCAATTCAGAAACTAATCAGTAATGCTTTCCTCCTTGAAATCTGTATACTGTTGCCCTGCCAAATGAATGAATGAAAGATCTTTTTATTTTTAGAGACTTTTTTGACCTACATTTACCATTTGTACAATTGTGTTTTCTGTCAACAAATTCTGATAAAAATATCTTTGATAAAGAGGTGAACATTTGTGGTTATTAGTCATTTAGTGTCAGCGTTGATGCTGACATCTTTTTGGGGACATGTGGGACCTTTCTGTTTCCAACACTATGTATCCATTAGATTTTTTTGTGTCTTAGTTGATGGCTGATTCACATCTGCGTTTACATCTTTTTCACTACTAGTCAGCAATTTTGTGCTGTCTTTTCATTCCCCTTAGTCGTGTCAGTGAAACTGCTCCCTTTTTTCTCTTGTGTTTTTAATGGCATATTGATTTTTTTGCTGTGATCATCAGAGCAGCAGGCCGTAAGGTTGGCAGTAAGGTTGTAATAAAACAAGAAGTGTCCCCAGGAGCGTTTGTTCAGAGATTTTAAAAACGATGCAGTCCCGTATCCCCAACCTCGTTGCAAAGGGTTTCTGCTTACTTTGCTGCTCACTTCCTTTGTGACTGGTTACCAAATACTTCTTAGTGTCTTCTGCATTCCTGCATCATGAAGCAACTCGAGGCTGAGGTGCACAGGTGCATTATTATGTGAAACCCATCTGCACTTAGGACTTTTGTGGTCACAGAACACTCCTTCCACACGCTCTATTTATTCCACAGCTTCTGTCTGGGAAAACTGCTAGGGATGAAGGCCGGATATGTAATTAAGTTAATTTCATCATCCGCAGTCTTTGTCTTGAAGATGATCACGTTCTCTAAAATAAAACATTTCTTCACTGTCATCCCTGCTGATACTGACACTGCCACCATTAGTAATAGAGTTGGTACTCTATACTGCCTTCTGTGGTAAAGAAGAATAGCATGAAAGCTCATCAGAATTCACTTGCTTTTATTGTGGTACTCAGACATTGAATTTGGTGTCAAGGCCCATTAGGTTTTTCTGACAATGAGGAATACAGAGGACCGTAATAGGTGTCTTTCGCATTTGATAAGCTATGAATAGAAAGGGTAGGAAGTTCTGAATATTTAATCATCTTCAGACACTGTAGATGAGTTTCAGACTAAAATGTTTCAGTGCAGTACGTCCAGTTGTATTTAGAGACCAACATTAAGTATTTTGCAGAGGAAAGGGAAAAAGAAAACTTCTGTGTTGTAGGGATGCAGGTCAATGGGCCCTCAGTATGAGTGGGATCAAGAGATCTGATCTGGAATGCTGGCTAAATATTATGCATTAGTTCAGATTAACTGGCAGTCTAATACATTAAACTGCACCATAATCCCCATCAGCAGTTGGGAAGGGTTGCAGGTTAGCAGGCTGATCCTTAAACAAGCATGTGTTTGTTTTTGTTCTGCACATGGACAGCCTACATATATTTAGTAACTGCTAAGTGTCTCCTTTGTTCTCTGTTTGAACCTGTTTCCCATTTCCTGTATAATAAAACAATATTTAGCCACGCAGTTCTATTTATTTTCTTTCATGTCCTACCACAATAGCACATGCATCACAGTGAGTGGGATTGGGTCCTGAAATAACAAGCAGAGTGGGGCTGGTTCGTCTCCTGAAGGGATCCCCCACTCGCTCCCTCCTGCAGGAACAGGGTCAGGTGTCAGAGGCCGCAGATGACAGAACGGAACAAGAGTTAAAGCAGGGGCTGAGTGTGTTATGTACGGGCGCCCATAGAAGGAGGTTTTACAAAATTTCCTTTGCGGGTTTGAATATGAGTGTAGCGGCTATCACTACATAATTTGCATGCAGTGCACACGCAGGCTATCTTAAAGAGACAGTTCAACCAGAAATATACATTCTGTGCTAGTTATCAGATATCTGCCATCTCTCCAATATAATCTCTAACCGCTAAAAAATATATTTAAAAAACTCAATAGCAGTGTTTCTTTCCAGAAATCATGACCAATTAGCTCAAGATAATCTACAGACCTTGTAAGCAGTTTTATGTAGGAAATGTTTTGCCAAACTAGAGATTCTAGCATTTACGTTTAAAAAGTAAAACTTTTCAAATTATTTAACATTAATTTGTTACGTGTATGTGGATTGACTAATTCATGTCCACTTCATATGCTTCTCTGTTTTGCTTTATAAAATCTACAGGACCGTATATTTTATTTTAGGTCGAAATGGCAGGAGGTTGATGTAAGCAGGGAAGCAATGACTGTGTGCTTGTGTTTGACACACTTTCACTTCACTCCGATTCATAATTTATTGATTTGCTCTTTCTCTCGAAGCTGGAGAATTGCTTTGTTGATGACTTTTCCATTTGACTTGAGGTTCTGTCTCTTCTATCCCATCTGACAAAAGAAAAGATTCATGAGCTCATTGTGACTCATCATATTGCAAATCATGAACTGTATGTAGATGTTTTAATCTATTTAATGTATGATAAAGTGAGGAGTTTATCAGGTCCCAACAGTCTAAGTTTGCCCCCTCCGCCAAATGTAATCCCCTCCTATGTAATCCCGCCTCTCTGTCATCTCTACTCCTTTCAAGGCCCCCTCTCTCTGTTTTTCCGCTCTGTCTCTCACTGTCCTCCCCTCCCATCCCACTTATTCCACCTTACGCCTGATGGAGCATTAAGCCTGAATGCTGTGGCCTCACATTCAGTGTGTGTGTGCGAGTGAGCCAGTGCTGCATCGGTTCCTCCCCTGCTCTCTGGGATTCTTGCTCCATCCAGACATTCGGGAATTACTTGCTACAACTGTGCAGGTTCTTTGTTATTGTGTGGGAGTTGGGTCAGCCGACATTTTTCCCAACCCAGGCACGCTCTTGCTAATCTACACTTAATCTGCTTCGGATGCCTGGGAAATAGTCTTCTGGCCCTCTTTAACCTAACTTCAGCCTTTTATTGTGCTGCCTTGGAAGGGTTGGGGTGGGGTGGGGGGGTGTGCATTGGATGGACATTTTCTGGATTTGGATTTTTTAAAAGGGTTCCACACGGAGACACGCTGGATAAGATGGTGCCCCCCCAAAAAAGGGTAATCTGAGTTACATGTGTGGAGGAGTGTGTTGTGAAGAGAGGAGGGTTTTATGTGCATGATGTGGCTGTAATGACGTGTGCCGATTGTTGTCTGTTCTTCCAATAGTGGTTAGTGCCTACTAGTGATACTGCAGTAAAAATGCTGTTTGATTGTTTTAATATGTCCGCCTGAGTGTGCTCTCAAGACATTAAATGGGAAGGGAAGTCTGTTGTAGAAACCAGAAAAGCAGTGAGGGCAGAGAAACTGAGAAAAACAAAAGGCAAAGCTGAGGATTTTTATTACAGTAAATTGTGTGTTTTTATCTTGTCATTCTTCATGTTGAGTGGCTCATTGATGAGTGATTGCTCATTGAAACTGCCTAACAATGCAGACTGGAAAGCCCCTCTCACTCACGGTGCTCTCTATTGTTGTCCCTGAGTGCTTCATTCAGTTGGGAGTTGTTTAGTTTGTGAATGCTGCTTCAAAGGTGTTTCAGAGATTTTATCACTTCCATATATATGTATATAGATATATATAGATATATATATCTATATATATATAGCTGCAGTAGTATACTGATCTGAATTTCCTCCGTGATTTGAACAGCTAAGTCAGCTTAACTTTTCGGTATCTCAAATTGGTGCAAGACTGTCTAGGCTGGAGTGTACCTCTTGAACTTTTCATCACCACAACCGCATCCTGTGATATGAAAAAGCTTTTAGTAGAGAGGTGCTTCCAGCAGTTGTGCACATTTTGTGATTTGCTCAGAGTATCAGAGAGCCTCTTCAAACTGACACTGTACATGGTGTGTCGGGCAAGAGGAACTATTAGCTGGACTCGGGAAGACTCTAGACATGGTAGAGGAGAGGATGGGGGACTGTTGGAGCCGCACCAAGGTTGTTTCCTTTTTTTTTTTTTTTTTGGTTCATCATTAAAATTATACCCACACTCAAAAGTAGCCATATGATCATCAGTAAATTCTGCTGTGGTGCATGTGTGTGTGTATGTTCATCAGTATCCCAGATGCAATGATCTTTCTTTTCTGAACAGACGTGTTTCAAGATGTGACCTCAGCCAACTAGAGGCTCATTTTTTCCTCACAAACAAGGAACAAATCATGAAAAATGAGTTCAGCCCCAACAGCTGTGTCTGGTTATCAGTAGTTGTTGTGTTTGTTTTTACTACGAACTGCACTTATTCTCTGTGATAGACCTCACTAATATATAATATTGGCTTAAATGAGTGCATTTCAACAGGACAGTGTCAGTCACAGTCCAGGCATGTCACCATGGGAGTAGGTCAGTTGCTTTTGTGTGATCAGTGGCTGGGAGTAACCACATTGACTGACACATACGCTGTATGTCTGATTTGTTTGGTTGAGGGGAAAATGATGCACAATATTCCTGCAACACACGAGGCCTAATTACAAGCTGAATTTCTCTGTTATGATTAATAAGAATCTGTTGCGCAAATATTAAAATGGACCCTAGTGATATTTAGAATAACTTTGATTTACAGCATATACAACACAATTTTCTCATGAAATTGATTTAAGCTTTAATGTTTTGCTTTGCTTTCTTTTTGTCTTTGATAGATTGCCGTCTCCCTTCTATTTGAAAGATTTCATCAGTACATCTTCTTTTTTCCTGTAGGATCAGTTTGACAACTTGGAGAAGCATACACAGTGGGGGATCGAGTATCTGGAGAAGTACACCAAATTTGTCAAGGAGAGGTCAGAGATTGAAATCAACTATGCAAAACAAATTAGGTGAGTACTCAAGCTGACTCCATTTTCAGGTTTGCAGGACTGTTATTGAGGTGACTGTTTTCCACCCAGCTGGCTTCAGTAAAGACCCACCAACCCCCCAGCAGGATTTGACCTACTGAAGTGTCCTTGAAACAAGAGACTGCATCCTTGCAAGCTTATTATGTAGCTGACCGTGACCTCTGATCTTCCCCTGGAAGGGAAACTGAAATGAGTATTCCCATATGGGAAGTAGTACATTAGTGTTTTACTAATTGTCGAAAAATTATTGTAATTTCACAGCCATTGTTTCTCTTCAGGGAGTCATAATTGCTTTACGCAGTTGTAGAGATTAATAAACAGACTTGAAGAAGATGTCTTTCCCTCTCCATCTATCTTCATTTTTCCATCTATGCAGCCTCTCTCTCTTTCTCTCTCTTTCTCTCATACAGATACACACACTCATGCATGCACGCTGTCTGCTGTTGTTGCTTCTGCTTCAGGCGAGAGGAAGTCAGGTTGTGGGGGGTGGGTGGGGAGGAGCTTGTGTTTCCATGGAGATCCGTAGGTATCAGCTTTATAAACCCTACATCTGACCCAGATTTTTTTCCTCCCCCTCCAACCATGAGTGTCGGCCACGCCCCCTCCAGTGCCCCACACAGACTCTGTTTTGGTGCAGTCACTGATTTTCAGAGGCAGTGATGTTAGCATGAGAAGTCCTTCTCTGAGAGGATTCATTTCCTAGGGTCTCCTGCACCCCAACACAGCAGGGGACCCCCCCCCCTCCTCCCTCTGCAAAATCCACAATCCTCTGGCCTGGCAATATGGCTAATGCTTTAAGTATTGACCCCAACCCACCATTTCATAGTGGCTGGCCAATACCAATCCAGTATTCACATAGCAACCGCCAGTCACAGATCCTCTACAGGCCATACTGCTCCTCTTTCAGAGAATTAAGTCAGCTTGAGATAATAGGACTAGTAGTCTGTGTTTACATGCATGCATTAACCATACAGCATGCACCCATTAACTTTTCAAGCTTGAAGACAGGCACAGATCAAACAGAAAATATGCTTTTCAGAATAAATGAACAGAAAGTACTCAGGTGCTTTAATGTCTCATTTATCATCTTAAGTTGGCATTTGTTAATGTGTACAACTACTGGATTATTCTTAATTTTGTCCAAACTAAACAAAATTAAACAAATTTTGCGGCCCCCTAAAAAAATACACACCCACAGTTTTGCATTTGCATCTGATCACTTACAGATTTTCCCTATAATTCAGTCAGTCAGCATTTGTTCACAGTATGTGCAACAAAAGAACGGAGAGGTAGACTCATCTTGCTATGGCAGGTTATCTTCTGTTGAACTTCAGGCTCTACAGATGGTGCGGATGTTTTCAGCCACTGTGCTTATACAGAGGATCTGCTGTCAAACTGGGTCTGTTATCTAGTAGACGCACACACACAGGCACACACACACACACAGCCACGTACACATTGGCACACTCGTCAGAAAAAGGCTAAAATGAGGAAATTGGGATATACAGACAGGATAGCTTGAGTCACAGGGTTTTCCTGTGTTCTGAACACACTGTGCTTCTTTGTTGTGGTGCTACTTAGCAATAACTCAGGACTAGTTATCCTTCATAATCAACTTAGCTCGTGAAATCAGGTTTAATCTAACGGGCACGCTCAAACCAAAAGAAACGCAGGGTTGTTAGATCCAATAAAGTAATTGAATTGGCCCCTTTGATCTAGTCCTCTTTTCTCTTATCTGTGCCATTCAGGAGAGTTTTCATTCTGTTTGTCTATTTCCTTACAGAGTTAAAAGGGCTTGGGTGTGATGTCAATATTAGCGGATGAGCCATGATTGAGTTGAGCGGGTGTATGGGTGGGAATTTGATCCTGTGGCACCACCACCCAGTCATTACTATGCAGCCTGGCTTCAAATAACATCACCACCATCCATTTTTATGCTAAAGTAAATCAAATAAGTCTGAGTTTAAGGATGTTGATTGAACAAAACAAACTATTTGTGGAGATGACATTGTGCTCTGACAAGACACAATTGTAAAAAAGTGTGACTTTTCTCTATTATCTGATAGCTTACAGACCAAATGATTAAGTTGTAACATGTTCATTTATTGTGTGACAATGTGTTTGATAGTTTCAGTCCTAATGTTATTAGTTATATCTACTTCCTTGGTATGACATGTCAATATGCTGCTGTGAAAAAGGCCAACAGAAATGGGCCAGTTAGATTATTGATCACTAGCTGTATCAGTGAGGCTCAACAGTTATCACGCAACTACAAAGAAGTTTTTTTTTAAACTATATCAAATATTCTACAGTCCCCACCTATTGAATATCTTTTATTGAATACTTTTTTACAATTTCTACCACCATACCAATCGCACACTGCGCTAATCCATGAATAATCCTCCTCTACTGCATTGGTGTAAACATGAACAATGCTTCAGTCTAGTCATTGTGGGGCAATGCATTAATGCCTCCTCCTACTCCTCCTCCTCCTCCAAATTCCAGTCTGGCATAATCCATAACACAGTGGGAATAAAGTCCTCCTAACAACAGACACTGGGCGAGGGAGAAAAATGTGTCTCTCCTTACTGTGGTTACAGTATCTAACAGTATGCAGCAGTAATGCATTCATCTTCCAAGTGGACACACAAACATACATGCAGTAGTGCTTGTTTAATCCTTCTAATTAAGGGCTATCTGCTACCCTCGTTTCCCAGCTTTCTTATATATATTATGTAGGCTAGCAGGCAAATACAGTCTGACACATGACATCTGGCTGTGAGTGAATGAATGAGTTAGTGGGAATCAGCACTATAATTAGAGATGAGGTGAGAAGGACAGGGAGAGAGAGATAGATAGATAAATCTGCCTAGCAACAGTGGAAACACCACCAGAGAGGAGAGGTGTGGGGGATGTTGGCAGAGGGAGTTGGACAGAGTGCAGACACACACTACATGTGATTTTTTTTTTCTTACATGTGAATTATTTATTTAAGCAGGGATTTTGCATGCCCTTTTACAGCATGCACAAGCTGAGGCATTTAGACTCGATCAGTGGATAAACTCATTGACCGCAATTGACTGTTAATAGCTTTTTTTTTGAAGACATGAGTGGACATGAGTGTTGTGTTTTTAATGAAAGCACTAATATGAATATATGTGCTAATAATTATTGTAGATTATCATTTTATTTTTATGCATAATTTCTAATAAGCAATGAACTGACTTAAGACATAAAGCTGTCAGCCGCAGTTTTGGTAAATGCATTGTTGACTTGCACCACTTTGCTGTTTTTGACTTGACGAGAGTGCTCCTTAATTAGTCAGAGGATCCTGAAGGCATAAGTACACAATGTGCATCCAAGTCCATCAGAAGATAGTGCATGTTATTATGTTGTGTTGACAGAGTAACCAACAGAGCATCGGCACAGTCAGGCTGTGAGTGTGTCACACTGTCGAGATAAAACAAAGGTGACATGATGTACTATAGCCTGTCAAGCAACACAACAGCTGCTAGGTTGACAGAAGGACATTGAAAGGCTGTCATAACCATAATAATACCCATTCAACCACTGCGAGTGACATCTTTCACATCTTTTACACAACCCAGTGTACTATGTACTCTTATTTTGGCTTCTCCTCCTCACACAGCACTCATCTTATGCCTCTGCTTATGCAGCCAGAGTCAAAACAAGGGCAATGGCTGCATAAGAAAAGCATGCTTCTTTCTGGTGACTGGTTCTGCATGCATACTCCTGGGGGCGATGATTTATGACCTGAAGAACGGAAAGGAGATGCAGGAGCAGAAAGCACTCTGCGGATTGAATGGTGTACTGGATGATCCTTTGGCAGGTCCATAAGGGCACTGTCAGGGAAATATAATGGGAATGGTGCACAGCCCGTCTGCAAACTGTGCTCTTTGTAAAGATATTGTAAGAAATGTCTGACATGGCCGAATTCTTCGTCCTTACAGGAATTTATCAAAGAAGTATCAACCCAAGAAGAACTCACGAGAAGAAGAAGAGAGCAAGTAAGTTAAAGGATCTCGCACACAAAGTTTTACCTTAAATTAAAGGTATATTTTGAACATTTTGGAAAATAGACATACACATTGTAATTTTTAACAATGTTTTATATGAGTTAAGAAATAGTTCAGCACATAACCCAGCATAACCATCAAATTTAAATTTTCACAAGTAGAATTTGTTAATGTTGGACGAGGCCAGGCTATCTGTTTCCTGTCTTTATGCTAAGCTAAGCTAACCATGTGCTAGCTGTAGCCATGTAGAGTCAGTATTGATATTCTTACCTTATTTTAAGTGTATTTCCCAAAATGTCAAACTATTCTTTCAACTGGTTCCTTTTTGAAGCACAAATTTGTTCCAAACAACATCTAAATTGCTGCTGCTATTACGTCTGCTATTTCTGAACTTCCCTCTGACATCACTTCCCATGTCTCACCAGGTACACCTTCTGTCGAGCCTTCCTGATGACACTGAATGAGTTAAATGACTATGCGGGTCAACACGAGGTTATAGCGGAGAATCTGATGTCTCAAATTATCACTGACCTTTCGCGCTACCTACAGGAGCTGAAGGCAGAGAGAAAATCGGTGAGACATCTCTTTACGTTCGTGCTCCACATCCATATCATCTCTGCAGAAACTGTGGCCTACAAGAAATTAAGTACCCAGTTCCCTCTGCATACTCAGTTCTGCATAAACTGAGGTCATTGCTGAGTAAATATAGATACACCCAAAGGCTCGCCAGAAGTGCAGAACGTGACTGACTGAGTCCTTTTTATGGAACAAAGTCATGGTCTCTCTATCATTACAGGCCTATTTCTCTCTTTTAAACCATCTAACAAAAGTTTGCACCACACACTATTCTTAAGCGTTGGAGTCACCTTCTTCTACTCCATTATAAAGTGATTTGGAAGAGCACTGGACCTGAAGTGCATGATTCATAGATAACAGTGTGGTGCCCATTAAATCCATAGATTTGGTGGAGAAGCAGAGAGAAAGCCGCCCAGCTGGAAAAAAGTACACTGAAAAAAATCTGTCATGGACTCTTGTGTCACGGAAGTCCAGCTGGGGGAACTGGAGTGGAAAACCAAAACCAGAGGGCTGCTCAAAGGCACGGTGACCTTTTTTAGAGTATGTTTTCATCATGTGCACAACTGGTGAAAATCTGTGTTGCACTCGCTGCTCTACCTAAATACAGGAAGCTCTGGGTCACATTTTAGTGATCAGTTTTTATTTTTGACTTAGGGAATTTCCAGTCATCCACCCCCTCTAGGCCTGTTTTGCTCTTTTGGCTTTGGTTCGGTTTGGCATAGCATCTTGGTCCCAAGTGTGCAGATTGAGGGTCCATGAAGCTGCAGGATGTCACTTTGACATCCCTCTTCCTCTTTTGCTGCATTTTCCTTTTTTTTCTCCACTTTATAAAGAAATATCACTGTTTATCTCCCCCCTGCCCTTGTTATCTCCTCATAGTTTCTCCTTCATAACTTTGTACGCCATGGTTTTTCAGCTCTCTCACCATCCTTTTTTGCAGCTGTTATTGTGCATAGTTTGTCATGTGTCTGCCTCACTTGACTAAACAATGTTTCTTTAGTTAGCCAGTGCGGGGGGTTTCCCCTCAGAACATGACCACATAATTTACAGTATCTCTTCTGAGCAGAAGCTTGTTTCATTGAATGACATTGAACAAATAGTTCCAGTCGAATTCAGACGAGTGTCCTTGTAAGTTAAATGCAGATTCACCCTCATCCTTCACATTCTCATGAATGCTGGATACTCTTTGAGATGTTCAAGTGTTGAAAGGCCACCAAGAATAATGGCAAGCTACAAATAAAAGACACCACAGTTGGACTTTACTAACAGAACATTAATAGTGTCATACTAAGTGTGCAGAAAAAGTCTGATTTTCTGAAAACTGTTTGTAAAGCATTGGAACTCCTTAGCCCGCTTCCCGTCTTTCTTTTCTCTACTTTTATCCACATGAATTTTTAAGCACCACTCAGTGCTCTTTCTGTGGTCGCCTTTTTTTTTTATTTGTGTCTACGCCAGACAAAGCTGTGCAGGCAGACCCAGACAGTGGGATTAGAGGAGGGTCAGGGCCTGCCCGTCCTGGCTTTATAGGGAGCTTTGTGGACAGGTAAACTCCAAAATATAAACCAAAGGGAGAGCAAAAAAAAAATCATTACTTTGTCACATGAGGTTGTTTTGTAACCCTCCCCATCAACCTTTGCGGAGCCTCTTGCTATGCTCAGCGTGGGGTGGCAATGGAGGCAAGGCCAGAAGTGTCCTTTGAAAGCGTTAAACCTGAGAGTTGAGAAAGTTGTTTTACAGAAGTGGAACCTTTATAGGGTAGACTACTTATACAAATGTATTTTATTTATTAGATATAGACTATGAAGGCAATGTCAGTGTGAGAAGGGAATGTCAGAATATATCATGACCATTAGTTGCACCATTGCTTGTTTATGGCCTAAGAGTATAATAGGCAATGATGAAGAGTAGGCAGGGTTAATATGGGATGAAGAGCCTAAGTCTCACTGGACTGAGATTCTGCTGAGGAATCATAATAAGGTGTTCTGTCAGCATAGTGCTGTCCTCATCGGTCCGCTGATCACAGGGCTTAGGTATCCTCTTTAATGAGGTCTGATAAAGACCCTTAAACACTCAGACCTCTGGTGACTGCTCATTTACTATAGCACTTAAATGTCATCGTACTATATTTACTGTTTATATTGACTTGAGTTACTCAAGCCCATTTAGGGGTTAGTCCAGTGTCAACTTGCACCCACAGCACAGCACATAATTATATCTTTTGGGGTTGGGGGAAGTTTGATCTGTCTTATCCTGCTGCGATGTGACATGTTTAACCAGCACTAAGAAAGGAAAAGGAAAAAAGCAAACATCTATTCAGTTGACAGGATCTGGCAAATAAACATAGCTTTTAGCGAGAAAGTCAGCTGAAAACCGTAATGGACTATCAAACAACTTTAGGTGGGTCAGGCAGATGATAGTTTACCACATTTATCCCTGAGAGGCAGAGATGAGAGAAGCAGCCACAGTGTAACAGTGTAAGAACAATGTGTCTCTCCAGAGTGGACTCACATGCCTTCTTGAGTGGAAAGACAAACAGGAGGCAGAGAATTGATCTGTGGATCTTCCCATCATTGCTGCATGCACATCCCCCCAAAGTGCAATATCACCCTGTGTGAACCACCACATGATGGTTTAAGCACAAGTAGAAAAGTCTCAGTGGGCCTTTCATGAGGTTTAATCATTTCTTTAGTCTCTAGATCTTGGATGACTTGTGGCAGTTTCTCGGACCTGCTGATTATATGTGTGTTGACAACTGTACAGGACTGCAGGTGCACATTCCTACAAACCAAGTCACGTCAATGAATGACTAACAGATCAGCCTGTGTGCTCGCACAAACGTACATGTGCACCTCTTCACACGAGTAAACTCAAAAGTACAAATGCGGTGCTGGAGCGAAGTTTTCGTTCCTCTGTTTCTCAGACAGCCGAAGGTGTTTGTAGATTTTCCCCTTTTTCATGTCATGTCGTTGTTTCGTTATAAACTTCTGGTAGTTTTCAGCGTGAATGGGACAGGAAGGGGACTGCCTGTTTGTATATCACACTCATCCCCATCAGAACATGACTGATGCCGGAAAGTAGAAGGTTCCACAGAATCACAGTTGTTTATAACCTAATATATTACATCTATCTCCTTTCATTTTTGCATACTTTCATTCTGTTTCAAATGTTATGATACTTGGGGGGGGGGGGGGGTACCCTGGCCTAGCATGAGGAACTTAGTCATAGCACAGAGAGCAATCCTGCTTCACATTATTAAGTAAATATTAAATTTTCTTTCTCTGATCTAATGTGCTTAAATGGATAATAATCATATTTTCCAGTCCCACTTTTATTATTGCTAACATATTGATGTAGTTAAATCTTGGTGTCCGGGTCAAGCATTTGTTAGTGTGTTAAGCCCAGCTCTTTTTCTCTCTCACTGCGTCTTTCAAATGCCTCACTAACTGAGAGCGGCAGCTTCAGGTCACCGACCTGCTGAAGTACCCCAGATGTCATTGGCAGTGCCAGCAGTCACAGTCAGTCACAGTCAGTTACAGAGAAAGATGGGCTGTGCCTGCTCTTTCTCTGCAGTCTGTGAGAAGCACACAGCGCCTGTGCCTAAATGGCTGCAGCGTATATACCTGCATCACAGAGGGCTGCCAGTCGTAACTGTGCTCCTTTTTATTCTGTTTTAAAATGAATGAACTTGTGCGCCTTGTGATGCGGTTGGTAGAACTTCATCCTCCAGCAGTATCTTGTGAAAATGGTGGTGTTGTATGGGGGGAAAGTGTTGCTGTGTTTTGTTTATCTTTGCTGTGTTGGAAGATTAGTTGATGCAGACAGCATGAGATGGTTGATATTTTTCAGATATGTTGTTATGGAGACAAATATTTGGCTGAAAACAGTCTCCACAATAACAGTGATGTCACGCCGTCTGGCACCGTGTGCTATGAAGAGACCTCATGATATCGTCACTGTATCTAATCATCATTTAGCAAAACATATTTTCAAAGTTCATCACTGAATAAGATTATTCTTTTTTTGTAATTATCTTTTTATTTGGAAAAAGACCACAATTAAACTTACAGCTTTTCGACATTTTACATAGCACACTCAGCCCATTTTCCTTGTTTTAGTCCTATACATATGTAATAAAAAGAAAATTTAAAAAGAAAGAAAGAAAAAAGAAAAAGAAAACATCCAGATGTCGCAGTTTTCCAGTGTCAAGACTCAGTCCTTAAATGCCTTACAGTCCGTATAATTAAGATGACACTGCTCATCCGTATTCACCCACTTATTTCAAAAAACAGTAACTATATACAATTGAACTGAAGGGAGTTTACATTTTTACATTCTTCTCAACTATAGAGGGAAAGTTGTTAAAACCGGGTGTTATACAAAGTTATACAAAATCTGTTCTCGTTGGGGTTACAAAATCAATCCATTTTTGCCAAATTTGGTAGAATTTATCTTTTTGAGCCCTCAGAGAGTAAGTCAATTTTTCCATCTTAAATATTTCTAAGGTTACCCCATACCAATCGTGTATGGTAGGCGGAGTTGTAGTTCGCCACCTTCTGGTGATTGATTTTTTACTCGCCGCCAAAAGGGCCTGGAGTAGCTTTATATCCCTCCTCTGTTTCAAACACACTATATGGCCCAAATAAAGTGACTCTATGTCCATGGGTAGATAAATTTTGAATACTGTGCACAATATTTTATAGATACCCTTCCAATATGAACTCAGCTTAGGACATTCCCAGAATATGTGTGAGTGGTTTGCCTCCCTTGACCCACACTGTCTCCAACAGATTGAACCTTCATTATTGTATCTTTCCTGGTGGGGGGTCTTAAAAAATCTTACTATATTTTTCCAGCAGTGTTCCCTCCACTCCATAGAGTTAGTTGAGGACCACTGAAAGCTGCATATTTCCCCCCACGCCTCCTCCGAAATTTCTATTCCTGCTTCCTTTTCCCATTTTTCCTTAATGTACAAGGTATTTTCATTTTTAATCAGAAACAGAGCATTATACAATTTCGAGATTGATTTGGAGGGAACCGAATCGAGGGCCGACCTTAAAATCCTGAAGAATTCCGACTCTGTTTTTGAGAAGTCAGTAGGCCTGCACTTCTGGTTGAAATAATGTCGCAGCTGAAGGTACCTGAAGAAATCCCCCTGTTCTAGGCCATGTTTGTCTCGCAAGTATTGGAAACTCTGTATTGCGTTTTTGTGTGTGAATGAAAGGTAGGTTGTAAGGCCTTTCTGTATCCAGGACTTAAATCTTTTATCCCCTCTATTGGGGATAAATTCTGTATCATAAGCACACCATCTAAAGAGCCTGAGCATGTTGTGAATTTCGCTTGTTTTAACCACTTTTTGCCAAATCTTTAACGTAAGATTAATCCAGGGGTTATTTCTCTCTTCCAATTGGGCTATCAAGCCTCTATCTACGATTACAGCCTGTAGAGGTAAATCTAAACTAATTTCAGATTCTAGTTCCTTCCATCTAGCTTTATACTCACTATTGCACCAATATAGTAGAGGGGTTAGCTGTGCAGCATAAAAATATTTCTTTAAACAAGGAAGTGCCATTCCTCCTTTCTCTTTTCTCAATTGTAGAACGTTAAATCGAATTCTGGGCTTTTTACCTTGCCAAATAAACCTAGATATCCATTTATCCCACTCCCTAAACTGATTGTCATTTATTTCCACTGGTAAAGTCCGAAAGATATATAAAAGTTTTGGGAGAGTGTTCATTTTAATTGCGCTAATCCTCGAGTTTAGATTTAGAAAAGGGATAAGATTCCATCGGTGCAGGTCTGATTTTATTTTCAACGATAATGGTCCATAATTTGCTTGAGACAATTTTGAAAGGTCTTTTGTTACCATTATTCCTAGATATTTTAATGATTCTGCTCCCCAGTCCAGGTTATATTTGTCTTGCATGCTCTTTGGTGCCGTGAAGTTCAAAGTCATGACCTGTGTCTTTAATATGTTGAGCTTATATCCTGATAGATTCCCATACTCGTTCAACAGTGACATCAAACCCGAGAAGGACCTCTCCGGTTGCCCCAAAAGAACCAAAACATCATCTGCAAAAAGCATTGCCCTCTGTTCAATTCCCGCCACCTCAACGCCTCCAATAGTGTCACTCTGTCTAATTAATTGTCCTAAGGGTTCTATAAATAAGGCAAAAAGGAGGGGGGATATTGGGCAGCCCTGCCTCGTTCCCCTCTCCAAAGTAAAAGAGTCAGAAAGATCCCCGTTAACTTTAATTCTTGCCGTAGGCTTATCATAAAGGGTCTGAATAACTCTTATAAATCTCTCCTGAAAGCCAAATTTTGCCAAAACCTTATATAGAAACAGCCATCTAACCGAGTCAAAGGCTTTCTCTGCGTCTAGACCTACAATTACTGCTGGTGTCTTGTCTTTCTTTATCTGTTCTAGTATATGTAGAGTTCTTCTTATGTTGTCCAGAGTCTGTCTGTGTCGAATGAATCCTGTCTGATCTAGATGGATGAGATCAGGTAAGAGTATTTCTAGCCTGCGTGCTAAGATTGATGTAAACAACTTGTAGTCTACGTTGAGAACACTGACAGGCCGGTAGTTACCACATTCTTGTTTGTCTTTTTGCTCTTTTGGAATGACTGATATAATTGCCTCCCTCCAAGAGGGTGGAAGTTCTCCTTGTTGTAGGATCTGGTTAAATGTGTTAAGTAGTAATGGTGTTAGTTGTGGCTTCAAGGCCTTATACCACTCTGAAGTGAAGCCGTCAGTGCCTGGAGACTTACCGGCTTTCAATTTGGAGATGGCTAAATTTAATTCTTTTACAGAAATTGGTTGGGTAAGACTGTCATTTTGTAAACTACTGAGTTTGGGTAGTCGTAATGAACTCAAAAATGTATCTATTTGAATTTCATCTGAGGCCCGGGGTTGAGAATACAGCTCCTTGTAAAATATTTCAAAGCTCTCTTGAATTTTCTCTATTGTATTTTCAACTATTTTTGTTTTTGGATTCTTTATTTTGTAAATTGTATTTTCCATTTGTTGCTTCCTTAGCCTATATGCTAGCAGTTTTGCTGATTTACTTCCTGCCTCATAATTCTTTTGTTTCAAGAAGACCCACTTTTTTTGAGTTTCTAGTGTAAATATTTCGTCAATTTCGCTTTGGAGTTTTTTAATTTCCTGTTTCAAATTGGGGTTTATTTTATTACTGTCAGCTAGTTGTAGCTTCTTTAATTTCTCCTGTAGGTCTGATAATTTCTGTCCTTTAATTTTCTTCATATGTGAAGTAATAGAGATAATTTTCCCCCTCATTACAGCCTTCAATGCATCCCAAAGAATTGCTGATGATACTTCTCCTGTGTCGTTCAAGTCTAGATATTCTCTAATGTCTTCCTTTAATTTCTCCAATAGTTTTGAGTCATTGAGTATATTTGAATTCAGCTTCCATACAGTTTTCCTTTTTTTCCTTCCTAGCGCTAATGACATAGAGATAGGGCTATGGTCTGAGAGGTCAATTGTTGCTATGTTACAATCCCTGATCCTAAATTTCTCAGAGCTGAAGACGAAGAAGTAATCCAGCCTTGCGTAAACTGAGTGCGGGTGGGAATAGTGTGTATAATCTCTACTAGTCGGGTGAAATTCTCTCCATACGTCTATTATGCCCAACTCCCTCATCAATGCTTTCAGCTTCCTAGTCAGAGGCTGGTTTTGTGTAATTGATCTTGAGGAATCTAGTGCTGGGTTCAACCTGATGTTAAAATCCCCCCCGCATATTATCACTCCCTGGGAGTTAACCATTAAGTCAAAAACCCGTCTGTATAGTAACCAGTCACTTCCTGGAGGGGCATAGACATTCAGTAAAGTTATTAAAGATCCCTCTATTCTCCCAGTGATCTTAATATATCTTCCCCCCTCATCCACAGTCTCTGATATGTGTTCATAAGCAAGTACATTCGATATAAGGATAGCCACCCCTCTCTTGTGTCCTGCCTTAAATGACGCAGAGAATACCTGTCTAAAACCCATCCTTTGTAGTTTTGCATGTTCTGATTGACTCATATGTGTTTCCTGAAGGAAGGCTATCTGTGCTTTCTCTTTTTTCAATTTTGACAGAATCTTACTTCTCTTAATTGGATTCAGAACCCCATTCACATTAAAAGAAATTATTTTCACTAGTCCGCTTTGCATTATGTCATTAGAGATGTATAATACTTGCTCTTCCTCTCCATATAAATAGTAGGTGATCCCTTCTTAACAGAATAACAGTAAAACAAACCAAAACAAAAACCTTGAACTTTTTCAACAAGAAACATTTTAAATTTTGTCCATACTTCCAGCCTTGAGGCTCTTTCACTCACCAGCCTCTGTTTTGAGGGATAACCTTTCTTCCCTAACTGGGTTAGAGGGCCCTCCGCTGTTTCAACAGCCACAACCAAACCTCTTCAGTGTCTCGACATCCCTCATAATGAATACAATTGTTTCGTCTAAATTGTTAATTTGTTAATGTTCAATTTTTACCTGCTCCGGAGTCAATATACCGTACCAATTATTTTGCTTCAAGTTAGTCTTTATCCTCTGTGTGATCGCGTCTAAACGCCTGCAGCTTCTCTCTGTATAAATAAGATTATTCTTATCAAGCAGGAATTTGAAGGTCAAGGTCTTTATGGCAGTTGGAAAAAAAAAATAAAATTCTTGATCATACGTTGGTTTGTCAGGACTTCCATAACGGCCCATTTTTGTTTGTAAATTAAATACTTCCCCTGAAACGCTGGAACACTTCCTTATTTAACTCAGCTTCCCTCGAAACTTTAGGAAATGAGAAGTGTGACAGTCCTGAGGTAAACCAGGGTGCATTCTCACTCACTACTCCCATGTTCAATGTGATTCAAGTGAAATTAACCTTGCAGGCCTTCTGCAACAGTCTCAATTTCACATCTCTTGGTTGTGCGACTGAGTTAGTAGAATACTAAGGACCTCTTGTACCGGCCAAAGTAGTACAAGCAACAGCTTTCTGTTCTTTGTAACGGCCTGTGTTCGTTATTGAATGATAGCATCGATATTCAGCTCAGCTACTGACCCTAGCTTCCGCAGTCTGCCTAACCAGAGGATACCTCATTGATAGTCAAGTCTCTATGTCATTTTCATTTTAATTTGATTCTTTTGGGGTTCTCTAGCAGATTAACATGACCACAGGAAATGGGTGAATTACTTGTATGCTTTATAAGTAATCACAATTTAAAAGCAGGTTTAAAACCGTTGCTCAGTGTTTCCAGTAGATTTGGCTGTGGTTCATACAGAGAGCTGTAGAGAGAGGTGCTCTGCCTCCGGGCCAAGAGCTCTGGTCCCCTGGAGCGAGATCGCCTTTTACCAAAACACACAAGAGTATGAACTGTGTGAGTTCAGACCAGCAGCTGCCACCTAGCCTTGTCTAATGTCCCACAATCCATTGTGACCCCCCCCCCCAGATTAAACTATCTGGCTCCTTGTATGCTTGTTTTATCACATGGTATGTTCACTGTAAGCTTCCTATTTCATGTCCAAGTGTTGTTAGCCAGTTAGCCTGTTGCTGTTTCTTATTCTACTTTCTCATATAATTGTAACTGTCATGTTACAGAGATTTTCTATCCTGTTTTGTTCAGGGACAGGCCAGTGATCCTGTCAAACACTGCTAATATTTACTAATTAATGCTAAAGACAAAGTAGAGTCAAGGCTGATGGCAATGTTATTAGTTTTGCATGTTTGATCATAAACCAAAGTATTAGACAAATTAAAATTTTGTCCTGATGATTTTGTAGTTTTCTGTAATATGTCTTCTTTCTCTTTCTTTCTTATTTTTCTTGCATCTTTCATCTCTTCTGTCTACATTTTCTAGTTAAAGAATTGTGCAGACTTCATTCATGTCTCTTATGTATACTTGAGAGTGTAAAAGGGAACACAGAGAACACAAACCTTGCCTTCGGCACCATGACATGTGACTCTGCAGCTTGACAAAAACAGCGTCTGTTTGGCGTCACCACGCTGTTGTTGGTTTCTTGGTTGTTGTCATGGCTACTTGATCTACATATACAACCTTTTTATTCTTTTGGAATTTCTAATAAACCGTTAGGTTTTTAGTATTAGCATTGAATGAATGTTAAAATTGTAGCGCTGTTTCACAGTGTTGGTGCACCTGTGCAGAACTGGTGGGCTTTGATCTGGTTGATCTTTACTCATATATAGCCATTAGCTCATGCTTGTTCAGATCTCTGAGAGTTAAGCCTGTGTTTTTAATATATATATGTAAGTATAGTGAAAATATACTGAATTTGCCCTACTTTCTCAGTTCACATTAATACTGTCACAGTGTGAGTAATATTCATAATGTTTAGTGGTATGGTGTGTGTGTGTGTGTGTGTCATTTCAGCCGCTTCAAATTTATTATCCCTATTGTGTCAAGGTCAGATTCACCTGCTTTTAAACCCCTTAAGCTTGGGAATATTACATTAATATCTCTGATGTGTTTTTTTCCTTTCCTCAACTCTTCTGACAGCACTTCCATGATGGGCGTAAGGCACAGCAGTACATCGAGAGCTCGTGGAAACAGCTGGAATCAGTAAGTGACCCGATTAATCTGTAGTCCCACAACTGTACTAAATGTACCACGGGGTAATTATTTAAAAGTCTAAAAAACTTAATTTCAGATCATACATTAAGGTCTACCATTGCAGAATAAAGGGAAAGTAAAACTAAAATCCTGCATGAAACTGTGCAGAGATCGTCTGATGATCTCAAGCACTTGGGGTAATCATCAACATTAAATCCACATGATACCAAAGCACATGCTGCAACAGATACTTTAAGTGGCGCTGTGTGACTATGGAATACATCATCAAAAACTGAAGGAGCACAGACACAAGGTGGTAAACAAGAAGACATCAGACAAGGGCTGTGCACAGAGCCCTGAGGGACTTCCTGATGTGTCTTAACCAGAAATCGCAAATAATGTGCTGTTTCTTGTGCTCAAAATGGAGACAAGGCGTTGTTTATAAGATAGGAAGAATGTACAGGACAACCTCTGACATAAGGTTGAAGTTCATATCATAGTTGAATAATGCTGTAATGTTATTGTATAATTTGTGTTTTTCTCTCCTTGAGTAGCAGCATGATGAGAATATTAAAAATCTGAAGAATCTGATAAGTATGAGCAGAAATAGAATGACAAAAGTGAGTTTGACTTGACTTATCAGTTTTAGCCATCAGTAGCAGACTAACACAAAGTTAGAAAACATTACTATATAATCCCAAGTTTTGTTAAGAACCAAGATAAGAGCCGATCCAGGAGTATCTTGTGTTTAAGTGGAGGAGCTAAAAGCAGGATTGCGCAGAACAGCGCTTCTTATCTCTGCCTGGTCCCTTTGACTGGGGGGAGAAAGAGTGTTAGAGAGATGCATAACAGCCTTGTCCTCCTCAAACTTCTCTGTGCGTTCAATGATCCCATTGTGCATGAGGCAGATAGACATAGTTCACAGTGCACGCTGACCCAACAAACACTGATTGTTCTGTTTGAGGGGTCGAATGAGGGTTGGATGAATGGTTGTTTTTCTGTACACAAATGACCGCTATGAACATTTGTTTAATCTGCAGGCTGCAGAGCCCATTGCTGTGTCAGTGACAAACTGACCTCTGTCACACACAAAGCTGCGCTTGAAATCTAAATGACGTATATGTACATGTTATGACGTTCAATGCTATGCCTATTTAAAGGTCAAGCTATAGTGTTTCCTGCTCATGGCAGGCAATTACTGATCACCGTCTGTGACTGTATTAAATTTGATTTTCTCTGTGTTTTCAGTGTAAAAGAAAGTTTGAGAGGGACTGTAAAGAGGCAGACAGAGCACAGCAATACTTTGAGAAGATGGATGCTGACATTAACGTGACTAAGGCTGACGTGGAAAAGGTATGTGTCATCTCAATCCCGTGCAGAATCCACCAATCACACAAGTTCGTCTTAAATCCTCCATGCTTAACACAACTTCCTGGCCTTCCTCACTCTCCCACCTAACACTCCCTTTTCTCTCAACATTTTCTTTGACATTTTATCCCCTTCCACCCCTTCCGTGCCCCCCTTAACTCTGACTCCTCATTCCAGTGAGCCCAAAAAGACAGCAAAGATTGAGTGACCATGTGTTTGATGCCAGCAACTGTGTGTAAAAGCTGGCATTGTTTCTGCAACACAGTGATCTGCTGCTAAACAACGCTGAAGGCAGCACCGAGTCCTCATTATCACTGCAGAACAGTTACCAAACAGTCTGCAGTGTTGAATGGGCCATAGCAACAGAGACGTCCATGGTGTCCATGGTGTTGCTTGTGTGTGTTTTTAAGTTTGGAGTATGTTATATATATCAGTTTTTCATAGTGAAGAATCTAAATATATATAGTTTGGTCATTCTGTGATCATACGTCCTTTTCAGTAAGTCATCCCATGCAGCATTCAGCCGATTCTCAGGATTTGCAGACCAGAGCCCCCTGGGCCTGTAGCTGATGTCATTTCCTGTTGTCATAAACAATTAAAAGAGGCCTCAAAATCTCAGCATTTAAACCACACAGCTCCCACACCCGTGAGGCATCATGGGTCAGCAGCGCGTGCTCCTGCTGCTTCATCAGCTGTTGGAACGGAGCTCAGGCCCAAAGCTGACACAGTTCAAACCCGATTATTATGCAAATATAGGCTGGAATAAAGAGCCTTTCTGCACTCTGGACATACAGCCAAAGAGCTACAATAGGCTTAGGCTAACACTGAACTCAACTGGAAAGACCCGGCACAGCAGCTCAAGAAAGTGGTCTTGAAACAAGAGTGGCGTTGTGCCTGATTACAGTTATTTCATTTACTGAAGCGTGAAAGACTCATACATTGCACAGAATCCAGTCCTGTGTTTTTTTCTTTTCTCATTTAGTTAGTACGACTGTTTGTGGCAAATGATAATGTAAACAGCTCTTTAATATGTTGTGTTCTTCAAAAATGGGGATGGTTTGTGTTAAGGACTAAATGTGTGTTTTTTAACTTGGGTCTCACTGTCTCACTTTCACCATTGTGGCCATGCTGACCACTGGCCATCATAACTTTGCACTCAACATCTCTGTTGGTGAGATTTGGAAAGAATAGACTTAAAGATAAGCATTTGAAATGAATTATGTAAAAAGTTTATTTTGATAACCTTAGGAGACTCGCATGGCTTGTCCTGATGTACGCTCCATAATGAAAGTGATGAAGTTAATATAAAACAACATGAAGTTAATGTAACCGATAAGGTTTGATATTCTAACCACACAGTTATGGTGTTTTTTTTTAGTATTTTAGTCTCAGATAAGTTTTCCTAAAAATGTCTGAAACACTTGACACATCTTTAAAACAGACTTCCCCTCTGTATGTTGCTCAAGCAGATCATACAATAAGATGCTGTGGCAAGCATTACCATGTACCCTTTGCTTTCATAATGAGTATGCTTTTCGTTATCTCATCCTGCTTGCCAATGTATAGATCGCTGCAGAAAAAAAAGATTTTCGTTGTTGTACCTTTCTGTGTGGGTTTTTTGACCGAGCTCAGTTCTCTTTTTCACCTACTCACATTGCCATTATTCAGAAATGAAAAACTTTAAACAGAAAGGACTGAATTCCCTCAGAACAGCTACAGTGGAAGCTGATTGGACTTTCCTCCCACATGTTTTTCATCTTATATGTGTTTTTCTAACAGGTACTTTACTGTTGTGTGTTTTCCCATATTGCATGTGTGATATCAGTTCTACCAGCTGTGATTATGTGACTGGAGTTTAGAGACAGTGTGTTAAGGTGTAGATGCATGAAGTAAGAGAAGGGAAATGTTTGTGTGTTTTATTTCTGTATCATCTGTCACTTTTGTGGATCTGTCTGTGGTTTAGACGAGCCACGATGCTGCACAACTTCTCTGCAAGCTTGGTGTTTAGATGTCTTTAGCTCAGCAGAGTACAGAGTGTAGGCACTAGTGCTCTTCTGTCATTACATTTGCTACATTATATTGAATGTAAATGTAAAATGTAATTTTAAAAGTGTCAAGTTTGCTTTTTGGTAAGAAACATATTTGGTCATAAAACTAAGCCCAGAAGAGAACAGATCATGGATATCAGTATGTTTTTGTCTTTGTAGAGGCATCTGAGCATTTCTCACCGGAAGCAATGACATGTCAGCTTGATTTTTTTTGTAGCCACAGTTAAAACCGTGGGGTCTGATAGATGTCTGATAGACGATAGTTGTCTGTGTACATTTAGATTCTGCAGCTAAGGATCACCTTAGTATTTCATAAGTGACTAATGAAGAAATCAACTTTCCCAGTTAGTGTTACTCTTCAGTAACAATAAAAGAAAAGTCCACCATATTTTGTCAAGTTCCAGGAGTTTTTGTCTGTGCTGTGATGTCTCGTAATGCTGAAAAGCTGCTGTTTGTTGAGCTGAGGTATTGTGGTTTTTCTCAGCAGCTGGAGCAAACCTCTAACTGTTCCCTCTCCTCCTCTGGCAAATAAATCCCTCAATTTGAGGTTTGGATACACAGCCCAGATATCCACCAAGCCTCTTGCAGTTCTCTGAGGGACCCCTGGCTGTCGCACACACTCACATATTTCCAAATTGTGAGGTTGTCAGAAAGCGTTTGAAAAATAACCAGGTGCCCTCCTCATCACTTCTGTTCTGCCTCCCCTTGTAGCTTGTGGCAGTGGTTTACAATACCAGTATTTTAGTGGTGATTGTGTTTACCTTGATACCAACTTCCCCTTTTGAGGGATGACACACTTGGTGGTCCAGGAAGTGTATCTATGGCAACTTTTTGTTGAGCTGGAAACGGCTAACAATCCTTTTTTTGTTTGTGTGTGTTTGTATATTTATTTTATGCCATGCCTTGAAGCGAAGTTCCCACAAGGTAGGTCCAGTGGACAGAGAGCCCGTTATATCTGTGGGAACACACACTGTCTCGACTTGTGTCTCGATAAACACACATGCGCTCTCCTGTGGAGTCTGACACGGAGCCTCGACCAGGCCCCTGTTAACACACCCTGTCCTGTCTGACTGTGATCTGCTCCCGTAGAGTGGCTTGTCTTGCTGTCTTCTGCCCAACACTTTGTCGCCTTGAGGTCTATATGTGTGATATAAGCAAAATTAAATGAGAGAAATGCTGATGTTGCATAAGGTGGCAACTCTCACACTTCATTCAAATTTATTTTTATTTCTCATACCTCATTTATAGATTAATATTTATATGCATATCTACACTGGAGTGTGAGTAACTGAAAAAGAAGGTAATTTCCAGAAAATGACAACAGGATGTGATGTGATGTGGCTGCAGGCACAGAAACCTGTTACGAGGTTTCGTGATCTGATGATGACGCGTACCCTCACCTTTTCTCAACACATGCAGCGCACTTCTCATGCAGCGCACTTCTCATGCACCTACGCCAGCATAGCAAATATCAATAAATGCATCCTCAGGAAGATTTTAAACAGCTGGTTTCTCACATGTGCATTTTAGCTTTTCTCTGGATTTCACATTCTGTTTTTGTGGGCTGTGACTATCATTTTCCACTGAAGTATTAACTGTCATCCCTCCTGTGCTGGAAATATTGTACCTTTGTGTCTGACGAGTGTCTCCACTCTGATGTCCTCCTTTTCTTCTAGTATGTCATCTATTACTTAGCCATATGTGTGTGTGAGTGTGAGAAACTCAATTCTTGCCTCAGAATGATCAAAACTGGATGAGATCTTTTAAGTGTTTCCCATAGAACTGAGACAAGGTTATGTTGACTGCAGTCTTAAGGCTGCAGGGTTTTTTTTCTCTGTTCATCTACATACAGTTGACCAAATGCGGTCAGGGGTTCATAAGGTGGCCCTTTGTCATAAATTACCCGATGAAGACACTGTTTATGCGTGGACAGGCCTCAGATCTGATGGAAAAAGGAAACAGATATGAGTACCTAGCTATACACACATACACACACCCCACATGCTGTCAGGCTGAGATAATCTCATCTCCATCTGCTTGCCTTGGATCTGTAATAGGCTGCTCCTGCTGCGTTTCTGACTGCCTGAACTAGCTTAAAATAATCAACATTATCAAGAGAAGGGATAGGCCAGACTGGGCAGGCAATCAAAATCCAAATCCCTCCATTCTGCAGCCGGTGTCTGTAGTTTCTCATTGTATATGTTTGTTCTGGCCCACATACAGTGCAGTCGAACACCAAAGACTGTTGCTGCTGCCTGACTTGGATTTGCACCTGTGACCGAGCGCTCGCGAGCTCTTATGTCTGTACATGTGCATGCATGAACACTCGTATGCACAAATGTGTCAACTCATGTAGGTTTTTATGCTCTGGCTGTGTGTGTGTGTAACCCATATGTCTGTGTTAATCAGGGGATACTGAGGGTTTAGTGAGGAGAGTGTGTCTGATGGGCATGTTTGTGTTGGTTTTTTTTTTCCTCAGGCACGACAGCAAGCTCAGATGAGGCACCAGATGGCTGCTGACAGCAAGAACGATTACTCCTCCTACCTGCAAAAGTTCAACCAGGAGCAGAATGAACATTACTTCACAGTCATCCCCAACATATTCCAGGTAAATATAACAACGTGTGGCTAACTTCCTATGTATTATTGCAGGCAATTGCACTTTAGAAGTATATTTCCAAACATTCATGTGCAATCATTATGTAGTTCATTTGCAGCCCACCACCCCAAACTTTCCTCTGGGTCGACTTCTAAAAATAAATTTTCAACATGTGAGAAACATTGAATAACAGGAGTTAGGATGAAGTGTGCAATTATTTTGTACAGGCTGTTTGGTTTGTTTCATTTTACCAGGTTGAGAGTTTGAAATACAAAAAATGGCCTTTTCACATATTTGTAAACTTTGAGTTTTCTCTTCTTACTTTCGTGCTGTTTTTCAAAGTATTTAAGCCTTTAAAAGGTGGGAAACACATAATGGATTTTCCACATGTTATAACAAATCTTTGACGCTCAATATCAAATGACAGCTCTTTTAGACAGTTTCATTCTAACCTCACAGTGTTTTGCTTTCAACAAAAGCTCTGCCCACTCAACTCTTATTCTTTAAGAAAAGCTTGTAAAGCTCACCTGTGAATATGGCTGCATTTCTGTGCAGAAACTTCAAGACATGGAGGAGAAGAGAATTGAGAGGCTAGGAATTTGCATGAAGACGTTTGCCGACGTGGACCGTCAAGTGCTGCCCATTGTGGGGAAATGTTTAGACGGCATGACGAAAGGTGCTGAGTCCATTGAGCCCAAGACTGTGAGTATACAGAAGTGGATATATGCGTGTGGCGCACACGCACACATACACACACACACACACACACACACACACACCACCATATGGGACATATTATTCACTCAGCCAGGGTGTCAGTCACAACCCACTCACACTACAGATTAGGCTTTCATTTAAACAACAAATGTTCCGGTGAGTTGCTACTCTTAAGGGGGCTTTTTGTAAATAAAAACAGCCCACCTGTGAACAGCAAAGTGCTTTGGGAGGACAGCGTTGTAACTGAGAGAACAGCTGAACCAAATGATTCTATTTATGGAATAACTGCCCTTTGATAGAACCGTAAGTAAACCAGTGAGATCTGAGCACACACTGTATGTCCCATGTGAGAGAGACTCCTCGGGCTTCTAGTCATCTAAAGATACACACCATAATTCCTTTCAACAATGAATGACAAATAAGTTTTATATGAGCATGTGAGTGATTTCCCCTTGAGTTCCAGTTAATGAGCCAGTAGCTGCAGCAGTCTGGTTTTCAGGCTCATATGATGCTAAAAAATCTGATGATAATGGCTGAACTGGGGGGGTATATTTCTTGATGCATTTTTACAGTATGAGCCGTGTCTGTGCTATTGATCTTTTCACTATGCTTCCTATAGTCTGAACATTCTGTTAAACAGACCTCCTGAGTATCTCTTTATTTTCGGTTCCCAAACTTCCATGAGGCTAATATGCAATTGTTGACTCTAGTTTCATCCTATGGCTTGTTATAATTTATTATTTTGATATTGTAATGCAAGGCTGTATTTGCCTGTGCTTGAGAGAAAATGAGTCATGCGATATATGGAGATGTCACATGTAGGCAGCTTGCCGTATGACCAAAAAAACAACACTATCCCCAGGGATTGCATAGTATGTGTGTGTCTAGCTGTGTGTATGGCCCAGCTCCAGGGAGATGACTCTGTCTTGTGAGTGGCTGCTCCAGTGAACAATGCCAGAGAAAAACATATCACATGCTCCATGTCTCTGTTCCTCTCATAGTCTCATGTACACAGTGCACAGCAGCAGATCTTTGACCCCTTATCCTAAACTCTAACCAGACCCTCTACCCTTATCAGTTCAGAGAGGCCGATGCACGTTGCACTTGATTAATGTGCTTCTTCCTGTGTCTGATGAGCTTGGCTCTGTCCCCGACCTCAGGATTTTTGTCATAACTCCTGCCTGACAGATTTAGGTCTTTTCGTCTTTCTTCTGTGGCCCACAAGCTGAACAGAGATGGTCTCTCTCCCGCTTTCCTTTCATGACACACTCGTGAGCCGTTATCAGACAAAAGCTACTGTAAACAAGAGAGTCTCCAGGCCACTATTGTGTTGCATGTTATCTCCAGACCTGCTGATTAGCTGAACAGTCTAAACAAACTGAGCAACCCACCCCACCTGAATCATTGCATTGCTTTTTATAATTCTTCCTTTGATATTCAAATTAAGTAAAATATATCAGGGATTAGGCTGTCACTGATTGCTGCAACATCTTTCCAACCGCTAGGACTCGAAGCAGGTTGTGGAGTCCTATAAGTCTGGGTTCGAGGCCCCGGGAGATGTGGAGTTTGAGGACTATGGCCAGGCCATGAAGAGGACGGCGTCTGAAACCAGCCTGTCCAACCTCAGAGAGACCAAGGAGAAGTCTGCTGGCAAAAGCAAGAGCAAACTGTGGCCTTTCATTAAGAACAAGAACAAGGTAACACATGAATGCACACTTAACACAGAGCTACAGTTACCCATGGAGCTTACAGCAAAGCCCCACTGGTTTTAGTGCATTTCAGTTTTACAAGATTTTCCTCATTTGGAGATCACCTTGCACTATGGGAAAATTTTTGTGGAGTGGGGTGGAGGGCTGGAGGGATATTGGTTCTGTTATATAATGCATTGGCTATAAGAAATATATGTGTTCAATGTCACATTTGTAGTATCTGTTACATTTCTAGCTCTGGTTGTGCATTTAATTTAGTTTCATTTTTGTGTAGATTTTTTGACTTCCGTTAAATTATTTTAATGCTCAAGAAATTTGTTGCTGGTTCATGTTACTATTGCCATTTTTGTTCTTGTTATTATTCGCCACCCATTTCCCCCCTCCCTGGCATTCACCCTCACCGATTTTGGAGCCTCCCTTCTGTAACACACACTAATGAATTTCCACCTTCAACTTGTGGATGGACTCAACTGGCAGATATTAACTTGATCTAAAATAACAGCCCTCCTTCACTGTGTCGTTGGTGATCAGCCTTGAGTAGCCTCCTTCGGTTTCCTGCTTCTGAACAGCCAGACCTATCCCTGACTGTCCTATGGGCTGGTGGCACTGTTGGTACTGAATTAGAGGAGAGCATGAGTGAGCAACTGGGTGTTCGAATGTGGGAGAGAAAGGCTGGAAGCTAGTGTTTCCAGATGAGAAACCTGACTGACTGTATAGACGGTGAAAGCGAGTGTTTGGGAGCACAGACAGCCATACAGAGAGGTATTTCTACTGTACATGCACACTTGCACTCATGCATGCAAGCATAACAGAAGCACATACCAAAATAAAACATTAGATGGATAATTTCAACAGAAAAGTATTAATATTTCCTCACAGAATCAGAGTTTTGGTGATGTCTTTGTGTTTGAAAGAAGGGGTTCTGTATCACTTGGCCATGCATGCGCATTGTGTGGTGTCTCAGAAAAGAAACTCATCGCTGCTTCATTCTCTAACTCCTCAACTACTGGTTGATGAATTATGCAGTTGGACATTTTAGGACAGCGATAAGCAATTAGATTTCTCTGATGATGACCTCAAATTGAGCTGTTGCTATCCTTGGGGATGTGGTGAATTTCTCGTCTTAGCTGGCATGTGATGAGGTCGGGAATGAGAAAAAAATAAAAAAGGAAAAGGATTCCCGAAATGGAAGCCTGCATGCGCTTTGACTGAAACTCTAAGCTGTTTGCTTTGTTGCAGCCGCTTGCTTTAACACGTTTTACGCTTCCTACTCACTCTGGTTGTTTTCTTCTTTTAACTGTTTTTTTGTGTTTTATGTATTTGGCTTTTTATTTACACAACGTAACTGATAGACTAGGTTTGAAGTTCCTTCAGTTGTCTTTTATGTTCTGTTTGGGTTTTTTGTTGTGTGTTTATTTTTAATATTTGTAGGAGGCTTATTTATTTCGTTTTGTGTTCCCTCCTCCTTTTCCTCCTTATTTCGTTGGATTCTTGCCCCCTTCTTCTTCTTCTTCCATGTTTTTCCTCCTCTTCCTCTCCGTCACGGCTCCCTCTCTTACTGGTAGCTTATGTCCCTGTTAACGTCCCCCCACCAGCCCCCACCTGCCCCCCCAGCCTCATCCCCGCCCTCACCCTCTGCTGTTCCCAACGACCCCCAGTCTCCCAAGCAGCACAAGGAGCCCCTCTCTCACCGCCTCAACGACTTCATGACTTCCAAACCCAAAATGCACTGCCTCCGGAGCCTGAGGCGAGGGGTAAGTGTGTGTGTGTCCAGCAAGCTTTGTGCATGTATGTGTGTGTGTGTATGTCTCTACACCTGTATCTGAGCTGTGTACCTGATACACTGTATGGGTGAAGTGATACAAAGGCCGAATCTTTGTATCTGTGCTCTAAAGGTCATAATGCCTACATGATTTCATCATACAGCAGATATCGAACATTACCTTTGTTACCAGTAACTGAATAAATGTAGGTAATCCACATGTAGGTAATGTGACCAGCTAGAAAACAGTGGTCCCAGATTGGCACTCCCAATGCCAAAATGATATAATTGGTGGGTACCAGCATTACAACTGGCCTCTTACCTTCACTCATACAGTACTTTGCCTTTTTGCTTCTTTAGCATGCTTGTGTAGCGCATAACTATGAATCCATGGTACTCGTCTGACTCACCAGCGGTCTCTCCATCTTGTCCCTTCATTCTCAGTATTAACTCTGTGCGCACAGTGAGTCCCACTCACCCACCTTTTCCCCTTTGACAGAAACTAGCAAGATGCCTAAACAGTCTTGGCAGCAGCATGGAGACTGCGGTTGCTCCCTGCGCTTTTCTCTGCAGTCAATGCTGGAGGCAGATTGTTTGTGTTTTGGTTTTTTGCGCATGATATAATGGAAAAGAACCTAAAGAAGAGGGTCAGGCCTTACAATATGAACAAAGTAATGAGTTATAGATAGGGCAGCTGGCTGACTGAGTAAAACCATGCGGAGTGAAAAGGCCAGAGTAATTTTAGCAGGCTTCCTGGAGAGTGGCTTTATCAGCACCAGCCCAGGGTTCTAGTGGGTGTCATCAACAGTTCCTGTTCTCGAGTCCAGTGTGTGTTGTAATGGAGTCGCTGGGCTGGGGCAGGTCATAGCATGCCTTCCCATAATGCACTTGAACCTGCCAGCTCTCCCTGACCTCAGGAATGGGCAGTAACTCACGTGTTCCTTCCGGACCCTGCAAATATAGCTTTTGTTTACGCTCATATTTTGAATGGGCAGTGGTTATTCCAAGTAAAAACATTTGCATGAATTGGTGCGAACATGACGTCTGAAAAGGCAAAAGAACAACACGGTGGAACAGTGTAGGGTGCGAGCATTTTATAGAGGAAACGATTGAAGTTTGGCAGAAGAAAAGGGAAGTGTGTGTTTTTTCTAGGGCTGCACAGATCTAGCAGGAGGCGTACATTTCTGGAAGCGGAAGTGCTGAAACAACTCTCAAAAAGAGTGATAAAACATGAACAGAGTTAAATCAGGTGCATTGTTTTTGATGTATTCACAGATGAAAAAGATTAAAGCTTGACCTTACTGTAACAATTCAGTAACACAACAATGAAGAAACTGTATCAAAGTGGAATGCTCTCAGAAACTTTGAAAATTTGAAGTAAATCAATCAGGTCCTAAACTGCATTCATTTCCATATCTCATGATAATGTATTTAATCAATTTGTTGTTTCATGTCTCATGGCAGCAACATGTTTATTTTTACATGTATATAGTTGTTGTTTGATGTGCAGAACATTTTTACAATGTAATTTCCTTCTTTTTGGAATAGTTCTACCATATATTATGGGTAACTAAAAGGAAACAGAAGGTACGTGGTTAATCCAGTGAAATAACAACAAGCCCTGCTGTCTCACTGACACAGACACTTTGGGCTAATGCCTCTGAACAGCTGCAGGTGGAGAGTCAGGGCAGTTCCTCAGCTCTTCCACAAACATGCCTGCAGCCCTCTGGTCAAATCGAGCTAACGTTCAACACTTCAATATCAAAAATACGACAATATCATTTTCAGAAGGAAGGCTCATTTTTAGAAGTTCATCTGCAGATCGTGCAAAGTCTTGGTAATCCTGTAATTTACAACAGTCTGAAATATTTTCTCATGTCTGCTAACTTTATTTATAGAATCTCTTATGCTAAAAGTTAGTTTCAGTTGGAGTCACCTTAGCTCCTTAGCTTACTAGCTGCTAGCTAAGCTATCTTATAATGGAAAAGTAACGATTTGAGAGGAAACTTTCATTTACGTCCAGGTCTTATTAACTTAGTCTATTCATTTTTATATCCTGTTAGTGAGTACTGAAAAACACATGTAATGTAATAATAAATAATTCTAGGCCTACAGGTTTTCCTTTATACTTTCATATTTTGACCAGTAAAATAGGAATTAAACAGAAATTCATTTGCATTCTACGCAGTTTGAAAATCTGTCATCCAAACTTCTGAATTTAATGCTGCAGAAACCCTGTTTAACACTTTTAAACGGTAAATCTTATTTGAACAAAAAAAAAAAAAAAGCTATTTTATTCCTCTCCCAACTCCTGCAAGGGGAACATCGTGCCACGTGAGGGATTGGAGTAGTTGCGACAGTAGAGGCGTTGTGTCTCTCTGCACAGTGGAGGGATGTCCACCAGGAGAGCCGTTATGTGGGGCACATTAGCCGTCTAATCCATCCACAGTTACTGTGTATGTGTATGTGTGCGCGTGTATGTGGTTTGTGCGGGATTGGAAAAGAGAAAGCCTATGTGTTTTGGGAGTCAAATTAGAGCTTTAAGACGTCAGTGCTGTTCTCTGAGTTCTCACTGACAAAGCTGTGTTCTCTCTGACAACCACCACAGCAGCAATCCCCGCGCTCGCTCATTTGTCACAAAGAGCTTATGAAGAGGACTCTGGGCCGACCCACATATGCTTTTGAAGCACGGCAATATGTTGTAAGTGTGCGTGTGATGGGTGTGAGTACCAGGGTGTGTGTGCCTGTGTGTGTTTCTGTGAGCGCGAGCAGGTACGTGGTGTGAATGAATTTTGAACGCGTGCAGATGTGTGTGATTAGTAAAAGCCATGTACGGCACATGCAGTAGCCTCGCTGATAATTTGTCATGTGACACATTCAGCCTCTACGAGGAGATTGTTTGTCACAGTTAATGAGGGAAAATATCCTCACCAAGGAGGCTAGTGTCTGTGCCTGGGTCGGTATTGATCACATGGCTCTGACACGTGGAGAATCGAGACGAATGATCGGAGAAGGTGATGACTTCATCCCACATCACATGTTATCAGCTTGAGGTTTCTTGTTTGCTCGCAGCTGATTCAGGGCTTCCCCACCGAGCATCAGCTAAGGGTGAATTCACAAAGTGTCACAAGCACCTCAGGCTGCATGGGATTGTGGGTGTGAGGATGCTGCACATCCCGCCCAGCAGTCGCCCCTTCTTGCCAATCAAATCTCGCTATCAGCAGGATGTGATATTGGGCGAGGTGTTGGTCACACTTTGGGTCTGGGTTCAGCCTTAAGTACCCAGAATTCACCCCTCCAGGGCTTTCTTTGTGCTGGTGTGCCATGCTGCAGCAATGTTATCTGTCATTAAGGGCCATAGTATACCTGTATATCTATGTCTGTCTGGGTGGTTGGAAAGTTTACAGGTGGATCTGTGGAGCAGGGACCATATTTATCCAACTTCTAAGAATCACACTCAAGAGCTGATGTCACCTTCAGAAGAGGAGAATAAAACACATTTGCAGCTTATCCTTACATTAAAGGAAGAACAGCTCTCAAGTGATGGCGTGATTTATCACATGTATGCTCAGAGCAGCAAAAAATGATTTTATTTTCAAGTGCAGTTCATTAACAACAATCCAGTATATTTATAAGATATAAATAGGGATAAAATACTCTGCACTGCAGTCATCTAAGGTCTGCTACTGAAGAGACCTCTGAAGCAATATCAAGTTGTAAGAAATACGATAAATAACTTTTAGACTGAGATTAAGGGCCACTCAAAGTGAAAATTTATCTTCTGCCCTGGCTCGTGAGAATATACAACTTCAGCAAACTAAAGGAAATACACTCAGTGACATCAATGTAAATGAAATTATTTTTTGTGCTCCATGAGTGGAGCTTCACACATGGCAAATGTAAGAATAATATAATAGTAGGGAGTCGAGAGGGGAGTATCTGAAGGCATCGTAGTGAAGACCATAAGAGGCCATTCCAGTTGGATGACTTGATTAGTGGACCAAAGTGAGTAGATCTCCTCTGCGCACCAGCTTGTGAGCCTCTAACAGGATTACAAGTCATCTGCTCCAGCTCGACCGGCCAATGGTTGTTAACCTGCTCCCTGTTCTGTGCTTTGTATTCAAAACATATCCACATCCTCCCTAAAACCACTGAGTTGATGGCCTAAATAAACCTTTAAAACAGTTGTTACAATCATTTCTTCTTTCCTTTCTCTCTACTTAACTTTTAGCTTCCCCTTATTTGTTTTCTATCTTCATTTAGCCGTTTTCATTTGAGCTACATATGCAGTATGTATATATGCAGACCTGGGTATGTGTGGATTTGTCTTTGTAAGTGAGTTTAGACATTTTGGTTTTAAAAGTGTCTCTCCAGCTTGTCTTGTGTATCTGCCTCCATGTCAACGTATGGAGCCGCTAATGTGATACGTGCTTTTGGCGCCATCTGCTGTCACTTGCCTGTCATTGTAATGGCAGCAGATAGGGAAAGAGTAAGAAGTAAAGGGTACGTCCGTCCCCTGTCGCAGTCACTCTCCCTCTACTTCTTTCTTTACATTTATATACATCTGTCTTCCTTTTAATTTTTTCCTTCTTTATTTCATGCTTTCGCACTAGGTTGGCCTTTTTGCCACCTTAATTCCCATTTTCATCAATCCATCATATTAGCAATGTTAAACTTCACCACGTTAGAAAAGAGTGGCAGGTTTATAACTGAAAAAGCTTTTTTTAAATGATACAATTAGCAAACACATCTAAATCCATTAGTCGCTAAGCAGCAGGTCCTCTTTTTCTTAAATGGTGAAGTTTGGCAAAGCAGTGCGTTTTCGGAAAATACATGTTTTTTAAAAGGAAAATGAGACAAATGGCCGTAATGTTCTCCTGATGTTGACTTTTGTCTGTTGTCTGTTTCTCTCTCCTGCTCCTCGCCATTTCTCTCTCCTCCCCCCCCTCATGAAGCTTTCTCTCAAGCTGGTAAGCATGACCGTATAACCGCACGACCATAGCGGCATGACCATAGCACGCATGTCACGTCCTCCCAGTTAACACATTGTGAATAACGTTGTGTTCGCCGTTATGTTTTTGTTGTGCTCTATTTTTTTTTTTTTCAGTTTTGAATTTAAGTTTATAATTTAATTTTTTTGTTGTTGTTGTTGTGACACAGCTGTGGACCTCAGACTCATGTCGCTGTCTCATTTGTGTGTTATTTTGCTGTTTGTGTGTTTATGTCGTGGTTGTGTTCTCGTCGCGTCTCTCCCAAACTGTGTGTGTGGTCTCTGTGGTGCAGATCACACTCAATTCCCACGTCCGGAATCTCATTGAGGTGATCAGATTTACTCTGTGTTACGTATGTCGTCTTGTAGTCTGTCTGGTAGTCCTTCATGTCTCGACAAACTGTATGTCCTTGTAACAGAACACTAATCTGATCTTATGTAGCAGTCGCTCACTCATGTCCTCACCCTGCATGCTGATTTGTATTATTTTTATTTGTTTATTATTTTAGAGTTCTGTTCCATAAAGCTTACATAGTGTACATGAATATCAACCATCCATTAATATTTTCATCAGGATACAACAGTTTATAAGATAAAATAGTTTAATATTTTTCTAGCTACAACCAGCAGGTACTTAACTTAGTTTAGCTTAGCTTAGCTTTAAGACTGGGGAGCAAGGGGAAACAGCTGGACTGGTCCACCTGAACCTCTAAAGCTCATTAATTAGTATATTAACTTGGTGGTATTTTATTCAGATGTTTGGATTCCAGGTGTTTTTATTCTCAAATAAAAATGTGTTTATGTTAAAGAAGAAAAAACTCCAACAATCAAGTGCAAACATATTCTCCAAGGCTCGTACCCTGTGCTAACAGTCCCACAATGCAATGTGTCACCATTTCTAAATGTGAAAATGACTTTTTTGCGACTCTGCGCCTGTCATTGATGAAGCAGAATGATGATTAATAAGTAGTAATAACTGAGTGAATTTCTTAGTGTCTAGGAAGTGAGTTGAAAGTTCCCAGTTGACAGAGCCAGGCTAGCTGTTTCCCCCTGCTTTCTCTTTTCACGCTAAGGTAATCTGACTGCCAGCTGGCTTCATTTTTAGCGTACAGACACGAGCATGTCTCTCTGCACTGAATAAAGTGTATTTCCCATAATATTGCCATTACAGTCAGACTTTTCCATGATTTCTTATGAGGTTTTCTTTTGTTAAAAGAAACTTGATTCCATACAGAACAATCAATCTGTAAATTCTTATCCAGTTTAAATTTAACAACAGATTACTTAGTGCCCACCCATAGTTTGGTCTCACATTTCACATAGATTATAGAGTTTCCATATCTTGGGGTACGTAGAGAATGTAAACACTAACAACATGACTTCTATCTCGTAATCTATAATCACTCAGAAAATATGTGTCTGCATGATGACTGACACATCTTTGTTATGTTGCATGCCCGGTAAGTGTTGCATGCTGATACGGGGAGAAGGGGTAAGGTAGCCATGTTAGCTGCTGTGTTTGACTTGACTCCTGTGCAGTGACTCCTGACCTAGCTCCTGCAGTTACATCCCGTGGTGCCACCGTGACCCATCTCAATGAGATCCAGTCGGGCCTTTACCTATTCAGTCCATGCATGCATCCATGAGTTAGTTTATGAGTTGAATTTTGATATATATATGTGATATATGTATGTTACTTACTTTGTGTGATTATTTCATAATTATAAGTTTAGAGCAACACAAACTGCTGTGCAGTCTCCTCACAGTGTGGGTTTTCACCAGGTGCTTAATTTCAGTTCAATTTAATTTTGAACTCTTTGGGCCGCCGTACCATCCGGCTAGCAAGCTTCAGAATTCTGATACATTATGTCCACATAAAGTTAGAGAGACTGCTGAGAAGTATGACTCATCAGATCAGCGTTACAGACTGGAAATCTTGTCATCAAGAAATATGACTCTTGGCCAGCCAAAAAAAACCAAACCTCTCACTCACACAACTTCCATTTTAAGAGCACATAGTCAGACATCTTCAGAGCCATTAGCCACATTCTAGTGAAAGACTATGTGAGCAATAACAGGATGTAGCAAGTACTTTATTACATTTCCGATGTATTCGCAGAGGCCACTAAATTAGGTGCAGAGACTGAATAGGTGAAAGGCCTAAAGCCTATACACAGACAAATATCCAAAATGTCAGTGAGTGTGTGTTATAGAGCAGCTGCAGTATCTCCTTCAAGTGAATTACACGGTCAGACCATAACAAGGGCTCCATTTGTGGAGGTTATCCATTTGGTCATGGTTCACGGGGTTTGCAGCAAAGGGAGATACTGCACCTAACTAGAAAATATCCCTTTAAAACAACAACAACACGACAAACAACGAATTATTAAAAACCCTTTTTTCATATTTTGGCTTCCCTTCATCTCTGTCCCATTTTTGTGTCTTTTTTCCTGTCTCTCTTCTCCCCTTTCGCCCTCTCAGGGCTCTGGACCAGAGGATTTTAGCCACCTGCCACCAGAACAGAGGAGGAAGAAGCTGCAGGGCAAGCTGGATGAACTGAATAAGGACATTCAAAAAGAAATGGACCAGAGGTATCTTTTTTGATAAGGTGTCCAATGGTGTCCAATTGGTGTGTACCCCAATAATATGCAGCAAAGACTCAAAGGCTTGTGCTAACTCAAACAATGTGCTCTCCCAGGGACGCGCTAACTAAGATGAAAGATGTATACATAAAGAACCCTCAGATGGGAGACCCGGCCAGCGTAGACCCCCGGCTAACAGAAATAGGCCTGAACATCGAAAAGCTCCAGTCTGAAGTTCAGAAATTTGAGGTTGGTTTCGATGCCAGTCTGAGCTCTTCTTTCTGTGTGAGTGTTAGTGTTGGAAAAGCCATCGTATTTGGTTTATATAAGACAGTAAATAATGAGCAGTTCAAACGCAGCTGGGGTGGCTCCAAAGAAGTCTGCGGCTCATCCATATTAGGAGAAGATGTGATGCAGCTGGAGGGTCTGGCTACGTGTTCCAGCTCTGTCCAGGGGGAGAGGAGTCCCAGAACAGTGGCCTAGTTTAACCCTGTAAATAAATGGTAACACAAAGGAGTGTCAGGCAGAGGTGTTCCTCCTGGATCAGGCATAAAAAGATGCTTGAAATAAATTGCAAGTTGTCAAACGTCTGGAAAAAAGACGAGCTTCAGCCAAACACATACGTAATGACCGTGTGTGTGTTTTAGGGCTGGTTAGCAGAGGTGGAGGAAAGAATGCCATCCAAGAGCGATACACACCGAAGAAGTGGACTCTATGAGACCCAGAACAACACAACGGTGGGCAACAACTGTGCGCAGGACAGAGAGAGGTATGGTATACTCTGACAAAATGAGCAAATGTCAGAGCCCACAGCTGTTACACATATTGCTTGTTTGGAAGAAAACTATGAATGTTTTCATAGTATATTTACTGTGTGTGTGTTGGCCCTTGAGCAGCCCGGATGGCAGCTACACAGAAGAGCAGAATTCGGAGACTGAGGTCAAAGCCAACATCAACCCCAATCCCACGTCCACCACGCCAGAGTTTGACGATGAGTTCGACGATGAGGAGGTCCTGCCCACCATCGGCACCTGCAAAGCCTTGTACCCATTTGAAGGTAACTACGAGCAGAAATGTTGTAAACAGCTGAGGACTTCAACAGTTTCTGCTGCTGCTGGTGAGGTCCTGTTATCTCTGGAGTCAAGGACCTGACGTTTACGTCTGCAGGGTGGAGGAATCTGAATGAGGAGAGGAGGGGATGTGACCTTTCTGAGAACGTGTAGATACAAATATAGTAATTTCTGTGGTAGCTGGTAGCTTGTGATGATCTTTTTATATATTCTTTTTCATGACCTCAGTGTGGTGGAGGGTTGTGAGCAGCACTCCATTTTTTGTCTCATTTGAAGAAAGTTTAGAGGTAAAAGTATCTACTATCTGACTTATTTTAAGGATTTCTAGAGGCCCCGAGAGGCAAAGGCAAGTCGTATTTATGAAGGCCTTAGGATGTGAAATATTCAGAGTATTTTCTCCAGCCTTTTTGAAGGATTTTTGGAGGCTGATGGGGCAGTTATATTTTGTTTTGTCTTTCACTCCTCTTGCAGGTCATAACGAGGGCACTATCGCCGTGGCAGAGGGCGAGCTATTGTATGTTATAGAAGAAGACAAAGGAGATGGCTGGACACGAGTGCGCAGAAATGAGGACGAGGAAGGATACGTCCCCACATCCTACGTCGAGGTCTTTTTGGAAACAAATGCCAAAGGTGCTATGACATACATTTAACTCAGCAAGTATGTTTGTGCTACTGTGAGTCAGTCAAGTTTCCATTCACTGCTTTAGGAGTGGGGCAAGATTAAGGATTGTTACTGGTGGCTCAGATAAGAGACTAACCCGCCCCCACACAAACACGCAGACACACATACTTCCTGTCTCTCCCAGAGGGAAGGACCAATCAGATCTGTCCCATTGTGCCTCTTGACGGTTGGGCCAGTTGTGGCAGATAGTGTGAGTGCGAGCCACACACTGGTGTTGAGCGCTGATCAAAACGCCTGTTTAGGAAATGACACTGAATGCAACATGAGCCAAGCGGATGTCGCATACAAGAAGTGTGTGTAAAAGCTTCACTGCAGTGCCACCTAGTGGTTAGTCAAAATAAAACACAATCACAGTGATCACGTGTACAGGATATTTCAAACACACAGTACTTGATTTGTTTTTTAATATTTTCTGTTAAGATTTAAAATGTCAGGTTACTGTATTGACTCAGATTAACATGCTTTTGATTAAAAATCTCGGTGAAATGTTTAAGTCAGTACGGTAATGAGTGAATGTATGCACCATCTGAAGTGACAATGAACATCAAGTGAGAGCTGAATCACTGTGCTACTGTGTTTTGGTCACTTGTTGTAAGGAAAGCATGCTCCATGTGCAATCATGCAAATGTAATTTAAACCTGCTGTTAAAATGTGAATACGTATGAAAAGATATTTTTGTAGGCTAAACAGAAAAGTGAAAAGAAATGCCCCTCAGATATTGCATGCCATAGCAAACTCATAGTGCAGTTACAACATGAAAAAGTTGTGAAAGCATTTATTCTCCTCGGGTGGGGACAGTTTTCTAAAAATGATTGATTTTAGTAACTAATAGCCCCCTTAAATATGTGATTTCTTTTCTTTGATCCATTCGTTAATAGTGATAGTGTTGGGCTGTTCTGGTCACTTTGTTTTCCAGGCCAGTGGTAAAGGAATAAAGAGCTGAGAATTAGCTGTACTGAGCTTTATGGTGAGACTGGACCGAGATGTGGAGCTGGATTTGACTTTAAAGCTTTGTGGTGTCTTGCATGGGTCTCAGAGCAGCACCTGTGTGACCAGTGCGTTTTTACGCATGGCGTGTACGTCTTCCATGTCATTTCACTTCGCTGCTGCAGTCAGACATTCTGCGCTGCTTCTCAGCACTGACTCAGAAATCATCTGTTTCATAACTCATTGAGTAAGCATTTGTTAAACTGCCTTTTACGTGTTTTAATCAGCTGTGATGGCTCTTTAATGGCACAGCATGGGGTTCGTATTCACAGGATGTCATGTTAGCATTATCGCTACACATTTGGTGTGTCCTCCTGTAATCGTTTACTGAAACGTGTTTTCAGATGTGGTGCATGAGGCAGCGTTTGTGGGATTTTTGTCCATTTCATGACATGATTTCAGCATGTTGTGACAGAAAAGTGGCTGCTTTCTAACATGATTTTCAGATAGAAGAAAGTGGAAAAAACTGAAGGGCTCTTAGACAAACACATCTTTGGGTTAATGGAGGTTTTTCACATACCACAGTATAAATTTAAAGTAGTTTCATTAATGAAATGACTTCTCTTCCTCTCCATATCTGACTACTTGGGTTGCTGTCTTTTCCTTTTATGCAATCTAACTTTTCTTTTTGTCATTTGTTTTTGTTTTTGTTTTTGTTTGTTCGTATTTTTCCTTTTTTGAATTGCAGATTCCTAAAAGCTCGAGGCTGGCTGAGGAATGGCAGGGCAAGCAGCCTCGGAGAAAACCACCGTGTTCCTCACGCGCTCGCAGATTCAGAGAGAGAAAGTGAAAGATGACCTGACTCTTAAAGAGAGAGAGAGAGAGAGAGTGAGACGGCCAATTAGAAGGCATCTCACTTTTGCAAACCATTACAAAAAAAACTTTGCGGAGTGGCGTTAAGAGAAATCCATCTAAATTTTAGCACTCATAACCTTTTTCCATTCTTAACACCCATACAGCAGTCACAACCACAGTATACAATTTGCTTCTTTTGTTGTTTTTAGCTTCGCTTCTTAATGAAACTAACTTCGCTTGCAACGCGCGCGGTCATGAACGTGGCTGTCGGCTTCCTCGCTCTGAACGCCCCGCTTCCCCTCTTCGCCCCCACTGCACACACACACACACACACACACACACACACACAGCAGAGGGTGTGGTCAGAGACAGGACGGAGACCAGCAGGAGCCTACGGACAAAAGGCCACCTGTGAAACACCTTCATCCAGCAGTGTGCATGCTTGTGTGTGAGTCATGACTTCCTCACTCACTCTGACGATAAGGAGAATCACCCCGAGCTCATCTGCCTTCATCTGGGGCTTTAAAAACCTCATGCTCACCCCTCCCACTAAAACCAGCTCAGTACTTACAGGTTTTCACTCATCTTATCAGTGGAAGAGGCGAAGGTGCTATTCATCTCCCTGTATCTCATGTGCTTCTGACCGTGATTTTGTTTGAATGTGTGTCTTAGCTGGACGGTCTTGTGTGTTGTAATGTCATTTTGTTCCTTTGACAAACACCCCCCACACACACACACACCCACACACACACATATCCAGGACCAGCTGGAGCGGAAAGAGACTGGTGATGGGTCGTTCGGCCATCCTTCAGATTCTGGTCTTGTCACTGGTGTTTGTTCCTCTCTCTGACCACCACCCCCTACCCTCTCACCTCCACGGCCCCCCCCTCCTCAGGCGGCTCAGGCTTTTCCTTGGCTGCTTTGAGCCCCCCACTTGTTTTGTTGCAACAGCTCAGGGCGGAGGCCTCTCAGCGTTGTGGTGTGCTGCATGCTTGCCCTGTCTTCCTCTTAGCCCCCTCTGCTGGCAACCCGTTGGAGGTAGTGGGTCAGCTTACGCCCCCCCTGCCCCACCTCTTTGCCTCCAGCCTTTCTGTTCAGTTAACCCTCATTGCCTGGTTGTACTGTTTGAATTAACCTGAATGCTACTGTTTGGGTTCAGTGCCTGTGGTTCTTTATTTTTTAAATCTCTTTTCTTCTGTTGGTTTAGACAGCATGATTTCCTGTTTTTAACAGCGAGTGAGTCATCACCTCTTCCCACTGTTTCCCCAGTTTATTCTCAAAACTGTCAGTAAAGGACGATAGGGACCCGAAAACGTTGTTTTCTGAACGATCTTATGCATAGGTAGGTCATGGATGTCTTGTGCATTTGTTTTACTGTAAGTACACAGTACAGTATGTATGTAAAAATGTTAGTATTGTATGTTTTGATCAGAGTGTCTAACGCAAGTTGTTACTTTACAGTTCAAGCAACAGTTAACCCAAAAAATAAGACCCATGAAGATATGATTCACACCTTTTCTTTAGGATGGTCCACTTTAACTGTCTACTGTATATGGAAAATATACTGTGATCAACGTTTTGTGACTGATATGTGACCCTGAATCACCTGCTGTGGGCCTTAACTGGGTTCCTGACAGACAGAATAATGCTGATGGCTTGGTTGGTGTAAGGTTTAAGATGTGATTATCTCAGAAGTTTGGGGGCAAATTTGAGAGTTTTTATAATCAGAAAACTATCAGACAAGAGAAATTGTGTTCACTGATTGCCCCTCCCCCTGCTCAAAGGCACATAATGTACATGATTTTAACATTTTTGTTTTATATTTGATGATGTTGAGATTCAACTTTCTTTATTTTGCTTTTTTTGTTTGTTTGTTTTTTTTTTGAGCTCGAGATCTGTGTTGTAGCTTATTCTCTGCCTGAATTCACTGCAAATATGGGTAACAGTTACTTTGAATGAAGCCGTTCGTAAATATCCATCTGACGCAGCAAATAATGAATTATGAACACACTTACCATTTCCAGTCGGATGCTTTACGGATTGTAAAGCACCTTGAGGTAAATCCTGATTTGTGATTGTGGACTGTATATAAATAAAATTGACTTTACTCAACCATTTGGACTCTGAATGGGAGGAACGATCAATCTCTGCTTAATCAAGCTTAAAAGTGTTGTGTTTGCTTTTTACCACCCGTCGCTCAATAGCCAGTTCTTGTTTTAATCGTTTTCAGTGCTAAATAACAAGATAACGAGATACGTTGGAGGGCAGCAGTAGCACATATCTGCCAGACCACCACAAACTTTTAAGTCGATGCCCCAGAATAACCTGCCTGTACAGTGGAAATGGCACATCGGAATTAGAGAGAATATATATGAATATATAAATAAAGTTTTAAAAAGGAAAAAACATCTATTTTAACTATTGAGAGTCTTACCATTACTTTATCTGCTTTGCAAAGTAAGACTTGTTTTCCTTTGTAAGGTCTACCAAATGGTGTGTTTTGCACTTTTTCGTTTGTGTTCCATTTGGTAGCCCACGCTTGTGTTTTGGAGCACTGAATACTTTGTATTGTGTTTACTGTGCCAATTAAATATGCCTGGAAAGTTGATGATCAGTTGTTGTGTCTTTTTTTTCTCCTCCTCTCGGGAATTTACGCGGCAATCAAGAGCCACTGAAGGCATAATAATCTACAGTTATTAATTCTGTGTCCGTGAGGACAGACTTTAGATGTTTGCAGACTGAGTCTGAACGTGAAGATTAATGATTTAATTAAATGAGGATTACTCCCAACAAAAATAGCACAAATGTCCTGACTCTTGAGTTCTGGTAAAAAAAAAAAAAAAAAATTAGTTCATCTTTTAATTAATTTTAATGAATATGTTACTTGTCAGTCAAAAGTCCATTAAAAATAAAACACAGAAAAGCAGCAAATCTTCACATTTGAGAATATTGAGCCTCAAGGTATTCGCCATTTCTCCATGATTTTAAAAACTAATAATTGAAAATTGTTTCCTATTTTCACTTGAACACTTCGCATCATTAAGAGTCCACATAAACTGTACAGAGCAGCGATGTAGTCCAGAGGAGAGACATTCGGGTTTTATCTCACTGTATCGGTTGTATCTTACAGATAAACAGCCTTGACGAGTTAACCTGGCTGTACTGAGCAGCTGAGGCAGGAGAGGATCAGTGCAGGATGATGCAGTTCCTCCTGTTGTCCATCAGATGGTGATCATGTTCCACCACAAGTTCCCACTCAGTCCTTTTCTTTGTATTTCCTATTCATTACACTGTTTAAAAACCACCAGAGGGTTGAGTCATGTAAACTGCATGCTCAAGAAAAGGCTGTTACCTCTCTGTTTGGACCCTGCATGCTGTTATTGTTGTCTTGGACTCAATATGCATTCACATTGTGATTATTCTTACATACTGTTTTGCTGTGGTTAGACTGCATTTGACCATCAGAAAGCACAGCGGCCACATGTATCGATCTGGCCCACAGACAGATCTGGAGTGCCAATTGATCGTGGCCCACTGAGCTGCAGCTGTGATCAGTCCCAGTTGCCCCACAGAAGTATGCAGGCACATGCTGTGTAGCAGATGCAGCGCTCAACTCCTCCAGCACGCTTTCACACAGCCTAATTGGCCTTTGTTCCCTGGGACTCAACGAGCTGTGCTGTGCTGTGGCTCAAAATGGCTAAAGAAAATGAATTGCTTCAGTGAATCCTGTGGGGTGAATGAGTTTCCCCTTTCCAACATGATTCAGAGCCATTTTCCTTTTGCTTTCTTAACAGGCTTGTTTGGCAAAGACAGTCTACTGATTAGTCTGGATTATTAGCACGAGTGAGTCTTGAGGGGCAAATGTTCATCCTGCTGCTAAAAACAGGAATGAATATGTAAGCTGTAAGATTACTGTTTGCAAGACGTGCGCACACGTGTGTCATGGAATGCATTTAAGTTTTAACTTAAGCTCCTACACTTCGATCAGTTTGCTGTCTGCTTCAAGTCGCTCTAAAAGAGGACACCCCTTACAATGTCACTGTGAGGACTGATTAAAGCTGCCTCAGACTGATCTTCCATCTGTCTTTAGGCCAAAATAAGAACAATTTCTGCAGACTTATGAAAACAGGATCATTCAGATGCTGATTAATCATTCACACCTTAGTAGATCTTTTAAGTTTTATTGGACTTGTAGAGACATGTTCAAGATTATTTTAATTAAAAATAATTTGTAACCCGAGGCAGGTATAAACCCAACTTTTGATCTTTAGCATTTAGTTCTGAGATTGTGGCTTCTCATTGATAAAAATAGCTTTAGTGTCTGCTCAGGTTTTTAACTGTGTGCAACAGGCTGCTTATAACAGAGAAGCCGGCACACACCTGTTGTTTACTTGCCTCAGTGGGACAGGATGAGGCCAAAGACTTCAGGTAAAGTGAAGATGAAGGTGGTGTTGTAGGGTCTGTTGAGTCTGAACAACCTGCACACGCTGAGAGGAAGGAATACACTTAACTCCATCTGAGACATCGCTTTCCACCTACGGTCCAGTACAGAGTGCATAAGGAGTTCGAGCCATCGCTCAGCACAATCGTCATGTTCAAAAAGAAAAATATGAGAAACATCCCTGAGAAGGAGAAAGGATGGAGACAGTTTCAGATTGGACTGGATGTTCCATTAAGAGCAGTGTCAGTCTGTCTGCTGATCTGAGTGCTCTGGTTACGATTGAAGCACTCAGCGTTTATTGGATGGATTGCTGTGAAATGTTGTACAGACAGTCATGGCGACTAGATGATGAATTCACATTAATATTACTAGATGGATAAGTGTAAAATGTTCTATAGACATTCACGGTTCTGTGATGATATTGGAGGCATTACCATAAAATGTGTCCCTCAGGATGAATAGAAATCCTGATTCTGTAACATTTCATCCATCATCAGGTCTGCCTACGAGGACAGCCTCAGAGAGCAGAGCAGATTGTGGCTTGTCATGTTTGTAAAGTTACTGCCAGATGCTGCAAAGTCTTGTCAAACGTGATGAAGTTCAACACGAATATGCTGGACTTGGTTTCATCTATGATTGAATAAGGTTTGAACATTTTTGCTTCTCGTTATAAGACAGGAAGAACTGAACATTTCGGCTTTTTTGCGGCCTACAGCGTTGAGTGGCAGATGCCAGATGTGTGGACTGAGGCTACATGACTTGGACTTGAGTCTGACTCAAACCATTCCTTCACAAAATGTACAGACTCGAGTCACTCAGACTTTGTCCTGATGCTTTGAAGAATTTAAGCTCCTTCTTTAGCCCAAAGTGGAAGGATTTTGACGGGACCAGCAGCATATTCAGACTGTCAGTAACCAACTGCTCCTAAAAACAGAAGGAAATTTTTAGCCTCAAAGGTTGAATTTGAACCTGCTTCACTTCAGCTCTTTAAATGATCCTCAAAAAATGAATCCGCACACTCTTATGCAAACAGTCAGAAGTAAACACTTCACGCTGCTGTCACTGTTCGCCTTTTCTGCAAATCAAACAACTTGGGGCATAAACTCAGCGCCTTGTTTTAAGGTAGTAAAAGGATTTCTGGCTGGTAACCACGGTGTGTTTTACCTGCTGCTTTCAGTCTGTTCCATGACTGCTATGTTCCTGTCTGGCCTGGTGTGAGAGCAGGAGGCCTGATGGAGAAAGCACACCTCTGGAGATCAGCCCAGTCTGGTCCGTCATTAAGGGCCAGTGGGGGCTGGCGTCTGTCTGTGAAACACATCAAGGCCGTCACCTCATGCCCTGCATGTGTGCCTGTGTGTAATGGTGGAACAGCAGTATGGTGTGTATACAACTTGTTTTTCTGCTTTTGTTTCTGGACTGAATTTAAGATTGAGCTTCACAGCGTCCCTAAATTCACCCTAAATTTTTAAAAGTCTGTTATAAGCATTTTCTACCACAAGTTATTTCAGCTTGGAGTTGTAACTATATTAACTAAACCTTATTACTAATGATGAATAATAAGATTCCAAACTATTTGTGTCCTTTGAGCAGTGTTAGCTAGAAGACCCTGAGGGCCTTGTGGACCCCCTTTCCAGTTCTTCTAGTTCTTCTGTTACAGCATAGATACCGTGCAGAATGAGAGCTGTTGTTATAGACCTTTTTTCTTTTCTTTTTTTTTTATTGACGGCAATGTCAGATCACGCCTGGAATGACTAAACATCTTTCTGAGATGAAAACCGAGCAACACTGAGCTGATCTTCACTGGAAGATCTTTGACCTTGGAGTGTATTTTCAGAGCCAAGATATGTTGAATCCATTCAAGTTTGAGAACTGTGGGAAAGGAAGACGCAAACCACCAGTCAACTCAGCAGGCCATCCTTTAATACAGAAACAAACACAATGGCATCCATGATGATGTTTCCTAAAACCAGAATAACAAAGACCGTCCCTGAAAACGCAGAAAAGAAAAGTGATCAGAGTGAAACTGGTTCCTCCATCTGGAATAGATATGCACTCAGAGTTCGGAGCTGAACTGAGACAAATACTTGGACTGAGGCTTCGGTTTTCTATAACATTCTGGACATTATGGTCCCAGCTGACAACTCAGCACTAAACAATCTACTCACAACAACATCAACTTCGTGGCCTTGTTGGGCCGCCATCAGGCAGCAAGTCCTCAATATCGTCAACAGGCACTAAAAAAGCTTAAAGATAACAGAGAGAAAGGGGAAAATAAGCTATAGGTTGTTTTGAACACCCTCTTGATGTGATTCACGGCACGTATCCATTTCGGCAGTCCTAACGGTCTCGGAGCTGTAACAGCAGGGAGTGAAAGCACCAGAGATGTGTGCTATATGTTTGCACTGAGCCTGGTGGTTGTGTCAGCAGATACTTTTCACTTTCCCCACAGCAAGCCCGGCTGCTGCTCGCCACCCATCCCTTCTCTTTAATTAGCTGCTGCTAATTAGAGACAAGGACATACAACGGTGGGTCAGAGACCATAAAACACTTCACAATCTACCAGAAAATCTTGCTCCGTGTGCCTTCAAACTCTCACTTTCCTTTTCTTTTTTTTTTCTTTGTTCTCCCGAGACATCAGCAAAATCACATTTATTCTTTGGCACAATAGTGGAAAATATGCTGCCGTAAGAGGGCAAAACTTGAGCTTGGAAGAAGCTCCCTAACAGTGGCAAACTCAGCATAACTGCATTTGTGTTCAATAGTTCTTTGAATAATCTGAAGCCACACTTTGTTCTTTGAGAGAAATAGAAAGTTTCACATTAATTGAAGGAAACGTAAGGAGACCAAGACCACGATACTCTGATTTTCAGGTTTTGGTGGGTTTCAGAAGCGCTTATTTTCTAGGATGAGTAAGCTGATGATCTCCATATTTCCACCAGTAGCTCACTGGATGTTTCAATCCTCTCTTTGTGTGGTTTTGGTATTTGTGCACTTTGGAGTTTCTGTGAGAAAGAAGGTGACAGTAAGCTAGCTGTCACATTTAAAGAACCTCCTATAGCTTGTAAAATAAATTAGAAAAGAAAGAAAGAAAAAGGAAAATCAAAGAAAATGAAATTCCTCCGCTGACCTCTCCACCTTGAGTTGTAATTTGCCCTGAGCCACGAATCCGAGTGACATTTTTACCAGACGGTGTTCTCTCCGTGTCATCGTGCTCTTTTAGATCCCACAATAAATCACACACAGACACACACACACATACACCACTATGGAAAATGACATTTGGAAACAGACGTTTGAGCGTATTCGCGTGAACACCACAGCGCGTGAGTGTCAGGAATGCCTTCACCGCAGGACAAAGGAACGTCTGTTGCTCCAGCCGCTCTTTGTGATCTTTGGACAATTTCTTAAGGGCTTTTTCTACCCTGTGTGACTGCAGCTGCGGCAAAAGTCCGCACCATTTGACCACCTCTGATTCCCAGCAGCTGTACCACGGAGAAACCAATCTCACAACCAGAGATGGTCCGACCGCCCTCATGTGGAGCCAACAGTGCAAAGATCCTCCCCAGCACTTTGAGACTAAGGACATGGGCCATACAGACAAACCCCTCATGGACATAATGATATGTCACTGCCAATTTAAACATTCAGTTAACTTGTTTCTGACGTTACTTTTGCTTGACCTTGTTCCAGTTACATCCTCCCCGAGAAAACAGACCTCTTGGGTGGACAATGTCCCATATTCAAGAGAACGATGGGAAATTATGTCGTTTTAACGAAACACCAGAGGAGTCAACATGACCCAATAGGGGCTTTTAGAGCTGACTCACGATTCCAGTTATGAATCACACACTGAAGCTGAATACTGGTCCAGCTTCTAAGGAAGTCTCTGTCCACTGCTGAGAGATGGCCTCCACCCTGGATGACCCAAAAACACGATTTAATTAAGAGGTCCTGTCACCAATGAAATCCCAGAGTGCCTGTGGGACAGCAGATCTCATTTCTTCTCCAGTTAATTCATGAGATGACTCTTGCTGCAGGGTTTGTCTTATTTCTGAACTGATTACCAATCACAAAATGGATTCCCTGGGCTCTGCTAATGAAAATCTGGCCGAAAGCAAAGTCAGTACATGCATTTAAATGAGGGATTACTTCGTTTTTTATTACTCTCTGTCCTTTGAGAGTTGAAGAGAGGAAAGCGTGGACATATGATTTAGAATGTGTCTGAATGAATCCCTCTATCTAGCACACCCTTCCTCACTCTGTCACCAGTCTTCAAGCACTCCCTGTAAATGGCCACAACGCCACATTTAACAAGACGCGACTGTTTGACTTGAAGTTGAAAAGCTGTTGGAAACATCTAGCCTGCAATTTCCAGCTTTTGTTGTACAAATCATGCACCAATAAAATCGTAAAAGGAAATTATGTACATGGGGAACCCTCTTGTATAGAAGTGCAGATAAGTACTCCCATCATTACTGTATATTCTCTTGGATGAAAGGTCCAAGGTTCTCAGTACTAGTCGGTTAGTCACACAGAAAGTTTAACAAAAGAAGCCAAAGTTCTTCAAAATGTAGTCCAAACCCAAGCATTTGTACAACAACTGATAAACTAATCAGTAAATACTGAATGTAGAAATCAATTAAATTTAACCAACTTTTGTCTAGGATATTAGGATGTGATTCCCAATACCAAAGGCACATTTCTGTTGATACCCAGAAAGTACTGAGGTACCCAGTCCTAGTTAAAGCTAAATAATATTGCCACATTTTACGAGAGCTCACCTTCTGCCCCATACACTCATGCACAGACTTGAAGAAATGTTTGTTCCATTGTCTCTTTCTCGTAGCTTGGCCTGCTGCCCATCTCTGCTGTGTAAAACCACACTGTATCACAGTTGCACTTTACTCTCTGAAACGTTTGTCTGGGCCGGTGATTCCCGATCCTCTTGAGTCAGATGCTGGTGTTTGGGTGGCCGCTGGGGACGAGGGACCGGCCAACGTGAATGTTAAAGTTTTCTGAAAGTCTTAGGAGGAGATGTATGTGTGAGTTTGAGACTGAAATGTTTTAAGCTACAGCAAGCCTGTGGACACACACCCCCACACACACATATACAAATATTGCCTATATAAACTTAACTTCCCACAGTTCACCAGGATGACTCTTGATTCTTATCAAACTGTCCATCTTTGCATTTGTTATCACTTTATTTTCCTTTCAGGAGTTTCTTGCAAGGTTTTCTCTCTGGTTTTGTTTACAGTAGCTGTATGGCCCTTTTTGGTTCTTAGATGTTTAAATTCTTCATATGCTTCTAATAGTCTGTCTTCACCACTGCTGTTTGCCACGGTGGATCGATTGGATCTATGTTCAAACTCTTGCACACATGCACTAATCTTAACTACTTTAACCTGTCTCGGGTTAGTCTGATTGCTTAGCCTTGAATTGACCTTTATGGAACCACTTTAGCCTTGACTGATTTGTTAGGTTCATTAAAGTTGGGTGTAAGATTTAACCCCCTCTTTTCTTCGCATGCTTTATGGAACAGGCCTCAGGAGGAAGAAGAAGAAGAAGAAGAAGAAGAAGAAGAAGAAGAAGAAGAAGAAGAAGAAGAAGAAGAAGAAGAAGAAGAAGAAACAATGCCCCTTGTGACGTATCCCAGCCGTCTACCTATGGTAAAAGCTATTCCCACATTCGTGAATGTTGCCATTGTAATGATAATTGCAGTGTGTGGTGACTGTGCTTCAAGCTGAAATTCAACAACATTGTAACTGAAAAGACTGCAAAGTAAATGTTTTTTTTTTATTTCATTGAATATTCCATCAAGTCTTGGCTTATTGGAAAAGTTAATATGTGAACTATTGCTATTGGCCCACGTCTTGAAGCTGTTGGACCAAAGTGGCTGGTTTCTTACTTTACAATTTTATTTTCTTCCCTCTAAAAATACAGGCAAGTGTTATTAAAAGGAGCAAGACTGGCTATTTGAGAATGTTTGGATGGATTTCAAATGGCCTCTCAATAATCTGTCATTAATATGACGCTTGTTGTGGTTGTGTTTGCTTAAAGAAAACACGGCGAAGGTTCCCCAGTGGCTCTCCAGCTCGTGGCTGATGCAGTTGCAAGTGTAGTTGTGATCCTCCCAGCCTGTGAGTCTCTGAGGGTCAAACTTCAAAGACAGATTCTGGCCAGTGTTTCAATTCACTATCACAGGAAACCAAAGCCAGGTGTTGAATTCTCCCTTTCTCTCCATCCCCGAAACTGTGGACAATAAAGCAGCCGAATCCCTCATGTCAGAGGGATTCAAAGATTACGTCTTAAATCAATTGAATACCAAAACATCATTTGAGTATGAGAATAACAGAGTACCTAAAGGTGCCACACAGATCAGGGCTGATTAGCCTCAGCTGGGAGATCCGTCACACTGCCTTTGTAGTGAAACCACTCAGCAGAGAAAAAACAGCAAGGGGATTTGGATTTAGATGGCATAAAGCTGAGATTTGTTCTTATTTAATCACAGCAGAGAATCAAAAGTAATTGTCTGTGAGCTGGTTAAATCATTTGCTTTGAGTTTTGTGTCCTCACAAGATCTTTTTATGGAGGAAGAGGAGAGTCTCAGAGACCGTTTGGTGTGTGGGTGGGCTGGGGACCTAAGCTTTACAGCTAAAGCAAAGTAATCTGATTAAAGTCAGCGATTAGCTGTTAAATTCATCTTCTCAGCTCTTTTAAACACATTGGGCTGATACAGAAAAGAGTCATGTGCCAGTGCTACATTGCCTTGTGCACAATGTGGGCAGAAAGCTACTCAGAATTTCATTTTCCTCAGATATTTGAAGGCGGGTACACTCAAGAGGTGTGGAGTGAGAGGCACAGGTGGAACTAATGACATTCATGATTCCTTTGTCCTGGAAATGAACACCTAGACATTACACCTGTGGCTTTATGTGACCATAAAAGGGCTGTTCACTTGATTCTTCCAATTCCATAAATGCAGATGAAACTGTGACTTTAGAAAGACACAGATAATTAAACTTGACAAAGAGAAGGCACATGCTATTCCACATATTTTGGTTATTTTTTGGTTTTCAAGTGTGTTCCTGGAGCTGTCTCACCAGCGCCAATTTGTTTTTAATGTTTTGCAGCTGTGAGTAGGTCCTTCAGCTGCATGTGTATAGCAATGCGGGACACACACTCAGATCTGCCATAGCTGTGTTTTTGTCCACTCGTGGGCAGCAGACTCAAGCTAACACAACACTGACTTACAAAACAGTTGTCTACTTGCAGATATGGAGTAACATTAGCATTCACGTGAATTTATGTCCACCCGATGAAAGTCAAATATTCACTATTTTTTTAAACCTCTGGAGACATGTCTGATCGTCAGAAATTCAACAATGAAATTACAGGTACCAAAAATACAAAGGTACTGCAATGTAAATGAGAACGAAAGTTGATTAAAATTGAGTTACTCATAAAGATTAAGTGAAATGAACATATCTTTAAAAAGAAATGAAGAAATTAGTTTGGTAGCAAGTTCTGAAAGTATTTAAATAGTGGACTTGTTGAACAAATTTCTTATACCAAGAATGTTCCTTTCCTTGCACAGTCTTTGCTCTGATACTCAGTTTAGTTATCACACAGGACCTGAAGTCTTGTTTTATTTATTTGCTGGAGATATTGTGAGAGTGTGATGGGATGTAGGTGTGTTTCCTCCATCCATCTGGTGTCTGTGGCCCAGATTCTGGTCCAGCTGGGGTGTGTTATAGGGACAGCTCATGTAATCCCTCACTAGTCATCTCCCTTTTCATGATCCCCTAGAGATCTCAGACAGGCCTCACGCTGAGTTTATATGGCCTGTTTTTTATTTTTTTGGTTTGTTTTTTGGCTTTTTTTTATCTGGCAATTTATTTACTCTGCAGTTGTCTGGCAACCACCACAATACTCACCAGCTCCTCCTCTTTTACTCTCTGTGTCGCCGGTAGTTATGCCGCTTTTGAACAAATCTGCTCAGGACTTTTCAGGTTTGGGATGTTCAGGTGCCGTTGGTAGTGACTCGGGGTGATGTGCACAAACATACACATGTAGACGCTTTTCCAGGCACTGTAGGGTCAGATTGTGGATTTCCGTGGTGGGAGTTCAGTGACAAACAGGCTGTGACTCAGAAAAGCCTCCCTACTCGGCTAATCAGGGGGAGATAGCTTTGCTTTTAGCTCTGTCAACTCACAATGTTGTCTGGAAACTTATCAACGCTTCACTCTTCCGCTTTGTGTGCTCTGCAATGAATGTTTTTTGAAGAGAAAGAGAAGGATCAGAGTCCACTGCCTCCGGTCTGCCATGACATCATCCCTGCACACATCTGGAACTGCTAGAGCGAGCGTGTGTGTGTGTGTGTGTGTGTGTGTGTGAAGGGGGGAGCTGCAGAAGAATAGGGGGCTGGTGACACATCAGCAGTATGGAGAAAAATGGGAAAGAGAGGAAAAAAAGGAGAGGGGGCAGACTTATCTGAAGAACATAGACAAAGATTAGATGCATAACCAATTAGAGTAAACACATTATTTTCTATTTTCTAACAAATCTGAAGCCTTTGCCAGTGCACAGTTCAACTCCAAGCCAAACACTGGTTCATGGTTTTATGGGGAAAAAACAGCACATGATGTTCTTCTTCCTCAAGGAAACACTTCGGGGAGTTCTACATGTTTTAATTTGTTTTCAAGCTGATGCAGTGTTTTTAAGATTCACGCTCAAGTTTCCTGTGACCACAGAGGGATGCTGCCAGATTCATTCATCTTGTATTTATGCTGTTGTTTGTGGAAGGTGAAGCATGCTTGTTGTCTGTTTACATGTTTTTGTTCAGGAATCCAGTGATGGGTTCAAAGGAGTAAAAGGAGATTTGGCGTCGTCATGATTTTGTTTCTTATTCTCACCACTAGGGGGGGACACTTAACTTATTGTGTATTCCAGTGTGTGATCTGAAATCATGTAAGCGATTGCCTGTCAGATCATGAGAACTGGATCCTTTTATGACTCTTATAAAACAGCTAAGGGAGAGAAAGATAATCGTGATCCGACTTGCTGATTTATGTTATTCTCGTCTCTGCTGTATTTAATTGGAGTACGTCAATTGAATCATGCAAATCTGTTACATAAAGGCAAATAAAAAGGGGGCCCTTTATAGGTGCAGAATATGCATAGTTAAACAATATCTCAACTTGCACTTCACTTTCATGCAGAACTGTACGTGAAAGAAGAGGAGAGAGAAATCGATGGTTGAATGGGATGTGGAGAAAGCTGTTAGCCAGATGTTTGGTCCAATACTGCAACATGCTCTGGCAAACAAGACCTGAGCAAACAAAATCCAAACCTAACCTCTCATTTACAAGACTGTCCCTTGATGTAAATCAGTGAAACTATGCTTCATTTTCACGGCTTGACATGGTAGTAGGAGAGAGAGAGTTTACAGTAGGGAGGAAAGTTAAGTTGATGTGAGAAGCTGAAAGTTGTAGGAGGAAATCCAAATGTATGACGCAAGAGACCACGAAATGGAAGGTCAGAAAAGGAGAGGAGAAAGAGAAAGGGTGGGTGGGTGGGTGGGTGGGGGGGGCGGCATGTTGGATGTACTGAGGTCTCCATAGCCCACGTGTACTGTAAGTTCAGGATGTGATTTATCTCTGAAAGTGAGCGCAGCATGACCCACTAAACCAACCACGAGAGCCTGTGATGCTGTTGTCTCCAGCAGGGCCCGTGGAGCACAGTGGACCACAGCAGAGTGTTGCTCTCCAGAATCCTGATCCTGAACTCTGCTGAGTTGGGATGCATTGCCAGCAGAGGCACAGACTTTGCCATGCCACATAACAAGTCTGTCTATCTGTCACTTTCTCGTGCTCCCTCCTCCTCCTCCTCCTCTTCTCTCCTCCTCTTCTTCTTCTTCTTTCTCCTCCTCCTTCCTGTCTTGTTCACTGCTTGACTGATGATGACGAAAAGCTTGTCTACAAAGTTCCTGTGAAGCAGCAGAGGTGCACCCTACTTTTTTCCATTACTGCTATCTGCCCCACATGGTCATGAGTCTCTCCTGTGGCAGGGAAAAGTGTAGGAAAGAGGCTGACGATGAGGGGTGGGGGTCCAAGGGTTGTGGTGAGTTAGCCAACTCCCACCCCCTGCCAACAGCAGAACAAGGACTGCACCCCCATGGGGTTCTCCTTCCTTCAGTCTGGAAAAGTGGAAAAAGGTCTGACTCACAGGGTGATAAATTCTTTTCCTATGTTGAAGGATTCCCCAGGGAAACCATGACTAGCTTGAGTTACCACAAGTTGCAAGATTTGATGAGTTAAAGTAAACAAAAACTGGCTTTATAATGTAATGACTAAATAACCAGCAAATCTCGGATAATAATATCTTTGCTTAAGAAGTTTTAAGCATGATTCCATTTTGTAGTCTTAGTGCCCGAAGAACATTGTTGGATTTGGCACTGAAACATGTGGAATCCTGCTCTTTTTTTCTGTATCTGCCGTTTGAAATTTTAAGACTGTGTCTCATATTTTCCATGTTATTGGATTTCGCTCATGTTGATTTATTACTCTTTGGTCTGTGTTCGGCTTTAAAACACTTGTGTCAGAACTTGGCTTCTGTAGATGCTTTACACAGTTGTGTCATGCTAAACTTGAAAAAGGTTCTTCGTGTTGCTTGGCTTAAAATTTCACTTGGAGGCATGCAAATTCTTGATGGCAACTAACTAGCGTTTACAGCCACACGTCACATAATTTACGCAAAGCACATGAGTTTCTTTTTGTAATTGCCCCTTTTTTTGTAGTAATTCAACAAATAATATCTTGAACATGACAGTGCTCTGTCCATCCAAAAAAGAAACAAGTCCAATGGCGAGCTAGTTATACACACAGCTGTGAGTTTATAAATCATCTCTGAGAATATCAGCAAAAGCAGTGGAACAAAATAATTCCCAGATGCAGTCTTAAGTTGCCTTAATCTGTTCTCAAAACATCATGGTAATGAAGACCAACAAGCTGTTTTCAATCAAACAACACAGTCCTCATTTTGCCTCCGCCTCTCAGTTATTTCCTGCTATTTTCCACTCCTCCATTCATATGGGGGGGATTGTGAGTTGTAAAAACAGCATTTTGTGGTTGATCGAGGGAGAAAATGTGCAGAGACTGTCTGGTTTTTAAGGTTGAGTAATGCTCAGAGAAGGTGGGGGGTCTGCTAAGATTCATGAGGTGACGCAACCAGGTTTGGCAGAAGAGACTCAAGGTGTGAAGGTCCGTCACTGCTGCTTGGACCAATGACAGAACCGCTGAATCATGGAGGAGGATTTCTGAAATCAGTGTAGTTGGATTTTTTATTGTCTCTGTCAATGGATCTCCAGGCCCTTGTCTGCAACGATTTTCTCATTATGATAATAAGAAAAATCTGATTTTTTGTGCATCCTAGCTTGCCAAAGTTCTGATTAAATAACAGAGGTTATGTTACGTATCCAGTTACCTCTTTATCACCTTTACACAATTTTCAAATTTTAAATCTGGCTAGAAATGATGCTTGGCTTCAAAGGACCTCATAGAAGGGAAAAAAATCTTTGTATCGCCATTAATGAACAGTAACCACGTTAAAGTACATTAGCAGAACATGGGCAGTAAAAAGCTAAAATCAAGCTAGTGGGTTGACTGACTCAGAGTCTTCCTGAAATAGCTGCTTTTTTTTCCCACAGGGATAATTAAACGTTCCCTTTAATCATCTAATTCGTCTAATTCTGCTGTCCTAAAGAAGCACAAGTTTCTTGTTCTCCTAACTTTGCCATTTTCTAAGAGAAGCTCCTACAGATTGAGGCAATATGAAGAGTCAGAGACCACAAACTGCAGGAACTACACAGTCACGATACCACCGTTTTTCAGTCCTGGTATTCCAAGCCCAGACCAGTGGACTCATGGTTTTCATTACAAGCATCACCAGGGACTGATTTAGATTTATATATATATAAGGGTAGAAAAAGCAACACTTTCAATAACAAGAGCTGCGTACCAGGATTGTAATTATGATCTGCTGTCATTCCATGGGGGTGGCTGACCCTATGGAAAAAATCTGAAAATTTCTTGCCAGAAGTAGAATTGATCTTGGACTTTGGCAAGAATAAAATCCATTTAAAAAACTAAAACCACTGTGGATAAGACAATTTCGAGTTCTGGATGGCATTCTTCTTATACCAGATCAATTTATAAAAGCAATTTCTTCCTGTCTGAGAAAAAAAAAACCCTGTACAACCACAAAAATAATCAATTACTCCCTTTTGTTTCCATTTGAACTTAAAAATTGACGTGAGAAGCAGCAGTGTAGCAGACTACTCCCTCACCAAGAGTCAGATTACTTTTTTCCGTAAATTTCCTGTCCTGTCCGAAAGAACGTGTTAAGAACATTAAACGTAAAGACACGTGCTGTATGTCTGAATGACAACACTGAATGGTATCTGCTTAACAGACAAATAAACCCAACAATGATTTTGGATTATGTACACCATGTCTGAAGAAGACAGCAAAACACACATCTACATTTTATTGGAACTAGCGCTCATAATTAGCTGTGTAGATTTGGGTGTCATCAGCGTAACAGTCAAGACGGACAACAACACAGAACTTTTGAGAGCAAGCATTTGTCCAGCCATTTAACCTTCCATCCACCAATTTTCTTCCACTTATCTGGGTTTGAGTCATGGTGGCAGCAGGCCAAGCAGCATCAGTTGATTTTATCTTCTTTCCAGAACTTTAGAAATCAAGGGAACACATCAAAACCTTGATTGTGAAGGATATCAGGATCAAGCCTAATCTTTCTGAGCAAAGGTTTAATCAGTATCACTTCATATGGATGCCAGAAAAGAAGAAGTATATATCTCAACCATTACTGTTTAGTGCCCTCTTTGCCATAAAAATCCAGAGGGCAGCAATTAACAATCAATAAATGAGTGGAGGGAACTGAATCCTGTAGACAGCCAGACTTTCATGAAATTACTCGTCTCCTGTGTTTCAGCGACTTTTGTTTTTCTTTTCTATACCTACTCCCTTGCAAATCTGTGGGGACCCTTGGCTCAGAAGCATCTCAACCAATGATTTGGGCCTTTCAAAGACCACTTTTGTTCAGGCTTTTCTGTTGGATTTGATCTCTTTTGAAAATAAACAAAAGTACCATGTAGTTACTCTTAAAGGACAACGACTGTTTTAGTTTTCTCATCGTTCTAAAATCATAGCTCACTGGTGTAACTTTAAACAGTCTGGGTCGGCAGTTAGACGCATGTCATTCAACTCGTGCGTGTTATTACAGTGAAGTGGAGTGTATGTTTGTTTGAGCCGGTATGTGTGCGACTGTACATTAGAAAGACTTAAAAGCAGGAGAGAAGCAGCATGTTCACTTTCTTGTGACTGAGATAAAAGGCAGAGAAGGGAGCACCGCGCTTTCTCATTACCTGTTGATTTCGGTAAATGCTCATCATTCATACTTAGCCCTCAGCCAGCTCTATTTCACTTGACAGCATATACCTCTGACCCGCCGCCTTCCAGGACCCCAGGCGATAAACAAATGAGCTCATCCTTTTCTCCCTCTCACTTAGAGAGAGTTAAGTTACCTCAGATATCAGCCAGGAGATCTGACCCATACTACACCTCCCTTTTAAAAGGCACCATCTTCACCCGCCCCGCCTCTGGTCTTTCAAGCCCCGCAGTTCTTCCTCTTGGCTCCTCGGAGTCTGGTAAACCCACTGTACATCAACCCAAATCATTGTGTTCTTTACTGAGATGTGCTTGGTATTTACAAACCTCCCTGAGGATGATGAGCCCTTCCAGGTCGATGTATCAATTCTCTGAAAATTTGTGTCGTGACCTCGCCGTGTTGCCACATCACAGATGTGGGCCAGCTCATCCTGTCCAAAGCTTAATCTAAACCATTTTATGAAAAGGCAGAATGGACCGCAGAACAAGAGGATGTGCTTTTTCCCCCGCTATCCCACAGTATTTAGGATCTAGATTTCATCTGACTGTTTCAGTGCAGCAGCTGTTAGATATTCTCTCGTTGGGATTAGTCAGTGTCTGTGCTTGTATCCATAGTGGTGATTACGGACTCTTTAAAACTCGCAATGAGGGAAATGTCTCCCTAAGTACTCTATGACTCATCCCAATAGCACATACTGTACAACATGTCTCTCCTCTCTGTCTCATGATGGCTTCAGCTCTGCAGTTTCTCTGGTTGTTGTTGTGTGTGTTTATATGTGTGTGCTGAACGGAATGGCAAGGAGACATACTACTTCTAATAAAGTAAACAGACTGGCTGCGCAGACTCTGCAGATGTTAACAACACAGACGCCAAACACTCACCAGATCTTGTCTCAGTGACTGTCCAGCTGCAAGATTTGTATGCTCATTTGTGAGCATGTGTTGCTGTTTGTGCATGTGTGTCAGTGACAGAGAGAGAGAGAGAGAGAGAGAGAGAGAGAGAGAGAGAGAGAGAGAGAGAGAGAGACATGTTTCAGAGAGGCCTGCGTTAATTGAAATCTAATGAGGAGGATCTTCTCCTCCATCCACAGTCTTTCCACTCTGACCACATCGATCTCTCCTGCTCCCTCCTCTTTATCCTGTGTCTTCTGTTTTAGCTGGCAGACATAAATCAAATGTCTGGAATGGAAACAGTCACGTTACTGGTGTGCCACATATGCTTATATTTAAAGCCTTTTCCTCTTTTTTTTTTCTTTTTTTTTTTGTAACTCTTTTGCAGAGAGCACCTGAATTTCACAGGAGGGGGAAACCGCTGGAAAGTGTGATTCAACCGAAAATGTCTGCCAACCTCCCCCCACCACATCTGAGGCTCGCACTCCACCAGCTCAGATCAGTTTATTAAGAAGGGGGGGGAGGTATGGTTCTGCTTGACCCGCGAGGCCGACAGAGGTGGAAAGAATGTGCTGTCCAGCCGGTGAACACGTTAACACAGAGGGGGGAAAAACTTCCTACAAGCAGCTTTCCCACCATCCCAAACGCCCCCCCTCCACCCACAATTTACACATGGAGGGAAGGAGGAAGGGAGAGTGGAGGAGGAGTAAAGCGGATGGGGAGGAGGGGAATAAAAACCAAACTGCAGTGAGATGGAAAAGGTATTGAATGGCACACAAAAAAAATAGATTGGGAGGAAGAAAGTGGGTGGCCAGAAAAAGGAAGAAGAAATGTGACAGACGCTTTATAAGCTTGAATTTTAGACAGAAGAGACACAGAGACAAGAAATGTGGGAACACAACTTCTGCAACTCAGAGATCTTGAAGGAAGGTGCACATGGCAGCCAGGTGGTCTGTCTGACCCACCAGGATTGCACAGGATAAAACTTTAAAGAAACTGGTGCACACTTTGGGAAATACATTTTTTTTTCTTGCCAAGTGTTAGAAGAGAAGATCGATACCACTTTCATACTTTCGCGACCGGCAAAAATTAGCTTAGCTTAGCAGGAGACAGTTAGTTTGGCCTGGCTCTGTCAGGCTGTTAAAAAGATTTGACTTGTTGTTCCTTTGTTTCATAGACAATCAGCCAGTAAATGTCAGTCTAGATGAGTCTCATGTTATGTAATCTGGTGTGAAAACAGATTTCCACATAGCCAGAGAGTAAAATCCCAGCTTCCTGCTGAGCATCTCTCCTGCTACTGACAGCAGAGTTGGCCAAAGAGTCAATCACGGTAGACGGCAGTAGAAGAGGTCTGGTTGACTTCACTGACAGTCATCGCTGTCAGTGATGAAAACCACAATAATCAAGTACATAATGTTGCTTGTGACAGATTTGCATTCATTCTTAAACCGACTAATGGCAAAACAATGTGGAAATGTGTCCAACAGTGGAAACGCTGCAGAACATGATGCACACCACAGTTACAACAGTAGCACTAGTTTAGCTACTGAGCTCAGGTCCAGTTTCAGAATCAGAATCAGAATTCCTTTATTTATCCTCGAAGGGAAATTCTTTTTCGTACAGACATTGCACTTGCAGTATTCCCGACCAAGAAAGAAAAGTGAAGAGTATAAAAATAGGATAAACAAAACAAGATAAGTATAAATCTAAAATCTAAAATCTAAAAGTACAGGTATTTACAATGTGTTAAAAAAAATTAAAAATACAGATATGTACATGTGTAAAAACAATATTTACATTGTATATATAAAGTAGGTGTGTCCGTTTAGCACTCAGCCACACTTTACAGGTTCCAGTCCAGCTGGACCTGTTCTAAACCGCCACCGCTAAACCAGTTGACAGCAGGATGTGTTGGATTTCATCAAAAACAAATAAGTACACTGAAAGATGCTATTCAGTGTAATGATGTGTGTCAAAAATATTTTTACTGGGACACAAGCAACATTTTATTGAAATGATAAATTAATAACAATTGGCTACACAGGCAATACTCAATAATAAGATCAAACCACTGAACTACACGGCATGATTACAGAACACAACAAGTTTCAAGAGTCTGCAAAATGATGCAAAAGTGAGTCTAATGAACGGAAGCCAATGGAGGCTTGAAATAGCTGAAAACACAATCATGTTTCGTAAAATGATGAACTGAAAAAACATGCAAATCCCTGACATGGTTCTTTGAATTACAGTACCACAGCACTTAGAAATGTCAAAATATCTGTATGTCAGTTCTGCACACAAATACTTTACATACAGCATGTAGAACAGACATTCACATGTGCACACTGTGAAGATGATTTTCAAGAGTCACAGATTTTATTGCAAACTGAAAAATGGAAGGTTGGAGGAAGTCCTCTGCATGGAGAAGTTTAGGGGCCTCATGGAGATGGAAAACCATCTGCCTGCCAATACTTTAAATGATCATTGAGGCTTTTAAAGGGTCATTTCCAAGTAACGGGGATGCCGTTCCTGGAAAGACAGGAATTTGCTGAATTTTTTTCTGTTGCAGTGCTCTAAGCAGCATGAATTTGATTCTGTCGATAAGTAAGAAATGATGTTTCTTTTGGAATTCAAGTGCACGAGTCTCTTTTTTTGGAAGAAAGACTAAAGCAAAGAGAGTAGAAAGCAGAATGACAGAACAAAATGACAGACACAAACAATCCGCACGCAGAAATGTTGACAGCCATGATGCTTCCTGTTGTTTCAGTAAACAGCAGGCCCACCCAGCAAGCCTTAGGTGTGCTATGTGTGTTATGTGTGTGTGTGTGTGCCCGTGCGCCTGCAGTTACACACATGTGTAGGTGTCAGGCCTCCCCTGGGGGTCTCTGGCCCTGTTCGAGGCAGTTTATGGGGAACAGACCCACACCTGTTGGCTGTTTGCAGCGACAGCCAATGGTCAGCCTCCATTTCCCATAGAGGAGACCCTCTCGAGTTCCACACGGAGCCAACTTCCTACTGGGGGGCCAACTCTTCGTCATGATTTGGGATGACCTCCCAGGAGAGGTGGTATCCACTGCATCAGCTAAGAGTCGCTTTGGAAGCTCGGTGTAAATCAGAGGCAGCGAGGACGACGCCTGGGAGAGAACCAGGGAGGGGTCAGAGGGGCCAGCCTGCCCAGGATACGGCTCCCTCTGCCTGGGATGACTCAACTGCAAAGCATCTTTTTCCAGGCAAAAACATCCACGTCAGCAGTCTCCCACAAGCCCAGTGGGTCTTTTAATTAGAGTCTGAACTGACATTCCTCGTCTGCGAGACTCATTTAATCCAATCTATATTTAGGAATTTTATTCATAATATTTTTTGTGTGTTCACAAATGCTTTTATAAGTGTGAAAAAAGCATATTAACATTTTTTCGTGTGTGAGTAAGAGCATTAATCTGAGCTGGCATGACGGAGATTATGCGTGAGCATTCCTGGAAGTGTTGATAGCTGAGAGGAGAGGGCTCTGATGTCTTTAGCAGACTGTGGATTCTGTAAACAGGGCCCTTCAGCCCCCTGACCGACTCACCCCTGCACCCCAGCTTCCTGTCCTCCTGTAGGACCCTGTTATCCTCCCATCATCTTTTTGATCCACATATGCAGATTTTTTTTCGTTTATTTTTTTGTATCCAACTTTGGAAAAACAGTCCATGTGGCTACACTGAAAAATGCCAACATCGTTTTGTAGTGTGGATGAGGAAAACTTTGCTTTTTGAAAATGCGGACTTATGAAAGTCAAACTTCTCAAATTTCCACATACCTTCCAACTCTCCATAATGACTCATTTAATATGTCAATGTGCTTAATCAAGAAATGGAAAAAAATAGGCCCCATATATATACAAACACAAGAAGCTGTAGCTGGAGGATGTGTTGCTTGAGGTACATTTGAAGTCCAGTTTGAAAAACAGACCTGTGTGTTTGAAAGCTGCACGCTGCTCAGTGCTTCATAGTTATTAATGCCTCACTGTTCCAACTTTGACCCTGCTTGCCAATGAGATGACAGCTGTTCATGACGTGACTGGATGAAAAAGCGACTAAGCACCCACGCCCTTCTTGATCATTAAGTTTCTACCAAGGAGCGTGATTGTCACTGTCTTGTTTTGACCCTTTGTTGTCTTTTTAAATTTTCTGGTGGTTTCATGCTACCAGGCAACAAGAACCTACACTTCACTTTGCCTCTGCACCGTGTCTGGCAGCAGGCAGAGCTCAGACTGCAGGTTACTTGTAGAAGGCCTCAACATTAACCTTAATTAACATGTAATTATGACCCTCCATTAATTTTCATGTGGTCATTTGACAAAAAAAAACCCAGAAATGAGCACACATGTATGTTGTGAATAGTCATAATGAAACACAAAGTTGAAAAGAGCTTTACTCTGCACAGACCAAGCTGAGCATTCATTCAACTGTGTTTATTTTAAAATCAGACAAAAAGGGAGAATTTTGTGGGTTGACAAACAAGAGAAGAAAAACTATTCTTAGAATTTCATTGTGGACGAAACAAATGAAAACCATCAGCTTGGCCAGAATCTTGTTTTTGCAGGAATTCCTCAACGTATCTTCATCAGTGTGGATGTAAAATGCGAACTTCCTTTTTCTTGTTATATAATAAACAAATTCTAAGCCCGTGTATTTCATGAGAACAGACACTTTGTATTGTTTGGCTTTATGGATTGCTTTAAAAAGGCAGCTGAAGTTGAGGCTCATTAAATGGCACTTAAGATTATGTCCTGGAGCTTGGGAAGACTTCAGAGTGAGGGCAAAACATGCCTCCAACAACCCACATCACACAATACAAATATGGAGGATATGTAGCCACAGGATGCCTGTCACCTCATGTCAGAGGTGTCAGATGAGGTTAATTAGGAACAAAAGTGTGCTGAAGATTTTGAATGTTTGATGGGATTGTATGTGACAGACCACAGCTGACTGAGATCCATTTGACTCATTTATTTTAACTTAAAACTTACATGTGACCACTGTTGCTGCATGGTTAATGGAAAAGGACCAGCTTGCTGAATCATGGAAGAAACTTTATTGGAGGGTAATTGCACCCCCTCGAGAGAGTTTTCCGCAAAGTACCGGATGGTTTTCTGAGAAAACCACAGTTTTCAAAAGCTTTGAGATGCTAAGTAATATGTACTTTTGTGAGTGCTGTAAGAAAAAAGAGTGAACATTATCTGCATCAAGGTAACTTCTGTGGATTTGGATGGGATACCTGATGCTTTTGGCTGAAGTGCCTTGTGAAAACTATAGACTGTGGTGCAATGCAGGAGGCTGGGCTCAGACAATGTTGGGAACTGGGGACAGCAAAGAGAAACTAATACGAAAACCTGACCCTTATAGACCTTCTGTGCTCTGCCTTGACCTGAAATTTCACCAAGGCAAGGACAAGATGGAGCAGGGACAAGCTCAGGAATCCAAACAACTCACCTCAGCTCAGCTCAGACAGAGTAGAAGAAAGGGAGAGTCTTCTGACACAGTATATAATGAGATCCATCCTCTCACCGCTCTTGCAGCAAAAGCCAAGAGACTTTCACACGATTTGTTTTTTAAAGCTGTGGTCAGTGTTGCCATAAGTCAACTTTAATTTGATATCACCTGACACCTTAATTGAGTGTCACCTTACAAAAGTTGTGTCTCAAAACAAAACAGACAGCGTCCTGGCCACATCCAACCAGTGTGACCACAGCTTCAGACCAGTGTTAAAGATGAGCATCTTCAAGAGTGTGATTTAGATTCTTATCTGACTGCAGAAGCTAAAAGTGATGAAGCCTCAACCTCACACGGTTGCGGTGTTCCCCTGTCATTTGCTAAATATGAAAACTGTCCCTAAATAGATGGACGGATGAAGTTAAATGCGTGTTCTCTTTTGTCTGTTATGGCATACATTTCTGTTTTCAACATGTTAAACACGAGGCTTTTATGGGAATCATTCATATGTGCCACTTAAGAACGAAAAGAGATTCTTACATGAGGTCCATTACCTGCTCATGGCTTGTAAGCTACATCCCAACTTTGTTTACTTTGTTGTTCCCCTGCTGGAGCTCAGCCTGCCAGCTGCCCTCAGTCAAACATTGACACAAACAAGCTTTTTCAGGAAAAGGGAATGCTTTTGACTGAAGAAATGGGATGACTAAATGCGACTTTAAAGATCAATAGATTAATTACAACTGTCAATGTGACCAACAATCCCACTTCATAAAAGAGTTTAAAGCATCCCCGAAGACATCCAGCAACTACAGTCTCCTTTTGAAGTGATTCATATTTTTTTAAATGCATCAGTGATGTGGGAATTTCTATAATTACGACCACATTTAACTTCACTGAGAGGACGTCTTGAGAAACTAATGACACGCTCTTGTAAAATGCTGCTGTTTACATTCCCCCGTGGAATGAGTGGAGGGCATGTCTGTTTCTTATCCTAAAGACCAGAGTCATCCTCCCCTTTTCAGTGAACGCCCACTCAGCCAAAAGTATACACATGAGACAAACCTGAAAGAAAATGAGCTGCCATCAAGCCTTGACAGACGTAGCTGTGACAGGCACTACTCTAACTGATGGGAGATCGCTTGTTCTCTTTGGGCATCTCTGTCCCAGTCGTCTATCCTAAATGCTGACATGTGCTCCCTCCCTGTTTTTCCTTGGAGTCACAGTCACATCACGCTTCAGCCCAGTTGGTTTAAACCAAGCTGTCAGCAGGGTACTGGATCATGGTCACAGCAAATGACAATTCTGTCTTCCAGGACAGAAATGGAAGCAAAACCAGCCTTCGGGATGGTGTCATTAGAGTCATTACAAAAGAGATATGAGAGAAGAGGGCAGCAGGGATCTGAATGGAACGGGTCATAAAGTAGGGAAACAGAAAAGAGGGGAGAGTTGAGAGAAGCTTCTGAGAGGAGAAAGAGGGCGGGAGGGAGGGAGTGGAGGAAGGAGAAAAAAGTGGCGGATAGAGAAAACGTGGGAGCTCTGAGAACGTGAGGCAGATGGAGCAATGAGTGATGCAAAAGGGTGGGATGGAATTCACTCAAAAGAAAGAGCCAAGGCAAATGTGCAGCTGTCAAGGAGTTTTGTTCTTTTTTAAAAACATCTCTGTCTTTGTGCGCCTTGTTTCAACACACAAGGTAGTTGCCGAAAATGTAAGTCAGAGAGGAAGAGAAAAACTGAAGGGTGGGGGGGGCAAAAAGGATGCAAGGACGAGTGCTTATTAGCAAAAAGAAGATGAACAAAAAGAATTGGGAATGTAGGAATTGGAAACGGAGAACCAAAGTGAAAAACAGCAAGTTTGGTTACGTATGGAACGAGCTGGAACAGGTGAGGACAATGTGGTCAGTACTGTGCACCAAGTCAAAAATGAAAAGAGCAACACAGCAGAAAAGAAGCTAAAGGAAAACAGGAAGAAAAAGGGAGAGGAAGAGAGGAATTAAAAGTATTTTTTTCAGTGCACCATGTATCCCTCACCCTCCCTGTGGACCCAGGGCCTGCGCACATGTCGGCACACAACTGCGCATATGTTTCTACTATTACATGATAGGCTGTGGAGGAAATATAGGAAAACCGTATCTGTGTGTGCATTGGGAGGGGGCAGGGAGAGAAGGGGGTGGAGTAATACTGACAAAGCTTCCTTTCCAACAATGAGCTCCACCTTCGTCTAGTGTATCTGTACGCCTGAAGTTTTCCAGTCTTGTCTCAGGAGTGCCGCCCCGTCCCGCCTCCTCCCTCCTTGGTGCTTTTTTCACTTACTGAACAATGACAGTATAACCTCAGGGTGAGCCTGACACATCAGGAGCATTATCTCAGCTGTCTTCAGACCTGAAAAATTCACTTAAAGGGATATTTCTCTTTTTTGACAACATAGCATTTGAGCAATTAAGTGAAACGTGGCTTTAGGAGTAATATCACATGTCACCGAGCTGCAGTCAAACCTGCAACACATCGCATTCGTACCTCATTGCACATTAATGGTGTGGTGAGGAAAGCATGATAACGTCATGACATGAAAGACTGCTGTGTCGCCACTTTGTCGTCTGCATGTTTGCCCCACGATGCTGATGTTTGGCAGAGCGCCGTTACAGGCGGGTTTGGTAACATATGTTGTGGTAGCAGAGGGGAAAGGGGTTCACCAAGGTGCTGCAGTGATGTCATGCCATGAGGTCATATGTGACTTCATGGGATGGTTTGACAATTGTGTTATGGAGGTTTCCTGGTGGACCAGTTGTTTAAACACATGGATTACATATTCTGTAATAACCCCCCGCCCCCTCTGCTAATTTGCTGTCACCTCTCCACTCTCCCAGGGCCTTCAAATAATCAAAGGCAAGTCAAGGCATATTAGGTTAGGTTAAAGTGAGACTTTTGCTAAACAACAGGCATTGTGGCTGCAATGCTAAAAGCCTACTCAGTAATGGAGGCTTCACAGCAATATGTTTTGGCTTCTTAAAGTTACATTAAATTAAATTAAACCTGTAATAAAATATTTTTTTGGTCATTCTGGGGTAACAAAAACAAGCAGACAAAACTAAGCTGATATATTATGTCCCTTTAAATTGATATGACTAACTTGTGGGCAAAATTTATTTACAAATCCAACAGACAAAAAGCACTGGCAATAATTAAACAGAAGTCCCATATTCACTCTCTGCTATTTTGTTTTTCCCTGAAAACAGTTGCCTGCTGCAGCTAAAAGCTACAGTATGAGAACAATATAAGAGTAGATTTGATGAAATTAATTAAAGCAGCTAGAGGTATAAGTGTTAAGCTGAGTTACATCTCATCTTATGGTTGGTATAAGTTAAATCATTAGCACCCACTAATCTTTTAAGCAGGAATGTACATCCTTTACATCCTTTAATGTTTGAATACCCCAGAGGCAGAGGAGAGGAAATAGTCTACTTTGTTACATCCATTTGTGGCTGATGAGCCTGTCAAACAAACTGTGTGTGGTACTGAATGTATACGAAAGAGAGAGACACAAAAGAGACAAAGAGACAGACAGAGAAATGAAAGAATCTGCAGCTAATGAGTTTATATTGTCACATTTTGGCATCAGTGCACAAATGCACAAATTTATGTAAATACATATGCAGAAAGAGCATTAAGCTTTTTGTCTGTGCTTTCAAAATAAATCTGTGGTCTCTAAACATACCACACATTTCAGTGTTTGTGTGTGTGTGTGTGTGTGTTGTGGGTGGGGGTGGGTGTATGAGTGGGTGGATAGAGAAAGGTTATGTGTGTCTCATGTCAACAGACCTTAAATTTAGCCAGTGCTATGTATATATAGACGGACCATCATAAATAAATCTGAGAACCCCACCCCCCACACCACCACCTTTTTATCTCTTTATCTATCTCTGTCTTTCATCAGAAAACCAGCATGCACAGGTGGCACTCAGCATTATCATACAGCTCACAGAGCATACAGGGCTTGGCTGATTTGAGACTGTTACCAGGATTATTGTGGCTGCAGAGTCTCTGGATGGTGAATCTTGATGCGATGGCAAAAGGTGTGTAGGGGGTGTGCAGTTTTGGACTGATTCATCTTTAAAAGACACAGCCACGCTAAGCAACTCTCCAAGGCAGTGTTTTGAGCTAAAGGCTAACTTCAGAATGCTAACACACAAAAGCGATGTAAACTGAAGATGTTTGAACATGATGACCATGTTAGTTTGGAGTTTGGAGTGTTAGCATGCTAACATTGGCGTACATCTACACACTGATGAAAATATAGGTGTTTTGGCAGATATTTGGTCATCAACTAAACTGTGACACTGAAGAATTGCAAAAGTTTGTGGTAATTCATCCAATAGTTTTCAGGATATTTCAAAAATGTGATGAATTTGAATGTGATGATATAAACAAAAATGTGAAGCTCATGGCGGTGCTGGAGAAAACATCAGTCAAAAACGTCTTCTTTGTGGAACCATAACTGCTTGCACAAAATGTCACAGAAATTCATCTAATATTTATATAGTTTCAGTATAAATGTGGTGAGCTGAGCAGATGACCACCACTATTTCTAGAGCCATGCTGCCAGCGCTGCCAAAAACAATTAACGAAATACAGACAAATCCTTCCGGTGAGTGTTTCTTTAGCACATGTTGCCAAGTGATCCTAGAAGCTGCATTACAATTAAAAACGCAGTGTTATTTGATTCACTACCCTTTACACGCCTCACAAGTTCTGTAAGTACATCAAGTCCTCAATCTATAAAACACACAATCTTAAATGGTGGTGAATCACAAAGTACAGGCTGTCCACAATGAGCTACTGCGAGTCAGCCAGAAAGACAGCTGCATACATATACCAAAGATACACATCTGCTTTTCATAATGCAGACTACATGAACTGATTCATATATCTCACTGAACTCTTTTAGGGGTCCTTGAAGCAGTCACTTGAGTTACATTATTGCACTCTGTCATGGGACACGCATCCATTTAAAGGAATATTCATCACTTGGGGAAATGAGCTCACTTGCTTTCCTTCCAGAAGTTAAACCAGAAGATCAATGCTGCTCTCCTATACAGCAACATATTAATCAGTAAGCTTTAGAGGTACTGGTGATCAGATTGTTTTAACCTTTAGACAGAAGCAGGGTATTTCCATCTTTGTGTTAAGATAAGCTAAAAGACTGATTGTGGCAGATTCGTATAGTGCACAAGGAGGAGGAGTATTGAGCTTTTTGTTTAACTCTCCACAAGAAAGTCATTAAAGGACGGAAACAACTTCCAGCTCTCTCTGTTCTCTCTCTCTCTTTTACTTCCTTGACCCTTTCCATTTACATTTTTCCAGTTTCACTCTGACAAATGTCAGACACTGTCCTCAATATCTAAATAGAAAAAATGTTGCTCTACACTTGCCGTTTGAGGCTACTAACATACCACAAATAGCTCAAGTAAAAAGACAACCAATGGAAAGCAGTCAAGGCAGGCGGATGCAGTCACAAGCACAAGAAGAAGAGGCGAAATGATGGCCCTCCACACCACCACAAATGGTCTACGTCACTCGCATTCTGCTTTCAGTTTGTGATGATGTGTTCAAATCAAGCTACCATTCTGATGAAGACCCCAACTAGAAAACACCCAGCATACACATCAACACCTTTGATCCTGCGTTGATGTAATGTTACAAGAATCAGATTTATGTTTATAATCCCTTTCAGTGGAAACCAGTCAAATCGATAAAGTCTCAGAAGTGAGTGATTAAGAGGTGGTGATGACAAACACATGGCTTTCTTTATAAAAATATTGGACCAGGAGAGAAAGAAGAAGCCAGTTGGCCATGGCTTTGTAATTCCTTGCAATCTTAATGACACTATCTTGATGCCTTTATTGATTTTCAGCTACGCTCACTCCACCTCCTGCTGCGCCCATCTGCCCCAGCTTGAGATTCTGGCTTGTAATGCTTTCACATAAGCAAAAACGGCGTTGATGGCTATTTAAGGCCGTTTGTACACTTCTTCAAATCGGCTCTACTGGAGCAGCAATTGACCCAGTGTTTCCATCGAGACAATGCCAAATGATGCCATGTCCTGTCGAAGAAATGGCTTGCATTCCTCCACTAGAGGTCCAGATGGTTGCAGAATCAATGTCAGCATGTGCTGCACATTTCTGCCAGTCTTTTTAGCACTCTTTTCATTTTGTGCCCTCCGTTTTCATGGCTATCTGCCCGTGTTTAGACAATATGGTGGAGAGACACAGTTCACCGTGTTCAAGCTGTGTTCACATATCAGCAAATTGGCACGGAACAGTACCTACACAGACTGCCCTTGTTTTCTTTTGCACCTAGTAAGAATCATTTTTTGATTTTTGTTTGGCATTTTTGATTGGCTGCTGTTTGTGATTAATAACAAGACCTAATTAAAGTTTATGTTAGATTTCTTACAGGTGTATTTGTTTGAAACTAACTAACTAATGATAATTAAACTGCCCTGTCAACTCAAATCTGTTGTTTGGCATTCAATTGCTTGTTTTTTTTCCCCCATGATATCAGATGGGCTGATAAAACGTTGGCGAGGACGGTTCCTTTGCTGGGCTGAGCCGGGACTCACTGGAGGTAGTGGTGGGGAAAAGGATGTCAGCAAAACTATGTGCCACATTAGACTCGGTGACCTCCTCCCTTCATGCCATGCTGTCAGTGTAATGGACCTCATTCGGTTACCAGCTAATTCCATTCGGGTGTGCCAGGGAACTCTTGAGGCTCTTGAGAAAAAACGATTTATCTGCCCATCTCTCTAACCATCTATCAACAATTTTATTTAATCTGAGCGCTAATCCCTTGTGTTTTCACTGAATCCCTCACATTCCTCTTAAATGCAGAAACTACACGTTTTATACTTCTCTTTGAGTCATCTGTCCTTCATTTTGCCAGTGTTCTGCATGCTATCGTATATTAATTCGGTGAACCTTTGTCCAGATCGTGTCTCGAGTGTGTTCTGACATCGGATCAAATCCCTTCAGCTGTGGTACAACACACTGAACGGCACAGACGCCAAACTACAACAAAACTGACCGCAGAAAATGTTAAGTCATCTTGTTTAATTCACTTAGCTCATTATTTCCTCCCCTTTTCTCTCTGAAAGAGCAGAAAGAGAGACACACACGCTCTTTGCCTGCCACGGCCTTTTAACGAGTTTCTGGGTGTACATTTCTCTCGGTGGGTTGTATAGCTTAATAACTGCCAGCAGCTCCGTGTTGGGAAGACAAACCTCCATGGTCCCTTCACTCCCCCTCTCCCCCTCCCTCCCTCTGGCTTCCCTCCCTTCTTGTAATTTTCTAAAGATTCTGGAAAGTGCTACCTCACCCTTTCTGTAACCCCCCCTTTAAACGGGGCAATACTTTATGTGTGACTCGCTGAAATGTTTCCACCACTGCTCAAACTGGATTGTTTAAGACCCTGTTCATTTGTTCAGCTACAGTACAGTTTTCTTTTTCTATGCTTTGGTAGAGTCATTACCACCGTCATGTTTTGTTTCGAGAGGAAGTGGCCGACTTTAGAGTTAGTGGCCTCGAGGGAGACCAGGGAGAAAATCAATTAGAGCATCCAGGTACGAGTCCCGTCTTCGCGTCTGATGAAAAGTACAATCCCTCTTTCATGCACACACATCTAACATCTGCTTGGAATGTGGTGGGGGCCGGCGCTGCAAAGAGGATGGAAAATGGCGTGAGGGAAGGCAAGGGAGGGAGAAGACATGGGGGGACATGAAAGGGGAAAGAGATCAGTGGAAGGAATATGAATGGAAAGGGAGGAGAGAGAGAGAGAGAGAGAGAGAGAGCAGAGTGAGGGGCACAGAGACTTTAAACCCGGAGATGACGGTCTAAAAGCAGACAATCTGGACTAAGCCTCATCAGAGCCCTGCACACATGTCCTGAGAGTGTAGCACGCATCACTAGCACACACATCAAAGAACAGAGCTTGGGCAGGCCAGGAACCGTCTAGACACGCTCTTCCCATCACACCAGTCCTCCCTCTGTTCATATTGGCGTCTCTCCACCTCTCTTAGTTTATTTTTTCCATCTATGTGTCCCCCTGTGGACTGTGTCACTGCTTTTTTGACAGCAGCAACGGATCTAAATTATATTTACGGGCTTTCTTTGTGTTCACATGCCTGAACTGGTGAAGAAGCAAGACTTTACAGCCGTGTTACAGTCTCTGTGAGGTTGTCCTGAGGCACACCTGTCTTTTCGACTAAATGCTAATGTCAGCGTACTAACATGTTGATCTTAAGCATGTACAATGTTTTTCTTGTTTGTGCTAACATTCGTGAATTAGTACTAAACTCAAAGTAAGACTGAGGCTGATGGGAATGCCATTAGTTTTGCAGATATTTGGTCATAAATAAAAGTGGTGGAAAAATTGAAAAACATCCTGGGGGGAACATGAATGTCTTTACCAAACTTTGCCGCAGGTCATTCAGTGTGGATATTTCACTCAAAATAATTGTTAATATTCGTACAACTTTTCCAAAGCTTATTGTTATGTATGTGATGTCGTCAGGATGTGTCTTAAGGCCACCGAGAGTGTCTGTACAAAATTTTACTGCAAATGAATAATTTAATTCTGAAAGAAAGTGGTGGACCAACATTGCCACCCTTGGAGATGAGTACAAAAACAAAATTCAAACAGTTTAAGTGGAAAAACATTGAAACAAGAGAAAGAAAATGGAGTGAAATGCACATAAAGTGGATGAGTAGCTCCCAGTGAGCAGTGGGAAAGTCCCCTATGCTTCCCACTCTCCACCTCCTCCTCACTCCCTCCCTCACCAGTGGCTCCAGTCCTCTGGGACAAGGTCTGAGTGGTAGCGCTGGACTGAATCAAAGTCAGACATTGAGCAGACAGCAGGCACACTCTTCCACTGAACCCCACAGAAATGTTTTTGTCTCCATTATGGTCCCATCAGTATTTCAACATCTACAGCTTATGGTCTTGTTTACGGAGTGAATTACTTGATTCTGTCTGTTGTAGTCTGGAGTTGTATTAGAGGAAAATCTTTGTAGGCTTTTTCTGTTCATTCAGAGTTTTGTTGTCTGGGCGTGTGACTGTGTCATCAGCCACATGAAACACTCAGAGAGCTGAGATTTCTGACGTCCTTTGCCGCCTGGTAACTCTTTCTCTTCAGACGGTCGTGACCTGTGGCTGTCTGCATATTTTCAACACCGTCTGTGCCCATTTGTGCATTAACAAAGACGACAAAACAGTTTTATGCCATATGGGTTTCCTGCTTTATCCCCTTACGACCCCCCAAACTCTCTTTCTTTCTCTTTGTCAACATTTTTTTTCCAACAGTACATTCACCCAGAGCCATCTGGGTTTCTACTGCAGATCATTACATGGCAACAGCTCCAGCTTTTATGATCCTATGTACAGAAGTGACAAGTAGCAGCCATAAAATGACAGGCATCCAAGGGGTGGCATCACTGTAACAGGCGTGTGAGGAATGGACAAATCGTGCCCTTGTGTTTGAGAGCTTTGATAAAAATGTTGGTTTTTTGAACATACTACAGCAATAACTTTACAGCAAGAAGTTAAAAGTGCTGCACGTCCCCTCTCCAGACATTGTGTTTATCAAGACCAATGAGCACTTTGGCATGAGCTGTAGTGTTAAGATTTTCCACAGGACTGCTGCCAAACCTCAATGAGATGTTTGTGATGAATCGCGTTAGATGGAAAGTGTATTAAACAGGCCTGAGTGGTGAGATTACTTGTAAAATGATGAGCAACGGAACAACTGTATGAATGCATGCATGCATTGTGTGTGTGTGTCCATGCTGCAGTTCACAAGGGAGCATGGATGCTTGTATAAACTTGGATTATCCCCAGAAATCCTTAAGTCTTTCTATGGAAAGCAGGGGGAGGGTTGATTGGAGGAATTAAATCAAGTCTGTGAGGTGTGCAGCATGCAGCTCCTTCTGGCTGTTGTTGCTTTTCTTTAATACGCTCATCCATGCATACAATAAACATGGATTTTCTTAACCAGCATAACGGGGGACTGAGGTAAGAGGGATTCATCCCCCAGGCTTAAAACACCACAGGGAAATAGTTTGAATGTCTGAGACGGGTGCTCCTGGAATTCAGAAAGGCCCATTAACTTCAGCAGTACATATGCAAGTGTGTGAGAGAACATCTGCAGGGCAGATATGGGATGGGAGGAAGATGTGAGGGAGGCTAGTGTCCATCGGTCCTTAGTCTCTGTGATCTTTATACCTTTGGGATGATTTGTTTCTAAAGTTGAACTCTATGATAGAAGAAAAACGTCCCACAGACTGGAATGTCTCTAATTTTTTCTAAGAGGAGATTGTTTTGTTTCTGTAGGCGTTTGAATCCAAACCCTCAGATTGGCCTTCTCAGTTAGCAAAGTAACTGAGCCAGTTTTGGGGGAAAAAAAGATGACCACAGGCTGCTTGACTCAGCACATCTCACTGTTTCCAGCATTTCCTGAACATCTCACAGTGCTCCATACATAGAGGATCTGATGACACAGAGTAAAAATCCAAACTCTAAGAGAGTTTTGGAATTTAAAAACGATATGAATACCCCATTTACACCAGTCATTAATATGCTGCCTCTCTCTAAATAAGTAAAAATGCCTGTTAAAGGTGGTTGTAAATGTACTTACATGGGACTGACATTTGTAGGTGGTCAGATATGCATTGTGATTGGAAGTCGGCCAGGTATAAATGCAGTCTGAGAGTCTACCTGCTTGTGGTGCTCGAGGAAAAGTCAGGTTACCAGGGGGGATTCATCTTCTGGGGACAATGAGTGTCTGTACCAAATATCAAGGCAACCCACCCAATAGCTGTTAAGATATTTCAATAAAAAAAGAAAAGTCACCTTGCTGGTGGTAATAGGTTAGAAGTCAGGGAATCACAAACGTCAGGACACATCCTTTAGAACAATGCACTGTACGGGTTACATAAGGATGTTTGAACATTTAAAATTTTTTTAACCTAGTCTGTCGCGTTAAAACAAGTAAGTTTTGATATATAACTTTAGTCATGCTTCATTACAAAGTGCAAATCTTGCATTAAGCTTTGTTTGTCTTTCTTATTTTTTGCAATGCACGTGTTTGCCAAATGTCCAGCTGATTGATGTAGTTTGTTCGTTTGTTCTGCGCCTTGTTACACGTGTGCCACAGATGAATCACATCATGTTTTGTCTGATCAAAATTAAAACTGTGGCACCTGCTGATATCCATACTGAAACTAATTTGTACACAGTTTCATGACAATCTATCCAAAAGTTAATGACGGTTTGGACCACAGTGGACTGACGAGTGGAGCACTCGTATTGTCATCCCTAGAGTGAGGCTAAAATGCTTCAGCATTTTTTAAAGAAAGTTTCAATAAGTGACTTTTACCTCAAACATTTTCCTTGCAATTTTGAGGAAGTGTGAGAGATTATAACGTCTTCTGCTATCATCTGGTAGACCATCGGAGCAGAGGATCTATCAGAACATCCAAAATTCATCAAAGCTCCAACAAACCAACAGAAAATGAGATGCGATAAAAAAGATTTGATCCAGATTTTGGGACAATCCCCTCCTACCTCCAATGACATTGCTAATATTTCAACTCCACCACTTCAGACATGTAATGTGGGCATTTTTCTCTGGACCACACCCACCAAGACTCCAGCTGGCCCAAGCTCTATCTCCTCTGGTTAACTGCACTGCTCTTGTGGAGTCTCTGATTAGCATATGCTGCTGGCTCTTAATTATTACAGCCTGTGTGTGATGTTTAATTTATGACATCAGCTCTCCAAAGAGTCCTAAAAAATAACAGGAGAGTGGGACAAAGAACAGCAGGACCAATGTGAGCCAGGAACAGGGGCTGCATGCCACATGTGAGACCAAGGTGGTGCATCTGAGTGGTTCGTTGCCTGCAGGGTTCACTGTACAGTCAGGTCGGGGCGAGGAATCCAAGCTGTTTCTCAGCTGCTGACAGAGTCAGTGGGGTCACTCAGTTACATAGAAGTGATGCGTAATGCTCGCCTCCAAGGTACAGTTACAGGTCATAAAAAACATGATATAAATTATATTATTTCATATTTTTCAGGTAAGAATGTTTTTTTTTTTATTGGCTGTTGTTCCTTTTTTGTGTCATGCATTTATAGAACCAGCATCCCATATGGGCTGAGATACATAACACGTCAAATATATAGCTGTGGTAAAACAAGGTTTGGAACATAGCTCCTTACATAAAATATTACTGTACTGGAGAAACAAAGAACTCTTTTCTAGAAGCTCTACAACTATATTCTGTCACATAAACAATCTTTTATGGCCATCCAGCCAGAAGAACTCAGCACATGTGCAGCACAATTAACTGAAAAGTGTAGTCCAAACCAATTGCCAATAAACAAAGAAACTTTACCTTTCTGTACATTTTAATGTTTTTTTAATTCATCTTAAAATTGTGGCAAAGCTTTGCTTACTGTATCCACACAAATCTCCGACAAAATCCTGAAGTGTCCTTTAAAATATCATTTTTTAATGCCCAAACAGCAGCAGAATGACCTGTTTGTTGACTGAATGAATTTGCCTCCAAAACTGATCCTGGAATCTGATGATATGACACATACTGTGGAAATGTTGACGTGATGCGTATGAAACGTACAAAACAAACACATGTACAGTGCTAACATGTTATTATGGTGACTGGGCTGGTAAAGTCTAATATTTTTGTCATCATATAATGAGCATTACCTAAAAAGATTCTTTCCTAAATAGGAGGCTCCCTCATAGAAACTCGTTATTTTTTGTTTTTAATTTTCTAAATCTGTAAATTTCTGGGCAAAAAACTGTTTAAAAAAGTCAAACAGAGCAAACATTCTATGGTGGTTTAACCAGTTATGCCTGTTTAACTTATAAACTCAGCAAATGATTTGTGTTTTAATCTCATTCTTCTCCTCCCTTTGACTGGAAGCATTTTGCGTCTTGTCTTCACAAGTAGCCCTTCATTCACTGTAAACAGTGAGCTGTAAGCAGTGTACGGTATCTTCCTGTAGCAGAAAACATAACATTTTTTGCAAATGCAGCCACAAAAAATCTTGTTGGAAATTATTTTAGCCTACAGTCAAAACAATCTAACCAAAAAATCCCAAACATGAAACGTAAAATCATGAGCCTTCACTATAGTTCCCGAGACATAAAAATCATTTGAGATGAGCAATTAGTGTATTCTGAAGCATTTAGCTTTCATAGTTGGTGTATTCAGGATTTTAGGTGTCGGACAGCAAAGTTTCCAATCAAAAATCACTTGGACAACATCTAGTGTTCCTTGAGTAAATGTCAAAACTTTAGCACTGAGGTAAAATTTTAGTTCATTATAAGTTTAATGAGCTGAAAATTTTCTCCACAGGGAATTCACTCCTGACTCAAGGGAAGGTTGTTCCTCCAGAGCACAAACATGCAGGCCACGGGACCCCTGCCAGTGGGGGATTTGCACTCAATTGATAACTGGCAGCTGGTGAGTTCATGACAACGTGTCAAGTGTGTAGCGCGTATGTGCGGAGTGCAGGCGTGTTTGTGTTCATTAACCTGTGTGAGAGCATGCGCATATCCACGCTTTTATGGTCTAATCTGATGTATGACTCTCCTGCGAGCAGCTGCTGAAGACTTTCACATGTGCACAGGTTTTATGCACTCATGATAATATTTATATGATCTCAGCTTCGACTGAAGGCCAATGGAAACTCACTGGGTCCTAAGCACTCATATTATCATCATCAAAACAAACACCAGAAGAAGGGGGTGTACTGTGTGAGTTTATTTTTGTCTGTGTAAGTGCCTTTTTTCTCCTACGCTGAATACGCAGCCATCAAAACTGTCTGCATGGGGAAAAAAAGCTGCTTTAGCTTAATTCCTGTTCCCTCTTTCCTTTATTTAATTGCAATGTAAATATTTTGGAATACACTAAATGCTGTCTAATTATATAATAACATCAAAAAGAAGTTGCAAATTTTAAGACAATAATCTGTAAAATTGTGCTTTTTTTAAATGTTGCAGACTGTATTTGACAACAGCATCTCGCTGCGGTTTGTCTGTTGACTCAACACAGCGATTGTTTGGAAAATGTATTTTAGAGATGAACAAGAAAGCCGAGACAAAGTCACACTTGTCTCAGTGAAGCTTAATGTTGTAACATGCTAATGGGTCCACAGACTGCAGTGTAATATGTTTGGCTACATTCACAAATAAACTGGGTCTTGTAGAAGAAGGAAATACGCAATAAATGGCCTATAACATTGTGGACAGTTACATTTTTTAAAAGATTTTTATTGTGGCTGAAAATCTTTCCATTAATTATTATTTGACTTTTCAGACTCATTCGGCCATGACGTGATGGTTGGGGTGACGCTGTACCGTATGCTGGCCCCATTTTGCGGTTGTATAAGGTTGAAAGGCCACCGTGTTTACAAAAACTTGAATATGTTTTATTCATTAAGTCGGCTGGTGTGACCAAGTTGTCCTCTTCATTTAACGAAAGTTCAAATCACAGTGCAGTTGTTCTTCCACAGAGCAGAGATGCTGAGAGTGTGTGCGCTGCCCACACAATAGCTGGTGGCTCGTTCGAGAGGCAGCAGGCCCCATGAAAGATGACCCTGACCTTAAGCTGTTTCTCTTGAATGCAGGAACGATGTCGGCATCCTGCAAGCGCAGAATGTGAAAAGCTTCTCAACCAATGATATATTCGGTTGCCATGTTACATAAATAAACTGCAAACAGCACTTTGTAATCAACACATACATTTACAGGAAGCCACTGGTGAGAGGCCCTAGCAGAGGTCATGTTTTTTTTATTTCAGTTAGCAGTCCACTGTGTCATTCAGGGAACATGAAAATATGTTGGCATTGCTTTAAAAATCACAGCTGTGAATTTATGTGAATAATATTAAGAAATCTGACCAACTCTTGTTCCGCCTTGGATCTGAAATGATTATTTTTGTTTATTTGCACTATAGAGCTGAAGGGATCACCAAAGTTATTCATTCTACACCAACACATTGCACTTTGAACCGCTAATGTTAACCACATTGGTGTTGCCAGAGGAAAATTCAGGGAACCACCAAAAACATTAAGATTCATCCTCTGGAGAAAATAAATGCCTGTACAAAAGTCCATCCAAACATTGTTGAGGTCTGGACCAAAATGGTGGACTGACTGACCAACACTGGCCCAACATGTATAATATATTATATAATACATTTAAGCAGGAGGAGAGAAACTTAAGGGGACCTACAGTATAATGAGGTTTGATTGTGTTCATTCATCATGCTGATAACAATAACGATTGTTCCTCTGATTTGAGGTTTTTCAGTGCAGTTCAGACCTCTGGTGCAAGATTATAGGAGGTCACAGACAGTTAAAAAAGCCTTTTGCTGAGCTGCCAGACCTTTAAAAGCAGAACAGAACAAAATAATCTCTAAAGAAATTAATGTAATGGAACCTGGTCTACATATTTCAGATTCTCCATAGTTAACGTTGGTTCCAACAGAAATATGCTTATTTCCACTATTCAATATGTAGGAACAAGATTTCAGTTTTGTAAACGTGCTGGAGTCAAATTATGAACAATTTACTCTTCCAAGTTATGCTTTTTAACAAATTCTCATAAGCTTTAAACAGAAAACAACAACATACAAATGTTTTCATTCTTCACTGTTCAAGAGTGCAACTTTTTAAACTTTTTTTTTTAACACAATACCATTGCACCTGTAATAAAATAAACCTCAGTTTTAACCTCAATGGACATAGACTAGCAACTTGTTTGCACAGTGTCACTCCTCAGACCTTTGCAATTATGTGACAAGCTGCCTTCAGCAGTGAGAGAAGAACGCAACGAATGGGCCTTGTTAAAACACGTGGTTATAAACTGCCTTCCGTAATTACAGCCACCACTACAAACAGCCGACAGGGTGGAGCTGAGCTCGCACGGGCGGAGAAGGAGACATGGTTAGTTAATTCATTAGACAACAGGCGACAAGTTTGGCACTTTTATCCTTGCTGCTTTTGGTCAACAGATTTAATTTAAAGGAGTGTTACGCCTCTTCGCTGGGGAGGCAAATTGGGCATGAACCCCAATCTGAATAAAAAAGCACAAAAACTTTTCCTCCAACATGTACTGCAATGGATAGTTTACACCAGTGTGGGGAAACCTTTGTAGCTGTATGTGATATTTCATCCTTTTATTTTGTGAAAACAAACATAATTTAGTCAGCAAAGAAATAATGGACTTTCAAGTGGTACACCGATGATGCTAGACAACCGTAAAGTAATTAAGATCTACATCAAAGCAAGCGTAATGACTCAACATGTAATTTGTTCAAGCGTTCCCCTCACCCTTTAGGAGAAAATGTGTATAAGCTAGCGCTTTTATTCCTCGTCGTTTTCTTGAATGTTTTGGCAACAACATCACTTTTCTTGTTCGAACTCCATGTGTCAGCGCTTAAGGCTTTATCTGTGTAGTTAAGTAGTGCTACTTTTCATTTTTACTTTGACTGCTAAATAAACATTAAACAAAACTGGACGGCGCCCCAACAATGTAGGAAGTTGCCTAACAATTTAAGGTCATGTGAAAAATGACATAATTCTGAAGAAAAACCACAAAATTAACAAGAAACTTTTGATCTGAGGCCATATATTTTATAGTGACTTTGACTCTCTAAATTGCTGTGTACTTGAATGCACTAATATGTTTATAAAATATTTTATGAACTAAATGACTAAATATCATGATGCAAGGTGTACTCAAGAGTTTACTCAAACATCATCACTTCAGAAACTGCCTTTGCCTGTTCTACAGATGCAGCTGGATTATGGACACGAGGCCACATGGCCACATTCCCATGGAGGGAAAAATATGGCTGCCTGCGGGATTTTCAAAAGATAAATGGATGCTGCTCAAGTATATCTGTTGAAGTATGACAACACAGCGTAGGTTTCAATATTCCAAATGTTTGATAGGAACTAACTTGACAATGAGAAATAACTGACCAACAACAGCATCAGTAAATTATGAGAAGCTAAGACTTTTAAAGAGCGCAAAGCAGATGGTCTACTTTTCTTGAAGAGCACAACTTGGATCAAGCTCAGTATTATTAAAATGGCAGAGATTTTGTAGCCCTCCTGAACTCAAAGTTCATGGAGGGCACAGTTTGCCACAGGCCTTATAAACTTAAACACATTAACTCTCTGCTGAGCTCTAACAAAATCATGTTGTAGTCCGTGGAACACTTGGAGGAACGTAGCAACAGCCTGCTGTTGTGCCAATAAAATCGTTCTCTGTTTCACACTCTTTAACATACAGCACAGGGCCATACATGCATGGCTGTCTCATTGGGTTTAAGTCAGATACCTCCCTACAGTGATTGATTCATGCGTGGCATCAGTATTTTTGGCAAGCGTCTGCATTTAAGATTAAATCTGTGCTTGCAAATCTTTTCCAATACAACATGCTGAAGGAGAGATGAGTTGCAAGCGGGAGCATGAGCCGACAGGTGAGACTGACATATTTAAGATTAGTGTTTTTTCTCCTCTGATGACAGACTGTGTTTTCCTCATCTTTCCAAGCGCGCACCCTTAAGACTTTTTTCTAATGCTGCACAATTTCTCCATAGTGTGCTCAGGGAGGTTTGGCATGATGACATCTGGCACCGGATGGAGTCACAATTTGTGGAATGGAAAATGTGATGTCCTGCCATGGTGCATCATGCCCAACAGACTTTGACAATCCGAGTGTGCATCAGACAGACCAGGCATTGGGTTCACTTTCTGGTGAAAGATTCTACTGCTTTAGTGGGGATTACGAACACTACTTTAACAGTTCACAACAGCTTGTTCTGCAAAGTCTTGATAATCTCATAACGAATGCAATGCCAGAAATTTAAAAAAAAAAACAAAAAAACATCTGCAATTCAACCTGGACTCATTGCACATTTGTGTTTCAGATGGCTGTCATAATTAATAATCTTTTGACTGTGATCTGAGAAAATATAGCTGCTGTCAGACTCAGGCGGTCTTTTTCTCTTTTTTCTCTCTCTTAAAGACAAAGTCAGTTTCTGGCTTTTCCTCCCTCTGATAGTGCACTTGCCTCTTTTGTATTTACGATTTGTTGCTGTGGCAGAAAACAACAGGTGAGAACAAGTGAGATGCAAGCTCACAATATGAAACTGAATTTTCAAACACACACTCCTTTTGTAAGTCTGAGATTCTTGATTTGCAGCACAACCTCCTACATTGCATATAAATCTAATCTGCGTTTGGAGCTGCTCAGTGCCAGGATCCACGATTTATCTTGTCTTTTCGGTGTGCCGTATTTGCGTTTCCAGCTTGTGGCTCCTGAGGAGTCTATCATTAAAGTGAAACCACAGAATCAACTTCGTTCTGTAATTGATCTCCATCACAACAGTGCAGAGCAATGTTTTGATGCAGGCTCTGTGAAAAATTACTGGGTGTGTGAAAAATGATTGAAAAGATCTAAAAGTCAAGTTTAAACGTGTGTAATTCAACTTGTAGAAAGTTTACGAGATCTCGACAAATGAAATGCTTCAGTTTACAGGGAAGGAAGAACACGTGCAGATGTAAGCTCCTTTAAAGTCTCGCCCGTGAAGGTGTCCCTCTAAAATCCTAAATGTATTTTAAGATGCTACTGTCAGATTAAAACCTTGTGTACAATACAAAGGAAGTCATTCTAAAAATCATTTTAAATTGAAAAACTTTTTTTAAAATTAAGTTAAACACTTTAAAAATAAAATATTTAGTAGAAATTCTAGGAATGCATCCTGTATGAATTGTGTCTGTCTTTACGGTGGATTTCCTGGATTGGGTTGAACTAACTTTTTCACTAACTAGCAGGAATATAAAGTCATACCTCAGGTCTTACTACTAGCTGAATAGTCATTCTCTCTAAGTTCTGGAACTGCCTTAATTTGAGGTTAACAGGAAGTACAATGTTACTATTGTGTGAACATTTTGCCAAACTGAAACCATTAAAAGAATGACGAATTAGCTGTCCAGATGTACAGTTCACTTTCAGCTGAATACTTTGATACTGAAGAAAGCATAAAAACGTGATTATTCTCAGGTAAGTTCTGCCATAATAAGGAATGCCTTTTTTATATGATTTCGTCAATGTTAAATCTAATTTGAAAAATGTGTGTGTGAGTTTCAGAAATGTATTATATCAGGATAACGGGGGGTCCCTGTGTTCAGATAACCCGTTACTTCTTTTACTCTTCATTCTAAATGTATTAGCCATGCATCCATGATATTAGCATGCCAACGCGAGCTTCGTCTAGCGGCCTCACATTGCAGTTACTGGGTATAAATATTTGACAGCAGCTATAACAGCTGGTTTGTGCAGTACAAATGGTTTTAATTTAGTCTTGTGTAAATTACCACTCAGTAAACACTTATGTTATGGTGAGCTAGGCTACATTTGAACTTGCAGACAGCTGGTGCAACCAGCTCCAGTGTATGTATACTGAGAAAACTGTCAAGTGAGAGTTTGAAATTTCTCAGCTGACTCCAGTAAAAGTCTTGTCATCTGTTGGTGTTGCTTTAACAGTAGAAGACAATAAAAAAAATGAATTGGATTCTCTGTGGCTTTCATATCCAGCCTGACAAACGGGGGAACGCAAATGTGGAAAATAGGACAGAGGAGACTCAATGGCTCTGAAGCACTAAATCACAATTTACTTTTTAAGCCTGCACATCCCATCTTTTGTCTCAATGGGACTTTTGTGAAGAATTATTTTGCCTGAAAGTGCTCAAATGAAGCATAACTAATAGTGGTCCAGCCTTAGATAAATCCCCATGTTTTTGGTCAAGATGCAGTTTAAGAGAGCAAGACTAGGCCTTGCACAGGAGTAGTTTGGGAGCTTGGCAGTTAGTGTGGCGTAGGTGTAGAGCCAGCCTAAATACAGGACTCAGGCCATAATTTGAACCATATATCTGACCACGTAACCATTACATGGCTGAGTGGTCAGTTTAGGGGTCAAACTATTCGTGTGATACAAATCTAAAAAATATAAACACATGGAAGCTTGTTGCCTGAGGCAGACCCGCTGTGGAGGCTGAAGGCAAAAGGCTGATATGCTTAGACGTTTACTGCACGAAAAGCAGCAGTCTGTGCGTTCCAGGTGTGTTCTTCTTGTGAAATCTCTTCATCAGTGAATGTGTTTGTGGGTTACATAAAGGATTTTTGAAATGTGAATGTAGATATGGACCAGTCATGTTACATGATGGTCCATGTTTGGTTTTTGTCTTTTTCACAAATTTTCTCAAACAATTTCACATACCAAAAAGCGGGATAAGAAACCTGCTCCTCATGACAATAACTGTAATTCTAGTTCATATAGCAGACTGTAACATAAGAGGTCATTTGCACATTTCAGAGATGGTCTAACTTTAGGGCGAGGACTGTCCATCCGCATTCAAACTCATCGTTCACATGCACACAATGTCAGATGTGGCCTCCGCCGCCGTGCTGTTTGTTTACTGTGCTTAAAACCAACTTTTACTGGGCAGTTAATGGTAGTCTGCCCCCCACTGGAGCAGCCATATGACAGCTTGTTAAAGACAGCTGCCATTTTTGGCCTTTCATGAGACAACGGCAGCAACAGTGTGTGCGTGAGTCTCACTTTGTCTCCAAAAAAAGTTGGTTTTTTTTCAGATGTATTACTTGTCAGTGTAGGTAAACGAATACAGTAGCAACATCCATGAAAGGTTTACTTTAAATGTTGTTTGGTGGGGTGACATTAAGCCAATTTGAATTTTACATTGGAACTGGACTTCATGACCAAAGCTGGAGCACCTTGCCAGAAGTGTTTATGACACTAAAGCATATCTCTGTACTGCTTTCACTGTAAGTGTTTTTAGTTATACTGTATGTGCACTACTGGATTAAGCTGCAAAAACTTGCAGTTGGGCCCCGACTGACCCCTCCGTCTCCCGCCTTCTGTGCATTATGCATGTTCGCTGTCAATTCCAAGTCCAAGTGCAGTGCACAGCGCGAAACAGCTTTAAATGAACTAATTTTAACTCAAGGTCCACTTACAGTTCTAACTTCCCTCAGAGCTTTTAACCGCGTGCCGCAGTCTTCATCAGTGGGTGGAGTTTGAGCAACAGATCTTAACGTTGACTTAAAAAACACTCTTCAAAGCAAAGCTTGTACTTTCATGATTTTCATCAAATAACTTCATTCTGTTTTTTGTGATTATTTAATTGGACAGAAATTTATTTAGAAATATGCACCCACAATATAGATGAAGATGATTAAAGTCATATAAGATACTGAATGGCTGAAAGCCAGATAATAATACAAGTAATGAATGCTGTGACTGCATCTCACACTAAAGATTTACGATTTTTTTTAATATACTTTTGATCAGCAGCCTCATGTGGAATCATCAGTCAGTCCTGGAGGGCCCAGAGCAGGAAGCTGACGTTGGTTAAGTCAGGTCAGAGCTATACGACGCCCTCTATCATTCGACTGCATTTAGACCCTCATCTGATTAGACACAGCCATGTGAGCACAATATGTCTGATATAATAAGGGTGCCTTCTTTGCAAAACATCTTAGGAAGGAGTTTCTGTTTAGATAAGTATCGTGGTTGAGGAGGCATTCAGGTCCTTTCCTCAAGTAAAAGTAATAGTATCACACTGTAAAAAGGCTATTTTACAAGTAAAAGTCCTGCACTGGAAAAGTTATTCGAGTAAAAGTATGTAAGTATAATCAGAAAATGTACTTAAAGTATTAAAAGTAAAAATAATTGATTCAGAAAAACGTCCCGTGTGCTTTGATGGTTATTTTCTCCTTTAATCAGTTGACTGCCTCGCAACAATTGTGAGAACAGTGAGAAACCCCATCACCGTCACCATCAAACCTGTTCAAAGTCGCGTCCACCTGTTGATCCAACAAAAACTTCTTCATCATTTCATCTCTGACATTCAGAACAAGATCGTGCATGTGGGACAGCATGCATTTGTCCGTGATTTGTCTCTGGGGCAGTTTGCTTTTCCCGCTCTGGACCCCGTCCTCTGGAAATAGCGGACTGCATGTTGAAGAACTCGGAGCGCAAGAATTGGAGGCGTGAAACTTTCCCCCTCAACTTTTCCTCCCACCCACGGCCAATAACAGGGCTGGCTCTAACGCCTGCTCTGCTCTGATTCGTCCGAGTCTCCTGTCCGCGCAGTGACTGACAGCCCGGGGGAAAGACTTTTTCTGTGTGTGTTGCCCCGTTGGACTTGAAGGGGCTTTACGTGACGCCTGAAAGAGGGGGCAACACTTCTGAACGGAGGCGCCGCGGTGCAGGACAGTTCAGAAGAGCAGAGAGGAGAGGAGCCGTGCGGGAGAGACGGGTGCCCATCCGTCAACCAGCTGGAAGGAAAGCACACCAACAAACCCTTATGGCTGCTTGAGAAATAACGATACACCCCCCCTCCCCCTTTTCTCTCTTTCTCTGGGACTTTTTGGCTTTTAGTACTGCCCTGACCACAAGTTGTTGCAAGTCTAATTAGTTGCTCCAGGTTGAAAAGTGAAATCCACTTGCCGTGGACGTCTCTGGCGGTCATGGATACCCATATAAGATGGAAAGTTAAACGGAGGATAAGAGAAGCCCAAATCACTTTAGCGGTGATTCTGCTTTTTGTCACATCGCAAGCAAGTTCAGGTAAGATGCAGCTGTGAGGCTTGTGGATCCACTTTGGAGCTGCAACAAAAAGTTTTTCTCTTTGCTTAAAGTGGATCACTGTGATGTTCGCCCCTCCTCCTAAACTCATCTTTGTGCACTTCTTTTGGTGTTTTCAGCTCGGTCGGGCCGAAACTATGGGACTTGTCAAAGTATCAGAAGTCTGCAGCTTTATGAGAGACAGCGTTTTCTTTTGAAAAGGGCTGATATGGACACTCATTCTGTCTGTAATCTGAATTTAGAGCAGCTGCAAGCATCCATCAGCTGATGTAGGCACGGATTGCTGAATATATAAGATAAGACGTGAGAGCTTATGGTGTAAACTACAGTATGTCCCTGAAATACAAAAAACTTTTATCTTCACATGCCCAAATCTGTTTTGCATTTTGCAGACTTATCACCTTGTAATTTTAAACTTTTGCTGTAGTGAAGTTCAAGAAAGATGTAAGAGGCTTTTCTATAGCGTCTCTCTCTCTCTCTCTCCTTGAAAAGTGATGAGAGGGATGAGCATAATTTTCATAAGAAGGAGGGGCTGCAGCAGCTTGTCTGAAGTGGCAGGGTGGAGCCGCCTTGAGGACTCGGACATCAGGATGCACTGCATCTAAAGCGCAGGGCCCTTTGCTAAGGCCCAGAAAGCCCACATTATTCACAAAGTGCATTCTGCAAATTCTCCTCATGCTTGTTAGTAACAGTTATTTAACTCAACACTCTGAAAATATGAATGTAGCAAAAACCCAATCCATATATAGGCTCAATGGAAGAAGTGATTTTTATCGTGGTTTGACACTCTGTTGTGTCCCATGGGGTGTTCAGAGGTCACGTAGTGCTGTGGCTATGGGGCTGGGATCTGGCCTGCATGTATTATTAGCATCTTAAGGCTGCCTGGCATGGTTGGTGGTCTGCTGTGAGGCTCTCTGACACAGGACTTTGAGGTGAACAGGTGGCTTCTTCTGTATGGACAGCTTGAAAGTGTTCGGGATAGTGCTGATGGCATGAGTGTGACGATGTGCCTGCCTGAGCCAAATGCATGATTTAAAGCTCAGTCCACCGTAGAAAGTTTTAAACTGTTGTAATAGAAAAAGATGATGCAAGATCATATTGGCTATACAGATAAACATGCAAATGCAGCCAATGCAGATCACTGCAGCCTGTTTATTTCCATGTTGCCTATAAACACTGGTTGTTAACCGAACACAACTTAGCTCACTGTATTAAAGGTTGGATCCATATCTGGGTCATTTTTGATGACAGAGGAGGAGTTGGACTTGAGTTTTGCTGGATTGTTAAAGAGCATGGGACTGAATCCATTCTGTTGCTGAAAGCTGGATTTAATCAGCTCTTAATACTGACAGAGAGAAACCAGAGTTTTAAATTTATCCTCCAGGGTGCTGGTACAATTCCTGAAATGTGACACTTGACACGGATGAGAAAGAGTGAGGGCGAGCAACATGCCAACTACATGTCACATGCAGGTTTTGGGTAAACTCATTATCATTAGTTATTAAGATTTCAAGATTTTTACACTTTTATTCATCTTCAGTGAAGAACCTGATTAAATTCAGTTTTTATCTTAATATTCACACTAAGTATCACATTTTTTGGATGCATCTCCTCCATCATTGTAGTAACAGACAATTAGCCAGTTTAACAGCAGGAAAAGATCCATCTTGAGCCCCACCAGCAGTTCAAGGGGGACCTGGATGTACGTTCATCCGAAAGCCTGCAGATTCCCGTCCAGACTGGTTATCTGAGACTTTTCAACACTACACTCAGTATTTGTGTTTATAAATTCTGGTATAGCAGAAACATGATGTTATTAAAATCTAAAGGACTACCACAAATTGTGTGATTTTTATTTTCCACTGAAATTAAAACAGAAAAGCGACCGGGCAAATGTAGTAACACACAACTGACTGGTGACACTGTTTATACAGTCGATGTTGCATCTCTGCATGATGTTAATGCCTGGCGACTAATGTAATCATTTGATGGTGTTTTGTGGATCATCCAGGTCTTATAACTAGTTCTATAATGGACTTTATTCCAAATTTAAAATCTTAAGTTTTTTCCTTTTTGGTGTAGGGCAAATTAAAGTAGGCCTCGTCATTTGGCCTGGCTAGTTAGCACAATGTAAGTTTGTTTTCAGATGTTTGAGTTTGAGTTTATAAAGCGCAATACATTTTTCACCACCTGGAGGCAGCAGAACAAGCTTAAAACGCAACACTGTCAAATCATTCTGTAAAGTCCTAAACCAGTCCTAAAGAAGACATAATGTGCGGTTCACAACATGTAAATAAAAAACGAAACTTTAAGTGACCTTCTTGGCCATTCCAGTATGGATTTCTGAGATTTCACAGGATGCATTTGAATGCACCATGCAGTCCTTGCAAGTGGTTTTTGATCATGTCGAAAGTCGTCAAATTTTTGCCCCGAGTCTGAATCAAGTCAAACTCACGTGAGTCCACACCTCCGTTGGCTAGCTGCTAACTTTTGCGGTTTGTTGCTGGGCAGCTAATGCACGATGCAGTCGGTGTACCTGAGCTTTTTCACTGAAAACAGCCGCCTGACTGATGCGAGAAGTGACAGTGAACAAAAACAATAAAGTTGTAAATAAAACCAAAATGGTCAGCAGAAAGTTGATGAGTCCTCCCTAGAACTGGAGCTAACTGTACAGTTGGGTGTTCATTTTCTGTGTTTTTTCAGTACTTTGTTCATATATTTATATATACATAACAAAAAACTTCATGTAGCTTAAAGGTTGTACTGGTGTACTGAATCTGGAAAAGATCAGTCTGAAGTCAGATGTAGCTTAGCTTGTTAACCTATTAAACCCAATAGTGTGTTAGCCTAAAATGTTATTTTGGAGCAGCATTTATTTTAAAGTTTTAAGTATTCAAAGAAAATATTGAAATATGCCTCTATGGTTGCAGGGTGCAGTGTAAAGTGATTTTTTATTTTTTTTTTCAACCTGAGGTCATAGAGGATCAGCGCACTGAATGTAAGTCAAGCTTTATTAGAGAGAGTGAAGTCATAGCCCGCACTTCTTAAGGGAGGTCATCTTACCGCGGCATTAATGAGGAAAGCACGCTTTAAAGCCATGCGAAAAGTGGTAATAACAGAAGGCCTATAAGACGTGGAGGTTAAGAATGAGAAGAGGGGTCAGAGGTCAGAGGTGAAGGTCAGGACTTTCAGATTGCCTCTGCTGTCAGGTTTACAGTTTCATTGCCTGAAGAAAGGAATTCTTGCTGCTGGAGCTTCACTGCTCCTTGTTTCAGTAAATTCTCCTCTGACTCCTGGAGGTCAAAGAGAACATTTATTCTTGGTCAGCATTTAATGCTTTTTAGGAATATTATTATCCCTGCAACAGTTTATAATATTTGAACTGTATGCTCCTAAACTTTCAGACACCTGACCGACTAATATCCATTCAGATGTAATAGCACACCCTGGCCTGCTAGCGTGAGTTCCTCAGTTGTTTTGTAATTTTACGGTCAGCATACCTGCTGTAGACCAACTTTAGTTTCGTCTCCAAATGGTTTCCTTTGTGTTGCTTTTTCTGCTTAGTTTCCTCAATCAATAGGCTCTTTTCACACGTCTTTTCACAGAGGTTTGTTATCATTAATTAGTCAAAATTTTTTTTGGATGGTCTATATTGGTAACACTCATATCGGGCCGGAGCCTGCTTGTGCAAAGTACTTTAGTCATCAGGAATACTGAAATAACATTCTTCGAATATCTTGTGCAAATGAAAACAAGGATGGATTTTGGCCAAAGCCACTGATGATAAGAACGTATTGTAAGAGTATTGAAAGGACAAGCGGAATTAGGAAATATGATCATGATTCAGGAATCGTACTGTATATTAGCTACAGATAAATAAACGGAATAAACAGACGAAGGCCTCGCTGTTTCACTGAGTGCTTTCACATCTGGAATCGATAAGTTCCATTGTGCTGTCTGCTAAGCCCTCCAAAAAGCCAGAAAAAATGTCTTCCAGATGTTTTCTTCCCATTCGTGGTGGAACAGGGGACCGTGAAAAAAAAATACAGTTGCATTTTTCAAAAGAAAATACACCATTCTGTGCTGGTTGTAGAGAAAATTCCTAATCGAATAACATCTGCAGCCTTATAGTTGAGTTTGTAAAAATAATAGCAGTGTAGTGTGCCTTGTGTTTCGGCCAGGTTTGCACATACACATCCCAGGTCATTAAAAGGTTCCTTTTGTTTAAGTGAGCCAACTTTATGACAGGGTTAAAGGTTGAATACAGCTGGTCTGCAGCTGTTTTTCATTTACAGTCTTTTCTAAAGGAATTTATGTCCATTTTGCTTTTATATTCTTGGTGTATAAAGTTCTTCATGAGGCCAATTAGAAAAGTGCATACAAGTTATTGAATCCATGCAGAACTGAAGCAGTTGCATAACTTCTGGTGTGCATAATGTGAAAATTATGCATAATGCTAACAGCTGGCTGGCCTAAAGGACGCTATAGCAGTTAAATACGTTTCATAACGTCAGAGCCATTCTCTGATTGAAGGACAAAACAGTCGAGCTGTACACATATTTTTAATTCAGAACAGTTGGCTTTTTTGATCTGTCAGAATCTAATGCAGCTTGTTCGTGGTGAGCGGCAGACACAGATGTCTTATCACCAAACTACATGGCAGCCAAGAAGCTTTTAGAGTCCAGACATGGTGACATCACTCACCCACATAATCATTCTTCAATCAGACATGTTGTTTCTTACTCACCTTAGTCAAAATCAGATAAATGGCGGTGAGAAAAAAAATGGCTTCTTGTGTGTGTCCATTGCCATGGCGCAGGGGAAGGAATCTGAGTTAGTTGGACTGTGGAGAGAAGCAGTGACCCTGCAATTGCATGTGCCACTTCAGCCTGTAAATGCAGGCATTGTGGGAAGGACTCTGTAAATCAGCTCTAATGCCTGATAACAACATGGGAGATAAAGCAAAATATGCAGGAGACGTCTTTGACCCCGTGTCAGAGTTTAGGAGATCCTTTGTGCAGCACAAATAGTGCATTATTTGCCATATTCTGGACAGTATACTCCAGTCTATTCCTTTCCAGACTAATCAAGGGGCAAATAATTGTTGCTGCTGAATGGTGCTCTGTACTAATGACACAGCGTGCTTGAATTGAAGCCAGATACAGATGGCTTTCTCTAAAGGTGTTGTGACTGAAGCTGGTTTCTGCTAAACACACACAGACAAAGGTGGATCAATTCAGTTCAAATTACTGCTGAAAGGGACAATGTGTTCTGAACTCCATGACAGACAAAAGCAACCAAAATGGAGGCAGTGGTGTCTAAAATGTCAACATGAGCACATCAGTGATGCAAAAGTTGGACGTACTACCTCATGATGCAACTCCCACTCCTGTATTTGATTTTTAACAGTATGCTTTGTTGCAGCATTCAGTGCATGCAAGTTAAGTCTGGTCCAGGCTCACAGGCTGAGTATTCATTTCAGCTGGGAAACAGTGCTTTTCTCTGTAATGGGGTATTATAATCATTGAGCATGGAAAGCAATGTATGACTCATCCTTTCCAACCCCATTCCCCCTTCCCCGGCCCAAGCTAAGCCACAGCCTGGGCAGTAGAAATACTGAGTGTAAGCACTTCTTTCCTACTAGTGGAAATAAAAAAAGTTTCTGGTCACTGCAGAAGCTTCACTGTCAGCTTCAGATGTATTCTATTTTTACTTTATTAGGTGATGAAATTAGTAAAAGCTGCATTAAAGTAAGACAAGTTTTTGCTCCCTCAGCAGTCTTTTGTGATTAAACCTTGGGCTTAATTAATTTGATTTCGGTGCAACAAGGGACTAAGCTAGAGTTTGACCACAAACACGAAGTGCCGAAGCAAGCTGAAGGAAATGTGTTAGACAAAAGGAGAAAACGCTTAATACTGGCAGAAACAAGCATTTGAGCAACACTGTCTTGAATTAACACTCACACAGCCTCCTGGAAAATGGAGCCCCAGTAGGGCTGGTCAACCACATTGTGACCTTGATAGAATTAATGTGGATACATTTTTATTACTCAGTATGAAAAGAACTAACAGCCTAAAACAAAGCAGACATAAACACAGCAACATGTAGTCAGTCTGCACTTTTTGGTCAAAGTGCCTGCTAATTTTCTCCTGCAAACATTGTCCGAGTTACCGGTGAAGAGAGTGGAAGTCAGAGTGGAGAAAACTGAGTGGATCAGTGACAATGACAGTGACTTTTTGCTTCTCCTCCTCTGCCCCCTGCTTCACTGCCTGTCTGCACGAGGGCGGAGCTGTGGACGGTGGATTTTGATGATTCACAATTGATGACTCAGGTGTAGCAGCCCACTGTCAGTCAGCCAGTTTGCTCTCTTACAGTAACTTCTGTTCACCCACATAGTTGCAGTTGCTCAACTCGCTCGTTTCAAGTGTCGGTTAGAGATTTGGAGGAGAATTGATGGTTGATTTGGCCGTCGCTGCAGCTCAAGCGGATTATTTGGCACTGCAGAAGTTGTTCTTTCCCGAGGTGTGCCCTTTCACTGTCACAAAACAACGACTGATAACCTAAACGTTCCTTTTCATTTTATATGTGTCACTCTTTCCACGTCTCAGTGAAGCAGTTACTTTTTCTCTCTACCCATCCTCGAGTTTCAGTTTTGAAGCTAATCCTGCTTTGTTTATTACTGGCCATCGAGAAAACAGTCCGTAGTAAAATGGTTAGCACGCACATATAAACAAGAATTTTCCAGTTGTTGTGGGTCTTCACTTCCTCAGATGGTGGATGTATATGAGAACTTTTGTGCTGGTTTATGTTGCCAACAAGGGAGCTTGCACCTTCCATGTCTTTGTGTTACTGGAGTCGTCATTGTTTAAGAAAACAGTAGTTACTGGATGTATCTGCACTTCTATGGGTATGTGCATACTGGGAATTTTGATGCTTTTACATGCACATAAAATATTCTTGTAAATCAGTGTTTTCATCTGTTCTTGTTGCTTCATGTTGGTGTTCATATATTGATTATGTGGACTTGTTCAAAACATTCCTTTGCAAATGTTTATGGGTCATTGAGTTCAGTGATGATGATGAAACTCTTCCTTTGTGAGAAAACAGTGCATGCTGGAATTGGTTCCCTTTGCTAAGAGGCACAGTAATTAACTGAAGTGTTGGAAAGTTTGCCAGTCAGGTTTGTTGGATCTTTTTTGGCAGTGCTCAAGAAAGTAAAAAACTTCAATATTGCGCAGTACTTCTTATTTATTAGATTCAGTTTCATTGTTTTGTGTCAGGGTGTCGGTGCTGGAATAATGGTTATCTGTGAGGCTGGGTGAGAGGAAATGGTTCTGTAATGTCAGTGCTGCAGGGCCCTCTTTTATCATAACTTTCTCAGCAGTCAGGCATCAAAATCATATCTGCTGCAGGAGAGACAGAATGAGGAAAGAGCTACAATTCACTGAATGATAAAATAGGCAGAGGGAAATACAATTGCTAATGGAGAGAAGAAAATAAAACTGAATGAAGCTGGTGCAAAAGGAGACAAACGGAATGACGGACATCACAAAAGTGCCTTTCCTGAAGTTTCTTTCTGTAAAATGAGCATTCAGAGTTGCACTGTGGTATTTTCACTCAGTTTTTCCATCTTAGTCTGTGGTGGACGGCAGACAGTGATTTATCTTCACTGCTGCGAGCTGCAGCATGGAGACAGTGAAGTAAACCATTTGGTATTCCCCCCTGTTAAAGCAATAACAGTCCAGCTGAAGCTCTGAGCCTCAGAGTAGCCTACACAAGAGAAGCTCTGGTCAGAAAAACTCTGGATCATCTTTCAGGTCTGTGTGTTTGTGTGTCTGGGTGGATATGCAAAACTGCGTCCTCAGATTTCGGGTGGATTTTTTTCTCGGTCTGTCTGTGCATGTGCTTCTGTGGGACTGCTTCTGCTTGTCATTTCTTGTGCTCTAAATTCATCTTGCCTGGTGTTTCCTGTCATTTTGTGATTAGAGGCTGGGGTTGAATGAAGGCATGAGGTGTATAAACAAAAAGATCTCACTCTTCTCATTTCCTCTTGTGCCTCTGCCTCCCCGCTGCTGCTTTCACGTGCAGCTCACACCCCAGGTCAGTGGGTCAGTGTCCTGCAAAGTCTGGATTAAAGAAAATCAACAGATACGGCCATGTGAGGTCATTTACTGACTTAACTTTGCTGTTGCCAGTGTAAACACTGTCCTCAGTTACCTTTGAGACTTGTGTCACCTGGCCGGCATTCACACTTCCTGTTTGTGATTCAACACAATCAGCTGATGACATGATGATTGCTCCTGCTAATGCTAATACTTTACCCCTGGAGTCGTGTCTTTTGCTGAACTGCAACTACTATGGCCACAAGTGGTAGCAGACAGGCAAAAGCAGTTACAGTATGTTGTGCTTGTTCATGCAACTTGAACGTTAATTTGAGTATTTATGTAATTTGAGCTGCAAAGCTTACATGTAAAGGAGTAATTGACATGAAATATCTCTGACAGTGGTTTGGTAGATTTAATTAAGCTCAGGTGCAGGCGTGTGTAATTGCTCGTCGTCTTGCAATCTGACATCTCATTCAGGCTTGTGCCGGCATGAGTTTAGCTGCGTGTTGCTTGTCAGCAGTAGTGTGTGTGTGTGTTCTCTCACAGGATGTCCACGCAGTGTATGCAATGCATTCAGTCTAGCACGTGTAATGCCTGCAGTATGATTCCCTGGTCTGGTCACATGAAACAACTTCAGGTCAGTGTTGAAGGAAGTTTGTCTTTAGGTTCTTTTTGTGCTTTAGTATTTTGCAGGAGTTGTGTGAGATAAAACATTAACCTTTGAGAGCAAAAGGTAAAAGGCACTCTTTCACGCTGCAAATGCTAAATATTTAATGTGTTAGGACTGTTTAGGCCTTCTGTCAGGGTCCGGGTGGTTTACCATCTCAGCTTAACAATTTCTTGGACACCCCTCTGATTTTTGTACACTGTAAAGCGAGTCTTTGTAACTTTTGCTCAACAGCAGCTGGCGTGGCTACAATTGGCAAATAGTGAAAGTGATAAATGAGGTTTAACAGTAGTACATGTAGGAGAGTCAGTTACACAGTAATGCTAATGTTTGCAAACACTCAGGGTTTTGCTGCAAAACCTCTGAATGTACTGCATCAAGCAAGAGTCTGTTTTATTGCTCACAAATTCCACTTTTAATCTGTAAGCGGAAGAATGGCTTACCCCTTCCTTTAAAAGTTACATAGTCTTGCTTTAAGTAATTGAAGTCAGAGCCTTAATTGTAACCTGCTGTATTCACAGTGAGGCTCCATTTTCACAACAGTTGACTTCAGTTAAGGTTTTATAACAGAATCAGGTGAATTAAAAACCCTCTCACACCCTTCCTATCTGTGATGCGCTCTAGGAGGGGGAAGTCTCTCATTGGGCATTCTTGTTTTCGGCTGTACTGGTTTCCAAGAGAGGCAGGGTCCTCTTTATGGCTGCTAATTACTCCTTGTCCTCAGCGCCAGGTCAAGCATGTGCCTGGAGAGTCAGGCCTCACTTCAGGAGGGGCTGGAGGAGGAGGATAGGGGGCAGGGAAAGAGGGAAGAATGTTAATCCCCCCCCATGAAAAACTCCTAATTCACTGGTCCGGCACCCCTCCTCCTGTCAAATGAAATGGTGCTGTCTGGAGTTGCTAAGTGTTGTTACACAGAGTGTGTGTGTGTGTGTGTGTGTGTGCCTTTGTGCAAATCGAGAATAGATGGATAGGTTAGGGGAATGGGATCCACCACAGTCTTGGCAGTGAGCCGAGAGCAGGATTATGAATCTGGCACTCAAGCTACCGTTCAGCAAAATAGAGAAAAAATGTAGAAAAGAAGAAAGTGTTGTGACATAGGGAGGGGAATATGTTTGCAAAACCACATCATACACACCTTTCTCCATAACAGTTGGTTGTAAGGTAGTAAGTTTAGCCATACATTTTAAAATAGTTCACGCTTAAAATATAAACTTTTATGAATTCATTATCCTTTACTTTGCTGCAACCTTATCCATCCCACGTCTGACAAACAAACCCATAAAAAGCTGGAAACAAAGCTAACCGCTGCTCCTTTAGCACATCACTTCAGAGCTGTGCTTACTAATTTGTACATTGCAAGTTTCTACTGTGCACATGGCCGGGGAAGAGCTAACCGTGGGAGGAGAAGTGCATACTTTGCACACCATCCATCTAAAAAGTTTATCTTTACCAAGAAAAATTTTTTGAGGGCAAGAAACAAGTTTGAGTTGTGTAGTTTGAGGAAGGAAAGTTTGCAGTTTGCTGCTTTTATCAACTAAATGTGGATTAATTAATCCTGTGAATCCTTTGAGGCGACAGTCCATTTAAGAACAGCCCAGCTTCCGTGTCTTCCATCATCTTTGAACATATTTTTTATGTTGTAAATGCTTTTACTTGTGGACAATAGAGACATTATAGTCCTTAAAGACATCAGGAATAGTGGACCAGTGTGTTGATGGAGGCAATGTATGGATAAACTGGAAAGGAAAGGAAAGAAAAGTTTGTATTTACACATTGAAGAAGCTAAAGGAGCGCTAAGACTTAAAGGATGCACCGTATTTACAGTATCGCTTTTTGTGCTCCATTGCACGAAAGCAGCAGAAGAGGGGCAGCAGGCCGCCAAAGAGCAAATGTACACATAACCGTGTCATGTAAACAGTTCCTGTGTATGTGCGGAGAACCTGCCTCTTGGATGTGAGGGGCTGTGGTCAGAGGGAAACTTTATTTTTAGCATCTGATGCCAGAGGTGTTGGTCTCTCCGGGGATCTGCAATGCTAAGTGGGTAAACATCTCAGCTTAACAAGGTGGGACTGAGACCCACACCTGCGGCTTAGGATGTGGTCAGGACAGCTTCTGCTGGAAGGTCGACTGCTGGTGACAGAAATCCATGAATGAAGGTGTGTGAGTGTGTGTTATAGAGGGAGGAAACTAGAACTGATTAACTGGCTTTGAGCTTGTCTTGCTGCTGTTACTCACTGAATTTTTTTTTGCTCTTTGCATCAAGCAAGTCATCACTTTATTGAAAAAGGCATTTGCAGTTTTTGTTCGATAGGTTTATTATGTTGTAGCTGGTGTTTGGACAGAGATATATTGTGCTAACCTTTCACCGTTCTCTTTTCCCGTAAGCTGCTAATTGGCCCTCTACACCTGGCTCACCTCCAGGTGACCCAGCAGAGGCCCTGTGGTCGCTTTTACGTTCATCAGGGGATCTAAAACCTCGGGTGAACAAACTTTATAGAACAGATTTTGCAGGAGGAAAACGGAAATTGGAAAGTGGAGAAGAGAAAGAGGAACAGTTTCATGATATAGCAGACTGACTGCGGACAGGAAGAGAGATTAACAGGTAATGAATGGAGGGACATCCTGATCCTGCTGATGTCCATGGGATCATTTTGTGTCAGTGTGCATTAAACACAAGGGACACAGTTAACACCAACTGACTCCCCCACTTTTGTTCTCCCCCTGTGGTGCAGAGTTGGCTGTTACTATTGTTAGTATGACGGCCATATTATTATGATGCACTGAGAGTGTAGGCTGCTGCTGCCTAAAGGACTTGCTTTGAATCATTTATCACCACGTAGGTGTTTTTTTTTTTTGGTCATCTGCTATAACAAATAAAATGGCTGCGGAATGTAGGAAACTTCTAGCAAGCCACTCCTTGTGTTTATCTGTCCGTGTTAAATGAGGGAAATAAGTTTGTTTATTGATTATACGAGGTTGGATATGAAATGAATGTTCCTCCCTGTCACCACCAGTGACAGAGTCTCTGGCAGCAGAGCATGTGCAAGGTTGTGTCCATATAAGGAAGTGAGGGGATTGTATGGTAGGAAGAGGAGCTACATGGAGATGGAAAAGGGATCCCATGGATGGTTGGTTGTAACAGTCTGAGGATCACAGACGAATCCCTCATCAGCTTGGGTTTAATCTGACGTGTAAGCTCCATCACTCGTTGCTGTGTTTAACTGGACCACCGGTGATCGATTGATTCGTCCGCCGCCGAGGGGCAATGTGCTGCTAGGTGTCGGCAGGTTACGGGGATTTTCTGTGGTGTCAAAGCAGACTGTTGTGGGTTTTACAGGGAACATTTTGTGGCTGTCTGAGAAAAGTGCAAAAGTGTGAGCTTCGCCTCTGGTCAGCCATGGCACTTGTTAAAAATGGTATTAAATGAAAATGCTTTATGTGTCACTTACTTCTCTCATATTAGTGACTGGGAAACAGGATTTTCTGCTTGTTAAAATCCTGTGTGAAGTTCTACACTGCAAGATTGTAGTGAAAAAATACAGTATTATCCTATTCTAAAACCTCAATTTCAGCATGTTGATTATTTAATAAACTAATTTTAAAGGCAGTTTACTTTTTGTTGTCATGTTTGATGAATGTTTTAAACATTTTCATTGCTAAAATGTGCTGTAATTAAGCAGATGGAAATTCGTCATGCTTAACTGGGCACTTATTAGTCCTGCAGCCCCCCAAATGTTTCGAATGCTTCATTTGCTTTAATGCTGTTTCTTCTGACACCATGCCGACACCTTTATTCATCATCAGGTTTTTTTCTTGCAGGCATTTAGGCCCCTGAATGCCTCACTTACCCAGTGTAACAGACTCTCCCCACTCATATCATGTGATCAGCTCTCACCATCTCTGCTAATAAGTGACAACGATGTAGAACACAACTTTTGATTAATGGCAGATCCATCAGAGCAGCTATGACAGAACTACATTTCCCATCACTCTGGCACTCTGACATATTATTACTCTGCCGCGGCGTGCTGGGAGACGAGCTCATTAAACGAGCCTCTGTCATCATGGTGAGTGATAGACATCTTTTTGCTGGTGGGTGAGTTTCTGTCTGTCTCTTCATTATGAGTTCATGACAGGCAAAGCTGTCTTGTTGTTTAGGCACTTCACCTGCGTAGAGGCTCCGTCTTAAGTGCTGTGATCTTCCATGAATGTGACAGTAGTTCTGTGTAAATCCTAGCTGGGTCATGAAGCAGGTGGGTGTGGGGCTTGTGTTCATATATTTCTCTCAAATGAGCTTCTATCATCAGATTCTCTGCCTAATATGTCCACCAGAGGAACTTCACTGTCTGCAGGGTTCACACTGTGTAAAAATAGGTTGCACAGTGATAGAGTTTGGGATGGGGTAAAAGACTTCCTCCGAGACAGGAAGAGTGGGTTGGGTTAGGAGAAAGAGTGAGATGAGAACATCCTGATTAGAAAATCACCACACATTTTCTCCTCGAAATGGTCTACACAGACTTCTGTGTATATTTGTGTATAAACTGCTGTTGTGCGTTTCTGTCTTATTTCATTTGTTGAGTAATCCTCAGAAGTGTTGCAATGTCTGTACTGCAGACAGATTGAGGTTGTGTTTTGTCTTGCTGTCAGGCTCATTGCTGGTAAATCAAAGAACTTTTAAGGTCTTTTTTAATAGTCTGAGCAAGTTTTCATTTAGTTGAGTCTGTGTTGATAGTGAGATAATGTAGGCAACATTTAGTCAGACTTAAGCTCTTGAGGAGGAAGCTTTTTTTTTCACTGTACAGCTGTGGACAACACGTGCAGCCAAAGTACTCTTAAATGGAGACCTCTGTTTAAGCAAGTCCACTTTTTTTCTTAATTGATCTGTGCTGCACGTGAGTCATGTGTAATGGCATCCAGCTGGAGGTTTTGCAGGGTAACGCAGAATTTACAAACTCTCTGGTTCTGCCTGTCCCTCTTTCCACCTTTCCTAGCATCCCTTTCACTCTCAGATGGGTGGCTCTGCTGAAAGTTTTTCTTTTTTTATTTTCTGAACTGTGTGTGCGTGTGTGTGTGTGTGTGTGTGTGTGTGTGGTCTTTGTAGCCTGACACTGGAGCTGCTGTACCTGTGTGTGGGTTGCCTTTGACTTTCCACATTCACATAGCAGCACAAAAATGCGTCTAGCAGAATACCACAGCTTTTGTCTTTGTTTTAGGTCTTACACTCCAGTGCCATAAATTCCCACTGTTCTCCTCTGTTCAGCTTGTGTCCTCTCTTCAGTGTTTGCCCTCCTGATAGCCCCTATCCTTGTGCAAGTATAAGGTCCCTATAGACATGACCCAGTGTCCTTTTCTGTCCATATCTTTGCTGGGACGTGGCTACATGCTAATGGGTGTCTTTGTGCAGCTTGTTGTGAGTGCGTTCTGGCTGCAGGAACAGCTGTTTGTCCTGGGTGGTTTTGGCATGTGAGGGTGCGGTGTAGGGTCAAACCCCGTGTCACATTGTTCTGACCCAGTGTTCTCCTGCGGTGGCCTGGTTACAGCCGGGATGACTGACCTGAAAGTGTGCTAATTGCATGGTTGTGGCTGAAAGGAGGCAGCGGTAGACTTAGCACTGCAGGGAAATGGATGGAAGGATGGGTTTTGCTGCAGCTGTAACCCATGATCATGGTGATCTATAAATGGGCACATCTCTGTTTAGTGCCTAAATGGATAACAGAAATCTTCTCTGAACCGCAACATTGAAATCTCCTGAGTAACTAAAGCCTCTGAGTCAGCAAAAGACAGAGAATAGAGACAATGGTCAAAAATGGCCATAATTAAGGCTTATTTGCTATGCGGATATTCTGGGTCGTATAGAAATATATTTGCATGGTATAAACAATATAATTATATTTCAGGTGCAAATTTAGCGAAAGGGTACCTGTTGGGGAAACTATTCCAGCCCATTTTGAAGAAGAACTAACATTTTTCTCTGTGTGTCTCTTTTCCTTCTCTGCAGCAGAACCAGCAGACCTCTTGAAGATTTTAGATTTTCACAATTTACCTGAGGGTGTTACAAGAACAACGGGTTTCTGCTCACATAGGAGGTCAACACAAGGACCCGATGTGGCTTACAGAGTATCCAAAGACGCCCAGCTCAGCGCCCCTACCAAACAGCTGTATCCAGGTGAGTATCTGTCCTGACACACACAGTATCCGTCTCCCTGTAAGAATGAATGCCACCATCCCATCTCTTTCTGTTTCTCAGGGCATTTCTTTTTTCATTTTTCTCTACAGACATCATTTATTTTAATGTACTACACTACAGATGTCGTGGCTTTTCCAAGACCTTAGTCCTGTCTTACAAGTTGTCTCTGCTGCTCAGTCTTGCCATCTGGTCAGCTTCATGACCTCTAACCCCACATCACAGTAAACTGGAATTATAACATTTAAACGTAGCTGGAAAGCAGTTTGTATTTGCTCCCACCTGACCTGTTCCTTTCATTCCCCTCAAGGTAACACTTTTATTGACTCCAGTAACTTGATTATTCATGTCAACTCCATCTTTGGTTTATGAGATTTTAGGTAGGGTATGTCTGCTGTTTCTCCTACACTGCCTGTAAGCTTGTTTGCCTCTTACTAAAACATATGCCGCATGTCGACAGCTTTTACTTTAAAGTTTTGTACTTGCAAAGAAATGAAAGCCGTTCAGCACATCTGGACACTTCTGGTAACTGGGATGGTGCTGTTGCTTAGTCACACATATGAAGTGTTGAATAAAATCTAGGGATAAATGAAGATAATGCATGCTTGAAAACACACACCAGATGCATGAGAAATCCAGCCCTGTAATATTTGCTGTTGTAGGAGGAGCCAGACGATGGAAAAGCAGTGAAAATAGAGGGGTGGTAGAGGGAGGGAAGTCTGGGGTTCCACTTTTGCCTTGTTCTATTGTGCTGACGTGGCTTTGGGCTTGTGCTCTATGGTGCGCTGCAGTACTACTTTCCTCTCTCTCCTCCCTCTCCAGCAGTCTTTCCTCACTTTCCTCCCTCATTCTCTCTCTCTCTCTCTATCTCTCTCTTCCTCTCTCTTTTGCCTCAAGCGCCATAATTTTTCCCTCTATCACTTCTACTAGGCTGCTGCTGCCTTGCAGTGTTTTCTCCCTTTGTGTTTCATCTAAACCCTGTCTGATGAGACATGCTTTTTCTTCTTTTTACAGCACAGAAATTCAAAACCATAATTCTCAGACCCAGACAACCAGTTTTTGAAATTATTGCGATTGGTTTCTCTTCTTAAAGATATAAAAAGCTAAAGCAAAAAAAGAGGCAGCAATGTGGTTTATGCAGAAAAGAAGGAGAAATAACAACCCTTCCTATGAGCAAAGTTCCCACAAAGCTTAGATTGGATGACAGCCCCATTCATGGTCCTCTGAGATGTTGCATTGGCCTTTGAGGACCTTTGATCCATGTCATGGCTCTTCTATGGGGCTTAAAGTAGAGCCACAGGGTTCCTATGTCCTGCATGCCCTATCATGCTTTCCAATCAAACAAATACTGTTCACTTTGAAGCTCTATGACAGCGGAGCCCATATGAGTCTCTGTTTAGATACACATGCCATAATTATACACATGCTACTTTGGATCATCCAAAATAACAGTCCACATTAAACAAACCAACTTGGAGGAGTTCGTAACAGGCACCATGCAGTCTTAAGGTGTAAACAGAATAACTAGCTGCCTGTGGCTTGAAGAACTTAAAGTTTAGTCGAGACATCTGTGATGTGGTCCCTCTCTCTCCTCGACATTACGAGAACGTGCAGCCATTATATTCCAGGAGGCAGCTAAACCAGTGAGATCATTTTATCCGTCTCTTTTTTCCCCTTTAACTGTGTGAGTTTGCTACTGAGTTATGACTTTGGCTCGAAGCCTGGAGGCACAATTTTCCTAAATTATTAACACAGCATCCTGTCCCTGAAAGGTGAAACAAAACAATGGCGCATATAGAAAACAAAAGCGTGCAAACATTCTCCTTTTGTTATGTCTATAATGTTGGCAATAAAAACCACAGTAGTTCTGATTGAGAGCACACTGGCTCGTGACCCCATAACCACAGTCCGTGATGATGTGTTGGAAAAGAGCAAGTGCAGACATGCAATCATTAGGGAAACATGTGGAAGGGATGATTCATTTGAAACTACTGAGGCACTGAAAACAGAAGCGTTCTTTCTTACCTTTATTATGTGAACGAAAAGTGAAGAAACGGGGCAGTGAAGCCGTCTGACCTATTTAACTTCAGTGCCTCACACTTCCCATGTCTCAATAGTCTCGCCTTGTCTAGTAACTCTTTATGTGTCCATATAAATATAAGAGAAAGATCATGTATGAGTAGGTATTTGCAAGTTCAAACCTGCCTAAATTTTTTGCTGTAGCTTTGATGATTGGCGAAGTTTGTGCACAAGGGCTTTGTTCAACCTCTGTCTGTGTTCTTTGCCAACATGGACACCAGCCAACATTGGCACAAACAGCCAGGACAGAATGATGCAGTGACTCTTACACTGTGCTGAATGGGGTAATCTGTCACTTGCCATTCGTACTTGTAACTCGTGGTCTGGACTGCTGTGGCGTGATGGCACTGGCCATTCAGTGAGGGCCCTCTGCTGTGGCATACGCTGAGATTCAAATGGCTAAACTAAGATCTCAAGCTGTAAAAGCAATAATGGTGCTGTTGTTTGCTAACATGAATCAGGATAGATGGCACTGCTTGTGACACATACTGTGGCACTGTGCCTATATTTATTGTTAGGTAATTTATATCCCACATTTCATTGAATTAAAGTGGAAACCCACCTCTCTTTGTGGCTTGTTAGTCAGAAATTAACCAAATTAACCAACACCAAAAACAGTAAAATGAGTGGCACTTGGTTAAAAGGGTGCATGATAGTGAATGTTTTGTTGATATCCAATAACCCACTATTTCTATTACGATAGCTGACACAAATATTAACGCCAGTAGTGCTCCCGATGCCCCTGATGCAAGTCTGCACTTGCACTGCATTACCCTTGAATCGAATCCCATTGGCCTCAAGCAATGCAATGTGAGGGGATTCGCAGAACTAATCAAAAATGGATCATAGAGAATACATTTTCTCCAGCTGATTTTTTTATGAGCCGTTCCCAAACCAAAAAGGCAATTCATTGTATGTAACTTTATCTCTAACCATCCCTAATCTACATAGCTTTAGTCGCATGATGTCACTCAGGTTTTGATCTTGACTTGTATCCCGAGTTGCAGCTTTCCATTAGAGCCACACACATTCAGGGTCACTCACTTGCATGCAGGACACACACACACATCCATCCTCCTCCTTTTTGCGGTCTTTTCATCCATGTTTCTTCCCTTTTTGCACACAGACAGGTGCACTTGTGCAGCAATATGCAATCCCACTGGAATGCTGCGTGTCTCATCCAGGAGGACGTATTTGGACACTGTGATGACTGAATGACCAATTACAAGACACAAGGCTTTCTATCCCATTTACCTGCTCGTATGCACCCTGACAGATGATGGAGAGGATCAGTCAGAGTGCTGGCATGACTCCTGCCACGCCCTGACCCTTTGAGGTGCTCTTAGAGATTCTTTAAGTTTGATAGAGTAATTCCAGTGCACAGGGTGGCAAACCACTTAACTTGTTTCTTAACTTTTAAATAAGACCACTCTCCATGTGGTTCTCCTGCCATCAAAAATAATAGGCAACTTAGCTTGGGTATTTAATTCAGGCGGAAATTGTCTGGTTGTGTCTGATTGGCTTCCTGACATGTCTGGGGTTGTCTTTGAGTCTCCCAGGCTCAGGCTTTGTTAGTCAGACACTGATGGTGGTGCTGCCGGTGTAAACTCCCAGGACTACTGGCAACACAGCCTTTCTACTGCCACCATGTCCACACACACACCAAATGAGGAATGAGGTATCTCTCATCTGGTGGCCTGAAGTAGCGGCTTGAAAGACACATTCCAGAGAAACCTGAGCTTTTCTGAATGCCCCCCACCTCCACCCCTCCACTATTGCTATGAGGTCGTGAGGAGAGGGCGAGCAGGAAGGGACACTGGCACAAGAGAGTGCTTATTTAATTTCTTCCCTCAATTTTTGTTAACCTCCGTCTTTCAACCTCCTCTTCTCGACGTAATGATCGGGGCTCCCTCAGGGCATCTCGGTATTTGCAGTGACGGGAGGGACGAGGGGACACATTGCATAAACATGAATCCACAAATGAGAAACCTTGCTGTGTAAATGCTACTTCAGTTCTATTCAGGGACATGTTTAATTCTATCCCCTAAAAGAAAAAACAAAAGAACCTTAAATTTGAAAATTAGTCATTCTCATTTCTTTCCTCTCCCCACACCCCCTCTTCTTCTGGTGTCCCTTTCACCCCTCTGCTGACCCTTGACCTCCACACAAACAGTCTATCCTGAGCCAGCGCTGAGTCATTGTCTCTGTGACAGACACGGCTCATGCAACAGGATGTAGTGACCAACATTCCTTGATCTGTTTTCCCTCTCTTGTATTTGTCACCAAACTCCTCCATGTAAGGTTTTTAAAGGGTTGTCTGTCTTCTTCTTCGTCTTCCTCATGTTCTCACTCTCCCTCCTTCCTGCTGTCTGACTTAGCCCATCCTGTTGAAGCATCTGTCAATTAAACCAATGTTTCTCATATGATGCCAAGCCGAATTCCTGAGAGAGCACACTGCCAAGACATGTGCTCTCCACATGATGCGATTTGATGCCTGGCATTAATGAAGGAATCCTAGAAAAGGCAGGAGGACAAAAAGGCAAACAGACACCCTGATGCTGACTGGATTAAAGACAATGTTAAAAGAATAAGGACAGAGTGTTTGGAAGTTGATGTTAAATTTGTTCCTGGAGCTTTTTCCACTATCTCTTTCTAACCTCAGGTTACCACAGTACATTCGTGTCTTTTTCTCCACAGCTTCTGATTGGCTAAACCGTAGTCACTCCGATTTAGCATTTTCCAGCCTGTCTGCAATTATTCAGAAAATGGTATGGCAGAGTGAGGGGGCTTGATAGCTGCTACAAAACCACAGCAGCCACAGATCCTGCCTCTCTTTTCCGGTTGTCTGGAAATCTGCACATACTGAGCAGTGAGGATCTGCTACTGGAATCCTTTTTGCTTTTGTTAAAGCATAATCCAGATAGCTGTTTTTTCATAACAATTATGGTTTCAATATAGTCAGATTGGCTCTTTTTTTCCCCAAACCAAAAGAGCAAAAGTGTAGTCTGACCTCTAAAACGGTCTCCTCAGATGGCTGGAAAGGCCACCCTCTTTCTGGGGTCCTGAGAACACCCCACTAAGGAAATCTGTCTGGCAGATGTGTCTCACACTTGAGCAAAATGGAGGAAACTCTGCAGACGGAGGCAAACAAGTCTGTCGCTGCACCTTCTGTGTGTTTAAATACCAAATTATTATTAGTGTTTCAGTTTCCATTTCTGTGCCTTTAACTTTTACTCCTGTAAATTTTTTAGAAATCCTATTTCCAACCCTCTGCTGGAGCGTCTCAGTGTCTGTTAGCTCGATCAGCAGTGGGAGAAGAGGGGAGTGGAGAGGAGGGGTTTGAAGGATAGTTCAACAAAGTCTCCCAGGATCACATGCTTTTGTCATTAAGCTTCTCATCCTGTGCTGCGCTGGAAATGCTCCACTTCTGCTTCGAAATTCTGTTTTTTCCTCTAGCTGGCCTCCTTGCCAGCCATCCCGTTCAGATTAATGCTATCCTGTTACATTTTGGGCACTCCACAAATCGATGATGTTACCTTTCAGTCTTTCTTCCCAAGTTTTCCAATATAAACTGTTTTTGTCTGGTTTTATTCCCATTAGAAGTAGCAGTAATAACTATTATACTCCCTCTTGACACCAAAGAGCACAGTCTCCTATAACAATAATACGATTACAGCATTCTGGAGAGAAACATTCCTCCTGTGATGATGAATGATTACTGCTACTTATAACTCTTTTTCTCTCTCTCTGTCCAACCCGCCGTTTGACCTGCCAGGTGATGCACTCCCGGAAGACTTTTCCATCTTGGCAACAGTGAAGCCTAAGAAGGGCAGCCAGTCCTTCCTGTTGTCTGTGTACAACGAACAGGGCATCCAACAGCTCGGACTGGAAGTGGGCCGCTCTCCCGTGTTCCTGTACGAGGACCACACAGGAAAGCCCAGCCCCGAGGACTACCCTCTCTTCAGAGGAGTCAATCTAGCCGACGGAAAGTAGGTGCACTCTTTGTTTGCCTGATGAACATCTGTCAGTCTCTGACCACTCTTGAACAAATCATTTTTTGGCTTTTTGTTTTTGTGTCTTCCCTTGTAATTATAAAGTCCAGGTAAATATAGGCTTTGATGATGGTTTTTTTTTGTTTTTTTGAGAAACACCTGGCCCAGGTGTCCCTTTAACTGTGGATTTGTCATCAGTTGTGAGTGTTCATTTGTGATGGTCTACATTTAATCCCTATCTCAGGATGTATTTGAATTTGAACGGGAAGCCGAACACAAAAGGGGGCTCTCAGTAGTGTGTGAGGGGGCGGCTTGTAACCCAGTAAGTGTGTGAATTAACTTCGCCTCCCTTTTCAGGTGGCATCGAGTGGCCATCAGCGTGCACAAGCAGACCATCACCCTCATTCTGGACTGTAAAAAGAAGACCACCCAGAAGCTGCTCCGAAGTCCCAACCCCATTGTTGATACCAAGGGAATTGTAGTGTTTGGAACTAGAATACTTGATGAAGAAGTCTTCGAGGTAGGCACCATCCTGAATCTCCAAAACTGCTTGTTTTTAGTGGTTTTCACACCACATCATCACACTACCACTTTGATTAGCCACTTAATTCCTCAGGCAAATGAGATAAATGTAACTGAAATTCCTGCGGTGCAGATAATGGTCATCCACATTTCTGTGCGTCATGGTGCACGACATGCGGACTGTGGTAACGGCCACATCCTCTGTAGATGAGTGGATTCAATTTGTGAATTGAACCGATCCTCCGACCTCATCCACCCATGCACATGCACAAAATCACAAATCATATCATAAAGGTGATATATTTCACATCTTCCACATAATGTCCTGGAATTCTGTTCCGTTTCCAGATGTCTGCATCTGTTGTTGCTGATTTGAAGAACAGTTAGAACCTAGAAGACAGACTATAGTATTTCTGTTTGCGGTTTCATGTCTGTATTCTGAATTGTCTGCAGCCGTTTTGTGTACAAAGGATTTTAACAAGTGGTGACAGGTTTTCATTATTGGAATGAGGATTTAACTCCTTCCTTCCTCCTCTTTTTAAACTCTTTGTGGCCCAAGATGAAAGAATGAGTTCATGTTAATCTGACTAGTGAGAGGAAGCCTTTTGGGTTTCGTGATAGCCAGACATACCTGATGTGCATCACAACAAAATACTTTCTGCTTCCACCTCGTGTTAAGAATGCGAATTGGCTTGGAGAGTGCCTATGACAGGCTTTTGTGTGAATATGTGTGGCTGTTAAACATGACCCCTGCGAGGGACACACATACAGAGAGAAGGCACAAGGAATAGTGTTGTCTTTGTCCCATCAGAATTGTGTCTGTTTAAGGGGGGATTAGTCTGTGAGGCCCTCAATAATAATTAGTAACAGAGGCTGACCGATGTGACTGATGCTGAGCCAGCTGACCTTTAACCTCAGTGCTGCACAGCAAGAACAGACAAAAAGAATGAGATATGACATCACTCCCCCCCAAAAATCCCTTAAGTTGGTTTGCCAAGCCATAGGGGAGATAAATATATGGTGGGATATAAAAGTAAAACTTCACTTCTTGCCCTTATTCAAAACCATTAATCATAGCCTGGCAACCCAAAGCAGATTTTTAGATTTTAAGAAAGACTGTGAGCCGTACTGTATATGTCTGCATTTGAGTGTTAGATGTGGTGTATAAATGAATCAGGGAAAGGCTGCACTGTTTCAAATTACATGGATTATGCTCCCTTTTCTATTACTATTTAGTGACTCACAATTACAGATGTGTTTTGGTGTATGTGTGTGTACGTGTGTTCCAGCTATTATTTCTCCAAAGCCCAATGGCCACTAGTAAATTCATCCGGTTGCCAACAAGATGACTGCATTTATATGTTAATTCCGCTGTGAGTTTACTGTTGCCCATCACGAGCTTGAGGTGATGCTGGAACAGTTTAAAACCTTATCCAGCCATCAGAGCCATGGTAACGGCCCTATGGTTAACGTGGGAACAGATAGATATTTTGTGAGAGATGTTAAAAGCCTCCTGCTGTGCGTCTGCCAGTTGGGAGACAGGACAGGCTCCAGTGCGTGCAGAAAATGGAAAATATGCCACATAGTTTCCAAATTATGCTCAGGCTGCGCTCCTTTCCTCCTCTTACTCCCTTCTCCCCTCTGTAGTTTAGTCTGGTCCTGTGTTGACTTTTGCCAGAGTCAGTTACCACCAAGAGGTGTTGAGCATGAAAACACCAAAAAAACACATTTGATTTCAACGGCAGGCCAATTAGTTGAGTTGACTCAAGAGCCTGCAATTTCCAGCAGATCTCTTTAGGAAAGCAGCATGTGAAAGGGGAAATGACAAGAAAGAGTAACAGCACTTTTGAACTGTCAGTTTGTGAGAGATGTTTTAGACTGTTTTCACTGAGAGTCACAGTAGATTTCCATGCATCACGAGAAACAGATGAAAGGAGATAATCAGTGTTGAGAAGGGCCAAAACAAAATTCTGACGGATTTAAATACAGAGGCAAGGAGAGACAGACAGATAGTGAATTACAGCTAGTGGTGCATTTCTTTTGTCTGTAAAGTTATTCAGAGGAGCTTGGGCCTTTCCTTACATACAGTGTCAGCAGTCAGGAGGCATGTAGTACTTGAGGTACTAAGGTGGTTTGTGGTTAGGTTTCTGACATGGTTAATGTGGTTACAGCAAGAGCATCTACCCTCTCTTAGTAGTATAGTATGTTTTTTTTTTCCTTACTAGCCTGAATAAGAGTACTGGAGCGTGTGCCAGTAAAGACTATGAAGGTGATTAAGGTGATGATTATATAAGAAGACAGGTATTTTACCTGGTAATCGACATTCATCTGTTGCAAATAAAATAGTCATTACTCCCTCATAATGACAGTAATACACATGTTAAAATCAGTCATTAAGAGTCTATCTGCAGCAAAATCCAGCTAATGACCTTTAGAACCTATGTTTTTCTTCACGACTGCAGAGAGCATGTGTGTAGTTCCACTATATTTGAATCTCTGTTGGTCAGAAGGTGGGGTCTGCATGACATGGTCTATCAGCAGAATGTGTCCCCTGATTTCAGTGTTCGCTGTTTGTTTCCATGCGAGCGTGCCAAGACAAACCAGAGATAATTCAATGCCCATCCCTTGGCTCTGTGTAGTGTTCAGTGAAATAAACGGCTGTGGTTTGTTAGAGGGAACACAAACGGGACAGACGAACTACTTGGCCTCGCTCAGAGGTAACCCACAGGGGACCTAGAGTGAATTGAAGTAGCCGAGGTGGAGCCGTGCAAACACAGCAGTTCTTGTCTGGCCTTCATTGTTGTAGAGCGATCTTCATCCTGTGTGAAAGTGGGCGATCATATTGTGTTGTTTTTGTCACAGAAATGCACACAGAAGTTTGGCATATTAGAGAGTTGGAACAGAGTAGATGGGAATGAGCCTTTGGTGTCCAGAAAACAAGGTGTTCAACACTGAGAATGTGTGGAGGAGTGGGGAAGCTGAAGCAGTAGGTTCGGGTCGTGGAGCCAAAACTTTTGGGTCATACTCTGGAAAGAATGAGGAGCTCTCTCCCCACTGATGTCAGCTTTGGAACAGCAGCCTCACTAGATGACATCATCCAGAGGTTTCCTTGGTATCCACTGATAGGCTGTCCCGGGCTGGTGGTCCGAACGGGGGCGGGGAGGAGGTGGATGTGCATGTGTGTGGGTGGGCGGTGGTGAGATGGACAGGATGGGGTAAGAAAACATGATGGGCTTCAGAAGGAGAGAACTGAAGTTAAGATAAAATGAAGGATTAGACATGGAGTGAGTGGGAGAGTTAAAGGGAATATGATAAGAGTGAGAGGAGCACCAAGGGTTAGGAGGACTTTAATAGGGCTGGGATGAAGTGAGTTGTGGGGGTCCCATGGTGCAACCAGAGCCAGGAAAAAGTAGTAAAAACATGCAACACATGAGCTTGATGCTCGTTAAGAGCTTTAATATTGTGATGACGAGATGAGTTTTACGCATCCTGTTTCCTCATCTTTACTTCAGGACTTTGCCTGCCATTCGCTCAGCACCCTTTCGTTACAGTTCACATGTTTCAGTCATCTAAGGTAAAGAGATTTTCTGCTGTACAGGTACGGCAGATTCAACAAAGAGCATTTACTCCAGAAAAACTGACTCCACTTTCCATATTTGCAGTAGTTTTTCCAAATTCAGAATCCGATTTAAGCCCATTTTGGCCCACTTTTTGAGGTAGTAGTAAAGTTGGTTTGGCTGAGGCGCCCAGGCCTTGACTATACTCTTGTTATATTATTTATTATTAGCTACACTCAGCAGCTCTTGTAAAGCTTTTGAATCAGTTCCACGGTTCAAAACCTTTCACAAATGTGCCTGGACTTTTTGTTTCTGTAGGAGGTGTCAAAAAACAGTAATGGGTCTACCTAGGGTGGTAAATGGAAGGATAATAGCTTCTCTCATGGAGCCCCATTAGAGGATACTTGGAAATTTGATGCCTTGCTTGGGTCTTCACGACTGGTCTAGTGCAGAAATATGAAGGAGCATTTGGGTTGTGTTTCCACAAAGCACTAAAATGTGTCTTGGTAAAGTAGATCTGACTTCATGTGGACAGCTCTGAAAAGCAGTGTTAAGTCAGCTAAATGGAGTTGCAAATTTCTGGGGATGCATTGGGATTAAATCACTAAAGTCCCATTCAGAGGGGGGACCACATAAGTGCTTGACAGTAAGGTACAGAGACCTCAGTCATCTTACAGTTACAGTTTATTATCGGAGGAGTTTCTCTTATTTGGCCTGCTCCCAGTGATAGACATGAGGTGGACAAAGCAATAGAAAGGCTAAAATAGTTTCAACAAAGACTGAACACCATAACCGTCATGAAGGTACGACTCATTTCAGGATTGTTGTATTAGGCTACATTCACTTCACATTCACCAGCCTGGTGATCCTAATACACTGGTGATCTAGTTTGCTACATGTTTTTTCTGTCAAATTGCAGTTTTCCCACAGATAAAATCAAGTCTGTGGGGAAGTAATACATTTGATTTGAGAGGCATTTCGACTCCATGTGTGAACTGCAATCTGTCCCAGCTGGAGTCAAAACAGACTGCAATCCAAATTTATCAGGGTGCATACTTTTTTTGTTTTTAAGCATTAGTCGTCACTGATAATGGCTGCATGCAGATTGAAGTACAGATCTTACTGCTGTGCGTTTCACTGTATTAGTGGAACCTTAATGTCACTTGTCAGATGTTTTGCTGTAGTGCAGACTTTGGAAGTTACAGGGACTGTGATCAATACAAATGCAACTCCCACTTCTCTGATTGCATAAAAAGGTCAACTTTATTTAAATTACATCACGACATTTCACAGTTACCACTGTATCGTGAGAGAGTTTTTTCCAAAGTGTACAATATTAAGTCATAATGTCCACCTGCCCTATACAGACTTTTGCACTGATGTAGTGACATGTGTGTGCATTATACTGTTCAAGGTATGTGTCATGCTTCACTGTCAGAGCACACTACTTCTATACAATTCAGGCTGAGGAATGGGACGTAGACTTCAGTAGCCCCAGGGAAGATGGAGTTTCCACCATGGATAATTAAGAGAATTTCCCTAACTCATGTCAGATGTTTGTCTTTCGCCCCCTTATTCCCCCTGTTATCCCTTTACTGTGTCAGCAAGCACTGAAGTGTGCCCTCAGCACTTTTTTTTAAATGTAGATTTCAGCAAATGGCCAATGCAAACACTCAGAATCTACGTCTGTTAGGTGAAGCGAGCCGCTCTGGTTTCCACTACCACGAAAGAACGGGAAATGGGAATATGGCTTCCCATAGTCTTTAGAGACCTGGAATTAAAATCTTATGCAGAAGGGAATGTGATGGGGGCTGAGGGGGGAAATGATGAAGAGGCCTAGATGGGATCCAAGAACAGGACAGCGGCAAAGAGGTGAGGGAATGGTTAAGGTGCTGTGCAGTGGATAAGTGGGGTGGCAGACGGGCCTGTTGCTCTTGGCAGCTGCTCTGAGCGCTGGGATTGAGCTACAGTCTGGAGGGGAAAGTGTATGTGGGTGCAAATCTGCTTGAGGTCTGGTAAAGGTCCCATTGTGTAAATTTGTTGGGTTGGAATTTCTCTGTAGGTAAAAGTATGCATGTTTGTGTATTCTATGCGGACAATGTGTATCTGGCTTGTTTGCATATACATGTGCATTTTTGTGTGTGTCCCCGTGATTTATGGCCCCTGTGTGGTGAGCGGACCTCTGTTATGTGTTGGTTGGTTTTTGTGGTCAGGTTGGAGTATGCCCAGGCGCTGTGACTGTCATTGTGTCGGTATGGGCTGGCAGTGGGTCCCAAGGCCTGGCTCAGAGCTCAGGGGTGACTGTGTAAATACGCCGTGAAAGTAGCTCGCCTTAAAATGCAGCCAGAGCTCCGACCTCCCAGAATCTTATCCTGCACCGTGGAGCCGTCCTACCAATTTTTCTTGCTGAAATATGACCAGCAAAATGATGAGAAACTAGACTTTCTTCTTTAAGCTGTTCTGTAAGCATTGTGTGAGGGCTGAAAAGGTAAACAGAGCCATTATGAGGTGTCCCTGGGGATACGAAGAAATAATGAACATTGGTTTGTGTTGTTTATTTTGTGCTATGCTGCCCTGGGCCAAGAGAGTGCAAATTTCATGGGGTGCTGAGCCCAGCCCCTCTAAACTGTTCAGCAGGGGGTCGCCTGACATTACCTTAGACCAATCAAAATAAGTCTTTGTTGGGCTGTGTTCACCTCATGCCTGAAGTATGTGTGTTTACAAGGAGAAAGGCAGGAACAGAGCACATATTAGGGCAGTTCATTTTGCTGTTTTCGCCACTTGTGTCACAATAATTCATTAACTGCTCATTGTGATATGATGAGTTTGAAACCTCACCAATATTGCTTTTCATTCCATGCATCATATATTTTTATTCAGAAGAGGGAACACAATGAACTCGGTCCACCCTGCATGATTGTGGGTCAGGTTCAGATGGAGACAAATGTTTGGCTTCGTGCTCATTAGAGCACTCTCCTGCCCCCACCTGGACACAACTAGAACATCTAGCAGGAATAAATGAGTGGTGGCCAAATGGGGCCAGGTTCGGGAGATGAAAGCCAAAATGTTGATATGACGTCTTAGAAAATAAAAAAAACAATTGGATCAATCTGAATGTTTGGATATCTGAATTTGTTCTTCTTCAGTGAGCTCAGTGTGAAGCTGCACACTTTGTAATTCATGTGCATGCTTTATGTGTGACTTCGACAGTTTCTTTAACTTGAAGCGAACACAGCTGCTGTTCACAGCTACAGGCGAGTGTCGTCCAAAAGAAGGGTCATATTTCAGCTGAGCCCAGGGAGATGCTGACAGCAGCAGCCCTGTTATTGTCTGAAAATTCTGCCTTAAGCACCGCTCTGATGTGCCACATGATGCTCCACAGTGAAAAGTGTCACCTTCAGAAATAGGAAAGATTTTTGCATGTCTTTTATGGTTCCCCCAGAGGTTTGAGTGTGATGGTATAATTCCAGGTTCTTTCCTGTTGGTTTGCTCTATTTGGGTGTGGCATCGGTGGTGCTTGTGCGTCTGTGTTTGCATGCTGTATTATAATCACTTTTATAAGGAACATTCAGTCTGTTTTCGTGTCACATGCAAGCTATCGTTTTTGTGACTTTTGAGGTGATGATGGATGAGCTATAATTTCCTGTTCTTTATAAGTGTTTGGTTAACCAATCAGCCTTATCAGATTCTGAATCCCTGACTCTGCACATGAAGTAGATGCAGTGCAATTTCCATCAGAATACATCAAGAGGTAGCTGCCATATATAGTAATGGAGTAAATATCCCACACTTTAATGGGCTGCTGGACTGAGTGACCATTCAGGGCCTGAGTACTAAATGAGACCTTTGGCGTTAGCATGCAGCTGGGGTACAGTATAGGAATATTTACTGCTTCCCTACATCTGTAAAACAGCAGCTTATATAACGTTTGGCACCGGAATCCGTGGAGCGACGAGTGCTGAAAAGTGCAGCCCTGACTCAAAGAAAAGGAAATCAGAACCAGCTTTAGTGGTTGTCACGCTTCATCGAGACTTTGACAATTGTTGTGCTGTGAAGGTGTACAGTTTTCATGGGAACTCGTGTACAGTATGCCTTTTATATTGACACAGAAATAATTTAAAAAGATGGAGGATGAAGGGGGGGTTGTTAATGTCTGTCAGTTTACTCATCCTGTAAAAAGATCTTCTGTAGCTCTGGAGGAGAGAATTACCCCCCTGATGATGTCACAGTGATGTCATCATGGTTATCTCAAACTGGACTCAGACAACAAATTTATAACGGAAAGTTTGCATTACAAACTGATGTGATGGTTCATAGAAATTTACCAGGCAGGGAGGGTCTAATGAAGAGACCCTATAAAGGTGCATTATGGGAAATGTAGGAACCAGTGGGTTTTCTTTTTTTTTTTAAGCTGTCAGGATATCTCTTCTGTTTTGATTTTGGCCGTCCTCCAAGCTAAATCTAAGTGCAGTTTTAAGTTGCTAAACTGCACCTCTAAGTGAAAAATGTTTCTTTCTGACTTCTCCTTTCCTATCCATCTGCATCTGGTTTTATGCTGTGCTCAGTGCCTGCCTTCCCTTTTTATAGTCCAGAACTTTTAACACAAAATAAAACTTCAGACGGCTGGAACTGTGGGTGCTGAATAGTCCAACGGCTCTGAGCACAGCACAGCTCAGCTCAGCTCGGGTCCACATTCCCAGTCCAGCCTCTTCTCATCCTCTCCCCCCTCTCACATGCCTTTGACTACGGAGTCAGGACAACCAAATGCAGCCATCAGCTTTCCAAGACTCAATAAGATCAGCACACAGCACACTCTTCTCTCTATGCATGCACACGCCTTTCTTTCTTTCTCTGTGTACATGTCACAGATCATTAAACACATTCTGCCATAGTGCTCTCAGCCTGCGAGGATGTTCTCATTAAACCTTAGGTGTATGATTAATTATCTCATCTTGGTACAAATTAGGATCACACCACTCGTGGTCAGGACCTACCCTGACATTCCTCTGGCTGCTGTGGGTGATGGAGGAAAAGGAGTGTTGGGGGAAAGAAAGAAAGAAAGAGAAGCTGAAGAATGGCATGTGAATAGGAAAGCATTTGCAGCGCTCCAGACAGCAGGGCTGTTTTGTCATACAGAGGGCTTTTTTCCTTATTGAATGTGACCTCATTTCAAGCACTGAATTCCCATCATCCCCTTTCAGCGCAGCTGTGACACACAGTGATGCCAGGATAAGGGAAAGACAGGCTGCTGAGGCTTCTTATGAATCCTGGCTTTAGACGAATGGCTCAGAGGTAGCCTTTTGAAAGTTTTCTGAGTTCATAGCAGGGGAAAGCTGTGTAATGGCTACTCCAGTCTTTCTGTCTTTGGAGGAAGCACTGGGAATTTGTTTTCCTGCATCAACCATAAACGCCACCGATAACATGAGCCAAAGACGGAGCAGGGAACATCATCTTGTGGGGTGTTTTGCAAGGGCTATTAAAGGATCCGAGACTGGGAGTTCTATGTGGTATGTTGGAGTGTAGCAGTGCTGCTCGTTGAACTGTCACTGGTTAGACCGCAAATGTAATCCATTTATGTTTGTCAGAAAAGAGAGCTATCCATAGAGAATTTAAGCTGGAAAGATATGTTGAGGGATTTCAGATTTCTGGCAATTGGACATAATTAGAAACACTTCATCCACTGCGGTGGTTTGTTCCCATAGTTGAGTCGCTTCATGATCCTCATACCCCCGAAAAATATATTTGTTTCACTGAGGTTGACATTGTGTTTGATTGATGCCGGATGACATCACTGAATTTGGAAGTGTGATTAGGACATTTTTGGAAAGGCTTTTGGTGCCATATGCATTCTGTTCAGAAACATGTGGCAAACACTCACACACACACCCAGCTCCCTATGTAGCCTGGGGATCCTTCTGAGCCTTTTTCCCCTCTTGTTCTCTCTCGCTCTTTTTCCATCAATCTTCACTGTTCTGTCTCCTTTTTGAATTTTTCTCTTTCTTCCAATCTTTCACTTCTGCTGGTGGTCCACCCCCCCGCACACACACACACATCTCCTTTCACTCCTTTAAGTCTAATGGCTCAGGTCAGCTATCTGTAACTGCAGGTCTGCTCATGTTCTCCGTGTCGCACATGCTATGTCGATCCATTCATCTTACACAGTCAGCTCAAAGGCAAAATCAATTATGTACCATTCGGATCCGATGCAGGGCTCATGCATGCTCTTCAAAATCCTTCATGTTGTTGAAAATGTGTGTGTGTGTGAGAGAGAAAGAGGATGTGTTTGTGTGGGTTTGTTTGTGTCATCGTCCGCAGCTACATGAAGTCAGTTGTTCCATGTTCTCTTGCAGCTCCTCTCTGTTTGCTGTAAAGTTTTTGTCTCACACTCCTGGTGCTCAACCCAGATGCGAAACGACACTCTTGGAACGGCAACAAAGTTCTTCATCATTTAGTCACCCTTAGATTCTCCTGCCTTGACCTAGTTTCAGTTCTGGCTGTTCTGCATGTGGTGGTGCTGCAGGCAGATGTTCCCCCTCATCTTTATTTGTTTATATTCTTTTGTTTTTTCTTTTTTCTTTTTTGCCCTCACATGTCATACAGTGTGAGGCTGGTGTCTCTTTCGCTGTTGTTTGCTTGTTTATTTACATACATGACTTGTGTCTGTGTCCAGCGAGTCACATGACTTCTTGTTTCCTGTGGTTTCCAGGGAGACATCCAGCAGCTAATGATTGTAGCAGACCATCGTGCTGCCTATGACTACTGTGAGCACTACAGCCCCGACTGTGAAGTGCCAGCGCCCGACCAGCCTCAGAACCAGGACCCCAATACTGATGAATATGTGAGTAACAAGACCTTTCTTCTTTTCAGCTTTATGATTGTATCACAGCTTTGTAAACTCAAAACCCTGTACATGGCCCAAAACTTGTTCTCATGGCTTGACCTTACTGAAAGGAAGTTCATTTCCTTCCAGTACTCAAATCAGATCTCACTTGGATTCAGTGCTGAAAAGAGCCTCTTGGCTTATACAAGAGAACTGCACTCTGCCAGATGAAAGTGCTGACTAGAGAAGAACAAGGTTATCAGGATATGCAGTTAGTTAATAATGTTCAGGAATGATGCGGTGCCTGCCTAAGCCTGTATCCGTGCACTGTGCCACTTTGTGCACTGAATACCAATACAGCGTGTGCATAAACAGGTGTGTCAGTGAACAAGAAGCTCTTCCTCTTGACCTTTTCACCCCCCCCCCTCTTTTTTTTGTTAAGTAATTTGTCATTCAGTCCCAACAAGTTGCAACAGGGAGATACAGCAAAATGTTCCCATGAGTCGCTGTTGCTTTGTGCTTCTGATTGATGACCAGTCTGTTGGACATTTATCAGCCAGACCCAGCAGCAACAGAGCCGGCGGGTCATATTTAAAAAAATCATGTTTATAATAATTGATAGTTTTTCTTTCTCTCTTAGTCATACTCTCTCAGCCTCAGTGTATTTTGCTTCTCTCCTTTAGAACACAGAGGAGGACAGCTACTATTATGAATACCCTTACTATGAGGATGCAGATGACAAGCCATATCCATCATCAACTGATTCTGAGACAACAACAACAGAAGTCAAGGTATTTTCCTGCAAACTGACTTAACATAAATTAATACATCACTTGATGCATCAAAGTCGATCAACAATATGTTCTCTGTTTCTTCCAGATGACGGATGGAGGCAGTGTGGTGACCACAGTGAAGGAGGTTGTCGGGGGAGGTTCTGCAGACAAAGTGTTGACCTCCATTTCCACTAGCTCTTCCTCTTCTTCAAGCTCCTCCAGTACTGCTACTGGTGGTGGAGGAGACACCTACGGTGAGGAGACCAGCCCCTACGACAACTACGACACATACGGTAACTACGAGACCTACTACGACGAGTCAACGGCATCACCTGATGGGGACACATCTCGACGGGTCACCATCACCAGCACCAGCATTGGCACCGGTGGTGAGCTGGATCTGGGAGCAGGGGGAAAGATTGACCTGGATGCAGCTACTGGAGGGAGGGTCATCACCAGTGGAGGAACTTCAATAACCATCAACAGCAATAAGACATCAGTAGGTTGACATCCATCTCACTGACGTTCTCAGTTGACTGTTGTTGGTGTGACCTGTAGGTCTAAGAGATGTATCTATGAAGTGTTTTAATAGGTCACAAATGCAAGGTCATGCTATCGTTTTTCTAAGGAAAGAGGCAGCCACTTCATTGTCAGTTCCAACTGAAACAAGCGATGCTGCAAATTCACTTTTTGCTTCTGAAGAATCCATTTCCCCTTGTGTTGTTTGTTTCATCACCTGGATGGTTACTTCTCATCTGTCCATCTATCCTGTCATTTACAACTTTGTCTGTATGTATATTTTCATTACATATGTGTTTTTATAGGTAGGAGGTTCCTACGATGACTACGATGGATACGAGTATGGCGTGGACAGCCACTACACTACCGGTGGAGGTGGTGGCAGCGTCAGTACAGTTCACATTGATGGAGGAGGCAGCAGCAGCACTGTGCACGTTAGTGGTGGAGGTGGCAGTAGCAGCAGCAGCACAGTTCTTGTCAGTGGTGGAGGAGGCAGCAGCAGCAGCGTTCTTGTCAGTGGTGGAGGAGGCAGCAGCAGCAGCGTTCTTGTCAGTGGTGGAGGAGGCAGCAGCAGCAGCAGTGTTCTTGTCAGTGGTGGAGGAGGCAGCAGCAGCAGCAGTGTTCTTGTCAGTGGTGGAGGAGGCAGCAGTAGTAGTAGTTCTACCCTCACCATTGGGGGTGGGTCTGCTGGAGGTGGTTCCGTCTCTGTGGGAGGATCTTCCACCACTGGAGGTGGATCTGCCAGTGCCGGCACCGGAGCAGGGGGGTCCATCGCCACCGGGACAGGCCTGGGCGTGGAAGGCGAGGGTGACTACACTGATCTGCATGGGTTCAAAGAGGAGGACGTCGATGATTACGGCAATATAGATATCTATGAGACTTATGGCGACCTGGATTATGATGACAAAGAGGGCAAAGTGCTTCCTGCGGAGACCGATTCATATTACGGACAGGTGAAATATAATGGAAGCATCTACTGCCTACAGCATGATGTTGAAGATGAGGAGGATAATGTGATGAGGGTGATGAAGAGTAGGGTTGCTGATTACATTTGTTTTTGTGTTTGGTGTTAAGGTCGACGGCGTCCGCGGCGAGAAGGGACAGAAGGGAGAGCCTGCTGTCATTGAGCCTGTGAGTACCGTTATTTGAACAACATGCCCGAACAACAGATGTAGGCTGCATGGGCTTGTGTGCACATGGATGTATGGGTGGATGTTTATATTTGCGAGTACATATGACTGATCCGCATCCAAACGCAAACCACCCCTCACTTCTGAATGACAATCCCAAGGCCGAACACCCTAGTTAAGGCCTACCAGAGCTTTCCCATAGCATCCTTGAGCAAGTCTTCCCTGGACTACAGCATAAACATTTGGGGAACAGCCATGCAGGGATTGTCAATAATCTCTAAGCACACTGTTGGTAGAGTGTAAACACAGTGGGAAATGGAGGAAGGGTTAAGATTAGGAATACAAGGAGAACAAAAGTGAGCAAGAAAGACTTTTGCTGCCTCTCTGCCAAAAACCTTTTTAAAAATACAAAAACAGGTGGAATACATCCAATCCTGATTAGACACTCGTGTATAGTATGCATGAAAATGAGGATGACTTCTTATGTATGTTTGCAAAGGTACGTCAGACACAGAATGAATTTATATCTCTAATGCAGCTACAGCTGTTTCACTTCAAACAAATGTCACCGAGCTCCTCGAAGTGTACACACCTCTGTGATTGAGTGTCTTTATGTTTACACGTGAGAGCAGGGATGAGTGTGAGTCCACTTCCGTTTGTGTACGTGAATGCATGTTTGAGGACACATCACCACGCAAGGCGTAAACATCAAAAAGCTGAATGCAAACATGCGAACACACACTCTTCAGACTCACACTCTTTTTTTCCCCTCATGGTTTTGCCCCTTTGCCCCTTTCCCATCACACCACACACACAGCAGGCAAAACACAGGCATAACCTGGAGAGTGTTGAGATCTATTGCAGAAAGTTGTTGGTGAAAATGCTCCATGAGTACAGCTCGGAGAGGGGGGGTCACATATTTTGAGTAAGTTTGCATAATGTGTGGGTTTCTGTCCTCACAATAATACAGGAAGCCAAAATGCTACTGCAAGAGCCAACAGACAAAGCGAGCTCTCTGTCACCACAGGGCTGCAACAACAATGCATCTGTAAGTCAGATGCTTTTGAGTCCGTAGTGAACTGAAATGGCTTGCCGAAGATCAGTGTGTACATTTTAAAGCACAGACACATTCATAAATTGGTTTTATTCGTGCTTTATCAGAGATCTGGCCCATCAGTGTGCAGTCAGTAATGATCACCTCAGTGTTTTATAAGCGCTTCCTTAAGCTTCTTCAGGTAGGAGAGCACCTTAGGGCGTCTTTGTTTCTCTGCACTCAGAGAGGCCCTCCTGTTCTCCATGGATTAATAGTGAGCATAACTGAAATGACAGACAGGAATGTGCATTAATTTACCAAAGACTTCGAGATGAGACGCTGGCAGGTGTGTTGGGACACGTATGCATGTAAGCGCTCTGTATGTGTGGACGCAGAACGGGCTTCTGAGTGCATCAGTACGCTGTGAGATTGTTTCAGGCGGTCGTACTTTTGAATGAGTCCCTGAGATAGTTGTGAGCATTCTTGTGGTATCTGATGATTTTGTGCTTGTGTGTTTCAGGGAATGTTGGTGGAGGGTCCGCCTGGGCCTGAAGGGCCAACTGTAAGTCAATCTGTTTCACATTCTGTCACTTCAAGTTCCTTCCTTTTAACGTCAGGCCTAATTTAGTTTTTTTCTTGTATTCTTTCCCCCCAGTCGCTCTACATCACTGACATTGTTCTCTGTAATCTCTGTTGATAAACCAAAGCTTTTCTGTTTATGCTACATCATCTGGACAGGAAAAAATTCAGTGAAAATCCCTGACTGTCTGACTAATAACGCAAAGGGAGTGGCTAAAACGGTTCCCCTGAAGAGAAATCTACTTGCCAAAATGTTTAAAGAACTAAATTATTTATCTAGGAGGATTTTTCAGACACAGTTGCTCTTGACACCCTGCAGATGGAGTCCCACAGAGTCCGACCATTCATGTGTCGAACTATAGACAAATAAAGAGTGCCTCACAAAGGATTTACAGCTCAACAAGCTGTCCCATATTGCCTCATGCATTCCTTTCTCCCATGTGTGACCACTTTGCAAGAGAAAGGCGAGAACTTTAGGGGAGCAAATAGGACTGTTTCTTTGTGTTGTATGATGTGTGTAAAATAAGATTCTTTGCTTGAAACAGGGTCTCCCCGGACCCCCAGGTGCTTCTGGCCCACCAGGCAGTCCTGGAGATACTGGAGAGAGGGTGAGTGTAGACTGTATATGTCACTTTTAGAGCTCTAAAAATACAGAAAATAAGCACATTTCTGCCAGTATGTTGGTGCTCATGTTTGTCATTTTCCATCTAAGGGTCCTCCGGGTCGTCCTGGTCTTCCTGGTGCTGATGGTCTGCCAGGACCCCCTGGTACTATCCTGATGCTGCCTGTAAGTACATCACAGTTGTTTTAAAAAAGAATTGAAAATAGTGCAACAGGAAACTGTTTTCATGTTTAGCCCAGTTAAAGCACTAAAACATTTTCCATTTGTCCTTGTGTCTTTGTTTGGCCTTGTTTAAAGACAAGTGTGATGTATCTTTGTTTCATCAATAACTCTGACATGTGGTTTACGCAGTGTAGTGGAAGGAAGGGGCTTTCCTTTGAATTTTTTTTTTGTAATGGACTCCTCCCTTACAAATATTTTGTAAAGTAAATCTGTGCTTCAGCAGCCCCTTGTGGCTTGTTTAGTAAGTGAGAGAGCCCCACCCCCAGCTTACTATACTTTTTTTAGATAAAGTTCAAGCTGTCCTGTTGTGTGTTCTTCCAGGAAGTCGTCCAGCTTCAGTTAGGAAGCAAAGCAGCGTTGTCAGTCCTGTATGTAACTTCAGCTGCATCCAGTGATTGGACTGCGACAGTTACACAGCCATGCTAACGACTTTTCTTTCTCCTTTTTTTTACCTTATTTTCCTTGTTCTTGGAATGATGAAACTGAAACTACTGCTGCTGGGCCCGATTAGTTGTACAGATGTGAAGTTGTGGTTTTGGGGGTCCGCAGAGCCGTCTGGGTGAGCCATGTGGCAAGCTCTGTCTGGACAGGAACTTGTGTCGTTCTGCTGTGTATCCACCGGCAGAAAGCACGACATGAAATCTGATCGTTGAGCTTCAAGCCTAATGAGAAACATGCATTGTTGTTTCACCCTTCTTTCACAGGAAGGTTCTTTGGTTCAGCATTGAAATTGCAGAATCAGCACAACAGTGTTAAATGGCAGATTTTAACAGGTGCTTGTTTACATGCATTGAGCAATGATGCCTCTTTCTGCTGACGATCTGCTCTGCCCTGAGTTGGTGTTGTGTGAAAAAAAATCATCATCATCATTCCCAACATTTTTCTCTTGGCCTTGCAAGTCAACAATTAGATGTAACAGAACATTTTGTTCAAGGAGAAGGAATGACAAAAAGTGCCAAACAGATGAAGAGAGAAGAATGAAAGACAGACCAGAAGTCTCACAGACTGGCATGCAGAAAAAAAGAAATAACTGCATATATTTGATGGTGACTAAGATAGCAAAGGGGAAGGCCAACATTTAATCAAACTCAGCAGAAATTAAGTCAGAAGAAGAAGAAGAAGAAGAAGAAACTGTGGGGTTCGCACAATAATTTTTGAAGTGTTTGTGCTCTGGAGAAATTTGGTTCCTGGTGGGTGAGCTGCAGTAGATCTGACTCAGGCCTGATGTTCTAAATCAACAGTTTATACTTTGCCTCTTGGTAAAAATGTTTCTGTGATGGTGAAATCCCGCACAGTATTTCACTTTTGTGTTGTTGTGCGTCTGTAAACCAACCGACAGTCAGCCTCCTGAGAACTGTGCTGCATAATCCAAACCAAGACGTCTGGCCTAAACAAACCTGTGTTGCATCAAGCCTGGATATTCACCTCTGGTGCAATTCCGGCTTATCACCACCAGATGCCAGTAGAATTTGAAACTCAAGGCCTGCAGAGGTTGGAAGCTGGAGACTGATGCTTATTGTAATCCAACATCTGGTGCATTGTTTCACGATGAGGACACTAACATTGAAATATTATTATTTTTCAGAATTTATTGCAGCATTTAAACTAAGATATTTATTTCAGTACTGGCTGCTGTGGGCTGGTATCATCTTTACTGGAGCGAAGTCTCACCCCTCTGTGATTCCCTCCTTAGTTCAGAATGAGCGCTGGAGGCGACTCTGGACAGAAGGGACCTGCTGTATCAGCACAGGAGGCCCAGATGCAAGCCATCATGCAGCAGGCCAGGGTAACTGTTCACACACAAACACATGACAGTGCAGCAGTCAGTGTTATACTGTACCATACATGTTTATTCCATTTTCCCCTCTTGCTTCTCCTGTTGATATGTTCTACTTTTTTATTGTCCTGTTAATGTTTAGATGTTTTTAGACCTTTTCTGTCACATTTGTCACAGTCTGTGCTGTTAAAATGTTGTATCATAGTGTGTTTTTTGTCATTTTACATTAACTCTCCTAAAGCTATGTGTTACATGGGTCTGTTTGTGTCTGTGACACTTTTCATACAGTGTTAGTACTTTATTACTGTTGCTTTTTTTAAGAAAACAAACACGTTTCCTTCCTTCATCCTTTATATATTTGAATTTTTATCGTATCTTTTCCTTCCCATGTTCAGCTTGCAATGCGTGGCCCTACAGGTCCAATGGGTTTGACTGGCAGACCTGGACCTCTGGTGTGTATTTCAAATCCCCTCACAGCAAACACAGATTCAAAATCAATAGAAATTTTCTGTCAAAAATTTGATCAGCAGTTGTAGCGCACAGTACACAAAGCCAATATATGAACAGTTTGTAGCTGAGTTGAACACTGTTATTTGTTTAGTGTCTATCAAATTTTCAGTTGTTTTTTTTGTTTTGTTTTTTTTCTCAGGGTCCCCCTGGTGTACCTGGACTGAAGGGAGAGTCTGGAGAGTCAGGTCCCCAGGTATGATAGATGAAAATGTGGCATTTCAAAATCTGTTCCTGGAGAAAAAACAAGAACTAAATGCCAGAAATCTTTTATCTGAAAATGCCTCTAAGTTTAATATGTGTTTTTGTTTCAGGGACCACGTGGTCCTTTGGGATCCCCAGGACCCCCTGGAAAGCCTGGCAGAAGGGTAAGCATGACGTATAGGAGAGCATGCAACAGATTACTTTCTGATACTCATACAGAGTAGTTCGTATACATTTCAGAGTACTGTGTTAAAAGCCAGTCGTATTCAAGTCTTTGCTGCACGTTTGCAGTGATCCTCTGTTAGCAGACATGTTATGTAACTGTTGTTACTTTCACAGGGTCGTCCTGGAGCTGACGGAGCCAGGGGCATGCCAGGACAGTCAGGACCAAAGGTACCTCGTCTTCCACATTCATAATGCGCTTCAGTGCACCGCATATTACAATGCCATTTCAAAAGAGCGTTTTTGAAACCCGAACAAAATGTATGCAACTTCCTTTTCTTTGCTCGTCAGGGAGACAGAGGATTTGATGGTCTGGCTGGACTTCCGGGTGAAAAAGGACACAGAGTGAGTTGTTTTGGTTCTGTGAAAGGTGTGCAAGTGTGTGTGCTCGTTTTGATGTGTGCCACTGTTAAACGTAAACGTTTGTTGTTGCAGGGTGAACCTGGCCCCACTGGACCTCCTGGTTCTACTGGAGAGGATGGAGAAAGGGTAAAGCAGAAGAATTAGGATTTCTTTTCTGTTCTTTTTCCTGCATTTTCTTTTCATATCAGCCTAAGATGACAGATGGAACTGAAGCTTCTGTGTGAAGTATCTCATGTTGTTGTTATGCAGCAGAAAGAAATTACTCTGAGCTGAATTTCTTTCTCTTAACAAACTCACATTTTTTCCTGCACCTGAGTTTTCACTTTCCTCTCTTCACTTCCTCCCTCCCCTTTCTCACTCAATTTTCTCCTTAATATTTTTGATCTCTGCCCACCTTTATCTGCTTCTAATCTCCGTCAGCCATCCTCATTACCTACAGCTGATGCAACCTGATCCCCTCTTCCCCTGCTTTTCTTTTTTGTGCCTTCCCATTATCTCTCAGTCTACACTTCCTCCTCCATTATCATTCACCATCTGTTCCACATTCTGACCCATTCGTTCTCTCTCCTTTGCAGGGAGATGATGGAGAGATCGGACCCAGGGGACTTCCTGGTGAACCAGTGAGTGATCACGTGTATTACCATTCAGCCTTACACTGACAAATTGTAGGATGGAGCTGAGAGCTTGGCGCCTGAACACATCATGTCACTGTGTTAAAGAACAATCATATGATCTGATGATATCATGTATCATCTGAGCATTGCAGCCACTGTTCGTTTAAATTGAGATTTAGCATTGCACTGCTGGAAAGTGTACATTGATCAGTTGTTTGCATATACTTCAGCTGTACAAGAGAAGCGAGATATGAAGGCAGCTCTACTTGTTATAATAGTCTTCCACTTTCTCCAGTGGGATATTCCCCACAGAGGGAGAGAAAGACATGGAAGGAGAACCCTTTATATCTGGTGTTATGACTTATTTTGTCCACTAGGGTGTGCTGAATTGGTTTAAATTCACACTTGTTAGGTAACTGTAGCTGTGAGGCATACCACAGAAATTCAAAGCATTGTTTGATAGGCATAGCTGTGGGGAATGTGTAGTAAAAGAAAAAAACAGAAATGGTTTCAGCTTTCCTTCACTGACTCTGTGCAAAATCCTCAAGGACATTTTGGAAGTCGGGTTGTTTAAGAATGATTTTGACTTGATTCAGCTGAACACGTTTAATAATTCATCGTTCCTTTCACAGGTGTGATATCATTCTCATTCTCATTTCCCTTCTCATTTCCCAGGGGCCCCGTGGTTTGCTGGGACCAAAAGGACCTCAGGGACCTCCTGGACCCCCTGTGAGCACCCTCCTCTCACCTTTTCATATCTGTGCCGCTTCACTGCTACAATAGATTTACTGTTCAGAGAGCAGAATCCATTTTTTAACCATCTTATAATCAACAAGAAGAAAAGACGGTGCAAACAACAACCTCAGGGAAATACAAAACTCAATATATCTCAGACAGCATACACAAAGAGTGGTATATGTTATTGAGTTTAGCTTCATCATTTCAGTCAACTGTCTACAGCAGAGCAAAGCTTAAACATAATGCTCATATTGCTTTAACAGATTTAATTTAAAATGCATGTCAGTCAGGTAGCTTATTTTGAACTGATATCCCTGTGCAGGATGTAGAGATCCCAAGTACAATAAATCACACACTTAAATCCATACAGTGCAGATGCTAAAGCTAAGGTGTGGTACACAAATGCTTTTTCAGTTTCTTCTTCAGCCAAGAGTGAGATTTAACCAAAGTGCACACAAAACGCTAACTTTCTCAGTGTTGTACAGGTTTGGCTTGTATGTGTGCTGAATATTGTGCTCATCTCATCTGCTGTAGGGCGTGACTGGAATGGATGGCCCCTCTGGACCCAAAGGAAACATCGTAAGTGAAACTTCCGCAAAACCTTGAAAATGCACCAAATGCACAATGCCTCCACCCCCACCCCCACCCTCACACACACACACACACACACACAGATGCATCAGCACTATCAGGGGATACTTAACAGATAATAAAGAATAGACTGACTGTGTTTAGATCCATTTGAGAAGTCTGTATCATTCGGATGGATCATTCCAGGTCAATTTCTGCTAGTGCCAGGCTATAATGGGAGAATACCTGTTTGGTGCAGTTTGTCTGCTCTGTTGGGAATGTTCCAACGAGCTAGAGATGGAAGATCAACAGCTTTCCCAGACTCCTCGAGGGGGGAAACATAATTGATTGCCAGTTATCTGTGAGGGAAGCTGTTTTATGTTTGTGCTTCAGCCATTTCTTTCATTAGGAAATTAGATGTCAGTTGTCTACTGGGTTATTTGTGTGAGACTTGTATCTTGAGCCAGAGCAGGATTCTGTGCTCTTTGTCTCAAAGTTATGGCCTGTTTAAGGTAATAATGCAGTGAAGTGCTGTCAGACAGCTTCTAATTTATGTCTGTTCAGTGTAAGATTTCACTTTAATATGGACAATAGGGAGCAACAAATCACTCTTACCTTTACATTGGACCTTTTACTCAAGTAAATAAAGTACTTAAACGTAAGTACTTAAATACTTAAAGTACTTATAATACGATTTCTGAAATTGGCTTTGCTTTTTTTTCCAGGGACCTCAAGGAGAGCCAGGACCTCCTGGACAACAAGGCAACCCAGGTGCCCAGGTCAGTGATGAACAGGTTGTCTGACAATAGATTTTTCTCTCATCCATCAAATAAAATGTTCTGAGCGTTTTATATTCCCTCCGCAGGGACTTCCAGGGCCCCAAGGAGCCATCGGAGCTCCAGGAGAAAAGGTAACATTTCCCCTGATCATTGAATAACTATGATTTATTGGGAAACATACCTTTTCTGCAACTCCACAGGAAGAAAAATGCCAGCTTGTTAAAGTAATAAACACAAACCCCCAAATCTATAAAATCGCAGGAAATTGAATCATTCATTTGCATGTGCTGAAAGCCAAGTGTTGCTATCTTGTTCAGTTTCAAAGTGCTTATCAGGCTGTTATGCAAACACGTCCCCATCCCCAACGCAGGAGCAAATAGTGCCTGGTACACAGTACAGATAGATTTTAATCCTGGTGCATTTTAAACCAATGACGCTAAATCACATGTTCCAGTTTACATGGAAGGGATTCGGTTTATTATCGAACAGCTGGAATGATTTATGTAGGAGAAACTAAACATTAGCAGGGCAGTAGAATGGAATAAAGAGTAGATACAAGCCATTTATTTGAAAAATGTCCAAGTTGATCATCAGTCATTAAACAGTTACACTTACTGGATGATCTGTGATTTAAGCTTCACTGTGCAGGATTTTGGAGGGGATCCATCCTAACTTCTTGTCTTCTGTTTAGGGTCCCACTGGAAAGCCCGGCTTGCCAGGAATGCCAGGAGCCGATGGTCCTCCGGTGAGTTCACTATCCACAAATCCTGAGAAACCACCTTCCTTTTTCTCCCGCTCTGTCTTTTTTTTTTTTTAAATAACTTCAAAGCAGTAGGTGAAATAAAATTAAAAAAAAAAACTTAACACATTAGAAACACTAAGGATAATTATTTGGCTGAAACATATGTATGATACAACACATTACCACAGCTGTGTAACAGTGGAACAGCTCGCCCACACGCACAAACATATACATGCAAACACTGTCTTTCCCTTCGCTGCACAGACGGCACAGGAGACACCTGCGCTAATGGCAGATGTGCCTTCGAAAGGCACCAGGTGGCACCTAAGAGAGGCAGAGACAAGAGAGGCTGTGAAATATGAATGACTGGAGTGAAAGAAAAAGAGAGGGTGTAAAAAAACCAAAAAAACAAAAGCAAACGCCGACCACAATATTCTCTCTTTCAGTGTCAGTGGTCCAATCCTGCCCCTCATTTCTGTTTCCTCAGTATTTATTTCCTTTCCCATCCTCTCTCGTATCGCTAAAAGACCATCAGAAGCTGTGCAGAGCTCCTTTGTCTCTTGAGAATACAATCAATTTACTTCCAGTCTTACCGGACATCCATATTAGATGTGTGTTTTTTTGTCTTCTGAATTGTGTGTTTGTGCACACGTGTGCACACTATGTGTGTAATATATTGTGAAGTCCCAAAACACCACTCTTGGCTTTTAGAGTACAGTTATAACCGGTAGTGCTGCAATAATATTGTGCATTAAGGATAAAAATCCCAAATGAGATTGAAATCTAAAGGCTCTCCAGTTTTGCGGTTTGATACGTCCTCCCATAGTTTTACAACTTAATCCCTCAGTTAAAGGGGGTGGTGTAGTATTTATGGTGGTAATTATCCTGAAATGAGATGCAATAATATTTCCCTTAATAATTCACAGGGTCACCCTGGAAAGGAGGGGCCTCCTGGAGAGAAAGGACACATGGTAAGTTTTTATTTCGCTCTCCTCTTCTTCTTTCAGTTTTGCAGCTCGCATTTGTTCTTTTGTGAATTTATTTCTGTTTCTTTCCCCTCCCTTTGTCCTAGTTCAGACACATTTGCATAAAACATTCTTGCATTAATGGAGATAACGGTAGCGCTGTGGGTGCGTGTGTGTACTCTAATAGTGTGTGCGTATGTGTGTGCCACAATCTCTGATCGAGCGTCTATCTCCCTAGGGCCCTGCTGGCCCTCAAGGACCCATTGGTTATCCTGGTCCCCGAGGCGTGAAGGTGAGATGATTATAAGCCACTAATAAATGAATTTGTGATATCAACAGCTAGTTGTACCCTGCAATTAACAACTGTTATGGTCTAATAGTTGCCCATTATCTTATTAAAATGCCACTAGAAGACAAAAAAGCTGAGTTATTATTTCCAAGGTTTGTCCACCAACTGAGTGTGATTTTCTAGAAAGCTGCTGTGCGACAAATTAAACGACTTAATTTCCTGTTAAATCACATTCCCTTTAAAGAAGAAATTTTTGGAATGGTTCAATGGCCTCTGCTTTTGTCACAGAGGCACAAAAAGGATCTTAGATGTAAAGACTAGCAGGAAATCCGCCTTCTCAGACCATCACTTTACATCACTTTGCTCACAGAAGGCGGCACTAAGTTTGGTCACACAGCCCTTCTGTCGTTTGCTGTCATCAGTAGTTAATAAAACCAAACCAAAGAAAAGATCAATTGTTAAAACTTCCACTGAGAGGAAGAGACCGGACAAGTGGCTTGACTTCAAGCTAACGGTTGCGGCTGAGGGCTCAAGTGTCTGCTCTCACTGGGAAGATGAGGTGAATGGTCAAAGAAAAGTAGCTGAGAAGACTCAAGCACTTTTACAGTTGAACCACAGATTTGGTGCATTTAAATGCATCAGTTACTCCGTGCAGCCTTGATAGCACTCATGTTTGACTCATTTGAAAGTGAACAAGAACCGACAATCAGCTACATCAGGTGACTCTTCTGATTTTGCAGCCTTATTTTAAAAAATGTAACGTCTGCCTGTTCTCGCGTCACAGGGAGCCGATGGTGTACGCGGTCTTAAAGGACACAAGGGTGAAAAGGTAGGAGAGCCCAGACTTTTGGCTAAGAATTTTAGACAAAGTGACTGTGAGAAAGGAAGAGACTTTGAACTTGGTGGAAATTGTAGTATTTGTATGACTTATAGTAAAGATTAATAGTGATGCATGCACTTGCATGAGATGTTTGGTGTTAATGATAATGATCTCCATGAAATCCTGCGAAACTGATCCGAATTTAATAATACACAAGAAAAGGAGATGATCAAGAGTTTCTATGGCAACAAGGGATCTTGCCAAGACTCCACATCTGTGTATGCACTTGTCTTTTGAGAGTGTGTCTGTGTGTGAATACTACACAAATGGCTTCAACACTTGTATTATGCCGTTCATTCTCCTTTGTTACATCCTTACACGTTTGTTTATTCTCTTGCCAGGGAGAAGACGGCTTCCCCGGCCTTAAGGGAGATATGGGCATCAAGGGTGACAGGGTGAGTATATGTCAGTCACATTTGGGATAATGGAAACATCCTTCAGCAACTTTTACACTTAAAATTGCTTTGGAGGTTGATTTTTGCTGAGGGTGACCCTCAGCCGAATTAAGTGCCACTCAAGACATGTTTGCGCCTTATGGCCTAAGTCTCTACGACTTCTGTGGAATTGTGGATAATGAGCAACCATAAGGTGTTGTTCCTGTTGCCAGCTGCCAGCGTGCGTGCAGGCATACGTGAGCAGTTTCCAATTCTGTCCCCCTTTTGTCCGCCACTTTCCAGTCAGTCTGAACCTTGACAACTTTTGGAGAGAAAAGCACAACTTTGACAGGTGTACCCAGAATCAGCTTACCTTCTCCGCACTGCATTGGGGATTTACAAAGTCAAGTAGCAGGAAAACAGTCTTTTACAGTGAGAAACATACTACGCCCTGGCTTGTTACTTCAAACACCAAAACCCCGAGTCCCTGACCAGGCTAGCCGAGTAGAGAAAGGAAGGAGAAATCGATGGCACTTGAAACCCCATCAAGCTCAAGAGGGAGACATGGAGCCCCAGTCTGTTGTTCTCTGGAGATGTAGCAGATCCAGATGAAAGCAAGGATTTAAAGGAGGCCCACTGCTTTAGAGGAGACACGCATGGACCAGAATCTAAATGGCTCATTTTTAAGCATGCCTATGACAAGAGTGCGTGTATGTGTGTGTGTGTGTGCTCAATTTAAAGTGTTTTCTTTGATGAGCCTGCGAGTGAGAGTCAAGTACAGTTTGCTTGATGCCGTTTTATGTGCACCCGTGTGTGGGTGTGTATGCGCTCGCTCGCCGATGCAGCTGTGCACAAGCCTTTAACTAGATACCTTCACACACCGCTGGGTCTCTGCACCAGCGACTGCTTGTCAGGGTGAGTTTGTACTCTGTCATTTAATGTGTGTCCTGCTAGAGGTGGAGCATACGTATAGAGAGAAGCAATAATGGGATCGCTAACTGCTTTGAGGGGCAGGCAGCAAGGGAAAATGGCTTTACTCGATTCTTTAAGCAACTACACTCACAACAGGCAACCTGAATCACCCAAACTTGTTTACTCAAGAAGAAAATTTTGTTGTTTTGTTGTACTTCTGACATCAATGAATAAAATGTATAAAAACATGTGGGTGTTAGGATATATACAGTATATATCTTTTGTTTTTATTAATATGACAGAAAGTGTTGTTATTTATCAAGAGTAAAATTAACAGAACAAATCTGCATCAGTAGGACGGTGTGGGTGTCGGTTGATTTGATTGGCTGTTGGCTGGCAGCATGAGCGAACAAACTGTCACCAAATATTAACTGAGATTTTGCCAAATGCTATTATGGGTGCATAATTGACATCACCTTTTTCCAAATGAGACCCGCCCACGTCACACCAGTAAGAAGTGCACAGAACGCAAATCCGTATTGTAGTCCCTTTTCAATTGATCGTCAACAGGTGACGGGTGGTAAGTGTGTGGTCAGTCCTAATGCTGGTAGTAGGAGACTTGGCATCACATGTTTAAGTATAAGACATATGTGCTTTGTACTCCTTGCTCTTTCCAGGGAGAGCTTGGACCAGCGGGACCCAGAGGAGAAGATGGCCCTGAGGGACCAAAGGGTCGCACAGGTCTCCCAGGAGATGCTGGTCCTCTTGGCCCAACTGGTGACAAGGTAAGCTCATGAACCACATACCCTGTGTCCTCCAACAAAATTTCACACAGAGCTATAAAACAGAATGGAAAAAAAGGTAGTTACTTGTATCATCAGTCCTGTTTGATCTGGGATGATATCTCAGCGGGGCTTAACAAGGAAAATAGTTTTTCCAATCGTTCTGTTCTGAACAGCAACTGATTTGTTATTGCTGCTGCTCTTGGCCCAGCTGGAAGCATAAAATGGACTCAATTCTTAACATTCTGCATGAGCTATTGGTGGCAGTACTTCAGCCGTTTTGGTAGTGAAAGAAAAACTTCATTCTTTTATAGAGGATTCAGTCTGTTAATGATTGTTCACCAAAAGCTTAAAAACTGCCTTGAACAGATGTTGAGCATCCTCGAGACTGTGCTAACAAACTCATGCACAATCTGATCTGGCCAGTCATTTGAGAGAGTTGGAGGGAAAACTGTAGTCATGTTCCACAGTAAACACGGTGCATGTGTTTATTATACCGAAAGCTTTTCCCTCATAGTGAAGTGCTTGTTTTGACTCTGAATTTTACATGTATTTGCACTGTGGCGTTAACACTGCATTATAGATGTGGACACTGCTTGTTTCTGGATCACACCAAAGATAACAGCTGAGTCATTTTCATATTTAATTAGCACAGCAGCCACCATTTCAACATTTCAGACACCGAGCTGGCGTCAGTAAATGCTGCTGTGTTTAGTAGGTGCTTGTTCATATTTTAGCTTTACTACTTGAATAAGACTATTATTTGATTTGTTTATATTCACAGCTGTAGTATAAGGTGGGCTGGATGCATTCAGCTTTTCATGCATTTAGGCTTGTCAAGAAACTCATTGACAATCAGCAGAAATTCTGCTAATGATAAAACCTGTAAAAATATTATTTCATAAAGTCACAAAGTCATATTCAATGAATGCATTATAAGTAGCATGCAGTATAGAAACTCATAATGTGGGAACTACCAAAAATAAAGAAGGAATAAAAACAAACTGGCTGGCTTAGATCATGTCCGGGCTTTGAGGTGGATGAGCTTCTGAGTTGCATCATGGGAATTGTTGTAACCAGCATTTTTGGAGCTTAACAGATTCAGAGGAGTCTGTTTTGATCTAAAATTGCATTTTGCAAAACTAAATTGTGGGAATATTCTTTCAAAACCAAATCTCATAAGCCATGTTGACTTTTCTCGTTTACAGGGTAAACTTGGAGTTCCAGGATTGCCAGGATACCCAGGGAGACAAGGACCAAAGGTAATTGTGCACATGTATCGCTAACGGTATTATTTGTTCACTTTCAGTGACTTTGAAACCCCACTGGCAAGGGACCCAATTTATTTGCCAAAAACGGCACAAAATGCATGGCTGTTTCTGTATGTGTTTGGGAGAGAATGAAAAATGCATACATGTTCATGTGGGGGCTGCTTGGCTGAACTTTTGATGGCTCATCCTTTAGTCTCTCTGAGCCACAGCCGCAGTCTGACAACTAGACATGCTTGAAGCTCCCTGATCAAAGCCGGGGATTTTGAATATGCTCTCGGCTCCTGATACAGCAACAATAAAACACTGCTTTTATTTATGGTGCACTTAATCTCCTGTTGCATTTAATAAACTGGGGATATCTGAGGGAATAAACAAGGGATATGATATTTAAGGTTTGTCTCTCAAATGATTAATTGCTCTTTTTCTCGTACACAGGGATCTCAGGGTTTCCAAGGTTTCCCTGGCGCCAACGGAGAGAAAGGAACTCGGGTATGTCAGATAGACTTCTTATTATTCTTCTCATTCCTACAAGGGTTGGATCAATACCGACGTAGCAGTGGAGACAGGCTCCTGTCCGTGCCCCAGATTTATCAACCTAGGGAAAGTTGCATAGTTCTAAAATAAAGATTTTTACCAAGGACAGAAAGACAATTGCATTCCTTCTTCATTACCACTTGCACAACTCATTTTGAACCACCGAAAGCATTGTTTATCACTTTGCTGTACATGAGCAATGTTTCATTTTCTTTGTTTAAGGGATGGGCCATTAGCTTGCCTGCAAGAGTAATGGTTTTTCACCACAAGTGGAGCAAGGCGCATAAAGCTTTTCATCTTCACAAAACATTTGTGAAGTTTATGAGACCAAGCTCCCAGAAAGAAAGGGATAGCAGTGCCATTAACACAGTTTCGCAGCACTTGATTGCAACTTAAAAGCCACACAAAAAATCTAATTGTTTTTCTCCTTTAAGTTGTATGCAGCCGCCATAATTGTAATGTTGCTTTAAAGCCATTACAGTGGGCTTTATTGTTAATTAAATGTCCTATTCTGAGGTGGTAATGAATATAATGCAAGTGATGATAAATATTCATGGTACTTTTGAAACAACTGTTTCCAAATGAAACAAATAATTCCAAATAATGACAAAAAAAAACAAAAAAGATGATCTAAATGGCCCAATTCTGTTGAAATGCATTTGCAAATGTTACTGTCTGCTGGCATTCGACTTATTACACTGAGGCTGCAGCTTCTTAATGATGTGAGTGCCACTCCTTTGATCATGTTGTGTGTTCTTGGTGTCTACAGGGAACAGGAGGAAAGCCTGGCCCACGCGGACAGAGAGGACCAACGGTTAGTCTTACTCAGCAGACCCCTGCTTATATACAGATGGCGATCTTGGCACTTGAGTGAAAAAGGAGGGTCAACCTGAGCATCCTTGAAGGGAACCCGCACCAATTCAACCTTGAAGCATAACATTTTCAGGTTACAAGTATCTCCTCAGACCCTTTTTGTGATTGAAATCATTTTGACTTTTTCTCAAGGGCCCTCGGGGAGAGAGAGGACCAAGAGGACCAACAGGAAAAGCTGGACCAAAAGTGGGTGAAGTATTTAACTGCCACTTTCTTGCTTATGTTGTGATTCAAGTTCACTTGAATTCATTTACTCGTTATGTGTACATCTCTTCAGGGTAACTCAGGAAATGACGGCCCACCAGGACCTCCCGGAGAGAGGGTACGTAGCATCACACCGTCATCAGGGGTCATTTTATTCTCTTAACGTATATCATTATTGATCAGTATTTATTGTTTGTTTCAGGGTCTGCCAGGCCCTCAGGGACCAACAGGTTTCCCAGGACCAAAGGGCCCTCCTGTGAGTTTAAACTCATACAACACACATGCGATTCTGTGGACAAACCCATCATGCCTTTTACTTTGTTAATTTGCAAACTTAAATTCATTCATTTGTATGTTTGTCTCAGGGACCTGCAGGGAAAGACGGACTGCCTGGACATCCTGGACAGAGAGGAGAGACTGTGAGTGAACTGGTCTGAATACGCAGCTTTTCATTTATATGCCACAGAGTCAGTTTTATGACAGTTCTATTTTTACTGTTATACACAGGGATTCCAAGGCAAGACTGGCCCTCCTGGTCCTCCAGGCGTAGTTGGACCTCAGGTGAGTCACAGTCACCAACCATCTTGACTGCTGTCTTGGTTGCATAACTCGTATTGATTATATTCTTGTGTGCAGGGACAAAAATCTCCCTCGAGTGCTGAAAAATAAATATGTGTTTATACTAATCCCAAAGCATTTTAAAGATTACTCTCTGAGATGTGCAAAAGTAAAGTTAGCAGAACACCCTTGGCATTTTGTCTTTCTGGCAAAAAAATCGATTTTATCCTCATACCTGTATCTCACGAGCCATGACTTAAGTGTTGTTTATCCTCTTTCATATTAGCAAAGGGCTCTTCATCCATTATGCATAAACGTTTAACAGACTTTCCCTCCCAGCCACTTAGCTAATGCCAGCCGAGAACATTGATGATAACTGAGCTGTATGTGGCCTTAATGACTAGTAAGCCTCCCACACAGCAAATGCTCAGCTTCTCCACGCCATATTTTGTAATAGATGGAGAAATTGTAACATCGATTTTGTATTGAATTGTTGATTTTGCTCACAGTGTTCCTCTTAATGTGGTCTCTCTTCTTCACACCTCCTCTGCAACTGGTTTTTATGTTGTAGTGTCTGTGATTTTACTTTCTTATTTTTTAATATTTTTTAACAATTGTAGGGACCAACAGGTGAGACTGGACCAATGGGAGATCGGGGCCACCCTGGACCCCCAGGCCCACCTGGTGAGCAAGGTCTACCTGGAGCTGCAGGGAAAGAAGGAGCCAAGGTGAATCCTGAAACCTTTTCACACCTGACAGCACAAAACATTCCTACAATGACATTGCTGATTTAACTACACACAATACGCTGCATTAATGGCATTATGCTTTGACTTTTAGGGTGACCCTGGTCCTGCTGGCCCAGCAGGTAAGGATGGCCCTCCTGGTCCAAGAGGCTTCCCTGGAGAGAGAGGACTGCCTGGCCCTGTGGTTAGTATCACCTTCTGCTTAGTACAATAGCATCACACAAATTGAATATCTCTCACAGCTTGGTTATTGCATAATCGTTCTGGGCTGTTAAATCGCTGCAAGCCTAAGGTGAACTTCAGGAATCAGACATGAGATCAGATCCCCGAGTGGGCTTCAGAAGAGGAACAATGTGCTCTAGGCTGTTTTATTTATTTATTTATTTATTTTATTGTAGCTTGACAGAAGTTATGTCCTCACAGTTATGCAATTCACAGTAGTTTCTTAACTCATTAGACAGAAATCAATGGCAGAAGCAGCTTTTTGTTTAATTCTTGGGTGCATAAATGGTGTGATACACCTCTTCCTTTGCAATAAGAAGGCTGTTTGCAGCAGTTTCAGTGAATAACTGTTGTCCTGGTCTGCTCTCAGCCTCCATTTTAGGGACTGTAGGAGGTTTTCCATCTCATGCTGAGCCTGTTTGAAGATAGACAGTCCAGTGTAAGGCAGGAAGTGTGCTTCCCCAACACATGTGTTTGTTTTCTTACGCCTTCATTTTCTTCTGTTCTGCAGGGGGCTCATGGCTTGAAAGGGAATGAGGGTCCTCACGGCCCACCTGGCCCTGCTGTGAGTATAATTTACTGCCTTTGCGTCGTCAGTTTGTCACACTCGTTGCTCTAACCTTCCATGATCTGTCTCTCTATCTCTGGGAATTGTCTTCATAGCAAAGTTCCCACCCTCAGTTGTTCCAGGCTCTTATATAATATATTGATATGCAGAGTTTGCTACTTACATAAGAGAGGTTTGACCTATTTGGTTGGGTAGATGTGCCTGATATTAGAATTTTGTTTCAGTGTTGCAACTTGATGGTTTTGATAACTTTGCCCAGTTACTCTCACTGCTAACATTGCTGCGCTGTGGTTTTATAGGGTTCCCCTGGTGAACGTGGTCCTGCTGGCCCAGCTGGACCTACAGGTCTTCCTGGACGTCCTGGCCCTCAGGGACCTCCAGGCCCTGCTGGAGAGAAAGGCGGACCGGTAAGAAGATCACGTTACAGGGATTGCTGAGACATACAAATAGACAAAACAGCAGGTTTCACAGATTGAGTGGAGCTGACAACGCCATACTGTATTATGAAAAAAATATTTTAGGGAGAGAAAGGACCTCAAGGCCCCGCTGGAAGAGATGGTATACAGGGACCTGTAGGTCTGCCAGGACCTGGAGGACCTCCTGGACCACCTGGAGAGGATGGGGACAAGGTGAGTTACTTTTCATGTTTTCCTGATAAAAATCACTAAAAATGCATTGAAGCTTTACATTTTTGAGCACAAACAAACTGCTATACAGTATCCATCACAAAGACACTAAACTGAGATCTAACACAGATATCTTCTTGCCTGTTTCCCTGTGACCTTAAATGCTCTAAGGGGAATTTGTCTGACACAGTTTGCATCGATTAACAGATCAGGCGAACCTGCTTTGTTTCAGCTTTGTACCCTTCTGTACAAACAACAGAGGAGAGGGAGGAATTTTCTGGCAGTGACAGAATGTGTGAAAGTGACCCTTTAGTATTCAGAAGCAAGAACAACTCCTCATTCCCTCTAAAAACATTTGCAGGAAGATGAGCCATGGAGATACTCAGAGGATAATCTCTTATCCTTTGAAGAATGCCTTAGTTCTTAACTGGCCTTATAGTGGTCCCTGTGGTGCAGACGGACACAGAGAATACAGAGGGTATTTGCTATGCAGATAAAAAGGATCTCACAAGCTAATGTTTACACACATTCAGACACTTTCTCATTATAAGTCCTGTCCACGGGGAATGAACAACTCTGAGGCCTTCATTTTAAGTAGCCTAATATTGCCTCATATGGAGCCCAAAAGTAAGTGCCTCTGGCTTTGGCAGTTACTAACATTATTTCTCCAAACACCCACAACATGTGGAGGCTTTGAAATAATGGTGCAAGGTTCTTCACTCTGGGAATGCTGGTGCAAACAGTTTGAGTTGGGGCCAATTATTGATTGTGTTTTGGCTGCTAGTGGCCCTAGTGACTCATCATGATATGCCCCCGTCAGATGTGAACTATATTTGTCACCATTTGTCAGAGAAGACATGTAATTGAAATGGCCATTGAAAGATCTCTTAAAAAATGTCTTTTCAAAGGTGGGACGCAGTTGAGTTATTGTGCTTTGATATGTCACTTTCTGTTCCGGAGTTGGTTTGATAATAACTTAACCTTATTCATTGTCATATCTTATCCTCATCTTGCCTGTGTATTACTTTGAATTCACAATGTGATCACTTCGTTCCACAGGGAGAGATTGGAGAGCCAGGCCAGAAAGGAAGCAAGGGTGACAAAGGAGAACATGTAAGTCCTTCTTTATTTATCGAGTTATCATGAATGCACTGACGCTGAATGGCTAATGCAATTGTACTGTGCATTCAGAAGTTTCAACAGGTGAATGAAACTATTGTTAATGTGTTTCTTTTCCTCTGCAGGGTCCACCTGGTCCCACCGGCCCTCAAGGACCTGTTGGCGCACCTGGTCCTGCTGTAAGCGTCTACTCTGCATTGGGTGTTAAGATCATTCAGCGCCTTGTCTACTGTATCTGTTAGGCCAACAGTACCACTAACACTCGTATCTCCTGATTGTGACCTCTTCAGGGTGCAGATGGTGAGCCTGGTCCTAGAGGTCAGCAGGGTCTGTTTGGCCAGAAGGGAGATGAAGGATCAAGAGGATTCCCTGGACCTCCAGGCCCAGTTGGGCTGCAGGTGCAGACTGCAATAAAAATTACAATCACAAAAAAAATAAATAAAAAAATACAAATTGTTTGTTAATTTAATTATGAAACTATGTGATTCAATCCTCTGCTAATTTTTCAGGGCTTGCCTGGTCCACCAGGTGAGAAAGGTGAGACTGGAGACGTTGGCCAAATGGTAAGAGCTTGACTGGGAATATAAGTTCATACACAACATAGGGACTGTGATTACTCAATTCGACACATTAAAAGTGTTGTATTCATTAGACTGCATCCCCTCTTCTGTGTAGGGTCCACCCGGTCCCCCTGGTCCAAGAGGCCCCTCAGGACCCCCAGGAGCTGATGGCCCTCAGGGACCTCCTGGTGGAATTGGAAACCCTGGTGCTGTTGGAGAAAAGGTAAACCTCTCTTCTAAGTCTGGTTCAGCTCCCTTCTTGCTTTTGTAACTTAATCACTCTGAGGTGTGGTGAAAGCCACATATGGTGAAGGTCACATAACGCCATTCTGATTGCTTTGTTTCTAGCAGAAAATTGCACCTGTTCTTAAATTGCACTTCTGCCACAGCTTTGTTTAGTTTAAGTGTAAACACAAAACATCCCCAAAGTCAAATACACTAATTTCAGTTATGTCGTTTCATTTGATGCTAATTGTGTCTATCCTGCAGGCAATTGAGTAAATGCACAAATCACAAAATTTAGTTGGATAGTAAAAATGAGGACATTTTATTGTAATTCAACCACACCACCATGAACACACGGGTATCACCGTCTACCAAAACAATTTTGTTCACGCAGAAGTGGTGATTTCATTGTCTCCATGTAAATACTGTATTCAAACGGCTGCACCATCATTTTACAGTGGAGTGGATAGGAGGAGCTGTTATTATCATGTATATATTCCATCAACTGACAATACAGTCATCATCCTACAGCCTTTTCTTCTACGTGGCAACTCTGGCCCTGTTCCAAAATAATTGTTGTTACATCTCTAGATGTCAAGTAAAATTTCTGCACTTTTTTCCAGAGGGGCAGATAACATAAAGTGTCCCAGACCGTAGTGGCACTTTGTTTCCATTGTAAGCTCCCTATGTGACAGGTGTGATCCAGTTTTTATCCAGTTGACTGGTTTTCCTAATGCTGTAGCAGAGACAGATTCATTGTGTTAGCAGTCTGTCTGAGTGCTCTGTGGTAAAGCCTGTGAATGATACTCCTTTACAAGGCAGCCATTAATATTTCCCACGCCTATTTATATGATACCCTTTTAAATGGGACATGATCATTTTTTTCTTCTGCCACAGAGTGACAGATGCACAGAAAATCTAATGGACAGGCTGTCATCCCCAATAGTACTGTTGCCGGGCGGAGAAAGTATGAATTAATACTCAAAGGCACTGTACTGTGCAATTCTAAGATGATAAATGCATTATTAAAAGCGTCTCTCATAAAAATCAACTCCTGCTCTTATTTGTTGCTGCTGTTTCATTATGAAAGGCCTCCTTTGGCAGCTTTTGCAGCCGCCTGACTGTAGTGCTATACGCCATCTCATCACTTTCTCTCTATAGTGATGGGATGATTTGTTTTATCTGGTCTGGTCAATAGAATCACCTTTTGCTCCTTCATAATCTCCCAGAAAATAGCCTGTCCTTCCTGTGTGCAAACAAAAAAAAGATGTCTCTCTTTTAGCCTAATCACTCTGTAGCTGATCTGGCATTTTATTGTACCAGGCCAGGGAGTTGGCAACTGAGCCCAGGCTATTTTTTTTCTGTAAACACATCTCTTATGCTTGTGGATCTGTGATGAGCAGCTGTCTTTCATGCTTTTGGTTTCTCTGTGCTCAGCAGATTTTCCAGCAGCCCTGTAGTGAACATGAGCAGGTTGTTGTGAGGATGAAGTCGAGGCCTACGTAGGGCTTCTCAGATGCACCGTTGCTTAAAGATGCACAGAGAATGCTCCTAATGCGGGAGGATCAGTCATGCTTTCAAACAGGTGTACCAACTGCTGAGAGTGGATTTCTTGACAACAACAAGAGCGGTTGGGGAAGACAGCCAAAGCTTAAATTAGTGCTGAAATTCACAACAGAGAGGTTTTCTTCATGCTAGAGAGAATCTGGATGTGCTTATCATAACGCATCACTACACAGCTTTTGATTGACTTTGCAGAACTGTGCCATCGATTCGTTCCCTGTCTCCCAAACATGACATGGGATAATGTTTTCCCCTGAAACAGGTGTGGCACACAGCATCTGCAATAAACCCCGGCAGGGATAACGATAAGGTTTATGTGACAGTGAATAATGATAGTGCCCAATGTATACGTGAGTCAACAGGGCAACTGGCCAATAAGGCAGGGGGAAGAGGACAAGATATATGTGCAGGGTCCAGGGAGAGCGGTGAGGTCAGCGCCTTCCTGTGCTCCAGCCACCCAACCTGCCTGCAACTGATGGATTGAAATCTCTTGTGTCATCTCTTTCTCTCCCTATTTGGGTGACAAGGGCACTGGGACAGTGAGGGCAGCTGTAAATGATGGGATTTTTAGAACCATGTTAGATCAACAAATCACCTTTCTGATCATGTCACCCCTTCTTTTCAGGGAGATGCTGGTGAAACAGGAGAGCCAGGACTTCAGGGAGAAGTTGGCCCACCTGTGAGTTATCTCATTTTCTTTCATCCATTTCTTCATGAATAAATGCAGATGAAGAATCAAAGGAACAACAGTGGTTTCACCATCAAAGAAAAGGAAGAATTGCTGGTCAATAAAGTGCAAATGAGTTCATTGACAATGACCATAAAGTATAATAAGGCTGTTCGGTTTTCATTTTCTACTTGTTTTCTACTATCAGGTCTGATTTAGAATTGCTAATATGCTTCCAGGGTCCAAGAGGAGAGCGAGGAGAAAAGGGAGAGGCTGGTCCGGCTGGTGCAGCTGGTCCTCCCGGCCCTAAAGGTCCCCCTGGAGATGATGGTCCCAAAGGCAGCCCTGTAAGTTTTTTCCTTTCTACCCTCAGCGTTAGCAAATAGTGAATGTTCTCTTGCCAGTGATTCAACCTCACAAAGAGGACAGCCATTTTAATCTTGAACTAAATATTCTCTCTCCATAAAAAATATTATAACTTTTACTTATTTTCAGGGTCCAAGCGGATTCCCCGGTGACCCTGGCCCCCCTGGAGAGCCTGGTCCATCCGTACGTATAGCATCAGCTGAAGTTGTTAATGAGTTGTGCAAATTCATTATTTTCTGTTTGTTTTTAGTGCAATGCAGCATGACTGAGGCTGTGCTCAATTTTTATGCAGGGATTAGATGGTCCATCTGGTGACAAGGGAGATGATGGAGAGCCTGGTCAGCCTGTGAGTGTTGTGTACTAATTGTGTTACTTTATGTCAACTCTGACGTAAGAATGCTTTATTAGAATCGACATTTAAATCACGATACTGTTTAACTTTCTTTTTATTAAAATTCAAACTAGGGTTCTCCTGGACCCACTGGAGAATCTGGTCCCTCCGGACCACCAGGAAAGAGAGTAAGTACTGTCTTGTTCTCTCTTGACCTTGTGTTGCAAAATGTCAGTGGCAAAATGCTAAAATGTTCTGTTTGTATTCTGTAATATTTATTTTTGGCATGTTTTCTTTTTTAAATAGGGCCCCCCTGGACCCGCAGGACCTGAAGGAAGACAAGGAGAGAAAGGAGCCAAGGTAATGCATCTAATAATTCCAGTTTTCTTGCTCACTTAGTACGTCAGTCATGTCAAGTAACCAGTCAACAAGCAAGAAGCAAACAGTTTGTGTGCATCTTGTTTTTGTGTAAAAGGGAGAGTCTGGTTTGGAAGGTCCCCAAGGAAAGACAGGTCCTGTTGGTCCTCAAGGATCACCTGGCAAGCCTGGTTCTGAAGGCCTCAGGGGTATCCCTGGCCCAGTTGTAAGTCGTCTCTCATCTTCACACAAATTTATTATATCTTGATGATGTGTGGTATCAAAACAGCATGCGTAACTGACATTTCTATGCAGGGAGAACAAGGTCTACCTGGTCCTCCAGGCCCAGATGGACCTCCCGGACCTATGGTGAGTAGCCTCCTGGCCTTTGATCTGGATCCTAATTGAACAGTCATCTCCTCTCTAATCAATGTGTTCTCCCTCTCACAGGGTCCTCCTGGATTACCTGGTTTGAAAGGAGACTCTGGTGTCAAAGGAGAGAAGGTGAGTCACTCTTGTGCCTGCCCAACCGAATGCTTCCGTGCAAAGCGTTAGACTAATGGGCGTCTTTACGAGCAGATTGATTAGATCTGTTGTTTGCCTCCAGCCATCAAATCATTAATGATTAGTGAGTGTGCCAGATAGATATGCAATATGGCTAATGTTTCTGATGGTGTATTATTGACTGTTGAATTGTTTGTGTTGTTCTCAGGGCCATCCAGGTCTTATTGGTCTAATTGGACCCCCTGGTGAACAGGGTGAAAAGGGTGACAGAGGCCTTCCTGGTCCTTCAGGATCATCTGGTCCTAAAGGAGACACTGTGAGTATACAACAATACTCTGGAGCCATATTAGAAGGCCTACACCTGCTCACACATTCTATTTCTTCAAGTCTGTCTGCCAAGAACAGACTCTGAGTATTGTAGAAGAGCAGTGCTATTTGTGCCAATCATCAGCCCACTAAGAGTTATTGATAATCTAATCAAAATGTAGTCACCAGTGTTTATGCAAGCCCATATTGTTGTATAAGCATAAGCAGCATTATGGATTCACACTTCAATCTTTTTTCTCTTCAGGGTATTGCTGGTCCTTCAGGTCCACTTGGTCCAATTGGTCCCCCTGGATTACCTGTAAGACTATTATTGTCATATATGTGGTGCTACACCATGTGTGCAAATGAAATCTCTGAGCCAATATTGATTACTTGATCATCTTTGTGTCTCTAGGGTCCTCCTGGTCCCAAAGGAGCTAAAGGGTCAGCGGTAAGTGTTTTAGTGAAGGCTGCATTCCATCACAAAGTAACAACACTGTTATCGTGATACTCGTAAACACAATTACATTGTTTTTGAGCAAACATTTCTTTCATTTGTCCTGCTCAGGGTCAAACTGGACCAAAGGGAGAGAGTGGTACACCTGGACCCCCTGGTCCTCCTGTAAGTCAGTGCACCAAACTGTGTTGTCATTTTGTATCTCATCCTTAGCGTGAGTCATTATCTCTTAAATTTTATGCACATTCACGTAATCTCCATCTCTATCTCTGACTGGCATTTGTCTGTTCTTTCATCTCGACCCAACAGGGACCTCCCGGCGATGTTATCCACCCACTGCCGATCCAGGCTCCCATTAAGGGCAGAAGTCGTAGGAACATCGATGCTAGCCAGATGGTTGACGACGCAGCTGTGGATGCCAACTACAAGGACTACGATGACGGCATGGAGGAAATCTTTGGCTCACTCAACTCCCTTAAGCTCGAGATTGAGCAGATGAAACACCCGCTGGGCACTCAGAGCAACCCTGCTCGTACCTGCAAGGACCTGCAGCTCTGCCATCCTGATTTCCCTGATGGTTCGTATTAGACTCCATCTAAATGAGGCTTGAGGTCTATTGTCTAATCCTTGCCATCTGCAGTTTTTAATTTCTGCGCCGAAACGGCAGTAATCACAGGCCTTTAATGTGTTCTATCCGCCTGCTATGAGAATTTGAGATCTGTTTGTATGGCTGCTAACCTCACTGTGGGATCCATACCAACTGCATCCATGTTTACTCATACAGTGAAGAATAGAATTGGTTGGAAAAAGAATTGTCGTTATTTTGATTTTTCAACATCAAGTCAACTCTACGTTTTGGATATTTTGGCAGATGATCTATCGTAGCTTCAATGACACTTGCGATTGCTGACATATGGTTTGGTTAATGAATTTCTGTGTATTTCTTCCATCTTTTATCGAATGGCAGCATTTAAATATATCAGACTAGGTATATTAGTTTTAATGCTGAATTTACTAGAAAGCACCACTGATAAAGAATATGTGTATTGTACGTAATGTTTGTGGTCTTTAATTTGGTGCTTTTTTTTTTACAACATTTGAAAATGATATGAGAAAAGTACAGATTGATAGTGCGGACACAGAGACGTGCGAGACAGGCCAAATAATGTGAGAGATTACCTTGACCTGAAGGAGTCAAATACATTCTTCAAATCATATATGCTGCTATATAATTGCTGTCTCTCTCACTCTCTCCCTCTGTCTCTCTGTTTCTCATTCCCTCCTCCATTTCTCCAGGCGAGTACTGGATTGATCCAAACCAGGGTTGCTCTCGGGACTCCTTCAAGGTTTACTGCAACTTCACAGCAGGTGGAGAGAGCTGCATCTTCCCAGATAAGAAGTCTGAAGGGGTAAGTCTGGCCGCGTGTACACAATCACTTTCATGCACATGCGATGCACACTCAGGTTGAGGATAGAGTAAGCAGAGAGGTTGGGAGATGATATGGTTAGAAAAAGAGAAAAGAAGCTATTTTCAGCCTCTGTTTTGGAATATGACTGACAGTAATCTGAATACGCCACATAAACTCATCTTTTCTCCTTGCGTCTGGCACTAATGGTTGTGTTGTGCGTACTGTATAAATAACCCAAACATCTCGAGACTAGTTGCAACGGCCGCTCTGTTGTACACGTGTACCCACATAATTAGCCTCCATGAGATTACCTGGTATGTTGTTACCAAGAAGATGCGGGAGATGACTCAACAGAACTGCATTTCCCATGAGGACCAAAGTTATTTTAAAACCGTGCTAAATCTCAGTTTAGTCCTGACAGCTGTGGCACAGATTCCCTCTAACTTGTCTGGATTGTTTCAGTGCCATTTTTAGGTGGGATGCCATTACTTTTTCACCTGTAAAGCCTCTGGCAGGTGACAGGCACATTGAGAAGATTTTTGGTTCATTATGCATGAATGTGCAGAGGAGAGGAGAGCAGCAGAGTGGTGAAACATTGGGAACACTGTCGTTGACATGTCGGGGGTTGTGTAATAGCACAATGCTACAGCCATTTTAATGATCCCACTCATCAAGCCTCAGAGGAGCAGGCGTTTGCTTAAGCTTCGAATAATGAAGCAGACTTTTTATAGCGTGCTGGTGATAGGCCCCTCTCGTTTGTGTCGGAGGGTGAAATGAAAAGCTTGTGTGCTGTCAGTCTTTGTGTTGAGAGTGCAAACACTCCCACATGTGTTTGGACTGGCACAGTTATTATCGAAGCGTATAGTTACACTGTCCACATGCTGTGGAGAATCGCAGTCACAAAGACAGACATGCTGTCAAGGATACGAGAGAAAAGGTCACAGCAAGGATACATATTCCCTCTACGACTCGATCCACTCCAGTGAAAATAACTGAAGGTCACCTTCAAGGCAGCGTGGGTCTAATGTATGCCATCTCCCAGCGATAAGCGATCTCCGGCTCATCATTCATTAACACATTAAGCTATTGATGACAGTTCCATATCAGACCCTGCTATCTAATTATGGAGAAATTCATCATTGTCATAGCTGAGACCATTAGAGCTGTGCCCTGTTGGCCAATTCGCAGCTTTAAACGGCATAACAAAGTCAGTGCACCTCAACTGCACAGCACCAACACTGAGCAGCAGGGATAGAGGCAGCACTACAAGAGCTCCTTGCAGGCGATCATTTCTTAATTAATCACTGTGTACTCATGAATTTTTCAGCAGCAATTAACTGCCAGCTACAGTTTGTACTGTACAAAATGGCATAATGGCTTACTAAAATTTTCTGCCCCGGACCAGGCTGGTCTGGTTGATCTCACTGAATACTGTTTCAGGTGGGGAGGACTCCTGACAGAACAAAAAAGAAGAATAAAGAAGGGTGAAAAGAGCAGAGATGGGATATGTTTCCGTCAGATCTGTTTTCTTTCTTTAACACTGTTTTTTCCTCCTCCTCCCCTGCTTCTCTGTTGATCCATGCCCCCAGGCCAGGCTCACATCCTGGGTAAAGGAGAATCCCGGCTCCTGGTTCAGTGAATTCAAACGTGGTAAACTGGTAAGCCAGACTCCCGACTTTCCCAAGTCCCTTTCCCTTCCCTGAATGCCTTTTATATTTTACAGAGCAAAATGGCAAAATGGCCCAAAGACTCGCCAGGCACATGGTATAGTCACTACAAGAGAGGTTCCCTGGTAAGTGGCTCTGCCTGCGGTCTCGGAGTCCTGGCTGAAGCCTGGACTCTGTGAGCCTGGGGCTCTGCATGGTTCTGGTTCTGACCTACAAAGTATGTATCTGCACTGGCACCTTGCTTGTTGGTTGTTACATTTTTGTGGTGCATGATTCAGCACGAGCTGCCCTCACCTTCAGTCCAGCAACATGGGGGATGCTCTTCCAGGGAAATGGAGGGGAGGTTTATGGACTATACAGTCAAGATTTGCAATATATTTTGGCCTCTAATGCAGTTTGGAAAACAGTGTTGTGCTGTTTGAATTCTTGACAGTATATCCACTCTTCCACACATTAACAGAGCATCTCCTAAGAGTGACTGCGCGCCTTGACACTCCAATGACTCAAGAAGCAACAGCATAATCATGTAGCTGATTTAATAGTGTAGACAAAAACACCTGAGAGTGAATAAGGGGGGATAAGTTATTGCTCCTCTCTGCTGCAGTCATCCAGCTGCACTCCCATTTCCAGTGTCTCCCTTAAACACTACTTAGATCTGGCAGAGTAGCTCTGAGTCAGGGGTCAGGCACTCAGTCACCACCCAGGGACTTCCTGGGTACTCAGTCACTGTTGACTTGCGGCTGTGATGACAAAGAGGTAATGTTTCTCTGGCGATGTTGGGCTGGATCCACACGCTGCTCAGAGCAGGGGGACGAGTGGCCGGGGAAAAAGAGAAAAGCATGGGACTATCCAGCCACTCAGAGGGTGAAAACATCAGAACAGTTTTCACTTCGAGCCACGGTGCCGACACTCAGACATAATACAGAACAAGTCTACATTGTTTATATTTTGTGATTAAGTGGCTGATTAAACCAATCAGTTGCACTAAACACTTGCATTAATAGACAGAGAAGAAGGTCAGCTCGTTTTGTTAATGTCGAGTTTGAGTGTCAGCACTCTGGGTTTGTATATGCATGTGTGCTGTAATGTTAATCTGCAAGAACGAGTCAAGTAAAGAACACGTCCAGACTCACAGACGGTGTGTCGCTCTGGCTGCATGGCACGGATGCTGCATGCGCTCTACTCTCAGTAAGTCCCATTTGTCTGAAAGACGAAGCGACCATGTGGATCTAATGGATTCCTGATGGTTGGTATGCAGAAAGTCACTTACAGACGCTAAACTGAACCGAGACTGGTTCTGATCCACTATCTTATCAGCCAGAATTACAAAGCAGTATAATCAGCTTAATGGGATCACTGTTTTCTGACATGAGCTCAAAAAGCAAAATTCTAGGTTAATTACCAGGCAATTAACAAGCCATTAGTGCAACATATTTCCTGTTAAGATAATTACATTTTCATGTACTTACCATAATTTGCTTATATTGGATATATATTTTACATAATTGCATAATATTTAAATTAGGTGTTTAGTTATGCTTATTTTTTGTACTTTGAATGCAGATTTTTCCACATTAAGCCTTGCACATTAGCACAGCTTCCAGGCATTAGACCTTGGAAATATTCTGTAGCCTTCCTCCACATTTATGTTGTATCATCACTTTATCCATTTAAGAATTGTGGCCTTTATATGGCGTCAGTATTTTTATTGTGAGCAAAACCCCATGAAACTACCAAAGCCAACAATGACTAACAAGTGTTGTCTGTGTATCCAAAGCTTGATTTAGCACTCCAGTGATCTCCAAAAACTATTAGAAAAATCAGCAAGTTTCACTGACAAATTTCTTTGCTTTATTTTTAGTCAAACACACACACACACACACACACACACACTGTAAATAACTGATATGTTTATTAATCTGCTGTTGAAAATAGTCTGTAATAAATGCTCTTTTCTGAGTAATGGAGTAAAACCTACAGAGCCCAGGTATTATAGAATAGCAATACAAAGGAAATGTGAATGAGCGCCACAGACAGGACAGGTAAGTCAGAAGGTCACGCATTGTTGGTTTTGGCCTTTTCATGGGATTCATTGTTGGCAGGATACATATTGAATGTTAACGGCCTTGGCAAATGAAGTTCTGTTAGCTTTGTCTGTACTATAACAGAACATCAGAGTTTATTAACTCCATATCCTTGGATGACATCTTTTTCAATAAAGAAACACGTCCTAGGAATACAAACACAGCAGTAAATCAGGAGCTGAAATTGCTAGTCATAAATTAAATCAAACATTGCACCCAAGAGACAAAAACACTGCACAGTACAGACATGGAAGTGTTCATTAAATATTTTGAGGATCTACAGGACATCCCTCGTCTCGGTCCACTCCCCGTTTTACACTGGTTCCTTGTTCTGGTGTTTGGATGCTCAGCTCCATCTGTGTTCCTCTTTGCAGCTGTCTTATGTGGATGCGGAGGGCAACCCCATCGGCGTGGTCCAGATGACCTTCTTGCGGCTGCTGAGCGCGGCGGGCAGACAGAACATGACGTACAACTGCTACCAGTCGGTGGCCTGGCACGACCAGGAGCAGGACAACTACGACAAGGCCATCCGCTTCCTGGGCTCCAACGATGAGGAGATGTCTTACGATAACAACCCCTACATTCGTGCCCTGGTCGATGGCTGTGCGGTAAGTTAAAGGGAAGCGTGCGTGTTTGTGTTTGTTTAGGCAGTCGGCAGGATGCCATTGATGAGCACTGTTGCTCTTGTTGTCTTTGTAGTGGCTCACTCAGTAATATGTGATGCTTTTATTTCTGAAGAATGCTTTTTCACACACTAACTCTCCCTCCTGCTGTGTCTCTGTTCTTGGACAGATGAAAAAGGGCTATGAAAAGACAGTACTTGAGATCAGCACGCCAAAGGTGGAACAGGTGCCATTTGTGGACATCATGTTCAACGACTTTGGCGGGTCCACGCAGAAGTTTGGATTCGAAGTGGGCCCCGTCTGTTTCATCGGCTAAGACTGTTTACTGAGCAAATGGAGAAAAAAAAAGCATATATTTGTTTTCTCAGAAAATAAAAAACAATTGAAAAAGAATAGGACAATTCTATTTGTAAAAAAGTAACTTTGTTTCCATAAAGCAACAAGTATGAATAAAATGAAATCAAGATGAGAATACAGTGAAATTCTATAGGAATAGAGGAAAACGAAATAACCTTGAAACCTCAGTGTGCCTTCTCCATCACATGCAAGTTTTGAAACTGGATGTCAGATCCTGCCTCCCACACGACACACTCGCATGCACACAACTGTAGCCCCTTGTCATCGCACTTGATTTAGTCCTTTTTGACCCAAACATCGAAGGCGACCCTGAGAGCTGCAGCCTTTCCAGACGTTTGCAGCATTTGCTATGGACTCCATCTGATTTGGCTCTTTTCTTTAGTTTTCATGTTCTCCCTCATCTCCCTGGCTTTTTTCACTTGTCTTCTGTTGATTTGTTTGCTCGTTCACTACGGGAGCTTTGTTTGTGCATAATTGTCTCCCCATTCTCTTGGAATGGATCTTATATATAAATATATATATAAATATATATAAATAATTTTTATGTTTGTAAGTACATTCTGTATATTTTTCCTGGTAATGTTTATTGCTTCTGGCTTCAAAACATGCATGTGACTTTCTTAATTGTGAGGTAGGAGATGATGGATATGGGGGATAACATCTAAATTGTAGAAATATATATCAAAAGTGAGGTAATTTGACTTGTAAATTGAAAAACTGAAGAAAAAAAAGAAAATTTGGAAGTCCTGTCTTGTTGCAGTTGTGGAGCACACCTTGTTGTAATTTAAGAGCAGAATGGAAATAAAAGACGAAAACAAGCTCTGTGATATTATGTGACAGTTTGATTTGCGTAACAAACAAAAAATAATAATAATGATAATACATTCCTGCATTTGTGCCCTCCGAACAGAACACCTACCTTGGTGGCAATATAATTAACTTAATAAACAGCTTTTGTTTTTATTTTTTCCCCCTCAGATACTCACCTGTCTGACTATGCAATGGGAGATGATGTCACATCTTAATGAAAACACAAAGAAATCAAAACCTAGGTGCTATTTTCTCTCTTCTGTGGTGCTATGTGTTTTTTCTAGTTTTTGTTGTTTGAATGAAAGGAAATTTGTGGTGATAATCTTCCATCACCAGCAGCCCCTTGACTCTCTCACCCACCACGTCTGATGCAGGTGGATCTTTGCTGCGTCCATTTATTATTATGATTATTTTAATGTTCAGCGGTGGTGTTTGCATGCCGTTTCTCTACATATCCACTCACAGATCAGTGCAGCATGGCGGCGTATGTTATCTCCTGCTTCAGCGGACCGCACAGATAAGAAACTTGTACCAAATGTTGGATTAACGAGAGGAGGCTAAGATGGTGCTGTTGGCTTTTGCATATCATTGCTCTAAAGACGCTGCATTATGGCTCTTACTGTTGGATCATCTGTGCAACATCAAACTGATGGGAGTTGAGTCGTGGACATGTTGTGATTGGGCCAAAGAGTCCATGGTCCAAAGTGTTTCTTGGTGTATGGAACCCTTCCACCAAAGGTTTTTCACGTATATATTTAGCTTTAAAGGTCTATAGTGGCTTGAAAATGTTCTTTTTGTGTGGGAAACAACTTGAAAAGTATTTGTTCTTCAGTAGAAGCAGGTCACCAAATTAGCCAGATGAAAGAGTTTTGCTCTCGCAGCGTCAAAAATTGCTTGTTGGTCTAGTATTTTTGCCCTTATTGTGATTATGCTCTTTGTTCAAACTATGCACTCTCTATGCTTATGACCACTAGTATCTACCACAGAATTTTTTACAGCCCTTCATACGTAGGTTCGTTTTGTTTCCTGTTTTTTAACCTTTAAATATGTGACTTGAACATTTCTGTTAGCATAACTCAACATGCTTGTAGATCTTTGGCTTTCTTTTTCATTGTGATGCAGTACATCCAAATTTAACCCTTTTTTTTTGCGCTCTCAATAAAAAGGACAAATTTTTGTAAATTTCCAGAACCAGCAGTGATGCTGCCATTGTTTTGTTTAGTTTCTGTTTTATTTTGTAGATTTCCATTTGTCTGTCTGTCTGTTTGTTTTCACGGTCTTGTCAAACCTGTGTAAGGATAAGAGGATAGAAGTTATATTGGTTTTTATGTCAATAAATTCAAGTTTACTGTGGCCATCCACTCTTGTATGTCTTTTGAAGCATTAAAACCTATCTGTATGCATGAAACTGTAAAGTTTTTTCTCTTGTTGTTATAATTTTGTAGAGTGACATGATCTCCAGTTCAACTTTTTATTCATCAGGATACATCAGTTTTTCCAATGATCATGTCCACAATTGTGAAGTGGAGAGAAAATGATGAACTTGTAACTCTACCGAAGCCAATGTTCGTTTGTAGTATATTTATTGTATTATTTAAAATAAAAAAATAAATGTTAAATGATACCATAGTGTAAGTGTAAGAGGCCCCCTCTTTACATGCACACAGGAAAACAAAGTTATTGTCAAAGGGTTATTAATTCACCACATGCTATTTTTACATATGAGCTGGAAATTCTGGAAACTCCTGTGAATGGATCCTTTTTAGAATGGCCACATCCAGAAAAATAGATGATCCTGTTTTCATGTTAACCACCACTGAGCTGTGTGTCAGAGAATGTATGTGCTGAAGGTTGAGTTAAGGCTATTGAAAGGTTAAATTAATGATTTGATGTTTGTTTAAGCTGCAGAACAGGCAAGCTACTTTTATTATTAACTGCGCAATGATGTGCTTTTTAAATTGTGTCAACCAATTCTTACTCCACAGACACTCAACAAGAAAGGAGCTCTCAGGCTGCGTCTTGTGATCAGACATGCTGTTATCCATCGATTGTTCCCTGCTGAAGCCTCCAACAAAGACTGCTCAAAGAATCCTCCTGGATAGACTTTTTTGGCCAGCTAATGTATGTACTTCCATCAGTTTAAGATCATTTCTGTATAGTACAGTGCCTGCAGGGTGTTATGATAAGCCAGAAAATCAAATTTTTTACCTATATGCATTTCATGCAAACCCTCCTAAGTGATGATTAAAATAAAATTCTTTTTTTAACCCTCCCTTGCACCACTAATTTCAATAATCTGTAATCTCAAAGCTTTGATCAAATCTGCGATGGTGGAGATGACTCGCAGCACTTCAAGTGTCTCATTAGCAGAAAACCTTGCACAGCAAAACAAAAAAATAAAGAAGCCGTGCATGATACATGCATGATCAATATTTAATGCAGTGTTTACAGGGTGGATTTAGGACGATCAGAATGCATGGATTCTACTGAGGCAGCATCCTGGGTGAGTAAAGCAGAAGCCAAAGTGGAAAAAGCTAATTCCTCATCTAAGCACAGAACTACTTACAATGCAGGGGTGATAAGTGGGGCATCAAAGTGGGTTGTGGATGTGTGGATGTGTGTGTGTGTGTGTGGGGGGGGGGGGGGGGAGGGGGGGGGGGGCAGTAGGATTTAGTAGGATTCCAATTATGGCAACAGGTGATGTGTCAAAAGACTACAGCAGCACCCGAGCATAAGAGGCCTGTGAAACATTTTAGAGGAGCAGATTCACGATGTGTGAAGGGGTCACTTCAGGACATGCAAATGGTGTTTGGAGCAAAGCAGAGCGCAAGGAAATTTATCTTTGAGGAAGTCTATCACCAAGCGCTGTGTGCCATGGATGGTAAAACAAGTCAAAGAGCTCATGGATCAACTACTAAGTACTCAGATCTTCTCCCTAGCAGTACTGTGATGTAACATACTCCATGACAATTAAAAGCCTGCGTTTATTATTAGATATGTAAGGTGTCAGAAGGAAAAGAAAAAAATGGCCCCTGCGAGTGATTTATTATGTACTGTTGCACCCTGGTGAGCTGAAGCTTGCCTTTACTAATTCATATAAACTACAGTGATACTGTTTAGTCCAGTGGTCCCCATCTAGGCGATGTTAAATGTTAAACCTGAGGGCTGGTGAGATGATTAACGGGAAAGGAAAGATGAAAAAACAAAGTCCTGCTAAGCTGTATTCGTATCTGGACCTAAATCTTTGCTTTTTAAATGTTTTCTCCTCCTTGGACCACAAAGATTAAATAAAATGAAACCATCTGAGAAGCTTAGAGGCTTTTCTTTTCTTTTTGAAGTAATTACTTGTTATTGCTGTCAGAAGTCACATAAAATGTAGTGGGGTACAAGTTTATTAAAAAAGTAAGAAATATGACAGCACAAGTATCTCAAAGTACAGTACTTGAGCAAAAGTGATGTTACTTTCTGTTCCTGCATGTAAGTACTATAATTTGTATTCAAGATATCCAAATGTTTTCTGACTAAACTAGCTTCTGGTTTTGCCTTTCACAGCAGCTTTGTGAGGACTCACGTAAGGACAAATATGGAAGACTGGAAGCCGAAGCAGCAAACTGGGAGTTTTCAAAGGGTGAGGTGTGTTCAGCTGGTTGCAATCTGCAGCCTCACAACTAGATGCCACTAAATCCTACGCACTGGAACTTCAAGCACATAAGTTCTGCAGTGCTGTCGGTCAGCAGCGAATTGCGTGAAGGAAGAATGTGACAAGGAGAATTAGACAAAAATACACTGTAATCGTCTTTCTGGACATCACTGTTGTGGCAGCAAACTGTTTCTGTTGTTCTGCTCCTGTTTTATCCACTTGCTGATTACTTGTAAAGTTAGAAATGTATCATATGTCCAATCACACTGTTTGTACAATACACGAAAGTCTAATTATTTAATGTTAGAGAGTGCTGTCAATGTGAGGCTGGTTAGGGAAGAGCTGAAGGGTCAAACGGCAGATGTTTAAAGGGAAATCTGGGACGGAGCCCCATGTTAATGTGTAATTGCTTTGAGCCTGTGGATCTTCGGCTAACAGAGCCCATTCATAGCCTGGCCCCGGCACCACTGACCTACTTACATATGAATCAGATAGCACAGAGAGAGAGACAGAGATAGTGTTACAACACAGGGACTGTCATATTGGGATATTAATAACAGGCTTTTCCGCTCTAATAGATTTTTGGATTGAAGAGTGACTATAGTTCAACACGTTGGTTTTCTAATGTGATTATGGCTGACCACCCAACCCACCCAGCCATGCGTGCTGCATCCCTCCTGTGTGCTGCAGAGTTAAGGTTAGTTTGAGCCTCATCATCATCATTTCATACTGATTTGGTCTCCATTCCTGGCATTTGGGGGTTGACAGTTTTCATCTCTGGGTGCCATTTTAACTCCGATCAACACACCTTGCAAAGCTGTGGGTATTTTGGATATAAGGAGCTCAAGCAACTCTTTGTGTCAGCTATAGTAGGTTGGATGCACCTAAAAACACCATCTGAAGATGTAGTCTGAAATTTGCCAAAAAGCTGTGATTCCTCTTGACATTTTGTTATCAGTGAAGACAGAATGAAAACAGCAAAAACATCTCAGCCTCAAGCCATCCTCAGTGTGCTGTAATGTCTCAGCAAGTCTGAATGGCTATGATGGACTCCACCGCAGCTGCAGGCCCTCAGTCATTAGCTGATCCAATGGATGTAGGCAGTAAAGACAGTAAAAGTCTTCTACAACCTCAGACTAAGTCAGCACAAATGTAGAACAAGAGACAATTTTCTCATCCACTGAAGCAAACCATCAAATTCCACCCAGCCTTTTTAATATCTGACATGTAAGACATTACTTTACAAAGAATATTTAAAGAGGATCACTAGAAACTAAAGAAAACAGTGGAGCTCATGAATAAGCTCAAGATAGTCGTATAATCAGGACTGAAGTCACAGGGCAATGAGGTCATATAAATCAAAGTCGTTTCTTCTTCTTTTATTTTTTTTAAAAAAGTTATTCACTTATTTATCTTGTAATTTACATTTCTCGGTGCAAATATTGTCAAAAAGTGCAGCTGAGGCTCATTAATTTTGCTGGCATTTGGCCAAAGTGTTGGACAACTTAAATGTTTCACTTTATCATGGAAACAGAAGAAAAGTCATTGCGACACCTGGGAACCATAAATGTCTGTAGGTGACACACTTTTGTGCCGTTTTGTTTAGGAACTGTAGAGATACAGTGTTCATGGAAAAGTGAAAATGTTGGTGCAAGAGGAAAAGAAAGAGGGAATTATCAAAGTCAGATTCATGCAGTGTGGGAATCCATTCAAAATCTGTTCACATGCGCCACACCTGCTGCTTATCCTCAGGTGCAGCTGGTTTAGTCTGACTGAGGAAAAACCAATAAGACTGGGAGAAACGTGAGCACTCTGTTTCTTCCAACTTCTGGCCTGAGCTGCAGCTGCTCTGATTCATTCTTTTGGGTTTTCTGATGGGTCTGGTGGTCCTGTTTTGTTTTTTAGCGGCTTTATTTCTGTTTCCATTTAGTTTCCTAATGTTGGCATTAGGGTAGAGGGCTACACCTGGTCCAACGGCCCTTCGTGGGCTGGCCTGGGTGGCTCCCTTCCTTTTGGTCATTTTTGCCAGCCCCATCAGCCTTTTGTTTACTTATTTTGGTTGTTTGACATAAGCCCTGACAAACCAACTGACAGCAGCCGTGCTGCTAGTGTGGCTTAAACATACAAGATCCATCAGTGTTCCATAAAATGTCCACCAAGTGGATAATTTTGTATTAAATAAAAAGTCCCCTGACTACTTTTATGAAAAAATACTAAGAACATGACTTCAGTGCCCCTCTGGTAATAGACAATATGCTTTTTAAATAAACTAATTTATTTGTAGAGCCCATCTTGCAAGCATGAATCTGTGCCAGAACTCAAACCTTATGGCAACTAAATTGAATACACACATAACACTGCCTAAACCCAAAAATTCAATTCTAAATGGGTATAGACACCCGACTGGGGCCGTTGGAATCGATAAGTAGTATACTTGTATGAGGGGAATCAAAGTCAGAAGTTGTACTGTAGTGTGTACAATTGTACAGTGTAATTGCTTTTTGCTTTTCAGCTGGATTAGGGACAGGTTTTCAAAGTTCAAAAGTTGTTTTTTTTGTTTGTTTGGTTTTTTTTCCCGAAGCCTTCACACACCCACACAAGTCTCAGTTAGTCTGGCTGATGAGACCCATTTTCAGGTTGACACTGGGTGAACCCAAGATTTTATGTTTGAGGACACAAACCTCCAAGCACTTGAAAATAAATACTTTTTACTTTTATTAAAAGGATCTCAAAGACGCAACAAAACTGCCAGGAGAGTTGAGCAGATGTCAATCAAGCACAGTCTGTACACTCCCACACTGTGCTGAGAGGTCTAATCAGCTAAGTGACAACACCTGTGTGGGTGTGCAGACGCTTAGAATGAGCTACTGCAGTCTTCAGGATTTGACTTATTTTTGTAAATGTTTGCTCATTATCTTCCCTAAAGTATTCAAGCTTCAAACATTAATTTTATTAACTGCAGCTGTGCCTGTGACGACTGTTCTGTAATTCTGTAAGCTTGCATTAATTAAAATTTAAGCTGTGAAACCTGTATAACAAATGTAATGAATTACACTCTATACTGTGGTCTGATTTTAAGATTATGGTTTATAAGATTAATAAGATAATGAACCCAAGATAAGACACCAGAGATAAGAGGAGGATCGGAAGAAAACTAGAAGACAAAAAAGGAAAGCAGTGGGACGTTTGATGTGTAAATACACCACACACAGCCGGTGATGTTTTCCCTGTAGAAATGCAGGTAAATAACACATGAGTTTGGTTCATATTTAGAATAATATTCAAATAAGCGTCAGCAGATATCATTAGCATGCAGGGAATGATTTATTCTCATCGTCCTGTGCATCATCTTTGTTCCTCTCAGCTGCTGTCATGAGGGATACAAGCATTTGGGATGTCGTTAAATTCAGTTCCTCAGAAGATGTGTGATTATCATGGGTGGAAAAAGCTCAGATGTCTCCAGAAAAAACAAAACAAAACAAATGTTTAAACAAAAAAAATTAAGAAGATTAAAGTTGGCAAGATTAGCACGAATAGCACATTTTCTATATTGTTTGTCCAAGTAGGCGGATCGCTTTAAGGAAAAATCACTGGTACTGAACTGATGTTATGAATCCTGTGCCAAAAAGGAAAGAATAACAATATGACTTTGAATCTTCTCTCAGCGGGAGAAGCTTTGTCCCACTCATGTAAAACTTAGCACTTGATTTAATTAGATGATCTTGTTTCATGGCCAGAAGGAAGAGCATATGGTCCTGCACTTTCTACTCCCCCTTCACTCAGATACAGTAGCTCTGTTCTATTTTCAGGATCTCAGAGTACCAGCTTTGAAGCTACAAGCCTCTCCTCCACACTTTGGTGCTCCCCTGTAGAGAGACAGGGTCAAAGAGACCTGTGTGGTCCAGGTCCAAAACAGCAGCCAAGGACGGGCCCGAGTTAACAGCGTTAATTACTTCTCCTAGACCCAGTGTGAGTGCAGCTTTTTCCCCTTCATGTCATTCAAAAGAGACAAACAAGGACAGGGTAAAATATTCACTTCAAAGAATCACATGGTAGCTCTCCTGTTGGTCTCTTATACAATATGTCTCTGATCTCTCTGCATTTTTGCAGCATTATGAGCTTTTGTTATGATTTGTGTGAGCTATGTGCTGCAATTCATGGCTTCAAAAAGGGGCATATAAAAATAAATCATAATAATAACCCAATCTGTTCAGTCTTTGGCAGAAATTAGCTGAGTTTATGTGCTCCTACGTTGGTCATAGTAAGAAAATAATTGAGACGATTTGGTTTTCAGGGGTCTTTAAATTCCTTTTATCTAATAATCACTTAAAAGTCACCAGTCAAAATGGGGAATTCACTTAACCTTTAATCCAGCAAATCTTTCTCTGGGCAGAAGCTGAGATAATATGTGCCTGCTAATGCAACTCCAACTTAAATGATCGTGTATTTATGATGGATTTATTGTGCTTCCTGAAATGCACTGGGCATGCAGAGAGAGGCTTTGTGGTGCAATGACAGGATGAGATGGAGGTCTTTCACGGCTTGACATTTGGAGACAAAAACTTCATAAACTGAAGAGGGCTCACCTGGTCTATGAACACAGAAACCAATATTGTTTCCGCTCGCATTCAGTTGGCTTTTATATATATATATATATATATATATATATATATATATATATATATATATATATATATATATATATATATATATATATATATATATATATATATATATATATAGGTAGGATGTGTTAGCTGTCAACAATCTCTCATATTTCCTCGACTGCTGTGTTCTTTTTCCTCCTCCCTTTCCTCCTCCTGACAGATGGTGTCCAGGTAGGAAAGAAATGGGGAGCTGCAAATACATTCAGGAGACATGAAGAGCAGATCTAGACACGGTCAACAACAATGTGCAGTTGTTTGGCATGTAACTTAACTACATGTGCATATTCTTAGTTAACAATTTACTCAAAGGTGGAGTAAAACAAATTATTCAAACAAAAATACCTATTGCATACTATTTATTAGCCATTTTTAAGACTGTGAACAAAGATTTAGAAATAAGTCAGTTCCATTCAGTCATCAGTTCTTCCCTGTTTTCTCAGGTGGGAGGCTGAATCTCACAGCTATCCATCCACATATGCCTACGAATCAGGTGATAAAATAATTTCAGGGCACTCAAGCTGAATATTAAATGATGCTGGCAAATGCTATCAACGGTAAAATCTCACATTCCTCTCCTCTGCTTCTAAATCATTTGAGAAATGGCAAAGTAGAATCCAGCCTCAGTCATACACAGACGGAAATTCAACCACTAAGCACGAATTAGCACACAAGAAATTTGTGCATACATACGATTGCATGGTACACACTGATGACACACTATAATACATTTCAGAATGCCACATGCTTTGTGATATGCTCCATATATCAATACAATTCAATTCAATTTCAATTTCTTTATATAGCACCTTTATACAATCAAAATTGTCTCTAGATGCTTTACAGAGAAACAGAGCCTGAACCTCCGAGCAAGCAGACAGTGGCAAGGAAAAACTCCCTTTTAACAGGAAGAAACCTTGAGCAGGACCCGGCTTGCAAGGGACAACTATCCTGAACATGGGCAGATGTTGATAGTGAATGCAAGTGACCGAACTAGCGTGCTCGTTTCAGACAGGCACTGACCCTAATGGCCACTAAAATAGCAACTGGTTGGCTCCTTGGGCTTGCCTTGACCACATGCCCTACCTGTTCTATCGCAGTCTGTGGCCATTTAAATGATTTGTTACCCTGTTTCTGCAGTACAGACTTTGTCATTGAATGCATGTGTATCTGGCAGTGGGAGTGTGACTCTTTCTGTGTTCAAAGTCACCTTCGTAGGTGTTATTTTTGCTCCAGTTCTTGGGAATTGACTGTGCTAACTTCCCCTTTGTTTCGATGTTAAGTTTTGAAAAATACCAGGGAACCAACCTGCATAAACTTGATTTTGTATTGATTAGAGTCACCTGGAATCATCCACCTCCACTGCATCCTGCCAAAAGATACAAGTTGAAAAAAAAGGGGAAGATTAAATTATGAAAGTGCGAATGTACCACCTGAGGTCACAGCACATGGAGGTAATTCATCACTGTCATTTCAACATCAACACCTTTCCAGCAGGTCAAAAAGCTTCCTCTGATTAAACATCAAGCGGAGACAGTGATGCCAAGGAGAATCAAACCAGTGAAGCATCTTTGGCCTGCAGGAGGCTCTTTTTGCAGTCAGCTAAGCAAGACAAATCTCCAACCAGTCTGATGAGAAACATTTAATTATAATAAGGTTGTATCCCTCACAGCGTTTTAACAACAACAACAACAGTACTTTGTTTGCTCCAAAAATAGGCTGCAACCTTGTAAATGATCTGTTTCTGTCTCGTCTTTTTTCTCCCTGTGGTCTGTGGTAACCTTTTATAATATGATCTGATACAGTCAAACACTCACAAACTGGTCAAGAACTGCAGCTGAGTTCAGTGAGCACCTGTTTTTAATTTCATCTAAACTTGATCATCAGGCTTTGAAAAGCTAATACTTTCATTGAATTGCACTAGATTATGTGTTAACTGCAATTAGATGCCTATTCCAATAACATCCTAATTGGGTTTAGCATATAATATAACAAAATTTATATTTTAAGCTCAGCTTTATTAAGATTTAAGTCAATTTTCAGTCTCATCAGATATACTGCCAGTGGCGACTATGTATTTGGTAACACAGTTTAAATAATTATAAGGAGAAGTAGGAAAACAATGAGTTCAGATCAAGTTCTGTGGAAGTATGCCTACACTATTCGCCTTCATTTAAAAACGGGGGAGGCAACTGACAGCAAGCTGTCTTTTGCAATGATTCCTTGTCTGACACACAATAAGAACAAATGGAATTTACCTTTTTTTCCAACAATATTCTTGCTGTTGGCCAACCATGGAAATTCGCCAGTAAACATTGGCCAAAGTTCAACTGAAATGCTGGTGGGACTGGGACCTTACTGGGTCACTTAACGGGAAGAGAACAATCATTAATGTTGTTAGATACATCTGTGCCTTTCGTGCTATGATGTGACAAAATATACTACACGGAAATCGACTCACTGAAAAATGGCAAACGGGGCTCTTTGTGTTGAAACAGTATCATTGGAGAACATTGGTGAGACTGGACAGGCTTGACTACCGCTTGTCAAGCTTGTGCTTCTTGCTGTCCAGACCCAGACTGACTGATGGGGCAATAATTCATCTAACGGTATTAAGTTGACACTACTCACTGCTGTCATCACTCGGTTCCCTTGGTACCAGCAGTCTGGGCCAGACTGTTGGCTCGCCTTGTGTTTATACACACACACACACACACACACACACACACACTCTACACAAACGAGGACACATTTCAAGTCCAGGAGGGACTGTCCAACATCTTTTAACTGGTTTCTGTTTCTTTCACTGACATACAGTGCCTACATATCTCTCAATGCACTTGCATGAGTGCTACAGCCTGAAAATGTCTGTACCTGCTGTGCCTCAGCCGCAAGACTCTATCACCCTTAATTCAGTCAAACTGATTCTGTTTAAGGGCTGACTTCACATTACTTTGTCTGTGTGAGGTGTCATGAACCGTTACCTAAAATGACAGCTGGATTAGGAAATGCCAAGCACATGCCTTTTTAGAAGTACAACAAAGATGTTTCATCATCAAAACCAAGCTGGATCAAATAAACTTGGGTGATGCATCTTTAATGGCACCTAGGCAGGCATCAGGAAGCATTAAGTTTTTAAGGAATAATCCGCCCTCAGGTATTCCTACACTGTTAGTTAGCATCAACCTGTGGCACTCCTGTGATGAGTGTTTGTAGGGTGCTTCTGTGGTGCACTCACTTTACTTCAACCACTTCTTTTTCAGCTTGTGATTTCCTGTTCCCCTGAAAGGCTTTCAACAACCTCAGAAGACGAAGCCTTTATTTAAAGGAGGAGATAAGAGCGTATAAATATAGCAAGCTTGCCAATTAGTGCAGACACATAGGTGCTCGTCTGTCATTGCTTTCATGTCCTTTTTTCTAAATGAAGTGTGTTTTTGTAAGGTACAGTTGGACCTCTGGTCTACCGTGGATACTGTGAGTGGAAACAATGGTGTCTTTTCTGCTTCCTCTTGAATGGTTGTTTATTCCATCCATTTCCAACCAGGATATTCGTTCTCTCCAGCTACATCCTCCATTTCCCACGAGGGGATACCCAGATGCCAAAGGCTTCATCCCAGTTGTACGTTCCTGGGAAAACCTCTAAAGGGAGAGCAGCAGTTTTACTCAAAGTCCCCTGAACTGTCTGAGCTCATTTCTGTAAGGGTGACCCATTCTGCTGAGGAAAGTCATTTAGGCTGCTGATATCGACACCTTCATTCAAAGCAGATTCTTTGTTCGGCAAGCTACTTGGAGAGTGTGCATCAAATGAAGCTTCGCAACGCTGGAGCTAATCCCCAGAGAGATGTAGTAAGCTAAGCCACATTAACATGACAAGCCATTTCAGTTGCGATCAATAAAACTCAGTGAGAGTGAACCTGTGTTTGCATGGGAATGCTCAAGTTCACCCTGTAACTATAAGTCAAACCACAGCAGCAAAAAGTAAAGGTCCTGACTCCAGTGGGACCAGTTCCCCTGCGTCCTCACCCTCTGCAATGTTTCCATCAAGCAAACCCAAGCTTGCGTGTCTACCCTCCCTGCAGCTGAGACGTTGTGAGGATTGGTACATGATGTCACTGTCATAAAGAAGTGTTTCTGTTCTCTACACATACATGTTCATGTATGGTGGTGAGATGTTTTGCTGAATAGCAGTTGATCTCACATGCTTGTAAGCAAGACACTGAGAAATTTGAACTTCTTCAGTGGGGGCAACAATTTATTCTTGAGTCAGAGTAAGCAGTTTAGTTTTGTAGCAGAGTGAAACTGCCTGAAGGTGCTGACTCTCACCCAGAACACTTCACAAAGTCTCCCACCAAAGCGCTGGAGGTCACAGGTGAAGCAGGTGAAACCACAAAACCACATCTGCAGAAGCAGTGGTGAAATCAGGTCTCCACACCAGACTTCCTCCACCCCAACACCTCCCGGCACTTTGTGCACATTCCCTCAGTACTCAACAGAAATAAAAGAGGCGTCACACAGACACGTGGGCCAAGATATGCAAGGCAAAGAGTCAACAGTTGGACAATATGGCAAAAGTAGAAGAACCCATGCTGTTTAACATGATTTTATTACATTAATCAAGGCAACATTATGTTGTGACAAGCTATTGAATGTATTTCTGAAAACAACTTTGACTTGCAGCAGATGCGGCACATCTACAGTCATTTGTGTGTCATTTTGGTGAATAAATTAGAATTTTTACAGATCAGTGGTGATAAGAAAATATGCATATGATATACTTTGAGATATACTTTGAGCTGAGGGTAAGAAGAAAGGTGAATTGGATGTCAGTGTGTGGAGTTTAGAAGGAAATACGAAAGAAGCTCCTCGAGACAGTCAGATTCACAATCTAAAATGCACTTCTTTGCGTTAAATTAATTTGGTTCCATTTCCATTCCTCTTTCAGCTCAGCCTTGTTCTGACTCTCCTGCTCACTTGCACACCCACAATTTCCAGTCAAGACATTTTTTCCATTAATGATAAATCAAGAAGATAGGTCCAATACAAACAGGGAGATATTCACTCTCTCAACTTTTCAGAGAGGTAACATCTTTATTAAATAAAGAAATAAATCCCATGAGCATATGTTTTTCCTTAACTAATTAAAACCCTAAACATTAAAGTAGGAATCCAATCTGCAATTCATTTCTCATAAAGTGGCAGATTGTCTCCAAAACCCAGATGCTTCTCCAAGTCTCTCCTCCCCTCTCTGCCATTTGTTGTTGTCACTGACTGTTCAGTTCAGTCGGCAAAGTGTGCAGCCGTGCCTGCCTGACACGTAGATACTGCTGAGTGCCAGCACAGGTGTGCATTTGGCAACTAGAACCTGACGCAGAAACGACTCCGACAGCTGGAATCTTAGTGTGTTATCTCATTAACCACTTCAAAACACGAACATCATTTTACTGCATTTTAACAGCAGTGCAGTGTGAAGTAGAGAATGTGGAAATGGCCATTATCTGAGCTAATTTTTATTAAGAACGCAGAGTGGATTTAGAACAAGTGAAATGTGATTCATGGCCTCCAAGGACCAAAAAACAAAGCGAATTCACTGTTGTGAATACCAATCATGCTGTGCCCCAGTTTGGGGAAAAACTTGGGGACAAAATGTTAACCTAGACCCAAATGCCTGGAAAAATAATGACAATGCTCCACTTCACTATACCAGCTCTAATGCCAATTTTTGGGGGTCACAAACAGGATGGATCTGTAGCTTGGCATCTTGTTCATTCACAGCTGTCAGGCCTCCTCTGTACCCTGTGTCCGTCTTCAGGAGGGAGATTCTGTATTAGCTTTGATGAGAGCAAAACCCTGCAGCGGTCGGGGGGGATCATTATGGAAGCCACGTCTCCTGCAGTAGCTGGTAACTACAGCCCTCATCGTGGTGCAGCTGCTGACAGGATGGAATTAAACCCAGTTTGAGCCCTGGGACTGGAGGCCGTGACCATGAGAAATCTTTATGGCGGGCTCGGAGACATCGCAGTGGTCCACGAGGTCCATCCTCAGCAAAACGTCCTGTATAGCATCAACTATCAAAAGCAGTGTTAGAGTTGCAAGAATTGGGGGTATATTGCAGAACATGTAGTGTGAAAATGTGCTCAGAAATTGAGAATATTTATTGCCTTTTGAATGTGTGCAGGCAGGTTCAGCACTACTTGTGAAGACTGATATTATGGCTTGTATTGTGAAGACATTTTGCCAGAAAAACACATTTAACAAAAAAAAAGAAAAAAAAACCCAAAACGTTTTCACTAACATGTAAAAAATACTTGTACTTCAAGTGTGTAGTTCTCACGAAGAAAACATGGTGTCCACATGTGAACAAACCAAAAAGAGAAAACATGTCCAAAAAAAGTCTACCTTTCACATGTTGGGCATTTTTGACTGTAATGAATCTAATCGTTGCACTCTTGGCAAGAAAATGAAAAGTACCTTTTCCAAAATGTTGAACTACTGCTTTAAAAATGTCCTTACAAATGCAGATAAAAATCAATGAATAAAAAGGTCCTTTTTGTGTCCTTGGTGAGTTTTATATTGCCCACAAAATATACGTCTGTGATTAAATTATTTCTGAATGACGACCTCATCTTTGTTATAAAATGTATGTGTCCATAAAGTTAAAGTGTTCCATGCACAGGTTAAATATCTTTTAAACAATCTGTCTCGCTGAGTAAACAAACGTGGGGGAAATTCATTCACTGATGCACTTGAGGTGCACAGGAATAATAATAGCAGAACAAGTATGTTCTACTATTTAAGCATGACCCAGGAAACAGACCGGCCATCTGTATTTGAGTCATTACATGTCTCTGTCTTTCCTCCTCTTTCTCTAATTCACCATTTCTCCTGGATGATGTCCACAGCGCCTGGTGCAATGTGCTGGCTTCCACACATTAATGCCAAAGCCAATGGGAAGACGAATGAGTGAAATAATTTGCACGGGACTGTGGACTGTTAGTTTCATGGCAGTCACATACCCTGGAGTTACATAGGAGGGAAATTGGATCTAGAGGGAATGAGAGTAGACCATGTGATGTCATATATTACAATAACTCGGTGGAGGGAGGTGTGGTATCACTCATTACGGGGAGCAATGAACACAGCTGAGCTGCTGTGTAACATGACAACTGGCTGTAGGAACCGTAAAAACTCCAACAGGGTTTCATACGTAGGTGGCAGTAACTAACTGAGCAGCGTACTGCGTGGGCGTGATTCACTGCCAGAACTATGAATCTGCATTGAAGATGAGCTTGTCAGCATCTGTATTATTTCTACATTTGTCTGTGTGACCTCTTACAGTTTATAGTTTATCATCTCATGTATTCCCTGTGAGAGCGGCAGCAGTAGGCAATCAAAACAATCGAAGGCTGATAACGGCTGTGCGGTCCCCATTTTGCTGTAAATAAGTCAAATCAGTGTATTTGCTTTGACACAAAAATAGCTTTTGTGCTGTGGCACACATGGCTCTGTCTCGCTCAATGCATTATTAATGATGTTGTGCTGTGATAACACTGCAAGTGTCCAGTACAGGAAGGGATGGGACACAAAGGAAAAATACTGTATTTGGCACCGAGAGGCTCAGGCAACCAGATCTTTTACGATGGCAGCTTAATACTGATATTACTGTGTTAATTATTTAATAACTGAACAGCTGTTTGAGCCCCCACTGAGCACCGCCTTGCATTCATTTCAGTTGTTGTCTTGTTTCAGAAGATGAGGAAAAAAATGTATGTTATAATAAAAGGTGGGAGCAAATGCAAATACAAAAGATTTTGGTTCACTAAAAACAACTGAAGTTTGCAGTGTTATCATTCTGACACACTCCTTAGTTCCAGGATGCAAATTGGACCTGTGCAGCTCAGTGCCAGAATCCTTGTAATTTCAATTGGGCTCATTTAGGCATAAACTGGCCTCAGAGAGAGAATGAAGCTGGGGAACATGGAATTAGCCAGAAGCCAAGTCACAAAGCATTCAGCACCTGATTCTCAGCTAGGACAGATGGCAGAGCTGCAGCACGATGGCACAAACATGCATGAAGATGGAGAGGAAGCGGGAGAGGCAGAGCACCACATGCACTCAGTCTCAGTGTTCCCTTAGGCGTGTGGCCAACAAACTCAATGTTTCAGAAGGATTAAAGTCTCTGTATGAAACCTGTGACTGAACATGAGACACTGGATCATGAGACACTGCCAAAACAGCTGTCGGGGGGCTGGTCACGGCACCGGCAGTGAGTCACAGTTTCCGTCCACAAAGCCGTTTATTTTGCCATGATGTGACGATGTGAAGGAGATTTTCAATTCAGTGACCATCACGCTTTGCCCACCATGTTCCAAATCCTCCCCCACCTAAAACGTCACGGATGTCTGAGTTGTTGGACTTCCTGTGCTGATGACATCCACGCGGCTGACGCCTCTTAGCTGGTTACTGTAGTTTGAGGATCATAAAGGCTTCCTCATCATGCCAAAAATGTGTGCACTGGTATTAACTGTACCCTGCTTAAGCTGCCTGGTTTCTCAGGGGCAGTGTTAATCCATCAGAACTTAGATCTGTTTTCCCCACTCTTCCATGGTCCCAGATGATGAACAGAGCTAATAAAAGCATGGGCAGACAGAAGCTGGTGATAACACATTATCCTCACCATCTAATCCCCCCTCTAATTAGAGATGCTGACTTAGACCAAGAAAAAACAACAAAACATGGTAAAATGAAAGAAGCGCCAGGCACACAAGTTTTTTTGTTGTTGTGTGAACCAGTCAATTAAAAGACCATACTGGAGGATTTGTATGTATGAGACCATTAAGTACACATCACAAGCTTAGCATTGCTGTCAACTGCTTTCCAAAGCTTACCAGAAGTTTTTTTAGATTTATTTCATTCCTTCCAGGCAGCCATTTGTTTTCAGCGACTGGTTTCATTTCAGCTCTTCCAGAAACGTCATTAACTTGGAGAGAAAATTAAAAATGGCTTGTAATAGGTAATCCATCACAATGAACTTTGATGTTAATACTTTTTTGGTTAAGAGGTCCAGTGTCTTATCAGTTGTGAATGCTTTGAAAAGTCTCCTTGTTAAAATTGTACTTTTGCAGCCTCTTTTAAGCTCGTTGTTTTGATTTTCCAGCATGCAACCTCCGCTTCTAACAGCGTTGCCACCAGCCATAGTGGTCAGCCGAAAGATCTGACAGAAAAACCTAATATGTCAATTATTATTGGTGTTGTATAAACCGAGTTATGAGGAGAAGGCTGTTTTCTGGTTTTACTTTATTTGTCTCTTGATTTCATCAGTCTGTATATCGACTTTGGCACAAAGATGGCATCATCTATGTGCGTGTGTGTGTGGGTGTGTGTGTGTGCATGTGTGTGTGTGTGCACATATCTGTCACTTTTGGAGAGAGGAGAGAAAGACGGTCCCGGTGACACCATCTCCTCCTGTCACTCACCTCTCCTCCCCATTATCTTCGCACAGCCTTTCCCTCCCCCTCCACTTTCTCTCCCATTTTGTCTTTCAGTGAACATTTATTGCTCGGCTGAATCTAAAACTCCCCTCTGTCCTCTTGCACTGCATATTCTCCACTACCCTCAGACTCTTTGTTTACTTTCCCTTTCTGTAATTTTTTTTTTTTAACTCTGACCACCAATTTTCTCTCACCCCTCTTTAATATTCCACACACTGACAGTGTTTGCCGCTTCTCCTCTCTCCTCTATGTGTGTGGCTCAACACCATTGTTGTCCGTTCTTCTCCATTTATGCTCACGAGTGAGCAGAAGGAGGTTTTTATTATGTCTCAGGTGGCCAAGATGTTAATGCTGCTTTAATAAGTCCCCGCACTGTTTGCTTAAAAGGGATAGAAAAGGAAGAGGCATTGCATTTTTCTCAATATCTGACATTAATTAAGATGCAAAATGCCACATGAGCTGGAGTGGACAAATTATGTACATTTTAAATAAATGGATGAGCTGTGTTAAAATAAAATAAATTACATTTTTATGGCCTGGAAAAATGTGGCTGCTGCATTTCAAAAACAAGCTACTTCTGTGAGTTTCACAAGTTCGCTTGTGCAAGCTGCTGATGTTGTGAAGATGCTTTGCTGAGCCAGGAGAACGGGGGATCGTAGATGGCCTAGTGAAGGGTTTTTGAGGTGTTGCATCTCTTTCTTTCTGAGCATGAATCCTCTTTCCAAGGGACAAACTGAAGCACATTTTCTTGGATAAAACCTTCTCAAACCCTGGCTGACACTCGGCATCAGGAGTGATAAAGGTTTCAGAGAGCTATAACGAAAATGATCTCCAATTGGCTCAGCGTGCCTTGCAGTAAAAGCACTCCCATTGACTTTTATAACTTATGGACAACAAAAGGAAACAGATCAGAGATGTCAAAAGATAATATGGCAGGCGAGGAGGTGCTTTCAGGGCTGCATCCAATAAACCAAAATATGTATTTTTGTATCATGACTGTTGATCTTTTTCCCATATGCTGGCTATCCTCTACCAAATCCACAACTCACCATTTGTTTCTTTTCTGCTGTTGATGACGTTGGTAAGAAAGCCAGACAGAAAAGAGGAAGGCTTCATGTTTTATACACAAAACGCTATACCTCTTCAGGCTGGCATTCTGTGTGAACTCCTTGGCAGTGTAATGTAACATGCCTGCATTAGCCAGCTGAGAGCAGCATTAGGAGACAATCTAGCTTAATGAAGGCAGTGTATCCTCCTGTGGGGAAACAAAGCTTCCCTTCTACAGCAGAGGGGAATCTGAGAGGAGCCTGTCCACTCTCACTGCAGGCAAAGATCATCCCCTCCCCTCACCGAACGCCCCATAGTCTGGCTAAAGCAAAATGTTGACGTCTTTGCACATCTCTCTTCTCTTTCTGTAAGTGTATGTGCGATGGTAAAAGGGTTATTAACGATGGCTTTGAATGAAGTTGAAGAAATACATCAAACATGGTGAAATATTTGTATTCTTAAGAGGCATATTAACAGTGGAGTCTTTGTCTGGATACTTAATCACATGCAATTGACCATTTGCGAAACCCCTCTCTCGAACAGTGACTGTCCAGTCACAGACCATAACGAGGTATCGCAGGCTTGTCAAGCTCTGGATATCTTGACATGATGAAGGCACACAGCATGTGAAAGAGTTTGGGTGGTTGTGTCATGTTAGCCAAACTCCCTCACTGTAAATGTAACCTATTGTGTTGCTCGTCCAAGTAAAATGTGTTTTTCTAGAAGAAGAATCCAAACAGGCCAAGTCCAAACACACTGACATTCTTCCCTTATCAAATGCGAGCTAACCAGCTCCCCTGCAATACAAGAACACACTGCTCCTCTATTCCCATGCCTTTTTATATAGTTCACTTGCATGCTGATGTTTTTTTGCCTGGAATGTAGCTTCAGCCGGCTCTTCACATGTAGCAGTAAAGAGCATATACTGCATATTCAAACTGCTTGTACTACTGCTTTGAGTGTTCATTTGGCCATTGTAAACTAGATAGATGGTAGAGTGGAAAGTTTAAACGGGCATAGCAACAGCAGCCCAGGGTCAGTCGGTGTCGCTTTAACATTAGTGTCTATTAGAATTAATTATTCAGACTGAAATCTGACTGATCTTAGAAAAAAGGAAAAGAGATCTTGGTTCTCACAGAAGTTATTGCATCTTCCTCCTCTGAGTTTGAGGGGAAAGGCACTTTTTGTCTCATCAAAAAAAGCAGCAACACTCACTGTCTAAAGATCCGTAAAGGCTGCTAATGATGCCCAATGTGATGCAAATTACTCATTCATAGCTGCGGCCTGGCTTCGCCTAGAATAGATGGGTGGAAAAGGCAGACCTAATGATGTTTGGATGGAATCTCTGTTCTACATTAGGGCCCAAATTCATTTGCAAATACAATATCTTTATTTTTTTGCCATTGCAACTAAATCAAACACAGAAAGGAATCCCGTTGAAGCCTGCAGATGCTTGTTTAAATGACATTAGAAATTCTACTTCGAAATGAGCAGTCTGCACTGCCCGGCGAGCTCATCATCATGCTGACAATTTACCTCCCCTGCCTTTTTGAGGCAGCTGAAGCAGCTGAGTGTATGGTGTCAGATTCATTCAGGGAAGTGTTGGTGCAGTTTAATATTACATGCTTTGAGCAGCACGTTGAGTTTGGCTGCGTACGCACATGAAAACTGTGCCTTCAAAATCAATTCTGCACAGCCTGGCTCGCGTACACATCAAATAAACAATTGCACACAAAAAAAGAATTGTAAGATGTTTTTGACAAGATAAAGTGGGATTCATCTGCTGTGCGTCCAGATAGAGGAAAATATATTAAACATCTATCTGCTCTGTGCCAGCTGCACATCAGCACACTCTTACATGACGTGGATCTGTCAACACAAATCTGACTCAGGCAGGCAGTTCACAGACAGCTCTGATATATGAAGTTGTCAGGAAGAGACCCACTACTTCCTCCTGTAAAATAGGGAGAAAAAAAAAGTCTTGTCAAAAGGCGGCTCTGCCGGGTTATGTTGATTTACTCTGTTCATTCCGCAGCCTCCTGAAATAATGGCGAAGCGGTGACTTTGCAGAGTGATCTCAACAGTTTGATGCCTCGAGCAAGATGAGAGAGGATCTGCTGGCATGCTGCATTAATGCTCAATCAAGAGCTGGTTTTTTTTCTTAATAAATATACAAAGCTTTAATAACCTGCTAGCGAAGGAGGATTAACTGAGAAAGCTTTGTGCAATCAATTGATTGAGTTAATCACACCGTGGCTGGTGTATAATTGTGTAGGATGTACGCAAAAAATCAAAACGATATCTTAACGAATCAATCCACCATACAGAACTCAAAAACAAACAAACAAAACTGCCTTCTTTCTTATGATCCTATGCATTTGTGCAATTTTGTCTGATTATCAAGATGCTCATTACAATCCATTTTATTTCAGCAGTCATAACATAACATTTGTTATCAAATGCATGTTACAGATTATATTCATCAGACATATTATCAAAGTATTCATTACAAACCGTATGGTCAATACTCATTACTGACCACATTATCAAGATAATCATCACACATGTTAACAAGGTGCTTTCAGTTTCTTAACTCTGTTAAAAAAATAAATCAATGAATACAATTAAAGAAAACGAGGGGGGCAACATACAAGAAGGATCACCCGCCCTCAGTGAAGTTATGACAATGAAAGCATATTTTATTCCATTAGTAATGTCATAGCAATCCATCTCCAGAAATCCATCTAATTAAGGTTTTTGAAGCCTCAGGGGTTGCGTTACTTGTTCCTTTTCATGTGTCCCATAATTTTTGTATTCATAAATTGTCAGAGATTCCTAGATACTTCATTGCTAATATTATTACAACAGTGACTGGAAACTGCACAAGGCTGCTTGCACAATGCAGAAATTGTATCAGTGACATGATGGAAAATAAATTATTTACATGCACACTGATGCAAGTGCGTGGTCTGGTTTGCATATACTGAAAATAAAATAAAAAAAAAAAACAGTTGTACTGTGGTCTTGATTTAACGTACAACACTAAACAACCACTCGTGTGCCAGCTAGAATCTTTATAAATCTGTAGAGAGATCAGCTGTGTGTTTGTGTTAGCTTACAGCGGTGGGGGAAGGGCAGAGGAGACTGATTGTCTCAGTTGTACTGGAGCACTCGGGTCTCTCTCCTCCCCGTTAGTGTTAGTGTGAGATTTTGTGTGCGGGTTAACGTTCCTGTGTGCGTGCCAACTAGCAAGATGGATGCTTGCTGCTAAACAGGTGTAATTGGATCATGCACCTGCCTCTGGTGTGGTCATTGATCTCTTCCCCTGTGGGGCCCGGATATTTAAGTAGGGATACTCCACTCCTATTGATTTTACCCTCAAACTGGTGATGAGTCTTTGGACACGTGTGATCAACATTAATCTGTGGTGCTGCCCAGTGGACTGGCTAACAAGGGCTCAGCTATTCCTTTTGATAGGTTTTCACTTAGAGCAGATGCAACCCTAAATGAGATGTTCATAACTGCTGAAATCTATGGAATTGTGTTGGCATTATGTATTGATGTACTCTGTGTACAATGCAATTCAAAGACTGAGATAAAATTGGACAGGATATAGCCAGGGATAATCGGGTTCTTTTTAAATTCTGAATTTCAGTGCCACCCATTCAGTGTCTGTCCATCTCCATCATTTGATTACTGACTGTGTTGTGATTTACATACAAAATAATGATGTGCCAGGAGAAGGCACTCAGCAAAGCACTGCTTGACAGCCACACTTAATTCATTTACTGCAAAACAGTGCAGATTACCGACAATATGTAGAAAAAAGCGGTCAGTCCCAAGTCATGACATGTACATTTTGACATCTGTTTCTTGATTATATTTCTAACGCATTTATGAAGCAAAAATACAGTCAGGCAGCTATTTGGAACCAAAGCTGATTTGTCCCCCTAAATGACATTTACTTGACTTTAATGGTATTCACACAAACCCGGGGGACTGCATTGCCTGGGGGGGTCCAGCAAAGCAAACAGTTAAACAGAATAATTATCATCCATAGAGCCAGGCGAGCTCATTTAATTTTTAATGTATAAAGCTGCATCTCTGTTTGTGTGTCACACAAAGGCAAAAAAAAAAATAAATAAAGGGAAGCAAAGGGAATTAGATTCAGGCTGGCTTTTATGTGACTTTGTGTGTGTAAATGCAGCCATAGTCCTTTGTTTTGATGAAGAACATGTTTGTGGCTTGCACATAATGTACTTTTGAATGCATGTGAGTGATGCACAAGATATGGTGCCTTGACGAAATTTACAATGCGATTGCCTTTCCTGACAGTAGACACATGTGCAAACACGAGATTCCTTTTACTGCGCAGTGACTTTAGTTGTAATATGCATGCATTAATGATTGATGTGCTTGCAAAATGGTAAAATAGCAGCAGCACCAGCAGTAGTAGTAGTAGTAGTAGTATGCTAGTTATGATGTGTGTTGGAAATCTCTTCCAGCCAAAACAGTTTTCCTGAATAGCCATCTCTTTCATATCTGGGAGTTCCACCAGATACTGTTTGATTTCACTCACTTCAGTGATGCTCTTTGACCGGCTGCAGAAGTTGCCTCAGGCGCCCAAAGCTGAAATATTACAACCATGATGAATATCGAAAAAATGCAGTGTGGTGTTTTTAACAAGTGCTTATACACGGTGTATTAGGATGATGAATTCCTCTGCCTGGGTACCCTCCAGATACAGCACAAAAGATGAAAACTATGTCACACACAGAGGAAGAGAGAGACGGGAGACATCAGTATAAAGAGAGGGAAAATACCAGGGTTTCTGCACAGTGTCTGAGTTTTAACAGAGGTGGAAAAGTGCGCAAAAGTGTAGTTTATAATACACTGCAATCAATTAAAACAGCACAAACAGTGGTGCCACAAACTAAAGCAGGGCCACATTAACATCTCTCTGACAGCCTCTAACAAAAGCCACACATTACAAGCTTCACAGTGGTGTGTTCAGGTTGCACAGGTGGCTGTGCGATTGTCACCCCTACAGGAACGACTGACAACTTGTCAAAAGCAGCCCATGAGCAGGAAAGAGTGCGCAGACGAAAGCCAGACCTCTTTTGGATGTTTGAAAGATTATCCTCATACAACACGCTGAGGATGTTCAGCCCTGTCTGATTTATGGGTTGTCTTCATTTCTACACAGAGGGAGCCTTTTTTTTCTTTTTGTTTCTATGGCACCCCAGTGCTCAAGCCAATGGAACTTGCTCTCGCCACTTTGAAGTTGTAACACTCACACTGCGATGTCTCAGAGTAGCAAATACATCACTATAATCCAAATGCTCCCTTTGATGGGCTTTGAAATAGTGCTTAACTGAACTCCACGGTGCTAGTGCATAATGTTCATGTCAGAGTCCTGAGCCGCATTGAAATCACTATTAAACCGAGAGGGCAGTTTCTGTTCTCAAGAACAAATCACACGTATTCTTCCTCATAAATCAATGCAAGCAGCTCTGGAAAGCTTACGTGGACCAACTTTGAATACTAAGTCACTTTACTTTACTTTACACCATTCACTCTGCTGTACAACCAATTTCACTTGTGATGCAGAATTGAACAATTTATGCATGAAACAGTTGTACAGTGTCAGACTCGCAAGTTCAATTTGCAGACAATAATAACATTGCGTAATAGTGAGATATAATTTGCTGAGCGAGATCAACCTTGTGTGCTGGTTGAGATTCCAACAAAGGCACACACCTCGTATACCCTGTGCTGCGGTGGAAATAACTCGGTATTTGTCACAAGTGATTTAGTGGTTAACAAGCTGTTTTGCTTAAATCTGTACTACCTGATTTGTAGGCCAGTTGGGAACAGTGGAAATGAGCTGTGAATGCAGAAATGATGCATTGCCATCTTTCGCTTTGGCTAACATGTTAGCAAACACAGTGAACAAAAACAATAAGGTTGCTCATTGCTGTTCGACAATGAAGTAAACATGCTAAGACGCTTAAGGTTAAGTGCAGGGTGTGTGGGTAATTAGCCTTGGAGTGATTAGTTTTTAAGATGACACCTTTCACATAGAGTATATGCTGTCATTGCAGCCATTGTTAGTGTAACAATACTGATTTACAAGTTTTAAAAAGTAGTCGGAGAACCACTGCACTAAGGATATGCAAAGTACTAACAGAAATCAATGACAAAAAGTTTCATTTTTCCTTTTCGTTTCACTTCGAGGCCACAAATTTTACTTGGAAAACGGTTCAACAAAATAGCGCACCCTCTAAAAGCTTTATTCAACATTAATATGAATGCTAAAATATGCTGCGTTGACCTTTTTTAAAGGCAAACAGGGTGAAGAAATCTGGAGCCCAGCAATGCTATTCAAGGACATGCAGAAGGTGAGGCATTGCTCCGAGGTTACAATGCATAATTAAGACATTCACAGATCTGGCAACTCAGTAGGATGGAAAGCACATTGCTGAGATGCAGCTCCGTCCTCTAACTACTGATCTGGCAACTGGCAGCATCGTCCTGTAATTAGCTCTGACATGAATACAAGAACCACACAGAGATGCTGTGTGTGATGAGCAAACAAAGGATGGTACCTTCTGACAGAAATACTAACATCAACAGCTCTCCCCATCCTTCTCCACTCTCTCCACAGTCCTGTATTGCTCGTCCGTCAGTTCGTCTCCTGCTGCATTTCGCTTGGCTATTTTTCTGTTTTTACATTATGGCCTCCAGTCTGTTCAGCCTTTTCCTGTCTCTCATTGTCTGTCAGTGTCCCAGCGTGCGTGTCTGCTGCATCATTCCAGCCTGACCTACATAACCTCTGGTCATCAATTTTGTATATAGAGGGTGTGTTATGATGCATGGATCTGTAAGGCAGAGAGGTCCCCCCAGGGGCTGTGAGCAGCGCCTTGTCACTCAAAATACGTGCACGCACACACACACGCTCACACTCGAGCATAAATCAGAGCCGTGGCCAACATAAGCCCCCCCCCCCAGCAACAGCACACACGAACAGCACTGCAGCCTATTCAGGCCAGGAGAAAGAACTGCACAGTCTGAGTGGGGATGATAATATCTCAGCACAGACAGTGGATGAAATGAATGAATAAATAAATAGAATGAATAATTAAGAGATGAAGGAGAAATACACTAACCTTAGTGTTAATAAGGGGTTGAAGCGGCTAATTAAATTAGAGTTCTCTAAAAACAAATAAGATAATATTAGACACCCTGAACCACTTTCTTAACCCATATAGTCACTCAACTGTAAAGATGTTTGACTGTGTGGCTGTGAGCAGCACATACCATCAGTGTATAAACAAAATGTCAAATAAGAGTATTTATACATACAGCGTATTGCAAAGTGAATGCTTCTGGATCTTTTTGAAATGGCCGCATTGATGGGAGAAGGTGTACACATGGGATGAATAATGTTTTTCAGTTTAGGATTTTGTGCTGTTGGTGTAAATGTCTGCATTAGTGAAATCACAGTGCTTAGTCAGTGAATCAAAGGCAGGGCCTAAGGGCTGGCCTGTAGGCTTCTCCACCCCCAGGGCCTAGTGTTGCTTGTGTTTATTGTTGCAAACTGTTTGGGTTCAGCAACATTCGCAGCATCCTAACCCACCTACAGAACAATCGGCTCATATAAATGTCCCAACCCCTAGCAATTCTTGAAACAGTGGATCCTTGATTTTGCAAGCAATTGTAAAAAACACACTTTTCATTTGGTTTGCAGCTGCCAATTTTGCTAGCCAAATTGCAACTGTCGCTTGTATATTATCCTAGTAGCAAGACCCTGCTGATTACCTTGCTCACAATTTTGTGTTAGCAATTCTTGCTTCGGAACAAGCTAACCAATCATGCTAAAGATTAATTAGACTTTTTCTGATGCAAACCTACAAAAGGCAGGTAGCTGAAAACTAACTGACTTAGTTAGTATGCCAAGTTTGTGGACGTCACTGGAGAAGACAAACTTTCTGTTTAATCCATTCCTTTACACAGAAGCTGCTACAATTCGCTCGGGGGAGGGACACAGCAATTTGTCAACAGAAAAAAAAGTCTAAAACCATACGATTGTTCTGTAAAAGTCCTCAGATGTATTTTGAGATATAAGTTCATCCTTAAAGATGAACTAGTCGCAGCCTAGTCAAGCGAGCATGAACTGATGAAGCCTCTTGGATGAGAGGTGAAACGTCTTCAAAGACAAATAACTAAGTCCAGTTGCGTTCGATTGAATTTCCTTGAGATAACCATGACCTGGATGAATGAGAATATTCACAGGCTTATCCTTAAAGATGTTAAACCTCTAATTCTTTGAATGACATTTGGTCCTGGAGGTTAGATGTAGATTCCAAGCTTTCTACTAAGCTCTTATGATTTTTGGATGTGGTGATTGGAGACGTTGTATAATGTGTTTTACTGTAGCAGTCTGCAATATGGGAGCACCATGAGGAACAGGTATTTGCCTCATTGTCACACAACCTGATGTTGTAAACACAATCTAAAATCCCTGAGCTGGTATAAAATTGAAAGGAGGATTTCTTAAGCCAAGGTTCAGGGGAGTTTAAATCAATCAGGCAACAGAATGCAAAGAGTACACAAATCTGTAGAACAGACAAATTACGCTGCTTTTATCTTTGTGTGTTGACATGAAGATATTAACCTATAGTCAACATCCCCCAGTCTCAGTAAATATCAATATGGCATGGATGCATCAAACTGTACATTTTTTGTACATACAAAAATAGTGGCTTCCCAAAAACCTTGGTTCTTTTTCTTCTTCTTCTTTGGAAAATGATTCATCAGACAAGATATCCAAAATTTCTGCTCTTCATCTAAGTCCAGTGGGCTTGAATATCTCCAGTTTCTGAAAAGCAGCCTTGCTGCAAATTGCAGCTTTGTGAAAGCTTCTAGAGGCATAGAGGCATTGGTTCTATTCAAAGGTAATCTTAACTTGTCAGACCTCTTCTAAAACTAACAAACAGATTTTTCTGTCTCCATTCTCCTGACTTCAGTTCATCATCATACACTCTCTTGCCTTTTCTCATTTCTTCCTTTCTTTCTCATTCTCTGTGCAGCACTTTCTCCCTTATCCTCCCAAGGTCTGAAGACTGACTGCTGATAGGGTGATCAGCAAATGCATTAGTACTGACTCAAGATCAACACACAGGAGATTGTTAAATCATATCTTTAGGGATCGTTTCCTGTAAGCACAGAACTGGTCAGGGTCCTGGACCCATTCAGACCAGGTTCGCAGCACACTAAATGAACGCAGCATTACTGAACCCTAATTTGCCCTGAAACGCCCAGCAGAGAGCACAGGGAGAGAAAGTGATGAAAGGGGGAAGTAATGGCTGCGTGCCTGAGAGGAAAGACACAAATTGTATTAGAACCTAAATTTAAACTGGGGCTCTTTTACTCACTTTGTCTCTCGCTCCCACTCGCTTGCATGTGCTCTTCTCACAAAACCCAACCGGGAAGAAGAAAAGAGCTCAACTGGTGAAGGAATTGGGCCTTTCTCAAATTAGGACACATTTTGGAAGCTTTTTTTTTTTTTTTCCGAAAAGCTTGGATGCCAAATCTTAGCTTTTTAGTTAATTCTGCAATCATGTAAAGGTCCTGAAAAGGAGAGAAACAGTGTGCACATTTTCGTCAGTGACTTCCCCTCCAGTGCACCTGAAATGGAGACATTTTACATATTGTATATCTGCATGCAAACAAGACAATCCAGCAATTTGCATTCTGAACTCAGTGGGCAGGAAATAAATCTTGAGTGATATCCATACAAGCAGCCACATTAAATCAACTTCCACATCAAGCTTTACTCTGTTTGAACAGCTTTTCCATCCATTTCTTCCAAATCACAGTGGTGCTCCATCTCCTGTTTCCTGAGTCTTTGCTTCCGCATTCATCATTTGTTCACCATTGCCCTTGTCACAATCCTCTTTCAACTCACACCAGCAGACTACATATTATCTTGTCCTCACATCGCCTAATGTGCACAGAATAATCAAACCTGTCACCATAATTGGATTTTTATTTTTCCAAATCTGCAAGGTAAAAATATGCTGGAAACTGCTGTGTGTTAATTAATCTCAATGGAGCTGTAGATCTTCTTCTCTCACACAAAAAACCTACAGTAAACATCCAGAGAAAAAATCCACAGTGCTTGTTCTCCTTTGCAACTCTTAATAACAGAACATTTCTTCAGGCATGATTAAAGGATCCACTGTGCTTAGACGTATCTGCTGTGGCTTCATGCTTCCCGAGACCAACTTTAATATTGGCCGGTGAGATGTGTCCCCTGCTGTCCAGTGTGTGGGCTGTGTACCACCACGCAGGGAAGGCTCCTGCCGCCAAACAAATGTTCCTCTTTCTGTCTGGAGCATTCCACTTTCATTACTCATGAAGAACTCATTCCCCCTGCCCCATAATCAAATCCTCACTGAGTGAGCTTAAACTCAGTTAGCAGCACTGCTAGTAGATCACAAAAAGCATGCATTTGTGCACGCCTGTACCGTAGATGGCACAGTCAATAGCCAGCACACGCTCAACATTCAAATCTGAAAGCCTAAGCTCCAAATTCAGAGGAACAGAAAGGTGCCGTACACCTTAACTTGCTATCCTGAAAAGCATTATCCGACTGTTAGAACTTAAACCTCTTCTCATTTTGACCTTGCATTGCTTCGTTCAGGTGCACAGAGCAGCCAGAATCAAACGGATGAGAGACCTCGTTGGAGAATACAGATATGAGCTCTCTCTGATGCCATTACCAAGGTGATTTATGTAACCTAATGCCACCGAAAGAGAATTCATTTCAGCCGAGAGTCTATCTACAGGACACTGAGTTATTAGTCTCTAATGTGGTTCAGACAGTCGCGGGCAGGCAGAGGCAGAGCAGCTTCAGAACCACATGACCACCCAATTAAGTGCCTATTGTTGACATTCACAATGGTATAAGTACTGCACTGCCCACACAGAAACAGAATGCCTGAGTATAAAAGTAGTATTCATATGTATGCATGGCTCTTAGCATAAAGCATACCGATAAACTGTCACACGCACCCTGAGCGGACCAATAATTTATATTCAGCTATTTTCCCTGCACACCTCCACAGGCGTTCGCACTTTTGCTCACGCTGAAGTTGTGGAACTCGAGCTATAATAGGAATTACACGAGGTCACAGGACCCCAATAAGAAGCATGAAGATGTGATTTGTCCCGCCCTCACAGGTGCAACAGAGCTTAACAGGGCGGGTCGGGGGAGATGTCGGTCAAACACATGCACATGCAGACCCGAGGAGGACTGAAACCCTCATGCTGATAACTCCTGGGCCGAAGTCTGATGTCTGAGCTTCACAGGTGGAAAGTAACACTAGAGTACCAGAACATTTTTGAAACATTTTCACTCCATTTGATTATTTTCATTTTATGCTTCTTCATACTTCTACTGCACATTCCAGACAGGAATATTGTTCTTTTAACAGTCCGACACGAGAGTGCGATGCAGGGCCATAGAGACCGTCTGAATACTATAAAGTTTGTGGGCCTCTGATGGTTAAATAGTTCATGGTTTTTTGTTTTTTTTTTGAGTGCAGAAATGCACTAGTTATATTTTCACCTGAAGTGCATAATAAAACAATTTCAGTCTTAACTTGAGTTTAGAACCATTTCACTGTAAATGCATCACATTGTCTCTGCATCCCCCCCATAGTCTGTTTATTTTGTTTGGCCCCAGCCCTGCAGAAATTTCGCATCTGCCACTGATGAGCACAAAGACGTCTTTTTGAAGGCTTGAGGGAAAAGGATTTCTTTTTTTTTTACCACCCACAGATTAAATCATTCTTTACCCAGAAAATCAAGCCTCCACATGCATGCACGTCTAGTGAGACAAAGAAAGAAAAATACTTCAAGAACAAGTGATGTGTGGCTGCACTTAAAACACTGTGGCCTCACCTTTTTGTCTTCTCACCTGTGCTACTTGCAAACTCTTTCTTGCTCTGCTTGTTCTTTGTCTGTCCACATGTGTTTTTCCCAAGCCAAGACTGTCGGATTTTTCTGATGAACCTGCCATGCAAAACAAACTCAAACCAAGATGAAATGTTGATGAGGCGACAGGTTTTCACGCTGGAAAGGCGTTTTCCCTCCTTTATGTTTGCCACTTTAAATCTCCCTCTCTCGGCGATGCAACTTCCGTTTTCAGCACCATGTACAGCGCCGTCACTCTCATTTTTTCATCGAGAGCTTATACGGCAGCTTGAGGCGGGGAGAGGTAAACTTTTGGCAATATCAGAGTGAAGGTCTGTAGCTGTGCATACGACAGTGTTTGCGCGTCTTTTAGCCCAATGTTCGGCACAGCCAGTCGCAGCGATTAAATAAGTGCGGCCACGAAGAGCGAAGGGGAGAGGCGCCGAGGACAGGCTCCCGATATGAACTGAATATGCACGGAGACGATTCCGTGAAACACGTCTTTCTGCTGCTGGGTTGCTGAGGGATCAAGTAATACAGGCTGATAATAAAACTAATCCAAAAAAGAACAGAATCGAGCGAGTTCCAACGGGGGAGAAAAAGAGAGAGCCGGGAGGAAAGGACTGCTGTGCGGGGGGACGCAAAGGGACTCGATCTGCATGTGAGACCGCTGGTCCACACACACCGGAGGCGAGAGATGCAGCCTGCGAGCAAGCTCCTGACTCTGATTCTCCTCATCTTCATGGGCACAGAACTCACCCAAGTAGGTTTTTATTTTTTTAACGCCATTTTCCACCTCCTGTATTTTTTTTAAGAAAGAAAGAAAAAGAAAAAGCTAGAACCCGCGGTTAATTGGCTTGAGATCCGCTCAGAGATTACCCGGTTACCTCGCATAAAGAGCCCCGGTGAATTAGCCTTCTACCCCAGCTTAAACAGATTAACGGGTGGGATTACATGATGTGAATACATTGTGCTTGACGGGCGCGGACAGATTCAGCAGAGCCCCCTTATTCAGTGACTCCACCGCCGAGGCTGAGAAGCGGGCCAGATAGAGTGGGGGGATACATGACATGATCCGCCAGTTTCCTCAGCAGCAAATGGCCACATGAAGCAACTGCACGGCTGCTCTAATGCAATATGTTGCCTGTAGCTTTCTGTAGAAAAGAAAAGAAAAGGCCACTGTTCCAACCACGGCTCCACAATCAAAAATGCAGTGTCTCAAAGAAGGTGTTTTTGAGCATGCTCAATGACCACAGTGTGACTTGCTGTTGGCTGTGTGTGTGTGTGTGTGTGTGTGTGTGTGTGTGTGTGTGTGTGTGTGTGTGTGTGTGTGTCCGACTGTAAGCTGAAGCTACCCACCTCAGGAGTAGTAAACAGTTACTGGTCAATAAAACGCATCTCTGTGATTGTAATTGTTGTGTAACTACTTCCTGCTCTTTAAGGGTTGTTTGCCACAGTATGTGTAATAGTTACTGTTGCATTAAACTGTTGCCTTTATAAAAGCCTGCAAACACTCACGGTTGGGGGGTCGGGAGCGTTTTATTCCCAAGGCCCTGTCACCAGTGGAATAAAGAATTTGATGATTTAATTGCCCTTGCATGAACAGAGAGTTGTTTTTCATGGGCTTCACTTTCGTGTGAATCCAATTGTGGTTGGTAATTGGAGACTAAAGAAGAAGAAAAATCAAATGTGCCACCGAGGTACTATCAATAAATTAATCTGTGTACCCAGTCTGTCTGTAATATACTCAGAGTGACAAACTCAATAAAATGTGTTGGAAGCAGGATGCTGCAACCCCTGCTGGCCCCGATAACCAATCTGTTAGAACAATATTGATGTGATATCGCTTCGGCAGAAATATGCCAGCAATTGATTTCCGCAAATTTATGAGGAATGTCAGTGTGCTGTGAGTGGAACATTTTTTATTCATGGAGCCACAGCTTCACGTGGAATCAGTAATTTGATCAAAGCTGTAACCTTACACACAGTTATGACAGTTTGTTTTTTATTCCCAGACTTTGAAGCGTCAAATGTTGCAGCATATAATGTGAACTGGATGCACAGTGCAGCAACAGTGCACACACACACACACACACACACAAAAATGCTGACACAATCAAACAATGAGGCTTTTTGCACTGATTGATGGAAGCCATCAGTCAGTGGAGGGAGGGGAAAGAGAGCGTGTTTCACTTCGGGTTTCATGACAGTCGGTCCTGTGCAGGTCAGGGCCCGATGTTACAGTGACACTCATCTTTCTGATGGTCTGAGAGTGTGTGTGTGTGTGTGTGTGTTCTCTGTTTGAAGGTAAGTCGATACTAGTCCACAGCCTTGCTGCCCTCCAGGAGAGCAGAAACACAAGATACACCGACAGGCCCTTTTTTTTTGCCGCCCTTGTTATAGAAACCTACGGCCAATTTCACCGTAGGAAGGAGAGGCCTCCCCACACCTCATCCCTGTTCGAACACGAATATAAAAAGTGAGAGGCGTACCCAGAGATGGATTTCTTATTGCCAGATTACTCGTGAGAGAAGAAAAGCCACCCAGGCAGCTTGGCTTTGATGGCTCTCTCTTAATGACCACATTAACCACGTTGCTTCAGAAGTCTCGCACAGGTTCAGGCGGCGTGGGGCAGCTTTTCTCAACATCTGGCCGAGGGAGCGGGGAGACACCTGATTAGTAGCACGCTCTCCTCATCGATTCCGCTCGCATTTATTCACCTCTATCCCCCTCCGCTGAAGGATTTGGCTCCTGCCTGACATTCACACAGAGAAGAATAGTAAGCAGCCAGAGCGGCATCTGGTCCTCACCTCGCGGCTCCCCCCGTGGCTTTGGGCCCACATCCTAAAGCATCTCACAGACACCTGACAGAACAGATGGCACCCCTTTCACACCAGGCAACCTACATACCATAGTTCCCATCCTATAAACAACCATCACACAAGGAATTGCTGGAAAACACCTGCACATGTTCAGGTTTTATATTAAGGTTTTTAAAGAATATATGTATATATTTTATATTAATGTGTGAATTTTAATTCACATGAAACAACTAAATACACTATGCCAACTTGTCCACGAGGCCTCCAGCAGGGGAGCCTTTTGAAACAACAGTTTTTCAACGTATGAAACCTAAAAAAGAGAAGATATCAGTGCGGTTTTATGTGAGAAACTGAAGACGGAGTTGAGCTGAATTGCAATCTGCGTGGTGTGATTGGCAGCTGGGGTTGAAGCTATTTATTATTCAGTATGGTTGGTTGGGTGATGGAGGAGGAGGGAGGAAAGAGAGAGAGAAAGCTAGCAGAAGAGGAGTAGGTGGAGATACGGTGCATTTTGTAGTTTACTTGTGGGCTTTTGCTACTTTATGAGCATTTACTACAGTGGATATTGAGTGTGTCAGCGTGATTCGCCCACAGTCCAAACACCTGTTCGCCGTAAAGCAACACAGCACAACAGCCCAGTCAGAAATACTGCTTTCATTAGGCTTTAGTGTTCCTTTCCTACGTTTATCCCACATTTCTGAGGCTGTTCTTTGTTGTGCTGTGTTACTATCGTATTATTTTTGCCATATGTGCCAGCTTTGTCTCTCCATACTCATTTACACCCTTCACCTACAGTACACAACACAAGAGCACAGGCTGCATCCAGAATACCACCTAATCTGATCAGAAGCTCTTTTAAACAATCGTGTTTATGCAGGGCTACGACATCAGACTCCATGACTGATCAATACGCAAGCGTTGCTGTCATCGTGTTTGCACATTCGGGATCTTACATACAGAATTAGAAATCCATCCCTCTATAGTAAGTGTAGTCCCATGGGTCTAATGAAAGATGTTAATTTACAAATCTGTCTGTAAGTTAGTCTTGATAGTCTCACCGACGACCAAGATGTCGGTCGACTAATCAGCACATGTGTGGAGCTCCTCCTGGTGCTAAGGACTTTATATTCATATATTAACGCTGTTTAATGTGAGTTGGACTGGATTCCAACAACAAAAAAAACCTAACTGTGTCCATGAGAGGACTGTGTCATTAGACCCCACTGTGCCGCACCGAACTGCAACACACAAGACCACAGACTGGAGTCTGGACATCAGTGCTCAGTGGCGAGCTGACCCCTGGCGACACTTTCACAGTAATCTGTGGAGCCATGAGCTCTCGCCAGAAAGCTCAGAAAGAAGACAGAGAGATAAGAGAGACGAGGGGAGGTAGAGGAATATGGAGGTTGAGTGAGTGCAAACTTCACCCACTTCAATCTTTCAGTTGACCAGAAAAATGCATTATGGAGCTGACAGGAATAGCCGTGGACGCAGAGCCACTCTTGCTATTCTGGGGACCTCATGCATGATGCAGTGCTGCAATCTAGCCCATAGGCTGCAGTATTAAATGACTTTGAAATGACAAATAATTCATGTCAGAGCCTGAGAGAATTCCAAACAAAAATATGCACCACTTCACTGCACGTTTTTAAAAGTCTGACAACCATATATCAAGCGCATAGGCATGAAATGTAAAAATGGACGAGTGCTTTTTCTATACTGAGCATTTTCTTAAGATGTAAAAAAAACAGGATATCTTTTGCTTTTACATATTTGGTGCTGCTGCTTTGCATTGTTAATAACCCTCCCCCTTTTGATTTCAGCAACGCCTCAGTCGGCTACACGATGGCGCCAGAGTAACGCGAATCAAAAGCTCATCCTCAGTTTGAGCTCCAGGCATCCAGCAACCTCTCAGTATTTCCTAACGCCCTGCTCTCATTGAAATGCGACATTCTGCACGAGTGTGTTCATTATGACATGTGTGCTGCGCAGTCATACATTAGTGGTTGTTTAAGTGTTGAAAGGCCAGCTTTACCATTCATGATCCTCCATGAATGACAGTCTTCTGTCCTTTTTGGGGTAGTGCAGAAAGAAATGTCACTGTCCGCATTAATATAATCCCACAGCATCCGTGTCGGCCGACCTCAGCCGCACTGCTCATTGTCATTCCCCCTGGGGACAGCTTGTGCCGGGCAGCTATGGGCGAATCGGGCGCAATCCCAGATATCACCATGAACGGACCCCAACCTGGCTGACATCATTGCGTCTGGCTATATAGATAGATCCGTAGTACCTCCTCCTTCCTCCTCTCATCCATTTGGAGCAGCCTGTGTGCGTGAAGTCAGTGGCACTTAATCACAGAGCGCACCAAGGCAGGAGGCGGACCGTCGGGCGTGAACGAAATAGTAACGGTGAACCGGAGAGGCAGCAGTGTGCGGGACAGCGCAGGAAGAGGAGCAATCCAGAGAACGCTTCCAGCTGCCGCGCTCGGGTGTCCCTCCTCATCATCCTCCTCCTCTTCCACTGGATCAAGTGTTGCAGTTTCACCTCCGTCCCGACCCTCTCGTTTCGGTCGTCTCACTCGCGTCCGAATCGTTCGCCGCCAAGTGCTTCGTTGGAGATGTCCAAAAAAAGACCAGCCGAGCCGGAGTCCCGGGTGAAACAGCAAGCCGCTCTGGGCAACATGACTCGCCTCCCTTGTTTCGCACCGGAGTCTGTAGAATGAAGACGGCTTAATTAAAGTCCAAGCAAAGCGCAAAGATGTCGGTGCCTTTGCTGAAGATCGGCGTCGTGCTCAGCACCATGGCGATGATCACCAACTGGATGTCGCAGACCCTCCCCTCTCTGGTGGGGCTCAATACTACCAAGCTCACGGCGGCACAAGGAGGGTACCCAGACCGGAGCACCGGAGTAAGTGCACAAGTTAAGCATATTTCCTGAGGCTGGTCGTTTTTTTCCTCTGAATGAATGAATCGACTGCTTCAGTTAAACAGGCTATAATCCAAAGATAGGCAACATATGCGTCTCTGATTGGTTCATAATTAAGAAAAAATTTGTGATGCGCTTGCAAGGCGCATGCAAAAGTAAAAAAGACTTGGAGAGGCATCAGTGATGTTTCCCCTCTGCGTTTGATGTCGCTCCAACAACCACTGGGTTGCTGTGTCTGCCGACACGAGCAGCTTTGAACTGAGTGGAAAGTTGCTTCTTTTCCTCTGGTGCTGATACAAACAAGCGATCCTCGGTGTGAGATCAGGCGATTTGCATGAGAAATTTCAAGGCAGTCTTACGCTTCTGAAACGGCGGGAGTCCTCATTCTTGCCTTTCACCGTGTGTGTGAATGAGAGGGAGAGGCGCTCAGAGCCAAGATGCTGTTATAGAGTGGAGATGAAGCGTTTCTTTGTTTCTCTGTCAGGCTGCTGGCACATTCGGTGCCGCTTCTGTGCCAGGATGACATTGTGAGCGCTCTGTCAAGTGGATGTTTGCGCTGAAATTTTAGAACAATGGATGTTGAAGGCAAACATAAATAAATAGCAGCTGAGGCCGATATTCAGTCGGCTGTCCTGAAAGTGCACCATCTTATGTTGTGATTTTGAACATCTTCACTTAACTTATGAGGTTTAATTTGATCATTCTTGTCAGTGATCCGTAACGGCATTGACTGAGGAGTACAGAGGAGCACTGAGGTTGCTTGATAGTGATTTTTTCCTTTATTTCTTTCAGCTCATCCTTCAGTGGAAAGCAGCTGACTGCTCTTTTTTGATTTTGTGAACTCGCACCTTCTCTAATTGAATTTCTTTCCTCAAAGTCGTTCTCTCTGTTTTATCTGATCAGCAGGTTAGTCACTGGAGTCTTCTCTCTTTCTCTATCTGACGTCACATTTTACACTCCGAGCTTTCACACACCCAACCCCACTGAATAACGGGAGCAGCTTCAGCTGCGTTGATTGGCTGCATCTTCCCTTTGTGTGGCTATAAAATGTGATGGTGCAACACGGGTGGAGCCTGGTGGTCTGTGGTGTCCAGATGGTGGTGAATGCAATACGGCTTTAACATCAAAACATGCACAACGCACTAACCGGTCAATGGCAACCGAACCTCCTCATTTGTCTTATCACAGACAAACGTAACGATGTGTTTTTGGGGTGAAGTGTCCTCCCCTCCTGTTTCTGTTTGTCTTTGCTCCTCTCTCCTCCAGCTTCGCCTCCTTTTTTTTGTCTCCACTTAACGACTCCTTTGCCCTCAGGTGTTGCCAGCAAACCCAGAGGAATCGTGGCAGGTGTACAGTTCAGCCCAGGATAGCGAGGGAAGGTGTGTCTGCACTGTGGTGGCGCCCCAGCAGTCCATGTGTTCACGGGATGCCCGCACCAAACAACTGAGGCAGCTGTTAGAGAAGGTAAATACATGCGGCTTCGCCCCTCCGCGCACTTCACAATCAGTGTCCTCTAATGTGACCACAGCGACCAGCTTTGCTTCTTTTTTTTACCTACAAGTGTTTCACGCACAAAGACGTGCACACACTCGTATAGGCCCATGCATGTTTGTGGTCTTCAAATCACCTCTCTGCCCGTTGGACAAGAATAGGAATCATGCTCTAATGAGCTCCCTGGAAACCCGGCAGACGTCATGGGAGGCAGCTCTGCACTCACTATTGTGCTGCACACATCCACATCAGTACATGTAATGATGCAACCCGGCTCAATATCCATAGACTGGACACATTTATGAACAAGTATTTTTTTTTAATCCATAGATGGAGATAATCACCAGATAACGTAGAGTAGTTTGCTGATTGGCATAAACTGGGAAAACCCGTAGATATCAACAGATAGAATAAGTAGAATATCTGCCAGCTTTATGGAGTTTCTGGAGCACAACAGTTTTGGAGAAAACAAATGTCTTAACAGTATGTATTCTACACTTCCACCATGTGTCTGAGGCCCCTGACTAGCGGGCCTGATGTCAGAGTTGGTGAATCACTGCAAGAAGAAAGCCAAGCCAAAACAACATATTGAAAGTCTGTTGCATTTTTTCCCCACACACACACACACACACGTTGCTCTAATTAGACCATTAGAAAAAGACATGTGTTTCATCGCTCAGTCCAATGTGTCCGTATGTCACCTCAGGTCCAGAACATGACCCAGTCCATCCAGGTGCTGGACCAGCGAACCCAGAGGGACCTGCAGTACGTGGAGAAGATGGAGGTCCAGCTCCGTGGCCTGGAGACCAAGTTCAGGCAGGTGGAGGAGAGCCACAAGCAGAACATCGCCAAGCAATACAAGGTACAGAGTTGGACCTCGAGCCACTGACCCAGCTACCATAGCATTCTGTCATAGCTGCTCTGTAGCCCATCACACACAGCTTTACCCATTCTGTGTTTGTGTGTTTCCACTGTGCAGTTTACCACACACCCAGAGACCCATACTGCATGCAGAATCACAGAGGTTAAAAATAAAAAGATTTCACACCCACAGTTCAAACTCACTTCAGACCATGTGCTGGAAGCCTGACTCAACTCGAGAGAGATTTTAATGCAGCTTTCATGTTCATCACAATGGGCTCATAATGGTGAACGTTCACACTCAGTGAAGCGAAGAGCAAAGACCGAGATATCTGCACATCTTTGAGCTCATCTGATTTGAGAGTTGACACGTGCTTGAAATTGTGCTCTTTATTCATGGAATCTTTTCTTCCATCTAACCAGGAACGTAAATAACATATTTACATTATGGATTAATATGCAGATGCTGTCTGATTTCAGTGATCAGATGTCGTGTAATCATAATTTCTTAAAGTCCAAGAAAGAAATTTATTTGACAAAGTGTCCACAATGGAGATTATTTTGCTGCTTGACCAATCATTTCAACTCTTCACTTAATAAAAGTGCAGAGCTGATCGTTCAAATGCTAAACGTTGGCAAAACACAAGCAGCCACGCAAAGAAAGAGTAACAAAACAAGATGAAACATTCAATGCCAGCTTTGAGTACCTCAGACTTCTTGTCGCCCTGTGCTATAAAGGGAGTTTAGATGGTAACAAAAGTTTTGGGGTTTGACATCCAGCTGTGTTTGCAGTTACTCACCCAGATGTGTTGCCTCGGCTTCAGTGTTTTCATCATCTTACCTGCAGCAACACATTGGTGTGATCCTGTCACCTCTGCATGCTCACAAACCTCACGTACCCAGCACTTGTGTCATTTTCTGTGCCGTGCATATGTACTAAGTGTGAGTGTGTGTCTGTGTTTGTGTGTCTGTTAGATAGGTTAGCAAGCTCCAGCCCCTGTCAACAGTTTGTCATTTTCTTGCTTGCAGGGCTAACTTTAAGACATGTAAAGAGAGCCACAGGGAAGAAGAGGCAGGTCAATTCCAGATTCCCCTGAACTGGGCCACAGTACTGAGAGCATTTGGGCGTCAAACAGTTAATTTACCTTTAGCACCATTAAGACTAAGAAACCCCACTCCTCTCCCAAACCAACCCACCACTGATCTCTTCCTGCATGTTACTGCTGTCAAAGTTCTCCATCTAAAAGCTTTTTTCAAGCGTAAATAAATTATTATTATTATTATTATTAATATTATTCTTTTTAATTAATTATTGCTGTTATTCATTTTATTTTCCTTTGGCTTTTGTCTATGCATATTTGGTTACTCAACAAATCTATACGTAAAACTATAGACGTAAAATTCGAGACACTTTGTTGTGTGTGACATGTAAAAGCATGTAACCCTTAATACGATGTTGCATTTTAAACGATGACCAATAAAGAGCTTTCCCAATTGTTGTCGGTGTACTGAGGGCTTGCTTTTTAACGGCTGCTCACTGCCGGGGGACGGAGCCACCTGCTCTGCTCGTCCAGCGGGTGGAGAGCTTTGCTCCGGGTTTGTTTGCTCAGACACACACCTGCACAGACAAGACACAGCTGTTCACACGCCAACACTGAACATGGACACGAACAGGGGGTCTTCGTGTCAGTGAAGAGGCAGGGTAGAGTCAGAGTAGTCAGGTTCAGACAGGTGTTTTTATTTTCTCCCCCCCTCCCCCCTTTTCTTTTATGGACAGTCTCCTTTTGTCGCGCTTGACACTCAACCGAGCTTATTCTAATCCTTTCAGGCCATAAAAGCGAAAATGGAGGAGCTTAGACCGTTGATACCAGTGTTGGAGGAGTACAAGGCCGATGCCAAATTGGTATTGCAGTTTAAGGAGGAGGTCCAGAATCTGACGTCAGTTCTAAGCGAACTTCAGGAGGAGATGGGGGCCTATGACTACGAGGAGCTCCACAACAGAGTGTCAAATCTTGAGGAGAGACTCCGAGCATGCATGCAAAAATTAGGTAGGCACAGAAAGTTGTTGGCACACACCTTGCATGCACAAACACTCCCACTGACGTCCAGTGTGATGTGACTGACCGGAGAGAGATGCTCAGGCATATTCACATGATTCAGAACATGACAGGAACATTGTGTGTGGCTGTGATACTTCCAGTCAGATGCATATTACACATGTCCTACAACACACTTGTCATTTACACTTCGTGGTTTCAATTTCACATGTGCTTGCCCTCTTAATGGATTTCTTTTACCAGCGTAATCTTTGACTGTCAATTGTTAAACTGATAATGAATCCATTAGAGGGCTATACATGAAACTGCAGCTACATCTCGGTAACGTTTCTCTTTTTTTTCCTGCAAAGAAGTAGGGTGACAACTAACAATAACTTTCATTATTAATTAATTTGCCTATTATTTTCAAAATGTATTGTTTAGTCTATAAAATATTTAAAAAATTAAAATTGGATAAAATGTTTGTTAAAATTTCCCAGAGCCCGAGGTGATGTGTTCAGATTTCTTCTTTGGTCCAACCAACAGTCCAAAACCCAAAGACTCTTGATTTGTTATCAAAATGACAAATGTTAGGTTTTTTTTTTTAATCAAAAAGCCGAATATTTTCTGGATTCCAGTCCCTCAAATCTGAGAATGTTCTGCTTTTCTGTCACTGCAAACTGAATATTAACCGTTTATTGGATGAAACAAATAATTTGAAGACTTTTCTCTATTTTATGAGATTTTACAGAACAAATTATTAAGCAAAAGACTAACTGATAATGATAATAATAATTAGTGGCAATCCTACCCATGGACTCAAATTAATTTGAATGTAGAATTCTGCATGAATCTTATCGTAGCTGGCGTCCTAGATGAGAGGTTAACATACCTGATTAGGTGCTTTCTACATGGCTCCACAGACACACTCGTACAAACGCTCACAAACGGATAGCATACAGAGAAAGGGAGCCACTGACTGCATCCTCATCTTTGCAAGTTCCCGTCACAGCCTATTCTTTTGCTTTTAGCCTCCGTCTCTTCACACCTCTCACAGCCCACAGTGCTAATGGATGCACACCCACACCACAGTGACTAAGATATATTACAAGAGCAGAGACACTCACAGGCCTGCGCATCACGGGTATGTTGTGTCCCTGCTTCGAATTATTCACAGTGCAAGATGACAGAAAGAAAAGCATTTGGTTACAATGGTTGATGTTTCTTTTTGGAGAGCCAGTCAAGGCAGCGATTGGATTCAAATTGGGTAAATACAAAAAGCAGACGTGAACTCAGTTCCCAAGTCACTCGTTCTGTCGGCATTTCTCTTTTATCTTTACACACACGGTGGTTATTATTTCCTGAACCAGGCACCTTTTCTGTCACTACCTGCTGGACTGGAGCAGGAGCCTTGCCCCTGTTTTCTCTCTCTGTTTCATGCACATGGTGCTCCTCGCATGTGTGGTTAGGAGAGCAGGAAACGGTGGGAGGCACTCCAGTGTGTGTGTGTGTGTGTGTGTGCGAAATCGGACGAGATAAAGGCGAGGTCACCCAGCGAGGGACTGGCTCAGGCAGAACAGAGGGTGGCTACTCCTTTCATCTTCACATGATTGCAGGGGCACTCATGCATAGTGCACACAAATACACACTCCACTATACTCCTGTTGTTGAGATTAAACTTGCGAAGGTCGCTCGCCAAATTTGCATCAGCAGATCAACAACAGGGGGAGGAAACAGAAGAATAGAGAGGGTAGGACAAATCTGAGTATTGAGTTACAGACACGGCAATGACAGAAATTGATAGAAGGTGGTAAGGGCGAAGGGAGGAGAGTGATAAAGTGAAGGCAAGCAGGAAAAGTGAAGGAGAGTAACTAGGGTCCCCGCAGAGCTGTCCTTCAAGCTGTTTTGTGCCGGAGAGACTAACAGCCTGGCGGCTTCTGGGACACAATGGCCATCGATCAAGAGGACATGCCAGCTTGCTGGGCAATAATCAAATAAATAAATCACCCCGTGTCGTGCCCCAGCGGTGTGGCGGCACAAGGAGCTCGAGGCAAATCCAACCCCTTTACAACGAAATGCTGATGAATGGAGCAGGAAAGTCATACCAGCACATAAACCCCTCCGCTGCCTGCTCTGCAGCCATTTTTCTCACCTTGGATTTCATCTGTTGAGAATAGAATTACAAGGTGTGGTGTTATAGTAAGGAGCACATGCCACAGAATCAGTATTTCTCTCTTAACAAGCAACCTGAACATACCTCTTTCAGTTTTCCCTTTCCCTGATGTTTACTAATGAGTAATTGGTTTATTACAGCAACATGGAGACATAACTAAAAAGAAGTCCCACACTGCCAAGAGCTAAAATAAGGCCCATCTTGAAATTCTCCTTTAAAAAGCAATATTCTTTTTCCTCTGTTCATTTTAAGTCTAAATCCTTATATTTCGGGGTAAAGGCTGTTGGTGCTTTTATAATATCAGCTCCAGTTCCCATTAGGTTTTCCATTTGCTCTGCCCTCTGCTTTGGCCCAAGCAAATTCAGGCCAAAAGGGGATTAGACCCTGTGTGCATCTCCAGACCGCAGATCCAACAGCGGGCTCCCCAACAGCCTGCAATAGTAGTGTCATCTAAAAACAGAGACATGATTAGAGAAAAGAAATAAATAAATCAATGGCCAGTGTATTACTGCGGCCTCTAATCCCACAGTGGGTTACGTAAGGGACTCAGTCCCCACTGGCAATAGTAAATGTGACCATGTGTTTGTCTCTCAGCCGCAGCTGAGGTGTGATGCCCACGCATACTCACAAGCACAACATATGTTGGACATAGAGACACGCAAGCACATAAGCAGCCTACAGTTTTCATACAAACGAAATTTGAGCAGCTGGGAAGGTGGCGCGAGCCGGAATGAGAGTGGCAGAAGAAACGAAAATCAAGTCCGCTTCACGCCGATGTAGAGCTGGAGAGATGATGGGGTTAAAGAAAAAGAGGGATGATGAGTGTAGCAGCGAGGGGTTAATGAGATGCAAACGAAAACTTCAAATGAGCCACTCTTTAAATTAGCATTTCAGCACGGCTTACGTCTAATTAACATTTGTCTTGCCGAAACATAGCCAGGAAAACGGCCAGTGTCTTAATGAATGGCTGTGCTGTGGTCATGTTACTGTTATAAAATCATTAGAGAGGATCCACTCGTCCAACCAGCTCTCAGTCACGAGGGCCGCAGAGCCCAGTGATACTTTTTGTCAAATTCACATTAACACCTCAGTCAATACTAATTAACACTGCAGCAGCTTACAAGCAGCACACGGGAGCAGGATATTCGAAGGTTCTCCTTTTCCCAATTCCCTCTTCCTCCCTCTTTTTTCACACATCCACACAGAGAGAGTAAAACAAGCATTAGCATGTGTGAACTGAATAACGAGCACCTCTTGCACAGTACATCACGCAAAGCAAAAGGCAGAGACGTAGCAACAGTGTGGACATCAACTCCTTCATCCTTCAGGCATTTGAAGTAAACAAAAGTGAATCCCTTGTAATGGATGTTGAATTAGTCCAAATACTCAAACAGGTGTTGCTCTAGATGTTCCCGTCTCGCTTCTTTCCTTGCAGCATGCGGCAAACTGACGGGCATCAGCGATCCCATCACCATCAAGACGTCCGGATCCAGGTTCGGCTCCTGGATGACGGACCCTCTGGCACCTGAAGGAGACACACGAGTATGTATGGCTGCATACAGTCACACAGCATTTAAATATGTCTCCATATAGAATAACCGTCTGTACCACTGCAGTGAATTCATGCAGGCTTCAAAGTTCTCGAATGACTCCTCAAGTTTAGGCATAAAACATTCAAGGTTTTGTTTCTGTTAATAAAGGTTTTGTGGAGAAAACATTTTCTCGAAGTAAGGTGTCGAAACAATCCTTTCAGCCTTCTGATCCACAGGTGTCATATTAATGTCACTTTTGGAAAATGTCAAACAATACCCAGTCCCGTTCTGAAAACAGCTGTAATCAGTGTTTTTATCCTAGCAGTGGATCTAATGGTGTTGCCCACAGTGACAAACCCACAGAGACTTGGTTCACCTCAGCCCCCCCAGCATTTAATTGTCTTTCAGCTCATTATGTTGATTTTACGACCAACACTACCAGCCTTACACCAAGCAGCAGACCCAGTTATCCCAGTTATTTCCTTCAGGAGACCAGTTTTGAGTGTTCTGAAAAATATTCAGATTTTTATTACATTTTATATGATCACATTTTGATTGATTAAAACTTAAAGCAAAAATGTAAATTTGTTCTACATTTTGACACCACGCTGAATATGATTTCAGCTTTAAACTGTTGGTCAAACAACACAGCAATCTGATTATGTCAACTTTATGCCGATAATCTGTGGATTAATCCTCACTGAAAATAAGAGTTAGCTGCAGTCCAACGATATTTGACATAGACACACTGGGGGAAAACATTAATGCAGTCGCACAGGATGCACGCTTTCAGTGCTGATGACACCCCTTCCCCCTTTCCCCTTGTTTGTTTACCCAACTCTGAAGTAAGACTCATCCTTTGTTGTAGGTGAAGGTCAGCCTTTGTTATGAAATTTGATAACAGTTTGTGTTAATTGCTCACTGTCCTTTTATCAACTGATTGCATCTGATTTCCCCTTGCAGAGAAGGGCTTCTGTTGCCTCGATAAATGGCTCTGCTTTCATTACTAAAACACAGTAAAAATCAAACGCCAGGGACAAATCTGCGTGGTTTTTAACAAGAAGCTGCCCGGCGGACAAACAATAGAGGGAGCTGGGAATAAAGAAAATTTTATTTGTCGGCTATGTCAGCATGAACGTGCTGTTCGTGCACTGGCTTTATGAGACACATAAACAAGAGACAAAGTTCTCAAAGTCACATGGAAGGAAGAGGAATAAAAACTTGAGAGGAGCCATCCTCATACAGTGGAGTTAGCCGTGTAAGTTTTCTTCCTGAAGGCTAATTGTCATGACAACAGAAGCTGTATAATGTGTATATTTTAGATTCACAGCAGCAACGGTGAAGTTTACTGCTGACTAAGACTATATTTAGCATACTATAAAGGCTACTTTTTTTGTAGAAACTAATACATTTTGAACCTAACACATGAAAGATGTGCTGTGTTATCAAAGGACAGAAAAAGAAGAATGAGTGTAATTGACGGGAGCAGACAGGTCTGCTCCACTTCTTTTATCTCTTGGTTTCCTTATGTTGGTTTTTTTTTTTTTTTTTTTTTTTTCCCGGGCCTGTGGAGACCTTCTTCCCTGATATGAATCATTTTTTAAGTCAATCACAGAAGCTCACGGAAGCAGGTAGGGGAAGGGCTTCAGGTGTCTCAGTCCCGCTGAGACTAAGGAAGTGTTTGAGCCTCTAGCAGCTCCGGAATAAGAGCTCTCTGCCCACCGCGGCAGGGGTCAGCAGGAAGCTGGGTCCAAGCAGCTGAGACGGGCCTTTTATGTGGAATGATGGGCATCATCCCTGCGGGGCCCGGCTCATCACACCCTGCGGCTGTCATTCTGATTGTTTGCGTTCAGAAGCTGCTGGATCTCAGCTCCTTGCGATAGTCTCAGCACTGAGCTTAATTGGGATGCTTGTTGACGGTGTGATTTCATCCATTCTGTTCGTGATCTGTTACTCACAGCACACTGACGAATGATGACGGTTGTGATTTCCAGGTCTGTTGTACTTCTGTGTTTGATGCTAATTCTTCTGTCTCCCTCTTGTCATGATGTGTAGGTCTGGTACATGGATGGCTACCATAACAACCGCTTCGTGCGAGAGTACAAGTCGATGCAGGACTTCATGACGTCTGACAACTTCACGTCCCACCGACTGCCTCACCCATGGTCAGGAACAGGTCAGGTGGTCTACAACGGCTCCATCTACTTCAACAAGTTCCAGAGCCACGTCATCATCAAGTTCGACTTCCGCACATCCTCCATCAGCAAGTCCCGGCAGCTGGACTACGCTGGCTTCAATAATGCGTATCACTACGCCTGGGGCGGCCATTCTGACATTGACCTGATGGTGGACGAAGGAGGGCTGTGGGCTGTCTATGCCACCAACCAGAACGCCGGCAATATTGTTATCAGCAAGCTGAACCCCAACACGCTACAGATCATCAAGAGCTGGACCACCAACCACCCCAAAAGGAGTGCCGGCGAGTCTTTTATGATCTGCGGCACGCTCTATGTCACTAACGGCTACTCAGGAGGCACCAAGGTCTACTACGCCTACTCCACCAACTCCTCTACTTACGAGTACATCGACATTGCCTTCCAGAATAAGTACTCTCATATCTCTATGCTGGACTACAATCCACGTGACCGCGCCCTCTATGCCTGGAATAACGGCCACCAGGTCCTCTACAATGTCACACTGTTCCATGTTATCCGCTCGGAAGAACTGTAACCACAGAAAATGGATTACTCGCATAAATACGTATTGTCTGTGTAGAGATCTCCCTATATACAAAAATATATCTGCGAAAGAAAAAGACTCTATGGCAAGATCATTCTATTTATAATAAGTTTTACTGAGAGACTGCATCAACAGTGAATGCAAAATGGATTGAATGTGCATATACACAAGACTGAAAAAATACTAAAATTAAAGGGTTTCATTCCAAAATGTGATATTTGTTATAGGAAAAAAAGGTCTATCAGTTACTATCACAAAATCGCAGTGGACTGTCATAAAAAAAACCCAAACTATTTTGTAAATAAAGGTCTTAATATGACTTCTAACTTTAATAGTTACCCATAGTAGACTTTATTTTAATAGCTGCCATCTTTTTGTTAGAGGTATTTTATTTTGGATTGAAACTCTTTAATTGTTTGCCGCGTAGAAGATGATTGTAAAAGTAGACTAATGTGTACAATTTACATGAATAAGAACAGATGCCAAAAAAAGAAAACATCACGCCTTTTTTTTATGTAATGGAATATCAACCTAAGCTCATTCTTGTGGCTCCGGTTCTTCTGCAGAAATCCTCCCAGCCGAACTTTTCTTTTGGTCAGTGGGGGTCCTGAAACGAAGACTGTTGGTAATAAACTGTTGGACCCCCAGGTCCAATGGACAGACAGAAAAGTGGGAGGGTCAGTCTTGTCAGAAGACTTGATAGCCTAATGGGTGCAGTCTGTCATATCGTTTTTATCAAGTACAGTAGCAAATCAAAAGTCTGTAGAGAAACTGCAAACAACAATAAAAACATCCACTAAAAGACCTGAAGGCACTGACTGTTGACAGCGCTGTTGTTTGAGGTGATTTTCCTGTGTTAGTGACTATGTGTGAAAAAAGGCTTTCTTTGCATGAGTGTTTTCTATCACTCCGGTCTGCTCTTCTGAATGTCTTTTGCTATATGATATGATAAAAAATAGGAGGGAGGGAAGGGGGGAAGGTGGAAAAAATACTTTTTGGGATTTGAGGATTTGCAATGATATTTATTTTCCCTGCTTTTTTGTATTTTGTTAGCATTTAGTTTTATTTCTTTTGCTTTGCAATTATTTTTCAAATATTCTTGTATCACTGTTGGCACTGGTTTTGCCTTTCTGTATGTGTTTGTTTGGACTGTGTGGGAGGAATCTCTCTAGCTCACATCTCTCTGAAGAAGAAAAAAAACAACAACAGATTGTATCAAGTATTGTATCCTGGGAACCTGGTCCTCCTATCTTCGATTCACATCATGCGCCTGTAGTAGGGAGAGTTTTTCTTTTAGAGGATAATCCTGTCTCATGTCATGCCCCCCCTCCACACACACACGCACACACACACACTCTGCTAGTGAAGGATAATGCTGTTTAAATGTATACCCTTGCCGAGGACAAAAGCTTTTCACTCTTTTTGCGCTTTGCTGGACATGTGTTGTATCTGAGATGAGATAGTTAATGATTCGTGTCAATAAAACAGAGAAATCTGATGCTCTGGTTGTTGCCTTAAGAAGCTGCAAGCTGCCATCTCACAGCTAGTGCATGACTGTTCATATGGAGATGGAACTAATGCTCTCATTTCCTGCGTTTTGGTCCATCAGTTATTAAGGTTTCACAGTGCAGACACTCTTCCTTTGTTCAGCTGCGGGGAATAAAGCATTTAGTATTTCATTTCATTTCACACATTTCATCTTAAAGGGAGGCTATGCACATTTTAAATGAAGACATTTTCTGAAAAGTTGGATCAATAAGCAATTAAATCCACTGTTGCTCAGTTTGCTGCTACAGCCCTATTTGCTCTGGCACAACCGCGAGCTCACAGTGGCTAATGCTAGCGTGCTAATGTTAGCTTGGCCCCTTAGGCTACAGTGGCCTCTGTTCAGTTGAAGATAAAATGGCTGCAGAGGCTCCCTTTCAGGTTTTGACAGTACATAAAGCGTCTGAACTGCCATTCACAAGCTGTAACAGTTAAATTTTCACTTTGCTTTTCTCTCCTCCCTCACTGTGGCAACATCTGATACTGATCAATACGTATCAAAAGAATTTGAGTTGTTAAAAATTTCAAATTACAAACTTTTTATCTGTCACCAACTGAAAGTCTTTTAACTGCAACAACCCCTCTTTGTGTCTCTTTTCCATCATTTGGCACTTATGTTGTTGTTGTTGTTGCTGTCATCTTTTAAGGCAAAATGGTCCACTTTTTTGTTCAATCAACAATTTTCTCTTCTTTGTTCTGCAGTTCATTTCACTTACCCTCACCACCACCACCCTTTTTTCTCTCCCTGCTCCACCAGCCACTCTATCTTTCTCGTTCTTTGTTGCTCCCACTCCCTCACTGCCTCTTAGTCCTCTGATGTTTCAATCGATGAATAAATGATTGCTTCTATTTTCACTCTGAGTACTTGGCCAACACACAAGCTGCTTTGCTCCCCAGAAAGAGTTTGGGATTTGGGAGACAGACAGACAAAAAAACCAGAGAGAGGGAGAAACATGTTTGGCGGAAAGTCTCGCAGCATATGACACGGTGAGCTGTCAGTCAGCAGCTGAATATATTTGCATCTTTAAGCAGTGATTGGCGCATCAAGAGACACAGCGGCACTCCCTCTAGTCCCAGTTTCCCCACCTCCGAACACACACACACATGTGCCTGTGAACCTGACAGTTGCAATTCATTTCATCATTTTGCACATCAGCTCTCCCTTTTCATTTCTGCTCCAATGTCTTGTTTACTCCAATCTTAAGGTGCAGGCTAATTACCTTGTGCATACTTTGCCCTCTAAATGCCACGACTACGGCAGCAGCACGTCTGGGATTAAAGGACAGACACACAGTGAGAGGTTTGACCTTGCTTGGACCAGCTGTAAGGTGCATCATTCCCCCAAGGACAAAACCACTTATCAGTGATAGAAAGCAAGTGTGTGTGTGTGTGCCAGCAGGAGGCTTACAAAAAATGCTGTCTAGCGCTGCAGTTTGCACTTTGTATTGCTGCACACACACACACACACACCATATTACATAATTTACCTATGTAGCTGACTCTCAGGCACGTCTCCTTGACCTCTTTGTACATTTGAAGGTCGAGTTACGTAGCTTTGAAAACTGACCGTCGGGTCGCCACTGCTAATAGATATTCAACTTAATATGACTGATTTGTGCGGCTGCCTTTGTTCTTAACAAGTGAGAGAATTATGTGTCGAGGGCATCACGACAAAAAACACGACAACAGTCACCAAAAACAGGAAGAGTGATCGGAAATACACTTGACAGGATATTTTGCTGACAACATATCAAGCAGAGCAGTGAAGATGTGCTTGCATTAGCTGACAGCTTCGTTCGCGCTTCACCATCAGTGGCTCATTCAGCTGCTTGGCTATCAGGCTGCATAATCAGAATCTGAATCAGAATCAGCTTTATTTGGCAAGTATGTGTGACCATGCAAGGAATTTGCCTCTGGATTTTTCTCTTTCCTGTGCACCATAGAAAATACAAAATAATAAATAAATAAATAAAGTATTTACAAAAAGAAAAAACAAGATATAAATATAAGTACATATAAGTACAACATGACACTTGTGATACTGTCAAGCAAACACACACACCCACACACACATATTCTGTATGTATGTACATTTAGGTATCTTTACATTAGTTGTATCAACAAATCTGCCTCGATGCCCCCCCAAAAAAATGACCATCGGATTGAATCAATACCTCAATCTCAAAAATATCAACCCCTTGGAACTTTACCAGACCCTCTTGCTGATATTGACTTGTTTTTCCCAGGTCAGATTAAACTGAGATTCAATTCAAGAAAAATCAGAGTTTGAGCCAGGTAACCAGGTAGAAAAGAAATGCTCAGATCAATTTGTTGTGCTTAAAATTTCAAAAATACATATATTTTTCTGCAACATTAAAAATATCCCAAAGTATTGATTAATGCAAAGTGCAGTTTCATTTCGTTTCTGTCATGTATGGTCAGAAGTTGCAAACAAATTTGATTTTAATCCCCCCCAAATGGTTAAGGTTTCACTGAAGATATAAAAACCTGATTAATACCCAACAGTCAAGAGAACCAAAGCAGTAATAACATTTCCACAGCCTTGGATCTGCCCCACACACAAGCAATTACTGTGAGCCCTTTCGACTTTAATGCAAGATGGCACATGCTGACAGTTTCTCAAACACACTCCTTTTGTTACTGTTCAGTTATGAAATTTTCTATTCAGATTCATCACACACAGGCAGGGGGACAAAACAGAAATAAAGCAGAGGTCTCACGTTTTCGCTATAGCTGGGAGCAATCTCCGAGCTAAAACTATTACAAGCCCAGTGTGGGTTGGAATAACAGCCAATAATAAATCAATAGAACCATAAAGAATAGGAGTGAGAGGGGGGAAAAAACCAACAGCAATGAAGACAATTCATTTTAATTATGGCGTAATAAAAAGGCAAAGCAAAAAAAAACTCGGATGTCCCCGCCGCAATTCTCAGTGCACTGGTTTCGTTTACAATTGTGTTCTTGTCAGCAATTCAAACACCTGCTATGTAACAAAATGTCTCCTCAATTAGCATTTTCTTTTATGCGCTGTTCTCACAAGAGTGCATGCATGCAAACACCACAGCTGTGTGTACCTCGTACCACACCAAAGCCAAACTCAATCATCGCATTGTGTACGGAATATGATCACAACCCTGTTTTCTGCTAAACACACTGACTACTTTGCTTTAAAAAATCCTTTTGAATGGAAACTGATTATTTTCTGTGGCGCCGTGTTTGTTCAGCACAGAAAGTGTGGGGTAACAAGTTTCAGAGAATTTGTTTCTGCATACTGGTGACATTTCATGAATGAAAATAAGCTTATAAATGCACTGCTACGGCTTGCACTCAAGTTTATATGGTAGAAGATGCATATTTAACATGGTAAAGGTACATGTGATGATGGCTACAATCCCCATGTTTGGCATAGCTGTCTTGTTGTGCAGGTGAAAACCTTTAGAGGTGCAGGGCTTACACACACCAGAAATGGGTTTGAAAATAATGAAAAGGAGAAAAAAAGTGTCATTAATCTGGAAAAATTTGATAGAATTTTGACCCCGTGAGGACTCAGAGAGAAGGCAACAAAGAAAAGGGGAGTCTCCCAGGACAAAATGGAGGGTTATCACACATAGCTGAAAATGGTTGCCTGCCACAGCTGAAAGTGACTGGTGAGACTGAACGAAAATAATGAGCTGCATTCAAAGCGAATTTCACAGAGGTGTTCAGTGTGAAATATTTTTTCATTATGTCATGTGATAACATAATGTGATCTGCACAGCATTGTATTTCTTACTAAGCAAAGTTGCTAATTAGAGGAATGTGAATGTAATTTGTTGTTATTTTAATATAATTTATCAGGAAGCAACGTTGACGATCCTTACTGACGGTTACTTAAAGTATAACCAATCAAATAAAATGACACTCTTTAATTAATGCTCAGCACATGAACAGAAACTACTCAATTACACATCAGTTTTTATTTTAACATGTAACTCCTTCAGACCCAGAAACGAGTCTGCTTTGGACCTTTAAACCCCTGACTGCCTGGGGTCTTACTGAGGACTAATGAGCAAAGCACAGTTTAGCTTTATTTCTATAGCTCAAGTCAAAAGGCTTTGGGCAATGTGTGTTTGTGTATTTATGGGTGCATAAGTTGTGTATACAAATGTTGTCTCATGCTCATGTATTCTGGTCTGTAACTAACCATAACTGTGCTCTATCAAGCATACAGTACACTTGTTTTCACACTTAAGTGGCCACACGCAGGGATGACAGTTCTGCCACATGCAGTATTTTTCCCATACAATATGGGTGGTCTTTTGCCTAAGGGTCAGGCCTTACGTGCACGAGCGTGTGTGTCCATGTACTCGCACATGCACGTGCGCTTGTGTGTTGGTATGTATTTCTAACAAGCTGTGGTGACAAAACGCACGCCATCTGTGCGCACGGGAGATTTCACATTCTTGTTCGTGTTTGAGTTGTGCCAGTATTCTCATCAGGGACACTGGCCAATCATCACAGGGAAGCAAAGAGCAACAAGCTCCAGCCTGTTAGCCAGTCACATGTTAGCCACACTGATTTTCAATACTATATGGTCTCCAGTCCACATGGGGAGAAAGTGTTATTTGTGCTTGATGCTTGTTTGGGTTAGATTTGTCCATTGGACTTGTTAATTTGTCCATCTTGAACGTGTTCTATTAGCTAAGCAATAGTTGTTTTTCTGTCTTAGGAAATGTAGATTCTCTCTTTTGGTGTGCGAGTGAAGTGTATCAAAGTCTTGTGTAAGCAGATAAGGTAACTCATTCGGATGCGTCTTTTGTAGCAAAATCTGTGAGCAGTGACTCAAAGTCTGAGATTAGGATCTTCAATGACTTTGAATTAGTCTTCACTGAGGTGTGATCCAGTAGAGTAGCCTGCGAGTGGTGAGTCATGGTTCTGATTCAGTACAAGCATTCCTAATCCCTGCTTCCAGATGATTTGAGGACAGGCTGCGACAGGACGATGAATTATTCAGCATCAGCTGTTCACCTGGAATGAAACCAAGGGCCGAAATCAAAATGATGTGGGTGATTGAAATTAAGGAGTGGTGTTGACAAAGAGAAGAAATCCCCATTCCTTACTTGTTTCAGAGCCAATGGCAGAGAATCAAATATCTTTTAAAATCACTACCTGCCTCTGATAAATGGAGCCACACAAATCCCTCACCTGCAGAGAGACTTATTAGAGCAGAGCAGTTTTTTGTGTCTTCCCTGATATGTGACTGTCTGGCGAGTCCACCATGTCAATATCACAATTACTTTAATACCGTGAGGGCTTGCTCACATGGAATACCTAGGTTTTGTCAAATACATTCAATTTAGAAACTAATCCAAGGCTGTGTTCATCCATTTTACTCTGCTGCTGTTCTGCAGGAGTCCTGTCAGTGCAGCCTGATTACTCTGTTTCACCTGACACCTCAAGTCTTGGCAGGAGTGGTGAGAACTGCATTAGATGTTACCAGATCAATACCCCCAGCCAATTTCCCCCTTTTGTACCATCAACGTATAATTATGTGCTCAACCTCTCCACCTCAATCACATGTGCAGGCTATGACCTGCACTGTAAAGGTAACATCACACACATAAACACCTCGCTTTACTCTTTCTCATCCTTCGTAGGATTGTAATCGCGTTGCTCGTCTCCGCCGCCGGCTCCCCAACCCGTTTTTATCTCTCGTCGTCTCTGAATCAGTCATCAACAATGCAAATTGGAAGTGACAGGGCAATCGTGAATTCCATCAGAGAGATGGAGCGGAACGGCTCGGTCAAGATCTACCGGAGAGTCAGCAGAGTGTTAGTGATTGAACTCTTTGGCATCTGTGATTGAGTGTCATTTTGTGGGCATGTTTTGTGATGTGAGCCATGTCTCTAAAATTTCAGATTAGCCACCAAATCATGACAAGCATCAACCCTTACTCTAACATGATGATACGTAACCCGCAATAAATCAACTTGAAATCTGATAGACAGAGCTGAGTAGGTTAATACTTATAGTCATGCCTGAGTACCAATCAGCATTGACCATCGGACTAATCCTAGACCAGTTTCACATCTAAATCCTTCTGATCCCTGTACATACATCTGTGCAAATGCACATGCATAAATAGGGACATGCACATGAACTTCTGCGTGTGCTGCATTTAGACACACTGCGACGCAGTTTCAAAAACCCCTCCGCAACATCCACATACTGCTTAACGCAGCCCTATAGAGCTCTCTCTCCACCCCCATCTTTGCCCCCAGGTGCACTGAGGCAGAGAGCAGAATGGAGCTGAGTCGTGTGCGGTGACAGTGACATCCATCGCATGCAATGAATAATCAATGAACACCATCTGGTGCATACAACAGGGGAGCACAGCTCCAATCGTTTACTCCAGGATGTCTCTCTCTCTCTCTCTCTCTCTCTCTCTCGCTCGGTCCCACACACTGTCTCTCACTTTTTTGCTGGCTCTCTCACCTGTTCTCTCACCTTCCCTTTCCCACTTTTCTCACACATATCCCTGCTACACTGCAGCTACCGTCTCGCTTTCTCTCATCACCTTGTCTTTTTCTCCATCTACATCTCTTTGCCCCGTTCTGCGGGGCCACCACTGCTCCCCATGCTCCTCAGTGGCCTCTGTGACAGGCTAGTCAGGGTATTCCTCATTCTAATGCAGTGGTACAATTCCCAGGCAGCTAACAAGGTGACCTGTTGGCCTTTAAAGGACATATGCTTTTGTGATTAACAGTTTCTAAAATGTGTATTTGAGTGGTCTGAAAGTGCTGTAATAGTACAGCAATTATATCATCTTAAGGACACCTGGTTTAGGAAAAATTCTCACGGACCACCTACAAATTACAACTGTTATCTTTTTCATCCTCAGCTCCTCTTTTCTTCATTGTGCAGCATTTTTTTCTGGCTTCAGAAGTTAAACAATAATACCTGAAATACAGCCTTCGGTGGCTTGATTTGCCTTTTACCTTTGCATCTGATGCTGTCTGACCTCTTATATGCAGCTGCTGTATGCAGAGAAGCTGTATGTGCAGTGTCAGCCAGCACAGAACTTCATCTGAAAAATGCACAATTGTTTTCTCCAACTGACAGGTCACTTAGCTCCTCCCCCTGAGCAGCGATGGCCCAGTCATAGCTCATCAAGTGTGTTTGATCTTGTTTTTTTGCTGCAGTGTAAACTATCATCAAGCGACTTCAAATAGTCTGCAGGTTTACACATTATGTTAAAAGTCCCTTTTATGATCAACAAATGCTTAATTGACGTAATTATCCATGCTTTGCACAGATCAAAAGCTCACATGGACATAAATGTGGACTTTTTGCAACTATTCATTTTGAAACAGCCAATGGGGAAACTCCCAACACTTGACCTGAGACAGACTTTTGTGTAAATAGGACTGGCCCCACTCTGCTTTGGCTGCAGAAAAATGACTAACACCATGAGTACAGAGCCCACATAAGGACAGCAACATGTTAGTTCAGCAGCAGCTTCAGCTTCTGACTGTGTCTGTTCTGGATGAGTTTAGACAGTACTGAGTGTCGGTTACCCGCTTTTTGGCAGCTGGTCCAACAGAGTGACTGTCGCATGTAAAACCTAATAGTCCTGAAGCATAAAAATAAACTTCGGGTCTGAGTTAGACACATACAGCGTGTGGGAATATCAAGCCGTTCCACAGCCTGTGTAGACAAGCGAATTGATTGAGAGCACATCTGTTCTATCAGGCAGGCGTGAGATGAACGACAGAATAACAAGGCTGAAACACCTGCTGCGTTGTCACTGTAAGCACACAATAAGAATCGTTTAACCATGTGTATCCGATGATCAGTTGATTACTTACTGCCAAACTTCAAATCATGGCTCATCCTTAAAGTTAACACTTTTTGGACCTGGAGGTTTTTCTACACATTGCAGAAATCTGAGAAGTCTCAGGTCTCTGGTGTGTGACTAGACCGTCATGGCCATGATCCAGAAAATATGGCAGCAAATGTAATATCTGTCGGTTTCATTAAGTTCAATATTGTCTCTGAAATGCTGAGCAAGCCTGGAAAATTGGCTGGAGGTATCACTTGATTATCCATTTGGCTTTAGTAGAAATTCAATAAAGTCTTCAATCATCCCTGTGAATGTTTAGACCAAACGTATCTACTCATGTAAAGTCTGTTATTAATGTTAGATTGGCAGGTTTTTTATTGGTATTGATTTAACTTTCCTCAGCAGCATTTCATCAGTTTAGTTTGTGCTGTAAACATACTGTAGCAGAGGAGCTGTTTTAATTAAACCCACAAGTGTTAGCAAGAGATGCTGTTGACTGCCAGGTGATACACCCTCCACTTCAGCACAGGATTTCATTTTTGTTCTTATTTTGTTACACGTGCTGTGCTACAAGGAGACTTCCAGATTTGTTAAGGCTCTGTTTGCTCAGGAAAAGCCACAAAGCAGGAGACAGAAGACCACTTAAGAAAGGTACATATGCATACAAATAAGAAAGAAGAGAATTGGGGTTTGCTAGAGAAATCAAACCAGTTGGAATGATCACTCGGCCAAATTGAAAGATGTGTAAAATGTGCGGAGGCAAGCAAAGGCTTCATTAGTCCGGAGCTGCAGGGAGAACTCTGCCAGCTACAGGAAAGTGCACTCAGAGATTTTGTGAGGGCTCATCAAATCAGCATGTATAGAAAAGGCTTTTCTTTCATCCTGGTACAGAACCAGTGAACATTAAATTTTAACACTGTGAAGAATCTATGTTTTTGGCTTGTTAATGAAGAGAGGAAGACATGCATCGACGCTGCAACACAGCTGCGATCGGTTATTTAGGCTGTTTAACGTGAGTAAACTGAGGACATTTTACTTTTCAGTTGAAATAAAAATACAGCCAGATGTAGCCCTCTGCAACGTGCTGCATTACCATATATTTATTATCGTTGTCCAGCATGCACCCATTTAGTAATAGCAAACCAATCCAATCACATTTAGGCCTGGCAAAACTTTTTTTTTTTAATACATCTGAGCTTAAATAAATAATAAGAATAAAGAAACCCAACTAACTTATAACGAAAGCAGCAATTTTATTTTACAAACACACCCATTTACTCTTTCAAAATGAAATTGCCTTTTTCTATTAGTTTACACTTAAGTGATCCCTGTCTGCATTGTGTGAAACCCCAAATCCTATTTCACCACTGAAAGGATTGCAAAATGCAATCAAAAAGTTTTTTTTGTTTTTTTTGTTTGTTTTGTTTTATTGCCCTGAGTGTGTCCCAGTATTCAAGAAATGTTTCCGTCTTCTTGTTTCATCGTTCTTTCACAGCTCAGAACAAGAACTTTATCTCCCTTGTAGCAGCTTCATTAAAGCATGTTGTTTAAGGATGTATCCTCATGTCCTGCTGGCCAAACAGAAGCTGCTAAACCCAAGTCGGGGTCAAGGTGACACATTTGCAGCAATGAATGACAAGCATTTTTTGCTCTCAGTAATGGTGAAGGGTTGACCTGGGCTCTTTAGTCTTTCTTGGCTCAGTAAAACAAACAGCTTTTGAACAGTCAGGAGCGTAATTGGCTACAGGGCTTGTGACACCGTCTTTGCTTAAATTAGGGTATATATGCATGTTATTTAAACATGGGCAAACCAGCTAAAAATGACTCAAACGACTTTTTCCATTCCCAGTAGACTGTTTTGCTTTTCTGTTTTTGAATCACTGCAGCTAAATGTTAGCAATTCAAAAACACTTTGTATTTGCAGGTTCCAACGCACCCCATTATTCCTGCAAACGATTGATCTGAGTCAGCGAGTGCGTGTATCCCTGCATGTTCGAAAAACAAACAGATCGTTCTTCTGAATAAATCATTCGCGAATGACACAATACTACTTGCTCTGTCTGGTTCGAATCTGCGTTCCAGCCTTTGTTTGCCGCCTGCCTGACCTTTTGCCTTCCTCCTGATTGATGATTCTCTGCCTGACTGCTACCTGTACAAATTTACCTATTCTGACTGGTAACGTGGTTGACCCCTGCTTGCCTTTTGACTCAAATAAATGAGAACTTTTGTCTGAACCTGATTGTCTGTGTGTCCTGCTTCTGGTTTCACACCTGCCATTCCTCTGAGCCGTTACGGTCACGTTTCACAATTCGGCCTTCAGCTGGAAGGGTGGGTGGACTCAGCAACATTTGAGTGTGTAATACACATGACAAAGCTGTCCTTTTGTTTTTGAACAGCAGCTATGGCGTGCTGGTCTTCTGTTGAGTGCCAGGTACTTTCCCAGAGAGACAAGGCTTTGCCTTTAATTAATTTCCTGAATGTTTGAGCACAGTTTAATAGTCATTTCCTTGCTGCTCAGTGGTGATAAAATAAAGCAGTCAAAGTGAAAGGAAAGCCTATTTCTATAAAAAAAAAATGTGTTATAAATTAACCTTGACTCCACTGGATCTGTGAGTTTCTGTAAACACCAGTATGTAGAAGGGGATACATTAAACTGACAAGCTAAGGATGAAGTAAGTTACTCAAAGTGATCAGCTGTTCAAATGGCAAATGGGATATAAACATTTATAGCAAGTGTCAGTAGATCCAAATGTGTGACTTTACTGTAAATAGCCAGCTGTAAAAGACTGAACGTGTCTTTACTGCCACTGAGAAAAAGCGTCACCCTGTGAGCCTCTGGGGACTTGTCTTTTGTAAGGCACCACTCCCAGACAGCAGCAGGAGGGACTTGTTTTGCCCCAGTATTCACTGGGGTGAACTGCTGAGTTGTGCCTCCATTGGCCTGTGAAGACTGATCTGGCATGCAGCTCTGCAATAGCTGGCACATACAAACCAACTATGGCTGTAAGACAGGAGAAAAAAAAACAGTCCTTTGTGTTTAGTTAATCCCAAATGTCCCATTGGTCTGAAATGATTTCAGCTTGCAGTTCTTGGCTTGAGATTATGAGGGGAGGATTTCCAGCTCCCCCGCCATCTGATTGCTCATGTTCTTTATGGGATGAATCAATGCAGACGCCACCAGCTAAACAAACACTACATCACAATGGGCCATCAATTACATCCACACAACATGTTAACGAGACAGTTACAGTTTTGCTGTTTGTCATACAAACCTTACACAAATTAATAACCAAAACAGAGGAACCATTTCTTTCCCATTAACTGTAAATGAAACTTTAACTTCCTGTTCCACACTCCCTCTTCTTGGATGCTCTTTTATCCTCATTTAATTAAGGCAAGTTAAGGGACACCCCCCACTGCTCCCTGGGCTGAGAGCTGCCACTGCTGTCGACCTCTCTGTATAAGGCGGAAAAGGCTGGCAAAAGGGGTGGTAGGTTCGTTTTAATTAGCTGGGTAGCACAAGGGTTCAGTTATTTTTTTCCCAAACATTAAAAAATTCAAGGTTGAAACCCCACTGTCCTGGTGTGCCTGGGATTTTTCTTGAAAAACTACAATTTGAGCCAAAGCAAAGCAAAGCCACTAACTGCAGTTGGCAAACAAGCAGGGCCAATTAAAAATGAACAGAAATGCACCACATAGTTATCCAGTTGTATGATCAACATGTACCTTGTGCCACCATCAGAAAGTACCTTTGTTATGTGGCAAACAACTGAATACATGGTCTAACTGCAGCGTAACCTTGCCTGTTGTGCGTGTGACATGATGTTGTTCCTGTTTGTCCTTGGGGAATGCATCCTGTTTACCTAGCCTTGGGGGAAACAGGATTGAATCATCCAAAACTGCATGACTTGACTGAGCATTTTCATATCTGTGGCCTGTATCATCGGGACAGAGCTTTCCAAAATTGTGAAGAATATATACATGCTCCAAAAATAAAACAACCTTCTGATCTTGTACAGCTATGGTTAAGGTTCCATTAGGTTTAGCCACAAAAATGAATTGTTTAAGATTAGGGCATCTTTTGTTGTCATGTCTACATTAATAACCAGGAATTCAAGTTCAAGGAACACAGTCACAGTTCAAAGAAACCAGCCACTAGCTGATCTGTCAGTGGATAAATAAACGTGCGCTGTTCATACCACTAATGCTGTCCTTGTTCTTGGCAAGTATGGGTTAAAGATTATTTATACAAGTGTTCCTGTGAGCAGACATCTCAAGACAGCTGTACAACCAAAGACTTGGTTGTGTGCATTTTGGTGATATGGCGCATCCTTTGGTGTCATGCCATTGTTCCGACTGATCATTACTGCGAAATGTAAGGAGTCCAAAAAAAAATGCCTCAATGGACAAAAGCCTGTTTGTCTGACAGCCCGTAACGACGAAAACAAACGGCCATTGCTCCGGAGGCCCACTGCTCTGAAAATACAACCTCTCCCTGCAGCTGTGAGTTCAGTGACTGCCGAGTATTTCCGCAGCGCTGAATCTGTGGGTGTTTTGCCATCAGTAGGCTGTCTTTCTGGCCTTAAACAAAATGACATACTATGACACTAACCCTGAAAGCAAAAAAAAGTCCAAGGAGAGTGTGTATATCTGGGCCTTCAGAAAAGTGACCTTTTGTTTTCGCGATATGAGACTGTTGGACAAATGGTTCCTCAGTCCGAAGGGACATTGTTCAGACTTTTGGGCTTAAGGAAAAATGGGCAGTTGGAACAATTGGCAGCTCTCCATCCTTTTTATTTGCTTTTCAGAATCTTCTTTATTATCACCACCAAGTGAGAAACAGCTATTGGACAATCACAAAGTGAAGAGTTGAGAAATGAAAGAAGATGAAATCAACAACACTGAAAAAAAAAACAGGTTAAGCTAAGGTAAAGACATACACTGATGCAATGGCGATGTGGAAACCCACTGCTGTATACACAGTGTGGCTAGAAATGAATGCAGCACATTTCTAATAGAATACATTATTTAAGCATTCGACTGTACGGCAGCCTCAAATTAAAAATTTACAAAGATTTTGAAGAATCCATTCTTATAATATGTTCCTGTTAACAACATGGCACAGTAACAACAGGAAGAAAATGAAGCACCAGTGAGTGTGAAGATCTGCAGACCGACATGTGAGACGACTCACAGAGGACTCACACAGGAAATGGGCTGACGGGATGTACTATAACGTTTGGCTGCTTTTCGATTACTCCCCACTTTCCATGAATGCTGTGGTGGAAATGTAATTGCAGAAGAGCAATGAGTTTAGGTTTTCATGGGCACCAGACCGTGGGTGTTATTTGGTAGTTTGTTTGTATTTTTTTTAATCTCAGTATTTTCCCACTTTTCAGCCCCTCATCTTTAATCAGTATCTACCGTACGCTTGCCCTGCTCTTCTGCTCTGTAGGGACCCGGGGAAGCTGGTCTCATCTCAAAGAAAGAAGCACATTAATGTGCAACATAGCTTGGAGCCAATGTCTCTACTGAAACCTCCTATGACCCCAGACAGGAAATTGGCAGCACCTTTTTATGGCCTCATTTAGACCAGGCTTTAATCCAGAGGCAATATACTCAGGACATTCTCAGAAAAAAAAAAAAAGTTATAAAGCAGCCAGTGCATTTAATTGAAACAGATTTCTACCACAGGATAATGTAGCTCACATCCAACATACCTGCAAAAAAAGTACAAACTGTCTCTGCAAACACAGGAACTCGGTGACTTTGTCAACCCCACAGATACACATGCATTATTCTTGTAGCATCTGTTAACTTCCTCTTAGCACTACTCAAAGTCTAGCAAAGCAGAATGGGCACAATAGGCTTTCTGGAGCCACAATCAGGCTTATGGAGAGACGAACAATTATAAATTTCTCTTTTTGCTCCATTTCTTCTTTTCATTTCGTTCTCTTTTATCAGCAGTGCAGAAATCCCGCTTTCCACATTTCATCTTCCCATTAACAGTCGCCAGCACTGCTCCCGTATGCAAATTCGTAACAAAGAGCTTTGGTTAATCTAAATTGTCCATTTATTTTGAGATCTCTCACATGATGGTGTGGGGGTCGCTACTGAGATTCTGAAACGGAGCAGCAGATGCGAAAAGTTCCTGTTTCATCTCTGCCCTGCTTACTGGAAATAGTGTTTCTCTTCCAGAACAAATACAAGTATAGTGACAAATTTTCAGAATGACATAAATGAAGCCTCACTAGTCTTTTACTCTCCGTGGAGTCATATTGCTGTCAGCCACAGCACCGGGGTATGGATTTCTGAGCCAGGGGCCCGGAACGACATAATGATATATACACATAGCAGCTTGACAAATAAAGAGTGATGGCAAGACAAGGTCATGTTTTCTGTCCGGAAATAGGACGTCTCTGTGTCTTTCCACAGAGTCCTGGACATTGGCTGTTCTACTGATTGTCTGTCTCATCTGGGAGACTGTGGCCTGGAACACAGCAGAGCTGAGCAGTCCATTTTACGGTGAAATTAATCACTTATAAATGTCAAATTTGGGTTGGAAGAGTGAAGCTGATCAAAGTGGATGGTCGCAGTAAACCCATGAAACAGGTTGAGTATCCATAGAGCAACAACACTTGGTTTCACATCTTAAGTCTTAAATATTCATGTCTAAATAAGAAAAAAGTTTTTTTTTAAAAAAAAAAAAACAAAAAAACAAAACAAAACAAAAACATCTGCAGGTAACATTTATCAAAGTCTATGGGTGGTGTGGGTGTTGTTTGATCACACCCGATTGACAGTGGCCTGGCAATAACCCCTCAATTCCCATTAGAGTTTGATGTGGCTAAATTCTGACAACACATTTCCAAATAGCTAAAAACTTTTCCAACTTTGGGAGAAAATCCCATAAGTTGTAGACAGAAACTGATTGAGAAAATAATTTTTTAAGGCACTTACAACAAAATCCATTTAGATTTTTTTTTTGGTTTTATATCTCAGACTTTGAGATATTGTCTCTGAGATTTCTGCACCCCAGAGGAGGCGAATAAAATTTAATCTGTGGTGGAACTGAAAAATAACATCTAAAAAATTTGAACAGTCTGAAAACTGTCTTTCCTGTCTCTCCAGAAACACTGATCCCATCATAAACTCTCCACACACCTCAGACCTGTTTGCAAATTTCAAGTGGAGTTACATTTATAAAAAGATCTCTTGTAATTAGCATGAACTTCCCCTTAAAATCACAAACAGGACTAACCTCACAATCTGTGGTTCTGCTGCAGAGGTTTTGACCTTTTTTAAACTGTCCATCTTGAGTCTGATACTGTTGCCTCTGGCGAACGACTTGGCTGTGCTTTCAGAACGAGACTGCAAAATCCTCCAGCGTAACTTATAGTTTGAGAACTCAAAACCATCATCAACCATAACAGACAAGGGTGCAGATTCATTGATAGAAAGTGGCAAAATAGAAAGAGGTCATTAATTACTGTGTTTACAGGAAGGGGCTGATGTTTCTTGGATGCACATATGAGCTCATAAATATGCAAATATACATGTAAAATAAATTGGAATGGTACAAACAGTAAATACTCTTTCACCTACATCTCAACATGTTCTTTGTTCTCTTCTTCCCACTATTTCTCTGCCTTCTTCTCCTCCCCTCTCACCGTATCAGCTAATTAATCGGGTCATACATTTTATCCAAGAATCATGAATTCAGAATTTCTTTATTTCCTCTCTTACATCAAAAAAAGCTCCTTTCACAAGCCAAGCACACAGGGAGACATTCTGTTGTGTGTGCTCGGGGCATATCTACTTTAACACTATGCCTGCATCAGAAGTCTTATTTTGTAGGGGATTACAAAGTGAGGTCAACACACCCAATCTCATTTGTTTGTTCTGTTTCATTTTCAAGGAGGCACATTTCCTCCCCACATCAGCTGGGAAATAGGAGAGAAGCAGCAGGAGAGAAAGAGTAGGTGGGGGCTGGGGATCTGATCAAAAGCACAGTGTCTTATACAGCACATGAAGCTGTTTCATCAGCTCTTGATCCTCTTCTGACACCTCATATGATGGAGTGTTGGATCTGGGGGAGGTGTGTGTGTGTGTGTGTGTGTGTGTGTGTGTGTCTGTACAATGATGGTGGATGGTTGAAATGATAATGCTGAGCCCATACAAATGCCAGTTCCTTTGGTGATCTGTAATGCTATGGTTTCTGGGAGGCGTTTCTGTCTCATGGTAGTGTGATGAATTTTTTCTGCATATAAAGGAATTTGTCCACTAGATTTCCGCTGGAAGACAACACTATGTTACAATTACGGAAAAGTTACAGTTAAGTTAAACTTAGTTGTTATTGTTATTATGGTTATAGCTTATTCAATCTGTAGGTATAATTCACTCCATATAGCCGTAGTGGCAGAGTCCGCCATTCCTGCACTGAAATCAGATTGCCTTGAGATACACAAGCAATGCATGTATGTAATCCATCATTACAGTTAATTAACTCATTAATATCAGCTTAATTTTTTTTTTACTGTCACTGTCTCTGTAGCATAAGTTAATGCTAGTGGAAACCAAACATATCCCCCTGCTGCTGCTGCCTCACATTAAAAGCATGCAACTGGGGAAACATGAGAAGATTTTATTCTGAAATAGTGACTGGAAATGCCATATGCCTGTTTGTGAGTTTAGCACTGACCGTTTGTCATCAAAACAACAAGACAACAGCCATGTTCTGTATGTTTTTTGAAGTGGACAGTGGATCAGTTTGAAATGTAACAAGAGGGAGCAGCCACAGTGAGCTGTTAGATGAAGAGCTGCAGGCGACAGGCTGGTCACCTTTAACTTCTCAGTGGTTTAACCATCTCCTTTCACTGCGCCCTGAAGATTGCAAAACTCATGCAGTGAGCAGCATAAAGTCTGATCACGGAATGATGAAAAAAGGCCAATTATTGCTTGACTTCTTTATTACAACAACCGTTTGTTTGCCTGCAGCATTAAGACTTATAGCAGTTGCTCTCATACCAAACAAGTAGATGTTGCTGTTGTTTGTTGTCTTCAGCCATCATTTCAAACTGGAAAGAATTAATGCCATGTTGTTGGAGCTAAGAATATAAGCTGAGCACTGTCTAATTTAGATGAAATCAATTATTAAAAGAAAATTAAATTTTGACCTCCAAAAAGTGTGGAGAAATGAAAAGAGAGTAGGATTGGAGGTCCACAATATTGTGTTGTATGAATAAATATAGATAGAAATAGACTGGGGCAAATGGCCACAGGATAAATCCCAATTAGCAGAACTGTGCAGAGGTCTGGATATCAGGATTTGTCATGTGAATTTTCCAAAATGAGACAAGAACCCTCCAAAGAGTCCAATTATCCTTGGCCAAATCGCAGGTGCTTTTCCATGCAAACCTTGACTGGCGCAGCCTGCTTGTACAGTTGAGTCCTCAGGTTTCACCTCTATTAGCTATGCAGGACGGCAGCCACAGTTGGTGTACCTTACATATAAATGCATTTCACTCTCTTTTCTATTTTCCTAAAACTGTCACTGTGTTGGTATAACCGCAGAGTCAAGTTCAGTCATAAGAGTCATAGGTCTGCACTGCATGTCTTTATGAACAACGTTTTTCAAGTACTGTTCGCTTACTTGTTTTCTTTAAAAACAAAAAAAGTCTTAAAAATCAGTTGCAAGGCACTGTGTTTTTTCCCCTCCATTTTCTATAAAGGCAAAATATTTTTCATTGATGGCTTGAGGCCATATAAGATTAATTGAACATGTTATGAAATGAACAATACAAAGATTAGCAGGTTTGTAAGCACCAATGTTGTATTTTACTGTGTTTTACTGTCAATGACGTTTGTATAAAATAGTTGAAAACTCTTACAAAATTAGGGTAGAATCACAGCATTAGAACTTTTGAATAATAACTAATATGTTATAGTTCAGGTTCTCTCTGGTCCTATGAAGCTTTTCACCCTTTAACAAAGTTTTTAATATGAGAAAGGAGAAAGTTATCTTTGCAATGCAGCAAAAAGCAATTCCATGTGTTTATTGCCGTTTATTGCAGGAGGGTGCCGAATACAGAAGGTGTAATTTAATTCCACCTTTGTTAAAACATAATTTACTTTTTACACAATTATTAAAGTAGAAGCACTAAAGCAAAGGATGGAAAAGCCACTCACACGTTTACTTCATTCTGTGTTAATTATTTTGAGTCTTGCTCCTTGCAATTTTATTTTTTCAACAGCTTGGCTTTTATCTATAACGAAATGCAGGGATCAGATATCTCCCACTTTCTCTGCCTCGCACTGGCGTCCCATTGAGTTAAAAGGTTTTTATTGATTACTTTTAGAGTAATAAATAGATTTAGCCCAACTTATAGTACAGAGCTTTTAGATAAAGCTTGTAACTCATTATGTGTGGAGACATGCATCTTGAGGAACCATATAGCAGTGAGGTATGATCATTTCACCCTCTCACCGACAATCTTACTTACCTGCATGTTTACTGACACATACATTTCCTTAAAGGAGTAATGCGCTGATTTATAATCTCCATTCCATAAAGTAGGTGGACTTTCAAGCACAGATTTTTGAAATATGGTCTACATGAGGAAGCAGAGGACAAGATATCCTGACTTTCATTACCTGGTACGAGTCAATCTCCAGTTTAGTCCCAGTATGATACCATCATACATTTTCCATGATGCAGCTCGACAGCATTTTTCATCAGTATAATCCTACCAGTTCTTTGTGTTGATTGGATTTTTGTTTAAATGAGACTTAAAGTCAGAATGGATGGGCAGGGACAAGACTTTCACCTGTAAACTGTCCTGTGTGTGTGAAACCAAAAGTCAACACAACATCACGTACGCAGCTTCACTTCTTAATGTCCTTATTTTAAACCAAAACCTTTTCCTAAACCTGTCCAAGAAGTTTTGGTGGAAACTGCAACTGTTTCTCAGTGTTAACCACATGTCAGAAAGGCTTTTCGACAGTCATATGCAAATGCAGAAAGGCACCTTGGGCATCAGTATGAGACTCAGAAGGTTGTGAAAAAATGTCAGTATGTGACAAACTGGGAATGAAAATGTGCTGAAGATAATGTTTTCCCAATCCTAGTAGAGTGACATGCAAACAGACAATTCTAATGTTGCTTATATTTTTGCACTAAAAATAGTCTAGTCTTCATTTCATGGTTTCCATTGTGAATTTTTATTTCAATCACAAATATAGTTTTAGTATAAGCCTTGGCTTTTTATGCCACTGCACAATCAATTCATTTTCCGGTGATTATTAACTTGCCGGGGGATGTCAGCTTTGTCTATACTGTATCATTATATTACAGCATGAAGAATTAGTTTTAAGCCAAAATGCATCTTTATATTACATAGCAAAGTCATCAAATGCAAAGTAATTATCATAATTCTCCCAACATTTCACCATATGGTGTCAAATCCGCCTCTCAGCTCTGCATCGGGATGGAACAATGAGCGTCTAAATTTCTAATAGCTGTGAATGATTCACTCCCAACATAAGAAAGTCTATTTTTGGAATAACGGGGGGGGGGGGGGGGGGGGGGGGCGTAAGAGATTCTTCTCCCAGTTATTGAATAATTTACAGACCTTGCCAGTGTACTCATTAAAGCTCTACAGTAGGCAGACAACGAGGGTGGGGGGAGGGAAAGCGCTGTCAAATGGAGAGGGAGAGAAGAAGAAGGAACGGCTATTTGGTAAGACTGCCGTGAGAAGAGGGGAATGAGATAGAACAAGGGGGATGTTAAATAGATGAGAAGAAAGAGAAGGAGAACAGAAAATACTCGCATATCAAGGGAGAAAGAAGGAAAAAAATAGTTTCTGTCAGTGTCATGATTAAAAGATTTATGGGAGTTGAAGTGGAGAGGGGCTGATTCTTCCCGCAGCCACTCTTCCTTTTGTCTTCTTTGAACTTGGGATGTGTCGACAGGCTAAGGGAGTTTGGTTAAACCCGACTGATCGCAGATATGAGGTGCCGCTTGGTCTTTGAATTAGCGGGTCCCTGAACACACTCGGAGGGGACGAGAGGAGAAAGGAGACACAGGAAGACACAAGCCTTGGAGGGGGGGGGGGCGAGGCGAGGAGAGGGAGTGGGGGCACGAGGGACTGGAAAGTGGATGGATGGGGGGGGGGATACAGATGAATAGAGTCTGAGGAGAGATAGGTGATAGATGGCTAGATGGATAGCTGAGGAGATGAGGTGTTGGGTGGGTGAAGATCATGATGCAGTATTCCATGATCCTCTCTTGTCTCTTGTAGCACCCTTCTCCAGTATTTACTGGGCTGTTTGGCAGGCTATAAAACAACTGCAGTATCAGGGGTGGAGGGGGAGGGGGAAATGGTGAATATTAGTGTACTGGCTTTACTGTTATAGCACTGTCATTAGCCAAGTCCACATTAAAGTGCAGATGAAATGCCGCCACTCTTGGCTGAAATTACCTCCGAGAGTTTACTGTTAATGCGGCTGTTGCTGCTCTACTCTCAAACCAGGCGTTCACTGTGTCATCGGAGGATTTTCCTTACGCTCGCCCCCCTCCCCATTCTTCTTGTCCTAGTCCAGTAGCTCTGTTGTCGTGCTCTGTTTCACAGCTCAGCATATATACTGTAAAATATGGAGCACAGATCATGACAAACCACCATGTATCTCCCTTTCTCTGTGTGTATCCCTCAATATTTCATAAATGGCACACAGCAGATGTTGTTGTAAAGCACATCAATATTTGATGCACTCTCTGTCTCTCTTTCTGATGTTTTGTATTCCGGTGACATTGGCGACGGCATTCATGTTGGCCTAACAGCCGTTGTGGTTTTGTCTGTTATGAAGCATTAGCTTGGAGCCGTGTTCTGCTCGCTGGTTAATGGAGAAAACAAGTCACAACATTGTGCAAACGTTAGCGTGATGATTGGTGTGTCTGTTTGCAGGTGGCTAATTAGCAAGGTGTGCTCTTTTTTTTCACCCCCGATCCCTCATTCCAGCATGTCATAATTCGCAGTGAGTTCCTTTTAACTACACCCTAACAGTGTTGATTAATTTCATCAGAAATTACAGCGGAGGTTGCAAGGAAAGCATTTGCATAATACACAAATCGTAGAGCTCTTTTTGAGTCACCCAGATGAATGGATTCAAGTTGGCAGGGCGACTGGCTATGAATGAACATGAGGTACGATTGAAAAATATTTCCAAATGTCAAACTATGAAGATTTTCTCAGCCTGTCTGGGCATGATGCGTAAACTATTTTTGTCAGCACTATCACATATGCCCTGGCATGTTTTTACGCCACACACTGCTTGCTTTGGATTAATGCAGATTAGGAAGAGGGGGGGGACCCAATATAATCTGGATTACCAGCAGCCTCATCCCCTCTGGCCATGGCAATTCCCTGGAGAGTCCAAAGCCTGTGTGCAACGGCATTTTCTTTGACCCATTTGCAGCAGTTGTGGTATTGCAGGATGAAATATGGAATATGAATGAGTGCCTCCTCCCATAAGAGCTTCCATTAGAGATCACTTAAGGGGCCCTGGTCCATTATTGAGAGGTTGCAGGGGGTGTGAAGCTGCTCTCTTTGAAGTCAGAAGTGGTGGTGAAGCACATGCATTAGTTGGAGTATGGCATCTCTCTATCGTTGTGATCAATGTGTATCTAAAAACAGGACGGCTTACAATAACTATCATTTACTAATTCAATTTTTATGTTACACTGAATTGGATACCATGAGTGTGAGTATGTGGACAGAGAAAGAAAGGAAGACTGGTAGATACATAAAAAGATCGAAAAGAAAAAGGACTGCATCTCTGCTCTGAACACATTCACTGGCCTTTCCCCTCTCCCCCACACCCACGAGTCCAACTGGCAGCCATTTCTCACGGGAGGAGCTGTTACATAGCATCTAAGAGGTTATTAAGACTACGGTGTCCGGGGGAGGATGGGCTGAAACTAAAAAATACGACCTGCAGGCTGCAGCAAAATGGCCTCCTTTGACAGGCTGCTGTTCCTTTTAGAGTATAGCAAATCTAGCTTCAGGTGCATTGTGGTCCATAATAGTTGTAACCAATAAGCCAGTAATTTTGTGTGTGTGTGTGTGTGTGCGTGTGTGTGATTTGCCTCAGGGAAAGAAGGGATTTCTGTTCTGTATTTGATTTTCATGCCCGTGATCATTACATTTTCTTGTTGGTGAGGATCAGCTTAATCCCTCCTCCTGGTGCGCATTTCATTCTGTCACAGTGAATCAAAAACATTCATTTTCTTTATCTGACAATAGATGGCGCAAGCTATGTCTTAAAATGTCTTAAGGTTACAAAGACTGTCTCCATCTCTGCCATGGCAGCAGCACAATAAAGGAGTACGCAAACTTTTTTTTGGCTTGTGCTTCATTGCGATGCAGTGGGAACTCAAAAGGTTGTGGGTGGGAACGTCAACCCTGAAATGAATATCAAATAAAGCCAAGTAAAAATGAAGAAAGGTGTCATTCATCACTGTGACAAAGGAAGTCACTGTGTATACAAACAGTGCTCATTAATGTCTGCTGTGCTGTAATATATTCCAAAAGTAAATATGTTTGTCAGTCCCAAATGATGAGTATGAGCATTAGCCAAGTACATTTGTTTTCTTGCAGGTTGATATATTTTAAGTTTGACCCTGAGTGCCCCCTCAACCCTTGTTTCATCATCCTCTCTCTTCCAGCTGCAGATATCCTTGATCTATTACAAAGTTCATTTCAACAGGGGAGTGATAGCCTCTGCTGTCATAGCCCTCAGCAAACCGCTTCAATAACACTGTGAACTAGTTTTGATATAATTGATTTATATGTCTCCAGTGCCAATATGTCTGCACTTTGCAATACAATCTCAAGACTTTGGCTTGCTCTCAAATTTCTGTTCTTCTCCCTTTCTTGTAAAGGATTTCACTTCAGTACTGCTATGAAGAACTTCTTAACATTTTGTCTTTCATGTCTGTATGAAAAATATAAAGTTTGCTGAGAGTTACATGAAAACAAAAAATGCTATATATGAACCTCCTGACTGTTGTTTGAGAACAGAGACTGTGACTGGTGAGCTGGCAGCCTCACATTGATGAGAAGAGTCCAGGAAGCCGATGCTATCAGTCCAGAAACAGTCCAGCACGTAGCTCCCAGTAAAAGACATAGCTTGTCATAGATTTCCACATTACTATGGATTAAACAAAAGTGAATAAGTGAGTGTTAGAGGTGTTGGTGGAAAGCAAGGCTGGCTTTACTCATATTTTTAGTCTGTATGCTAAGTTTAGCTAACCACCTGCTGATTCCAGCTTCATATTTAGAGTACAGACATGAGAGTGGAGTTGATTTGCTCATTTAAGTCTTGACAAGAAAATGACTGTACATACTAGTCATTATGTGTGATCACCTTCAGCTTTGCACGAGTAATGACTCAGCCTTTTCTTAGTTGAGGTCATATGTTGTCAGCAAGCTAGCTATCTTTGAGCTGAATTAAAATCACAAACCTCATTCAATGCTTTCTCATAGTCACAAAGTCATTTTTGCATATTTATGATCTTTAATGCCTTTAAAGCAGAATGAGGGATCTCTCAATGATTTATTTATAATGCTAAGAAGGATTAGGTCAGGGTTGCTTGCAAGTATGTATACGAACAGTATCTATCGTCTGTGTTGCTCTCACTTCTTAACTCCAAATAGCTGTTTTCATTTTGCTTCTAAAATGTAAACTTGATTTCTGCAAGAGCATCCACAAGGGATACATACATCAGAGCCAGTGTGCTGATGTTGGAATTATGAAGATAGATATAAGAAGTTACTTAATTATGGTTGGATGAGGGATGTTGTCAATTTCCATTTTCATGTTTGCACCCTGGTAATTTTCAGATTTACAAATGATGAACAGGGTATTAGAGAAAAAGAGCATTTAAAAAAACTAAATTCTATCTTGAGCAGCCTGGAGATAATTACTTTTAGCAATATTTATGGTAATGAACTTGGGGTTATGTATAATTCAGTGTCATTTAGTTTTTTTAAACAGAGGTCCAGGGCTGTCCTTTGAGCGACTTTACTGACATAATGTAATTGCTTTATTAAATGGGGAAAAAAGCTTCTAATGAGGATAGCTGATAAGTTTACAGCCATGTTGGCAGCTCTGAGTCTGTACTCCTGGACAGCAGAGCTTTTGAGTTAAGGCATGATATTGACCGCTGTTTGGATCGGAGAAATAAAACCTTAGTACCTGTGACTTAGTTACCTTAGTCCTGACTTTGCACTGTGATTGGTTGAGCTGTACAAAGCTGACTTTCAGAAATGTCCCAGCACTGCAAAGCACTAAGAAAATAAGGAAATGCAGACAGGGGTCAGGGTCTCTGACACCACCACACACTTCTAATATGTCTGTTATGATTCACAGAGTTTACTTTGTCAATTATTTATTTTATTTATTTTTTGAAAATTTCTGCATATTATACCTTTAATTGCTATTTTCATCATGCTAACACACTGATGTTAAGCAGGTGTACTGTCTACCATGTTAACCCTTAGCATTTTTAACGCTAACATTTGCTAATTAGGTAAGCAGGGGCTGACAGGAATGTCATTAGTTTTGCAGCTATTTTGTCTTGGATCATATTGACAATTTACAATTTTGAATTGGTGGCGCTAGATGACAAAGATCAAGAAATGAAAAGTTATTACATTTCAGGATTTTACGTCCTGAGGGCAACATTAATGTCCGCAGCACACTTCATGCAACCAATCTCATGGTGGCTCTAGAGGAAAAAAAATTCACTGTTTAGGTTCAATTAGTGTACACATTTTGGGCCAGTCCACCTCATAGATAATTAGATATAAATTTATAAATTTAGATATAGATTTACAGCTTAAGCAAACTCTTTGACCTGTTGGTGGTGCTAGAGAAAAAGTCAGAGCCAATTTATGGTTCTTTGTCAGGATTCATCTTCGTCAATTTTTGTTTCTTTTGACAAGAATGTGATTTCACATTTTGAAAGCAAATGTCTGCTAACCTGTCAAGATTAAAATCCCCCCAAAGAAAACTGTGACAATTTATGAAACAAAGATATACAAAACTGCACAAGCAACAGAAGATCACCTTGTGTTTTGAGTTAAATTGCTGAGCTCTTGCAAGATATTAAAGACATAAACTTTTCTTAGAGAAGCTGACAGCTGGAAGGCAGTTTAATTAATGAGACCGCTCACAGTTTCACTTTGTCTCCTATGATATCACATACTATACAGCACAAATTAACTAACATAGCCTGTGGACAAATCTGTGTGACACCTCCAGAAGGCTCCACATAATTGGAGAGAGAAAGAAAATGCTAAATTGATTGCAGTAATGTCTCAGTTGTGTAACCTTTTCATCGACTGGAGACAGTTTCTCCTCAATACTCTGGGAGAAACTTGTGAGCATCTGATTGTTCTGTAATAGCATCTGTTGATGCAGGTTCTTTCTCAGTTTCAGTGATTTTTTTTTTCCACAGCCATTTCTCTGAAGCTCCAACACAAATCACCGTACTGTAGAAAACATACAGTTTTCTGTTTTTGGAATATGGGTCAGATGATATAAACACACACAAACACACACTTTTTAAGGAATCTCTTAGAATCTGTTTTATCTGGTAAAAACCACCAAAACAAATTCCTGTACTATCTTTCATATGTAGTAACATTTTTAAAATGTAGTTTGTTTTCCTGTTCCTTGACATTGTCTGAAATGATGCATTCGTTTTTTCATACAAAGGATAAAAAAGTCTACAGCCAAGCGGCTCTATAACACTAAATGAACGGTCGGGAGAATATTAATTAATATTAATTATCAATAGGATTCATCCGCTGGGGACCATTAATATCGGCAGAAGAATTTCTTACAATCCATCCACTAATATTTCTGTCTGTACCAAAGTGGCGGACATTGCAGTCTCTGTAGCTCCATGCTGCCAGTGTTGCCAAAAGTGCATAGAAACAACTATAATGAATAGAATTCACTATTTGGATGCAGCTTTTGGACTCTGTATGAATACCATTGCTTATTGGCCTATTACACATACACCTTTCTTTATGTTACACCATTATGTTTCAGTGAAACAAAATTTGTCCAGCTGAAAGTCCAGTGGGAAAATATTAAATCAGTTTCAGCCCCTTCAAAGATTTCTTGCCTTTAGCCCAGTGCATGGTAGAATATGTGTCAGCCCAGGCTCCCCCACCGCCACCCACTATATGAATAGGTAAGGTGTACATAATGGATGTAGTGCACAGTCGGGTTCCACTATAGCGTTTTATGGCTTGGCTCTGAATTGCCCTGCGGCTGGTGTTCTTGTCTGCCCGTACTGTTCAACGACGTTTGCCCTCAAGTCTCCATGACCCTGGCTGTACTTTTGTTCTGCAGTGTTTCCACAAGGAGTAAAATACAGTGGAACCACAGTTCACTCTGCTGCTTGCAGTTGTGCTTTCAAAAACCTAATTCATGAGAACTGCAGTATTATGTAGAACTGCAGTTAACAGTCAGTCTGTCCTTCCTTTGCAAAGTGCAGTGCTGTAGCTGCTTTAATAACCGCTGTTTGTTACTGTGAGACAGTTTGGCTGAGTGCTTGCCAATGATATAATGATTACTTGGTGTTTTGTTGTGAAGTGTCCTGAATAAAAAGCAGCAGCATTGGATTTTTGGATTAATATTTGCTTTTTGTAGGGACATTTTTTGAGTCCATACTGGCAGCTCAAATAAAAGACACATGCTTAATTCCCTTGTTTTTATGACTGGTATAATTCTGTGTGTGTGAGAGACTCTCATCTGTCCATTTAACAGATTAGGACAGATTTAGAGCTACCATGTAGAGTTTTCACTGTAAACAAAGAAAGTTTTGAGTACACTTGTTTCTCACCAAAACACATTTAGTTTCCGCTGAATATCCAATAAAACATTTCCAAAGCCCTTTCCTGAATATTTTAAAACCCACACTGCTTCACTCCACTCTTTCTCTCCTCTTTTGTGGATGCATTGCTAGTTTTTACAGCACAACCAACAGACTGTTCTTCGTTACATCACCATCGTGCTTGTGACATGCACGTGCACGTACGAGTAAAGGCACCAGCTCATCAAGCACATCACTGTACAGTCCAGCTCCAGGTCAAGAACTCCACAGGGCGCCATTAACAGATGAAGAAAACTGAAAAAGGCTGTCCAAGCTACAGTAATATGGGCCAGTAGATCAGAAGCACAGCACTTGTCTGTCTGTCTTGACTCTTGGAGACTGTTAGTGATGCTTTTGCACAAGCTCAATTTACTGACTGCTTACCAGGTAGAGAATAGAGCAGGGGATTTAGAGATGACGTAATTGGGTATTCTCTCCTCTCACATGTACAGATTTAGCCTGAGTGCATGAAAATGGAATGTACCATTTGGCTGAAACAAAGGCTCCTGCCTCTATTTGTATCGAGTTCAGTAGATGTTTTGTAGGATGCTCAGCTGAGCGGGAAGGCTCAGTCAGCAGGGTTCTCCTGGTGCTCCTCTCAGCCTCCTCGCCTTTCGTCTCTGCTGCCTACCAGACTGACACCTAAAGTGGCACTAATTGGCATGGGCTCTGACAGCTATCCAGTGTGCCTGTGAAACTTTTAATGACACGGCTTACACCCAGCAGCATCCAGACTGTCTCTCCTGTTATGGGGAGCCTGTAAAAATATACTCAAGCTGTGCATGCACTCTGGCAGTATGTTCCCTTTCTTTTCCTTTTTCTTTCTTTCTTTCTCCCCCTTGCACAAATACAGACACACCAGCCTACACTAACACACACTCACTAATGTAATGCTACCCATCGAAGCACAGATGGGTGCTGTCTGGCATGAGATGACGCATAGGCCTAATCATTTATTTCTCTAACTTCTGGCCTGAATATGAATTATGCGCGTGCTTAAAAGGGGGACTAAAATATAGCACATGCTTATAAAATGTAATAAAACTCTAATTTCCCATGCATGCAATATAATCTGTTACCTCGTTTTCTTTTGTGCATTGACCATAAAGCCTAATGTGTCTTCGTATTGGCTTTAAATTTTTAATCCATATTTTTAGGTTCCTTTCTAGAAAGGATTTGTACACGGTAGAAGAGAATAACTCATTTATCTTCAGGAATATTATATTTAAAAGAAGTTGCTCTGTAAATGCAGACTGCATTCATCATTAATCATGTGCCAGCTTGCATGCATTATCACACAAACAAGGATGCGCAGATGCAGTCTCAGGCACACAAATGCATACTGTGAATGCTCAAGCACATACACGTGAAAACACAGTGAAGGCAAATATTACAAGAGAGACAGACTAATTATTTCTTGCTCTTTCTTCCTCTGTCAGCCTGCTTCTCTAATACTCCCGTCGCCTTTAATCTAGCTTTCATACTCCCACATTCTCAATATCACCCTCAAAGTGTTAGCACTCTGCAGCACTCTCCCTGTGTCAGTCACTTAAGCCTCTCACAGCTACTCACACTTTTCTTTCCTTCGTCTGACACACAGACAGTGAAGCAGAAAGCAAAGTTCTGGAGCTGGAGATTAAATCCAGTCAGCAAAAGGCTAAGGATGTTATCTCTAACATTTCCTATTCCCTTCCTCCCCGTGGACAACAGCAGAAGATCTGTCTGCTGTACGCTTGTGGCATTTCTCCGTATTCCAAGTGAGTTTCTATTTACTTATGCTCTGCTATACATGAGGGTACATATCATTTCAGCTCATGAGACGGGGGATTGCTGCAGGAGAGGCGGACAGGAATAACCACTGCAGGGGAAATAGAACAGAGAGAGGGAGAAGGAGAGAGCAATAACACAAGAGGGGTGGGAGAGAGTGATGGAGGAGAAACAAGAGGTCCTCAATCCACCACAGGTGCTTAAATTACCTCCTTCCTCTTGCAGCCGGCCTTGGTTCAATCTACAACAAATAAGAGCTGCTGGAAATTGTGAGGTAGCACCATCTCTCTCACTCTGGTCTTTACATTAAGCCTCTGTGGCATTACTGCCATGAAGTCCCCGAAGACGGAAACGGGAGGTAAAGAGCTGTCTCAGCAGGGTCACCTTGTGGCCTCTTTGTATCAGCTGGTGGTAAACAAGCCATGTTATTGTGTGAGAGAGTGCAGGCAATTAGGAGCTGGCAGAAGAAGAAGGTGGAAGAAGTATTCAGATTATTTTAGAGGAAGTAATGAAATAATCTGAAAATGCTCTTATTTCATCGTGCAATTCTAATGTTAGTAATTTTAAACATAGTAGAGTAAAAGTATTTGCCTCTGAAATATTGAGAAGAATAAAGGATCAGGAAAATAATGGACATACCCATAATTGCACTTGAGTAAATGTACTTGGTTCATTAGCTGAGCCTATAAATTACCATAAGCTGTCATTTGATGCATTATTGATGACACCCTGATTGCTCGTCCACCCTTGCAAACTGAGGTGTGTAGTACTTTAAACAAATCCTGCTAAATCCAGCTCTGCTTTAATTTGCCTCTCAGTACTGCAGGACAAACATTTCATGTACACTTTTGGACCGCTGTGAAACAATCAGACTTTGTTTAGGTTTATTTTCAGGAACAGATCATGCTTTGGGTTAAAACAAGAACGTTAACTTATGTAACCAAAGTACATAAGCATCACCGTTGTTGCCTCTGTTCAGCATGAGGAAGAGGGACAAGGTAAGCATCAGTAGTATTTCAGAACTTTTGATTCTGGCTCAGTCCACCTCATATTTCATCGTCTCTGTGTCTTTCTAAATCTGTCCCCTCTCTTTTTCCACCTCTGCTTTGGCTCCTTCAGCAAGGGCGCGAAATATTGATCGTCATGAGGGTTCTGAGGACTTGAAATTTAATTCATAAAGTCTTCCTTGGCTGATACCATCCACCTAACTAGTCACGTGCAATACGTTTGTAGAGTATACAGCAAAAAACAATATTAAAATTTTGAATCAACAGCTGTGATCTGCGCAGAACCTGTCAGATTGTGTGTGTGTGTGTGTGTGTGTGTGTCCATGAATGAAAGGGTCTGGGGACGCAGAGATCTTCATCCTCACGGCCAGCAGTGAAGCCCACATCGATGGATTGAGATCAAACACAGCAGACTGTGGAAACAGGGATGCAGCCTTCCAGCACAACCGACCAAACAACATGCACACGTGCCTGCAAACATGCAGACAGGAGACACACACACACACACACACACACACACGCCTCCAAACACTCAAGCTCTGATGAAAGTGAATTCTATATCTCAAGATCATTGTAGGATATTCACTGAGCTGTCAAATGGTCATATTCAGCTGAGGGAATGCACAACAACGCATGCACATTATGCAGTCAAGCACATATTGCATGTTTGTATGTATTTGGGAATGTTTTAATGCTGGCAGGCCAAGGCCATGTTTCCACCGCCTGCATCCAGAAAGCGTTTGATGTGACTCCAAGGTTCCAGCTGGCTTTGAGGATGGAGGTCTCCCTCCTCTTGGCCAACCTTTAAAACCACATACACAGTAATTAGCATGAAGCACATCACGTCACCTTAGGTGTTGGGGGGGGGGGGGGATAAATGATATGAAACGCAGACTGGCATCAACACGAGCATCTCATCATTGCAGGATATTTTGATCCTGCAAGCAAAACACCAAAACGTTAACAACTGTGACCTGAATGGTAACCTTCTGGATATAACAGACGCGTTATCTGTGGTTATTTTGCTTTGTCCCTGTGTGCGGTGTCATTATGGCAGGATCAGAATTGCATTTTGTGCTCGAGATGGAACATAATGTGTTTATCTGAGATCGATCGTGAGGCGAGGTTTAATATGCGGTCCCTAGAGTGGGGAGTGTAGAAACGCCACTGGAGGGGAATAAAAATAGTGATTTTTTTCCCCCCCTTCTTTTCTTTTTGGTAGCGGGGTCACAAGGGACAAGAAGGGGAGAAAGGGTGAGGAAGAGGAGAGTGAATAGTGCTGAAACCTGTATGAAGCTGCAAGGTTTGAAGGAAAGCTGTGGGATTAATGGCTCATATTAAAATGGCGAGGAGGACATACTGTACAAACTACTTGATATTCCCAACCTGTTTACTCTTTTAAAGATTGCCTTGTGCTTCAGATTTTTGCACTGTTGCCTCAAACTCGATCTGATTCCTGCCTTAAGTGTGATTATGTCGTCTTCAGCAGATGTGTGTCTGTTACAGTCTGTTACACTGACTGTTATCCTGAATTGATCCAAATTTAAAAAAAGACAATAATGTAGAAGCTGCCCTAATCAATATTTTTCTATTAAGAACAGAATGTGTAATGTGAAAAAGAAGTTTACAGCGATGACCCTGCACAGACTTATCACCCCACTGTGCAGCTCTCAACAAACTCTCCGTAATAGTTGGCTATTTAATAATCAGATCCTGACAGGAATTAGTGACCAAAGATCAAAAATAAAGAACCAAAAATTTTGGCCTCAGGTGTATGATTCCAAAGTGGCCAAACAATTAATAAATATAATAGTATTCAAAGGAATAGTTGAACATAGGCAGACAGCACTGGTGATGTTCGAGTCAGGGAGATGCTGGGAGAGAGAAAGAAGAAAAATGTGGGAGATGAAAGCAGATCAAGTGAGGACTGTGAGATGTCACTTCCATCTGGAGGTGCCAGTCTGTCAGCGATCATTAGTCCTCAGTAGCCCCCCCCCCCCCCCCCCCCATACCAGCTGACCGCCTGCTGGACAACAAGACGACTCATGTTTCGAGGAGATGCAGAACACAACCGGGGCCTCAGCCACCAACTCCACTGTCTGTGTCTATCAGAAATCAAATCAAATCAATCACATTTTGTATCACTGAACGTGGATCAAGAGAGCGGGAAGTGTGCGCCAGATCAGCATGACAACAAAAAAACAACAGCAGACAGAAACAGACTGAAAAAATGATTATGCATTTCAAAAAAAAAATGAAAAAATGGAAAAAAAAAACAGAGATGAAAAAAAGATCAGAAGATTGTCAGGAATAACACAAAAAAGTGTTTCTACTTCTCTATGAACTCTTTCCAAAACTTCTTTCAGTGCCAGTACAACTTTTATCAATTCCAGTGCTTTCTTTTTCTGTTCAAGTTTTGATTTCAGTGTCAAATTTTAACGTCGCTGCTCAAGCCCCATCAACACTGGTCATCCACACTGTGGCACATGCAGCGACTCAGTGCGATGACTCGGCTTCACCTTCTGGTCGTCGCCACTGTCGCATTCAGATACGCAGCCTCGGGATTTATGAACACACGACAACAGAAGGTAAGTGGGTTGCTGCTGCCCACAGCCATGACCCTAAGCAGTTCTTACCCCCCACCACCACACACACGCACACACGCACACACACACACACACACACACACACACACACACACACACACACACACACACACACACACACATACAAAGCCACAATTGGTTATTGATCTGCTCAATCATCTTCCCAGTGAGGAGAGGTGCTGATGAAAACTTGCACTTGCACATGCTGGGTGAGAGTGCAGGCATCAGCTCACAAACACATCATTTTCTCAGCAGCATCTTAATCTTTCATATTTAATCACAAGGCAAACTGCTTTGATTAGAAAATTGGCTGTTTTGACACTACACAAGCGAGAGGGAGAGGTGGAAAGAGAGATCTGCTGACGTTAAGAGAAATTTATTCCCTGTAATGAAATTTGATGCCTCATTTCTCCCTCTTTTTTTTTTTTTTTTCTTATTTCTGGCGTGCATTGTGTCTCATGTGAGCTTTGGCCGAGAGCTGTGCGAAGCCTCACGATGTTCACGCTGCCTTCTCCATACTGTGATATTTATATCTACCCAGAGAAGTGTTCCTTTATGGCCTGGAAACCAAAACTGCACATGCAACATCGGGTTATTTCTCCACTGGTGGGAGCTCAGACGGCCCTTGTGTGTCTTCAAACAGGGTTGGTTGGCCAGTGGAAAAGCACTGAAACAAGTGAGAATGTGCTCCCCCACCCTCCTTTAAGTTTGTGTGTTGGCAGGGTCCATTAGTAAATGAGCAGTTGACCATTAGTCTCAACTAAATGGAAAATAATGGTTCTTCCTGGAATCTGCCCAACACTTTGACCATTTCTGCCAGTGCTTCACGCTCTGTTTACATACTGACGTAGTACCATTACAGGAGGGAAAAGGCAGTTTCTTTAACGTTTCATAGTTCACACCAGTACTTAGGCTCCCCAAGCTGCCTTTTTTTAATCTCTGTAATGATGTGTGCAGGCCAAAAACTGCTTTTTATTCCGTTTTCCTTTCACTTGATACATTTGCGTTTGGTTCAAATCCTCTTTGTTCCTCTAACTCCATCTTTGTGTTTTGCATCTCTCTCATCATCTCTCTTCTTGTTCCTCTCCTGCTATCGTTTCCCCGCTTTGACACCATCTGTAAACATCCTGACGAGCCACATACTGGAGCGGCGAGCCTTGATTGAAAGCGCACGACGAGGCGAGCAACGGTTCGTGCATATAGAAGCAGCAAAGATGGATGTGAAACATAGCCCTCCATAATGAACTTATAAATCAGCCGCTGCATGGGAACGATATCGGAATCTATTGCCCTTGTCATTTTAACGCATCTTGTTGTTTTACAATTTCCCACCATGTGCTCTGTTGCCATATAGGTTTTGTTAATTCATCTCAATGTCAGTGTCAAGTTTTAATTTTGGTTCTTCTCTTTGCTAGCCGGTTACTTGTTTTGCACCCACACGGGTTAGAGGCTCAACTCCTCTCTCTGCTAAAACTGTCTGAAACCCAACTAATAAACAAACCTTAAGCTGTGTGTTCATTCGTAGCTGCTACAACATAATTTAGGTGCCTACTGACAGACTCGGGCAGGTGTTTTTTTCCCACAAACTCTCTCTTGCCAGGACGCTTTTGAAAGGTTATTATAGCCGTTCTCTGATCGATGCAGAGAGTGCTGTTGGCAATGTAATAGTCCAGCTGTATCTCTTCAGCCCCGCCCCCACCGATACGGCTTTCATCCCACCCTCCAGCCCCCACACCTCACCCTCCACCCCTTCACGACTGCACCCTCTCCTGCTGGAGGACTGCATGTTGGACGGGTCAGGAGGTTAAGAAGGGCTGTTATCCATAAATCTACAGAGGATTTTAAAGTGAAGAGAAGCTGTTATGATATAAGCAAGGAACCTGATTAACATAAATCCTGGGCTCAGGAGATGACTGTGCGTGCGTGTGATTGTGGTTTCCTTTATTCTTATTGGTCCAGAAAAAAAAAAAAAAAGCTGATCAGACAAAACCTTTTCACAGAAAAACCCCAATAGGCTGTAAATCCCGTGTATTACATTTTCATTTGTTGCTACAGTATATGAGAGATGTGCTGTTGTTGTTGGTAGGGAATCAAAAATGAAACATGGGGAACTTCAGCTCCGAATGACTGAATATCCTTGTTTTCAGAAAAATGCAGACGTTGTGCATCAGCTTTTCTTCTTGCTACTCACCAAAAGTCTCTTGACATGCAGGTGTGCAAAAACATCACTCATTCAATACATCAAGTCTGAGATCTGCTCTGGCAACAATCACCCATATCTACACCTCAGAGGCCTAATGTGAGTGCTGATGGCTAAAAATATTGAGGGCTGCTGAGAACTGATGGAGTATCAGCCTGCAACAGCCGCAGGCACATTACTTTATTGTAATTATGATGAATCTCCAGTCTGAAATACCTGCTTGTTTATGCAGCTGATAAATGAGTTGGCTTTAATTACTTATTGAAATAGAGTGTTTTTGGCATGTTTTAATTCTGCAAATAGCCACTGCAGGCGTGAAAAAGCTGACAGGAAACCTGATGCGAACACAGTATGAGGCGAATGTCATAGCAGGAAAACTGCTTTTCATCTATATTACCTGTCCAAAAAACACAATCATGCCATAAATCTGATGAGTCAACATATATTTCATTTGAAGGAAATGCCACTGTGCCTGTGGCATATTATCAAAGACTGACACAGCGTACAGTGTGTGCTCTCATCTCCATTCGCCTCTCAAAGACAGCAGAACAACAATTTCTGCAGAGCTGGCTCCTGGGCAAAATCTTTAGTAATGTGTTTACAATCGCTGGCAAGAAAGTACAAAGCCACAATCCAAACACTTATTACCAACTGGGACCCACTGTAGGGTCAATTACTATACATGGAAGTCAAACTGTGTTTTATTGTGCTCTGGAAAGCTCTAATGAAAACAGCGTTTGGAGGATAAACAAATCACACTCAAAATCTTAATGCTGAAGGAGTGAAAATAAAACCTCTAAAAATGGTCGATAGTGGCACTAAATCGAGCCGCAGAGCACCTTGTTTGATACACGTGGGCGTGCATGTTTGCTGGAATGGACACAGACGCATTAAGGAGACAGTGGATACGTTAAATGGAGGTAATTTAACTGAAATTCACAAGCATGACCACATCTTCACCACTTCCCTCCTTCCTGGCTCTTATCAGCTCCCCCGGGGGGTCTGCAGAGCCTGCAGGCCATGGCAAATCTTTCCCGAAGCGCAAGCACACCCCCCCCCCCCCCCCATCCACCTGTCACTTCTCACACATTTCATGTTGACTACACAGTTTTATTTACATCTGTCTACCAGCAGAAACAACACCGTGTCCCACATTTGAAAAATGCCAGCTACACTCTGACAATAACCAACAAATAGAAAGGTGTTTAATTTTTGGATTCATCCTTTATTAATGTGCATGACACTGCACTGACTTGACCCGCGTCAGATTTGGTTGACTTGGCCACAGGTCTCGGCTCTGTGCTTCAACAATGTGGGTCATAATCATAGCATGAGAAATATGTAAGCCGTTAAGAGGTATTGTCTTTTTGGGATTTGTTTCGTGTTTGTTAAAATAGGTTGTGTCTTGTGTTTATTTAATCACCAACTTGGCTACAGAATGTTGATGAGAAAATATAACTTTCTATTATTTCAGTAAAGTAGTCTCAAAGGCATACAAACAAATTATTTCTAGATCTACGTGTGACTAAGTTTTGCTGCTGCTCCTCTCGACTGCAGCTGTTAAGTGTTAGCTCTTCATGCTGCTCTGGTGTTGGTCTTCTTTATCTGTTATTAAAGCCTGTTTGCCTCAAGCACAGTCCAGTATTTTGGATCCATGCTTGATGAGCTCAAGTAAGAATTATATCACATTGTAAAGACACAAATCAAATACCATATTCTTTTATCAATGGCACCCAACTTGTTGAGAGGAAAACATGTTCAGGTGGATGACTTCTTCATATCTTCTATGTGCTGAGTTGACTCTCGGGGGACACAAAACACGAATATCTGGATGCACACGACCAGCACTCTGAAGGAAGGCGGGACACTTGGAGGCAAAGCTCAAAGTGACTCCATCTGAGGCTTCGGGGCAAAGCTGTAGCTTGTACAGACGTGAGGGCAGAGACACAGCGCTGTTTTGACATTTCCACTTCTCACGGCTTTGCAGAGACAGCAACAAGAGGGTCCTATACAGTGGTTAAACATGCCGGTTTGCACACAGACGACTGCCTATTGGAACGGATCGATCAAAGTGCAGCTGGAACGAATCACGCAGCCAACCGGTTTCTAATCCTCTTCTCCTACTCCTTCACTTCCTCTTCTCTCTGCATACATTCACCCCTATCAGCTTTCCCTCTCATTTCTGTCCCTTCTGTCATTTGTCTTCCAAATGGTGTCGACTTCTTCTTAAGCCAGTTCTACCTCATCTCACACACAATATTCACCCTTTCCTTCTAGCCACCTAACCCAGCGTCTGCATGCACTGCCGTGATCCTCCTTCCAGTCCCAAATTAATTCTCGTTTCGTTTTAATAAGATAGATTAAGGAGAAATATATATGAGGATGAAATCTGGGACGAGACCTCTCTGACAAAGTAACTGTAATAATATGCAGTATCACACTCTTAGTGCCAGCACCAGTGACATTATCCACAATCAGCCTTTCCATGCTAATGGTGTCATTGATGGATGTCCAAGCCGGCCCCACAGAGCAAACCTCAGCTGTAGCAGATGACCAGAGCATGTTAGACATTTGTCAGCCCTTTTGTTTCTCTTCATGACAGTGATACAGCTATTGAGTTGTGAGGTTTCTCATTGCACATGCTGCAACCACCTTAGTCCCTCTGTTTATTTTTCATCGTCCACCCCGCACACCCCCTTTCTCTGCAGAAGACATAATGAATATCCCAACTGACAGCGTCTGGGCAGTAATTAGTGTAATAGTGGAGGCTCACCCTGTGTGAAGGTTATTTCTGAAAGGAATGTGTGTGTGATGAAATCACAAACCTTCCTCTGTTTCAACCTTATGTCAACCTGCCAATTTGTAAGCAATCAGAATCTCAGCCGGCATTTCTGTTTCCTCACAGACAAGAGACAATTTTTTCTATCGATCCCCTTATTCATACAGTCAGGTGGATACCAGCCAGGAAAACAAATTGTGGAGGTTAGAATTTGCCAATTTGAAGGTGAACCCAGTCTGGTTTAGGTGAATTCATGCCCTCGCTTCACTACTTTCCTCAAATGCAACTTAATTATATTTTTCTAAAAACTTGTCATTAATTTCCCCATCAACAGAGTTTCAAACTGATTTGTTCAGCATAATTGCCAAAGGCATACAGTTTTCTGCAACTAATTCAATTAATGTAAATAGCATATTGGTGGAAAATGACATTAAACTTATTATAAAGTATGAAAAAACAATATAAAACACAGCAGGGATAGAATCCGTTTTAAAAGAACAGCTCATGTTGGGAAACGTGCTTATTTGATTTCTTGCCCAAAGTTAAATAAGTAGATTAACACCACTCTCATGTCTGCAGGCTGACTACAGCCTGGAGATGATTACCAATAGCTTAGCTTAACTTAGCTTAGCTTAGCATAAAGACTGAACGCAGGGGAAAACAGCTAGACTGGCTCTGTCCAAAGTTTCTAAAAATCAAATCCTTTTAATTGTGCTACTTACTATGTCATAGCTTTATTTTATGTGTACAGACATAAGAATGTAAAACTGACAATCAGGAGGAGTTTTGGGGAGAAGGAACTTATCTATACTATGCTAAGCTAATCCAGTGCGTGGGGGTATTGACAGGTGAAAAATACTCAGTGTCATGCCTGGTGTTTTTTGTTATGCTTTGTCGTTTGATTTCTGTCCATGTGCCATGTTCCATGTTTGTCTTGTGCTTCCATGTATTATCTTCAAGGTTTTTGTCATGTCCTGTTTTATTTTGAAAAGTGTCACTTCCCCTGTGTGTCCTGTTTTCTTGCAGCTTTGCTTTGGTTTTGCTGATTGCTTTCTCCTTCCTGATGTGTGTCACCTGTGTCTCGTTGTCATGTCTATTTAGTCCTTGTCTTCCCAGTCACTTTTGTTTGCTCCTTTTGACTCTGCATCGGGGTTCAGTAAATTTCTGCGTCAGCGACGCCTACCCAATCTTGACACTCAGTGTGTTTCCCTAAATGTCCAACCTCTCCTTTGTGTATGTGTGGAATTAGTACGAACTGCATATTTTGCACAGACAGAAAACATTTTATACTTCATATAAATAAATTGTCTGTGCATTCCCACTTCATTACATCATATGTAATGTGTACCATGCAATCATGAGGAGATAAATGAGTGACATTTGAAACTGTCGGTCTGAATGCTGCTGTATTTACTGATCTGTACTGAATCACAAACTACGCAATTACTTTTGACCATCTGCACATCAAAACAACAACAAAATTTACAGGTTTTCAAAAGAAAGCTCATTTTGAAACAGGAAAGATGTGAAGATGAATATGCTGCAGTGTCAAATCATAGAAGCCTTATCGATAATAATTAGATTAAATCCAGATTTTCTGCAGTCTGTTTCTGGCGGCTCAGACTAGTCCTTTCATGTTAATCAGTGTTGAGGAGCGGGTGATTATTTCATATTAAGAGACGTGCAGGATTCACAGCCATTAGCCTGAGCATTGTCTGTCACAATTATGTCTGAAAGGCCAATTGTCACCAGGTTTAACGCTGTACCCTGTGTGCTTATTTCACCAGGCAGCAGAGGACTCATCTTTCACAGCAGAGGAGCAGAGCACCAGTAAATGGCCTAAATTATAGTCATGCAGACAAGAGCAGGGAGTTTTGAATGCAATAAATAATTTTCCACTGTGGAGTTTATACCTTCCCACTTTGCATACTGAGCTCCTGTTTCAAGAGGCATTTTCCACATGAGTTTTTTTATCACTTTGCAAAAACCCATCCTGTGTGCAGTTACCCAGAATTTTGTTTTTCCATTTCTTGTGACTGATAAATAAACAGTAAAGCAACCCGCCAGTAATGCATGATGTTGCTTTTTCAAAGAGATTCATAACCCATTAGCTTCATCCCCAGCATCATTTCATAGGTCAACCACAAGGTGAAGATATTTAGTCTTCATTCAAGCTGGATTCATTCATTTATCAAAATCACAGATGTTGCAGGCTTAGGGTTAATGAACTTCACTTTGCTCAGCAAATGTCTCTGTTAAACAATTATTTTTTCATTCCCTCACTCATTGAGTGTTTTCTCATTTGTTAACTCCACCACTCATGCAATGTGATTTATTGACACAAACCTAATTGGTGTTAGTCCTTGAAATGAATTAAAAACTGATCAAATGTGGACATAATTATTCAGTTTTTTAAAATTCATTATTTGTTCATTATTTGTCTCTGTTTTAATGGAGTAGCTCTATGAATGTTAATGTTGCTCTGTCTGTTGTGTCTCCTTGGTCCAAACTGAAATATCTATTGAATGGATTGCCGTGAACTCTTCATTCATGGTCCCCAGAGGCTGAAGCCTATAGTGACTTTGGAGCTGCTGCTCTCACTTTAAAGACACTTTACTCCGGCAGTTCATCCGAACGCACCCTTTAGTGTCTCGCTGGGACCCACCGGGCTTTAAGTGCACAGTGCCACATAGTTTACAAAGCACACACACCACCACTTATGTTCTAATGGCTAGAAAACTAGGACAGGCAGAAGACCACAAACAATTTCTCAGAGTCAGAGATTACCACTCTTCCATGCCTCTACTCTCGCAGAGCTGCGGATCAATAGCACTGCAGAACTTGATAAAGACAGCCCAAACTATCGCACTCTGAAACTGAACACAATCTGAAAATATTATGAGAAAATAGCAACAAAGTAATCCCTGTAGCTGAAGTAAAGGGAAATGAAACCTAATCCTCCAGTGAGCTGCAAAAAGACAACACTCTTGGAGCAGCCTATCTGTGAGAGGCATTGGATCCTCTGATGTTGTAAAAGAAACATCAGGCGTGTAGCCGATTCATCTGATTTAATCTACTAATAAGGTTCTTTCAAAGGAAAAGTAGTGGAGCTTTTTTAATCTTTCCTTAAGTTACATAATTGAGAAGTCATTCATGTAAAAAATGTAAGATGCTTTGGTAGCTGGGAAACCTTGAACAAAAATGCCTTTAAAGATCCAAGTAGTTTGAGAAGTTTTGGGTGAAATCCTTTGCATCTGGAATGCAAAGAGCGACTTGAGCGAAAGCAAACTCCAGAAGGGAAGACAAAAGAACATTTTCATTACGTATTTTTTGAGGATGCAGATTCTTAATTTCCTCTTCCTGAATACAAACTACATGCAGATGATAAGAACCAACTGCTTACTGTGCCCTGCTAAGTCCACAGTCTGAAGGAATCTGTCAAATGTGCCTACGAGCCATGTGCTCACATCATTAGACCTGGAATACGATTTGAGTTGGGCGATTCTAGCCAGTCTGCCTTTATCTTTGGCTCTGGGAGAGAGCATCAGGTTCATCCTGGGTTAGATCTAGACTTCCTCTGGTCTCAGAAGAGTTCCTCTTGGGGAGTGAACTGCTGAGTGGTGAATAAAAGCACAAGCATGATTCACAGTCAGTGCTGTTTTCATGGCTGAGATGAAAACGATAAGGTGGAGCAGCTTTGAGAAAATCTCATCATTAGTCCTCTCACAGGCCAGGATTTAATTATCTTCACATCCAAATCGTCCGCTTCCCCCTTCTCAGCAGATTATTCTGTTCCTGAAGGATAATAACCATGATGCCTTTCGTCTCTTTGCTTGCCTGCATGGTAAAACAGCAAAATAAGGATGTCCTCTTTGTGTGTGTCTACGTATGTGGCTCCCCACACACACTCATCTTGTTGTTGTTATTTTTACTCGATAGGGGGATGGTCGGATTGGTTTTGTGATGAATAGGTGTCTGTGCAACTTGCATGTGTGTACGAGGGTGTTGGAAAGCCCTAGAAAATGGTTCATGTAAAATTAATCATCAGACAGAAAATTGACCCAGATGTAGTGGAATCTCATTGTGCCTAACTACATCAAATGGATCCCATGACAAAGACAGAGTGTAACGGTGACAAGGGGAGCTAAACAGGGCTTGCTGATCAAGATCCAACAACAAAAAAATAAGTAGGACACAAGGAAACAGAGGTAGGGAGGGAGGGAGGAGGAAGTGCCAGTGGTGAGCTGAAGTGAGGAGAACAAGAGAGCGAGGATGGAGAGGAGAGATAACACCTCCTGAGAGAGCATTCTAATGCAGCTGCCTTATGTCTTAATGTTGATCACACTGACTCTGGTGGGACCTCATTAGCTCAAGGCAAAAAAAATGTGTTCAGTCATCTATTGCCTTGCAGGGAAATACAAGTAATACAAGTTATAGCGTGATAACATTAGCTCGTGGCTACAACTACAAATGAACAAATAAGTTTCCTAGACTGGTAGTCTCGTCTACTTCTTATTGGTGGAGTGAGAATGAGGACAGTTGCGGTTTCTTGAAAACCTGGGTCTTATTTTCAAAGCTTTCGTCATTATTTTTATCAGTTATATCAAAATAATTGCTGTGGTCTGGAAACAGACAACATCCCTGACGCCAAGCAGATGCTGTAGGAACTAAGAAAGGCCTGTTTTAAACCCGAATTGGTCACCCTGACTAATTTTAGAGGACTGATCTCGTTATTCGATGATTAGAGGAACTTATTGCATGTTTGTCAAAACTGTGTGGCTGTCTTGCAGTTTAAGTAGCTCCACAATCAGATTTCCCTCATGGCAGCTGTCAAAATGTCTGTAATAATCTGTAGTGAGCTTCTTTGTTGTTTTCTTTGTTTTCTCTTCGCAGTAAGTTTGTCTAACCTGGGGATTTGTTTAAAACTTTTATAATTGTCTGACTGCTTGTTTGCTGCACCATTAGGCATCCTTTTTTAGCAGTGTCCTCAGATATAAGCAATTAACTTGGTGAGTGTAATGTAATGCTGTTATTTTAGATAGCCCAAACCAAAAACTGAAGTTGGAATAAATCAGAATTATTCTTTAAAGTCTGAATTGAGGACAGTGGACAAAGTATATTTCAAGGATGTTACATCAAATGACTAGCTGTAAAGAGCCTGGACTTTCAGATCACAGGCTGATTGTCTGTAGGGAGTGTGGTATCAAAGCCTGTTACACACTTATTTCCTTGATGTGTCTGCCATCACTCATCCAACCCCATTTCACTAGAAGCTGAGCGACATAATAGTTTGTCTCGTAGACCGCCCTCCATCAGAGAGTCAGTGACCGGGCAGCGAAGTGACCGACTGGTGGATTATGGTCCAAATGGAGATCAGTGATATACCAAAAAGCCAGCTTGAGGCTACGAGCTGAATGGTTATGATGGATTCACTTTATCATCTCACTCACTATCATTCGCACGCAGAGCAGGTCTAAAGTGCAGTCATTTTAAATGGAATAAGGGTTTGACTATGACAGGTTTTTGCAAATGTCAGCTTTTTTTTTGTTTTTGTTCTCAGGCATTTACTGAGTGAATACAGGCCTGCAGCTAGCAAGGTATGCATTGAGCTTTGCAGTTAGAGTGTTGTGGTGCTTCACGTCCACCACCAGTGACATTAGGGGCCGTGTGGTGTGCTGCATTAGCATAAACATGGAGAGCAAGGGAAGCAATCGCAAACGCCTAACCAGTCTCTGTCCAAAGTGTAATTAGATAGCTTCATGAATGCCAGTAGTTGGATGTTTTCTGTCTTCTCTGGACAGAGACTCTTAACGCTAAGCTAACTGTCTGATGCTATAATATTTAGCATCACAGATGTAAGAGTGGCACTCGTCTAACTCACATGAAGCAAGCGCCTTTCCCAAAAAATGTTGACTATTAAAGGCTGCTTGTGAAATTTAGGTAGCTATTTTGTAACATATGAACTCCACAACACATGAACTCCACTCCATTATGAACTTCACATTCGCTCCAAGGGAATGTCTGTCTCTCTCTTTCATTTTTTCCTCTTGTTTTTCCCAGTAGCGCAGCTCTGTGGATTCATGTGAGACTCTGGGATGGCGCCAGGGAAGCTGCTGTCGCACAGAGATATGCTGGAGGTTGTCTGAGGGTGGCTGTAGGTGCAGAGGCCGGGCGGAGGTACAGATTCACTCATGTACTACTCTTGGTAAACCCATAAGCTGCCCACAAGAGACACACACACACACACACACACACACACACAGCCCTCAACACACCCCGTGCCACCCAATTTCAGCCTTTATCACAGTGTGGTAGTGGAGAGGACACAAGCCGTCCAGACGTGCGTGCACACACACACGCACACACACACACTGAGTAATCCGATATGGTCCTCTGTTGTGATGTATTTAGTCAGAGTCATGTGAGGTCAGCCGTAGTTCCCTGTTCTGCGATGAAGGGTACATTGTTGGACTATTCACAGCCATGCAGTAAACATTTATTGGCCACTGTCGCACTTCGTTGATCTTTATGTTCACCTTGACGTAACAGTAAAATCTGTTTGACGCTGGACACGATGTGGAAATACACACGTCTTTTGATCTATTATTGGATGGCGCTTTGTCAGGTATCATTGTTGTTTTTGTCGATCCCCTGTGGCGGGGGAAGTTTTTTTAGAGCTGGGGTCAACCTGTGAGCCTCAGCTCAGGGCAAAGAAAAGCTGACGTTACAGGCAAATCTCCACACGCATTCGCAAACCTCATCGGCAGGAAACTTGCATGTGAAAACCACTGATGCAAACCTAATGCACAGATTTGTACACATTCACAAATATTAGGACACTTGCAAACCTAAACTGAGCTACAGATTCACAATTCTCCACTCACATTTGAAAATGCTACAACAATACCCTCATCAATTACTGGAGGACCACATCTGTCCAGAGGGGCTTTCTGGTGATCCTCCTTGGTGGATTTCATTTACTTTACTGGGATGTATTTACCTCAATTCCTCATTCCTCCAAACCAGCCAAATAGCCTGAAGCTTTTCATCTTACTGCATCTATGTTGCTGGACTCATTGCCAGCTAACAAGACTTACAACCAGCTGTGAAAGTCCCCGTAGGCCAGATGGTCAGTTTCCCTCTGAACTCTCTTATCTCTCAGTAATCAGGATGATCAGCCTCTTATTTTCGGTGCTGCTGGAGAAGACCTTGAACTTGTGTGTTGTCATCACAAACACCCAAGATGCTTTCAGATATCTGGAGCATAACGTCGATAGGCAGCGAAAACATCCTCATTAGTAAATGCTGCTGCGAACACAAGACCCGGGGATGATTAGTGCTTCGACTTAACACGGGGGAAACAGGAAAGGGACGGGGTGTCATTTTCTTGTTATTTCTATTGTTCTCCTCTGTATCGTTAATGACTAAAGGACCTAAAAGTGTGTTCTGTCAAGTCACCATGTGAACATTACTCTGGTGTATCAAATGGCTTAATATCAACATGCTGTCCTCGCATATTTGACATTTGTGCGTCTACGGCGGTATTTGACATGCTGGGAATGACAATGAAGCATCTACGCATTCGCACAGCCACAAGTGAAAGAGCTTTCGGGTCAAACAAATGCAAAGTTTCACTTTATTAGCATCTTTTTTTTTCAAGGTCTTTCTCATTCAACTCATTCACAGCAGTAGATTAAGAAAGATCAATTTGTTTGGGATAGAGCAAGGTCAGAAAGCAAGCTGAATGTACAAGCAGAGGAAACTGTAGGATACTTTGTTATTGAAAAATAATATATAAAATATAAAATCTGCCAGTAAACCCTTGTCATTTTTCGCCCTCAGTGCTGTGAATGCGCCACATTTGCATTTTGGTTCTGGTCAATGAAGCACATTCTTTCAAACATTTTCTTACTGTGTTTATTCAGTGTCATCAGCACGTCCGCCTCTTCAACTGATAAAGGCACAAATGAGAAAACTTAATGCATTTCTGTGTGACTGCCATGAAGGAAGCGTTCAGAAGAAGAGTTGAAAAGAGAAATGCTTCAAATGAGGGCGCTTTGAACCTACAGCCGCATCCGGAAGCTAAATAACAGAAAGAAATCCTCTGTAAAAACATAAATAAATAAGATTGTTTTCTTGCTTGACTGTGTCACGTGCTCTTATTTTCATCAGCGTGTGTTTTTTGGAAACACACACTTCTTCTGCCTCACACAGTAGTGGGAACTTACACCGAGGCCAGCTCTCACACTTGAAAAAGATGCAAAAAATAAAACAAAATCTGACACTTCGACTGTTAGCTGCGACTGGTAGAGATGTGTAAAAATGTGAGTTTCTCCCTGAGTTGTTAGAATATGTGTCCATAGTCGGATCAGTCTCTGCAAAGGAGACAGAGAAGAAAACAAAAGGAGCCATAGGAGGGTTTTGGTTAGATTTATGCACCAAAGCTGCTTGTTTAGGTTCAGTAAAAGATCACGCTTTGGGTTAAAATACGTATTTTACTCACACAAGTTGAGTCACATTACTTATGTAACTTAATTTATGTGATGCACGTTAAAAATAAGTCGATTTTTGCCACATGTGGGAATTGAACCTGCAATGTGCAGGAGAAAAGGTCTGTTTTGTTATCCATCCAACCAAACTGACCACATAGCACATTCAGTGTGTAACATCCTGCTACTGTCTCATTCTGTAAGTGGTGATCCATTAAACATCCATCCATCCATCCATCCATCCATCCATCCATCCATTTTCTATACTGCTTATCCGTCAGGGTCGCGGGCGGCTGGAGCCTCTCCCATCCATTAAACAACACTGTAGATTTTCTTGAAATAATCTTATTCTCAATTTATGTGTTGTGGAATATGTGTCAAAAAATGAGTTACTTATTTATGTTACTGAATACAAAACAGGACTATATGGAGTGCTGGTTATTAATCCTGTGTGGAGTCCTGCTCTTTATGACAGCAGGAACTGCCCTGTAATGTCAAAGCAATCCCACCCCACACAGCTTCATGAAATTGGAAATCACACCGGCAGTCCGGCGTGCATCATTTCAAGTAACAGAGGAGAAGAAAGACAAATACCAATCAATGTTTCAGCGCCTCAGAGGGCAAATATTTGTCTCTTTTGGTGATTTTTTGCTCCTACAAATTGAATGTTGCGATTGTGTTTGAGAATGTGGTTCTCCCTGGGTGGAAATCAGTGGCACATGACGAAGGAGAGAGCAGCAATTAGATGAGACTCTGAAATCTCAGTTTAATTTTTCAAGAACCTGCAAGTGAACGTGGCTTATTGGTATCAGTTTCACATTGCAGGGTTTGCTCTTCTTCTATGCAAACACGTGTGTTTGATTTGTGACGATGTTCATATGGTACAATAAACATAAAGCAAGAATAGAATAGAATGTATGTGCAATGTAAATATTTTTATTTTTCTCTGAAAATATTTTTCACTTTTGAAGGTTTTTTTGAATTCTTATAGAAAATCCCTGCTGCTTATTTACTTCGTCCTATCACTTACAAGTAAAATTGAAGTTGTATGTTGAAAATGATGGAGACAAATCTTAGAAACACTTATCCATATGCAACAAACCATAACAAATCCATACAACATACTAAATACTCAGCAGTTCTCGAGAATGCAGTATGTAGTTTGGAAAAAGGACAAAATTATGCACGCCATAAAAACACTTTCATTGTTATTTTTATTGACACCATCATCCCACAAGGAAGAACATGGAGCGTTTCCTCATAACTGGGGAAAACAGCATACAAAGCAGAGGTTTTCAGACTGTAAAGAACACTTTCCTAGGAGAGCGTGCGGGCTGAAAGGCGATTAAGACACTTAAAAACTTAATATGAATTATGACACTTTGCACCCGAGGTCTCAAAGTGTCTTGAGGAGGTGGCATTTGTGTCATTCTGATGAAGGCCTCGTTTAGTACAAATGAGCCCCCGCCAACAACAAAGGGATGTGAAATTTCTGATCAACCATATGCCAACACCTTAATGTGCTTGGCTCACGCGCTCGATTAGACAGACAGGAGACAGAGCAGGACAGCTAAAACGTTAAATATTTAATGTTTGCTTCTCCCTGTCAATCCAGCAGCATATAAATGTGTCAACTAAATAAATAAATGCTGGTCAAGTTAAGACTGACAAATTAGGTAACTTGGGTGTATCACGGAGTCAATACGAGGTAATTAGACAGTCCCCCCTGAGGCTCAACTATTGCCTGAGCAGCGATAGAATTTAAGATAGAAAGACTAAGCAAGTCAGGCTTCACAGAATTGACATGTGGCCACAAGGTTGCAACCTGACAAAACTCAATTTTCCACATTCGGTCGAAGACTCAACCTCTTGACCCGTCGGTTTAATATTCATCTCCCTCTCTGCGGTTGGGCTACAAACACCAGCGCAGCCAAATAAGCAATTGTAGCCTGATAAGTCTATTCTTACATCAAAGCCAACGTTGCCTGAGCTGTTTAAGTTATCGGCATGGCCTACAGTAAAACCTGATTTGTAGACATTTCCTCAGTTCTATATTTATTTACTTTATCCGTCCTTTTTTGGAGAGAACTTATAAAAAATTCATCCTGCGTGGCTGGAGCTGCAGGGAGGAAGTAGCATAGACGACGTCAGAGACTTCATTTGTTTTGCTTGTGCTTGCGTGCATGTTGTAGACCCCAAATCTTTCATATTTCATTGCTCTTCGCAAAGATTTATATAAGAGATACAAGATTAAATAAAATATATTGTACTTCTGTGCAGTAAACCTTTGATCTACTGGGGCATCGTTGCACTTTTTACTTACAATGGATGGATTGTTCTGACTGTAATTTACAACATGTAAAATAATGGACAGACAACAAGAGCATTGGGTGGGTTTCAGAGGTTTTGCTTGCATATAAGTATTATAAGTATCAAGTATTATGAAAAGCATAATAACCATTCAACAACCAACCTTTAATAAGTGTCTGCAAACGAAAACATCTGTTTTTTTTTATGTAAGCAAATGTGCAGAAGTTCTGTTGGACGTGAGTGTTGTCTTGAGTTCCCCTCACTCATTACTGCGTGTACTGTAAAGGTGAGCACATGGGAGTAACCGATGACTCAGACGAGCATTTTAACATTTTTATGAACATTTTAACTCTCAGAGCTTCTTCCATCTGGATTTTTGGCATCTGAACATTAAGTGGACAAGTTTTTGTGGTCTTTTCGCAAATGAGTCTGAAACTGAAACTATAAAAGTAAACACAAAATCATAAGTTAAATATTTACCTCATGCTACGTTTTATTTCATGTGGCGTTTCATGAAGAAACGTTTCAGTATCAGTGTTCCTGCCCTCTCACCTTTCCGCCAAAGCAAACTCACGACAGCTGCTGCCAGATTTGTCCACTTAGCTCCGATTAGCTGGAGCAACATCAATGAAGTGATTCCAGAGACTGCCGATAAAATCTCTCTTTTCCTTCTCTCTTTTCATCCTCACTTTTTTTCCCTTCCTGCTCTGGTTCCTACGTACCTCCCTGCCTTCTGTGATGTGCAGAGCTATGACAGGTATCAGAGCGGAGTACCTTGTCTGAACATGACTATATAGGAAACGTGTCTGATTCAAGTCAGTAAGTGGGTCTGGGATTTGCTGATGTGTCACTGTTTGAATTCAGAACATGTCTGGCTTGTACCTTTGTACCCCGCCACAGTGTTTGTGTAACTCAGTAAAGGAAGTGAAAACAGAAAAAATTCAAAGCCTACAAGCTAAAAGCTAACATACATTTAGCACAGCACAAGTAAACAATGATACAGTACTTCAACACAGAGAGTGAAAAATATCAGCAGCCATTTTGGGGAATTTTGACCCCTTTTTTGCCAGCTTTTTCCCTCACAGATTGGATTAGACTAATCAATGAACTCTCATTTTCACCGGGATCACAGATTTAAGTCCAAGCTTTGGCTGGACACTCAAGGATGTTCGTGGATTTTCTTTTTTTATTATTTATTTTTTTCTGAAGTCATTCCAGCATTGTCTGGGCTTGTAAGCTCTGGAACAGGTCTTCAAATGAATCTGCCAATCTGGCCTCATCCACTGTTCCCTTCATCCCCACCAGTCTCATTCTCTGCACTGCTGACAGGTGCATTCGTGCTCATACAGCACTAAAATCCATCCCTCTTTGTAGTGATGGGTTAGTTTCTGCTTTTCGCCACATGAAGAAGAGTTACATAACATTTGGTCGCATCTTAACAGATAGTCATTTCCTTTGTACTCCTTAGTTGGAGTGGGATTTGGCAAACTTCTGGTGGGCTCAGTTTCATACTGTCTTTGTCTGAGGTTCGGTAACATCTTGGATTTCAGGAGAGACATCTCTGGATTTTTGTGCCTTTCTTTTCAGCCTGTTCAATGAGTTAAAATCAACACACCACATGTCTAAATGGGAGTTCATGTCAGGCAAATTGATTTTAATCCAATGACCGTGACTTAGAAAAGCTTGGTCAGCTTTGTCTTATCAAATGATTTTGCTTAAAGTAGCAGGTAAAAGTGTAGTTGCTGAACATAGCAGTGTGTGATTGCGTCCAGCTTGGCTTCAGGATTGTGTCTCTGCTCTTTGATGATGATCATATAGCTCTGCCGGCCTCATCTGGCTGTAACCTCTGGCCTGCCTTCTAGGCTTGCCAAGTGAGAAGCAGTGAGGGTCAGCATCTTTAAGGCCATGGGAACACAGCGGGCTGATTCTTCTTGGTAAAGGCCGTGCCAAGTGGACGGGTTCACGTATCGAGTGTTGCTGATGAGTGAGAGTGAGGTCATCAATGCCAGACTTCTGTTTATCATGAAGAAGGTAAAAAAATATCACTGCACTGATCTAAGGGATGTCTCAAGGGTCACGCAGCAAACTAGATGGCATCATTTATGAATCTCGCCCATATCTTCAGATTCTCATTTAATAATCTTTGAAGTTTCTTCTGAATGACACACTAGGATATGTGAGAAACAGAGAGAGAGAGAGAAAGAGAGAGAGAGGGTGGGTTGTATAGTGACCATGGAGGAAAAGCCTCCAAGGCAGTGCAGCTTGCTGTTTCTTGGACTTCAAACAGTCCTGGCTTAACTTTGATGCATGTCTGAGGTCATTGCCGTGCTGGGAGAAAAATCCTGCCGCTCGGCTTCAAGACGCAAGTGTTAGTATTCCTCCACAGAGGACAGGAAACTTGCCTTTGTCAAACATGTAGCTGATCCCCTGTGAGTCAGTTACGCAAAGTTTTATCACAGATGAATATTTCCATTATGTTTTACTGTAGGCTGCTTTTTCATCATGACTGGCTTTCCCCTACAAGAAAATATGACCATAGAATTACTTCTGTTGGTCTGAACCAACTGAATAACATCATAACAACAATAAATTCCCTTTCTATAGACAGGCACTGCAACTGATTGTCAATTATACTTGGGGTGCAACAAACTAGCTACATAAATCAAGTAGCCTAACACCACCAAGACGGAAGAAACTGAAGAACAATTTACAACCATTAGGGGGGTTTTGTTTTGAAAAGTATCCTGCTAGCCTTGTGCACCACAGAGTCCTCCACGATTTTCTCTCCACGATGGTTGCTAGAACCCAAGGTTTCCCTGCAGAACATTGCATTGTAAACGGATGCTTAATGTCATTCACCTGTCAGTGGTGTTAATGCTGTGGCTGATCGTTGTATGTGTCTTTTGTCTTTATGTAGCAATCTCATGTCTGTCTGAAAACTTGATTAGCATATGAACCAAAAACAATGCCCACACCACCCTATTTATCCAATGTTATGCCAAACTATATATATATATATATATATATATGTTGTATACATACATACATACATCTTTTTTAAATGGTCAGTGAGGTCACAGTAAATGCGCATCTTTCATTCAATATCCTGCCACTGTGGTTCTATTCCAAGAGGACTCTTGTCTGTTTGTAATTTACACAAGAAAGAGATGTGTGATCAAAGGGGAGGCAGAGAACAAATAACTCAAAAATAACCCTGGGTTTTCTCACTTGTTTCTACCTGAAAAGGCACTACCAGACAGTGAAAAGGTTGCTTTTTTTGGATGAAGTGACATGTCTGAGGATAGCATCACACCTTTAAGGTGAGCCTATCAGCTCCTTGGAACAGCCTTCCTAACAGACCGGCTCCCTGGGGGGTTTGTGCTCCACAGTCTCAGGGTTGGGAGTGTGAGTCATGCTCTTTCAGAGATATCACTGTTGCAGCACCCAGAAGACTCTGGCTCGGCTGGAATGGGACCAGGTACATATTTAGAAAGAGGAATAAAGCCTGTAACACAAACATACGAGGTATCAGAAGGAGGAAACATAAAGGCATCATGTACAGGATTTGTCAGCTTATGGTTGTAAATACACAATTCAAAGGTGCAGTAAGAGATTCTGGAGAAAGATAATTGATTCGTGAGTCTCATTCCCAGATTGTCAGATACCAAAATTTTGGGTCAGTGGGCTGCCAACATGAAGGGCTGGTATTTGTGTGCATTCGCAGGCTGTTTCCTCGTCATCAAATTGATGAAGATATTTTCTTAATTTGCTTGTATTTTGTCTATTTGCGTGTTTTGCAGCTTGTTGTCCTTCTTGGCCACCGTAGTTGCCTAGCTTGACTAGATTTGAGAATGTTGCTACAGTGTATATAAAAGCAAACCGTTTTTCCGATTGCGTATGTTGCAGCAATTTAAGGCTGTTCAGTGAATTTCCGGTATCATAATTATAATACAGCTGATACAAGTTTTCACAAGTACAACATCTGGGCTGTGTTTTTGACTAAAACAAAGTATTTTTGTATCTTTGTATTTTGTGAGTAGTAATGTCTCTACCACTGTGTTGTGATAATATGACCGCATTTTGTTTTGCCAGATTGTGCTGTCCAAAATAATGGCTTCCATAAAATAGGGAGTAACTTGTTTTACATGTGTTCAAAGTTCTTTCTGATATCATGCGTAACAGTGACACACCTTTCATTGCATTTTGAGCCTCAGTCTGATTAACTTGGTATGTCCCTGTCGCAAATGTTTTCTTATTAATATTTCAGTATTGATTTCAACCATATTGCACAGTGCCAGCTTACAGCGTGTCTGTCTATATGCCAAGAGAAAATTCCATATTTACTGTTGCAATATCACTGTAGTGGAAAAGGCTTAAAACTCGGCAGCCCTCGGGAGTTGCTCCTGTGGGATGCTGTTCGTTGAAGTGTAGATAGTGTTCATGTTGGGTTACTACAGTTCATGTAAAAAGGGCTAAAATGCTGAGGCCTACTGCAGTGGGGCAGCACTGTGGTTGAATAGAGAAATAGGAGGAGGAGATTCAACGAGCAGCTCCTGGCACGTAGACAGTGGGACAGATGGCCGTGAGGGTCCATATGGGGTGGGGAGTGTGTCCAAGCCTTCGAACTGGCATTGTCTATCTACATGAACGCGTGCGTGTGTGAATCTGCGTGATTTAGCGTGCCATACACGCACCTATGGATTGTGTATCTTGTGCATTGCATACAGAAAAGTATCTCATTGTGTGTGTGTGTGTGTGTGAAGGGAATACACTACTTTTTGGACAGTTCTCTGGCCCTAACATTACCGCCTCCATGGGTCAAACTGACCCTCAGCGTGATCGGCTCGTCTGCAGGAGAAGGGCCAAGTACACGACACTGCTAACGTCAGTCGGCCAGCAGCGGTACACCACCACACATGGCCCACCAACATGGCAGGACAGCATATACAAACACAAAAGCACGAAGCAGAAGCACATAGAGCGTGACCCAGTAGGACCAGTGTAGGAAGGCACAGAAGAACAGAAGAAAAAAAGAATACTGCGTGTGTCTACACTTAAAGAAAAATACAAGTATTAGTAACATGTCTGACAGTATTTTACTGTGATGCTTTTAAAAAAAAACATGAAATCTGTCAGATTCAGGTATGAGCATCAGCCTGACAAGCACCTACCATAATACAATTTATCAGAGCGCTCCTTTGGTTTGTGCTGCCACATGTGTTCTCTGTCTACTTGCTGTATCTAATCCTGGGATCAGTGTCAGGCTGTGGCATCAGGAAGAGGAATGTGGAATTTATGGGAATTAGGTCTGGTACATGACAAACGAGCCCGGACAGTCAGGGATCCCAGACGCTCATGATCGTGTCTGATGCAGTCATTTAGGATAAACAGAAGCTCAGGAACAAATGAGCTTAGTACCTTTCCTGAAAGGAGCTTTGGAATGAGTGTATAATGAAATGTATAATTTATTTATTCTGAGATGCTGGAGGGCCCTATGAAATAAACATGAGGGAGAGAAAGAGCAAAAGAGAATGAGAGTGAGACAGACAAAGATGGAGGAGAGTGTGTGAGAGTGTGTGTAGGAGAGAGAGTGAAAGTCAGCGAGAGGAAAAGAACCAAAGAGAAATCAGACAATTTACTCTCCACGTGTGCCAAGAAACACATGTAGGAAGTCATTTGAATGGTGCCTCAGTATTGTCAGAATGATCTGTGTGCAAATGTACGTGACGCTTGCCTGCACAGACATGCTTTAGTAATGATTATCACATGTGTACAGGAAGGGAAGGAAGTTAATCAGCTTGAAAAATGCAAATATAAACCATTAGCTCCTGTATATTTATGTACCGTGATTATTTAACCTCTGTTCTCGTTTTATGCATATTAGAAAAAAGAAAACATTTATTTTCTTCAGCAATGGTCACCTTCACAGTTTTTCCAAGGAGTAGAAAATTTTTAGTGTCTCTTACTGCTTCATTTCAAGCAAAATGAAGCAAGTTTTGGTGCAACCGTTGGTCCGTCTTGCCTCATTCTGCCAGATGCTCTTGTGCCTCCTGTCTGAGGCATGCAGCCACAGCTTTGGCTATCGCCTGGAGCTTCTGATTTATCTGTACTGACTGGCACACACACTATACTTTCCGGGTGTGTCCTGTGTGGTTGGTCACCACTGCACGACATGTCACTCACAATATGGCACATCAGATTAGGGATGACTGCAAGCGGCCCATTTATTGTCCCAGCGCAGAGGATCCAGCACGCAGTTGGACAGCAGCTGGTCAACTTTTTTTGACAAAGCTCTCTGCAACTTCAGGATAACATTAGAGACTAAAATATTTGAAACAAGTTTGACGAGTGTTTGCCACAGTAAACAACTTAAGTATTGATTTACAGATGTTCTAAACTTCCGTTGATGCTAATGCCACATTCCCTTCATATCACAGTAAATACAGACTTTTAAATAACAACCACATCAACATCTAGTTCCTATTTATGAAACTCAGATTTTTCTGAAAGCTCCTTGAAGCTTATGCATTTTGGGGCAATATAGTGTCCAACTAGAAAAACTGGATTGGATCTTCCAGTGAAAAGTACAAACCTGCAAAGGAAGGAGAAACAGCGAGAGAGCTGGAGGTGCAACTTGCTTTTCTCTAATTAACATATTTGTAAAAGCTACTTTGTTATGAATGGGAAAAAAACAAACAAGATTTGCCACCGCTTCCAACACCAGGTCTAAATTAGCTGCAGTGCATTCTAATTAAAATTTAATACGAATAATAACTCAGTAATAAGATAACAAATTGACAAAATAAAGCTGTGGTTAGTGACTGTTTGTCTTGTCTCTGCAGGTAGCAAATGCACCTCACACACAGTAAACCAGCGTACCGAAGATGGGATTTGCATGCTCTGAGTACTCAGTTACCTGCAGTAAAACACTGATTTATCTCCAGCAGTTTGCAGGAACATTTTGAGGGAGGAAAAGGTTTCAAGTAAAAGCAATGCAGCTGTTGTGGTTGTGTTCCTTTTGTTAACTAGAGGAACACAAAACTCATGTGGCCAATGCTAAGGTGAGTGGGTTCAGTGAGTGTTTTTCAGTGGTCGTATGAATCAATATTATTTATATACACTGCTGCACAACTTGGTTACATAAGGAGAAAGATGCATGCTGTAGCTCCTATGGATTGTGTGGTGCAGTTTGGAGAAATCAGTTGATTTGACTGCATGTGCAATTGTCTGTAGAAACAAGAATTTCCCTCCAGGGATTAATAAAGGAATTCTGATTCTGATTTTGATTTCTCTAAAAGCAAAGATAATCCTTGATGTTAAATTCACATTTATTCATTAAGAAGCAGCATTTCAGACAGTTCAAATGACACATTCCACAAATAAGTTCAAACACAATACGGGGAGTACAATACACTGAGAGTCAAAGCCTCTTCGATTCAGCTGTGATCAAAAGGTTATATTTTTACATTTTTTAATAATAAAGGTGTGAGTACAAGTGTGCAGCTCAGTTCCTGGGCGAGTATTGTATTTTAGAATTTAGTACTTTCATTAAAGCCTTGAAAATGAAACTGCACATGGTCTCAGACAGGAAATCACAAGCTGTTGCTAGCCTCACTTACTGAATCGGATTTCTCTGAGCATCTTCCACCAATACGCACCCAAATCAGGTGCTCTTCAGTTCAAAAAACTGCACCAAACTTCCAAGGGAGAAAAACTAAAAACTAAGCACCTTGATTGATTTGCAATCTTTAATTGTACAAATGGTTTGTTGGCGGGAACTTATGTTGGCAAACCTGCTTAAATAACAAGAACGTTTGCCAGCTTGTATTGTTGCACAATTGTGTGTTTTGAAAACAGCTGATTCAAGGTACAGAGTTTAGTGTCATCTCCTTCAGTGTGAAAATTTTGCGAGCTAGCAAGAGAGCCACAGTAGAGCATAAAGAGATCGTGGAGATCGTTTTTTGACAGCCGTATCAATTTCAGGTTAGATCTGTGTTTGTAGAAGAATCTCTGACTCTTATATTAGTGTTCCAGTATAGATCTCTCAGTCTTTATAATCCCAGTGATGGGTGGGTTCTGGGAATGTGCAGCTTGTAAACCACTACACATAAAATGCACCATCACAGCTCACCTCCTCCAGGTCTACTCAGATGACCACAGCTTCCATCAGCACTCAGCCCGCGTCTTCCTGGAACCATTGCACTCTTATGCTGCAAATGAAACCTCGTTTATTCACGTGACTCAACTACCCACATGGTCACATAGCCTGACCACCTTGCTACCCATAGCCCTGGGTGGACATGGCCATAGTCCTGCTCCCTCACCCATTACAACGGAGATCCTAATAGTCTGGTCATCATTGGCCCCCTCTCTCTCTCTCTCTGGATCACATTTTGTAGCCTTAGGTGTGCTGGCCGTCCTTCAAGACAACCGTTAAAGAAAAAAGTGGGAATAAAGCAAGTGATAATTGCATATTCTCAGCCATGACTATTACCACAATGTCTTCTGTCTTTGAGTACCCTTTGCAAGAGCGAGGTAGAGAAACGTTAGGCAAACATTTCTTCATAACAGGGGGGAAGTATCTGAAATACCTGCCAACAGTTATCTGTCTTGATATCTCTCTCCCCTCATTTTTTGTTCAGTGTAGATTATTTTTATGATTTTCAGATCTGATGTCCTGAAAAAGGAGTCCTGCTTTTTGGCATCCCTGTCAACAGGAATCCAAGTCGAATCCATCAGCCACGGGTTTGTGTTGTGGATAACATAACACATGGGCTTATGGACTGCTTGTGTGCCAGATGAATACATCACATAGCAGAGCCTTGAGGTAATGCATTTCCTATGATCATGCCGTGCAGGATTCTGGGAGGTGGTATTTTCAGATCCACTCCGAATTGCCCAAAGATATTCTTAGATTATTCTTTTAGCTGGGCTGCTTTATAATCGCTGCACCACATCTCTTTATAGCCATATGATTTATGACTGAAGCTCAGAGAAAACAAAGCTCTTGGTGGGTAAATACTGTACATCAGATACTGTTGTATCTGCCTTTCCAGTTAAAGCAGTGGGAATGCTGGATGTGTTTTTACTTTTGGCTCAGTGCCACCATCAGCTCTGCCAGCATCGAATGCATGTCGCCTACTTTCCAAAGAATATAAAAGTCAAACATTGTTTTACAGTTCTGCATCGACCCAAGAGCACAGCTGCTGAGGGCACCACATTCTCAATGCAAGGACAAGAGTTTGAAGCATAAACAGCATCAATTCAAGGTTCTTTATTGAACATTTGTTTTAAAAAGAGTCACTGCAAAGCATTCAATTCAATTCATGCCCAGCAGGTCCTCCAGTCTCCATCATTTTGGGTGTGTGGTAGAGCCACAAACAGGTAGTTACAGAGGAGTCTTAACTTATGCAGTGTTTTTAAGAACGATACAACGTTCATTTCTGTTCCAGTTCATCCTTACTAAATATTGTTCAATTTAAAGTTAACTGAGATCAAAGCTGTGAAGGAGGAATAGGTTTTGGGAAAAGCTCTGCATTAATATTTTATTTTGTGCCGTCTGACTGATGTTGGTGCTGCGCATTAATGTGACGTGTGCTCACACTGCTTCTTGTGATAGCATCTGACTATGTGGAGTCATAAAAATGGAAGCTCCTCGGTGTTGTGTGAGCGAAAGAACAGAGGAGGTGAAGAGATTGAGGGAGGGAGCGAGCGAGAGCAGAGATCACACACCCTTCTTCCAAAAATGGCACCAGAGTGCATTGCCAGTTTTGCTGTTCTGAAAGCACTTATCAAAGAAATTGAAAGCCCGCTTCCAGCTCTGAATCCTGCTCTCCCTCTTCGTTCTGTCTCATTCACCCCATAACCGTAAAGTGGTTCCCAACCCTGGAGTGCCGAAGACTAACACGGCTCAGGAGGCATTTTGTTTTTGATTTAAGGAACATAAGAAAAAGGTGAAACTTGGAATTTTATCATCCTTTTCATTTGTAAACTCCAAATGTAAACATTCAGCCTCTCAAGGCACAAGCGAGGGCTCGGCAAAATACTTGTACAAAAATGACCTTGCATGCAATGGGATCACCTGTTCACATCACACAAGATTATCAGCTTAAGTTTTAGCTTATTATTCTAAATGCTATTGAAGAAAACATCCTCACGGAGGCATGGAGAAAGAGACGGATGTGTATGTGCTGAGATCACCTGGGTGTTACGGTAGTTCACTTAAATTCTGGCAGCGCGGTTAGCAACATTAGGAGGTCAACAGCAAGAAGAAGGTACCTGCAAAAAATCTGTAACCCGCAAAGGAGCTTCAAGTATTCATTTATTAATAATAATAATTATATAATATATAAATAATAATGAAATTCATTCATTTAAAGGAGCAGGTCTGGTTCCCGATTGGAATATTAGAAGTGTATATCAGAAGTGTTTATAGCACAGATATAATATTCGAAGCTTTCAAATGTCGTACATCCACTCCTAGACTTATTAACTACATATTTTATAGCCCCACAAATAAAAGATTAACACCAGCAAGTAAAGATTTCTGGTGCTGCCTGAGTCTCAAGGATAAGATGCTGCACTCCAACCTGTCCTGCAAGTATGCCGAGCAACCTACATCTGCAAGACAAAAATCCTAAATATTTTAGCTCACAGAGCCGATGCTCCAAAACGTCGTTTGAAATATTTGCAGATAATCTTGTGAAACCCTGCAAACAAAAAAGTCAGGCTGCTAAAGGCTTAAAATGGTGGCAAACTCTGGAAATAAGTGCTTGTGATGAGTCCCGTACTGACAGCAGCGACCAACAGCAGGCATCTGTTGAATCGTTTGCACGTTCTCGTCTGACTGTGCGAGACAAAAAGAGAACTATCAGAGAAACACAGATCAAACCTGCTTGCATCAAAATGGGAGAAATAATGTGGACCACAGGCGTCCAGCAAATTAAAAACTACCCAACAAGACAGTGAAAGGAAAACCAACTAATGGTAGGAAATGATAACAATGCACTGATACTTTTAGTGTTTGTTTAGATCAAACCAGCAAGCCCCCCCCTCCACCCAACCCCCCCCCCCTCCACCCAACTCCCCCCCAATGACACAAAACTCATTGTGTATATCCAACACAAAGCAAAACAATCTGAAACCAGACATTATTATGCAAATCTGCAAATCCAATACAATCTCAGCAGGACAAGAAATTTTCTGTGCAGATGCGTCTTCAGAAGCACAACCTTCCCAATGATAATTTAGCTGCATTCTTCACAGGTGTCTCAGTAACAAGGAAACAAAGAGCTTCAATAGCTGATTGAAACAGAAGTCTGCCCACTTCCTGGTGTTTCACTGCAGGATACATCGATAACTCCCGGTGAGCAAACATCTCTTTGAACGGCTGAATGATACAATATAAATCAGACCATTTAGTTTCTGATCAGGACGAGCTTCTCATTAAGGCATCATACCTGTCTGATATGTGTGCAAACGGGCATGAAGGATCCAGATTCCCACGTCAGTGAATGAGGGTCGAATGTACGTATAATCAAAACAGGAACTTTGCTTAACAAGTTCAAGTTGGAGGTGTCATCATCATCTTGTTTTGTCAAATAAGCTAATAAGGACTCATAACCTGCCCGGCCAAAACGCAAACATAAAACTATGCTTTAGTCGAAACAGATATTTCACTTCAACAGGAGAGATTGCTGGAAAAATGAATGAAATGCATTGTCACTGAAAATAAAAATGAGATGTCACGACATGTCTCTCAAAACATACTTACTTTGATGATCCAACCTGACCCCCGTATGACAATGATAGGATGGCACGCGTCCTGGATTGGTGAAAACATTGCCGGTAAACATAATCAGGCAGCAATCAGATGTTCGTAAACATTTTGTAGGAGACATAATTGAGATAACAGACACCTTAAACTTGTACAGAACTTTACTACAGTCATCCATCTCTCACATGGTTCCAGTAAAACCTTCCAGCCTTCTCTGCCTTTCATTCCTCCCCATGCCTCGTGCCCCCTTTCATCTTGCCATTCTTCATCCTCCGCATCTCACAGCCCCTGCACAGATACTAATTAAAATTATATTTTACATATTTACACATGTCGTTCCGGCTCATGGACATACCGAGCCCATCTCCCTCTCTGATTACCTTCTGTTTGCCTCCCTGAATCCCTCCATCTTTCCCTCTCCTTCTCATTGCCTTTGCATCTTTCATGCACTGATGGAGAGTGAGGGGCTGTCACCTGCATAGAGCTGTGGCTCTTTGGAGAGAACAATGGGAATTGGAATCATTTCAGCAGTGCATAATTTATCGTGCCGTGGCTCACTCTCGTGTAAGACACCTCCCCTCTGGTTCTCCTGCACCTGGAGGAGAAAGTCAAAGCATCATCGTTCCTCTCTCCATCTTGGGGGTTTATTTTCACAGGCCACTGCAGTTATAGATAAATGAACAGCAAAATCCACAAAGTAAATGTTACACTTGAAATGAAATACTCCCAAGTAAGTACACTTGTATGCATTTTGTGTTGGCTCTCATGTCGGCGTGTGAAGCGAGAAGGAGGGCAGAGACCGAGAAGGCAAACTGCAGAGAGCAATGTGTAGTGAGTGGATGTGAGAAATGTTGCAGCAATCCATTCTTAGAGTCTCCTACATTAAATATTCCATCAGAAGCTGCTCTGGTTGCCATACTGCTGGGAACAAGCAGACTAACACTTCATCTGTAACACGGTGCAGGGTTTACAGCCCCAGTGTGGACAGCTCTTAGGAGATACAAAGAGCCATATGGTGAATCAAAACAATTTTAATTATCCATGAATGGGATGTTATTAAGGTGTACGTTGAGATTTCTTTCCGGGCTTGTTCTTGTGTTTCATTTTCTTTAAATGCTTTTCTTTTGTCACCCCCAACATGCTGGCTGTTTCTCTCTTGCTTTCTCTCCCTTTCTTTCCTCGGTGGTAAAAACTATAGGAGAAGGGCAATTATATAGCCACCATTAGAGCTTTTTTCTTTTTTTTTTGCAGTGCTACTAAAGTGACTTGGGATTTGGCTGCCTGGGGATAACAGCAGGATGTTTTGTTGGAACATCCCAGTGTGTAACTGGCACCACAACAAGTCTCCTCTTCACTTCGGCTGCTCATTCATGTTGCTCAGTTCAAGTTTATCGCACAGTCCGACCTGAACCACCCTCTCGATTTTTTCCCCGACCCCCCTTGTTCCATCACTCCCCGCCTCTGTCTTGTTCTGCTCTGAACCTTAGCCAGCGCGACTCCTGCCTCCCTCCCTGTTACCTTCATTACCGTTGCTCAGCTTGCTTGGCTTGATCCTCACCACTTCCAGAGAAAATTACCACAGTTTGCAGTGATGCCACTTTTTTTTTTTCTTTTTAAACGGCTTATGTAACTGTGACACTTCCGTTCCAGCTGAGAAAATGTGTGCAAAAGATAGACGGCAGTGCATATTTAAGAAGAGGAAATGTTTTGTATACCTAAGGTGCACCTGCAGCTTCAGCTCTGAAGCTTACCTTTTAAACAATGAGGAAATGAATCTGGGTCATGATTGGCCTCTGTGGTGCTGTGCTTTTCCAGGAGAGATTTCACAAACCTCTTCTGTGCTGCTGGAGGAATGAAAATGGGGACAACTCCGAGGAGATAATGAGCATCACAGTGTGTGTGTGTGCGTGTGTGTGCGTATGTGTGTGTGTGTGCGCTTGCGTGAGTGTGAGTGGTGTTATTTATGAATATTTACTGTACTTCTAATGACCCAAGACAAAATTTCACTCCGCTGACAGCAAAAATTCATCATGAGCTTCCTTAAATAGTCCATTATTCAAACCACAAATCATATACAGTAGAGGGCGCGGTGCACTCAAACGCAAACATTACAGTAGAAATGAATGCGACAACATTAGCTGCCGTTGCTGCAACAACAACAATCAGTAGAAATGTCACAGCTATCAGACATGATTTCTTCGTATCTCGTTTGTTCCAATTCCAGCCTGGGATGGTGTGAGCTATCGGCATGTGGTATTTGCAGAGAATCAAGTCAGCGTTTGGGAGCGTGAGCTGCTTTCATTTGGATTCAGTCAGACTATTACCGAGGTATATGGAGAGGCTCTGCTCCATTAGAGCTACACAGCCAAGAGCCAGCAACTATAATTATACACTAATTCAGTTTCCAATTCAGAACAGAAAAAGGCAGAGGGATGACCGAAGTGAGGAAAAAAGGAAAACGGGGAGGTTATAAAGAGTCATGGGCAGAAGGGGAAGGAACACAGGGAGATTTTTGGTAAGCAGTGAGAGGATGAATCACAGGTCACATCATTACAGAAAGGGATTTAAAAGAAAGCTTATTAAAGGAATAGTTTGATATTTTGAGAGTTGTGCCTTAACCTCCTTACTGAGACTTAGATCAGGAGATTAATACATTTGCCTGGCTGTGTCCGAATGCAAAAAAAATCCAAAATGACAATTTAAAACCTTTTGCACAGGTTTCACAAACAAAATATAAGATGTTAAATAGGGAGCTTTTGTTATCTTTGGACAGGGCCAGACTAGCTTTCTCCTCTGCTAAGCTAAGCTAACCAGCTGCCATCTGTAGCCTCATATTTACCATATAAACATGTGTTTATCTTTTTATCTAACTTTTGGTATGAAAGAAAAACATTCATATTTCTCAAAATGTCTAATTACTTCTTTAAAATTCTAATTTGGGATATTTTTATGAAATCAAAACCCATTTTTGATCATGGCCAGCATTTTTTAATTAGCCGGTCGATGTATATATATCTAGAAATTATAAAATTATCTGTCTATATAATAGCTTTTATTGGTGGTGTTGGAGTCATTCCCACAAAAGGACGCAGATCTCCTTCTCAAGTAAGAGCCATTCATAGTAAAACAATTTGTGCACATAATCCAGCATTATTCTTCACTGGTCACACTCTTCACACCATGTTAGGATTGTATTTAGCCACTGTTAATGCAGGAAACATCCTACTGCCACAGCTTGATATTAAAAGCTTTCAAATGGCGAGACACGAGGGCCCATCATGATTGGTTAATAATAGAACAGAAAGGAGCAGCCGCAGTGGACTGTTAGATGACTTTCCTGTGTCCTGCTGTTCTGCTGGAGAACTACTTTTCAGATTGCATTTGCAATTATTGTTATTATGACTGGCATCTTTTACTGAAACAACATGAGTTTGTTTGGTTGCCCCTTAAACAGATACACCTGCTGCTGTAATGGTAGCTTCTACAGAGTTAACTTGCTGTTACCAGAAGTGTGACAAAATGTACTATGACTGAAATCTGCAGGATTATATCTTATCTTATTTTCATTTCCATCAGGAGCCCTCCTGATCACAGTCAAAATAAGCTTTGAGGCATTGGATAAGTTGGTGCTATCACAGAAACTTAATAGATGATGAGACATTTCATCTGTGCGTGGAGGTTATCATAAAAATGCATGCATGATTAAGCATCCTGGGACTCATGGGCCAAGTCGTCTCCCATACGTCAGAAAGCAATTTATGGAAAGGGTGATCAGTGTGCTGGAAGGGCTCTTCACAGCTCAGAGGTCACACAGCCAGGAGGTGTCAGGACAATCGCTGGAAGAGGCCTAGCCAGCACAGCAGCTCTGCGGGTATTTCGACCACAGTGGCCTCTCTCACAGGAGGTCTCTGCTGAGGTCAACTAGATTCAGATTCATGTGTGCTTCAGGGCCCATCGCTGCTCGATGCACTCAACCTGAGACAGTTAGAAGGTAACTTGAGAGATTTTGTTCTGTATTGTGTGGAATCTGCTCTATTCCCCACTGTATGCTGTAATGATCTGCTCTTTATTCTATGCTTGCAAAACCCATCACTGTTTTCTTTCTGTGTTTATCGAGGCTGCTCAGTCGCTCTCCAAATTTAGGTTTCCGTTCAAAGTAGTCATGCTTCAGGGAAGCATGTTCTGTTAGTTATGTATACAGCCTTTCATTCCTCACTGCATTTCAGCACCGAATGAAATTTTCTCACCTCTCCTCCATCTCTGTCTTTCTCTTCAGCTCAGGCTGCAGATCGACTCTTTGGTCCCTGCTGTTATTATTGTTGGGGTACTAATGACCCACCATGGACAGGAAGGTGCTTATTAAAAACTAATAGGAAGCTTTGATATCCAGAGGCATTGTGGTCTGAAGTCTGAGGAGAGTAATGTGCACATAGTGTAATGCTAATCTATGCCATCCATTTTATAGTTTTTTTTCTTTATACAGTAATTTGTTTCCCTAAAGTATATTATTTATCATTTCTGGCTACATGTCCAAAGCCCTGTGGTAACTTCAGAAGTAAGCTTCCTTTTTCTAAATGTGGGCAGGTCACATAGCCAAACTGCAAATGCCAGTCTCTCTGCAACCCACCCTTCAGTCTGATGGTATACTGTCAGACACTTTTCTTTTTGCTAGCTGCAGCTCAGTGATTGTACTCATGCTGTAAGCTCACTCCGTCAGTCGGTCCACCATTTTGGTCTAGACTGAAATAAAAGCCGTTGGATGGATTGCGTTGGAAATGGACACACAGTCCTGGTGCTCAGTAGTTATCCTCTGACCTCATCTACAGCCACCAGCACTTCAGGTTTTCTCTTATACTGTAAGATATCACAACATCTCCTTCATGGATTAGTGCAAAACGTCCCCTGCAGCAACTCTGACGATCCCCTTCTTTTCATCTTAATTTTTTTTGCCTTATACCAAATTACCTGCAAATAACCTGCCTAAATTGTGTCTTGGGTCAGAAGAATTTCCAGAATTTGTTTGAAAATCAGATTTTGTTTACTTGATCTTGTGTCTTTTTTTTCCTGAGGTAACATTTCTTGCTCGTAGAGAAATGTGTGTATCCAGATTGACTTGCCTCCCTTTTAGCTTGCGCTTTTCTCTCTGAAACTCAGATTTGCCATTACTTATTCATTGTATCCGAGGGAATCACTCCCAAACTAGAAAGACAAAATGTGGGTGGAAATAGCCGTGCACAGCCGTGAAAAGGGATCAAAAAGAGGACTCATCAATACCCAGAGTTATTCTGTGCAGTATCTACCTGCAGCAATGCACATTCAACACACGGGTAGAAATAATCGAAAATAATCTTTGCTGTAAAGATATCACATTAGGAAGACATGTGCTTACCCCTGGTATTACACAAGACAGCTTAAACTATTGATCATAAGCATTTCTTGAATAGTTTGCCTCCCATGCATTTCTGCATCATCGCCATCAAACTGATTAGTCACAATAAAACCACGAGAATTAGGATTTTGTGATACTGAAATTATATAAGAGGCAGGATTTGTGCCAGAAGAAAAGAGGAGGAATCTTGACATCTAACCAACCTGACTGTACCTGGTGAAATCAGATCAGAACGTTGTGCAGTTGGATCTGTGATAAGTATATTACTGTGGAAAAGGTCAAAGTCCTTTCATTTCACAGGTGAGAGAAAAGCCACAGTGGGATGTGTTGTTTGTGATTGGCAACACTCACTCAGAAAACATCTGCATCTGTGTGGCTGCTGCGCCTTCGCTCAGCGTCATTCGTGTGTCTGTGATGTTTATCTTCATGTTCACTCGACAGTCTTTTAAATATTTAAATGTATTTTTTCATCGCTTTGTTTGCACACACGTCTGCAGCGCCGGCGTTCTCGTGACCAATAGCGGCTCTGTGCATTGATGTCTATCAACTGAACAGCACAATTCTGTAACATCGTCAAACTCACAATGGACAGTTTGAAAAGAAAAGGACCAGCATTTCCATCCTGTCTTTTTCCACGTTAAAAGGTTGTTTACCCACAATGCAATTCAACCACCAAAAGTTCAGTTCCAGACCATCAAATTTTCTTCATTTTCAAACTTGCGCTTTCATGGCTCTTGGAATGAGACAGCATCAGTTTCGCAACAGTGAAACAAAAACAAACAAATCCTACAATATCATCAGACTCTCTTTATTAGGTAGGAGAGAAATTCCAATTTATAGGATCAATATGGAATTTGCACTCGCTGCTGGGAAAACACAGCCAGGAGTTTTGACAACACAATCTTTTTTTCAGCTTCAGTGCTTTTATATTGTCCATGGCAATTCGGTCCAAGTTTGTAATTATCTTCTGGGCAGCAGATGTGGCCTATTACAGGTGTTTTAGTTCACATTACACGTCTGTCTCGAGGTATTTATCTAATTTCCCAAGTCAAACCCCCGAGTTCCCAGAGCAATTCTTTCTTTATTTTTACTTTACAATTCGATAGTCACCAGAACAGTGTTTTTGCTTGCTGCAGAGCTATTAGAAAAGTAATTCACTTCTTAGATTTTCTCTGTATCTGCATCACCTCACCCAAAATATCAGGATCAGCTTTCCTGTTTGTTTACTATCGCTGTTTCTTTCCTTCCCACCTACTGTGTTTTCCAAGCAGTGCACGCATGATTTCCTTCACAGTCTCTCCTTATTCATAAGGACATGAAAAGGATTTCTAAAAGCACATGAAACATTAGGTGTCATTTGCTTCCCAACACCACCAGAGTTTAAACCTAATTCCCCCTTTTAGAAATAAATGAAACGCTTCAGACAAGATTATACGGCACCTGTGGGTGTTTTTGTGTGACACAGGAACAACTCAAGAGGAGGGGTGGAGTACACTTTTAAAGGTTGCTGTCAATGCTCTGTTTTGTCATTAAAGGAAAGTCATCAACATCATGAAATTAAGTCTATAACAGCTTGTTGGGTCATTTTTCAAATCTCCTCCAGTAAATGAGAAATGAATTGGATGAACTGGGTGTGTGTGTGGGGGGGCGTTCAGAGCTGTTAGTTGTTAAAATCCTCCTATTTTACATAAGAGTCAGTTTATTAGTCATGGTGAGATCAACTCGCCCCAGACAGTGATATAATGTCCTCTGTGGTTCTGAGGGAGCTCTGTGAAGTCTGAGAAAAGCTAAAATAAACTCTGATAATGTCATCTTGACCTGCTCTAGACCACAGAGCTTTGACAGAAGCCAATGTTACACTCTAAGAGTTTAAGAGACAGGAGTGCAGGTGTTTGTCAGAGGGTCGCTTACCATTGGCTACATTATGGAAAATGTACGATCAAGTGTTCTCATACAAATCTGCTTTGTCAGTTAGTTATTGGGGTCACATTAAGTTGAAAATCAGCCTTTAGATTGTGAACTGTGTTTCCAGCTTCGGATGCACATAAATCACTTGCGTGTATACAATATGAATCCTGGTTTAGATGAAGGATCAGGCTGGAGGTTATGTGGGCAACGTGGAGGTCAGGAAGATTTTGGGCTTCACCAGAAATAAGAGTGTAGCCCAGTGGACTGGTCCTCCTCTTGTTCAAGCCCTCCATTTTCAGAGTCCATGAGAGTCTGGCGCAGCTCCAGACTAATCAGTATAGTTTAGCATACATATGGATAAAATGTGTCATGTGCATCTTACCTAACTCACTGCATGTGTCCCTGATGCTTTTTGGGTTTACTACATCAATCAGGACCTCCTTCATCCTTCCGCTGAATGTCATGGAGGTGATTCTTCTCTGTCACTCTCCTCACATGTTGTTTACAGTGTTTCCTGCACAAGCGCTGCCCGACAGCTGAAATGATCCACCTGCAGAACCGGGGCGTCCTTGGATTATGCCTGGAGGGAATTCTAATGAGCTGAAAAATGCAAAAAGACCTTCAGACACGCTGCAAAGGAAACATGCAAAAATAAAAAGGCAACAATTTATCCACAGCACGAACTACCCGCTTCCACGGGCTGCCTCTGTGTTTGTGGAAAATGTGCCACACACTGATTAAATTACACTTATTATAATCTCTATCATCTATATTGTCTGCCTGTGGGATAATTAAGCTCTTCCCATGTTGTGTTGTTCAGATGTGCTTATTGATTACGAGCAGGCCAAACTCTCCACAGTATCTGATACAAGATTCCTAAATGAAAGCAGTAAATAGACACAGACTGCGAACATCTCTAACACAGTGACCTAGTGATACCCTAGCACACATCCTGGGTCTCTCACACACTGACTCACTAGTGCACGCACACAACCATGCAACAGCGGTCACCCCCAGATAAATGGGCAGAGAGATGTGGTGTGACAGGCCATTGAGCCCTGCACAGCTTTAATGAGGCCTGCAGCCAGTGGGGACCGACTGGAGTACCTATACCAGTATGTTTCCATTACTACTGTACAACAGCAGAAGCTGGATGCACTATAGAGATGAGAGGACACATGTAGCCCAGTCTGAGCTCACAAAAGAGGAGGAACCTCCCTCTGGGATTTTAAAACCTAAATAAAGCTGCCTAGAGACAAAATGAGGAGATGAGGTGTTGTTATTCACTCCCTCACAGCGATAAGGAGAAAGACACATAACACTGGCCCAGAAAAGGATATCACAAGATGTGTTAGAGCTATACTTAACTGCTATAAAGCATGCCAGAGATGCACTGAATGAATATCATAAAATTTTAAAAAATTGTTTTTTAATAATTTACTTATCAGATTGATTTTTTTATAGTTTTAGACTCCAATAAAAGTTACTGAAAGTGGCATATGAATAGCAAGCCACTTTTAAGGACATTTGGCTTGTCGTTACGCACATTTGAACCTTTTCGCACATCATTTTACAACACATTTTATATGTTTTAGACATGCAGGGAAGGACAAAGTCAGGTGACTTTTGGTGGGTGACCTTCACTGTTTCGATCACTGCAGGCATTAAAACTGCTTGGTTAGATTTAGGAAAAGACCAGTGACATTCAGTTTCAGACAAGACACGGGCCTCAGTCTCCTGGGTGAAGCACCTCTCAGCCCTGACCTCCACCCCGCCTCCCTCCCCACTTTCTCACCTTGTAAACTACATCACGTTGTGCAGTTGCTCTGATCGTCTGATATGATGGGTTTATATTGGAGCTGGTTTAAAGTCCAGTGCGTCTCATCCGGATGCTAAAGGGCAGCTCCTGCATCTCATCCAGGCTGACAACACGACGGCATTTGTTGCCCTGCATGTATCACATCATCACCTTGTAATTTTTGTTTGTCAGTGAGTTGATATTAATAGAAAAAGGAATGAATGCACCAGCATTACACTGCAGATAATGAGACTTGAGCTAAAGAGCATCGGTTCTTATTTGTGTAGCTACCAGCACTATTAACAACAACATCAGCAAAAGATAAATACCTTCTCAATGGCAAGCATGCAAATTTAATTGTTGGAGAGAGCACAGGAGATGATCTGAACTGAACAGAAAATAAGGAGATGAGGTAAGTTGCAGGTAAGAGTGAGGCAGGAGAGGAGAGACATCAAGCTCATGTGTGTGAAGTGACTGTGACAGAGCGCTATAACGTTATGTCTCCTCTGGAAAGAACAGTTTTAATAATACTGTGTAGCAGGCGGTGCTATTCTCTATTCTCTCAAGATTGGAGAGCAATCAGTAAAAATTTCTCTTCCTCGCCTGCTTTTACTCCTGGCTCAGCATTTGCATAAAAAAGTAAACAAATTCCATAGTTATAACAAATTTTAGGGCTGAACGGAATGAAAACACACTTGAATAGATTTGACAGCTCTGTTTTAGGATGGTTCAACCAGAAGAGCGAGATCACGATACGGTATAAGCAGGAAATAATCATTTTTCCTTCTGTGTTATTGGCATTATTGTTGTACCAGGACATTCACTGCATTCAAAGCACGTCCCATCCAATCTGTTCACTCCATGTGCACATGAACTGAATGTATGTTAATTGTGGAAATCCACTCAGGCAGTCACACTCATTTTGACTGTCCACCACAGATTTGGACGTCACAGACAGGCTGCAGGGCACAAACTGTTCTGCGTGTTACGATTCTTTTAACCCCAGAAGAGAGACCCCCTCTTTTTGTTTTCCCTGGGGTGGAGCTGAGTCCATCTGCGGAACAGAAGGGCCTCCAGGACTGAGTTCCCCAGAGGGAAAGAGATGAGCAAAATGGAAAAAGAAGAGAAGTAACGAAGCAAAACAGAGAGATGGAGAGCCCAGCAGAACATGTGGGTGGACTGACAGCAGATGCAGAGATGGAGAAGATTTTAGTGTGGAAAAGAGACTGTGAAAATTAGGGATGTCAGAATTGGCAGATAATGATTAGACCCGGGCCCTGATTTTAGATTTTTCACCACTGTTTACAATAATTACTTAACAATCAACAAGGAAACCGATGAGAGAAAAACTGCAAATATGTCAGACTCTGACTGTACAGTGAAGTTAAATATAGAAAATACAGGAAAGTAGAAAAGTCCTCCATCATGCTGAATGTGCACTTGTACATCTGCTTCCATTTGAACATACTGTTTTCAATATGGTTGAGTTTGTACTATTCTCAGTCCTCTCTGCTTTATTGTATATTGTATTCACAGTTGCTGCAATGACCCTGTTTCTATAGAGACGTGATTAAAGTTTCATATGAATTCAGCGTACCGGGAATAAAAACATAATAAGATTTTAACAGTGTGTCAGTGGATCTAGAACAAAACATTATAAGATATATTTTAAAGAACAAAGAGAAATAAAGGAAAAAAAACTGAATCACAGAGACTCGAGCTTATGTTAGTTTGTGAGTGTGTTGTTGTATGGTTTGAGCCCAGTCTCATTTCCAAGGCGCCAAATACCACCTTTATGGCACTTCCCAAAATACCTTTCAGCACAATGCAAAGTAGTTAAAGGCAAAAAAAACCTTGACTTTCACTTAGGAGACCAGAGATCACATTGCATTTCCTAAACCTGACTACTTGGATATTGTGCCTGAACTTAACTAAAGTGTCTTTTCATATGAAGCACATGCAAAGGCTTTGTGCATCGACCTCACATACCAAAATGTACCTGGATTAGGCTCGAGTCAAGGCTTTACACGTCGGACAGACGCTAAAGGGAGGCCTTTTTGCACTGGCCACAGTCAGAAAAGGGTACCTTGTGCTCAGTGCGTGACGAACTGGGACGAGGACATGTTGGAGCCTCGTGGAGTGCTAAATTAGGACGTACAATATATTGTAGTCTGAAATATCTATTAAAGTGGCTGTAATTATTTAAGACAAAATGCAAGCAGACGTAGATTTTTTTTTTTACACATTACAGGAAAAGCCTGGTGGCTTTGATATGTTTGTTAACACCGACTAAATTCAATGAGAAGACAAAAGTATTAGTTCAGTTTTCTGACGTCTCTACCCCATCTGTAGTTTTCATCCCCAAGCTAACTGGTTCCTACTGCACATAAAAATCACAACTCACAAATATATATTTTTATAGCTTTTGTAAAAAGATTTCCACATTACAACCTCAGTTTGACTGAAATTAAAGTGAAAGCTACCGACAGTCATCCTCTCCACTGCTCACTACAGTAGTTCTATGATACGTATCCAGTTACATCTGACATATGTGATGGGTTGACTTGGCTAACTCAACTCAGCTCGCCTCTGATGTATTGTTCTCCCTTTCAGCTCACTGGCTGTTGGCATTGTTGGGAACGGAGGTTGTAATAAATGTGCCGAGTTGTAGTCTTTGGCCCTCAATATCTTTGACACAATCCAGCATGGCCTTCCAGTTGAACAGCCTCTGAGTGGTGTATAAACAGCTGGGCATTGTGCTGTAAAATGGCTTCTCGCCCTTATTTCCCTCTCGCCTGCCTTGAATTGAGTGCTCTGACACAACCGTGACAGATGCAGCCTGGTAAAGTGTTTTCTGTGTTTGACAGCTTGGCCTCCACCTGACCACCTTCATCAGCACTCTGCCATGAAAACCAGCTTCGCTTTGTGCAGTCACTGTACCCCCAGTGAAAACACGTACAAGGCTGACAGTACAAATATACAGCGATTACATACGCACAAGGTCAAGTAATTGGTTAAGGATAGCTCATGAACTAGCTGGTGCATGTTGAAGACATTCAAACTGACATGCATAAGGTTTGATCACAGCAAGGCAATGCTGTCTATCCAAGCTTACAAATGTACATTAATAATTCAACTGCAGTTTTGTTCAGTTGCGTGCTGTACGGTACATCTGGCTGCTGCCAATGGAAGGTCGTCTCGTCTCCCACTCAAAACCCTCTGAGGCGTCCATTTTCAATTTTCAACTCCAAAGACTCAAATTCAGGCAGTCATAAGGATTATAACTTGAAAATGTAAATGGCAGAAAAGCTGAGGGTTTTCATTGCTTATGCTTGATGCATGTTTGTATTCCATACTTCATAATGAATGCTCAGTTATAAATGGCCCCTAATCTAAACTTCATTAATTCTGATTTCATGTAGAAATGCCAAAGGTTTAAGGTGCTATAATTAATTAAGATTGTCTTTGTGTCTCTGTTTCTTGAGATATTTTTTTGCCTCTACAAACTCAACAACTGCAACTAAATTCATGGAAAGAGCCAGAACAAACAGTCTGTTCTCACCAGCCTTATAGGTCATCTGTACAAGCAGCTTAGTATGACCCATATGTTTATGTAAAGGAGGAAGGCAGGTGATGCAGTATAAAAAGAGACAAACTCTGCATAAAGAGCAGTACAAACAGACTTTCACCCAGCAGACTGCTGCTTGTGTCACAACTGAAACCAAAAGTCAAATTACTAGCTTATAGCATATAAAGCAGCACTTATTTTATCCCAAACCCTGATCTTTACCTAAACCTAAACAAGTAGTTTTGGTGCCCAAATCTGACCAAACTGTGACCACATAGCAGAGAAATTCCAATACAACAAGGCATGCTAAAGGTCCAGTACGTCTGCCACTGGTAACTTTCAGCCGTCATATATGTTGTTTTAGACATTGGAAATCAAACTATTCAGTCAACAACAAGATGATGGAATTAAAAGAACCTCAAACAATAGAAAACTATGTGGAAAACAATGTAAATGTATATAAAATCTGACAGCCATTCCTTCAATAAAGCACAAGTTTCAGTGACATTTAAGATTTAACAGATAATAAGCACAAAATCTCCTTTCCATTGTAATGTGATGTCACTGCCTCTTCCACTTCATGGCATTTTGTTACTTCCAATCATGTATGTTCTTCATTTATGTCAAACTTATCACAAAAACACAAAAAATCTGCGAACTGATATACTTAATATACCCAGAATAGTGGTGTCTTCATTGTAGAAATTTTTAATCACGTGTCTTGAATATGCAACAGTCTTTTGCAACTTATTCCTTATTAACAATCCTGCCACCTGTCACTTCTGTAGTTTACCTCCTCTCCCTTTTATTCAGAGTGCAGCCTTCCATTACTCTGTTTTTCAGCTGTTGGGTTTCCCCTGGAGAGTCAGCAGACCACTAAACAAATTGCTCATTTTCAACAAATAAGTTTTCATTCCACCGAGGAATAAAGCGTGCTTCCAGGAAGTGTGCCTCTTGACGAAACCACACAAAGCCTCAGCACATGGCCAAAGTCCAGATTCACCAGCAACCTGTCAATGAAAATGAATGGGCCATTAGCTCAGTGCATATTCCTCACCTCCCATTCTGTGCCATTACTGCAAAGTCTCCCGAAACAAATCCCAAATCACCTCAGGTACACAGGCCTCCAGGCACGCCAAGAGACTTAAGGTAGTGCTCTACTTCGAGTCCCAGAAGATGAAGATCACATCAGAAGGAGCACAGAGTGTTGCACAACTGAAAGAAAAACATACCCTGTACTCCAAGAGAACACAAAAGAAATACCAACAAGAAAAAGGGTTTATTTTCCTCCCTGATATTTGTCGACCATCATATCACAAATTAGAGCAAATAGCCTTGGCAGTTTTCCTTCCCAAAATCTGTTTTGCACACAGTCTCATCTCTACATTTTCAGACAGGTTTCTCAATTTAATCATATCGCAGTGCCAGTTCAAGCATTCTGCAATATAAACAATGAATAAAAAAAAATCTAATGCCATCAACAGCGTGTATCTGTCAGCTCCACGAACAACACATTCAAGACTGATACTAAACCTTGAAATAAAAAAGGATACACAAACAAATCAATCCTAACAGACAGGGCTATGATTTTGCGCCATGCGAAGATATTGCCTCATGTTGGATGTCTTATTTTGAAATTTGTTTCATTTGCTGAAGTGGCAGCTTTGACACATTCTGCATTGTTGTGTGGAACTCAGGATCTATAGAGGAGAAAACCAAAATTGGAACCAAAGTTCTCCCTTCTATCTTCTATCACATCAGCAAACACATCCTTAATGATACTCACACATGGGATCCAGATGTAATCCATTTTCTACATAGCTGTCAAAAAAAAGGCCAGAATCCACTGACTTAGCTTTGGCTTGGTCCACCAACTTCTGAGAATAAATATCTGGATCTTGCTGGCTTGGTAGTTATTGAACTTTCATCACCAAGCACTCATTTACTTGAGCATCCCATCAGTTCACCCTTTTAGAGTGCATCAAGGGTTCTTCCAAGTTTAGTGGATCATCTGTAGGGCTGTTAATTGGTCCACCATTTTGTCCTATCTCAACAACATTAGGAGAGTCTTATAAAAATAAAATCTTATACAGACATTCATGGTCACCAGAGGATGGATCCAACTGGGTTTGATAATACTATAAATGTTCCTCTAACGCTACAACCAGCGTAGATTGCAATGTTTATTGAAATATCTCAACTGCTAATGCATGGATTTCCATACAGTATGGACAGAGATTTATGCGCCCCCTCTGAATTAATTCTAATACGTTAGTGATCAATAAACTTTTCACCTTGCACCACTGTGAGATCTAATTTTCGGTTTGTCTAATATGTTGATTTATGACCAAATACATGAAAAATTAATGACATTTCCTCCAGCCTCAGTTGTACTTTAATGCTAATTAGCACATTAGCACGTTAGCATGGTAGCATGCTACACGAAGATGGTGAGCAATATTATACCCGTTGAACATCAGCATTTTATTGGCAGTGTGAGGCTGCAGATTTTAGCATTTAGCTCAAACAAATACTTGAGTGCAACCTCACATAGCAGCTAGCATGGCTGTACACTCATTTTTATATTTTTCATTCAGATAGCAGTATGCATGTGAATTAATCTGAATTACATCTCGAGGTAACCGGGATCACTTATAAGTGAACTTACAAAAGACGCATGTTAGTCCAAAATGTCTTGTTAAATTGAACCAAACTCAATCTTGCCATTCATTGTGGCTGCAGGCATGTCTCTCTTTTTCCTGTTCACCTGAGAAATGAGAAAGGTAGAAGCAGAGACAGAAGAGAAGAGGTACTCTTCAAACAAAATGACAGCCAGCAGCCGAGAAAAGAACAGGTTTCAAATGTAGTGGGTTTTCGTAACATTTTTGGAGGTGAATGGCAGCCCTGACATTTTTTCTTCTTTTCTTTCTTATGCTGACACCAATTCTTACCAGTGAAGATAAGGAAAAATTGAACCAACCCGAGATAAATTTAAACAATATTTCCACTAAGGAGGGTTGACTCCTGGAAATACCACATCTTGTGTGTACAAAGGCAAGGCATCAGCCAAGGGTGTTGAAGTTCAAAGATGATGAGTGTGTGTAATTTAGGGACGAGGCTGAAGATGTTCTGGTCTGGTATAGTTAATGCCTCTAGACTTCCACATCATTCAGAAACCAAAATACCCTTGCTGGTAAAAATATATATTTTTTAGCTGGCCAAAGGACTAAGCATACAGATTGACAACTGTGTCTACATGTACTGTGAATATACCAAGTGCCAGGATAATTGGTGCATCTAACCCTTCACTGTGTTTCGGCACTCAGTCCAGTTTTTCACACAGTCTCAGAAGCTGGTATAAAACCACAGTGCTAACAGTGCTGGTTCACTCCTCCTCCTCTTCCTTCCAGACAAGTTTGTCAGTTTACAGAGCTGATATTAAATTGTTCTTCTAATGGTTCACACTGCATCTTTCTTCCAGACATCTTTTAGTTTCTGAGGCTGTGTAACCACTGGAAAGAAGATATGATGAACAAGAACAGCAGGGCAACGCCTGTGATCCATGCGTTGTGGGGAAACACAGATGCATAAATAATGTTTTTCTTGTGCACAAGGTGCCTTAAATCATTCCCATTACCCTGCAACCGTCACTGCTGGATGTAGCTCATATGAAGTCAAAGTATGTTTCATAGCGGTAGCTTAGCGTTTCAAGGGAACGTTAGGGTAGCTTTGACAAAGATTGACACCAAGGTGAGTCAAATCATTTCATTTCCAAAAGATAGACGCTGTATTGTGCAAATCAATGCAGTTTCATTCATTCCAGTTAAATAATTTCATTTACTATTGAAGAGAAGACCCCCAAATGTAATCACATTTATGTTCCTTGTTGCTCAAAGTTATAAACAAAGATGGTGCTGTCCACATTCTCTACATTCTCTAATCTAAACTATTGCTAATTCTTTGCTTCTAGTGTCACTGAACAAATGGTTGTGATGGAGTGATGGAGTGTTTTGACACCTGCGGTCCAAAACTAAAACCAGATAAAGTAACCTGCACTGGAGAGAGAGACTTCCCTGTAATGTGAACAGTCTTAATATGTCCATATATAATTTTTGGGGGGGAAAGTGAGGGGGTTGCTGTGACATGGCTGGGGGTGGAGATTTCACAAACACGTAAAGGCCCCCTGGGAAATTCCCCTTTGGACAAATGGGTGTTTGGAATAAGTCTTCTCCAACTGATTGCCAGGTGTGTATCTCCACGCTCCTGTTGTGGGAACATAGTCTGTGTGGATAGACAGAAAACTGAAACATAATGAGAGGCAAAGGCAAGAGGAAAAAAGCAATAAAGTTACCAAGGAATGAGTGTCAACCTGATATAGACCTTTACTGCCCCCTATTGGTAGAGAAGTTACTTATGATCAAATAACAAAAGACAAATAGAAACTTGAAAACCTTTTTAATCCCTAGCAGGTTGTGTAATCATTGCATTGTCTTTAGAGTAAAAATCTATAACACTCTATAACAACTTTCTGTGATATGACACAGAAAGTTGTTTTTTACACTACTATAACACGTCCCACCTTAAGCTGAACGACATGCGCTTAGCCGAAAACCTGCACTTAACATTTTCACACGCTGGCGGGCAACTTTTTTTCTGAAACATTAAAATTCCTCCATCTTTGCAAGCATGTTTAGCTGAGAAAGTAGGGCTCTGGAACATTACACTATCAGTGAAAACCTTTAGGCACTACAGTGTTGTCTCCTAGCAACCAACAAAAAGGGTTGGCAGTGCAGCGAGAGGTGACATTATCCCAAACCATCATCCAGTAATTCCGTCTGTATAGTGCAGTACTTCCATGTCCATGTTTTATTGAAAAGAGTATGTGGCTGGATACCACAGGGGAACATTTTTTGGCCTTTTTTTTTATTTTATTTTATTTTTTTTGGTTTGTTTAGTTTGGCGTAAGTGCCACAGGATCAGTCATATAGGAGAATAAAAACTGTTAAATAACAGAACATGCCATACATACCAAGCTGCTGCAGGGGTTTTTTTTTTCTCAAACATGAAAAAAAAAAATACAAACAAATAAATAAAAAATAAAAAGCTATGCATTATAGCTTATGTGTTAAGCTACTGTCCGCTAAAGATAACAGTTATAAATGGATTCTCTCCTTTCAGCAAGGTCGTCATTTCTTCTTGAATACCTAAAGTGCATAACAGTAGAAAAATCTGAATCACTTTTACTATCACTTACTATTTGCCACAACAAATATACACAACAAGACCAAATACAGATAAAGGTATTGGGCCACATGACAATACACCACTTTGGTGAGTTGGTCCTCCCTTTGCAGCTATAGCAGGTTCCACTCTTCTGTGAAGGCTTTCCACAGGATTTTGGAGGGTTTCTGTAGGAATGTTTGCCCATTCATGCAGTAGAGCATTTGTGAAGTCAGACACTGATGTTGGACCAAAAGACCTGGCTCACAATCTCCGTACCAGTTCATCCCAAAGGTGTTGGATGGGGTTGAGTTCAGGACTCTGTGCAGGTCAGTTGGGTTCTTCTGAGCCAGACTCATCCAGCCTTGTCTTGGTGCTGGGATGGACAGGGGCCTTCCACAAGCTGTTGCCACAAAGTTGGAAGCATAGCATTGTCCAAAATGTCTTGCTATCAGAATCAGAATCAGAATCAGAATTCCTTTATTCATTCCCGAGGGGAAATTCTTTTTTGTACAGACATTGCACTTGCAGTTTTCCCAACCAAGAAAGAAAGCGAAAGATATAAAAACAGGATAAACAACAAGATAAGTATAAATCTAAAAATATACAGGTATTTACATGTGTAGTAAAATCTAAAAACACAGGTATTTACATGTGTAACATATATACATTGTATATATAAAAGCGTGTGTGTCCGTCACAGTGCTGAGTTTAACAGTTTGATGGCGACAGGCAGGAATGATTTCCTGTGTCGCTCTGTGGTGCATCGTGGGAGTAACAGTCTGTTGCTGAAGGAGCTCCTGTGGCTGATCAGCACATTGTGGAGAGGGTGAGAGGGAAAGTCCAGTATAGTTCTTATTTTGGACAACATCCTCCTCTCAGACACCACTGTCAGAGAGTCCAGTTCCTCTCCCACAGCATGGCTGGCCTTTTTAATGATTCTATTGAGTCTGTTAGTGTCCCTCACCCTCAGGCAGCTGCCCCAGCAGGCAACAGCGTATGTGATGGCACTGGACACCACCGACTCATAGAACATCCTCAGCATCATCCTGCAGATGTTGAAGGACCTCAGCCGCCTCAGAAAATAGAGGCGGTTCTGGCCCTTATGCTGAAGCATTAAGATTTCCCTTCACTGGAAGTCAGGGATGAACCCGACCTTTGTCTTGTGTGGCATCAGGTTGGAGTCTCTGGATGAAATATTTTACCTCTACAGCTAAAGTTGTATTTCTGTTACAGATAGACAATAAGAATATTACACGTGAAGTTGACTTTTACATTTCTACTGTAATATTAGCGGACAATGTACATTTGAACATGAAAGCGCAACGAGGGCTTTCACAGCATGTGCTATTGTGCACTGAAATTGCCATGTCAGTTTGCATTCTCAGTTGAATTATGGCTGCATTATGATTCCATACAGTCACAGCTTAAATCTACTCACAGAATGTGACTGTATTTTAAATTACACCTCCACACCTCTATGGTGCTAAAAGTAATCCATTAGCACACTGCCCATCACTCAGACACATACAGCAAAAAAAAAACACAAACACATACACACACACACACTTACTCCACCACTAGCCCCTGGTGTGACATGCATATTTTATAGACAACCTTTCACTCCAATCCCACTCCTGAACCCGAGGGGGCATTCTGGTTAAAAGTCACATCGACTCTGCAAACATTTTCTTCCCATCTGCCAAGAACTCAGCAGGATTTATAGTAACTTCAATCCGTGTTAATCTTGCTGTTTCAGGACGTATGGAAGAGTTTGATACAGTACGGCCATATATAATATATACAACAACAGTGCCATGAATGTAGATCAGAATTTTTAATAGTAGTTTTAATATTAGAGGCAAAGTCTGTATATTTTGATTTATATTGCTTTAGACAGAGTAAATATAATTTGTGCATTTGTCTTTTTTATGCCATCGCACGGCCAACTTTTAAGTGATGATAAAATTACTATTAATAAATTCTTATTAAATTCTTTGATTTATTAGAACAGATGAGACGCCTCAGCGGAGTTACGCACTGCAGTTTTTCATCAAAACAGAAGTACGTGTGTGTAGGTTGACCTATAGGACCAACTCCCCCGTGTTTCTAGGTGATCTTAGCAACACTTTTCCACACTGGGCCTTCAGGGAGACAAGAGGTACAGTACATGATGTCATCCTTACTTATAATGAGGTTGAATGTAGTTGTAAAAGTCCCGGAGGGGGGACGGGACACATGTGCATACAGTCCCTATGGGAGACATATTGTACTTTGAAATTCACAAACACTCCCAAAGGCACTTTAGATGTCAGGAAATGTAAAACTCAGTTTTCACTTTAAGGATAAAAGCATAAAGGTAATAAAAAGTCACTTTTTTCTCTTGCTTTGAACATTATCTTTAAATACTCAAGTTCAATACCTAAATGCAGTTTTGAGGTACTGATACTACATTTGAACTTTGTACTCCACTACTTTTGACAGATAATCACTAGTACCTTTTTATGTGTTATGTTTAAAAAAAAAAGCATATCATAAGTTTATATAATTTGCTGTTAAAATTAAACCAGGTGGTTCCAAACCTTTTTGGCTCTTGTTCCCTTCACAGTAAAGTAGTGTTTATTTGGGGTCCCAACTTGTCTTGGTTCACATGTCAATAAGTAGGTTACAGTGAGTGATTTCAACTCTAAACTTCACACTTGGTTCCACTGAAATACCTGCTCAAGGCTCAAAAAGATGTTTCATGATCAGAAATCTCCCACGAGTTTAACTGGATAAAGATCTGGATGACCACAGCATATGATTCACATCTTTTTCATATTCATCAAACCACTCAGTGGCTCACTGGGAATTTGCATTTGTTACTGCATATTTCCCTGCTCATTTATTCACATATCTCCTTTCATTTGTAAATGCTCATAGATATGTCAGTTTTGGTGTCCTACCACAATATACACACTTCATGTTATTGTAAATACCAGATGTCTGATTTCAACATCTGAGATTGTGCATTTCACTCCGTTTTGATGGAGATTTCAAATAAATATTTTTGTTAGGGAGCATTTTGAATTTGTTTTTTAATGGCATGTTTTGTGGAGAATTTGATGTGATTCTTGTTATGAGGGGGGGCAAGAAAACACTTGTTGTTATGTGCAGAATTGCAGATGATCTACTCCATGCGCCACCCTACATGAAAGATTTATCATATTCAAATGACAGAATGAACAAGCGGTGAGAACTCCCCAAGGTGCATCACTGCCATGTGATGTTCATGACAGGAGCTCATCAAATCAGCATTCCCTATGGAGTGTAGGTGTTGAAAGCACACATCTACCCACTCTTTCTGTGGCTGTTTGTGTCTCTCCCTATCTGGAATATTCCATTAAGCAGAGAAAAAAGGAGTCTGAAGGACAGCTGGGCACAGCCAACCTGCTGAGACAGAAATTAAATGTACTTTCTTCACCAATCAATACCCCACTGTGTGGAGATGATGGAGGGCTGTTGGGGTTAGAAATAGAGTGTTTATGTGACATGACATCGTCCTCAGAGCTCCGAGGGTCATCACACACCCTGCAACTACAAACCTTGGCTAAAAAGCATTATATACTCGCTAAACTGGCCTTTATCCCATTGGTCTCTGTGTAACCTACGAGAAATTAAGTCGTGAAAGTTATAATTTTCATGAGCTAATAGATCCATAGTTCGTCCCCAGATGGAATTCATTTTAATCAAGTATATAATAAGGAAACAAAAGTTCACCTTTGGTGCCCCTGTCGTCATTTGTCTGTCTTTTTATGCTACTCCTTTTTCATCCAGTCTGCGTATATATCTAAAATGTCAGGTTATTCCATTGGAAACACTATGGTAAACAGCAACAGCAGTCATCTCCTCCCACACATTTTCAACCATGGTGCACTTAAACATCACAGGCCCATACGTCACATGCCATTAGGTGACTACCAGCACCAGAAAATACACTTAAAATTAAGCCTGACCCAAAAACAGATGCAATAATATCATTGAGAAATACATTTAATTGTCTCTGAGGCCGACAATGAGAAGTGGTAATGCAACATGGCCTCTATGTGACATTGCAGAGCGTCGCAGAGCCCCGCTGTGAAAAAGCAAGGACATACACTTGTAATGACAAATAAGCATTCAGTGAAAGCTGGAGAATACTGCAGTAGCAGGACAGCCGGATGCAGAAGGACAAACGCTCATGTTCACTTGTTGGTCAGCAGCAGACATGCTGACAAACAGTACTTTCCCCTGAGTGGGAAACGAGAACAAATTCCACATGTCACAAACTTGGAGCTGAATTAAGCAGATTCCTCTCCCTGAATATGCTGGAATTTTGACAAATGCATTTGCTGTTGTTGCAGAGACAATCCCAAAATACGGAGTGGAAACTGAAAAAAACAAGTTTAATTCCATGAGGTGACAGTTTGCCTCTTTATCCCAAACATGATGCCACAGCTCTGCCATGAGGCTTCACTCGAGCTGTGCATGTTCGGAAGCATTCGCCAGAGACGGATGTCAGAGATCAGAGACTCGCCGAATCATCCTACGTGTCAAACCTGACAGGCAAAAACATTGTTTTCTTTCTGAGAGGCTTACATAGAAACACTTGGGAAGTTGCCATTGATGTAAATGCATCAAAAGGGGAATATTATGCTTTATGGCTGAAGCTTTGGGAACAGAAAGAACAGAGTCAAGTTTATCTTTGATATGTAATGAAGTACCTGCGTTAATTGAATTCACTCAGAGGGTGATGGTCATACATCAGTTAACTGGAGAAATATAACTAACTTTCAAGATTTCCTTTGGCTTGAATTGCAAACTATATTGAACATAGCGTCATAATGTACGGAGAAGCGGTATAGAAAATGGATTGATGGATGTCCTAATGTAAACATTCCCATTTGCGGTTGTTGTATAATTCCATACTTAAAATGGCTTTCCACTGACATTGAATTTAATGGTTCTGGCTTTTATACACTATCAATGTATTGTAAGAATGATTTCTGGTGTATCTGGTTGGCTTACAGTAAATATGCTTCTATGGTTTTTAACACAGGCCCACTGTGTATCTGTGTGGGCGGACCTGCATATGTGTATACGTGTGCTGAGTGGGAGCAGGGGCACTGCTGGGGTCTTGGCTTTCTCTCTGAAAACCATCTTCAAGCCTTTTTTTACATCTCATCATTGTGAAGCCTCCGCTCTACAGCATCTCTTATCTTGGCCTCAAGCCTGCTCCATGATCAGTGCTTTTTTTTCCTTATCTTCTCCTACTATTGTCTGCTGGATGTTGTTCATCTCACATGTAGATTAGCTTCTGTATGTTTATTGCCCATGACGCTGGTTCAGCTGAACCCCAGGAAGGAAGCAGCAGAAAATGACAGGGCTACTAACAAGATTCAGTGTGGACTCCCTGCACCTTCATCTGTATGCTTAACCTGGCCAGGAAATGCTTGCTCGCCTCCATTTGAACTTGCAGGATCTTCCTTTCCCAGACCGCATGCTACCAAGACGTGTGCACTTTTGGTTCCTGACAGGCGCATTAACAAAAGTAATGGCCCTGCCAGTTGACATTTCAAGCTCTGGATCAGTTTCATTCTGGTTAATAGGCATCAGCCATCATGTGAGGTTGTCAAAGCTCATCTAAGGAGATGATGCAGAATGAGAAGAGACAAATTAAGACCGAACTTTGTGTTGTAATTAAAGCTGTTACCATGCTGAGTTTCTCTCATTTGAATACTACAAGCACTGCAAAGAAAGAAACTGAAGCTCCATAGTGGGTCTCTGCTGCCCCCTGTAGTAGCAACGCGACATGAATTATGACTACTATAACACTAAATGTCTCCTTTGAGAAATTCAACTTCTTATTGGAGGTTTTACAGAAAGAAATACACTGAAGATGGAAAAGTTTTCATGTATTAAAAGATGTCACAGACTGCAGGGGCTGACGGTGCATCTTGGTGCTGTAACTCTGTTGAACACGAATAGCTGACTGGTTTAGAGCTTAGTTCAGTGTACCATGTGGTTACACGCACTGGGTCTTGTCTCACATAGAGTGCATAAAGTGTGTTATAGATAGCAGAAAAGGAGTCAGTCTGCTGTAGTTCAACCCAATTTATTATGACTGACCCACACTGAGCTACAAACGAAGCATGCGAGAGGAGCTTTCTGTTCTTCCTCCAGACAGAATGTGAAAATGAAATGTGGAGCCAAGAAAAACCAATGAAAGAATCCTTTCACACACACACACACACACACACCCCTACCCACTGACTTATACTGAGAGCATCTTCATTAATATATTTATTCTGTGGTTTTGTGAGTTACATTAACACCATAAAACATTTGATATATTTTTTTCATCACTTTCATTTGATCCATCCTCACACTGAGAACATCTAAGACTGTGCTTGTCCTGTATGGCTGTTAATAAAACCAAATGATTGACAAA